>NC_138580.1:6500657-7841561 GCF_964289735.1 Phaethon aethereus
GAGCAAGAGTAGATCTTGTGCATTTATTATGATTAAATATTATCGGTGTCTGTCACACATGAATGAAGCCGTACCAGGAGCTGATTGTCTATCTTCTACAGAAAGAACTTAGAAGACAATTTTTTACACTTTTTTTTAAACCTGTTACCTATTCCCAAGCTATCCACTGGTTTATGCTGTGGTACCTCTAACGTCCCTGAGATGTATCTGCCTCAGCACAGTTTTTAATACTATGTAGAGAATGTACCCAGCAAGCTTGCATGAAATTTATAAGTTCAGCAGAACTATGTAGGAATTATTTTCAATAGGGCAACTGAGAGCAATCACATTACTTAATACCATAATGTCAAATGAGAGATTATTGCAATATTGCCCAAATATTTATCAAATAATGTAGGGAGAGGCTATTTTCAGTTCACTTGTGAAATGATCGCATCTGAATACCTGGGATGCTGTAAGTATTTTTGACCTGAATTATCTTCAAGCTGTGATGACTGTGCATACTCTGTATCTGTAAGTAAAGGAAGGGTATTGCTTCTCCTGATGATACTATTTCAAAGAACATCACGTGGAGGAAGGAGACATGTTTTAATGCAGTATTACAATTGGATCATCTTAAATAGTTCTGTGTGCTTTGCAATTGCTTTCTTGCAAATACCAAGTGCCAGAACTTTTGGCATATTTTCCCTCAATTCTTTTTGATTTGAAGTGTGCTGTTTATTTGGCAGTGTCAGTTTAGCTCTGCCATCCTGTGTATATCATCAAGGCAAGTTGCTTTAGTTAACTCAGGAAAATATCCTTTCTTGGGAATACAAACGCTAACAAAGTTATTGGTGCAATAAATTATTTTCTTTTGCATAGGGATCAAGTAATTTAGTGCTTACTTCAGAAAAGACAATACAACCTATATTGTGAATCCATTGGCAACAACAACAGATCTTTTCTGGCTCTAAAGGAAGAATTAATTATTTACATGTTTATCATTAACTTTTTACCTACTGTTAACAGGAGGTTTTTAAAATAATTCTTTTCTGTCTGTGATCAAAGTTTTCATCAAGCCCATTTACAGGCAGTATATTTAGCCATTTTTAATTCTTAGCAGTCTATCACAAAATGACATTTGCAATTTATAAGCATTGCTGAAATGCTGCAGGTATTCCAGAAATTACTTACAAGTCTTTTTGAGCATCCAATGCTTTTACTCACTGCCCTTGATGTGCTGTTGGATCTTACGCTAATGTATCAGATATCATGTATACTTGTCTTCACCTTACAAAATAATACCAAATCTCATGAAAGACTTAAAGCTGTCTGTACACTTATCCACGGAGCTGACAGTCATGTATTTCTCTGGAGCTGTATCTCATCTTTGGCACATCCTGGTACCACTGTTAGTGGGACTTAGGGCAACAGAAAGGACCATTGATCCATACTGACATTTTAAAACAAAATCCCCAGTTTTTTCCAGCTAAACCTGGACTCAGCGTTTGGCAAGACAGTCTCAGAGAAACTTGTGAGAAAATGGTCGTCATAGTTCATTTAGAAATATTACAGAATCAGGAAAATTCACAACAATTTCAACAAAAAAAAGGCAAAATTTGACTATCTTTTGGTACCATCTTGGCTCACTTAGACCTTAAAACCTAGAGAAAGCCATAACATATCCAAAGATATTTCTATTCATTGTGTGATTTATTGAACCACTTGGACTCTCGTATCTTTGTGAGTTTGTGAAACTGAATCCTTTACTAATCAATTCACCTTCCAAACAATTTAAATAAATTCTAAAAGATTAAAGAAGGCTAGTATAATAGAACTTATATTCTCAGATTTATTGAGTCATGCTACAAAACAGATTTTGCCTTCCTGAAATGGCTGTTGAGTTTTCTTTGCATAAGTAATATGCCTTATTCCCCATTTGTTCATCCCTGGCACCCAGTGCATGGCTCTCTAGGGCCAGGACACTCGAGGGGAATAATGTGGGTTTTATCCAAAGGCTGAAAATATGGCTAATGCAAAGTTCCTGCACCATGAAACAACCGATCTCTGTTCTGTGACCCACTCCGAACTTGAAAGACTTATTTGCACTGCGACAAGCTGATGACAACTGTTGTTCATCTTGTCGAGCACTGCCCACCACCAGCTGCTTCTGAGGAAAGTTCAGTAAACTTGATAATGAGCACTCAGGGAATAACAGAAGTTTCTTCTTCAGCTGAACAGTAGTTGGCTTATTTCTTAAATATTTCATGTCCATCGTACACACAAAAATGCTGTACAAGGTCTGTGTAAGCTCTTGGTTTTTGTATAGGTATTTAGTCTACATTTAAGCACATGTAGCAAATTCAATGTTGTATAATGCTATTGAATACCATAGATTTAAGATTTATTACCAAAGGAAATTGCACTGAAACAATTTATTGGAAACAAAACAAAACCGGTGACTTGATGATGGATGGCTTTGTTCTCTAGTCTTAGACCAATTATTTAACAAAGCATTTTTTACATTTGACTTTAGGCCAAGCAACGATATAAGTTGACATATTCTAGAATAATTAAAAAATAAGCAATCTGTAGTACATTAGAGAGCCTACAAAAGAGCCAAGCACATTTATGTAGAGTTATAAAATCAGCTACCTTGATAACTTAGCCAGTGGTATTTAGTCATAACTTAGCCATTGATATTTAGTCAGTTCTACTAAGTGTATAACAAAATGCTGTAACAAAATGAATGATAAGCTCCATGTCCCTTAATGCTACTTATTGAGTTAACTCTTCAGCAAGATGCCATTACCTGCAGTGATTACAGGTTCACAGCATGGAAGTCAAAAACAAATTTGGCAGGTGCAAACACCTGCTTCTTTTTTTATAGCTGAAGAGGAATAGTGTCCTCTAACCTAATCTGCTTCCGCTTGGTCCAGAGTTTTATAAAGCTCTGTGCATGCTGGGGAAAAAATGGTTTCCTTCCTCCTGTGCAATTTTCTGAGAACTTATTTAGCTTCATCCTGTCTGCCCAGCTGGGTATGCAAAGGGTTTGGCCCAAATTTTCTTAAAGTGTTTTAAATGCTGAAAAGATCTGCAGGCCATTAATTTAGGCTAATAAATAATATTAGACTAATGATACATGCTAACAAGAAACAGTGGGAGGAGTGTTTTGTTGTGGATAATGTACACAGAGCAAAGTCTGTCTTTTCATCAGGAGAATACTGCTGAAAAAGTGCTTCGTGCTGCTCTAGCACCGACCTCGAAGCCAAAGGGCTTGGGCAGCCCTATCAGACCGCTCAGCCGGAGGATGAGGAGGAGAACCAGTCAGGATGAACAACAAACATCACCTTTTCTACACAGCTATTAGAGAAATAGCTGCTTTAATGGGCTTTCAACCATTAAAAGGCAGAATTAGCGGCTGAATTAGAGTATTCAATCAATAGGCATTCAGCTGTGTAAAACCAATCATGTGACATTGTTGCTCTAAAATACAAACAGGTAAATGTGATTAAAGTCCCTAATAAAGCAAAACTGGTTTTCTTGGTTTTATATAAATAGATGTCATAATTCTCGTACAAGATTTGCTGTGATAGACAACTAATTTCAAGTATGTTCATTGAATTATTTTGAACCAAAGTAAAAAATAAAACTGGAAAATTAAATATTGTCTCTGTTGCATTTGTATTGTTTTCATGAACCTTCAGAAGTGGTGATTGTGCAATAGCAAATCTCCAGTTGCCAGTAAAACTGAAAGGATAAAAAAGCAACTGTAGAAGGGAACAATGGGAATAACTGACTGCAGGCAAGATCTGAATTTTATGCATATTAGAGGCCAAGGACTGTCATACTCAAGGTGAAATGTCCCTTAAAAAAGTGGCTAAGAACAACTAATCCAAAATGAGGTCATAAAAATGTCCATGTTTGTTGAACGGGATGACAACAGAAAAGTTGGGTCAAAAGAAAAGAAGCATTCAAAAAATACCCTGAGAGAGGTCTATGTGTAGTGTGAGACAGCAATACAATTATTGAAGAACAGACCATTATCGACTGCCCAGAAAGCCAAACAGGTCTGTAAAGTAGAGTTATGATTCCAATTTATGTTATAGTTAGAATGAATGCTTACCTTAGTGAAAAAAAAAACCCACAAAAAATAAAACCTTCATTCCTAGAACCTATAATAAATTATTTGGCTGGCTAGAAACTGGCCCTTAGCTCCCGTGAGGTCTTTCTGAGCTTTGTTGGAAACTTGCTTTTCCCGTGGGATGATGTGTATAAATCAGATTAATTCCCCTGAGAGCAATGGAGTAAAGATATCTGAGAGAATCCAGCCCTGCACTTCCAGCATTTCTCTAGTTTCAGTTATTTTCAAGGTGGGCTAAAGCTGGTGGCCACTTAAAAGTTTATGACAATATTAGCAGTAAAAAAGCTGAGAGTTTAAAACAAGAATTTCTGCAAGAGGTGAAGGAGATTCTCCCATCCATGGCCGGAGGTACGTGGTTTGTGACCAGTATTTCAGCAGCTCCTGTTCCACCTTCCAAGACACCACTAACCACCAACATCTGATACTCCCCACATACATTTTCTAACATGAAAAGTTGATAATTATTGTCTAATACAGAAAAGAGAAGCTCATGAGATGTACCACCACCCTTTTGTTCTTGAAATGGATGGATTCTGTAAAATCCCTAGAGGAAGAGTTTTAGAAAAAATGTAAAAGAGAAAAGCAGGGAGCAGCAGGTCCCTGTGGATGATGGTTGAGGTGCCATGGTTGATTTATAGGTCTGGAAAATATTTGCAATGCCCATATTATACTTGTTCTGGGGATAAAGAGAGGATTTAATTCACTAGTCCTATCAATCTGTTACCTTTCAAGGCAGTAAATTCACTAAAAAAAGTAATTCAGCTTCTTGGGGTTGTTGTTATAATATATCATTTATCATTTACTGTATGTAAGTACCAATAGCACAAACATTTAAAATTATCAACAGAACTATAAAGAGATGAAAGAAAAATGTTTCAGAATAAATTTCTGTCTTTTCCACAGCAACCTACTCTGTGATAGGGTTATAGAGTGAAACATATGTTACTGGGAGCTTGAAATAAAATTCTTATTTGTTCCTTGCAAATGTTTTAACAAAATTGTTAAAACTCATTTCCTATTCGTGGATGACACTGACAGCAGGAAGCAGAGGAGGAATTTTAAAAGTAGGCTGATATGCCTTGGTTTCCTCTACAGTGATGCAGTGAGGTTTCTCCAGGGGATTTCTCAGAGACCCTAAAAACTGTATACTATGGGGAGCATCGTATGGAAGAATCTAATTGTCCTTATTAAATCTGCTGGGATGCCTGTCTCTTAAAGCTAATCTTTAGAGTCAATCTGATAGTGATGAATATCCCCATTAATAGTTAGATTAACTGTGATCTTTGAAAATAAATAATATTTGCAATATTTCTCTTTCTTGAATGAATGTAGAAAGGCAATTGAATCAAATTAGGGGAGGAATTTATGTTGTAATACTCCCATTTCTCTGCCACTTATTTTAATTCATCCACAAGTTAGCCATATTTTCCATTTTGATACCATTTATATCATATTTTCAGCACAGCTCAATGAGAAAATTCAGTCTGCAAGTTTTCTAAGTAATAATCATTTTTGTATTGGTGTTAACTGTCCATAATCAAGGCTATGAGTAGCCAGTTTTCTTACTGTGTCTTTTTACTATCCAGTCAAGATAAGGCACGACTTAGGGAGAACAGGCAAAGAAATTTTTCAGAAAAAGTCCAATTCTTTTTAGCTACTATATCCTGTGTTATTGGACTAATCCACTGATGTAAAAGTGTTTTGAGAACTTCCACTCAATGAGAGTATTGCGATACTTCCATATCAATTAATACTAATTTTGCAGAAGAACAATTAAAATGCAGGGTTTTTTTTAATCAAGTAATCCATTTCACCTAAATTGCAAAATAAATGTTGTTCGCAGAAGCTGAAGCAGTTCCTTGTGGAAGACTGGACTATGACGTATTCAGGAACCAGAGCGGCTCACAAAAAATGAAAGAAATACTGAGCTGATCAGAGAACAAAAAAGATTTCCGAAAAAATTATTTCCTTCCCACTAATTTTGTGAAAATCATATACTTTTCTGAAAATGGATTCTGCTGAGAAATCCCCAGTCAGTTCCAATATACACAGTTTGGACACGGGTGTCTTGTTTTTATTAGTATTTGCTAATTGCCAATCTCTTCACATAGAACAGTCAGGTTTGGTTTTGAGCTGCTGAGCAATGACAACCATTCTCTTAGATGAGTTTTAGGGCACTCTGGAGCAGAGGTGAATTGCAGATGTGATTTCTATTGACATCTCTGCAATAGTTTGGTGTTTTCCGGTAAAGTAAGGAACTCATATGAAGAATGCACCCCTCAGCCATGACCGTGCCCTAGCACACACCAGTTCACAGGGCGCTGGGCTCACGTATAGCTCCCCTGCCCTGGCAGAGGTGTCCATCCAAGAAGGGCTCTGGTGGAGCACGCTGCAAAACTAATCAGGGCACACTGCGCCCAGGGAAAGTTCAGATGGCCAGGGCAACATGTGTGGCAAAACAGTGAAGAGAGCAAAACAGAGGTCCATCCCCCTGCGCACCCACAACTGTGGATGCTCCACATCAGGTCAAGGATCAAATCACGTCCAACTTTGATCCACTCCAAGGAGCAGCAGAGCACCAAGGAACTGATTTAATTCCTCTAATAGGTGCACTTACACTGCCTCAGAGCCCAAGTGCTCATGCTCTGTATACCCTTAAAAACCCTGGAGATAATGAATAGGTTTCTTCACTTTATCTCTGCTTTAGAGTTTGAACTCCCATAGTTTGGACCACCAGCTAATGAGGAGCGATGCACTGAAAACCATCAGAGTTCTCCCACAAGGGAATTAGAAGCTGAAAGATAAACACACCCAATGACTGAATGTACAAATCGCTCTCTGTACTCCAGGAGCTGTGCGAAGAGCAATATGCTTTTGTATGATGAATTATTACCCTAAAAATCACAACCAGTCCTCACTTAAATGAAGAGCTTGGTACTGTAAATTACATGTACTACATTTTCTGAAGAAACAGATATGCTGTGTTCTATACACTAGAACACAAAACAGAGAACACAAGCTCTAATCCCTCTGTGACCACTATTTATTTCCCCAAACTAGTCATAAGTTGAGATGAAGTGCTTCCCATTTAATGTCACTCACCTGTGCAGTCTTGAAATAAGAGTGGTGAGAGAAAGAACATTTGTTTGAGCTAACGAGATGCGTGAATACTGTACTTTGGTTATAAAAAGTGTGTTTGGCATTTCTCTAAAATATATGGACAGAGATGATTAAAAGAAATAGGAGCCAACAGCACAAAGAGAGAGAATCCCAGGCCTGAATCCGTTTTAGGAAAATCCTTTGAGGGGGCTACTTGCTGTAGACTGCTGGGACTCGGTTAAAATCCATTACACCAACCTTCCCTCCTGCTTGGAAGCTGCAGAAAGGATGGCAAGAGTTGGTGGTACAGCCAGCCGGTATCAAGAGAGAAGGGATTGCCTTGGGAGCACAACGAGTTTATTTCTTGTCACTGGACTTGGCAGGTATTTTCTATCAGATAAGATGAGCAAACAAAATTGCACAGAGTTGGCTTTTGGCACGTGTAAATGTGTACATTCAAACTCACAAAAAATCCTATACTTAATGAAGATGTCTTTTCCCTCTGAAGGACTCCGTCCCTCCAGGAAAGTGTGTGTACAGGCAGGGTCATGCTCTCTCTGTCACCTGCGAATAACAAATCCCTTCTATGCCTATAAAGCCACCTCTGGGGACAGCCTCATAGTGAGGGTATTCCTCATAGGACGCAGAAGGAAATAAACCTGGACTTTCATTTTTAGATCAGTTTCTGATGAGCGTGTCAGTGCTTAAAAGGACTGTACGACTGCCTGCTGGCTCGAGTGCAAAAGCAAAGTGCTAGCCACACTCAATTTTTGAAAAAAGGAACATGGTATTTCCCACTCTTCTCCTTTCTGGGAGGATCCAGGTAGACGGATAGCTCCACATGACCTTCAGAAGATACCTGAGTGATGGAATTCATCCCTCAAAACTTCACTATTGCCCAGGACTTCTGCATGCAACTCTTAAACCTCCTGCGCTGACTCAGGAGCCTGAGCATCTTGTTCTTGGAACAAAGTGTCAAAAAGTCACAACTTTGGAGGCCTTCAAAGTATTTGCATTTTTATCATCATGTTGCCATTCAGTCCCACCCTGAGGTTTGGTTTCGCATCTGAAGAAAAAGACAAAAATTGCTGTTCTCAATACCCTCCCCACAGCCTTCCTCCAACCTCTGCCACCTCCCCCTGCGCTGCGCCGTTCTCGCCGCCCCGCGTCAGCACAGCTCCTCCAGTCCATCCCCGGCGTCGCAGCACTGGCTCGCCAAGCGGGATGTTTCAGGCAAACAGTGCCTCTTTCTTATAAACTGATGAGATCTGAATACCTAACATGCGTATCCACCAAACATTTTTTGGCCAAGTCTGAAAAGCTGCTGCCAGCTTCCAGCTGTGACTTTTGGCTTGTTTTAACTCCCCGTATCCATCCCTACCATTGAAAATTAATTTAATACAAGAAGGACTGGTGTAAGGCCTTCACTGTTGTGTTGTCTTTTTGTACAGATGAAGAAGATAATTGTTTCAAGGGTTCACTACCCACACTTGACTACACCAACTTTCTGGGGAGTTTCAGTTTCTCCTCTTACTGGATTAATGGTGTGGAGACTGTGAGAGTATTTTTATGCAGTTTTTCCAGGGTTTTATATTCCCATGTTTTTTTAGACTAATATTTGGGGGGCAAGAAGGTGGTGTTTGCTATTTTTCTGACATCTGTAAAGTCTTGTCTTGGGCTGGGATACTGGGAGATAGGGAATATTTGCACCTCATTGTCCGACTTGAAACTGGTGGTCCTCCCAAACTGAAGGGAGCCACATCCAACCTAGGCAAACTCCTTGGCTGAGACAATGGGAAGTTTCATTTCATCTTTACCAGGTGTAACCACCTTCAAAGGCTCCCCCTGATTAAAACCTGATTACGGACACAACAGGTAAGGGGATAAGCGAGCCTACAAAACTGACCCTTTTCTCCTGTTGCCCTGAATACCTTCCACTTATATTTTTTTTTGCCTGGTTACTTTGGCTTTCTGTATCCAAAAGACCAAGAAAAGTTGTGTTGTTTGTGAAAAGCTCTCTTGCTTTGTTGTAAATTGTTTCTAGTTACCAATACTTTGGCAAGGATAAATCTCAACTCACAACAGACTTCAGTCTTTTTCATAGTAAAAGTTAAACTTTAGAGCTATTCCTTTTAGGCCAAAACTTAGAGTCAAAGAAGATTGGGCCCCTGTCAGTGTCTAGAAACTGCCACAAATAAATTCAAGCATTAACTGAAAAAGCCATGTAAAGGTAGAAGTTAGAAGAAGTGCTGGCAGGTGTGGAAAGCACTGAACAGTGGGTGGCTATACGATATTTTCTAAATAAAACGCCATGAATATCAGAGTATAGCATGCGATTTAATAACATGTTCTTGATATTGTGCATTAAGCTGGCAATATATACTGTCATACAATAAACACTGTTCACACCGACTAGAAGTACCGCAAAAGACCCATGCGATGTCAACAGGGAGCTTTCCAATGGGACAAAACTTTAGAAAAATGTGTTTGAGCAACATGAGTGAGTGAATTCTTTCACCGCCGTTTGCTTCTGTTATTACTGCTGGTGAGCCGACCTTCCGAAACGTGCGTCTCTTTTTGCAGGAGGGGTTGGCAGAGCAAATGCTGCTGCACTGTACTACAGCAGCAAAGGACTATTCTCTAAAATACCAATCAATGACACATCGACCCAAGACACAAACCTTCAGGACCACTGTTTGCATTGCACGGACCACTTCTGTAAGAGTCTTGCATAAATCCAAATCCTCCAGCAATCTGAAACGAAAAGGAAACTATTTGCAAGCTTATATTTTAGCATTTTTTAAACATCTTTCATATAAACACGATGTCAGATATGACTGTAATAATCTGAAGTTAATGTTGTCCGCTTTAAAATCCTCACAAGCAGGCATGTTTTGTCTACAACCCGAATTTCTCCAGGATCACCTCCTGCCACCGACGCTGACGGTACATGCTGTTCTCGCCCTCCGCGCGCGGGTGTGCGCGGGTGCGCTGCCGGGTGTGTAAATCAGAGCAGCTGCGGCCGGAGCAGCTGCAGGCACACATGCTCTCCGCCGATCTGGTTGTGTGTGGGTGGATGAGTGTGGTTTCTGTGTAGCTGGAGGGCTTCCCTCTTGGAAATTCGGGGATTAATGACGTATTAAACCCCCTCCAAGAGAGTGGATTGAAAAGGACGCAAGAAAGAAAAAAAAAAAAAATCGAAAGAGGCAGGCAGGCTGATGGCTTTTCCTGCAAAGTTTAGTACTTCGAAAGTTAACTTCTAAGCAAGTGCAGATGCATGGATAAAACTCACCTTGGACAATATGCAGCAGCCCTTTCCTTTCCATCAGCATCTCCAACTTGTTGCCTACCTCTGTTGGATTCCCTTGTTGGCCATTAGCACTGAGTCAGCTCCATTAGGTAAGGATTTTGTACTTTTTAATTATTTGACAGTCATTTGGGGGATAGAGTTCATGTGTATTTTAAACTGAGATGATCTTGTTTACATTTACTTTTGAATGTGGGTTAGAGTGATAGAGGGCTATTATTAGAGTCTCCAAAATAGCATGGAGGTAAGGTTAAAATAAACAACTTCTGAGGTAATGAAGGTCACAGTGATAACCAAGCAGTTTACAGCACACAATGTTTATTGTCCATTAGAGGACTTTCCCTTTTTTTTTTTTAATAAATTACAAATGTCTGAAGATTCTTCCCACCAGGAAAAAATCATAAAAGAAGAAAAAGCTTTAAAATAAGGATCTGTTCCTCTAAGGACATAAGTATATACACAATATATCAGATCAACATTACAGATTAGTTAATTACACATACAGTAATACACAGCTATACAGTCTCTTGCAATAAAAAGTTCACAAGTAATTTTTCTACTACTATACACATTAAGTGTAAGGGTTCTTTCCCTCTACCATAGAGTTCGAAGAGGACATAGATTTTACATATGTAGCTTGTTTATACAGCTTTATTAATATACTGCAGGAATACATTGAAAATCATGTTAGACATTATTCAATTAGTAAAAACAGATTTAATAAAACTGGGAAAAGCAGTAGGACCAGAGTGTAGTGCTGTGAGTGATTCTGGATACAGCTTTGGCAAACTGTGGAGGCACTCCCCCCTTAATGGAAATGCACTGCAATATTTTACAAAATTTAATTCCATCAGACTTTTAACTAGTCTTAAAAGTGATTGTCAGCCAGCACTCATTAGCTCGATGAACATAAAACAATTTAAAGCACTCTTCATTTGAATATCAAAGGGTCACCCAGAAAGGTTTGCAGGACTAAACACAAGGCAAATGACCTTACCGCCTTTATCTTCAAGCAATGCCTTTAATTTCTGAAACCTTTTGAAGGGTTGCCAGTTTTATGGAGTGTAGCAGCTACTTATCTGATAGAACAAGCTTTTCATCAAGGGGAAATGACCTTTTAACTCCTAGTAACTAAGTAACTGTATTTTCCACTGTATTTTTGTTACTGAAGGTGATACGTATAGACATTAAACTGGGAACGCAAAACAAGAATTAAGAAATAGCTTGCTGTCTCTTAGGTGACGCAGAAGGTTTCGTAAGACGTGTTGGTTCTTTTTTCATAGCATGAACTTGAAGGAAATTAAACTGCTAAAAAAGTTTACATCCTGACAGATTGTGTTGTGGCATTATAAGGATATTAACAGAGCCATATGCTGTTTACTTTTGTACTCCGAGTATAACAAACCTACTAATCCCCTAAGAATTTAACTGTGAGTAAGGAACGTCTGACCAAACAGCTTTTTGCAGATGCCTCATTAAGAAAGAGAAGATGAAAAAGTCCTTTAAAGACCATGGAAGAACTTTATCATCTTCTGTAGTCTTATTTTAGGGAACGAAGCTCCCAGAGATGGAGGATATTATCATTATTTGGGATTTTTACATCATTTCCTGTGACTGAGAAACATGAAAGGGTTACCAATAACATTCGTAGCTGCTCTTTGGTAGAAGATTAAGTAAAGTATCAGGGACAAAAGCAGTGAATCATAGATGTGGGAGGGCTGGCAAACACAGAGCTTGTCAGACTTTTCTCAGATGAAATTCTGTAAATAAGTCAATCAAAAGAAAAAGACAATAGATTTTTTACAGAGCTATTTTAGACAGAAGTATTTATCTTAAAATAGATAATTGCTTGTAACTTCACCATTGAGATGGAATTGCTCCCCGTCCCCTTTGGAGCCTTTTTATAATGTACAATTTAAAAAGTTTTTAATTTGGATATGAGCTTCCTGCAAAGGCACCAGCCTACCTTGAAGCTCAGCAAATCCACTGGAGCTTCACTGCAAAGTGTTACTCATACAGTAAAATCAGATACAATTAATTGTTTACAAGTTCACTCCTATGAATTTTCCTCAACTCGGAAACACATAAAAAAAAAAATTTGGAGTATATCCTGAGGTGAAGAAAGAGGAGAAGAGAGAGGATGGTGTCGGGGGAAGGCTAGGTGCCTACAGCCAGCAGGAGAAGACGGTGCATTCTCAAATGATCCGAATGGACAGATTTCATTTAAGAAAGTAAATGAGAACAGTCTAACATGGCAAAAATTATTCAGTATGTCTTGCAATTTTATAAACTCTGGTCTTGCTTTCACTAGAAGAATGAAATGAAAATCAGGGTATGTAATCTGCCTTGTGTGCTACCCACAAGCAACCCATGATCTCACTTGTGAGCTTCTGCTGTAACATCTGAGTGCCATGGACTTTCCATGCTTTAAGGATAAATTTACTGGAGCTGAGAAAACATTTTCCCATGAGTATTTCAAAAGGAATAATTCAAACCATGCAGGAGCTTTCCCACTTGCTTCATGTACCTACTGGAGACGACAAACCTTCCCGTCCCTTGGTAAGACCTCAGACATGCCACCCAGGTCCCCGGCAACCCCCGGAGCCCCAGGGCTCCTGCCACCCTCTGGGTCTCCGAGCACAGGAGGGGTGCAAACACCCCCGGGGAAGCCCCAGGGTATCAGGCCTGGAAACAGCTTGCAGGGATCAAGCTCTTGGACCATGAGTGGTTTTGGTCAGGGACATTCCCGTGACCTTAGAAATTACACTGGTATTATTCTGGCTCCATGTCTTCGCTCTGTGGAAAGTACAACAGACATATGTAGCACTGTGCAAGAAAAAATACCCTGCCGAATGCTTTCCTACAGAATTAAAGCCAAGACTCCCTGGCCACGGCAAATAAGCTGTAAAAACTGCCAAAGGGAGAGGAACAACTGTTACAGCATGTTTCTCTCCCAATGTTATTTTTAATTATCAAAAGCTGTTTACAGGTTAATATTTTATTTCCCTCTTCTTTAAGTTTTTGTCAACATCAAGTAGCTCCATTGGCCTCACTGTCTGGAATTAAGCCAGTTTGTACTGTTTGAACAAAGAGTGAAATCTGATCTTATCTGATTATGTGCTGTCAAAGTGAAGCTAGTAGCAGGGGTTGTACAATGACTTCTGTCTGCTTTTTCATTCCTCACCTCTTTTCTGAAAGACAACAGGGTTGTCCTTACTGCAGGAATAGTTCTTTCATAAGGGAGACAAAATTGGGTAGCTGTTGCAGTCTGGGATGAGAGAACCTCTTTCACCTTACAATGACTGTGCTTGTGACTCTCCTGAGCAGCATCAGTACGTCCATACTGGATTTTAGGATTTTGAAATTTAGTAGGGAAATAATTTTTAGCTCACATATTTGTCTTTTAATCTTCTGATGAAAATTAATGGTTGTTTTCAAAGTTATACAGGCTTATAAAATATGTTTGCTCTGAGATGTCTGCCTTTCTACTGCAGCTCTCAAGGATTTACCTGTTTCCCATTGACCTGCCAAATGCGTACGCTGTTTAAACTTCTTAACAGCTATTTATTACTCTACGCTGCACTAAAATTGAGGATCATTTTATTAGACACTGTTCAAAGCAGTATAGGACATTCATGGCCAAAATGTTTGCTTTAATGGTCCAGTTCCTCAAAGATATTTCATCTCCAAATGCCAAATCTGAAGAAGTATTGTATACATCTAACTTCTTTTGCAATCGATAAGAGCTGCAAGTATTCAAGACAAATCAGTGTTTGTTCCTAAATTGACAAGACAAATTGCTGCAGAGAGGAAGCATCATCATTCTGTTTTACAGATGGGATAGAGACATGAAGTGGCTCAAGGTCGTGCAGAAAATCCTTTGGTGGAGCTGAGATCTGTGCTGAGGCCTCATGAGTCACAACCCGGCCCCGTTAACTGCAGCACAACTTGTAACTGAAATGAAAGCCAATATAATAAATAGGAGTGTAATAAAAATGCTGAACATTCCTCCATCTTCCTTGTAAATGCTGAAGTCAAATGGCTACGCACACAAAGGGACATAAAATATTGTTGGTGGGTTTTAAACTACTTAACATATTTGAGATGACCAATACTTGAAATTTCACCCAAATCCCCTTTGATTTCAATCAGGAAAGGATCTGTTCTCTTCCAAAATGCTATATCTACTTTATCATACAAATATAGTTGAAGAAAAGAAGGAAAAGTCATTCCTGCACTATCTTCGAGACAGAATTTCTTTTCTGGTTTTTTTCCTACTTCTTCCTAGGTCGCTTCTGTAGCCTAATAAAACATTTGGAAATGGCTCTTTCATTCCAATATATTTCCTCCAATTTTTTTTTGTGACCTAGACTTTCTGCTTCAAAAGGCTGAGAATATTGTGAGAAGTACCATTTTGTTTACTTTTCACTGGATTTGTGCTGTATCCCTTTGAACAGTTTGCTGGGAAATGTTCTCAAGGCAGCCAGATTACTTATTTGTCTGATTCTGTCTATCAGTTTGTTTCCCTGCATATTTGTGGGTTCGTTCTGAGTTTTTGGCTACTTTCTCCCTGAATGAAGCAGCTGTTTTGCCACTTCACAGGTGGAGGTATAGTGTTGGACATAGCTGATGCCCAATCCAATACAAAAATGGATATTGTCTTTAACGCTTGGTGGGCAGCGTGCATTGCTTGTTTAATGATTTTTAAGTTTTCTTCAAAGTGGGGTATTTTACCTTCAGTTATGACCTTTACTAATTTCATTGCGTCAGCTACAGTATGTGTTTTGCTCTGAGTAGAGATTACTTATGGTGAAATCTAAAAAAAACTGTTTAGTTTGAAGAATATTTTTCATCTGACTTGTAACACCAGTAAAACCATGTGCTAGTGCATGCAGTTGTTTGTACAGCTTTTCTGGAAAGAGTTTTGTATGTTAAACTCTTAGGAGATTTACTTAATGAATGTACGTACTCATTTGCTTCTTTCTGACACATATTATTTTGATTATTCTCATGTCTGTTACTTTGATTGCTGTGTTCACACTGCATGGCATCCACAGGGAGTCGCAAGGGAATAGTCTACATATTGAAAGGAAAAAAATTGATTGCCTAATATAGTTGAGGGATTGTAGTAGTCTGCTCTGCTCCTTTTGCTGATTTTATATTAATTCATTGATTGAAAGCGAGTTTATCTTATTCCCCTATTTCGTTCACAAAGCAGCTTCCACTAGCTGGATATAGCATACGACAATAATGTAATGCATCTCCTGTGGTAGCTGGAGCATTTTACAACTCAACTGTCCCTTGACAGGTTTGTGTGTTGGCAGTTTCAGTAAACGGTCCCTCATGTAGTGTCTTGCTAATGCCTCATCAGCTCAGTAGATCTTGCACTTTCCATGAACTGGTGGATACCCCAACTTTTCCTCTTCCTTATGCTATTAAGCAAAAGCATAACATTTCTTGTCCTGGACTCATACTCCTACTTTCTCTTCATTTTTTAAATGGCTGATCAAGCTGTGTTTAACTTGTGTTCACTACTGTCAGAAGGAAAGGAAAAAAGCTGGAAGATGACACAGAGAAAAGAGGCTTCTCAGAAGTTCCTGAATTAATAGCTCGATAATTAATTTAATGATAAATGTGGAGAATGACTTGGGATCTGAACTAAACCATTCCTTTACAGAAAGGAGCTTGTCTTATGTCAGATCCCGCTTGCTTCTCATCTCTGTTCAAAATTATATTTTGCTGATGTTTGACTGTCATGCAAATTTGTCATGGAATTTTACCTCATTGTTTTTCTACAGACCTGTATGAAGAGCAAAGGGAGTTAAAACTCAGTCATTGGTTTATTTAATAGCTAAGCTAAAATTTTGTTATTCATAACTTCATAATTAAAAATTTCTTTAGAATTAGCATTATTTGATCTCACTGCATTAGTCAGATATGTTATTTGTTGATCTGGTCCAGCCAGCAGGAGAGGCAGATTCACAAGCATCTTTCAGAGATTATTTTAAATAGACATCTTTGTCCCTTTCCTCCAATTATTTGCTTTATAATCAACTATGGGTGTGCTATAAAACTAGTTGACTGTGACTCAGCCTCGCGCAATAACACAGTATAGATACTTCGATTCACTCAGGCTACCTTATCATCAGCTCTGTTCTTTTCTTAATGGGCTAGAGGAAAAATAAATAAATAAATACTCACAGAGCCATTTGCTCTCTTCTTTTATTAGATCTTAAGATTAGAGCTAGCAACAAAGACATAAACAGGGTGAAATCTAATTAATTCCTCGTTTCTCTTTTGCAAGAAATACAAGGAATATTAAGAGGATGCTATTTCCTACCCCAATGTACTGGCAACTCATTCTTCAAGTGCTAAAATATGTGGACAATTCATTTTCTGAATGTGTATAAAGCAGAATAAAAATAAAGGTAAAAAAAAGCTATCCTTCTCCCTTAGCAAGCCCGTAACAACCCCAGTTTTTGCTCCAACTGTCTTGTAAGCAAGGAACACCTCCTAGGAGCGAGGGTCTGACGCACCCTTAGGGTACCACGGTCAGAGGCTACGGCCGTGTGGAAGCACCTGGGCTCGGATGTGGAGGGCTGAAGTTGGACTTGATCCCTGCCCCTGGCGCGTGCTTGTGCGAGGGCATGGGCTTAGGGAGGCTGGTGCACTTCGAGGTAGCTGGATTCAGGCTGCGGACTATGACCGCAGCACAAGCTGTACATCTCCCAGGGGAATTTTACAACTGTTTTCTCCTCTTGACATGATTGCTGCCTCGCAATACAAATAGCTTTGACGTATATCATAAATCTACTACCCACCCCCGTTTCTTCACTTCTTCCTTTTTCACGTTTTTCCAATAACTGATATTTTAGTCATGAAAATCACCCACAGTTATTTCTGCCACTTCATAATGCCTGTTATCCTCTAACATTTCTTGTTCTCTTTGCTATTACCTACACTCCTCGCATGGGTGTGTAGACACTTTCTCTCATTAATACACTCCTGAAAATATTATTCATCTGCTGTTTCAAAACAACTTCATCTTCTGTCTTAGGTCTGAGCTTGCAGATTGCCTCCCGAGAATACCAAGCATCCTCATTAAGTGCCGGAGGGATGTGAGGGGACCTGGCGAGCTGTGCCTGGTCTGCCCCATGCAGTTCCCAAGGACCCCGGCACAGAATCACTCGCAAGGTCAAAAAAATGAGCTGGAAGGAGCTACTTTACCACTCAGAAAGGTTGGCAGCAGAGACACTAAATAGTACTTGTACATGCAATGATTAACTGGACTTCCAAAATCTGTTTTTTCTGGCGGTATTGAATTTTATTTTTTTAAGACATGAAGCAGAAAACTTTATTCTGGCTTCTTTTAGTCAGGTTTGCTGAGAAATCTTCCCTGGTAGTGAAGCACAGGCTTTCTGAAAGACCTTTTGGTGAGGTTCTCAGATTTAAAACAGCTGGTCAGCACACAGGGATAAGGTATGCCTTTGACAACCTTAACACACATTAATACTTGTTTTCAAAGTGGTTAGATTGAATATAAAACTAAAACGTTGCAATATTGTGAAAGGTAGCCCAGATGGCCATGTGTGTGCCTGAGCATAGGAAACATCATTTTGGTCACCACTGTTATCATTGCTTCATGCAATTATCGCTAAAATTAGTGCTGCAGAAATGCTGCAAGAAAAATTATGATGGTCACAAAAAATACACCATACAAATCCACCCATTAAGTGGGATTTTTGCCTCTGAATTCCATCAGGGTCTCACCACTGTCATAGCCCAACTCTGCACTGTGATTACCTGCGTAACAGTTTATAGACCATACACCTTCCCAAAGGTAACTTACTTCAGATTGAGTAACTGCTGTTGATCCACACAGGAAGGTGTTTTTTTTCTGTCTGATTGCTTTAACAATTGAAAACAATTAAAATTTTATTTTTCCACTGAGAAAAATCTGGGAAAAACCCAAAGTGCTAACTGATAACCTGATATTTTTCTAATCACTTCTGACAGGAAAGATGTTGTGTTTTACGATACAGGAGCTGGATCAATCTCTTCTGTCACAGACAAGTGCCCTCAGAACTGGTCTATCGATTATGCCGGGGAAAGTATCTTTAGATCTCTTTTTTGAACTGTTTCACTTTCCATTAGTAATTAAATACATCTTGGAATAAGGGCTTCAGTGTCAGTCCTTCATGTCTTCGTCTGTTGTAAAGGTGTAAATAATTGTGATGGAGAGCAGGTTCATTTATTCTGTGGCATAGTGTATATTTGCTGTTTATAAAAAATAGAAATAAAAATAAAGCAATTCCAGTACAGCATTAGACAGGTAGATAGACTGATCATTCAATTGATCAGTGCACGTTTTTTGGTCAAAACAATATGTCCAAGTGCGTGAGCCTCCAAATGCCTCCTTTCCTAAGATGAAACCTGTTCCAAAAAAAAGTACAGGTCTTCTCAAAACTTGCACATTTTGATTAAAAGTTTCACTAACAGCATATAGAATAATCAACACATAAAATTCCTGGCCAGCTCTAACCCAAGCATACATTTTTTAGAAGAATGAACAAGCTAAATAAAAGGGACAGTAAATTTCGATATTAGTAATGATACTTGTTTGTGAGTCCCCAACGATGCAGAAAGAAGTGACTTATGTTCATTTGTGCTTATGAAGAAATGTTGTAACAAACACACCGATTTTCAATCATTTTTTTAATCATAGGTCCCTTTTCTGCCAAAAGAAAGCCACGGAGTATCCTTTTATGCTTAAGAGAGGGCATAAGGGAATTTTGGATATTTTGCATAAAGAAAAGAAGATAAAGTGAACTTAATTTACGCTTTACAAAAATCATAGTTTTACTGAAGGCAAAGCAGTCCTTAATTTGGGAGTCTCTGATGAGGGCTCTGGAGCTGGGGCAGCAGGTGCCCGCTGGCACACAGCAGACAGCTAAACAGGAATGGATTTGAGTAAATTCCATGTATGAAGGTCTGGGGGTTGTTGCTCTACTTGTTACAGGAACTGAAATCTGACATCTTAAGAGCCCTCATAGCATAAATAATATTTCATCTTAAAAGGTATGCCTGGGAACACCTATTCTTTAATATCAGAGGGTTTGAGTAAGGGGCTGGTGAGATGCAGGCAGCTGGGGGTGAGCAAGGCTGCACCAGGTGTTGCTCCATACACATATCTAATAACTTCTTCAAGGCCACAAGATTAGTCCTGCTCCTTAAAGCCACCTTCATTTCCTAAAGCGTGGTCTAGCACTAAAGTGCGCTGTTAAGCTGCTGCCATGTCCTTTTCATTCCGGTAGAAATTATTGTTCTATATAGTTTGATTTTAAGAGTGCATTCTGGCATCCATTTGGGGAAAAGGCACTCTATAAAAGCAAAATCAATATGAGGGACAGTTGTATGTCCTGACCTTTTCCGTAGTTATAAAATATCTACATTCAAGAAGGGAGGGAGAAACAATGTCAGTTTTACATAGACTGAAGGAGGACAGGATAAAGTGCGGAAGAATATGCATTTATGTGCACTGGCAGGAGTACGAACTACGCAGCTTTGCTGGGTGCAGGCAGAGCTCTGCTCCCACTACATCCAAGCACTCCTGCAAGACACTGACCTCGCCTGTGACTGGCATCAAGCCACTGGAAAAATACAGAAACGTATGTTTTTTGGTAAATGAGGTGTTGCTTGTCTTATTCTTGGTTTTTCTTAAAGCCAAACTGACCGTTGGCTGAATATTCACAGGGAAATTTTGTCTTTGCTCAGCACTGAGAAGGAATAGAAGAGCAATAAAATAGTACTGAGACAAATTCTTCCCCAAATCCCCACTGAATTCTACTCATGCTGTCTTTGTTCTTTCCCCCCAAGTGTATCAAAACATTCTTCTTTCTACCCGAGTAGGCTGTCCTTTCAAGTGTCCTTGGATACACCTCTCATCACCTCGTACAATATGTTTTCTAAGATTTGCAAACATAGAGCTGGAACAAATTCTGAAAAAGTGTAATCTGTATTTCTACTATTATAAACTTAAAGATATTGCAGTGAATTTTTACCAAAAACAAATCGTTACCGCTTTGTTTAATCTCAGCTGAAAAATTAGAATTTATACTGCCATATTAGCCAGTATTCTAACACAAGTTACTAAACCATAAAAGCAAGCATCTTATTGTAGCTTGGAGTAAAATTTGAAATCACAGTGTCTTTTCAGTATCAGCATGCAATTAAGTAAGCAAGAAATTGCACACAAGCCTTTTTTTCTCTTTTGAACATGGGCTTTCTATAATGCCATTTTCATTAGTAGGAAATACCTGTCATCTGTAGAAAAATAATTTTTCTTGGTTTCTGAAAACTAAATTTTCCCCTATAAAAGACTAGCTAAAAACCACTGCATACATTTATGAGTTACAGATTAAATACAAATTTTTGTTTTTTCCTTGTGATCCCTAGTGATCTATTTTGTGAGAGAGTTCAAGAGTGAACCCAACAAGTTATTTATTCCCGAAACTCAGATAAGGCATCTGGAAGATTTTATCAGCGTGATTTTGTCACTAACCCATAATTCAGGGAATGGGGAAATAAAGGCCCAGAAAACTTATCAGCGTGTGACTGTTCATTTGAAATCCAAGTGAAGCTGTGAAGGAACACGTGAGCTGACAGTAACAGACAGCACAAACAGCAGAAGAGCACTTGTAGGACAGCCACTGCGTAAAATTGTTCCCTTGAGTTTAACATACCACTTACACTACATGATTACCATTGAGAAGCCTTAGGTGTATCTTCCCATGTTTTTCTTTTTGCCTCATACTCTCAGATTTGTTACTCACAGAAACTCCCATCCTGTTCTGGCTTCTCTTAGGCCTGTCAGTGAGGTAAGATAGTGAAACAAACTGGCATTGGGCTGCAAAACTAGGGAAAAAGTAGCCATTAAGTGGAATTTCATTTTTACTATCACAGATATCTGGAATACAGATCAAAACTTATTTCAAACCCATTTCATGAAGGTGCATCAGAAAGATGTCTCTCTCGCTGTTTGCAGGATCATTATATTATGTGACTGCGAGGCGTAGCCTGTTGAACACGTAATTTCATCACGAGAGACGGCTCCTTGCTGTGCGCACTCTGCTGCGCTACAGGAAAGGCTTGAATTAAAAAGAAGCAGCCTCCAGCTAGCACTGCCCTGCTTCTGCAGTTCAGTAGCATGCCTCATACAAGTAAGAGGCATTTGTCCACCACGTTGATCCCTCTTGAGTTAATAATTGTAAGATGAGCTTTAGCAAGATGTTTTGGTGCCATTGTACCATCCATCACTGTCCCAGGACTCTGCCTTCCTCCCACCCTGCCCAGAGTCTTCCTCGTCCCAACATCTGCTATTCCCATTCTCCGGCTCCTGCTCAGTCTTCTCCTGGGCAGAGGTTTTGTCTTGGACATGTTGTCTCCCCCAGCATCCTTCTTCCAGGGTGAAGGGGTAGGAAAGCATTTCTTCCTTCATCTCTAATTGTAGCAACAAGGTAGAACTTTACATTTTTAGCAGTCCTTTTGCACATCTCAGTATCCTGCTCACACAATTGAGTTTTGTTTTGATACCAAATAAAAAGGAAGAGTGTGTCTAATTTCTTATGCAGGAATCTCATGCTGTGAACCCCGTAATACATTGTTAAATTCAAGGCCATTGGTCCTGCCCAATTCCATTGATTTTCACTGGGAATATACCACTCTTATGGAGAGCAGAGTTGGCTCATTTTTGCATCGTAACAGCTGCCCTCAAACCCACTTTCATTAAAAAAACATTGAGAACAGCCTTACATGTTGCAGATTCCTGCTGCATATTTTTTTCTTTGCTTATCCCAAATCAAACTATTGAAAAAATAACATTCACCATCTGAATATTTTGATTGCTAATGTAAGGCAAGGCAAGAAAATTTCCCTTCTGTTTTTATAGCAGAAAGATTTATCACAGCTTGCTAAATTCTGGAGTGATTAAATCACATTAAAGACATAACTAAAGCAAGTGTTTGATTTCTGGCTTCTGAAGTTTTATACTTGGTTCAAGAACACATTTTGATTTTGAATGTGATAATATTTCTTCACTGTAGTACAAATATTGCTCTCCTTCCACAACTGGTCACAGTGAAGTCAATAAAATATGCACAGAAGAAATGCAAGCAGCTTTTGGCTCAATATAAAGATTGATAATGTACCAACCTAAAAAAAATGCTTTTTGTCATCATAAGTCTCTCCTCATTTTTATAGTTTTCATTGAGCAAAACAATCCATCATACATGAACTTCACGCACGTTCCTAAAGCCAAGTTAGTACAAGTCAATTTTTAATTATGATATTTTTATAAAACCTCCAGTTTGCTTCCTGATTTTGTAAAACACTTTAAACAGCACGTCATCGATATAAATTATGTAAATCTCAAGTGACCCCAAAGTCATTAATCTGACTGGGTTTCACAGCAAAACATAATATAGCAACTAACCCACTAGCTCTGCATCTGACACCACAGTGCAGCAAAGACGGCTACAGCAGTGATGAACAAAAGGAAATCGCAGTTTTGTTCTAGACTAACAGGATTTTTAAGCTTTTAAATAAATTGCCCATTGCGTTTAGAATACCTGTTGCAGTCTCACATTTAGGGTCAAAGGAAAATGGGCCTTTTAACTCCGGAAAAGAGAACAAAGGGTTATCACCGATAGTGCTGCGCAAAGAGCAATGAACCTCTGCTCCGAGACGTTGATCTTTGCAGTCGGCCTGTGACCTCGTGCCCATCCGTGTCCTACAGAAAAGCCCAGCAAAGCCTGCTGTCAGCAGCAGGAGGAAATCTGCCCAGGCCTGGGAGCAAGAGCCGTCCTTCGCTGGTAGCGGCAGCAGCAGCGGCGGCTCATGCCGGTTTCCAGCCGTCCTTTCTGCTTTGAAGGAAAACCGCGAAGTCCGTTGCACCAAACCCCTTCCCCGTGGCCTTTTACTGCCACAACCCGAAGGCCGCAGAGCTGCCAGGAAGGCATCTCCCCCCGCCTGTACGAAGCGCAAACTCCTCCTTCGCCTTCCCTTCTCCCGCTGCCGCTCCTTCCCGGGCTCAGCTGCCAGCGAGGACTCCTGCGGCCCACCAGGCCTCCTCGCCTCTCCAGACCCAGCAGCTGCTTCTCTCGGTTAAGCCAGTTCAGTGTGTGCCTGCTTTAAAACCCCTTTTTCGGTTGTCCAGCTGCTCTCCCTCTTGGTGGCCACCTCAGTCCTCTCCCGCGGCGCTCTCTCCAGGCACGGCTGTGCTGGGCCCGTTCCCACCTGCCGGCAGCAGCCGCCGGCCTTCCCTGCGCTTGTGTGCGTGGGCACGGCCCATAGCCTTGTGCACTTAATGCTATTTAAATACCACTGGAGCCTGTAAAGGATGAGAAGATGGCACAGGGACGAACAAGGGGTTTTTTTGCTCATGCACAGGAGAGTGACGGGAATCAGCTCGTATTCTTCACTAAGCAGAGAACTTCATGTGCCTCAGTTCTGCTTTCCTCCAAAAGCAGGATGTGGTTATTGTCTGGGTCTCAGTCTACGTGAACTAACATCAGCCAAGTTCATGTAGACCGAAAAGAAGAGGAACTATCAGAAGGCAAAGTATTCTGGCTGTTAGACCTTCCCAGCTTCTCCTGCGTTCTACACCCTTTCTTTCACTTCATGAAAGTTTGTGCAGGAGACCAGTGGGTGAGAGGAAATAACTGCAGCATTTTAGGATGTTTGCTAAAATGTAGTCGCAGAGTAGAGCAAGATAGCTTAAAAAAATCCAGTGACTTTTTTACCTTTCCTAGGGGACGATTCCCACATACTCCATTCTTTCTTCAGCACTTGAAATGGTTTCTCTTCCCATTTACAGAGGAAGATATAATGTCTGTACCTCAGTTCATATTTTTTGAACTTCAGATGCTCTTCTCCATATTAAAAAATCTCACAGGCAAATGCATATCTGTATTTATACTTCTTATATTAACCCAGTTACATGGTGGCAATAAAATTCCGTAATAAGAAATAAGAGCTCTCATTGCGCATTCACAAAGCCCTCCAAAGAACAGAGGAAGAACAGACCGTAAGTCTCATAAATCCAGCTAAATTTATTCATAGTAAGAGTCTACATTTTTATATTCCAGGTTATTTATGATAAGATGGTGAATGCATTAAAAAAAAACAACAATAATTCAATATTTGATGATAAAATAACAAAATAGATAATAGTTTTCAAAAACTTTTTATCAAAAACTGAAATATTATAAACAATAATGTGGCCTGTAGGCATTAAATCAAATCTGCGAGGGGTGAGGGCAAGGATAGCATTTCAAAGCTTTCAGAGCTCTCTGATCCCCTGAACCAGAACCTTCCAGCTTTGCTGCTTCAGTAGCTGCAGTAATATGCATATTTTCCCCTCGTCAAATATGCTCAAGTAGCCTGGTGGGGGCGATTCTGTGCATCATATTCGTTTTCAGCCTCCAGAGGGTTTTTCAGGTGTTACATCCAAAAGAGAAAGGGAGTGGTCTGCTAGAGCTGTCAGTCCAGCCAGCGTGGTTGGAGGTATCTTTGGCTTTTTGCATGCCACACAGAGGAGTTGTTTTGATCACACCCACGTTCTGATAAGATACACTGAAAAAAAGGATTTGGCAACGCTCTTGCTCAGTCCAAGTCCCTTGCTATAGAGGCAACCATGAAACCCATCTTAGAAGTAAATATTTTGTTCAAGTCATCTAGATCTTTACCTTTCAGCTGGTAGAAATTCCCTGTTTTCCACCTTGATGTTCATAAATGTTGCTTCTATAGGGGATGTTCTCACAACAACGTTCTCCCTCAGCCTAGCGAGTTCCCTTCCCTGCTATGTAGGTGTCAGCAACACGAGATGCATCCTCAGTCTCCCTTTTGCTAGGCTAAGCAAATTCATTTTAATCTCGACTTACAAAGCAAGCTCTTCATTCCCCTGATTATCCTAATAGCCATTTCCTCTGCTTGCACAAATCTGAACGTGTATGCAGAGATCCAAATGAGATCCATACAGTGGCGTTAATTTAACTGTTGTTCTACTGTATTTTCAGCACTGAAAGTAGCTTTTCAAATTACAGTGGAAACAGTCACCTTGTGATCAAATAGTATATCCTTCTTTTATTGACCCAATTCTATTGTTAATTCTCAGGCTTGCTAATGTACTGCTCTGCCCTGGAAGTATTCAAGTCTCATTTGTATGTGAACAGGACTTTAAAGGGTTTTTGGAGATAATTCTAGATAATGGTATATAATACATGCGCATACTCAATTCAATGGTATTGGTTAGAGAAAGGAGGAAAACGAATGTGCAGCAACAAAGGAAATTCTGTGACTCAGCTAGAAAGGTAAAAAGCAAGGAATCCAGTAAATATCAGTCTTTTGAGATAATAGCTTTCACTGTTCAGCTATTCTTCACCAGTTCCTTATCTAAAGCCTCTGTGGCACACACTGATGAGAGAGAATTCGACCTGCAGAGCCTCACAGGAGAAAGCGATGTACACTCTAGGCCCACTTTTCAGCCGCTCAACAATTATGAATGCTTTGTGTTGATCATATAGATTAGAAATCAAGCAAACTGGACTTTCCTACCTCGAAGGAAGGTTCTGATTTACAGTATTTCTGTTGCTGGAACTTATTTCTCCTGTTTAAAATTGTTCAAGTGTGTGTCAAGGTCAATTTTCTCTGAGGATACAGCAACCAACAATGCAAAAATTGTGCTTGTGTGATTTCTGTGTGATTATGAAATTCTCTTGCTGCGCTCAGGAATTCCCACACAACCGATCATTTCTGCCTTGCTCTTTCTCATTTAAGTCGTTGTGAAACACTCCAAAAATGTACATACAAATGCAGTTCAGCCTGCTTCCCGCCTGACAGCGGCTTACAAAACTGATGGTGAATCTCTTCACAGCTCTGACTGTTTTTTCTTCAGGCATCCTGGTGAGTCTATCTTTCTCTAGGAAAGATGAGACATCCGGCCTGATTTGTTAAAAGCCAGCCTGGTGAGTAACATGCAGCACCGCCAAAGCCCGTGTGCTTTTCCTGCCTTCACCTCCCAGAAGAACATGCCATCCACACGCCTAGGAGGGACCCAATCCTACCTCATTCTTCATAGTCACAGAGGGCTTTTATTAAAAAAGAAGCAGCTGCATGGGGCTTGAAGGAGTACAGCTATCCCATAGCCTGGGTGGCCTCAGCGGCCACCACAGTCCCCTGCCACTTGCTGTCCATGAAATACAGGAAAGTTGGGCAAAATATAGTCATGTTGGAATCAAATAACCTTTTTCTAGAGTGAAAGAAACAAGTACTTAGAAACTGATTTTATCCAAGACTTGCAGGAGAAGATTTTTGTTGCTGTCTGCAGAGAGCCACAGTCTTGCTCTCACTCAGCCTAATGACGCACTGGCATTCGTGCTTTACTTTAGTCTTTAGCAAGCATTCACAATTAACACAAAGAGGGTAATGCTTATATATTAGTTTCTGTATTTGACTTGAAGAGGCAGATGAATAAAACTAAATAAATGTCAACTGTTAGACCATGGGACTTAATGTGTTTTTGGAAAGAGGAGAGGGAAGTTTTAACTGCATACAGAAAGATTTCAAGATCATTGAGATCACTGCTGTCTGATGCTAATGACTGTGGTTTCCCAAATCAAACCCCAGAATTTACAGCCAAGCTCAGCACCCATTTTGCTTAGATCACTTCTTATGAACAGTAATGACCAATAATGAACCAGCCAAAAGCCCAGGTGGCTCTCCTGCAAATGTACATTTCAGAGCCTTGAGACCTGATCCTGCAGCTGCCTGTGAAAACCATTAGCAGCTGGCTTCACGTCTCAGAAAAGAAAATGAAATATGCTGCATTTTCACGGCCATCAATCAGCAGATGCAGTGCCAGGAAAGCTTCATAATGATGCAGATATTGCCAACTGACTTTGCAAAAAAATGTTCTTTTCAGGAGAGCAACATGTAGGCAAAAACAACAGATGATCTCAGCGTACGCTTGTGTGCATGGGGTAGTGATCCCTTTCTTATTCGGACAAGAGGGGACCGAGACCAGAAAGCACCTCCCCTGCCAGAGGTACCAGCACTCACCCTTGTACCTAAGGGCAGCAGCGGGAGCCGGAGAGCGCGTTTCTCGGCACCATTCTGCACTACCTCCCTGGAGCCGTGGCAGCAGGCTCGTCCCCGACCTCACACAATTAGAGGAGTAACTTGGCTTGCCTTGCTGAACTTTCTGTTGTGCTTCCCAGGAAGAAAGTTCTGAGACCTTAAAATGAAAAATAAAGGTGGAAAACCTAGAGTTACCTAATGATGCAAGCAAACACAGTGGGGAGCAATACAAAAGTATTAACGAACAAGATGCTGCTTTTTGGGTTTGGTTGTTTTTTTCTTTAATATTCCGCAAAATGACTGAAAGCTATCAGCAACATCGCTGCTCTTAAATGTTGTATTTCCAAAGATTTGTCTGAATGTACCCCTTTTTATTATCTTTACTGGCTTCCTGGCAGAGATACTGAAATGTCTGGCATGACTCATGCTGTGAGCAATCCTTTTGTGAGAACTGAATGAAAACAGGCTGATAACAAGGGCAATCTCATTAAAAAACCAGCCAGGTGACTGGTTACATGGGACGTTATTGAAATTATGCATGCAGAACTCTAACACTATCGTATTGTTTTAGATCATGTTTTCCATGGCACAGGAGAAAGTATCTTTATCAGCTCAGTGGAGAAAGGTTGGAGATGATTGAAGTAAAACAGCAGGAGGAGGCTGATATGATTAAGTCACATAGCCAACTGCCCATGTATAACACAGTAATGGAGGTGAAAGTAGAGGGCAAACTAAAATTAAGTCGAAAGGACACAGGAGACAAAAGGCTACACATACAGGACAAGGAGAAGGATGTGCAATGAGTTGATTTGTAGAGCAGGCAGAGTGCAAAATTTTCATGCCCTGTATTTAGATATTTCTTGTTAATATTGATGCAAATGCTGTACTAGCTAGTGCTGAAATGGACATTCTTTTTAGCGAGCGTGCATGGAGAGAGGCATGTTTAATTAATTTTGCAGTCATGGGCAGAGAGGTCAGATGACAGCCTGTAAGTAAAATTCCCAACAGCCAGATTGGACAACAGGAGAGAAAAAGAGTACTTGGGAGAAAACCAGGGTCAGCTCTGGACCTACTCTGGTGATTGTTCACACCTTTTAATCAGAAAGTAAGGTCTTAGTTTCGTTACAAGCCACCAGGTAAGAATGTCATTATTGTAGGAAATCTTGGTTACTACAAAGACAACATAGTCTCCTGTAAATTGTTCCCTTTGGGTAGAAGGTTGATAGATATGAGTCACAAAACAACTGGTGATATGAGCCATAGGGCAACCAGGGTATCAGCACCATAGTGTTCTCCGAGGAAGAAATGATCCACAAAAGGTCATCAGAAACTTCTGCAGTTTGATGCAGAGACTGCTGTGGGTCACATCATGTCAAGTTGTCATTTGACCCCCAGTAATCTCAAGCAAATGTGCTGGGGGGACAGAAAGCTTGAAAAAATCACTTTTGCTATTCATCTTCATGGTGCTATATCAGTTTTTCCTGGCGTTGTTTTGGCTTGAGGCCTGAGTCCACTTCAGAATAATTTCCATTGACAATTCACATCATTGCGCACCCTCACAAAGAGTTGTGCAAGTCACAGCTACCATCTCCAAACATTTCCAGCAGACAGCAAGGCTGCCTGGTACAATCATGCAGTCATCAGACACCATAGAAGGGGGTGCTCAAAATTCACATAAATTTATGTAATCAGTAAGAGCATATTATTCTCTCTACCTGTGGAACCACAAAAACAGAGAACAGTAACAGGGTGCTAGTTACAGTCCGAGGCAGGAGTAAAAGATCTAACTTCTTCCAAGGCAGGGAAGCACTCACTTGGGACAGAGCAAATATTTCACCTTCCATCTATTGACACACAAAGTTGTGATGGGAAGCACCCACAAACCAGGAAACCCCAGAGCTAAGGTTGTTTGTGCTGCCTTAATTTGCTCCTTGTGCTTGCAGATTATAATCCAGTCTCTGTGGCGTGACCATGCACTGATTTGCTCCAGGACTGGCGCTTCCCTCAGTGCCCAGAATAGATGGCACTCCATTACCGAGCAGCGAGCCAGTATTTCATGTCATTCTTATTTGTGAGCACGTGGCTTTAACGTGTTTATGCCACAAAGCAGCAAAAACCACCTTGGAAGTGCCATTCATTTCCTGATAGGCTTTTTCCTTCTTTATTATAGTAACTGGGTGCTTAATGTGCAGTCATTAATTTACTTTCACAGCCTTTGTGGGGTGAATGGCAAATATTATTAATGTTATCAAGGCAAAGGAAAGTAGTGTAGGTCCATTAACAGGGAAGGAGAGCAGGTAAGATGACATAGGGAATACAGATGCATTCAAAGTCTTTGTTGGTTCAGTCTTCTCAGAGAAATTTAATTACAATCAGATATTTAGCACAGTTAATTTCAGGACTGTAATAGGAACACAAGGCACAAAAAGAAGAGAGACAGCTAAAAAGGGGTATACCCACGTTGTCAGTAACTGCTGAATCCATCTTGAGTAATAGTCAAATCATTATTTGAATGATTAAAAATTATCTTCAAAAACTTATGGAGAACCTCTGAGATCCAAAGGACAAAGTCAGAAGCACAAATTCAATACTTAACATGAAAAAATGAAGAAAGGATCATTTGGGAACCTACAAGCCAGCCAGACTATCTTCAGTGCAGATTCCTAAAAAGAATAAAACTTGTTAGTGAGGGTAATGCACATAAAGCACAGCAACTCATTAGACCTGTGCACTTGGACTTGAGGAGAGGCCACAGCTGCAGTACTATGTCTAATTTTGATCATCGTACTTAAGTAACACTGGGCAAATTAGAGGCAATTCAAAAAGGGAGCAGCAAAGCTAACAGGGGGGCTGGAAATGTGACCTACAAAAGAAGAAATAGGCTTATCTTAGAGAAGCGAGCACTGAAAGGGGTTGCGTTTAGTCTTCTAATACGGGGAGAAGAGAAGGCAGCCGTCGGTTACTCCCCATATCTGCAAATGGCAGAGGAAGAGGGAGACCAGCCTGGTCTCAGCACAGGCGAAGGCTGGACACTTTCTAACCGTGAGAGAGTTAAGTGGTGGGACACCTGCTCTGGGGAGATTGGTGTCCACAAAACCCCCTTCATCTGCAGCTGAGAAGGGGATAGGCAAAGCCCACAAGTGGGACGCTTAGAAGTATTAAATCCTGCCTCAGAAAAGGGGAAAGTAAAGTCATGGGAAAACAAATTGCACCATATGAGCCGACTTCCTTCTCTGACAGTGTTTCGGGTCTAGTGAATAAAAAGCAGGCATGAGGTGTGATGTATCCTGACTTCACCAGCATCTCCAGGCCAACGAGTTAATGGTTTTAGAAGACAGGGAAGTGGGGCTAAAAGTGTCCCATCTGTTAGGTGTCTGATCTCTGAACCCAGAGCTGCTCAAAGGGGAGCAGAGCACGGAGCTGCTCTCCCCTTCCGTGAAAAGTACAGACGCTTTTTTTTCACTCGTTCACACTGGAAAGAAACAAAATCCCTTTGAAATGTTTAGTAAAAGCACTTAGAAAGAGAAGGAAAGGGAGAAAGACCCTCCTCTCCATCCCCACCACCAATCCCCTAATAGCTCTTGGCCCAGGAAATAACAGCATTCATTTGGGAAGTTTTACTTGGGCAGACACAGAGCCCAAGTCTCTTGTTTTGTGGTCTCTCACGTGCTTTGATTATTCCAAAGTGCAGAGTTTCCTCCCATTTCTTTTCTCCCTTTTTTCCCTCCAGCAATTCTGTAGTAAAAATCACACAACAATAACTTCAACATAAAATCACATTTCTGTGAAAATCTCAGCTGTGGCAAGTCAACATTTTCTAACAGAAAAAGTTTTCATCAGAAAGCTTGCAGCCAGCTCTGACACCGAGATTTTGGTAGCAGCTAAGCTTTAAGTGCCTCATATTTCTGCATATCAGGGATGTCAGTCAGGCACCCAGAAAATTAAGGACATAAAAGTAATGATCACCTCTGACATGGCTGGAGTGACTTATCCGGTGTGCCCCAGGCCCCCATGGCAGCCGTATCAATCACCTTCTCGGGGCAGTATTCTCAGAGTATTTTTTTTACTCTGAAACATCAATAGTAACTAACATTTTTTAAACACTGTCATCCATTTCAGTCAATCTTATCCTTCATAATTTCAGTCTCTTTCTATTGGGAAATTCGGAGTTTATTTCATAGCATGAAGTGTCAGGAGAACAACTGCATCAAGGAACGACATCCTTTCACTTGCCACTTATATTTGTTTGCCTGAGAAATACGTGCAGTAGCAGAATATACACATGCACCCGAGCAAGAGAGTGAGTAACAGTTCTGAGGCACCACCACATACCACCACCACATACTAAGCATCTCTTAGACACACAAAAAAGTTTGACATATGAAAAAGTTTAACATTCAAAATCTCTGCATGACCAGAGATCAGGATTTTAGGTAATTTGATCTTGCTACTTAACCTTCTATTTATTTTTTTCCTCCTTCATAACATTTGGATTATTTAGATAACATCTTAATGGGTAAAGCTAGTGCTTTTCTAGCTTATCCATGCAATTGCCTTAACTCATTTATAAGCAATAATCTCACAAAGAGCGTATATTTTTCACTTTTATCAGACAAAAAGCATACTGGAATTAACATATGGTATCTCACTCTATACACTTTATACTGACTCCAAATGCTCAGGGGCAAGTTGTTAGCAGACAGAAAGTGAAACAAGCATGAAACATGCCCACCAAGCCCTAATACACAAGGGTGTGAAGAAGCCCTTGCCTTGTTGAGCAGCACGGGATTGCTCAGAGCTCCCTCCTCAGAGGGACGTTGCAGATACTCCCCTGGGGCAGCACCTGAGGCCCTGAGCAAAACAATTTGAAAAGTTTTAGGGAATTTCTGGGAGCTGCTCAGAAAGATAAGTTCTGCACCAAAGCAATAGAGTCTGCTAAGAACACAGACCAAGCGATCTCTAAACATCTCTAAAGTTCACAGGTGTTATCCACGTGTGGAAAATGGGTTTGTGTATATCCGTGGTGTACGATGTTGAGTGTGGCTGGATTACACGATCTTCCCCAGTCCTTTCCTGCCCTGTTTGCTTTGACCTCCTATTGCATTGCCCGAGTGTCTCCTAGTTCCTTGCTCCTGGCTCAGGCTAGACCTTGGGGCAACAGGGACATGCAGTCTGTTTTCCCCCATGTATTTCTCTCTTTCTCCTTCTAGCGCAGTTTTGTGTTATAGACAGGGATTTTCTTCCCCTGTCAGTGTAAAAGGGGCTAACTCAGCTATAGTGTTAATTTTACTTGGGTCAGAAGAAATGATTAATTGCTTTGTTTATTCTCTTTAATCTTCATGTTGTTTGTTAACAGATCCAACTCCTACTTGGTCTGATAGAAAAAAAATCAACTCTTATTTTAGGTATTATACATGTACCTATCTTACAAAAAGGCTGAAAAGCAGACTGTCTCCACATATACCATAAGTACACACAAATATAATCGCATATCAGTTCTTTACATCCTATTCTCATGGGAAAGAAGATGTAACTTAATGACTATTTGCAGAGCTATTTGCAAAAAGATGGACTGCCATTTCTCATGAAATCACAGCCAAAATAACATGCTACTGTAAGAAACCTTTGAAAGGATTTTGGCTATGCAAAATTACTGCAAATTATTATTGCAAATAAGACTCGATCTGTATAAAAATCTATGTCACTCTTGGCATATATCCATGAAGTCCATGGATGATCCTAAGAAAAGGTTTGCCTTGAAAAAGGAAAGACCATTTTCCTACCTTAGAAGAGGATTTTAAATGATGGGACACATTCCAAGAATAGGTCTGAGAAGAAAATATGAAAGCTGCACTCCTATGATCAGAGTGATAATGGTTTTGGTCCCTGATTAAAGAGAAATATTCAGCTTTGAAGTACCCTTTGTAGTCAAGGAGTCATAATGAATAAGTAACAAATATCAAGACATGAGTTTGAGAGAAATACAGAAATTAACTAGTTCAGATGGGCACTTCAGGTCAGACCTACACTGTACTTCCATATCAGTGATTGAGATCTTAATGGCAGATCAGACTTGCTGGCAACATGAATAAATTTGCATCATGGCTAAGAAGAATTGTGACCTAAAAGGGTGCAAAAATGTAGGAAAGGCAGTTGTCTCTCAGGACAGATGAAGATGGAGAGTGTGTCTTGCTGTTGAAAAAATATGTAAAAATATTGCAGGTGACATAGATCCAGAGTGGTTTGGATGCATAGCTAGGGAAGTCATTCATTTATGTGGCTGATCACTACAGTATGGGAGATAAATCAGAATTAGACATCCTTGCTTGAGGTAGAGGACAGGGAAATTCCTCTATTACAGAAGGAATGTCAAGAGACCGAAGCGGTCTCCCTGCCTCACGTTCCCATGCAGATGCTGTAGCAATAGTTCAGAGATAAGGATTATCAGGAAAAGCAGTAGGCTGACCCTCTTTTCAGCACTGCTCATGCCAAAATGCCTCTGTGCTCTTTACACTGGGTAATGAGGCTTGGGAGAAGTGCCATACCAAAACACACTTCATTCTCCTATGTATTTATGCTGTCTGCATGCATTGCTTTCCTGACGCCAAAGCAGTAGGAGCTGTGTAACTTTCAGCTTGTAATGCAAAGGGGGTCTTACAGGAGAACTGTGTGTTGGACCTGGCTGTCCTGCAGTCAGAACAAAAAGAATGAAAAATAAGGGCTCATCATACAGAGCAGTACATGTGAATGAAGGCAACGGAGGTAGGGCAAAAGAAAGCACAGAGACCGTGATTCTTGGAGCAAACCCAACTGATATGAGTGTCCTCAAGAACGTGTGTTGGGTGAACAGAGCTCGGGTTTAAATGGCATTGGTGACACTTTTCTCTACATCAGCAAGATCTACAATAGTTTCCTTTTGAATGCGACAAACTATTTGGCCTAGAGAAAGAGGCATATTTTTCTAAAAGTTGAAATATTTCCTTTCAAAATCTTTGCAAACGAAATGACTCAATGCCTTCTGTTTCCAAGACACTTAACTTCAGCTTGAAGAGGAGTTTAGTCTGACTTTCAATTAATATCAGTCTTTCTTTTTTATTTTAGGGATTCTATTTCTCTGGAAAAACTGAAAGGTTTAATTTTAGATTGAAATAAGTCACTATTCCTGACTGGGCCAGTGAATTGCAAATTATCTACTTACTAAATTTTCCATGTGCTGGTAACATCTGTTCAACAGCTACCTTTTTCAAAATTTACTACAGCACAGTATTATAGCTGTGTCTTTCTGTCCCTCCTACGTGCAATCTTTTCCTTTCTGCTTTGCTCTGGGTGCTGTCTGTACTCATGTTATTGCAGCAGAAAAATGTAGAACATTAGCATCTGTTAATCCTTTTATACATCAAGTCTTCACATGTTTGGCCAACTCTCCTTTTCATTGTGCCTGTTTGTCTCTGGAACAGTCTCAAAATTCCAGATACAGCAAAATAACCCAAAGTATAGCCTGGCCCTGTGGTACTGCTGGAAGGCTATTTTAGAATTAAGGTAATTCAATGGTTTCAATGTGTTTGCTAGATCCCTAGGAGCAAACTTTTATCCCAGTTTGCAAGGATTTAACCATTCAGTTGTTACTAATATTGAACCATGCTGCTGAATCTACATGTTCTGTAAGGAAATAACCTAGATTTTAGAGCTTTCCTTTACACTAGAGACTTCAGCAAATAATAGAAAGGATGAAACAAAACTTGTCCTTACCCTACAATTTTATAGTGGCATGATAGAAAAGGAATGAGAGGCTAAAAAACAGCTAGCCAAGATCGTCAAAGTGAATTAGGACCCTGGCTTTTCTTTCACACCATGTTTGAAAGTAATATGTGAGGTAAAATAAAGAGATGCAGTTCCTGCCAAAAGGTTAAGTTGAACGTAGGTGGGTAAACAGTGGAGGCTGAAGTGAAAAAGGGAAAAATAGCTGCATCTAGATCCTGCAATCCCAACGTGATTCACCTTGGCAGGTCTGAACATCAGGTCTTCTGGTGTTCGTCACACAGAAACACAGACATTCGTCACACAGAAACACAGACCTGTCCACAATAAGCCTCAAATGAGAGACAATAAGCCTTGTACTGCATACTTCTGTTATTGAAAAGCTGATTTTTGGACTGCTGAGACCAAAACATGCCAAACATGATTGGCTGCAGAATCAGTCTAGCCAATGCAAAAGACTCAAAAAAACCCCAAATCAAACCCTAACCTAAAAATAAAAAAAAGCAATTCAACATCAATTTTTCAAAAGAAACAGAATTAATTAAGAATCAAAAAGGTAGAGAAATTGTTTGAGAGGCACAATGATGCTAATTTTGACCACTCTTTGTCTCAATCAGTGGGCAAGTTTGAACTTTATTCGCAGCTACTGTGATTTTAAGTGCAGAAGTTGCTTAACTAACATGGGGTGATTATAAGAATCTAGTAAGGACATTTACCCATACTGGAGTGCAGAATAAAGTACCTGGCCCATCTCTAAAACGAGAGAATGCACTTACCCTAAGCAGTTCAGCTTTGATGGTCAATGAGGAGCAATTTTCTTTGCCGCACAGCATATGGACCAGAACGACAGGAGGACAGGAGCCACCACAACCCAGAGGCTGGGCAGCAAGATGCCTAAATTCCTGCAGCAAGGCTAGAGCTAGTGACAGGTAACCTTCTCCTTCAGGGACTTTGTATCTCTCGCCCACTTCAGAAGTCTCATCTGTGAAACCCTCTCCCACAGCTAAATGCTTGTGTCAGAAACTCTCTTGCCTAGAAAAAAAAAGAAGATATTTTCCATCTCATTATAGCCAATAAGCAGAGGTTGGGGTAAAGAAACTGGTTTTAATATCCCGCTCCCTGGTTTCTGCTCTGCAGGGATATCATGAGGGAGCAGAACATTTTGGTATCAGACCTGTAGATTTTCTTGATGAAATTTTGCATTTTATAAACATAATTGAATATGCATTGGTGCAAAGAAAACTAAAAGGAAGGAAATAGCTCCAGAAGCTGGCAAAGTTGGCGTGTTTTCATTTATAGTTAACAATATATAGTTAACAAAACTATGCAAAAGAGAGCAGTTTCAGTGGGAGGGGGATCTGCCACGGAATACCCAAGTGCTCAGGCCATTGCCTCAGCAGACATGGTTTCAAGTCTGGGAAAACCAGCCAGTTCCAAATCTGCCAGCAGAGCCCAACCCTAGCAGAAGATGTCCCCAAGTCATCCCCCCGCCTGTTGGTTTGCCTTTCGTTGCTCTTCCTCCGGGTCTATTCTGCAGCATGTGCTCCGACCACATCCAGTGCCTCTCTGAGCATAGCCACTGCTTGCAAACGGTATTTATACAACTCAATTCGACCTCAAGGCTAACAAAGATTAATGGGATCCTCATTTCTGAATGCAGAAAGATGAACACGAACATTTTGGAGGACAAATAGAAAGCCTTCTTGAGATCATGTATGAATAAATGTAACGGGTATAAAGTCTGCACGGCAGCATGTGGCACCACCACTTCTTAGTCTATCACAGGCAACCCTCTTTTTATTAGTGGGCTGAGAGGCATGTTACTCAAACAATGGGGCTAAAAGCATCATTACATTTCTGTAATATTCCACCCACGTGGTGGGTACTGGAGGAGATGCAATAGACAGTCTTGCACGTGGGACCACAGCTGACTCATGCACTGGTTTGGAGATGTAGGGCCACAGTGTGTCTTTTGAAGTGTCATATACCTGCTTTAGTGGGAATTAAACCTCTGAACTGGATTAACAGTGGAAAACAACTGAAGTGGAGCTGCCAGGGCTTCCATGCTAGGTTTTAGCTACGTGTGCTTGTGCAGGATATTAGCAGACGCCAGACATATCTACCTATACAAGCTCTCTGTTCTCTAAACAACTCGTAAAACACAACACAGAAATGACCAAAGCCTGACATTCACCAGGTCTCACATAATCAAATTTTACAAGTTTGAAAAGTAACTCAGAAATGACTGCAAATTGCTAAAGAATAAAGTAGCAAATGATAAATTGATTGCCTGCTGTTTCTTTGTGTACTAATTTGTGTTATGGCTTTCCAATCTGAAATTGCTTGAGTAGATTTTTGCTGTTTGTTTTTTTTTAGATCAAATTGCAAATGAAATGACTGTGGTAAACTGAATGCATCAAGTGTAATGAAGAATTGATCCATTGTTATGTTGTAGGGCTTTTCTGAACAGTGGTTTCTAGCCTATCTTCTTAAGATGAAAATTACAGTTATTAGCCAATTACCAAGTAAGAATGCAAAACTGAGTCTGTTTTTCATGACAGAAAGATGGAAGAAAACCTGAAATAGTGCACGTCTGTCTATAATCGCCTTGTTTTACCTATGGGTGGTGATACACAGATAACATCATTCCGTTCAATTATTCCCTAGCTAAAGAATTAAGCTCTGGTTACTTCCTTCTTCAGTAATGCTGTTTTTTAAACCATCCTTTTCAATAAAAGATATAACTTTATTTTACAAGTTAAAAGTCTACTCTCACCGTTATCAGGCAAGAAGGAGGCAGAGAAGTAGAATTCAAAGCTCAGCATGGAAATGGCTCCATGGAAATAAAACATTACTAGGATTCATCTTGTCTGGTGAGCAGAAACTATACTGTGTTACCAGTCTCTAAGGAAGAGAGTGGTTCCCATCAAGAATACTCCTTCCAGCAATCTGATTTTCTTTTATTTATTTTCTAAAGAACTAGAAAGTGCCAGTGCTGCACCTCCTGTAAAAGGCACCAGCACCACGTTGGCTGTGGTAGAGGAAATCCCCATCCCAACCCAACCCTCCATGGGAAAACTCACACACAGCCCGGCCATCTACTGAGGGAAGGAGCTGGTTTCCCATCTCAGAAGATCTTCTTCTGAGGACACAACTCTCCCCAGCACATTTGGAATCATTTTTAAATGAGCATAAATTTTGAAACACACGAAACTACACTGTGATCAAAGTTAGTTCAGTGTGAATGAGAAAAAATTAGTTGGTTTACCTTCTGCATGGCTGATCCTGATCAAAACACATCTGCCTGTAATATGCACCATATGGGGCAACAATTGTCTCATGTTTATTCCTATGCCTCCCTAATCCCCTGTGTCCTCTGTAAGCGTGGGTATCTGTACCTGCAGCTCTAGCTGGATGGCCAGAGAAAGGCATTTTGCTTTACGCACATATAATTACGGAGATGTTTTTTCTTATTATGCTAATTACATCCTAAAAGATTGTGCAGGTAGCAGCTGTAAATGTAATGAAGACTCAGCTGATACCAACTGAACTGGATTTTCTTTTACATGCAAAAAGCAGCCTATAGCTGAAGTCCTTACAGATTCCCGAAACCCTACTATTTTTATAAATGCCTCTCCTACTCCTGGTAAATATGCAGAGATCTGTGGAGTAACCAAAGCAGAGATGAGACTTAGCAAAAAGGAAAATTTGCACCTGTTAGAACAGTGAATGGGGACTAAATTCCTCCAAACAAAAATAGCAAATGCACTTATATGGAGGTTTTCATGTATAGGCACCAAAAGCCTTGCTCTTTCATGGCATGAATAGGCATCAACAGATCTCGTTCAAGTGCTAGATGCACAACGGGCAGCATTGTCTACAACCAGAGGTACAAGATTGCCCTGAAATATATGGCTGAGGCAAACTGCTGGCTGGAACTGTGACCATCCTGTTTCTATAGGAGGAAGGCACTAATGAATTTTAATTTTGAAGATAATTATGACTATATGTACAGAAACTGTATCTTTCAAACGTTGAAGAAACAAACAGTAAGGATTGCTGATAAACTTGGTTTCTGGAAATCTATTAGACTTAAGGTCGCACTTCCACGGTTGGGAGTACACAGCTTTACCTCATCATACTGGCCAGGCAGGCCAATGACTATTTCTAGCTCATGACTTTTTATTTTCATATTTTTAAATCCTTCCAAAATGGAAGGATTTAAAATGCATGAGAAGGGTTTTTGGATTGGCAGCAGGAGCTGCTCTGTGCTAGATCCCATTTTGCATTGACTGTCTCTAAGTTTTGAAGAGTGGGCAGTCTACAGGAGGATTAAGGGGTCAAAGAAGACCCGAATTTTGGTAGGAGGGTGGTGAGATCCTTCCAGGTTTGTGCCTCAGTTGGGAAGTGGAGCCTGTCCATGTATATTGCTGCAGAATGGTAACAAATGAAGCCTTACTCCACAGGCAAGAGCACTCCAAACCATTCTCCCCAAATGTCAAAACCCTGACAGAAAAGCCCTTTACAAACACGTGAGGAGTGTGCGGCTGCCGAAACCACTATTGTGCCAGTGAATTGAGTGAATAATAGCGACGAATAATAGCAAAACAATAGCAGGAAAAATTGCCTCATCACCCTGCATGCATTAGGAACTAAATCACGCCCAGGACACACACACAAATCTGGCATTTGGCAGCACTAAGCTACTTTCAGTTGGTGTCCCCTTATCTTTCTGCCAGTCTCTGCTGCATCCTGGATGTACTGGCAATGTTAGTGGTGACACTTTCCCCGACACTGTATCATCTGTATACAGAATTAAATTGAAGAAGTGGGGGGAAATGTGGCCAAAATTCAGCATTTGCCATGGGAGCAGTCTGGAAAAATGTGTGGCTCGCAAATTGTAATTAGCCTGCTTCGCAGTTGAGGCATGGAAACAGCTCCAGCTCTCAAAGGGGTAAACCATGGAAATCAAATTTCCATCTGAATAGAGCCCAGTGGGTTCTAAAATCAAAACATGTGAGTTCGTTTTTGCTACTGCTATTTAGAAAAGCCACATTTGCAAGTGTGTGTTCAACTGAGATTAGGAGGTAGGAAAGAACCTTTTCATTTTGTTTCATTTTTTCATTCTGAGGGATGAGAGCAAAATAGACCAATCAATAACAATAATTATAGTTTTCTTTTTATTGATTGCTCAGAAGTCCTTAAAGGCATCATCATTAACTTAAAGATAACTTGAGGAAATTTATGAGGTTTTTAATTCTCTTCTGACACAGCAATAGTAAGTGATTTCTATATTCAGATGCTCAGCCCTCCTGGCTCCAAAGCCGAGCCAAAATTAGCGAGGACTTGGTAAAATTTAATAGAGTAGTTGACACAATTTGGCTTCGTTGCTTTTTCTAACTGGCACACTCAATAGATGAGGTTATATTTCGCAAAGCAGGGGAACTGCAGATTTCACCTGTCCCGTCCAGCTGCCCATTGCTTTTTATCCGTGTGATCACAGTCCTCCCTTTCACACTGATGAGAGATGGCAGATAGCAAGTCCTGGAGACTGAAATGTTGGCCACGCATGCATTGTTGTGCCTGAAAAGAAATACTCGGTTCCTTCATCCTCTCTATTTATGGAGCACTGAAGAAATCGATTTTCAGCACATCTCCTGTGACAGTGCTCCAAACTCCACACTAAACTGCCCAACAGTTCCTCAGACTTTGCTCATGTTTCTTGCAGGGACCCCTTATTGTCACCTACTCTGTCAGCCTCTCTTGACACCTCTTCTGGCCCCGTGCAAAATGCATCTGCCTCTCTGTGTCCTCCTGTGTGAGCTGTACATAGTACATTACTCTGGGGTAATTATTATTCAAGGGGTAATGGTTTTAAACTAAATAAGGGCAGATTTAGAGTAGATATAAGGAAGAAATTTTTCACAATGAGGGTGGTGAAACCTTAGCACAGGTTTCCCTGAGAGGTGGTAGATGCCTCATCCCTGGAAACATCCCAGGTCAGGTTGGACGGGGCTCTCAGTAACCTGATCGAGTTGAAGATGTCCCTGCCCACTGCACGGGGGTGGACTAGATGGCCTTTAAAGGTCCCTTCCAACCCAAAGATTCTCTGATTTTTGATTCTGAAAAGCATTCAGGGCAAACACAGACTAGAAGAGAACTTTCATGTAATCAATTCATCATTTCTAAACCACAAGTTAAAAATAGAAATGCAAGCCAAGATAAGAGATACTAGCATGAATAAATAATTGTTTTGGAACTGAACGTTGTCCCTTGGTTTGCCAATAGTATATTGCTTTACTTCATAGAAGACGGGATGATAAGTGACCTTGTTCCCAGGCAAATGAAAGTCAGATGCATCATACAGACAACATCTTGAGATTGTAGGAGGGATTTTTTCAACTACGCTTTCTCTCAGGGCCCCATGCTATCGCTTTTGTGCAGAAAAAAAGAATTCCCTAAGAATTAAGCAATAAACTCACTAATCCTGCCTGGTGGGAACAATCTGTAGTAGAAGTTTCAGTTACATATGCTGTAAGTAAAAAATATCAAGGGTATCATATAAAGCATCTATGGGACTCAGGAATGAAGGAAAGGGCTCTCTTCCCACATCGCTGCCTCTGTTGTCTGGTGCTTGGACCACACTCAGGCACTTCAGGAGGATGTATTGCAGCCTGCGTTTTGTTTCCAGCATAGCAGATCCCTAGAGTTGAACAGCCTAAACCCTGCCTTGAAAGAAGAGTGCTTACTTTGTAAGACATACACGTGAAAGACTCTTTAATTGTATGCTGAGTTCCCTGGGTTACAAGAAGACACAGTATTTTCAAAACAGTATAATATCTAAGGGGAAACGTTAAGCTGCAGGATATTAGAAAACCATGTTCCTGCTTGGCCTGATTTTCCTTCTTCTTAATTCTGTCTGTTATTCAGTGCAAGTAATATGTATGGATAATGTCTTATTCTTTTCAGTGGGTGCTCAGCCTCTTCCTAGGGCAAATTTTCTATAATTACGTTCATTTTCCACAATAGTTCATTTATCTCTATCAATTTTGTCTTATGAACGCATTATGACTTGTTCAAGACCTGGCCATTATGAGTATATAATGTTTATACAATGTGTTTCCTTATCATTTCAGTTCAGTAGGAGGTTCTTTGGCTTCTGAATTATCTGAAAACAGCTTCCTTTATTAGCAGTCAAGTTTTTCAATAAAATGAATATGTTTTACCTGCCAGAGGATCATGCATGGTTCAAGCATTTTTATTGAGCGATCACATTCACAACAAATTTCTGCTTCTCAATATTTTTAAGAATAAAATTTTTGTCATCAGAATACAGAGTAATTGCATTAAAATCTTAGCAAGTATTGGTGAAATAAGGCAGGAATGTCCATCTGCAACAAACTGTGAGATGTTTCTCAGCTACAAATGCCTTACCTCTTAATAGGTTATTGTTCGTCTGGAACTTGCATCCACCAAAAGAAATTTTCAAATGTTGTCACATGAGACTCTTCTACTGTTATTTCGAACACATCCATTAAGAGCTTGCGAAGAGTTTCCCTTTCCCAATATCTGCCTGCATTTTCTGCCCAAACTCTCTTTCAATGTATGGTAAATTATAATATGGGGGAGTGGATGGCACTGACATACTGAAAGCTTCAGCAGCTTTCACTTGAGTTTTGCTACATCAGTGAAATACAGCCACTGGCCATGGAAGTGGCTGGTGATGAAAAGGTTTCCTTCTGCCTCCAAAACAGAAAGAGAAGAAAGCTAACACACCCTTTTTCTGCAACTGATTTGGAGTTATGGCTTAATAGCCTATGCATTTCAGACTGATTTTTCGAAGTCAAAAATCAAAGTGAAGAGAAATTCCAACACTCTGGAAAATATTTTATTACACTATGGATTTTAGGGTAAGAAACAAAAGGTGGAAATCTGAAAATCTACCAGAGAGGGATTTCAAAAATTTACGGTATGTCAAACAAATGGTGAAAATACAAGTATTTCCATGTATAATTTGAAAAAGAAATATACATACACACACTCATAGACACACACACACATACTTACATATACCTGTGTGTGCATATTTTCAAATGTTGTATTTCAAAAGCTCCCTAGCCACCCCCTCGCTCTGCCTTTGAGGGAAGTCAAGTGAAAGCCGGCAGGCAGCACCGCTTCCGCAGCCCCAGGGCTCGCTGTGGTTTTGGGGGAAGGCTCCAGTCGGGTTCCCACAATGTGGGGAATGACGATGAGAAATCTGCACCTGGAATATCTCTTTCCTGGTCATAGAAAAAGTACGGTGCATGGCTGACTGGTGCTGTTGGTTAGCATTACCTGGATCAGTCACTGGGTCTTCATTCACCCCCCACACAAAAATTCTTTTGTGATCCACCAACTTTCGCCCAGAGCTTTAGAATGCCCTTTAAATATATTGCCTGGCTGGCACCGCTTCGCCCAAAACAAACGTGCACCTCAGGCTTGTGGGCTGTATTTCTTTCAGGGTTTTTCTAGCTGCCATCACCAATTGATATTATTTGATTTGCAGCCACTATTCAAGGAAAACAAAATCTCACAGCCTCTTAAACCTTCCTCCACATAAGCCACCGATATTTACTAGGAGCAAGAGCGACAGATAGAGCTCTGTCACACCCGCACTCACCTGCCTTTAGAAATAAAAGCAAAGGTTTAGCAAATTATTTCAAGTTTTCACCTGCCGCTCCAGTTTTCCTGGCATCCCTCCCTGATGCATCTGATGCTTCCTCCCACGGCCACGAACATCAGCCGGGATGGATGGACCCTTAGCAAACGCCTGGTGGTCCCCACAGCAGCATCTTTTCCACCAGCACCTCTGCCTGCAAGTGCACGAGTGGCTTGGCTGCCTGCAGACCATCCAGCTACCAACCTGCTTGAAATAAGCTTCAGCAGTGGATGTTTAAGGTGTTAACTGTGCGGGTCTTTGCTGGGGGCATCCCAGAGTAATGCCCTAAAAACACCTTTCCAGACTCATTTGGCTGGTCCCCAGTATAGCCCCGTGGAGCCTCAGTCCCACCCAGTACGATATTGAGCTTCTAGGCTGTCGCTCCCAGGTTCTAGTGACGTGCACATCTTCCTCCAGCTGTGGTCGCATCGGTACTTCCTCAACTGAGAGCCAAACCTCAGGTCCACAACAGTGTTTCAGCATGAAACACCGTTTCAGATATCCACTTTCTGCTCATTTTCCATTGGATATTTCTGGATATTTCTGCCTTCTGCAGTCTGGTGAAGCAAAGACATCCTTATGTCTCAGCAGCAGCTCCTTGCCTATATCGAGGGTGGTTCAAGAAGCTCCTTGCAGGAGACTAAAGCATCAGCTACTGCACCACATTTAACTCCAGCAACGCTCTGGACTGAGAGCAACAAAAGCTCACTCCGCAGTTTAATTTCTTCCTGAAGAAAAACTGAATGGTCATAACAATGACGTGCACTCAGCTCCCTGAAAAGCCAGCATTTTTTTCATAAGCCCTTTTAATGTAATTATAGGAATAAGGCTGGGCGATTAGATTAAATGTGTAGGTTTCACATATGTGAAGAAATAAATATTTCCTTGTAAAGGCAATCTAGCCTTCACACCAGAGAGTAACAGCAACTCCTTACAAGACATGGACGTAGACTTTTATTGTTTCCCACAACAGGGGAGACAATTGTGATATTGAGCACTTCATCACTGTACACAAACTTGACATCTGCATCTGACTTTGTCATGAATTAAAAATGAAGAGGAAGGCTTCATCTGATTAGAGTGTGGCTGCAGTCACCAGAAGGTACAGGCGGGCAACCCTCAGGTGAACAACCAACAGGGTTCAACTGCATCTTCTTGGGTTTTTTTAAATAACATTTTCATAATATAGTCTGATTACAGTGATGCCTTTATTTATTTATTTCTGTGGGAAAGGCAGTAGCAATTAACTTGTACCATAGCCTGCAATTCGCGTGTTAAAGTTCACGATGATTTTGTCATAAGGTCATAATAAGCACCATTTTACAAGGGAAACTCAATAACTGAGGGATTGTTTTGCTCACGGATTGCTGCAAAACCCGGGCGAGCTTTTGCTCACGCTCCCTCCCGCGCCGTGCCGGCGCGCCGCCGCCGCCGCTGTGGTTCGGTCCGATCTGCATCAGGGTGAGAACAAAATCCGTCACCTTGGCTCCGGGGGAGCTGACAGCGATCAGTTTGCCTCGCCGCCTCCTCGACGGCAGCCTGCAAGCATCACTACACCCAGTCACATAGAAACATACGCTGACATCTAATACAGAGTAAAACACACCTGTAGAGGCGGAGGCTGCCTGAGCCAGGGCTTCGCATATACGCTCTTTAGGGAGCGAACGCATGACGTTTGTCCCAAATACAGTTAAATTTAATGGGTGAACACCCCCTCCTTACTGACCTTGCATGCCTCCCCCGTGTGCCTCCCTGCCCTTTGCAAGTCCCATCTGCAGCATTCAGCTCCTCTTCACGCTAATATGCGAAACAGCATTTTCTAAACTACTGCAAACAAAACTATGCGAAGGATGAAAAATAATTAGCCTTGTCTCAGTGTCTAACATATTTGCATTGTTTAGGCAGAGTAGTTAATCATTGGTAAGACCACAACATGTTGTGTGAATTTGGATTATAACTAATACATATTGAGCAGAAGGTTATTAATTACATTTAAAGGGAGTATTTGATATTATTATTATTGAGAAAGTGAATGCAATTAATTACATTACAATGCTCTTGCAGGATTCCTGTGCAGAGAGCTGTTTACTTTTAGACTCTTTTGTCTTTTGTTCAGAAAGTAGGTCCTTAGGGCAAGCAAAAGGCACCACAAGCCAAAGTCCTGTTGCCATTAACACTCCTGAAGCACTGGGTGATATTAAAGGGGTCAGTGAGGGTCTGCATTTCTTAACGGTTTTTAAAGGTAGGGTAAACTTTTCATTTGCTTGCAATAGCTGGTCTCTTGAAATGCCACTTATTCCCTTGGGTTGGGAATTGGCAAAGGACAGTCTCCACGTGGTCCCCACTGCTGGGCCCATATCCCCAGAAAGGACATCTGAAGGAGGGAAGCGGATCCCAGATTTAATTAGAGGTGCAGTATTTCCAAGGGTTTCCTCTGTAAAACGGCTCTTGTCTGTAGAAAAGAAAAGCTTAGGGCACTCCTTTTTTTATTTAAAAAGGCAATTGTATTAATACAGCTGAATTTTGCGTTGGAATGTCATTGTCGTTTTGATAATTTAGTTCCCTGAAAATTGCAATAAAGGCTCTGTTACGCTACATTTTGTCCCCATTTATCTTGTATACCATTGCCTTGCCTCTGGCACAATAAAAATAATCTTTAAAAATAGTACTATAAATGGATTGACTTTGACCTTCTGAGTATCTTGTCAATAAAATAAAAATGATAAATCTGTTTCAGAGTGCCACTGGCGTAATATTAAGGCAGAGTTATAATCTGAAAAGTGACATTTGAAAAATTATATTATGGGGAGGGGTCTTATTCTCTGTCAGCGATGTCACATAAATAAGCTCTATTTACAGTGCAAAGAGGTGATTTTGGTAACTGCTAGGCTCACTCCTGAAACCAGGTTGTGCAATTCCTGAGATGTGCTCTCTGCCTCTTACATCATCATTAACAATTAAAGATTACTGCAGCAAGAAATTAGCTGAGCCTTCTGTTGCTGATGAATAAAGCAGAGCAACTCCACCTCGGTCTCCTCCTGTGACCCCTCTGCAGTGCTAATACAGCAAAAAGGGACTTTGCCTCATAGAGAAATGGCTAAGATAACCAAGAAAAGGTCCTTTTTTTCTACATGATCGCTTTTTGAAAGTAAACAACTTCTACAAGAATTACTTCAAGGCTTCCTTTTATTAGGTGATAAGAGACTACTGAATATTCTGTAAAAAAATCAAGAGATGTATTAAAATAAACAAGGCAGGCATGTAAATAAATTTATGTCAAGGGGCAGTAGTTTTTGATGTGTGCACAGTAGCTCTGCCGCATTTTGCTGTATGGGTACATGCCTCAGGTGAGTGTGACCTGTGGGTTGAATATTTGCAAGCCTAACTCGAGCTGATTTCTAAAAAGCCATGGTACTGTTGTTTTTTCACCATTTCTTTTTCTCTTTTTAGCATTTCTTGTTTTCATTATTCTAAATATGTTTTTAAAAGTATGTGAAGTGCACTTTATACTTGAGCATCAATTTATATCATGATTAAAATGCTCATGTGTAGAGTAAGCTAAATTGAAAATTGTATATTTTCAAATATCACAAGGCTTTGGAACCTCAAAACGTTACTTGATTTCTGAGGAGGAGCAATTCAAACGTTAGTCCCTAAAACTAGAGTGAGATGACATTCAAGGGATAAAGGTTTCCAGTTCTGATTCAGATATGATGAAAATCTAGATAACTAAAATCTTTATGCTACCAAGCTTACAATTTTATATATTTAATTCCAAATTTGATCTTTTCCTTATGTTTGCCTTGAAAATTAGCCGAACCCTAAACTGAATCTGAACATGAGAGGATGTGCCCCCCTTCAGGCAGTTATTGACAGTATCCAATCAAATTGACTTGAATTAACTTATTTAATCATTGTCCTTTTTTACCCTTTCCAGCTCCTGAGTGCTCCCCAGGGGGTCACCGCATCCTCCGCAATCCCTACCGCAGCACCAGGTTTGACTCGCTGGAGCTGCAGCGAACAGCGATTCAGGACCTGGTTTGTGACCACTCCTTGCCACCAGCGTGGTACCGGTTCATGATCGACAACAGGCCCGCAGAAATGCCAACGAGATGTGTCGAAGTCAGTAAAACTTAAGCACTAACCCTAGTGAACTTGAATAAATCCTTTGATGTAATTTCCCTTTCCAGCCACCTCTATACTCTCGTAGCCAGTAGACTGCAAGGGGGATAGGTGAGTGGTAATGGGAAAACCACGTTTCCACTAATAATGATGATGATTAATAATTATGAATAATGAATAATGAATAATGATAATGATAATAATGATAATGATGATGATTCTAATGATGATTATGATGCTAATAATAATAATAATAATGTTATATCCAAGGGCAGTAGTCAGTGACCAGGTTCCCTAAGGACTGGGCATTATTCAAACATAAAACAAGGTGTTTTCCGACTCTAAGGAGAGGTCCTTAGTAATCCATATATGTCATCGTAAGTTACACTTTTTTCAAGCAATTCTATTGCTTTAAGAATGGATTCTGGAACCTGAGTTTTTCCTCATCTAATCTATTGTGAATTAGGAATATGTCCTTATTATGAAATCAGAAGGGTAAAATCAGAAGAAAAAGTATGAAAACAGGTTCTTTAGTGATACCAAAGGAAAAGCTAAATCTGAGTGGTTTTCCACTATTGCTGTTTCTTGTATTATTTAGTTTCATAAGTATGCTAACTGCTTTCTACAGCAAAAAACTTCCATCACGTGACTACTCTCTAAAAAAATATAAAACAATAATTACTTGGTTTTATGTGTGTTTAATATGTATGACAATAACGTTTAACATGCAATCATTGCTGCCAGAGCAACTTGAGACCCTAACTAAAGTCACTGCTGTCTCAAATAGCCCAGCTGCAGGAGGTTAGAATAATTTTAAACACGCTGTTAAATAAAATTATTCAGAAAATAATAAACTAATTACCATAAATTACTTTAAAGATTAAATATTCAGTCTAGAGTACCAGGAAGTTTAATATCAGGCAATGTTACCCTAGCTGGAGGACCTTCTCGAAATCAGCAAACAACATTTCATATCCATTCAAAACGGACCTGTGAACTTGTCACAATAGAAGTATATCTTAATAATCTAATGTTAAATGAAATGTTAAGAGATAATTGTTACTTCTGTGGGATTTCTAACTCTCTGCATACACAAACCATAAATCTAATTAGCGTGAACAAATTGGCATGGTTATTATTGAAATATTCATTTCATGGCAGGTCATCCTTGAATATCCCAATGCATTATGAAGTTTGTCTTTACAAGTTGCTCTATGAGTGTATATATATTCTATAACATTATTTAATTTGTCATTGTATTTCAGCAATGTCGAGTATGCAGTAATGCTCGACTGTATGAGATTTCTTTCCAACAATACATGCTTTGTTTCTTTTAATCTCTTCTCTTGGAGTTTTTTTATTCAGGTTTGTAGAGCTATCTTCATTAGTTTAGTTTCTTATCTTGTAACATAATTCTTGCCGTTGGTTTTTTCATTATCCTCTGGATGACAGTAAATCTCTGCTTCGCCATGGTGATGAAGGATTACATCTGTTAGATGCCACAACTGGAAGAATACACTTCTTTTAGATCTTCACCTTCTAAATCTGCCTCTACATTCTATCTCTTCCTTTTAATTAAATCATTGTTTAATTTGGTTTTCCATTTAATTTGAGCAAAACCTCTGGAACAAAATAATTTAAATTAATAACTGCACAGCTTCCACTCCTTAATAAGCCGTTATTATTGGACATTCCAGCCTGGCTGGAGTGAGCTGATTTTAATTAACCAAGCCAAAGACAAAATTCTGAACAGATAGAAGGGAAAATAGACCAAATAAAGCCCAACAATATAGCTGCAGAGTTAAAAAATAAATTACTCCAGTACCTTGTAAAATATATGCCTGCTGATATCCTGTTGATACTGGCTGGATATAATTAGCTGCTTATCGATGGATAAGATTAACTTCTTAATTCAAAGTAATAGTAGGTAAGGATTCTTGTCACCCAATTGAGCTCAAAACAGATTTAAACCATAATGGAGATTTAGAGGTCCTGCCCAGCTCGAGGAGAACTGCAGGAGGACAAATGGCCCGTGCTGGCAGGCACCAGGTGAGCTCCCACAGCTGGCTGTGGTGCCTGGGCAGGGGCAGCTGACTCCTTCAGACATGCTCTCAAAGCCTGTATTCTGAATCTCACCACAAAAAAGCTCCACAAGGAAAACCTTGTCTGAATATAGTTTGATAACCATAGAAAGTATTCTATTCAACAGAGGCCAGAACCAAGTCACGGACTGAAGTTATGAGAGCCTCAGTCTACAACCATGTCACAGCTAAGAGGCACAGAAACTTTTGTAATGAAAAACAAGTAACAACTCTTAAGAAGCTGCTTCTCATCCACTCATTTAAAAAAAAAAAAGTGAAGAAAAAAGGGGAAAAAGGTAGAACAAAAATCCAAGAGCTTTTATGTCAAAGAGTGAAAATATGAATTTTATTCGTTAGTTCTCCATCCCTTGCATCCAACTGCTGTCCATAAACTTACTCCTCCAGTGGCAAAATACTTTTGATTGAAATAGCTTTCCCATTGAGGCATTGCCTGCTAGATTTCTCTGGGGGGGTAACAAACAATCCTGACCTTCCTCCCTCTATTTCTTCCTCATCTCTCCCCCTGTTCTCCCGAAGGAGGCACAGCAATTACCAGGTCCTGGGCATGCACTCTTGGCCACAGCCACCTCCCTATCCAGAACAAATCCTAGCAGAAAAGCAACACAAACTTGCAAATTTTGTATCCCCAGGTATTGAGGCTGCTGCCTACAGATCACAAACAATAGTTTGTTCTTCAAAAACTGCCAAATGTGAAAGGCAAAAACACTGGGAGAAAAAAGCATAGGGAAGATTTTACTAAGATTAAGGCACTGTACTAAGAACAAGAAACCATGCACAGACATGGGAAGACCTAGCAGTAAAATGACCTTCAGAGGAAGAACAAAAGTGACGTAAAAATTAAAGCTCAACAGAAAATATATTAAAAATACAGAGAACCATTTAACAGTCAATATTGGAAAAACATACATCAGTTACAGAAATTCAGGCTTCTAAATTGAAATATAATAGGGTATACACATACATCTGTATAGGTGTACATAAGGGCAAGCCCCAAGAAAGGAATGAATAGTAAAAAGAGATGTGAGAGAACACAACCCGCTAATGTGACTGAAGATCTGCTCTACTGTCAGATAGAAGACCGATCTGTGGATGACAGAAGAGCAGCGCGCACTGCTAACCATGATGCATACCCACACACCAAGCCACGCTGACGACAGGCAGGCCTTGCAACGCTGGCTACCGCCTCACGATGAAGCCGGAGATATGGCTGGAAACGCACTTCTTCCCCTTGTTTGCATGGGGGTAAAAAAGCATAGATTATACTCTGCAACTTTAAGGAAAGACGTCCATTAAGAACTTGATTACATAAATAGTAATTGGTTCTGGAGCCAGCAATAATAATCTTGATACCACATGCATGAGTTGGCTTCATTATTTCTCAAAGCAGTGCTAAAATTTCCAGCTTTGAGTAGTCAATAGCAAACAGCAAATGATAAGATAAAAAGAAAGGGGTTGAAACCAGAATCACTACCGTCGCTATCAGACTACAACTGCCACTACCAAACACTTGCTCTCTGAAACAGAGGATTCATGGTACCGTGTTCCTTGAGTGGAGAGATTAATACAGATGTTACCACACTGACCACAAAAATCACTGCACGCCCACTGCCGAGGTGAGACACTGGTCTCACTGGTCTCCAAATCTTCTGAAATGCCCAAGTACTTCATTAGCCAGCAGTCCTCCCACAACACCCAGCAATACAGATGGCCCAGATATAGGGTTCAGCATTTATATATGTATGCATACAAAAATGTGCATGCTACCTGGACTGATAGGCACGTGCCATGTGTATAGACATACATTTACACAGATGCACATACACACACATAGGTATATATGTGCACAACACTGTATCCCATCAGCTCAAGTGCAACCTGTCAGAGCACCTGCTGCTTCAGTTTTGGCTTCCTCCCAGTCTTAAGGCAGCCCCTCACTTCGGTTCACTTTATTTTCCGCAATCCTGTTGACGGGCATGGCAGGAGCCTCCGGGTGACCTCTTGCACCACAGCAGAGGTCCAACGGCCCCAGGCGCTTGTCCTTGCCAGCAGCCAAATGTGTTTGTCTGGAGGGAAGGGCAGGAGCAGGGGAATAGTTTCAGATTTGCACGTTACCAATCTCCAGCAACACCCCGGTTCAGGGACTTCTGGATTCAGACATGGGTTGTATGAGACTTTAAAGAAATTTCTTTCCCATGAGGGAAGAGAGTCCAGTCGCTGTAATTTTTTAGCATCGACAGTCCTGCAGCAAGGATTTCTACAGGTTAGTTATGGATATGACACTCTGTTTTGGAAACTCCCAGTAATACCTGCCTGTGACAGTATATCAAGATTACTTCCAATAACCTTCTTCAGAAATTTCATTCTCTAAATGAGCAAAACCATCTCCAAATTCGTATATGTTTTAAATTCATGTACAACTGTAAATGTGGCATAAGAATGACATGTTATGCAGTCAGGGCTGGTGTTTTCTCAACAGTTGCATTTTTAACAATATCCTTTTTTTTTTTTTTTTATATATATATATATAGGTACTAGGCTCAAACATAGCCTTAAATGCTGATCTTTGGTGTATAAAACGAGGTCATGTTAAAGCATGTCAGATCTAACCTGCCTATGATACTTAATATTGTAGGCCCTGGAGAAGAAGAAGATTTACTTTTTCCCATACTCAGTTTAATTTCGTCCTCTACTTAACCTGTTGTAGAACATTTTATACTCACAATCAAAATACAATAGCTCAACTGAATACAATTAATTTTTTATTTTGTTTCAATTTTTATTTTGCTCTGAATCCAATCCTACTTTGATTTGCAATTGTTTTATGAACTTAAAAGCAAGTGACACTTTCAAGGTATTATTTCATCTGTAATTCTCACATGCATACGTGAATACTCCAAATCATAATGGTAGGTATGAAGAGGTTTTGTTATTCTTGTTTGTTTTTCAGACATACAAAAAGACTTCTGTAGAAATTACAATTACAGCCTGTATTGTTCAGAAACATGTACTTAAAAGAAACAGAAGACAGGCACCAGTTTAATTGCTACTACTGATATTCCTGTCGTAAACTGATTTCTGTGGAGTTCAGCCCCAGACTGAAATGAAAAATCTTATTTACTTTCACTTACCACAAAGAAATTGAAAAAAACTAAGACAAAGTAAAGTTTTGAGTGGATAACAGATGCGAAGTCACAATGCTTTAACTGCCAACCAACAGTATACCAAAAAGCCTTCCATCTCCATCTAACTAAAACAATGCATTTCTTACATATGGTGCTACTTATTTTTAACAGCATAATTTCAGTGCAATACCCAAGTGACAAGAACAATCAAGCTTGATTCCTTTGTGCAATTATAAAGAACCTTAGAGTGTTCAATCAATCAAACTAGTTGATTCTCCAAACCCCAACTAAATGGAAGGAGACATCATTGGATTAAACAATAATGGTTTGTCCCATTGTTTTGGCAAAGGAGGAACAAATTTCTTTTTTTTTTTTTTTGGCTTAGGTTTTCTGAAATGAATTATTTAAAAGATTAGCTGGTGCCTAATTATGAATCAAAAATACTTATTATGAAATGTTTACCTGCCACATAGAGGTGTTGCGAAGATTAATTGGGTATGGTTTATAAAATGCTTTGAAGATTAAAAACAGCAGTTATTTATTATTGGATAAAGTATGAAAGGATACTGGCCACTAGATAAACCTGGCAACAGCCTAAAAACTCTTTTGTGTGTGGTGGGTTGGCCATGGCTGGGCACCAGGTGCCCCCCAGAGCCGCTCCATCACTGCCCCCCTCAGCTGGAAAGGGGAGAGAAAACACAACCAACGGCTCGTGGGTCCAGGTAAGGACAGGGAGATCACTCGGCAATTCCCGTCACGGGCAAAACAGACCCGACTTGGGGAAAAAATAATTGAATTTATGACCAATCAGATCAGAGTCATATAATGAGAAAAATAAGAACTAAATCTTAAAACATCTTCCCCCCACCTCTCCTTCCTTCCCGGGCTCAACCTGATTCCGGATTTTCTCTCCCTCCTCCCCCCAAGCGGCGCAGGGGGACGGGGAATGGGTCTGTGGTCAGTCCATCACACCTGGTCTCTGCCGCTCCTTCCTCCTCAGGGGGAGGACTCCTCACCCTCTGCCCTGCTCCAGCCTGGGGTCCCTCCCACGGGAGACAGTCCTCCATGGACTTCTCCAGCGTGAGTCCTTCCCACAGGCTGCAGTTCTTCACGAACTGCTCCAGCCCGGGTCCCCCCACGGGTGCCGTCCTTCAGGAACAGGCTGCTCCAGCCTGGCCCCGCGGGGTCCCAGGTCCTGCCAGCAAACCTGCTCCAGCCGGGGCTCCTCTCTCTCCCCACGGGGCCACAGGCCGTGCCAGGAGCCAGCCCCAGCGCGGGCTGCCCACGGGGTCACGGCCTCCTTCGGGCATCCCCCTGCTCCGGTGTGGGGCCCTCCCCGGGTGCGGGTGCAGATCTGCTCCCCCGTGGAGCTCCATGGCCACAGGGGCACAGCCGGCCTCCCCGGGGGCTGCCGGGGACCCTCTGCTCCGGTGCCGGGAGCCCCTCCTGCTCTGGGCTGGGGGCTGCAGGGCTGCTCCTCTCACCCATCCTCACTCCTCTTTCCAGCTGCAATTGCCATGTGCCATTTTTTTCCCCTTTTCCCCGTTCCCCCAGAGGCGCTGCCACCATCGCTGATGGGCTCGGCCTTGGCCAGCAGCAGGTCCGTCCTGTAGCCGGCTGGCACTGGCTCTGTCGGACATGGGGGAAGCTTCTGGCAGCTTCTCACAGAAGCCACCCCTGCAGCCCCCCCATTGCCAGACCCTGACACGCAAACCCAAGACTTTGTGTTAGATATGTCGTCCTTTGTGCAAGCTGTGTCTCTGGGTACATGATACAGATGCACCGAACGACACAAATTTAGGATTTACAACAGCATAGTTTACTTCGCTGACTTGCCATTACATTGACCAGTTGCAAGCCCAAGTAAACGTGTCAGCTGAAGCAATCAAACGCACGCGATCCCTTACACGGGGTGTTAATCCACCACGCGCTGCAGCTCGCCATCCAGGGCACCGCTTAAGACATACAGGAGGGACAGGATCTGTGGGGAGGGAGATTGTTCCTCACTAGACCTGCCGATTCTCTCAGAAATAAGTGGACGGGCTGTGGTCACACACTTGGTTACCGGTGTCGCTAGTGTTGTAACCGATTGTCCTTCCTGCTGCGCAGCTTCCATTTTGAGTGAGAAAGGCTGATTCTGCATCGGTGTTGCCGTGCAGCCCGCGGCACGGAGCTCTCCTGGGGAAGCCCAGCAAAGCCCCGGCCTGACCCTCACCACCGGCGTCCCAGCAGAGGAGCTCCCACCTGCGAGAGGCTTTCGGAGTTCGCTCGTCTCAGGCCGCAGCTGTATAATTCCTCTTCTTCGTTTTGGAAATGCTGCTGAATTATGGCGTGAGATTCCCACAGCTTTACACTATTCTTAGAGCAGCAATGACTGTAGTTATGGCAGGAAAGTGCTGTATCTTAAGTGCCAATCCTTCACTACCTCTGTATTCGATTTTCTGGTTACTCTCCCAAATGACTGCTACAATATTTAATGCTAATTATGCCACAGCTGGGACTTGAAAAATTTTGGCTCTTTGAAGTCTATTCTCCTAGACTTTTTAAATTTTTTTTTTCTTTTCTGTTCTTATCTGTACTGCTAGTTGAATACATGAATATACATTTGCCCTTGCCTTCCCAGTCCTGTTTTCTAATTCACAGAGGCCTCACGCAGCAAATCCTTTCGGCTAGCATGGGGCAACTTACCTGACTCAGAGGGACAGCGTGTAGCTCAAAGCAGAAAATAAATGCATGCATGTCATAAAGCTGCCAGGAAAACAGAAATATTTGATTTATACCAAAATTCTTCCTTGAACAGCCTGTAACACTGCATCATAGTTTGTTACAAGAACTTGCCTTCTCACTGTCTGACTTTTCCCAGGTGCAAAGTCAGTCAAAAGGGTTCATTATTGCTTATAATTTGTGCACATTACATAATGAACTATTTCGCTCAAACAGTTTCAGTGCAAGGTTTGCCAGAACAAATCCAGGGTGCCGCAGATCACAGCGGGGGGTTATCAGAAAGCCCGCACACAACGCGCGCGGCTGACGTCAGCGGTGCTAACCCATACTTTTTGGAGCACTGAAGTGGTTGACAGACTTATGGCGAGGATAAATACAAAAAGGGAGAAAATCACCATCCTCTTATTTCAGTGTTTTATTTTTTCCCCTCTATGTGTTAACAGGGGATATAGACCCACTTTCACGTACGGATCACATTTTGTCTTTTTTCACAGCCAGAATGCACTTGCATCTGTCTATTTATCTGCATGGTCCACAGCACAGCAGATAGGTGGGTGTCTTATTAATGAATTTATCTTTTCGGCAGTACTATTACCATCTCAGCCACTTCTACCTTTGGTTTAGAGATAAGGAAGCAGGGTGCACAAAGAGTGAGTGCCCAAGGTCAGGGAAACTGAGGCACCACGCATGCCCGGCCAGGGGTGGCCGCGCTCCCCGTGGAGCAGCGCTGTCCTTTTGGGGCCGGTTACACCGGTAAAGGCAAAAGCGAATGGATACAGCGGCTCATCTCAAGCGGCGAAAGGTCTTCTACAATAAATCGTTAGAGTATTTTTTTCAATTTGTTCAGCTGTGGGTGCAAATATTCCTTGAGACACAGGTATTTACATGAGATTGAGTTGCCTCAAAGCAATGAAGGTCACGTTTCAGCAGCTGAATATCAGTAAATGGTGGCAACAGCCCTTTGTAGCGGGTGTTAGCAGCACCGGGACTGCCTCCCGTGACATGAGCGGTGTCGGCGTCCCTCCTCCTCCTCCTCCTGCTCCTCGGGCAGCAAGCGCTGGTGCCAGTGATGGGGTCAGCGGGAACACGAAGCCTCGTGGGGTGCAGAGACAGCCATCTGCTCTGCAGGGAAGTCCTGGGAGGGATGGGTAGGCTGCGCTGCCTCTCCTTACCAAAACATTTTCCTTCAAGGCTTTCTGCAAGCTTGCACACACCCACTGAGCTCCAGCGCTCGTTCATCTCCGCTGCTATGCACCCTCCTGCTCTCATTCTGCTCAGCTTGTGGGGCTCAAAACACCTGTGAGGTACACTCACAAATATCTCCATAGATTTTAAAAATTTTTATTCATTCCAACCATCTTTACCTACAGCAGAGGTGCTGAGGTCACCAGTTAGCTGGAGTAAGAGGAAATTCAACATGCAAGTAACTCATCAAGAAGATAACATGAGCATGAAGCAGAGACCACTGAGCTCCAGTTGCTGTCCTTCTCTCTGCGCCCGTCCTTCTTCCTCTGCATACAGCACATCTTCTCTTCCACTCTCCTGTGTCGTTACAGGTGTATGCTCATAAGATGTGCTTTGGAAACCTGCTACTTCACATCAGATCCCGTTCTCTAGGTCAGAAGTTCACCAGGTTACACTGAATTCCCGACATCCACATTTTTCCCAGCACAGAAAGCAGCGGTGCCCCTTACAGCTGGAAGTAAACAGAACAAATCTCTTAAAAAGTTACACACAACATGGCTTTTAAATAAAGGAGGGATTAATCTAAAATTCCTCATAAAAGTGTTTTCATGCTGATCTCCCCTTCTCCTTTGCCAGCACACTGCCGGCATGCTGCTCCTCCCCGGGGACCTGCTGCGCTGGGCGAGTTCCAGTGCCTTCTGCGGGGACACTGGGGACACGAGGACCCAAACCGGAGGGCAGGGTCAGCCCCTCTGCTCAGCCACTGCCGCATTTCTGGGGGGAAAAAAGACTTTGGACAATTTTAATGGTGTCTCTCTGGAATGCTTGTTTTAGAAGCCTGACAATAACGAGCTTCAAATGGAAATCAGACCGTGTCACGCCATATGCTTTATTTTTTTCAAATACTTTTCTTTTACCAGGTGTGCAGCCCCTGTTCCCCTGCCCCCACTTTCTGGCTTGTATAGCTCCCAGGTAAAATTCAAACTACAGGAGGGCACTGGCACATGACATAATAAATTTATCCTTTGACTTTCACTGCTTCCCCTCCTGTCACAAGCAACTTTTGATCTCGAAAACTGAAGCAGCAAACCCAAGCCAATGGGAAACAATGGTGGGGTTTTCCAACATGACCTATAGCCAAATGTATATAGCATGAGGGGCAGGTGTGCCCCCGGAGCGGGACTATTCGAGAGAGTTCACTATCGCTGGCTGAAGAAATGCAAAGCAACGGCAGCAGTCACGCTCTGCAGAATATGACCGATATCTGAGAGTAAATTATTGTCAGTATTTGGTAATAATTTTCAAACCTTAACTCAAATATCCATACGCTTTGCATGTTGGCAAATGATAGGTGATGGCACAGAATAAGAAGTTACCATTGTAATTGGCTGTGTGTATTTTATTAGGCTCAGATTGTGCTTAATCTCATCACTGAGGTGCTTAAATTAATGATATCTTTGAATAATCATGTCCCTTTACTCAGTGGGAAGAGCCTGGCAGGTACAGAGAGCAATTCAGGTCTGAGACGATCCTTTCCCATCCCTAAGTTGGAAAAGGTAAATCTGGTGCAGCCTCTCCGAGCCATGACTCAGAACACTGTAGTTTAAGCCACGTCCAGGGGATTCAGGGATTTAGTGGAAGCTGTTAATAGATAGAAACCTGAAGGTCAAAAACCCCAGAGAATTTGATCAAATCATGTATATCCTGCATATGTATTTCCCTTCAAGATTGGAGGGAGAGGCTCAGGTCCCAAAGACGTGTCCGGTACGTGCTGGAGGGGTTGGGCAGAAGCTGTCAGGACAACGGCAGCTGAAGCTGCAGCTGTTTTGGAGGAGGGTGCTGGTGTGTGATGCTCTGAGCATAGCGGTGTCCTGCTTCAAGGTGGACCTAACATCTTCTTGCCCCCCGTGCTCTGTCAGCCTTTGCTTTCTTCTACCACAGATGAAGCATGGATGAGAATGGCCAGCTGATGTGGTCCAAAGTGTGCTTCCCAGAGCAAGGATCTAGCCTGTTTACATGCTTTCATCTTTTTTATGCAAACCAACCAAAAATAGAGGAAAATACTTTGGAAACCAGTTATTGTGTTCTTTGAGAATTTTATCTGTGTGAAGTCACCTCTCTAAACTGAGCAAGACATTTTCATGCCCACCTACACAACTTTTTCACTGACCCTCCAAGTTCACCATACTCGAAGTCTTAGGTTTTAGTGATTCTCCACAGAGCCCTACTGCTTTTGCTGTAAAAAGTTTCTTTTGTGTGCATCCTCAGATGAATAAATGCGGGACACAAGCTCCGGTGTGGCTGTCGCTGAAGTCGGAATCCCTGCCAGCTCCCGGTGAGAGCAAGCGGCTCACAGCCTGTGCTACCTGGCAGGTCTTCTCTGGGGGCACCAAGGACTGCTGCTTGTTTCGGATACCCATCGCCGTCAGGAACTGTGGTGAATTCTTTGTGTATCTCCTGCAGCCTACTCAAGGATGCATGGGCTACTGCGCGGAAGGTGAGGATCAGTAAAGTATTTTTCAATAAGATTGCATATGTCTCTCTGGTTGTGTGTTCAAAGGTCCTGGTATTGCAATGCACATCTCGGTGACCTTGCGAGTCAAGCATCACTCCCAGTAAGATGCAGACCATGTAAAAAATAAATCAGCGGCCGTCCAGGGTGTTGCTGAGGAATAGTTATTGTTAGCAGTGCAAAATATAATCTGGTGTGTATTACTGAAGTGTTCTTTGCTTGGCTACAGTACGCATGTAACCTTTCATACCCTCTTCGGCTCCACCTTGGCTTGAAGGCACACAGTTAGTCAACGGAGGCATCTCAGTTTTATTGAGGCAATGTATCCAGGATGCTGCATCTAAGTTCTGTTCTTATCTCCAGTAATCCAGTATTCCCAAAAAAAAAGATAATTCGAAACTCTGGAAGGAAAAAAAAAACCAAAACTGATAACATCTTTTTCGTGACATTTATATAATTACTCTCGTCAGAAATAATTTTCAGCCTACTACAAGAGATCTAACCTCTGTTCGGTAGCTAGGAAACAAAGGAATAGCAGAAAGCAATTGCTCACTCAGTTAAACCTTCTGAACTTCAGAGCATGTTCTGGTACATATAGATTTAGTCAGAAAAGACAGCTCTTTCTCAAAAGAAAAAAATTACCTTTATACTTCCTTTTCGGCGTTTCAACAGAGACATGACACACTGAGAAACTAGGGTTAACACCTTTCAATCAGGTGAAATTCAAGCTTAAATAAATTTTAAAGAGAGAGATATCTATTTTCTTATCTTTATCAATATTTTAACATTCCCACATGAAGAGGGAGGGAAAAAAGCTCAAAGAAAGTGAGACTAAGTCACTATTTGAAATAAAAAATATCCGTTAAAATAAATGAAACTGCTCTTTAATTTCCATTATTCTTTCTCAGAGATTACTTTTTAACTGAATACAGTAATTTTCCAGTTCAAGCTTGGCTTTTTTTAAACCATAAGGTTTCCAATACCCTTGTTTGAAGAATTTTTTACCAATACCTTTTGGGTGATTAGTTTTGTCCTTTCTGTTAATCCATACCTGTTTAGTGATGTAAATCTGATGGCATTTTTCATAAAAGAAAGCTTATCATTTCCCATCTATCCCAAACTAACAACCTGCTGCCTTTTTCTTACCGCTACTGTTGAAGCTTTCACCTTTTTCCTAGGCATTTCAGTGAGGTCCAGCTCTCCTGAGTCTTTTAACTTCTTGTCTTTGGGATGTTTTTGCAGTGTCATGTATGGGGTGGAAAACACCCGAAGCTGAAAGTTTTTATTGGATGTTGTTAACTCAGTGTCTTAAATTCAGCTGTGACCATTGCACCACAGGAGCCCTCATGCAGCCCCAGAGCTGGGTCCAGCTGGCACCGTCACGGCTTCTTGCTGGGGTCAATCCCCCAGCCCCATCCGCTGGAGGCTCGGGAACAGAACGCCGGTCAGCACTTCTTAGCTGCAAATCAAAACGAATTTAAAGCTTCATAGCTTGGCAGAAAGGACACAGCTGGGAAAAGCAGCATTACGAGCTTGCAATTCTGCTCACATCCTCCCATGAGCTGATCACCTAACTTTGTCCTTCTGGAGTCATTTCCTGCAGAAGGTCATGATGTGAGCCACAGTTTGAGGCAGCTTCCCTTAGAAACAATAAAGAAAAGGATATAAACAACTGGCCTTTATTCATATTTTAAGTAACTTGTTTCTTTTTCTTACTTCTTGTTATTTACCCTAGACAGATGTCAATATATTGGTTCTTCACTCTGCTATAACAGCCTCATACCTTATTCTCTTGGGCTTCCGTAATATTTTCTACACTCCTCAAAAAAAGGTACTTAATTTATCCTTTCAAAGCATCTGAACCAACTTCACGTCCTGTTTGAGTCCGAGTCTCTAGAGATGAAAGAACATCACCCTACAGTATTATACATCTTTTTGTTTCTACTTTCTAGGTGAGTTTAACAGGAAGAAAAGTTTCAGACTTCATTACTTGTTGAAGCCTACAGAAAGCAGGCTGTATTTTTAGAGCAGTGGCATTATTCTGGGCAGAGGGAGACTATATTGAGCAGACTTAGCCTATGTACGTCCCAGAACAGCCTGGAAAGGATCTTCAGAGCATGGCAATATGGGCTGAGTGCTCTCTGAGAGTCAGTTTACCTCTGCAACATAATTGTTTCTCATCTCTTTTCTGTACTTATTGCAAAACTTGGATCAAAAGGCTGTGCTTCAGGGGAATGCAAAGCTGATGGCCTTTGCTAGAGTAATTAATTTGTATTAATCTGAGTGCTTCATTTCAATAACATTCCTCTTACTGCAGAATAAAAAAAAAAAAAACAAAACACAAAAAACCCAGGTCAAATATTTTAACGATGGGTAGTCAGTACACATTTACCAATTTTTGCTTTTTGTATGAAATACATTTTCTTACTTACATAGTTAATAATCAAATCACAAGAATATAAAATGTAGCATTTTTCCCATATTTGGTTATATTGAAATCTTCTTGTTGAGTGAACAATTATAATATTAAAATAACGTTTTGTCCTACATCCGTCTTTTGTTTCCTTTTTCCAGACAAACTCACAAGCCTGGCTTTGCAACCAGTGATAACTCCCGCGCTTGTGCAAGGACGTGTCCATCTGAAGTGCACTTACTGCCGCCCCTCCTCAAAGCCACCACTGCGGTACGTGGTGGTCTGGTCGCGCCTGTCCAACCCTGCCAAGAAAGAGCAGATTCAGCGTGACACCACCCTGCAGTCATTTTCCTACGTCGAGATGAATGGTGTGAATCTCAAATTGGGAGACACGGTAACGCCACCCTGCCTTCAGCAAAGCAGTTCAAGTACTCAGGGGGGATCAAATCCTTTTCTTAAATCTTTGTTGTGTTTTTATTAGTGCTGCTCCTCATTCTTTACACTTACAACTACTGCAGAAAAAAACACTCAAACTGTTGCACAGCCGGATTATTAAATAGCATGTACCAGCTTCAGGACCTGTAACGTTTCTTTGAATTGCAGTGAGTTCACTGAAGCTATCCGTTTTACTATTTTCTAAAGCAACTTGAATATTTGCCCTTACATTAGAGTTTGAATGCCATGAAGTTGGTATGAGTAGTAGGTACATGTGCCTGAGCCAATTTTTGCTTAGCATTTCTGTATCTTGCCGCAGTGAGAATTTGCAGTAGAGGCAGACTCAGTTATACGCACTCAGTAATTTTTATACTCATGGACCAGAGACACAATAACATCTTTTCACAGAAAAGAAGGACGGTACATTTTAAAAGAGAGGGAGGTTTGTTTTATGGTCTTTTTCATGGTGTTCTGCCTCTCTGATTCCAAATTCTTGGTTCAATAGCATACTGAAAGATAGAGTTCATTACAAAACAATCTTTAAGAAGTATATTTGATGGCTTACATAGCAACACTGATCTCGTTTCAACAACAACAACAAAACAGAAGCCAATACAAGATGTGAAAAAAAATTGACTTGTGTATGAATTCACGGCCTTTCATGGTACAGAAACAAGACTTCTAAAGTTAAATTAGGTTCATAACTTTTATAGACAGAGAGCCATTAGTGATGCTACAACGAACTGAAAGAATAAACAGGGATAATGGCCTTGTGTTAAGAGCAGGTTGGAAATAGTCTTGGCATTTTGCAGCTCTTCTTTGAGATATTAAAGATATTTAAGAAATGTGAATAAGCTTTTTCCAGTTCTTAAAAGGATGAGTCATTTATAATGGTAGCACAATCCAGATAGTTTTTTCTCATTTCTCCTTGTAATTATGCCTCCTGAGTTCAGAATCGGACTGATGCTGCCCTCACTTATATTATAACGAGGCAAACAATTCTGGCAGTTTAGGACATGTTTGTGTTATGAAGAGATATTTTCATCAAAAGAATTTCACTTGCGATCACTTCAAATCTAGTTTTAACAGTCCTGAGGGATTCAGAGAAAATATAGTTCTGTTAACTAGTGGCATCACCAAATCTTTATAAGACCATTTTTATTATATTAAGTTTTCAGTAAGCCCTTCCTTGTCCTCTACTGAAACCCACATGTTTAATTTAGTGGGTTTAGTGAGACTAAAATGTTCTTTTCCTTGCTAGATTTTTTTTAAAGGTCTTCATGGCTTATTTCTCTAATTATAATTATCCATAAATCATCGCTGCTGAAAACCAAACAATGAAGCCTCAGCTGTAACTGGGAATTCAGTTTTACATAATAAAGATTTAAAAAAGCATTTCGCCATGTTTGCCATCCCACTCTGGGTGTCTAGTAAGAGTCATAAAGGGGCAGACTCTCCTTGCACCTTCAGTGGTGTAAACCTGAAGCAACTTAATAAGTGCTGGTAGGGCTACCGCAAAGCAAAGGTCATGCTGCTAAAGGAAGAGTCAGACCCCAGGGACCAAAATCAGCTGCACAGAGGCAGTTTGTAACCTTCCACTTGCCCAGGAAAGATGCAGGTGGAAGGCTTTTTTCTCAGGCAGCTTTAAAGGGAGGCTAGATCCCCACTGAAAAAAGCCATATTAGAGAGGACATAATGAATTGAGGGCACTTTCCAGTTCTCTATCCCCTTCTCCATGCACAGACCAGCGGTAGCATCCCCGTGGCTACACACCACCAGGACACACGGGTGGCATTCAGAGCAGAATATGTCCTCCATGATGCAGAATTTACAGGGTTTTGAAAACTGCTTGCTTTTGTTTAACCTACTTTTCATATACCTGCACATAGCATGAATTTGGCCTCAATGCTTTTATAGCCTGAAATCAGCATCTTCTCTCTTCATTTCTTGATCAAAAACTACAGCCAAGAAAAAGATTTTTTTTAATCAATTTTTAGGTGATTGATATCTACACTATTTTTTTACCTGTCAGAAAGTCTCCAAGTAATAGGTTAGTCACATAATAGAACATCTATTGATATATTTTAATACGCAGTCAAACGTTAGAGAAGAGTTGAGATTTACCAGCCAACAGTTCTGAACTTGTATTGACTAAACAGACAGTTGTTTTTTAATAGCCATCATGTGTGCTTTTCTATCCCATCTTTGGGCTCCAATTTCTTTATTTCAGACAGTACTGTTGGCAGCATAATGTTCAAAAAACTATTGCAGCCTTAAATAAATCTATAACATACCACTACTTCTATATAAATGCTGGAAGAAGCCTACTCCATCTGATATGAAAATCCTGGTATTCCTAAGCCTTATTTATGCGATAGTGACAGAGGTCATTTCATTCCTTGAGGCACAGCCATCTATAAATTACAGCGGCACACTGTGAGTAATGAGTTACGCTAAGAAAGGTGTTTAGAAGAAAACCGTGCAAATTTTGCTCAGCACAGCAATCCCAAAGTTCATATGGCAAGGAGCAATTGTCACCGTACATAAACTGTGATGCACATAGTAAAATAAAATTGTTTAAGTAAAACTAGACTTTCTGACCTGTGTGCTAGAAGTGGCTGCTTTGCACAGCACTCTGCAACAGCAGAAGAATAAGCCCCAGTCAAAAAAATTTGTAATTTAGTGTCTCAATATATAAAATAACTAATTTTCACTCACAAGGGAAAAGGAGTGAAATTTCCCCCTGCTTAAATACTAGTCACATCCCAATCACTGGACCTGACAAATTCAACAAGAGAAATAGGAAGACCTTCCTATTTGTAGGTCACACCTGAGTTTACAATTTATTTCTCAACCTTCAGGTAGAAAATGAGGAGCATCCCCACAGAAACAGAGCTCTGGGCGGACTTGAGCAGAGATTTTAAAGCAGAAAGGGTCAGAGAGATGATGAGCAAAAAGCTGCAGCTGATGAGACACCTCACTACTACCCTGGGAAAACTTCTTTCCTCAGTAGATGAATGACCTACAGCCAGCCTCCACATACTGTTTGGCCGTTTGGCAACTGGGAAGAGCTGCCGCCTTCATACAGAGCGAGTAGCAGAGTCACTCCAGCTGGGCTTCCCGCAGTGTCAGGTCACGCCGCTGCGCCAGCTCCCTCCCTTCTGCAGCCAACAGCCCATCACAGGGAGCAATTTGTGATCAAAAGCTTGAAGGTCTAGTTTATTAATAAACTTAAAGTCAGATTCTCCCTGCTTTCCCCTTCCTGTTAACCCTTCTGGAAAGCCTTTCCAGAGACTTTGTTCCTACCCCTTTCTGCAAATACCTACAGCCAGATCATTTCTTCAAGCTAATGAGAACTTTTTTTTTTTTTCCCTTCAGCTTCCCTAGAAACACCAATCCTTCAGCTCTGCTCATCCTTTGCTCTTCTCATCAAGGCTGTAAACCACAGCTCCCTCCTGTACACACTCCCCAGCTCCCAGCAGAGCCACTCCTCCAGGCTTTTCTAACCCCATTAGAGTTTAACAGAGCAGACAACAGCAGCTCAGAGGCCATGATAGCCATCACACCCTTTCCTCTGGCATGATTGACTCCCTGCCCAACCCTTCACCTGCCAGCCATGAGGGCGGGTGAGGGACTCTCACCCTTGCAGCCCCCGTCTGCCTTTTGGCATGGGGGATGTAGCTAGGTGGGTACATCAGCTCCCATCCTGGAGTTAACAGAGTTGATCACCCACAGCGTAGGCACCCGCACCTTACCAGCAGCGTGCAGACTTCCCTGCCCAGTGCATGGGAAGAAGTGGCCATTCCTAAATGGTACCTTAGGTTGAGAAGGGAACTTCCCACAGGTGGCCAACATAAATTACTGACAGGAGCAGCATCCCTGAATTCCCAGACCTCTCGGGAGACTGGATGTCCTGGTCAGGAAAGTGTCTCCATCTACTTTTTAATCCAGACCTTCAAGTCCTACTCAGATGTACCTGGCTGTATGTAGGCTTTGAAAGATCACTACCAGTAAAAGTAAATATTTCAACTTCAAGTCATTGCTGTTGTCACTGTGGGGCCTCTGGCACTACAATACAGCTCAAGTGTTTACTGGAGAGATGGGAAATGGGTAGCTGGTCCTCCAAGCTGTGAATTAGGTGCCTGTCCTGCCCTTCCTGGGGGAGCATCCCACTCCCAGGGCACAGGCTGCGCTAGGAGAGGAAGCAGGGACCACAGCTTACTTGCTTATTTTCTCTGGTGACTGTTTAGGTAAAACATGCAAGCCATCCTGATGGGCGGACCCAAACCCAGTACTCTCATCTGCCAGCTCTCCCTATTTTGAGGACAAGTGCCGTTGTCCCCGGGACCCTCTTGAGATGGGTGGTAGCACCATTTCTGCCAGTGCTTTGAGAAGCATGCAGCTGAGGTCGGCCTTTCTGGGAGCTCCTGAAATTATCTGGTGAACCTAGGAGCCCTCACAGGTACCCGACTGAAAAGCAGGGATGGGTTTTGATCACAAAACAAGTATCTCCTGTTTTGCCTTCAGGAACCCAACCCCTTATCTGAGCACAGCTGGGAGAGGCTGACGAAACGGGAGGCATGGCCATGGTGGATGTGCCAGCAAGCGTCCCCCTCCGCGCGTCCCCCTCTGCGCGCGCTGCCTTTGAAGACGGCAACAAACATGAATGTGACTTTCTTTGAGCTTTTCTGTCTCTGCCCTCAGCCCCACATCTCTCACGACGTGCTCAAGCTGCCGCAGATGATCTCTGCGCTACATTCAGAAGTAATTAGGTGTACAGAGAAGGGTGAAACTACAGGCAGTTTTATGTTCGAAATGAGTATAAGCAACTGATTTGGGGGAGTTTTGGATTCTGAGAGCTCTGAAAAAAACCCGCATTTTGATGTGCAAGTTGTTAGAGGAAAATTTGGCTGAGACGGTGACAGGTCCTAGGATTAAAATACTCTCCCAAATTATTTCCCAGAGCTACCCAACCCCCACCAAATTAATGACGGAATGCTGCTTTAAGGTAAATACGCTGCTCACAGCGTTCACGGCAAAGTGGGAAGGAATCTGATTGATTCCATATAAGGGTGGAAATCTGCTCCAACACACAGGAAAGGAGAAACTTCTTAGCTACCATGGCCTTTTTCTATCAGAATTTTGTGCGTAAAAGTAGTTTTCTACTCTATGGGAAGATCTGCTGGTGCATGGGGGAAGGGAGTAGCCCATGCCAAGAAGCACTGGTCATCCTGTCCAAGGGCACCCTTACACTTCCGTCCCTTTAAAAGGGATGATGAAAAATTATAATTTTTTTTTTAACAGATCCAATGAATTTGTGGAAAAATACTGCCTAACCTGTCAAGGTTATCAGCATACTGCTGTCAGTGATGCTTTTATCTCTTTGCTTTAAAAAGGCTGCATCCTGAGATGGGGAGGGTGGGAAGAAGAGAAAGAAGTTGATTACTGAACTGGAGAAAAAGAGCTAGTATTTAGCTGAAGGCAAAAAAAACTCCTCAGAGTGACTATCATAATAATTATGTGACAAACTGTCAACCTGTAGCTCAGTATCCAATGAACGTATCTGCTGATTGTGAAATGAAGTGTGCACCTAACAAGGCAAAGGCACTACAAGGGGAGGAATGATATAAAAGACAGAAATAAAATGCAACTCATGACGGCTGTCCGCACATTTCGAATTTGTGAAGTTTGTGCTAATCTCCAAAAGTGCTGAAGGTAGAACTGGAACGGACTGATATTCTAAGAATATCTCAGTATATCATTATGGAGTGATTTTTTATTTTCGTGTTCGGTGTTTTATCAATAAAATACACCTCTAAAATATATGTGTGAGAAAATACGATGCTTGCAGGGAATGAGGCTGGGTTCTGACATTTCCCAGGATGCTGTTTTGGGGAGAATCACCGGGACATGCCTCAGTGCCGGGCATCCTTGGGCACCACCCTGTTGCCTCTCATTACAACTCTCTCCTTGGCAGGAACGCTACACGTGGCATGCTCAGAGGGACGTCTCCCTGTGAATATTTTTGGTAAAAAGCATCAAAGCCAAAAGCGCAAACAGCCCGGGAGGTGTAAATATAGTCTCTGCAATGCAGGTGCATTGGATTTGCTCAATGAGCTCTGCAAGGGGATCGTTGGTTTGGGTTTTTTCACTAGGGAAAATATACATTATCTGAGCTCTTTCTCTGTTGTCACCGCCTTGTCAGATCCTGATTTTGCATACTCTCCCCGTGGCAGCTGTAGGAGAAGCAGCAGGAGGAAGATCAATGCTCATCTTCTGCCTTCCCAGCAGCAGAACTTTTTTGAAAACTTTGTAAGCTGAACACCAGCCTTTAGGGAATGCTTGGAGGTAATAAGTATCTAATGATAACAGGGACTTATTACCTTGAGGAGACAATGACTTGTTCTCCTTTGGAGGCAAAATGGCTAACTACGAAGTATCTGAGGAATTTTAACTGTAAAGTATCTCTGTGAGGCCTGTGTCTTTTTTTCCACCAGTACACCCAGTATGACCTCAAGACTTCCATCTAGTTAATGGAACAAATAACACCATTTTCACTGAGCCAAAGTGGCTGGAGCTGTCATCAAAAGAGTGAGAAACTTTTGAAGTTAAAAACAGCCCAAAAGGCACATAAACCTGGGACTGAGCTAGACTGGAAATGATCCACCTGAAGAGCACAGAAAACACTTGATTTTTCCCATAGACATACTAATGACGATCTATTGCCAGTGGGGCATTTTCGTTGTGCACAAATGAGTTAGCAAAGAGGATGCTTCTGTTTGGAGGAAACTCATGACTTGATGGTAATGAAGAGGGATTTATAGGGTGGTAAAAAAATATTCCGGAGTGTTAAGCATCTCATGCCCATATGAATCTGGGAATATCTTGATTTTGAGCCTGTTTCATTGCTGGTCATGAGGGTTGTGCCTGAGCCGGCAGGTGAGAGCTACCGAGAGCAGCACGGACAGTGAGCAATGCTGGAAAATCTGTCCAAAGGTGTTTATCACAATAGAAAATAAATTAGATTGGTCCAATCCCTCCTCATGGGTTACTCAAGGCTTAAAAAAGGCAGTAGCTATAAATACGCCATCTGACTATTTGGAATTGATTTAGTATGTCACAATCTGTTACTCTATTTCTGAGACGAGGCCCAAAAAAAAATTCAGAAGTACAATTTCAGAGCTTATTGTCGTTTGCTTTAAGGAAAATTTCTGTAGTTTAATCTTATGATCCTAGAAATGATGTTAGCAGTTTGGGTTTTCGGAAACCAATAAAACATTAAGATGGCAGATGGTGTGCAGGCTCAGCAGAGATAAAGGTTGCATGACTGTGTTAGGAATAAAACATAAATGGTCTCGTACATTGTGTTTGGTGGGTTTTTTTGGTTTTGGGGAATTTTTATATATTCTTTTTTTACAATATAAACCTCGTAGGCACATCTGCATCATCTTTTATAATGCAGTAAGAAAAAAAAAAGGAGCTTCTTATATTGCTGACACAGTTTCTGAGACCAGATGACTGTCAAAATAATTTAAATTAAAAAAACTGCTTACCAACATGGTACAGAGAGAGGATATTTGATCCAGTGGACAGACTGAAGTCTGGGAACCCAAGGGCTAATGTGCTAATCCTGACAGTAACGTCTATGAACAATGTAGTTCTCCCTAACTAAAATGAGTTAATATCACTAACCAAGGTGCTTGAAAAACTGCAGAAGAAAAACATTCAGTGTTATTAATGTTGAGACAGAAGTCATGTTCCTTTGCTTATTAAATGCATCAAAAATTCTTTTCAATCTCAAGATTTATTCATAAACATTTTTAAAGCCTAAGCCCCCAAATTCTCTTTCAATGGTGGAAAAAAGCCCTCAACAACCCAGATCAAGAGGAAGATGCATAATTATATGGTTTTTTCTTCAAGAAAAGCTATAGCATATGCTGTTTATTTATTACAGGTCTTTTGCACTGTCACTGCTTTTACAAGGGACTCTCCTGAGCAGCAGTCATTGCCTGAAGAGAGCAAAGGTTTCTATGCTGGGATTAAGGTAATGCTGATGGCCCCGATTTACTGACTTGTCTAGCGTATCCCCGGGGAATATTTATACCTTATCTGACATGGTCTGAAAAGCAAGACATGGAAACATAATCCTTGATCATCATAGCCAGTGCTGCTTTTATTGTCACTTTGAGAAAATGTCTTAATAAATTATATTATTCTGTATATAATCTGTTTGTAAAATGCCCTAAAGCATCCGTCAGTACTGTGTCAGGTGGTGACACTGATGCACCACAAAGAATGTGCAAAACTACGTCTTCGAGTAAATACACCCCAAAGTGAGTGGTTATGCATGATGGGAAGACAGAATCACACAGAGGCACAGAATCATTAAGGTTGGAAAAGACCTTTAAGATCATCAAGTCCAGCCATCTACCCAACAGCACCATGCCCACTAAACCGTATCCTAAGGTGCCACATCTACACGTTTTTTGAACATTTCACACCTGCAAGGGTGCAGAATTTTGTTGTAACTAAACCAGAACAAAGTGAAGACAAAAATTAATTTTTATCCATCATCTTTGTACGGTCAGGCACTACAAAAACCAAATTGCTGAAGAGAAAGTCACACTGAGTGCAAAAACCAGGGCTAATCCCGCTCAAGGATAAGACTGTCAGTCTGGCAGTCCAGGAGAAATTAAGATGTTCTGAGTATCTAAGCTTCATGCCTTCATGGATGGTGTTTGAAAAACCTGGCAACCCATTCTGTGTGACATTTGAAGACATGGCAGGGAAGAGGAATCACGGAAAACTTGCACTCACCTTGCGCCTGGGGCAGAGTACAACCATAGAGTCCATGACCATGAGGGAATGCCGTACGTTAGGCCATGCATATTGCTGGTATTTCTCCCAGTGCATTGCAATAGGAACTCCTTTTAACCAGGTATATTCAAAATTAATAAATTCTGTGATATCATGCTATTTTCAGGCTTAATAAAAACCTGTTTTGAGAATAGGAGATAAGAAGCAATTAGATACTATATATGACAAATGCAAACATTTTCTTAATTGCCAAGATTGTTAAAGTATTTTAACAACATTTTCACCTTGTAAAGTTGAAGATCATTATTACAAAGATTATTGTTATGAGGATACAAGCAATTATACCTTTTCATAATTGATTATAACTACTCAAAATTTCATAAATATCAGTATTGCCTAATTAATCTGACAAAATGATCTAAAAATTATTTTTTTATTTCCAGTTTTTACCAGAATCATTACAAATTGCAGAGGATGGCAAAGAGCATGTTTTGACCGTTCTGAGCACTGTACCCATTGCCTGTCCCGGGCATGATGATTCCTGTAAAATTACTTTGCAGCTAAGTACTGAGGCTTTGGGTAAGAGTTCTACATATTGTTATTGAATTATTGTGATTACTTCTTCATGTGTTTATGTTATAATGAATGCCAATAGAAATGATAAGACTAAAATAACAACAAAGGGCAAAACCCATAAAATCAACAAACTAGGCCATATATTTTTTTGCAAAATAAAATAAATTACAATATCACTCATTTTTTGCGGAAAAAAAATCTGACTAGCAATAACCTGAATGGTAGTCCATTGAGACTTATGAATTAAATAACTATGAGTAGAAGAACTTATTTTAAATTCAAGAAATATAAAATTCCATTTTAAATTTTTGAAGCGGCAATGGTCTTAGCTAGAATAATTTCATTAATTATCAATAAGAAGCTCACCTGCAGATTTATTATTCAGTAAATGTGTACTGAAACCTTTTTTCTTTTTTTCTCTGGCTTACAATTTTTGTCTAACTTAATATAGAAGAAAAAAATTATTCTCATGTTTCTATATTATTCTCTTTCTAAAGGTATTTTTTTTTTACATTGACAACGTCACTTAGAAAATTCTTGTCGTTTAATCAGTAGATGCTTTGAGGAAAGGTTAATCTGGTGGACTATCATGCCTAACCAAGGGTGGCATATATACATTTACTTTCCATTTGCACTAAATAAAACACCCAACCTTTTTTCCAACACCTCCATAGGTGGCTCAGTGAGAAAAATGTTTGAACATAGGATTACAGCCACAGTTTCTCTACCCACAAAAAGCCAGCTCAAAAAAAAGTTGGCAAAACCCAGATAGTTGCTGATATTTTTCCCTTTCTAAATCCCCCTCCTTTCTCTCCCCATCATCAGCCAAGTGCTTAGACAGAAGAAAAAATAATTCAAATGATATTATAACACAATGATCTTAAACTGAACGGCACCTTATGGCTCCAGCAGCTGTGTTGGCTCTCGTACATGAAGTACTTTCTGTTTCTCCGTGGCTCCGTGCTGCTCTGTTCTACGTATTGCTCTTGGCTTGGAGTCTCTGCCAGTCCATCAGGCAAACATCCGCTGAGTTCATGGGAACGGATTTTCTTAGATATTGAGGTAGCTAAGAACACAGGCTGGTGTGTGGTGGGACGTCCCCACAGCCTCCAAGCAACTTAGACACCTACCATTTATGAGGAACAACTGAGAATTAGTCCCATAAGCTATCAAGGTAATTTTTTTAACTCCCATTTTTTTAGGCATCGATATAGCCTTTCAACATCTCGGTGAGAATGAATGCATGGTCCAGGAGCTCTCAAGTCGGGGAGGCTGAGTTCGATAGATTGGACTGAGGCAGACCCCTTGCCAGGGTCTTCTCCAGTCCCACAACAGGCATTTGACTGGAAGAGAAAAGGGAGGCAAGATTTACAGAAGCAGCTTTATTTTCAAGCTGTCTATGGGCTTGACCTGCTGGTCCCAGGATGGAGGTACAACTCGACCAACTAACAAATCTTTGAAGGAACTTTTCACTGAAGTGGAAAATTTCCGTTAGTTTTAATCAACTCATTTCTGCAGCTTACACTAATTACCAGCTCTAGGCCCTGATTGCTCCATCCTGAGGCTATTTCTTTGGATGACACTTGGGCCATTTATGATCATGTGGAATATCTGTATATACTTAAGGATGACTATCTGCTGCTGTATGTTTGCACAACTGCATGTCTCTTTTGTGCCTTTAATGTCTGTAGGGTCCGTTAGTTTATCTGAAGGAACACTGTGGGCTTCTGAAAAATGTAATGTCGGCCACAGTGCTCTAAACTGAAAATAAAAACAACTTTAGCTGAGATCCGTTTATACTGAATAAATTAACTGACAAGCTCCTTGTCTGACTGAATCCATATAACAACACAGTTGTGCTAATTATGTAGGGAATAAGTGATAAGAAAGCTAATTACAAGCACAGAAATATCTCTCTAAGTTCAGACAATATCATAATGAATGCCAAGGCACAGCAGAGCCACCGGAGTTCAGCTTCTGTTAAGTTTATCATTACTATTTTGACAAGATGACTTTCTTTGATTTTAAACTTTTGTTCTGGGTTGTGAGCACAGCTCATGGGGCCGTAATGGCAATAACTATTCCTCATGGAAACCTCCAATTTAATTGAATCAAGAACCTTGAAAATGAGCCAGGACTTTTCTACAAGATGTGAGGCAGCCTTTAAGGATTTGGTATGAGAGATAATATGCTATTAATATTTGTAGGTTTTTAGTTCAGTTCCTATAGAACTCTACAGGGTTAATTTAAATTATATTTTATGAGTCTTTTTCATAAGGATTATTTGATCGTGTTAGAAATACCATCTTAAAATACTTGAATGCCATTTCCTATAAATTATTAAGGAATTCTACAAATGGGGAAAACGATAAGAAAATTTAATTTTTTCGTATTAGATAAATTCCATTGACACTGTTTTTAGAACTTTGTTCTTTTCAGATTATAATTATGGTCTGGGACAGGAAACTAAATACTGAGCCCAAACAAGAGAAATGGACACTACTAGTCTTGCACTTAGAAGTCCCTTTAGGAAAGACAGGATGTGCAGAGGCAGAGCTGAATGAATGACTCGGGTTGCCATTGCCATATTGATTTTATCACCAGCCATCACTTCCCTTCCCATCACAGATACTTACATAGACAGTACTACCATAGTTTGTTAGTTTTCTGCATTCTTTTAGTGAATTTATGCTCACAATGCCTCTGTGAAAGACAGAAATAAAACTACCACCATTTTACAGGTTGGAAAGTGCAGCACCGTAACCTAGCTAAGTCAGAACTACAAACAGAAATCTGCTGCATTTGCTTTCCTGTCATGGATCCAAAGTTCACTATAAAGTAACTCAAGAACACTCCCTTTCCAGATCAAAAATTCCGTTTCTTTTAAATTAAATAACTCCCAGCAGATACCTCCTTGTAATAAAGCTAGTGAAAGACAAACGTTTTCCAGAAACACAGATTCATCTCTTTCTTTGTCATGAGAACTACTCATCTTCATTCCCTGGGCATGGACCCATAAAGGTAAGAGTCATTCCAGAAATATTAGCACCTGTGGAAAGAAAAGCACCACTGAGTTTTAGTAAACTGTCTACTGCAGAGGGAAAAGAAAAGCACAGTAAAATGTGCAGAGGGATGCCAGGTGGAGTCAGTCGCAACCATCCTCACGCAAAACCCATCTGGCTTCAAGGCATGTGTGTCCTGGGACGTGAAACACTTGCGATGGACAGTAAACAGAGTACAGGCAACTGTTTGGATACCTCTTGTCAGACTCGGTCTTCATGTTCATTTTAGATAGCCAATTACCGGGGCACCCAGACATCGCCCTTTCGGCATGCCAGGTGGATCTGCTGCGAGCGCCCTGCTCGGGGAGCAGCTGCGCAGCGGCCACGCTGGCGGTGATGGCCGTGACAGACTTCGCTCAGGACGGGAACCGCACCAGCCGCATCCGAGCTGAGCCAGTCGGACGGAGGGATTTGCTTTGGAGGGCTTACACACCAAAGGATGTGAAGGTCAGGTCCTAAAATAATTCGGAAAACGTGTCAAATTTAAATGGGAGGTTTAGTACTGCAGAAAACAACAATAAAACTTAACCATATAAACATTTGGGGACTGCCGTTAGCAGAGTAAACCAAAACAGCTTCTTTATACATCAAGAAAATGAAGAAAAAAGCCTTATGCTTTAAAAAATTTAGGTTTGATTATTAGTCAGCACATCAGTAAGGCCAACAGCCGGATTATAGATGTAACCAGGCGCGCTTGTGTATGATGGAAGAGGAGAGAGGGAGAACCCGGGCTGGGGAATGAGTACCTTTTTGAGAAGGAGGGAGAGGGAAAACCGAGGGCTTGGAAAACAGTTTCTGAACAAGCAGAGGAAAGGCAGTACCTCAGTGATGAGAAAGGAGAACCGGGAGTCAGCAGCGCCGCGTTCCAGTTGTGACTGCCAAGAATCACTGGGACACTTCCGACGACACAGGCGGCTGCTCCATCTCTTCATTTATCCCTGTACAAAATGTCCAAAATACAAATAATAAGACTAAGTCAGGGAGGCAAGCCATGTTTTCCCTGCCTAGAAAGGAATGTAGCGAGCAGGGACTGGCTCGCTGTCTGTGAAGTTGTTTTAGGACCTCGGTTGGGAGTTTTGAGAGCCATAATCCCACCACCCAAGAGAATAAACCAGAGCATGGATTTGACTCAGCTAAATTTCTCAGAGCAGTGGCACATCCAAGCTGGTATATTTGAAGTAACTGAAAACAAACCCCAAATGAAATCTATAATTTCACTGTCCTGATTTTTGTGGATTTGCTCATGAGAGAACAAGATTAAACTGGACCAAAATAATTTTTGTCTTCAAAGGTAAAATGCCAAGCACATGACTATATCCTTTCCTCTCCAGCATAGGCTTCTTTTAAACTTTTTAAAGTTCTTAAATCAGAGATTGCAGCTAATGCCATGTAGTACACTCACATACCTGTATTTTTTCTTGAAGTTACAAATGCTTCCATTAAAATACAAAAATGTAGCAAGTGTGAAATGGAATTAATCAATTTTAATAATAAATTCTATCTATCTTGGTTAAAACTTGATCTATGGAAACATATTAGACATTGCCTTCCCTCCCCTCCATTTCCCCATTGCTGCTTTGCAGTTAATTAGAGGTGTTTTAATGTAACAGAGTTCCTGCAACATATCAAGGAAAAATCCATATATTAAAATCCACATAATCTTTAGTCATTCAGACTTGTTCCAATAGTTTTGATTTATCTGAAAATTGAATGGCAATGGTGGGCAGAACATCCTGACCCACTCAGACACCCAATAAAGTGGATTCCTTCAGAAAACTAAGACTGCCAACAACTACTTCTTGCATCCTCTGCTGGTATTATGCAAGAAAATAGCAGAGCAAGAAGGGCCACATAGATCTGTTCTTGCAAAGGTTTTACTTAGGAAGATTGCAGCCATGGAGAAAATGGGAAAATTCTGAGACACTTCTTTATATCGCACTGTAGATACAATTGACCTCAGATCAAAATGCTGCTCAAAGAGATGTTCAGTTTTTCATTCCTCAAGACCATCACTCTAACTTTTTGGGATGCCAGACACTGGTGAGTGTCTAAGCAGTGTCTCTGTGCAACAGTTAAATGGCATTTTGAAATAGAGCTGGTGTATTGCTGCAGGTGAAGAATTTTGTCTAGGAGTGTGGTTCTATCTTCACCCTCTTATTCATTTATTTAATTTCACCACTGTTCCTAAAAGCTAAGTTCTGTTTTGTCACTGAAAGACCGCACAAGGATATAGCGGCCATTATTCTTCCCCGCTCTGCAAATCATGGCAGAACTAACCAAATTGCACCTCTGGTTTTCTCACGGGCAAAAAGCGAGCAAAGAATTAACAGCCCTGGCCAAGAAATCAGCCTGGCAGGCTGGATATGGGAAAACCATAATACTTCATCACTCCCACCAGTACGATTGGGAGCTCTTCATATTGCAAATCACTACAGGATCCAGTCTTGCATTTCTGAGAACTGGATAGCAGAGTATGAAAAAACACCATCTTGAGCAGATACGGCAATGCAGGCCCAGCGCTGCCCAAGATATTGCAGCTTCGAAGGGAGTTGCCCTTCCCCTGGCCGTTGCAGGCATGTCTGCTCCTTGCAGGGCTCCAAGACTCTTAGACACTGGCTGCGACCAGCTTGTGACCAAGCGACCAAGAGCTGATGCAGCGGAAGGTCTCTGTTGCTATATTACATCCTTTCCTCTTTTATTCACATGCCAAAAGCAGACAGCTCCAGCAACCTGATTTGGGCCTTTGTCTCCAGCACCTGATCAATAACCTGCACATTCAATGTATAAATCAGCCATTCATATGCTGTATTAGGAAATTTAAGGTCAAATTGGGGGACAGGCAGTGACTACTACTAAAATATGCTAATGCTATTTAATTACAGCGTACCTTCCACCATACTTCAGGCATTAAAATTAGTACAATTTAATGAGCACTCTACTCTCTTGGTAATTTCAGTTGAATGATCTACTTCTTAGCAAAAAACTTTAATGAAAAAGCTTTGCTTTTTACAAGATAAAGAAAGACAGTGCATTACATCAGGTGGAATAGGAGCACTTTGAACTCCCTTATTGCATGTGATTAAACCCCGTTGTTTGAAAGCAAAGCCTATTTTGTACCCATTCGCAATCATGTTTTAAAAGTCAGATTTTAGTCTGTACTTGACACATGAATCCTGCCCCTAATGTTTTGTGAGGAGCAGTAATGAAGAAAAACTGCTGTGTAGACTGTATTCATTACACATTTCATTTTAACTAGGTCACAGTTCGAGACCTCCCAACAGGGAACTGCTACTCCTTCACTGATCCACACATTATCACATTTGATGGATGGTGAGTATTCTACTTTGAAATAATTTGGCTCAATTACTGCAGTTTTCAGTTTCTGGATGTAGCATGCATTTGGTTTTACATTAGAATATCAAAAGAGCGTTGTACTAGTTTGCTTATAGTGATTAACGTAGTGCTTCAATAACATACATGATTTCCTTCCAGCTGTTTATGTTCCTTTTAACAAAAGGACTAGAAATGGATTAATCTTGAAGCAGCAATGGTTCTGAGTCTGAATAATTTTTACAAGACAAAGGTCAGATTCCAAAATGTTCTTCAAACAGAACCCTCACGACTGACTTTGAGAGGGTGTCTAGACGATGTGGCATCATGTCAGCGACACCCCAGTTCCACCCAAGTGAGCCATTACGTCCCTGTAGCTACACAGCACACAGGGACAGCATGGTCCTTCCCAGCAGTTTAGCAACACCTGATGCAAAGTCACTCAGCCCAAAGATGCTCCTGCATTGTTCTACTTCCAGAGCTGGTTTATGCACAGCTGCATCTCTGCATGGAGTTGACAATCATAACCAAACCCAAAAAACCATAAAGATGGCCATACAGTCTCAGATAAAAGAAGTCCAGAAATGTGAAGTGGCAAATATCAGGGAAAGAGTGCAAAACCAAAGTTGTACATCCTCCTGTGCTGTCCAGATGTCCTCCTATATTATCCAGAAATAAGTTGCTTAAAGACTTACTGAGACAAAGGTGGTATTTTTGTTTGACAACCTGTACTGTACAGAACCTTTTTTCAGTTAACTTCCCTAATCATTCATTAATCTACTTAACATAACATGAAGCTATTTAACATAACAGAAAGTTTTTAAAGTTTGCATCTGGCATGTTTGATCTAAAGTTGCTAATATTTCAGATCACATTCCAGTTTGTCATTCCACCATTAACCTCCTAATGGCACAGATAATGACTTTAGGTGCACAACGTCCGCAGGGGCTCAGCAGGCATGATATTCTAATTTTGATATCCTAATGTCCCAATTTCAGTCCAGCGTGCTCTGGAGGTAGCATCTGAAATGACGCCAAAGCTGGAGAAATCTGTCGATGAAATGAGAGGCAGAAAGGCAGCAGCTCCATTAAATGTTATACGATACATCAGCCTCAAATAAAGATATCACCTAAACTGGGTAGTCTCAGCTAGGAGATTAGCTCTGCACATCTAGGGCTTTCCAGTTTCCCTCCTGCTTTGCTGAATACCATTTAAAATGTGGTCAGGCTCTTCTTTCAAGCAAGTTTGGTTGCTCAATGTGTAGAAGCTGCAGAAGAGCTAAAAGAGGTGGAAAGACATTCCCTTGCCTCATGGTATTTCCAATTATTTCAGCTCTGGGATATTAAATTAGATTAGAATATTATCTCAAAACTCTCTATACATTTATATTCTACAATATTCCCTTCTGATTTAGGGCTAAGAAAGCACAGTGATCTGCCAGGTTGTTGTGTTTAGGAGGTCATAAATTACTGAAAAGTGCCTTTTGGAATGAGGGAATGCTCTCAGACACATAGTACATTTTTACACAGCTTCCATGGGAAAAAAAAAAAGGTCTAAAATAAAATAAAGCTATTTTATTTGAATAACTTATTTTGCAACCCTGTTATTAACATCACACAGAAATGCTTCTAAGCAATTTACAATTATATTTGAGCACAGTGATTTTGGAAAAGGTCATCCTCTGTGGCACCCTGCCTCAGAGTCACATAGCCTTGACACGGAAAAATCCCAGGATTAGCTTGGCTCCTTGAGATCTGCAAGTTTTTTCCCTGTGGATGGACGTTCATTACTGCTCTGTCCAGTGTAGCTTTAAATAAGCCAAGTTGATGGAGCTTCTGCCATCTCAATAAGTGCTTATTTCACTAAGATATATCACTTCTTGATACTCAGCCAAGTTTCTTACCCATCATTTCACAGTCCCATTACTCCTACTTATATTCCCATTTATTATTGTAAATAATTTCTCTTTCAATTATTGTAATGATTATGTCACCCTATTACACATCAGTTAAGCAACTTCTCTGTCTGCCTATCCAAAAAATGTTAACACTTTAGCAAACGATTTTAAAGCACTGTATCTAAGGAGTGGGGAACACATTCCCCTTTGGTACGTGGTGGGAAGTCGTGTTTGAAATGAGCTGTGCTTTACATATTGTGAATGGAAGAATTATACAAAAAGCTTGTGGGCTCAAGTAAGACACCACATGAGTGTCCCTCAAGAACAAAAAGGTATCAGAAAGAGACCGATCTGCAGATTGCAAACAGCGAAGCAAGAGAAGAGAAAAAGCCGAGAGAAAATTATCATAGGGACTATGAAGCAATTAGGCTGAGAAGATGAGTGGAGCATCAGCTCTTGGGCATCAGGAGCTACGTTGACCATAAATGACTCGTCGACACAGGCTCAGGTTAGAACATTACACCGGAAAGAAAAAAAAACATCCAAAATTAGCCAAAGAGAACTGAAGGAAATAGCAGCCTTTATCCACCTCTGTATGGCTACAAAGATGGCAGCAAACAAAGCTTAATACCAAAAATACCAAACCTGTTTCTGAGATCAACAGCAGAACATCCATCAAACCATATAACCCAAGGAAATCCATTTTTTACACCACAAAGCCTGTAGGTCAGCTTACCAGGAGACAGCGGGCTCCAAGATCAAAACACCGTAGGCAGAGCTGCTGGGAATGGGTGGTGATCAGTTGTCTCTTTGGCAGCATTCCCACCCACTCAGGTCCTGGGGATGGCTCACTGAAGGGCTGTCACATGAAAAGCAAGGGAAAGGCTGAAGATGGGCAACATCATTGCCAACAGCAAAACAGTAGGAGTGTTTTCTATGCAGATAGACATGCACGTAAACATACTCCTGCCTTTCACAGAGTTGCTTACCTTTTCATATTTTCCCATTAGCAATAGCGAAGAGAAGGGAAAATGCGCAATGGAGAAAAGCAAGGATGAAAGCAGACATGAAAATAGAAATTGCAACCTTTTTGATTTCGAAAATTTAACTGAAAAGCAAAGCTCATAAAAATTTAACTTAATTTTAAAACATTGATTCTAATAATTTGTTTAGCAGAATTGTTGGAAAATTGAAAAATGGCATGGAAATCGAAAGACTGGAAGACATTTCTTTTCGGTAGTACAATTTTCCTACTGAAATGCTCACTTCCAATGTATAGGTTGATTTGTAAGATTTCACAATAATACTTAATTTTGTAACTTCTATAGCAATATTTTCAATGATTTTTAATCTGACATACTAAGTTCACTTTACATCTGAGTTAGCTAGCTATTCATTAGAAAACTGAAAAACCTGACTTCTGATGATAACACTCCCCTTTGGTATGCCTCTTGCTAATATGTTTCTGTAGAAATATTTATCTTGTAATCTTTTCATTCTTTTGACCAAAGGAAGTGACTGAAAATCAAAGCAGAATGTGTCATATTGCACAGTGTAAGCACAATCAATTTGTGTATATTGGAGCATAGATGTGAAATAGCGTTAATTATACTAGCTAAAATCCAGAGAGACCACTTCCTTTTATAGCAAAGTACCTTCTAAATTAAACAAATGTGAAAGCCTGGTAAAGCAAAAGTATAGCACTCATTACTAGTTATGGCACATTATAAATATAAAAGCTTTTCATGCCATAAATTGTAGATTCTTAAATATAAAGTACTAGCTTAAAACTAAATATGCAGAAAATCCTTTTAAGGCAAAATATAAAAAGGAAAATATTTCTTGATTGGTGAGCTATATATAATATTCGTATTATTTTGCATTTTAACTTAAAAAAAAAAGATTTTTGAGTTTTCTCAAACTTGTATGATAATCCATCCATTGATATTATCCCGGTGGAACGGCATCATTTCCTGCAAAATGACAAAACCCCTCAGTTTCCACTGCTTCATGCCTGTAGTGGGTTTTGATGGCATTCATCATAGTAGCCCACAGCTAAGTCCTGGACATAAGCAGCCCTCCCAGAAGTGCAGTTCTTTTTGATGGTCTGTAGAAGTTTATATGTCTTCAAGCATCCGGCAACTGCTGAACATAACCCAGCAGCTTCGTTCCCTGAGAACAACACAGTCAGCCCAGTGATGAGCGCTCTGAAACTAGAGGTCATCCTCCAGCATCACCCAGAACTTCCGAGGGTCACAATTAGAACAAAATGTTGGAGTGGTCAAACATTGGCACAGGCTGCCCAGGGAAGTGGTGGAGTCACCATCACTGGAAGTGTTCAAAAAACCTGCAGACATGGCACTTCGGGACATGGTTTAGTGGGCATGGTGGTGTTGGGTTGACGGTTGGACTTGATGATATTAAAGGTCTTTCCCAACCTTAATGATTCTATAAATAGTTCTCACTAGCAAGGAGCAAGGAAGCCTGGAGGAACAGGTCAACAAATCAAATTATTTGGTGGCAAAACTGTGTGGAAAAACTTTAGGAGCAGCCACAATAATAACGGAATGAATAAAAAGTGTAGCTTAGTGGATAGTAAGTGTATTGTGTTAGTTAATCTAATGCTACTAGTAGCAATTGTTTGCATATATTTATATTCCCTTCCATCCCTCTCTTAAGCCAACAGAAATGATTCATATAACATCCTCTGTCATAATCAAAGACTTAGGAGCATTTTATAATTGCTGGATTAAGCACACAATTTGAGCCATGACTTCATGTTGGGACGAGAACCTGATGCACTCCTTGAAAAACAACCCAAACACATGGATGGGGAGGAAGGGAACCACTTTCCACCCAGTACATCTCCTGCCTCAGACCATTAGGGCAGCAGGATGGGGAAGTGGAGGGCGATTTAGACACAAGCAGTGGTGCCTAGTGCACAAAGGATACGCAGAGCTCCCTCATGCAAGAGCTCCAGTAACCCCACGTCATGCTTTTAGCACCACAAGCAATTTCTCAAATATCGTCCAAAGAATCATTACATCAATTACAGTTGTATAAACATCACAAAAGTTTACCTGACTAGATTCAGTTATCCATACAGGTAATTCAAAGGCAGCTGAAAGCTTCAATTTAGGCGTTGTAGATTGGTTATGTGCTATGCAATCTATGCCATGACTTAATTGAAGAACTCTAAGTGACTTCGAGGACAGCTGGATTGGGTCCACTGTCAATGTTTATGAAGCAGTAAATAGCTCCTATAACTGCAACGGTATTTATATGCATATGCTAATAGAGTCTTATTTACCAGATACAGCTGATTAGTCTGGGTGCAGCCATTCTGATGCATTATTTTCCATCAAGCTCTATAAACATCTTTCCTTCTAAGCTTCCCCTGTTGAAGGAACTGTGGAAAGTGATTCTCAAAAAATATCCTGTCTCCTCTGTCTCTCCTGTGAAGATGTCCAAATGGAGCTAGTACTTGATGTTAAAAGACATTATCTATTTTTTATGTTGTCCTTAGTTCTAATCAATCTCAGCAACAGCATCTGCACAGGGTACTTAGGATTTATGTACCTGATTAGAAAATAAGATGAGACAGAGCAATTCAAAATCTTATCGTTTCATGGCCAACTTCAATACATTTTTCAAGATGAAAGATAAAGTCAAATGTGTTTTCTAGCAGAGAAAAGCAGTTGGAGTTTAAATTCTTATTGTGTTTTAAGCTCCATAGCTTTCTATGGTTTTCATTCTGAAGAGAAATAAAGTGCAGACATATACATGCTAAAAAACCTTGGTTCTTTAGCCATTTGTTCCTCTGTATGGGAAACACTAACAGACTGAAAAAATATTGCTGTTTGTATGACAGTGCTTAAAAAAAATCCTGTTATTTAGTTTAATTTTTTTGTACATTTCTTTTTACATTTTCTTTTTTATTGTAGAAAAGAATAACGCTTATTATTACAAGCTTATAGCTTAGTTTTCATTGTATTTCCTAAAAATCGTGTTTAAAACTAAATGCAGTGCCTTACAAAGGACATAGAATAAGCCATCGTTTTTAAAGACGGCAGCTGGTGGCTTGTGAGGGGAAAACTCCAGTATCATATATAAAGTATACAGCTACTGTTTTCTTTGCTTTTATACATCACATTAGGATAAAATAGAGTAAAGAATAAGACAAGCTTATGGATTGAGAAAACAGAGAAGAAGTAGTAGAGGAAGCTCCTTTTGCAGGTCCCTGCTGTAGAAACCCAAGGGGCTGCAGCCAGGAGGAGTTTCACCTGGCTCATGCAGAGGGGAAACACCTGCCGAGTTATTCAAGTTATTCAAGTTATTCAGGTTATTCAAGTTATTCAAGTTATTCTACTCGTGGCCTGACTCAGATGGAGCAAGGACTTGTTGCACAGAGAAGAATGAAAGTCCCAAATTGTCCAACACGTTGCAGCGTGCCGGCTGCCGATCCCTTTAGAGCAGAAGTTGTACTTCCCGAGAAGTTGTTGAGAGGGGAACAGGTTTTCAGTAGAATTCCAGTTTTTCGCAGGAAGCATTCACCCCGGCACAGTCAGCCTTGTAAAAGTTAGAGATTAGACACAGAAGAGGTTATTTGAGCACTGATTTTACTTTGAAGAATATCACGCTGTACAGCATCCTGTCAGAACGCAGACGTATTTACTGAGGCCTGGAGGCAGGGACTTTTCCTCCATTTGCTTTTTATCAAATGTTTACCCTTTTCATCCACACTCATTGCCATAGCAGCAGCTGGGAGACGGCTTCCCCGCTGCTCACGTCAGCTCTCACGCGCTTCCAGCTAATAACCGCGATGGCGTTCCCTTGCTTTCGGTGCCGGGGCGACGCTTCCCTGCGCGTTGATCTTTCCCTCCTTTATGGCCAGCCACGCCGCTGGCCCAATGCCGCAGCGCCGCTGCGCGAGGACCGACAAGCAGCCGTCGCAGGTGGACGCTCTGGGTCTCTGAATCCTCTTTGTTGTTTGTTGCTGTTTAGGCGCTACGATAACTATAAAATCGGCACCTTCCTCTTGTGCCGGAGCGTGTCGCGGGCCTTTGAAGTGCACGTTCGGCAGTGGGATTGCGGAGGCCGCCGCTCCGCCGCCGCCTGCAATTGCGGCGTAGCCGCGCGGGAAGGCGGTGACACCGTGGTGCTGGACGCCTGCAATGGCCGTTTTCGGGAGAGCAGACCCCAGCTAGCCGTCAAAAGCACTGAGGCATCACCACACGTCAAAATCCTAAAGTCCTACGGAGGGAGGAAAATAACAGTATGTGGACATTTGAGTACTCTTGTTGTTGTTGTTCTTTAAAAATGTGAGTTTAATATTTCTGAATTATTAATGAGGTTGCTACAAAAAATATCTATGTGAAGCGCCCGCAGCAAAACGTACCGAAAAATGAGATGCTGGGAAGAAGCTGGTTAAAGTGTTAGTTTAACAAGCTGTAAAACAAAACAAAACAAATATCTCTAGAAGTTTTTCAGAGACGTACTGGAGTGCCGCTGCTGTTCCTTACTCTCCGCAGAACGGCAATCCGCTCTCAGTTTGTTTATGCTAGGCGCTACCCAACCGCATCACATAAAGTAAATTTCTTTGCAGAGCTTACAATGTAAACATTCAAGGAAAGATCACAGGTAGCAGAATAATGTAGTTGTAGAGTGGAACAGTAAGGCAATATGAGTCAGATCCAGATAGCCCCCAAAAGCCACGAAAATGGGCTGCAAACGTGCAACATTTAATATAATTTAAAGTCTTCACCTAAAAATTATGTGGCCACAACATAGTTTGCACGAGTATCACTTAACCACACTAATCCAGTGAAATCACCGGAAGCATAAGAGCAGGATGCACCTGGGGCTTTGGTGAGGAGAAGAGACACAAGTTACGGCCAAGAAGATAATTTTATGCTAGAGTCGTATCATCAAGATTTATTGCCAGGAAATGTTTCGGGTGAAGATATGTCCACAATAGAGCCGGGATGATGCAGGGAGTGCCTGTGCCTGGCTCTCGTCATGATCTTGCTTGGAATTGCTCTTGGTAAGGTAGTAATTGAAAGTCTGTTAATTATAGAATAGAGAAAAAGCAGGAAGCAAGCTGTCATTTCATTTTGCAAGTGAATACAATATAAATACTGTTTTATTACCAGAATAATCTTAACAAGGAAGCCCTGTTCTCATTTACACCTCGTGTAAACCTCAGTGAAACAAATTAGAACACCCCTGGGACATATATAGGAATGCTGCCCTGATCTGAATGGGAACCTAGGAATTGTGCAGCAACGAATACGGTCCCTGGCTATGTGCACGCTGCATCCCAAGCTGCTCAGCAGTTGCCCAATGCCAACCTCGCAGAGCGCGGGAGCTGGCTGCCCCGCGACTCCCACACCATTCAACGATGACGCTTGGAATGGGGTTAAGTCACTCTTTTCAGTGTAAGGTAGCACCTTCCAGCAGCCAGTATCTAGACATGTCTGCAGACTGAGGTCCCAAAAAAGCTTCTTCACAGTCTCAGTCAGGAGCACCAAATCCAGGTGGGTTACAGAAAACCTGGAGAGTTATTAGGTCCTCAGTGGCAGATGGAGAAGAAAGGGTTACAGCACTCAGAATTCCTGAAATAAATCCACACCTGGAAATATTAATCCAGACAGCACAGAGGAACGAAGCAGCTCATGCAGTCCTGACTGCAAGGATTTTATACACAGCCTTGTATGAAATGCTCCTCCCTGTAGTAAAGCATGTAATTAGAGGGCACATATTTATGTGAAGAATCAAATCAAATCCTACCCAGCACTGTGTCAACTGCAGTTCTGCTGCTCTACCTGTTAAACCACTATGAAAAACTTAACTCATCAGGCCATTCGAGCTTTTTTTTATCTTTTTTTTTAAAACTTACCTTGGGAACTGAGACATATAGCCAAGGTGGAGGTTTGGCCAAGGTGGACGTTCAGCCAACGTGGAGGTTCAGTCAAGACCTTCTGATGTATTCAAAGAATAGGTTTTATATGATGACTTCCATTATTCACCAAGGCCAATGATTTTTTTAAAAAGGATGCTTTAAATGCGTTGATCAAAACATGGAGGGCCTGAGCTCATAGAATCACAGAATAGTTTGGGGTGGAAGGGACCTTTAAAAGCCAGCTAGTCCAACCCCCCTGCAACGAGCAGGGACATCTTCAACTAGTGTCCCCGTCTGTTACTGCAGTCAGTGTCACGTCGCTGCCCCGCTCAGCTGGACGAGGATATCGCTCACGGAGAGCTTCCTCAGAAAGTATTCTCATCCCTCAAACGATGACTGGGAAGCTAAAATGGGCAAGATTATTATTTAGTGCAGCCAAAGTGTAAAGTCTGGATTCCAGCACAGAAACACAAGTATAAGCTAGTTGCCTCCTCACAGATATAAATAGATTTGGTGGGGAGGAACTTATAAGGGACCAAAAAATCCCCACTGAAAGAAAGAAAAGCAATGGACATTATTTGGCTGAATAAATTATACTTAGGCAGAGGTGACTTCAAAAAAGGAAATTAACTACTTTGAAATTATTGTAATGAGATTTTTCCAACTATTTAATGTACTTTTTAAGATTAACTGAAAACATTTAATTTTCGATTAAAAAAAAAAAGGTTACTTACCAGGATAGAGTGCTCCTGCTCCCACTCCTGGCATAGATCAGTTTCAAAATAATTTTCTTTTTACCTGTAAATATAAAGCAAACAAAAAAAAAATACATTTCAGTTTAACAGATTTTTTTTATTATTATTATTTGGTTGGGAAGCCAATCTGAAAAATCCATTATCCACACAGTTACTCCCTTGTCTTAACCTCAAGATTTTTTTTTCTTTTAAAGGTCAGTGTAAACCTACCACAGGTTCTTTAATGAGGAAATTGCTTTATCCACTTTAAAACACCATCATTTTCTGGGTAATCTGGCCTTGGAAAATGAAACGATTTTTCAGAGGGAAGAAAGCTGTTTTTCAGAGTTGGAAGTCTAGCTAAAAGAAATTATTTCCCAGACAAAGACACAAGGGTGGCTTTATTGTCATGGAAGTTGCTTCAAAAATTAGCTGGTAACTTACCAGTGGGAAAACTTCAATAAACGTAATTATTCATTTAAAAAGAAAGTACTTGTGAAGTTTTATATTTATGTAATGCTATCAGATATGAGTACGTTAGAATCTGAAAGCAAGCTAAATAATAGCACAAATAAATATTTGTGGTATATCTAAGTGATCTTAAATTACCTCCACCATTACCAACGTCCTACTTTGATATTTTCGTTTATAGAAACGGTCTTTTTTATTGCATAAAAAGCTTGGCAACAGCTTCAATTCATTGCTTTTTTCTTCAGATCCTGTTCCCTTCGGGAGCATTTGTTCGAGCCGACATGAGCGAGTGGGGAATGGGTCTGACGGTGAGGACGCCGGGCAGCGACTTCAACAGCACCAGCGGTTTGTGTGGCCTCTTTGACGGGATCGGGCACAACGACCTGAGCAACGTGCGTGAGGAAGACTTCATAGAGGAGTGGAGGTACAAAGCAGGAGAGGATCCCAGCCTGGGAGATGCTCTGTAGCACTGCATCAAGGGGTGTTGATAGGTTTATTTCATTACCCGCTCCCCTCATGACTTGGCAGAGGTCTGCTTAATCGAGCAACGGAAGCCTGGAGACCCATCACCATCCGAACGCACAGGGCTTAATTTTCAGCCAGCACGATACACATAAGCAGTTACTAAGAGAGAACCTTCATATTCACAAGTGATGTCATGCCAACAGCAGTGTTAAGATCCCACTCAGCTGTTAAAAAAAATGCTGTTCTCACCCACACTAGCAAATGTAGATAACTGACAATAGGGATTAATTAAGGGTTTGGTATTTCCCTTGTTCTTTTATTCCTGAACACTAATTACAATATGTGAGTATAGATTAAATGTTACACTTTGACAAAGTGTGGTAATATAGGTACCATGCTAAAACTTAATATCTACTCTACTAATGATGACAGTGAGCTCTAAAAACTGCACTTTCTGAGACAGATGGTCCAGAACCAAAGCGAGGAATCTGGCACGGACATAAACCTGTCCCTCTCCCTCTCTCTTTCCCTTTCCCTGTCCCTATCCCTATCCCTATGCCACATTTTTAATTCCTGTTGCTGAACTCTAAATGCGCCTAACAGGGGTTCTCAAAACCAAAATGGGTTTGGTTGACTGTGTAGGTTTGTTTGTGAAGTATGTTTTGCAAATAAGGAAAAATCAAGTGAACTGCCTTAACACACCACTTAATCTGTACATGGGCACTCAGTGCAATCCTATAGGAACAATAAATTTTAGACCTATTGCATTTCAGAAAATAAACAAACACCTCTACCATGTTCTAGTTATATTCAATGGGCCTCAACAATGGCTATTTAATGGCACTTTTGATCTGTTTTTATAAATTGCATTATTTAGAAGTCAACAGCCATCTTTAACTTCTTAATAATGTGATAATCAGCCAGAGCTTCCTTCTGGGAAGGCAAATGGAGAAATACTTTGGTGCAAGAACAACGAACGGCTGACTACCAAGAGGGGCTAACAAGATCCTTAGGAGGACTTGTTCAAAGCCAAAGAAAAATCAGAAGCCAAAGCACAATATATAGGAATCTTCCTATAAAACAGTGAGGAGTTTTCTAGGGCTTGGCACATAAGGTGGAGATACTTCAGGAAAGGGAGAAGAAGCACTTGTTAAGTGAGAAGGGCAAGAGGGGTAATGAGTTTCACCTTGCAGTACTCCCAAGGATGGGTTGTCAAGGACCCTTCACAACCTGGTTAAAAAAGCAACTAAGCCCATGGAAAGGCTAAGGCCACCTCCAGAGGAGACTGGATCGGTCTCTGCGCCACCCACAGAGAAATGGCACAGTAAAAAACAAAACCTGGAAGGTGTTTTTCCTGCTGCTGTTTTTAATTTCACTTTAAATAACACAGAAAGCGTGTTAGGTTTTCTGCAGCACCTGAAGCTAGCCTGAGTGCTCACCATCTGGCAGCTCTTTCCCTGGCTCCCACCTCTCTCAAGCAGCTGCAGGGCTCTGAAAGGCACAGACCTGTTTTAAACATCAGCTTTCCGATGCAACTTTTAAACAACAAAACAAGATCAGAGCCTCCTAACCCTTAAATAGCAGCCAAAGAAGAGCTGAATTTTAAAATATGTATTTTAAGTAGGTAAAATAAATTTTTCAAACCGCTTTTCAAATCTTTTGAGAAACCAGCAGCAATGCTATTAATTTCAGACTCTCTCTCTGTAATTGCATCCAACTCAGTTTGAAAAACTTGTCCTTAGTTCTTCCTTGATTATAATGGGCAGCTAAGGGGAATGACAGTCTAGTCATGTTATGCGGGTGACAGAAGGCACATCCTAGCTCCCTGAGTGCTGCCAGTACGTGCATGCCTGTGAGGAAGGATAGGGTTTGAAGTGGCTCCATCCTTTCCACACCATACACCCCTGTCCTGTTGACCAGAGGTGACCAAAGGAAAGTATTTGGTTTCACATAGGAATAACAAAGCAATTTGTTTCAATAAAGTTCCAAGGCAAGAAGTTTTCATTTTGCTTAATTTTTCATATGTGTTTTACGTTTCTGTCCTGACTCTGGACCAGTTTATGTGATTTCTATTTGTTTATTAAATATGCGATATTTACCTAGAGCTTCTAGTTTTTGTCATGTTCCCTCAAAGAAAGAGCTAGTTCTGCCACCTTAATTTAGGTTTACAGTTAGTTCATGACAGGAGTCTGAGCAGGCAGCAGCACCAGGCAGAGCCGGGGAGACCACATGTGCAGGATGCCCACTCAAATTCCAAAGCTGCGTTGTCCGAAGGACTGTAAGTTGTTTCAGCACTCCCTCAATCAGCAAATATCCATTACTGTCCTAGCCTGCAGGGAAGCACAGAATAGCTGGAGCAGTCCTGTGGGCACGAAAGCTGTCCTGTCATATCATATTGTATTCTGCTGCGCCCGCTCGTTGGGAAAAATGGTTTCATAAATGTCCAGGCTCATGTTTCAGAAGGAGAAATTGGTTCATTTTGCTTGTGTCACTGTAATGTTTTATTTAAAAGCTACTATTGTATCAATGATCAAAATAATAATATCATATACGCCATTTCCAATATATATTGGAAAATCTGGATAAAGGCAATTACTCTTCCTACAACAGTATCTAGTGTCTGGCTCCAAAATGTTGGCAACTGCTTTCTATGACTTTCCTGAAACCTCTGCATTCTGGTTGCAAGACACAAATTAATGCCAAAATAATTTTAATTTTTGGTGATATTTCAAATTTTTCTGGAAATAAAGTGCTGCCAACCACTGGGACAAGAAGCATATCTTTTTCTATGAAGCTCCAGGATTCCTCTTGTGCTGCACAATAAGATCAATAAGAGATCTTGTGCTCATGAAATTTCTGAAGAAACTTTAATCATGGCTGTTTATTCAAACCGAACTCTACAGGTTCATGCATCATTAAAGCTGGACTAAATTAAAATGGGGGAAAAAAATCACCTTACCTTAGGTGATAGCCTAGCCCTATGATCAATACAAAACTGCTTTTTGTCAAAAGAAAAGCTCAAAGAAAGCTCCATCAGAAGACAAGAATGAAATGAAGTCTGCATAAAAAAAAATTAAAGCAAAAACAAATGTAAAAGAAAAACCATAGTGATCCAAGTCTTAGAGGAAACACCTGGTAAAGAGAGCACAGGCAAATAGATAAAGCTGATTTTCACAATAAAGCATTTGAAACAAATACATCTTTTTTGTCATTCTCCGAGCTGTATCTGAGTCGCACCAGGGACAAATCCAAGGCCTTATTTCATGTGTAATATGCAAAGGGGAACCTGCACCTTAAAGAAAATTCTGCAAAGAGAAGTCAAGCAGTTAGGCAACGCTCCAGCAAAGCACTTAAGCATCTGTTACTAAAATGTCCCAATGTAGTGTTAAAAAATGCGCAGGACAACTCAAGAAGGGCAGTGCAAAAGTGACCAAAGAAAACAGAGATTAAACTTAAGCATTTTCTGAAGCACTTCGGTAGATTGGGAATTTATACATGCCCCAGCCTTAGGGAAAGAAAGTTTTCTTGGTATTGTAGAATAATTTGTTGAAAGTTTCCTCCCTCTAATCTCTCTCTATTTTTAAATCAGAATACCTCCAGGGAAGAGTTTATTTGACAAGGCTCCAGCACCTTCTGAAGGGAAGCAAAGGAAGAATTACTGCAGATGTCAGAAGGAGAGCACTAAGTCCGTGCCCATGGTAAACACACTTAGTGCCTTCCAGACTCCTCTCCCTCAACCTTCTGGTTGCCATTATGATCATGTGGATTACACCTCAGCGATCCCCTATCTAGATGTTACGTCAGAGTTTGTCACTCACTCAGAAATAGAGACTACTTTACTCAAAGATAAGAAACTATTGACCAAGTCTTTTGATCAAAGATACCTGCCTAAATCAGTCCAAAGGCGAGGTAGCCGCGAGGACCAATTAAAACCCCTCAAACACAATGTGTCCACGAAAAACAACGGTTCCATTATCTCCACCAAACCAACAGAAGACCTAAGGAGAGCCAAAAGGCAAGAAGAATATTATGAATATTTACCCTTTCACCCGTTGCATAGCCCGAGCCAGAGAGACTCAGAGAGCATTGCGTATTTTTTCCCAGAGGATTACTTTGAAGGGATTCGGACAAAACTTCCACTGGCATGGCCCACTCCCAATGGCCTAACTGCCACCAAAGCTCGGGAGATTTGCCACCAAATTCTCGCAAATTCCTCCATTGGCTTAGTGTGTAAAGGTCTCCTTGGAAAACAGATGGATAAGGCAATTGATATATGCCTTTTAGATCTGCAGCTCAAAGATGACGTGGCTTGGGTGAGGGCACTGATAGCCCTTTTGGAAAATGAATGTGAAAGAAGAGTGCTAAAACACAGAAATAGCATGTTTCATGTTGGAAACCAGCCATCTGCTACCCAGGAGGAAATCCTTACTATCCTCCGATGTCCTGCTTTCTGTAACGGCAATGGACAATGCACTGAACTGGGCTGCCAGTGCTTTGAAGACTACAGCTCCTACGATTGTAGCATTGCCAAAAGTAAGTAAAAAATTCTGTTTGTTCCTACCCTACCCATCTTTCCATGGTATTAGAGTTATTAGGGAGAACATCTGCACAGAGTTGTTTGCTCTTCAAACAGTGCTACCAGTAAGATATTTGATGAATTAGTAATCAGTTTTTGACCTTGAAGAGCCGATCAAAATATCTGGTTGGCTGATCCTTCACTTTTTCGCCTCAGTAACTTTTTAAAAATGGATTTTACAAGCCCCTTAGCAAATTGGTTTTGCAGAAGTGATTTTCTTTACATCTGATCTATCATGGCATGCTGACAAGCAAGCTTCTGAAAAAAAAGAGGGTCTTGCTCACCGTGTGGTCAATATGTTAACACTGTATATATACTTTTTTTCTTTTTTTCCTGAACAACAGAGAATAAAATTTGAAAACTAATTTCAAGCCCTCTATTAGTAACAAAAAAAATAATTAAAAGTGACAGAATGAACAGGTAACATTGTGAAAGCCATAAAATAGCCACAGGACATATTCGAACCTGCAGATCTGATTCTGCAAATATTTCTGAATGACATTCACACAGGATGCTATCCCACTAGGTTTGTTTCTTCTTTACAGTTCAGCCCTTCAATGGATAAATCCAAGTCCAATGTGATTACTGACAGTGCTTGAAAATTAAGCACACGCATAAATGTTAGCATTAATTTCAAAATGTAAGCCCTGCCTCAGCAAACCACATAAGCTTATGCTTGAAGTTACAAAAAGGTACTTAAGGCTTAGCCATAAAGTTGAGTTCCTGCAGCTTAAGAAGTAACAGTATTTCAGCTAAGCTAAGCTGAAATGACAAGGTACGCTCTCTTAACCCATCCCAAATGTAGGGGAAAGTCTTTTTCTACAATGCTTAGGCTAATGGACATTATTCTGTATTTAGGACAGGTAAAGCTCATATCTAGGGTCAGTCACCATGGCTTAGCTGAGACATCCAAATCTCCATCCAGCCCTGGGAGCTCAGTGGCATATCTGGTACACCAACACATTTACTAGCTGGAATGGGATTACCCATGAGCTTCACAATAAACATGCCTTCGTGCACTGATTTGTCCTGACATTTGGTTTTTATTAATGGCAAGCTAAAATTTGCAGGATCATTTTCTAAATTTGGAGGAATTCATTCTCTTTCGCACAGAGAACAGTCACCACAGTGACTGAAAAGTGATTTGAGCAATTTTGCAGTAATTGTCCAATATACAATTCCATGTTTAACTTCATTTCTCTGTGATATGGTCAGGTTAGGGGGTTGCTTAGTCCAGATTTTTAAATTCTATTGTATTTTGCTATGGTTGAAATCCCTGAGATTAGAGGAAAATAACTTCAATGTGACCTTTCAAGTAAAAGCTAATGGCACCTTGTTTTCTTGCTGCAACATCAAATATAAGCAAGGGCAGAGTACAGAGCATGGCCTGAGATTGCACAGGGAGGTGAGAAGTGGAAAACAAACATACATCAGCTGTGGCAAACACACCGTAAGCCGTTACTACTCCCCGGTCTGACTGCTGCGTCCGTCTCTCACTGTCTTTGCTTCACTTTTCTCCAGTTGAGGAAAAGGTGATAGTTGGTCTTTGCTTCAAATCACTTCTCCTTTGGGAGTCTGGTTTATTAGAGTTCACAGTACATCGAATTAATCCCTCTGGTTTTCCAAAGGGTCACTATTATCCCGGCCCCCCAGCAGACGCCTGCCTTCTCCAGCGCTACCCACCTGGAAGCCCGCTCCAGCGCGCCGGGTCTCCCGCGGGGTCTCCACCGAGCGAGGGCTGCTCCTCGGAGGCCGAGTGCTCCACGAGCATCCTCGTGCTCAGTCTGGTCCCTGGGGCACACGAGCCGGGTGTTGACCCACAAAAGAGATCAGGGATTAAATTTCCCTTAATGTTTATACTGCTCCATTTGCTGGGGGTCAGTTTGTCAGTGTCATGACAAAATTAACATTGACAGCTTCAGCAGTTTTCCTAACACAAGGCAGAAAGCCCTTTTCCAAAATTCCCATGCAGTTTTCCCAACATTTCAAGGGCAATATTTGATTTTCAAAGTGAATGGCCCTTGTTCTCTCTATCACACTGTATACACCCCACATTACCTTAGCTGCAGCTAAGAACTTGTATTTTTTTTAACTAATACCAGTAAAATATTTTCTGTAGATGTAAACTTTAAGTACAAATATTTTTTACTTAAGAAAACCTACAGAACACATTAATAATAACTACTTGAGGAGAAGAATGCTTTCTAGTTAAGTAAAGGGTGCTCAGACAAGAAAGCATTAAATAAAACTGTAGTAGGAATTGACATTTTGAGCCACCGGTATTTACTTTTCTGTTGAGGAAAAGGTAGTGGCATAACTGTCTGATGTGCATGGTGTGTCTTCCCAAGGGTGCATCTCCCCTGGGGAACATTTACCATGCATTATTCTTTTTCTACCATACTAGTGAGACTATATGCTACCCTTTTATCAACAGCTGTCCACCTCCAGAGGTGTAAGACAACAGTCACTCGTGGTATATTCCACACCAGGAACATACACTGGGAACTTATTTGTTTGTACAGAATAAAAATAAAAAAAAAAAAAATCAAAATGTCACAACAAACTGTTATTAAGGCTAGTGGAATTAACTTTAATCATGAAAATCTTCTCTGCAAAATGTAGATTTTTTTTTTTCTATTTGTAATCTACCTAGCAGTTTGTACAGGGTAAAAACCTGAACATGCAGCACAGTTCATGGGGACAGATCCTTCAGCCCAGGGAAACCTCTGAGCTGTTTTATGCATGACAATTAGGGTCTTAAAGAGGAACTGCTGTTTCCCAAATATGCTTCTACGCAATAAAATTTAGCCATTGCTTAGCAATGTGTGTGTTCCACGACTTGAAGAAAATATTTATTAAAAATATTTTCATTAGAATGGAAAAAAAAAAGCAGCTGCTTAAGCAAATATAACTTTAAAAAAAATTGCGCACAGACTAATGAAAAAAATGCATTAACATTTTTGAGAGTTTGTTTGTTAAAGAAAGTATCCTCTTTAATAGAAAAATCTCGGGTTTGTTTGGCTGGACTAGGTTTGGTTTTTTGTGTTTTTCCCCCTAAAGGAAGACACTAAAATTAAAGAGGATCCATTTCCTGACCAAATTTACCTAAGACTTCACAATATTTACAAATGGGAACAAGAGTGATCAGGAGAGTTGCAAATACCTTCTGTAACAAATGCGAAACACTTTGGAAAATATACCTTTGAATCCATAAATTGCTTGACTCTTCCCAAAGCACGTTGCCAGAAGAGTCCTCAGCTTCTCCATGTGACGGGTGAGTGGGAGGCAGTATGAATTTTCCCTGATGTCAACAGGAACGGTTTGAACATCGCCATCGTATCGGTTCCTTTAAAGAGAAGGGCTTCCTTTAATTTGGGGAACATAACATTGAAAATTAACTTCTCAGAATGTTCAGTGGACACCTGCCCTTGGAGAAGCATTTGAAATGGTATTATGTTCTTACAAGGAGGGTCAGTAATTTAATCCAGATAATTTCATTTTAATTCTTGACGTCAGAGACAAAAGCATAATTGACAAAGAAGAAATTAAGAACAGGACATGTCTTCTAGTATTAGTTCCTCCTCCTTTCACAGATAATCTGGTACGAACTAACGCTAGACTGGTGAAACGCCAGTACGTGCTGGGAGGGCGATAGCTCAGACAGCCACACCAGAGCCCAGCAGTGAGCAGGACCTGGCCACTGGGTTAGTCCGTCGCTTGTACCGCTGGTATGGAGATAATGGGATGGAGAAGCATTTGAAGTTCAAGCTGACTTTGAGCAAACCTGGGGAAAAAAGTATTCCAGAAAAATTAAAATAAACCCAAGGTAACAACGGGCATGGTTAACTTGCAGAACCTTCTCCTCTGTCTTCGGCATAACTGCAGAGAAGTTAAGAGAAGACTTTGTAAAAGAAGTTGGTTTCAGCATTAACTATGGCGAGGGAAAAGTACTGCCACAGCCCAGAGTGAATAAATGTGAGGAACTGCAATAAGTTCCATGTACTGCAGGCTATTTATCAATTAATTTATGAGTGATCTAGAATATCCTTTTTCTATATACAAAAACACAGAAAACGTGCATTTATAAAATACCTGATCTTGGTAATGCAAGGTAAAGCAGATGTATACATCCAGCCAGAGGTCAGATCCCCTACAAGGAGAAATAAAGTCTTAGGTCTGGCACGCCAATCACTCTGACATTATACTACTCGGAAAAGGTCAGCTAGCTAATTCGGTACAGACAAGCAAGATAAGTATTAGTGTGCGCTTCACCTTTAGCTGTTCTTGATTTTTTAGTTTTATTCACAAAAGTTTCAAAGTTATTTGCTTGTTTTTACATTTCATAGGCAGAAATGTTCTACATAGACAGCAGGTGACCTAACACCTATTTGCAGGGAAAAGTACTACAGCGTCACACAATAACGATGAGCTGCTTAAATGGCAGTTCAAAAGGCTGGAAGTCCTTGGAATCGAAGTCCTGTTGGCGTCACTAAAGGCAGGATTACACACCAGAAAAGGCTGTTCGAGATGAAGAATTAAGATCAGTCTCAGAAACAAAGCTGCGTGTTCCAACGGGAAGAGCTGGAGCCGCCCAACAGGCAGCTCAGGCATCCTGATCTGGCTGGCAGCGTGCAGGCGGTCAGCACTGAGCGGGAACAGGCGGGATAAGCCTTTGGGCTTCTGTACTGATAAGCAAAGGTTCTGTAGGAAGGGAAGAAAAGGCGGAGAAATTAAGAACTGAATGAGGTTTCTGCAGGACATATAAAACTGCTGCCTCTTTCACAATCTTTTAGAAAGACAGGACCGAAGAAACAGAAGAATGTATGTTGGTTTTGGAAATGTTAACTCTTAAATGCCATTGTTAGGAAAAAGTTATTTCCCAGGAGAAGTTACATGACTAATGAAGGAGAAGGCAACTCCTTTTGCTGGCCATCTATTTTCCCATTAGCTCCAAAACAAATCTCCGTCTAATTTTCTCAGGCTGGAATTACAGATGTGAATTAAAACTCCCCCAAGATCAAGGAGGCCATCAACATAATTCAAATATCTTTTCCAAGGTCACCCAATCTCAGCCACACTGCCAATACATCACAACATGTTCTGCCACTGGTTTTGACCAGCACTCACACACAAAAAGATGGCTGTGCAGTATTTTTAGAGATCAGAATACAACCCCTAACATATTTGGAATAATTTTAAATGAAAACATGCAGGCAGAGGGAAGATGTGAAATGTGGCTTGCAGACAGGCTTCCTCTGCTGTGCCTGACTCCAACAGGAGCAGTCCAGGTGGCCAGAGCTATAATTATCCTCACATGAAAACTGCAATTTGGAGTTGAAAGGCACCTCTGAAATTTGGCAATGCTCCAGAAGCTTAGACTTTCTTAATGTTGCTTAACATTTCATAAACCCCCCCCCAACACCTGTATAAGGTGCTTAAAATGTCATTACCACCTGTAATTAAATGCAGAATCCAATTACCGCAGATAGCAAATCAGGTTGGTGCTTACCGTTTGTATATATTGACCATGTTGCTTACCAAAAAAATCAGGACTAGTAAAGCACACATAGAAGGATGTAATATGCAGATTGTATGAAACTCTAAAGAGCAATTACAAGATAAAAGGTAATGAGGAATAATAAGGACAAATTAGTTTCAGTGAAGTAACGACACTTGAAGTTTAAATTTCTGTGTGGAAAGTTCTGGAAAAAAAAAGTAGCCAGCAAAGAAATCAAAGAGAGCAAAAATGACGATGAGAAGGTGAGAAGTTAACGCTTCCCTAACACACTTATGGGTATCCCATTTTCATATCAATAAATTTCAGTAGCGTTATTAAAAAGTCCTGTGAACCCAACCGCATTCTCAGAGCTGGGAACCACAAGCACACAGGTCCCTCAGGCCCATCTGCAACAGCAGTTACACGAATTACTCTCCGCTATTTTTAGAATTATTATATAGACCTTTCTGTATTTATCATACTGCTCTGGGATGAGACTTGTTTATGTGCTCTAATTAAATAATATTAATAAAAGCACCAACTATTTAAAACAAATAAATTATACTGAGCAGAAGTATGGAGTCAGCCAGTACAGTTCCTCAGGTGGGGTCTTCCGAACGAAGATGTCTCTCCCCTACGGAAGAATAAGCTCAGAGCTTTAATCAGGCCAGTCATGCAAGTTGAGGATGAAATATGTATTATAGAACTCTCACCGTTTATATAATTGCGCTTTATTTTTAAGCTTAATTCCCCTTTTCAAGGACAAAACATGAGGGAGACACTTAAAGAAAAGATTTAAATTGTTTCAAGACCCTCAGGTGAAAGGGGACAGAGCATTTCAGTTCTCTGCGTCAAACATCTGCTGTGGAGATTTTGTATGGGAACATATTGACTTTGAAATAATTATGTTTCTCCCACTTCTATCAATTCAGTGGTCTTTAAATTCCAGATCATGGTGCCATAATGATTATTTAAGGGCTGTTAGCCTGTCAAGTAAATGGATACTTTTTGGCACATGGAATATGTGTTTTGCCAATGTGATACATCACAACAGCGCAGACGGAGCCATCAGGGTGTACTGGGTCAAGAGAAGCTCTCCACGCACATATTAGATGATACAAAGTGAAAAATGCGTACTAGACTTCTCAAAGAGAAAACAGTTAATTTCTTAAATCACTGGGATATCTACAGAGAAACATACTACTCGCCGTACGTAAAGGTGGTAGCCTCCGTCTCTGTGACCAGATCTTCGAGGGAGGATTACATTTTATATCACCATAAAAGGGCCTCAGAAATCGTGGAATTTCTGTCTGATCCTCTCCACAGGAACTGATCAGGTTTCAAAATTTTTTTGAATTTTGATGAGTAAACCTATTAAAAACACAACTAAGATTTTGGCTAACATGACAAAACACTTTATATGGTAGTGAGGATGCAATACACTTTAACAATTGTATCAAGTTTTCAAACTTCGATTTCAAAAGAAGAGTCAAACATGCTCGTGAGAACAGCAAACACCATACTTACTACTCTTAAACTTTCCTGGCCAAAACAGACTGCTATTACTATATAAAAAAGAAATTATTAAATGGCTTTATTCTTCAAAAAACTTTTACTCTTTTCAAATAATGTCATTGGGCTTAATTCTCCTCTTCATTATAATAATTCTACTGACTTTGGCAGATGTATTATTAGCAAAGTCACAGTTACTATTACTTTGATGAAGTTTGCATAGTCAAGAAAAAATCAGGCCTCTTTTTACAAATGTACCTTTCTTTTTCCTTTTTTCTCCTATTACTTACTGCCTTTTCCGTTCCGTTTTTTAATCTAGCCAACCGAGGGACGTTTGAAAATTTCCTATGCCTCTGCTCCCCACGTTCCCTTGAATACGTACTTGTTCCCTTGACAGCTGATGGACAGTAAGTGAGGCAGTGTTGTTACATTATAGTTTAGAAGGCAACTAACTCAACTGTTTCCATCAAAAACACTTTTCTTCAGCAATAATTTCTGTAAAGCAGGGAACACTTCATTCAGATCTCTATACTCTCTACTGTTGCGACATAAAACACACTTTAATACGCTCCTTCCATTCCACTGCGATTGCGTTCCTTACATAGAGCTTAAAGAAACTAAGAATATATTCTTATTTCCTTCAAGCTGACATTAAAGAAAAAGGAATTTTCACTAAGATATCAATACTTTGTAAAAGAGGATCTATATAGGTTGAAAATTAAAACCTTTGAGAGCTGTCATCTCCAGTTAATATCAAATTTTTCCTCAGCTTACTGGATGATCCTGGAAAATAGACAAAGAATAAATATGGAAATACGTATTAAGCAACTCAAAATAGTCTTGGTTTCAGGTTTTCAGCTTTTTCCTAGTTAAACCAATTTACAGTTTAATACTGAATGCAAGCTGGAAAATGTTTGTTTACAAAATACACTGTTTATTTCTTTCAGAAATCTACAGAGGAGTGGTCCTCATCTGAGTGAGTAAACTATGAATCCTGACAATAATAGCATCTTATATGAATAAAATCAATTAATTGAGTATCTGGGCCATAAAAATTATACTAGTATATTCTTTTCAGGCTAAAATTAGCCATAATTATAAAAAGCATAATACGTAAATATCAAGGCTTTGAGATTACTCCTTGTGAAATCTCCAAACAAAAATTTTGAACATAGGACTTACCTACTTCTGAAAATATCTCTATGGTGCTTCTAGAACAAATGAACACCTCCATCCACAACATTTTTGTAAGAAATACAAAATTTAAACAAGAAACATAGTTAAAAATAAAATTAAAAAAAACATTAACTTAACCTACCATTGATGGACCCTGACACTGATGTAGTCTGTTTTATATTGATGGAAACAGATTTTTTCCCAGCCACCTAAAGCATATTTGTGGGTAATTCTCAGGGACTGACAAGCTTCATTCTGGTTTTTGAAGCTTTTATTTTCACAGCAATTTTAGTTTACTTTTTGATGGTGCAGATGCAATGAACACACATCTGAGGAGGCAAACATCAATACTAGCCTTAATCTAGTGGTTTAACTCCCAGTCCTTTCCATTCAAAGCACCGACCTGGCTGAGAGGAAAGAGGGCTATTAGCTTGATAGTTACAAAGTCAATAGAAACCGAATTTTAGAAGGATATAAAATCCTCATGATAAGGGACATGGAAGGTTGCATGCTCAGTGATCCATACTATTCCCTGCAAATCAGATCAGGGAGATTAGTCTTTTCTCATTATTAGTTTATTTGCTTTAATGCAAAGCAGTGAAAGCAGTTCAGTGAAACATGTAGCTAAACAAAACCATTTTCTGAAGTATATAGAATTCAACTCTAGAAAAGTTTACAAAATTATAGGTCTGATTTAAACTGACCAAAGCCAGACACTCCAGATGCATGCCTATAAATTCTTTACATCATGCTGTGTGCAGACACCGCGGGAAATTTCAGCCTTAAATCTTGTTAAATCCAAAACAAAATAAAAATCCCTGAACAAACAACCTCCTTCCCCAAATACTTGCACACACGCACACATGATAAATAAATTCATGACACTTTATGAGCTATAGAATTAAAATCTGCAAAATGTTAGGAGGACTGATTTAAACTGACCAAAGCCAAAAATTCCAAGCAAACTTGTAACGCCTTTCTACCATGATTTATGTTGTGTAAAGAGCCAACAATCTACCCGTACAGGACATTAAACCAACTGTGGATAAACACACAAGTGTAATAACCAGATCTTATTCCAATTCAGTAACTGTAAAGGTGGGAAAATCACTAAAACCAACCGATTGGATACTAGTGTGGACGTAAGGACCGTGATGGCACCCAGGAGCACCCTCGTGCCCAAATCCCTTTGAGTGGCATCACTGCAGTCATGCGTGGGGAGCTGCAAGGTGCTGCTGGGGGTGCTGCCCCAAAGTGCCTTCGGGGGACGGAAACCGAGACCTGCGTTGGTAAGCCAGCCAGCGCCATGAATGCGCAACCAGATCTTGCGTTTTACCAACTCTCAAGGCCATCCAGAAAAGAGGCAATATCCTCTAGTTAACAGTGCGGTCCCTTTCTATTGCTAAAGTAAATTGCTAGCAAGGTTTTAAAAATAGAAGGATCAAAAAGACATAAAATGTCATAGTGAGATTCGTAAAGCAAAAATAATCTAACATACTGTTGCAGCACATGGATGCTTTCAGTGTGAAATCGAGCCAGTCCATTTCTCACATGCAGTGGGTACTTGCAAAATGCCTTCCCCATACTCTCCCAGGGCTCACTTTTGCAATCCATCCTGGGTACCAGAGACTCTCAGAGCAGAAAAACAGATTCTCTCCATGTCAGCTGTAGCTATGATTATAGGTCTATAGTCTGGTACTATGACAAACTCTGGCTTTTTGGGAACTGGTTTTGGAGCAGGAATAAAACACAGTCTTCATCTAGAAGCCAGGGAGGTCAGTGATGTGCAAAAATCCTGGTAAACAACATACAGCTGCTAAAAGTTTTTCTTAGGGAGGATTTTCAAGTGAGCTTTGGGTTATGGACACCATGAGTTCCAGAATAATGCATTTAGTACTTGTTTATATGATTACTGTTGTAACATAACTACATGCAAAGGAAAGAAATACAGTATCTGTGCATTTGTTTGAATGGAGGCAGATGCAGACTTGCTGTATCCCAGCTGTGAGATAACTAAGCACCATGCTCTGATCTAGAACCCTCACAGCTGCACTAGACGGCTGTCCACAACCATGCCAGCAACATCTGGCACAGCAGCTTCCTCAACCAGCTATATGATCTCCAGGGTAGGTCAACTGGACAATATGGAAAATTTCTTCTGCACTGCAGCAAAGCTGTGACCATACCCAGCACTTATGATCTGGTTCTTGATTTGCTTTTCATTGCTTAGGTTGCTTATTTATCACCCTGATCCAGACAAGGAGGGCAGTCCTTTTCCTTCTCTTTATTTGATCAATATTCTTGCCAGTTCGAATTTCAGGTCTGCTGCTGCAGCCCCAAGTTGCATGTGTCGCTTTCAAACACCGGAGGAGAATGTTTATTTGTGCTAGGATATTTTTCTGATCAAAAGCGGAAACCCAACATGAACCATATCTATCCATCACTAAAACTTAATAAGTGCAGTCTTGCAAGATTCTTGATTTTGTGTCAACTGTCTCCATTTTACTGCTACATCTGTGCATACTTATTATTTACATAATACACTACAACAAGTATCTATAAAACCAATTGTGTATTTATGCAGGGTTTTTTAAGTCTGTTATGTAGCCTGTGCTCCTTGTCAGGTTTGACTCATGTAAATGCTTACAGAAAGAAACCTCACTGTCAGCACTGCCAGCAGCCCTGAACTTAGTATTCTTTCCTGCAAATTCCTGCTGGGGGGAAAGCAGAGGGACCGGGAGGGTCCCCGTCTCTCATGGGAGACACAACACTGCCAATCAAACAGGACAGAGCCCTTACCTCTGTCTAGTCGCCTGAGGTCCGCAAGCCTTTTAGATGCAACCTTCAAATCCAGAGTCCTCTCTCCTCTTTCTTGTCTGAGACAGTTTTTATTAAAACATGAGATTTTTTTTACTTTTTTCCCCAACATCTCCCGCTGTTCATCAGCGTCTGAGTACAATTCTCTACCAGGTGACAGGCAAGTTGCAGGTGTGTTTACTCAGTGTACGTGCAGACCGGGCATTAGAAATGTATTGAGGTGGCCGTTCCTGAGGCAGTGGATGTGAACACCCAGCTCCTTAGGACCTCCTCCATAACATGACTGCACCCTGCCACCCCCCTGAGCCCCAGGTGCTTCCCTGAGCTTCAGTTTTTAATCTGCCAGTAAAAGTCAAAGTACATTTTTGGCCTATAGGCCATACAGAGAAAAGAAGAAGGATGTCCTGTCATGGATTTTGTTTCATTTTGGCATTCACACTCCTAAACGTAAATTATTAATGTCCAAACAGATCATACTTTTCACAGGCTTGGCCCATGCGCTGCCTGATTTCCCACAGATTTCTCTCCTGCCTCTTTAATGTGCCCCTCCACAGACATCAGACATCCGTTCCAGGTCTCCACAACCTCCACTTTCTCTGGATATCTGCGCTTTTGCCCTTACTCTCACCTTTGTGGTATTTCCCAGCTCTTTTCTTTGGTCCTGTCTTTCTCCCCTCCAGTCTTCTGCTGAACTACTTGCAGCTCTTTTGCTAAGGTCTTTCAGGCTCTTCAATATTTCCTTCTCACGTCAAACATTGGCACAGGCTGCCCAGGGAGGTGGTGGAGTCACCTTCACTGGACGTGTTCAAAAAATGTGTGGATGTGGCACTTCGGGACATGGTTTAGGGGGCATGGTGGTGTTGGGTTGGTTAAAATCATTCCAACCTTAATGATTCTGTGATTCTGTCTCCACCTCTCTGGCCTGAGAGCACATGCTGTGCACAGGCTTATTAAGTACCCATCCACTAATTGGGAGCAATGAACAGCAGCCAAACTCCGGTTGTGCTTCCCCCAGCAAGAGCAGGGTCTGTATGGGTTAGTACCCAGCTACCAACTGTCACAAGACTTTCCTGAAGCTCATGTCATTGAGATGTCATGTTCCACATTTTCTTGAAACTGGCTAATGTGTGCCAAAATTAGAAGGCAAAAACAGACAGAAAACCTCATTAAAAACAAACGCCTAAAATTCCTACGCCCATTAAATGTGATATCTCATTTTAAAAAGCAGTTATATAAAAATAATGACCATTTTCAAAAGGAGTGTACTGCCTATACTGAGGTCTAAAGTCTGAACTCAAGTATCCATTTGTTTAAAAACAAGTCATTATAATTACTTTCATTTTCCATCAGACTTTCTCCTTCTTCTTCCTCTCCTCCCAACATCCCCTGTGAAAATCTGGTAAAAATCTGCATGGGGACTCCACCACGCCCTCAACACCACATTTCGGATGGCCAGAAATAAAGGAACAGGGCATTAAATCCAATATGGTCTCCCACACAACCGCGCTGTGTATTCCTCCCTCTGGAGCACTCCCAGCCGAGGGTGGCCTGACGCAGCCGGCTGAGGTAACAGAAAAAAGCCCACCTGGAGAACAGCTCAGTCCCTTCTCTCTTCCCCACCTTCATCAAACGACAGAAATGACAAGGCACGTTTTCCTTCCACGAACCTTTCACCCTTTTCACCAGAAAAAAGAATTCTCATTTTTAACTTGATTAACCCGCAACATGGCAAAGCCTATACGGTGACATGTTTCCTCCAGGTTTAGATCGGTTTGAAGATACTGTACAGACGTACGCGCGGAACGGCTCGAGCGAAATACGTGCAAATGCCGTGCTGCTAGCTCAAGCCATTTCAGAAAGCATTGAGGCTGGATAATCTTGCCCTGGCCCTGACCCGATGGTGACGCGGTAGTGTCAGGGTGCTCGTAAAGACGTAAGGACACCCGCGGGGAAGCACGCCGGGCTCACCGAGAACCAAGCGGGCCCTCCTGGAAGAGGAGCGGCCGCAGGAGCACACTCCTGCGCCTCACTCCTGCCCAGGCTATGAGACTTGACTTCACCCGCGGAAACCTGAAAATCTGCAATGGTAATGAAAATGTTAATTCAACCCCAGGTACCTCAGTACCAGTGGGGCTAACTATTAAAATCTCATGAAAAACATAATGAAGACTTTTTTTTTTTTTTTTTAATGCACAAACCACAGAAGAAGGCAGTTTGTCAAGACCATTGGCTACATCTGACTAATAGTTCTGTACGTTACAGGAGTCCGCAGCTCACTGATGGACGCCGACCAGCTGTAAACCATTTCTCTTCTTGTAAATATTGCAAAGTGTCCAACAGTGCTGCTAATACTGCTGCAATAAAATCAATAAAAAAAATAAAAGAAAGAAAAGCTAAAAGCATTTCGGAAGTACAGAAAAAGTCTTTTCGCTATTTTTCACATTTATGTTGCTTTCCTTCCTTTCTCTGGAAAAATGAGAGTCATGCAGCTGTGTTGTTATGGGCTGCAATCCAGCGGGATCGCAGTGTTTAAAATGCATTTATCCTAGTTAGAGCTCAAATGGCAGAGCCCTAAAGGAACAGCGAGGTACCAGGGAAGGTTATCGACTCAGCTCAGGGCATTTTGCCCCTGGAATCAGAGCTGAACCAATGTACCATTAAAATATTAGGTGTCACAGAGCTTCTGTTTTAGATAAGCTACAGCTCAGAGAAAATTGATGGGCAATACTGCTTTGCCAGAGCAGTGGTGACGGGGCAGGGAAGAGGAAAAGCTGTGCAGCCTCTCCCCACGTGTAACAGGGAAAACAGCTTGCGCTACGCTGTGCTCCCGCTCACGCCCCTGCTCTTAAGTGTTGTTCAGGAAACAAGAAGCAAATTTTCTGCTTTGTGTTATTTGTCATCACAGTGGCTTCTTCTGACCGTTAGAACTACAAATATTATCAATAAAAATACGAAACCATGATCCTCACTGCTGCTATTAACATAGGACATTAGAGACCTTCTGAGTGTTGTGGTATCCAAGTGCTGATGCAAATATCTGCCCAATTCTACTTTTTCTAATGTAAAGATGTGAATTCTGCCATCCAATGAACTTGCATTTTTACTCTAAAACTAACCAACAATTATGAAAGCAATGAGCAATTTTAAATGGTGAATACCTAAAGTACAACAGAACACAAATGAAGCTTTACCTGAGAATGACAAAACATTTTAAAGACAGCAAATGGATGAAATTCAGCCTCGTAACAGGGGCAGCACAGGCTGTATGTCACTTAGGCCCTACTTAAGGTCTCAAAATAGGATTTAACTGAAACTTAGCTGGTGCATGACATTTGTGCTGACACTGTGCAGAGCTGAGTGCCACCCATTAATGACTTAACCCTTGCAAGCAAGCATTCCTTTGAGGATCATTACTTTCATTGCATCCATAGCTTTTGAAAAAAAAAAAGGACTGTCTTTTGCACTGTTGCTTCACATTATGAGGAGCCTGGTGGCATGGCAAACGTCAGATAATTCCACTTCTCATTCTCATGCTTCTCTGTGCTACGGCATGACACCCTGTCCTCTCAGCTGTGCTCCCATCCTGTTACCTGGGTCAGCAGAAGTATGACCACCGGAGACCTTTTAACATGAAGCCGCAGCTTCAGTTAATCGATTCCGTGAGCCGTGTAATGCTCACTGATACATCTGGCAGTACTGGGTGCACAGGGCAATTATTCGATGGAGATTTGCTGCTTCCCATTTTGACAACTGCTGCTCCTCTTTTCAAGAGGAATTCACAGGGAGGCAAGGAAGACCACAAGAAACAACCAGGAACAACAACAGTCTCTGATTAGCCAGAACAGAACAGCATGTCAGTGCTACTCTCTAAAGCTTTTTATCTATCTCACCCTTTCAGAGCAAGCTTTGGAAATCACAGACTTAGAGAACGGGGGCCTCTGCGACGTCCGTGCCTCTGAGTGCACCAGGATCCGCGTGTTTGGCCTCGGCTTCAAAGAGTCGCCCAACCTGCACTGCCAGGTCACCAGATTAATTGTAAGCAACTTCCCACGGGCTCGTAAAGCATTGATGACAGAGTCAGACTTTGACGTGTTTATATTGAAGTCTTTTACCCTGTACCGTGCCGAGAGCCATCATCTCTCACTGTCACAGCGGGGTGTAAATACCTTCAAAACCCATTGCCAATACGTTTGCTACGAGCGAGGGGAGCTGAAGAGGCTCAGCCTTGCCAGGACCGGTTCCTTGGAAATGCACAGCTATGCATTCTTGCTAATTTTCTCTGTGGGATTTTGTTTAACTCTTGTTTGCTTCAGCTGCACTGTAGTCCAGTGAAGCTTGAAATCACAATATTATTTCTCATTTTGTGCATCTGGAATTGGTACGCTTGGTTGTTTTCCTAAACACATCTGAATGCTAACTTTTGTGGTTAAATATAAGGTTTCCTCAACATAGTTACAGAGGCTCTTATTTGAATTTTCTTAGTCATAGCTCAATACCAAATCAGAAGTTTTAATGAGTATTAAACCCATCTCTTCTGCTAACGCTATAATTTTATTATAAACAACTCTACACAAGCAATGCTAGGACTGAATTATTTGGTGTATCAGCATACTCAGAGACGAAGTGGTTGATTCATCTCGTAAATCCACCTCATAAAAGACATTCAGCCCGATTCCCATTCAGTGCTAAGATGCTAATGAGGCACAGCTGAGATTTGCCTACCATGCCTGCTTAGGGCTCCGCAGGCTCATAACAAGCAGTGAGGTCTTGTGCGGCTGAGCTAGAGAAGTGGCTGACAACCCTTCAAGGAGCAACAAGCTGGCTGCTGTGCTCCGGGAGCAAACATGAAGTTGCTCCACCACGCTACCCTGTCCCATGCCAGCTGCTCATCCCAAGTGCAGACCACAGCACTTCCCAAATCAATAGACCACTTTGCATGCACTGATGAGCATGACTCGCTCTTTACTGTGGTTATAGTAACAGCATCAGTTCTTTTAAATAAACCATCTGGAAATGCCTTCTATTATTAATTAGAAATATAAACATATGTTGACAACTGGAATTTCTTTCTATGAGACTTCAGCTTCTGCACTCTCCTTCTGTTTTCCTGTAGCATCTCAATGGCGAATGGATATCAAGAGAACAAGAAATGACAAAAGCAGATTTTCTCAGCTCTGCGGCTGTTGACTGCCAGATTCCTCCCCTGAACATCACAGAGACAGAGGCTGTGCACTTTGTGGCTGGTGATGAGCCATTCGCAAGATGGCAAGTGAAAGTAGGAATTTCTTACGTTTCTAAGAAATTATTTAGAAGAAAATCAGTTGTCACGGTAAATTAAAATGCAAAGCACAATTTGCTTCCCTTCAGGAATGAAAATGCCTGTAGAGATACTCACATTAATGTCATGTAGGGGGGAGAAAAAAACACCAACCAAAACAATATGAGGTACAAACAGGTGTCTTTGTAGGTAATCCAAAAGTGCAAATTACAATCACTTCTCCAGGTAATCACCTGAGACTGATGCAGTTGTACTAATCAATTGTTAATCATTAGTATTTCATTTCTGGAAACCCCAGCTCAAACTCCTGATTAGACAGCAGGTATAAGACAGCTTTGACTCTCTGGTTGCAAGGCTGATGCATACACAGTGCAGGAGTAGAGCACTGGCTTGCTCCTGGGCAGCTGGTGAGGGCTGCCATGGCGTGAGCAGAGATGGTCATGGTCATGGTCTTGAATGACTTCAGGAAGAAGCGTGTGCAGCGCCTGCTCATGCCGGGTTCTCTGTTGTGGTTTTAATCCCTTTTGTTCACAAAATGATACCTACTTTCTAAATATTCCCAGGAAATCAGTGCCTTACTGACCCTGCGCTTGCTACCCTTGGTCTCACTCTCAGCCTGGATGATTATTTTCTGCAGATTGGTAGCTTTTTTAAGACTGAGATCATTTAAAGGCTCCATAGCTAAGAAAACTATATTGCTATGGTACAAAGACTGCAGATGTGCTTTGAAAATTGCAGCACGTAAAAATGAAATGTGTAAAACACTCACTTCACTGCGGTGTTATTACCTGTCCTGCACCCCACAGGTGTTGGTACCACAGATCAGACTGGGCACAAGTGCTGCCATGTGGCTTAGGTGGAACAGAAAGATGTTTGGCACTACGTGTTTTCTATCCAGCAATTTATTTTAAATAGATAGGGATTTCTGTTTTATGAGATTGGTGTAAGACCTCTGTGGGAGCAGAGCCTGAGCATCAGCTGCCAGGGTGGACCTTGTACCCTCCTTCTGGAGAAGGAGCCATCAGAGGGGGAAGACACCAAGCCTGAACCAGGAGGGCAGCTCCTGTGCTAGAGGTCCAAAATTTCTCTACGGAGATAATGAAGTCTGCCAACGGTGAGATGAAATGCCGCCTCATGGTTTAAGGGTCTGAGAGGGAGAAACCCTTGAGTGTCCTGGCCCAAGAGGACAGCTAGCATTTTTGCATGTGCACAGGGCTGTTTCTCCAATGTATCTAGGATAGCTTCCTTGCATCTCAAGTATTACAATGCAGTTTGCTTTCAAGTGTTGCATTTCAGCCCTGAGGAGGTCTGTACAAGTGTTCTCATTTTTTCCCCTCAAAACACATATAGAATGTCTTTCCTCGCATTCAAGTTCAAGAAAGCCTCTGCATCTGTAAGCCTTCTGCCCTTTCTCTCTCCTTCAAACCCTGCAGAAAAACCAGGTTTATGGCTGTGCAGCGAATGCACAATTAAATCGTCTCCATCCTCATGCTAATCCTAGTTCTCCTGTGGATCTTTTTGCTGAAGGAACTGGGGAGGCAGAGCTCGACGCTCCATTTCAAAGGTAGCTGGCCTTACATAGCAGTGCAGGGAACAAAACAGGGGAGCTTTTCAAGATAAAAATTGATTTGAAATGAATTCCACAGATGTTCAAAAATCAGTGTTCCGGAAAATTCCTGATAAAATTTACTGCAACATTGATCTTCTGTGTTATGTTAATAGATGCTTTTCAAAATGTAGGTAAAAGATTTTTCAGAACCAAAATTCAAAACAATTCTTTCTGGAAATATCACTGTTCAATATTTACAGGATCTCTCCCCCCTCCCAATTAAAATTTCAGAGGAATCAGCAATGTTTCACATAAGCTTTTTTCACTACCAATGTTGGGGGAACGGGGGCTTGACAAGCTCTTCTCAGTGTTCTTTCATTTTATCTCCTCTGGTATTCATGTTTCAGATTTTGCTCATTCTTTCCATGACATACTGCTGAACGCAGATAAGGAAGTACATGGGGCTACACCAGAGCGCTTTGTATAATTAGTTTAGATATCAAAATACAAACTCCTACTTGGGCAGCAGATGCCTTGGGCTGTCCACACAGGTGCCTGGGTGAAGAGGTGAAAGAGCTTGGCAGGCACTTACCTAATTTGGGAAGCACGTCTCGCGCGTATCCTCAGTTTGTTATCATTGCCTGTAATTGTCAAGAGCAGAAAAAAAAAATTGTTAAAAAGTCAGTGAGGCAGAAACCGCATTTGAATTCAGCAAGTTTTTCCAACTTTCATTTTTCATTTACAAACATTCGCATGAGTCTAACTGAATGTAGATGACGAGTGATACAAATAGCCAAGATCGTTTCATGATGAATGAAATAGGTCAGGCAGAAGTGACAGAATTCCTGATTGTCCTGGCTGCTCATCCAGAAGAAGCGGCTCTTTCTTTCCATATGATACGTATGTTCAAGCAACCGAGGCACAACTCTAAGTGCGCCTTTGGCTTTTAAGGGCCAACCGAATTTGAAGAGAGGTTTGCTCAGCTTAGGTCTCATTGAAGTATTTGTTCCACATCGCTAAGGTGACTAATGGAAAAGCAATTAAAATTGTGATAAAACAACCCAGTTCTTAAAAAGAAACCAAAATGGATGTTTATAAAAGAATGCAGAAAAAAACACAGATTAAAAAATTCAAATTGGCAAGAGTTGAATTTCACTCACAATGCTCACTTCAGACAGAACAATTAGTGCAATTTTACAGCTTTTTATATTCTCCCCTGTCTACCCATTTCTTCAACCATTATTAGTGCACCAGTATTGAGACACCATTGGACGCTCTGGTAAAAGAATTAAATGAAAAGTAAATTGCATTAGGAATAATATATTCTTAATGGCAGTCTTGCTGCCAATAAGCACTGTCTTTCGGTGAAGAGCAGGTCTTGAGGGGGGGTTGCCTGTTTTATTTTTTTCTGCTTTCAAACTGCAGCGTAAGTTCTTTACTTCTTTTAATAGAGTTTTTACCTTTAGTCAAGGTAATTCATATTGTGCAAGCATTCATATATGAAAAATGTCATGTTAACTTAAGGCTTTCTAAACTACCTACATGTACAGACAGCTGTGAGCTGGGACGGGAGGTGACCGTTCTTCTAATGTACCTTCCTATGGAAATGGGACTGTTGCTGTCTGATATTATCCATTCTAGCACTTTTTTTAAGGTTAATTTAAAATCACCTAAATAATATGCATTCTCTTTTTTTTTTTTCCACCACAAGGAGTTTACTTACTGAGTTGCCATTAGGCAGAAAGTGGTCCTGAATTTCAGGCAAAAATCTTAATTTCTTTCACAATTCCTTGAAAGACACCCTTGTACTTCAGTACCTACGCAGTTTCCATAAGGGTATTGAAAAAACCCTCAGAAAAAAAAACTAACAGCAATCAGAAAACTTGAATGCCAGCAGAGCCAAAAGATCCTTTGGTTTTTAATGAAGAGTTTCCAGTTCGCAGCATTAAGTGATTTGTTAGCTTGCAGTAGAGCCACTCACAAGTGGTTTAATTCATCTTGCTGGCAAGCATCCAGTTCAAGGGGGCAACGGTATATGCTCCAGAATGAGCAGACAGTCTCCATATGGGACATTATTACTTATAAGGATGATTTTTGTATCATTTAGATCACTAACGATGGCTTCCAGTACAGTAATTCCAGAGTGCTGACCCTGTACGATGCAGTCTGCCAGGCCTGCCAATTCCATCCAACCGGACTTTGTAAATTAAAGGTAATTTAAAGAGCAAAAGGTTTAATATGGATCGTTCATCTCTTCCTTAGCCGTCTCCCTCCCTTTGACGTACTGTGTGTAATAACTGGTTTAGAAGAGCAAAATCTATTCCATAGGTCAGCTGCACAGCCTAACACTTTTCTCTCTTTCACGATCTCCTGTCTGTGATATTATTTTTTTCATATTTACGTGGGGTACGAATACCTGATAGAGCACGCTTTATGACGGACCTTTCACAGACAGACACCTCCAGAAAGACCATGGTTGACAATATTTATACTTTGCAGCTATTAATGGAAGTAAATAAGACTGAGGAGTCGCCCCTGAAAGGCAGCTTAACTTCACTTCTGAAGTGTCTCTGCTATTTTACCTCTCCTAGCCTGTTTGGTGAGGGCACCGTAACTGCAAGGTATATCATTTCTACACCCATTTTCTGCCTTAGCAAGAGGTGTACGAAGATGCAGGTTATACAGTTTTTGTCAGGTGAAAACACCCTTGAGAGAGCACAAAACACTCTTGCTTACATTAAACACTGCTAAGTACAAATGTATAGCACTTTGACAGTTTCAAAACTGTAATCAAAAATCTAGTGTTAGGTTTTAAACTGCCAACATGCTAGGAACTGCCTGCAGAGCACTCTAACCCTCCGTCTTCCTGTGGACCTATTAGTGTAACAAGCCCCAGCCCCTAAAAGAGAGCTTAGAATCATAGAATCAGAGAATAGTTTGGGCTGGAAGGGACCTCTAAGGGTCACCTACTCCGACCCCCTGCAGTGAGCAGGGACGTCTCCAACTAGAGCAGGTTGCTCAGCAGCTTCCCGGCTCTCGTCTCCCGGAGAGCTGCGTTCGGCAGCTCTTCTGTCTTTCGTGGGGCTTTAAAAGAAACTTTTGGAGGGTACCAGATGGGATATTTGAATGTGCTGATCCCGCTCTCCCTCCCTGAGGCAAACAGGAATGAATAGGAGACCGCCAGTCTGCATTTTTATAAAATGAAGATGAGTCAGGTATATCCTAACTCGTTTGTCTCACTGTTCTCATTGACACTAACGGGAAAATACAGTTTTCAGACTTGCACTGATTGCAAGAACATACCAGTTACCAAAATAAAACAAAAGTTCATATTTTTTCAAATAAAACAGTGAACAGAAATTACTTTATAGGCTAAATGAGGGCGAAACCATTTAAATTTCAGATTAAAATAATTACGTCGGAGCCATTTCAATTAAAGCTAGGGCAGGATTTTTGTCAAAGGCTTTCCTTATTCTTACATTTTTGAATCTCAGGAATATATACGTTTTCTCAATATGCTGGTGTTCTCTAGGGTTTATAATAATTTCTATCATAAGATGCTTCAAGGGACTATTTGAACTAGGCTTCCATTTGCATCAGACCACATTCTAATTACCCCTCTTATAACATTACTTTGTAATACCTAAATTGCTTTCCAAAAAGGTGTTTCAATTAGGGGACATTTTATATCAGGCCATTTCACATTCTGTGTTCTTCTTTTATGGAGCCCATTCTGTACCACACTATCACATCAGAAAAAGCATCTTTTTCATCAGAACATCAAGCCTTTGAAAACAACAATGTAATAAAATCTAATTAACATCCAGTTTTTAATGTTGATGATCTGTCATGTTCTATCATGTTGAAGCAATTATGAGAGTCCTTTTTGTTTCTCTATCTTACCCATTACTCTTAAAGTGGTATTATTTAAAATATTGACTAATATACTTTGAAAAAGAAGTTTGAGAAACTAAAAAAGCAGTAGATAGAAATCACAAGGCCAGTAACAGGACACACATCAGTCTCAAAAAAGCAACGTGTATTCAAAGGAGGGAAAAGGAGAAATGTCTCTGGCCCTGGAAGCTTCTCCCTCCTGCTGTCCTGCTAGAGAGGTGACATTCCCTGTCTCCCAGCAGAGCCCCATGTGTTCCTGGGCATCTGCAATGCCAGACAAAGTCCCATCTGCAAGCGTGCCCCAGCACACGCTACAAGCAAAAGGCACAGGACCTTCCCGTGGCGTCGATGTTTAATTCCATCTGTTAGTTATGTCCCTGTGTTTGCTTCTCAGACAACCCAAGTGTCTTCAGCCCACTTGGAAGCCACAGAGCCTCCCTGGCCCGGGTGGCCACCTGAACTAGGAGAGTACCAGGTCAGCCTCAAAGGCTGCTGTGCCCACGGTGCGCTGCATGGACCTCTGCTGGGATGCTCTGCCCGACCTAGCACCATCAAGGTCTTTAGCTGCTGTTTACAGTTGTCTCATGAAAGCCTAAAATCTAATGCAGTTCTTTATTCTGCTTTTATATCATTGCTTTTTCATATTTTTATGAAGAACCTCCAGAAATTATTGTTACCTGAAAAGGATTCCCAAATTTCAATCCAGTCTCAATTTGCGTTAATCTCATGCAGCTCACTTCTGAGCGTTACCAAGTAATCATTATATTAGTAGTCACAGCTGGGAAAAATGATCACATACACTACATAAAATCAAAAGAGAATCACATTCTGTCACATTCATCTATAGCAAACAACATCTCACATTGCCTAAGCTAAAACATTCACAGCTACATGGATCTCACACTGGAAAACTGGAAAACTTACCTCTTGTTTTCTCCCTGTTGGAAGACAGTACCAGCATTTAAATTGCTACTATTTTATTGTTTCAAGAGCCAAGTGAGTTTCTGTTTATCTCCAGAAATTATTGACTGCTAATTTCTTATCTTTCTTATTTCTTTTTTCTTTTCCTCCACCTCCCACCCATTTTTATTTCCTTTTTTGGCAGGAAAATACTTGCAATATAGATGGATTTTGCTATGGTGAAGGAGAGTCAAGCCCTACCAGTCCTTGTCTTCTCTGTGAACCTGGCATTTCTAAGTTCACCTGGTCTATTAATGAAAGTAAGACAGTTTTTTCTAAGATTTAGAAGCACTTAGCTGGGAATTTATGGCTCGGTCTATGAAATACATGGTTCCTTCATTCGGTTAACATGAATCTATCCTGCATAATAGCACGAGTGGACTGTTTGCAATAAGAGTAATTGGGTGCACCAGAAATGCAGACTGACCCGAAGCAGACAGTACTCCATACACATCTGGGCACATATCTCATTCTGGCTGAAACCTGACAAATCTCAAATTAATAAAAGAAAAAATAACACCTGAAAATGAAATTGTTGATATGCCAGTGCCCCATGCAGTGCCCAAGTCTGTCAGTAAAGGTGATGGACCCTAAATACATCTGTCACCATCTCACAGGGATGAATCTTTAAGGGAACACTTTGGGGAAAACATTGGTTTTAAAACACTAATGTATATTTTTTGGTATCGGGAAGAATTGCTTCTTTCCCTGAGCCAAATCCTATGAAATGCCACACAAAAGACCTTGGCTTGGCAGGAAGTCTGAGTGATAGGGATCAGCCACTCATTACCTTCACTGCCACAGAATCTAAAGGCTCATTCTGTAGCCCATCACCGCAGGGGCTGCCTTTTGAAGCACCTCCTGAATGCTGAGGGCTTAATCGTAGCCTTTGCATGGCTGCATCCCCAGTGCACATAACCACCATTACTTACTGCTTGCTTTACTGGTAATCCGTGTTTCTAACAGCACTAGCCTCGCAGTGCGTCTCCCCACTTAAATGAGCACATTTACATCTGGTCAATATAAAGATTATAATACCACTTTTATGTAGATTCATGTGTTGGTTCTAAAAAGAGTTTCTCTGCACTTCGAGGTTCTGTAAACACAAGCAAATTGCAGAGAGGTATGTGAGTGACAGGACCGGTTTGCTTTGTTTGTTTGCAGTTTTATATTCCTTTAGGGTGAGTAGATCAGCAGGACCCTTCAGGACAGAGAGGAAGATTGCTCTTGTCCTTGGGGACCAGCTGGGGATGCTCAGGGACCGAGGCTCCTAGAGAGCGCAAGCTATGGCCACAGAAACAGCGAGAGCTGTAACCGTGGCTGGAGTCCACCGCTCTGGTGGAGACACTGCCGAGGAGAGCAGTGAGCAGACACGCTCTTCTCAGGGGTGACAGAAAGACCCTTGAGAACGACCAGAAAGGACCCAAGAGTTTCCAGCAACACAAGAAGTCGTAAGTTGTCTGAAATCAATTTTGGAATCAAGAACACAATAGGAAGGGAGAGAGTTGTTCATGAGTCCTTTTAATTTCTGTTCCATCCTAGCCACTTTTAATTGTCTCTGTTTAAAAACATATACCTCTAGTTTATATCCTAAAAAGCCTGACTTTTAGTATTTGAAACTCCTTGTCAGGAAAAGGTGGAGGCAGATCCATCCCAAGTGTTGGCCAACTGAACATTCCACTGGATGTTACTTGGATGAGTAGTTAAAATGCCTACGGGTAAGCCAGACCTGAAAAAGAGCTTGTACACCTGAAAGCTGTGTTTTTTCCCTCCCGGGATACAGATTAGTCTAATGAGAGATATTATCTGTGACTCAGAGACCTTGCCTTCCTTCTGTCCTTCCATTGTATTGGCCACAGCAGTAGCATCTCTAGGGATGAGCTGATTGTTATATAGACAAACTCATTACTAACACTGAGACAGTTTGATTTTAAAATTCAGAAAATTACTTAAAAGGGAAAAACTGCATTTGTTTTGGAATTATAAAGCTAGAAGTGATTTGGGAAATCTGAAATAGATCATGGTTCATTTTTCAGTACTTTCAAAACTTTAAAATATTAAAAAGAAAAGGTTTGTCAGACTTGTTTTCAAAACTGTGAAAACCTTTTTAAACGTACTGCATTAATTGGGACTGTATATAGATTCACTGGATGGCAAGGAAGTTTCTGTGGAATTAGAAACACTCTTGCTCACAGACTACTTTCAGAACTTATGTTATTTTGTACCGACAACTTCTCATTACCCTCCATCCAGTTAACACCTTTGTGTTTATCTGTAAATGCATACCCAGCATCAATATTTCATTGATTATTTTGGGCACCACTTTTATTTGCTCCATGGTTTAAGTGTTTGGGAAATAAAAGGTAAATTAATAGATGGAAGCTTTCAACAGTTATGCCAGGCCAATCTGCTGGACAAGCAGTTTAGAAAGCTCAGATAGCACAGCAGCAATGAGTGAGTGGAAAGACACATTTAAATAATTGCATAATGTGAGACATGCTATGGAAAGCAAAGCTTGGTAAAAGGATATGCACCACAAAAACCCCACTAATGATAACTTCCCACAAGCATAATGCAAGGACCCATGCAGTCCTTATGAAAACACATACACAGTTCATAGTTTTAGATTGTGACTTGAAATTAAACCTTGGTATCAGAAATGTTCATTAAGTTAAACATAACTACGGTCAAATTACATTTTGAGAAGATTCCTTTAAATATCAATACATGTCAATTTGTACTGCTGGTTAAAGAAGAAAGATGGCTTGAGACCGAGGAGGCTTAGGACATGGAGCTGAAATTCCTGGCCCTGCACAGAGCTGCTGTCACCTCAGGGTACTCATCCGATCTTACTTTTCCTTGATTTCTAATTTTAAAATGTAATACTTTTCCCTACCTTGTCCTCCTTACCCATTTATATTGTAAGTATCTTTGGGCAGCATTTGTCTCTTGCTGTAAAATAGCCCAGTATAATTAGGCTTTTATCTTCATTAAGGAACTATTGAATATAAGTAACACTAAAAATAACAATGCCAATGGTGACATGATACGCACTGCTGTCACTGAGGACAGAGAATCTCAGCATTACTGATGTACTTTTGCCGGCACTGAGAAGACCTTTATACCTGATGAAATGTCCAACCCAATTCAGTCAAACTGCTCAGTCTTAATTACTACTCATGTGTAAAGGCAGGAGAGTCTACCCAATGGAAGAGTTACACAATTATTCTTCCCCTGAGCTGTCCACCTAATTCATTTGTCATTCATCATTTTGAGAATGACTGTACTTATATTTAAATGGATAAAGTGGTAGATAGAATAATTATATATATGGAAGGGTTAGAAATACAATTAATTAAAGTTTTAGTAAGAATTGGGGGACTAGCGGAAGGTTATAGAAGTTACGTACCAGACAACACATCAAAAATAATCAAAATTCAGTATGGGAAAAACGTTCGGTATGGGACATGAGAAAGACATGAGAAAAAAGGTATCGTTTTACTCTTTACCAAAGAGTATTCTTTGGTAAAACCATTTGCTGCCTCTAACATCTAAATTTCTTCCTCCATCAGTCTCAGGGTACGTTCTGTACCTTTTTTGCTGAGAGTACTCCTCAAAGACCTGCGCTGTGAATGTTTGCATGGGAGAAACTGGAATTTATGTAATCATGGTTTCATTTTTGCTGTTTAGACAACCTGCCTCCTGTGTTCCAGGCCCCCTCCAGCCAGCTGCTGACATTTATTGGTGAGAATTTTGTTTACCAGTTCATAGCAGTGGATCCGGAAGGGTCAGCTGTGCTATTCATCTTAGAAGCTGGGCCACAGGATGCCAGGCTCTCTCCTGCTGGCCTCCTTATCTGGAAAGTTGATTCAGAAGAAATGCAGACCTTTGAATTCACTGTGTCGGATGAATGCAATGCACAGAGCACATACTCTATTGAGGTAAGGAAATGAACACTTCAAAGGAAAAACAAAACAAACCTGTTTATCATGTCATTGTTTTGGCGCAATTGTCATTATAGCTAATAATTTGTTGCTGTCTTGAAAACTAAGATTTCAGCTGTTTCCTCATAAGTGTATATTATCCAGCACAGCAATAATGATCAATTAATGGAATAAATATCTCTGAGAACATAGAAACTATATATACAAGGAACAAGAAAGAGTGCTATTGATTGCTGTTTGAAAAAACACTCTTGCAGAGCCTGTTAATGGTTCATTAATCTGCTTTAAAATTCACATTCTGCATTTGGATTGCAGAAAAAAGCATATAACGTAAAAGACTAAGTTTTAGCTATAAAAGGGAGATTATAACTCATTCTCAATGATGTTTTTAGAGGGTGTCTTGCTCTTATGTCATTACTCCACACTTTAAGTTTCTTGGCAGAGCTTGTGCATTGCTTTGTCTTTATTGCATAGCCCAACATTAATCCTATGATAGGATGAGCTAATAAAGTGGGATGCACACTCTTGACGTAAGAACAGTTTTGAGAAGAAAAAGATTTTTATTACTAAAGATTCTTATTTTTACTCATTCAAAGCACTGTCATGAAAAATAACAATCTGCTGAACCCACACAGCAAAGGGGAAACTGGAGTCTAGATATGGTTTTAATGGAAACCATATCAAACTAGACTTATTTTTAGCTAGATGAGATAAAACAGAGGTTTGAATCTGTTGAAATACTGTTCTTGTACATGTATAAAATACAACTATGGACCTCTCTTCCTGGAAGAGAGAGATCAGCTAAGGAATTCCACAATCATCTTCCTGCCTAGGAGCCATTTGTAATGTGAAACAGCAAGGAGGGCAGGCAGGCAAAGAGAAAAGACTTTTCATTTCTTCTTTGAAGACTAAGGAACAAATTCTGCCCTCAGATACTATGTAAAAACTGCTGTTATAGCAAATAGGATTTTTTTTCTTGTAAGAAGTTAGAATGCCCTTAAATGATTAAAAAAAAATCCCTTTAATGTCAAGCTTTCAGTCAAATAAATAAGTATGCTGAGTATGAGACCATATATCTAGACAAAGGAAATTGGTTAGAAATAAGTTTTCATAATACTAGATAACATGTCTGAACTGCAAATCTGTCCCTTCCTAAAGGGTAACAATATACCTCTCTGCTGTGATTATTCGGAGGAATCTTACCACAACTCCCTTTTGCCTTCCTCAGGTTCGAGTCAAGCCCTGCAGCTGCCTCAGTGGTGGAACATGTGTTACCAATATTAAATTCCCTCCAGGCCTTGGTGAATACTTGTGTTTATGTCCAAATGGATTTGATGGAGAATTTTGCCAGGAAGATATCGATGACTGCAAATCAAACCCCTGCGGCAGCGGAACATGCGTGGACAGTGTGGATAGCTATTTTTGTAAATGTCCCCCTGGTTTGGGAGGTAACACCTCACTGTTTCCATCTCTGATTTAACTAGAGATATATCATGCTACAGGATTTTTTGAGTGCAGCATGACTGCAAGCATCTGTCAAATAGACTACATAAGCCTCCTCTTCTGCTCCCATGACTTAGCTTTAGACAGATAGAAAATGTGCAAAACCAGCTATCTAACTATCCATGCTCAAGGAAGGAAAAATGACCTAAAGCTCTGTGGTCCTGAAGTGATCACTCAAGGAGGTTGTGAATCTCCTTGATCTCAGTTTCCACCTGCTTATTTCCCATGGATTTGTCCATCCATGAGATGAGCTAGGAGAAGACTGACTGGAAGAGTGAAAAGGCAAAGAACCAGGACCCTTTTGCACTCCACAGGATTTTACTAAATTAAACCAATGAAGGAACTGGGAATGAATGATTCTTCCAGGTCTAGGAAGGAGAAGTAGATATGGAAAACATGCCAAAACAAATTGGCCTTTAGTCCCACTTGAAGCTTCCTTAAATTTTAACATTAGAAAACCTCAAACCCATTCAGTTGTCAGATATCCTGATGGAACAAACCCAACCTCTTAAACTGGTCAGAACTGGCTGCAATATGATTTTAAGAGATAAGGGAAGAGGGATGATCACTGCACCAAAACCAGTTCTTTTCTAAAAGCAGAATGAAAAGCATGAAGAGGAGGAGTTGGAGAACAAATTGCAGTGAGGTCAAAGAACTGGATGCAAGACATACAGTGCAAACAGGAGAACCTGAAATGTGAGGAGAAAGAGAAGTATCTAATCGATAACATAGATGAGGAGAGAACATGTTGGTACCTGCCATGCAATTTATAGTCAGCTTCACTGCACTCAGGACATCTGTGAATGATTCGCACACCTGATACAGCACTTGTGACAGCACGTGGACAATGACTCCCGCATGCTCTGCAAACTGGAACCAGCAGATCCAGCCGTTAGACTCTCTGCTGCATTAAGCTTCTGGAGTTTGGCTGAACTGAGTCACTTTGGGGTCTTGCGGAGTGCCTAGCACCTCCTCCAAGCCAGGACCCATGCTCCAGCTGCTCATAACACCGCTGGCTTCCAACATAGCAGATTTTCACATTGGCCTTTTCCTGGAGTTTCACAGAAATTGTGGTCTTTTCATTTGCAGTTTAGCTCTTCAGGAGGTACAAGGCAAATCTGAACACACAGGAATTGAACAGGATTTCTAAAGCTGACTCTTGATTAGCGTTGCAGACAAAGGGTCGGTTGGAATAACTACCCCTCATTCACCCAAGTCGCTGCGCAGTCGTTGGAAAGTAAAGACATGGTGTTGCTATCCCTTCTTGTCAAATTAGTGTCCCTCAAGTGAAAAGTGCTAACTGAAACTGTGTTAGAACTTCTTTTGGACCAGAACCATTTCAAAAGCAGAATGAGAAAAAAACACCTTAAGCTGAGCTCAAATTTCAGTCCTGGAACATGTCAGAAACCCTACTGTGTTCACGTCTGAAAGCATGAATGAATTGAGACCCATAAGATCGGCTGCTGTGCAGTGCTATAGGTTTGAAAAATCAAGTAGAAGTAATGTCAAATGCACATAATTTTATTACTGCTTATAGTACGTGTATATGCATAAGAAACTAATTATAAACAAAAGCAATGAACAGATTTCACTCAATGGGCTCGTACAGACAGCCTTTCTGCAATTCATGAAACCCTCTTTGTTTTGGTCATGTGGGACTGCAAGTACAGATTTCATTAACTACAAAATTTCAGCAGAAAAGAAAAATAAAAAGCATTTAGAAGTGGAAGTTCAGAAAAATGGCCTAAAAGATGTATGACACCTGGACAGTACAGATTCCAGGTAATACTATCAAATAGCCAAAGCCTGCTGCTATCCAGTGTTTGCACCACCAATGACTCTATTGATGCAAGAACAAACAAGCCTAAGCCTGGAGAATAAAGTTAGAAATTGAAAGTCTGGTCAAAATAGAAAAATCCCCAAACCAAACAAACACATGCAGGATGTCTTGAATCCCCCTGGAAATAACATTCTTATGAGCACAGGGAAATTTGGGAACCTTTTTGGCTGTATTTCATTAAACACTTGGAAATATACAATAAGAACAACTCTTCATTGTCTGTAAGGAGGTGGGCTAAATGAATAAAGAGCAATATAATTCCATGAGTTAACAACTTCAGTGGATCTGCTCCTGTTGTTTCATCATCACCAGTTTCACAGTGCTGCCCTTCTCACTTTAGGTGGTATTGCAGACAGATGGAGTGAAATCGAGCTCTATTATTCCACATAAAATAGTCTGCCATAATTACAATGCATTGTCTGTAAATTCACATGGATCATATTCTGAAATGCGGTTCTCACTCTTACACAAACCATGAAGAATGAAATGTTCAACACTGTAAAATAACTTGCTTGAAAGCAACATACAGCTGACTTACAGACAAGGACACAGGCCACCTTGATGGCCAGAGAAATTCTGGGTTTTCCTGAACCCTTAATTCTTGCCAGGTGAAATAAATGCCTATTGTTTTTCTTGCAATTCCCTTGCCAAAAATGCTAAAACACAAGCAACAACAGAAAAAAAGACATGATTGAGTGAAACAGGAATATATCTAAAAGTTTTAATAGCAGATGAACAATTATAAGCAAGTGGAGCTGAAAGCCAGCTGGGAAGCAGATGATTTTACTTCAGGGCAGGTTCTGTGACAACAATAAAAGCTCATCCTTGATGCTGTGTTTATGTCTCAATTCCCCAGAAAACCATCAATAATCTAATGAGAAGGCAATGCTATACTACTCAAGTGACAGCACCACTTCACTGTCAAATCTTTACAAATGATAGTGAACAGGTAGTAGAAACAAAAAATTAACTCTTTTGAGACCTTCCCAAACACAACCTCAAGAGAAGCAACAACACAGTGTGTTGCTAAGCAGTAGCGATCAGGTGCATCCATGTATCTCAGGCAACATAGGGATAAAATATAGGAATGGGAAGAGGCAGGCAGAGAAGCCATTGCAAAATCTCAGAGAAGCATGACTCCAGAATTATTATTACTTTAAAATTCTGCACAGAGTTATATGCATTTATCTCAACAAGTGTTCAGAGCTCATTCATTTTTCTTTGTTATTAACAAGATAACAAGAATTCCTGCTGTTTCTTCTTTTGGCCATTGAAAGCAAGAACATCACCCACCTGAGAAGAGAACTCACCCTTGAAAACTGTATCTCAGCCACAAAACCATTCTTTCTTTACCCATCTACCACTGATTAATATAAAACTGGGGCAGGGGGAAGACAGAATTATAATTTCATTTCACTTTTCAGGAAACTGAAAAAAACCCCAAGATTTGTTCATTGTGTATTATAACCATAGAGTCCCTAAATGAGATTGCCTGTTCCTTTAGAGTCAACTTAATGTGAAGAGAGTCAAAAAGTCTTTCTCTGCATTTGTAGGTGGTCAGAAAAAATCACTGGAAGCATGTTCAAAACTTGGAGGGGTACTGTCGATTTTGTAACAACCACCATTCAACTACTCTTGAGCCATAAAAGGATTTTACCTTCTCAGCCCATTTCTCATCCAGGGATGGAGAAATATTGCTGGCACAGAAACACGTTTCAACCTTGCAACCTAAAGATGTTTTATTCTTTTTTTTTCCTTTTTTTTTTTTTTTTTTGGTACTGTAGCAGTGCCAAGAGACTCGAGACTCCCTTGTGTTGCAGTGCACCGGAGGTCGTGCAAACAGAATAATTGACACTTCTCGTGCAGACAGTTTTCTGTCCATTTCTGCTGCTTCTTTAGGAACCTTCAGCCAAGTTTCAGACTTTGCAAACATTTATCCTTGGACTCTGCTGGATTGTCGTTATGCCCAAATTGATCAGATACTGCTTAAAATCAAATCTCTCCGAGTGAAATGAAGTGCTTGCATAGTTCCACCCTTACATTACAAAATTCAGTCAAAGTGGATTTTAAAATTTAGTTTGTTACTTATTGTGTTCCTTTGCTTTTTGTAATTCTCACATCGTTGAGATTTTTAAAGCCAGCCCTTTGCACCAAAAATAGAGTATGTAGGAGGGAGGAAAGGGGACTGAGGGAGAAGTGGCTGTTGTTACTGAAACTGGGAACGTCATTCCCAGTCTCATTGTCTATAGTATTGTGTTTATTCTTGATATGATACTCAAAGAAAATAATTACTAATCTAATCAGAGGCTAATTCATTCAATATTTTCCAGAACGTGTTGTCTAATAATTTTGAAATGCGTCATCAGAAAGCAGTATCAGAGAAAAGCAGCCTGATGCTACAAATGTGCTAATTAAATTATACAATAGAAATAGTAATCCAAAATGTAACAGGGGAGGGGAAAAAAGTAAACTGAGCCCCGAAATACTTTGTGATGTCCAGCTTACATGAAAGAAGCAAGAGGCATGCAAAACCAGAACAACTTATCTTGAGATAGCATCAGAAAAGGGATGTGGCTTTTGTGCTACTGTTTTGGTTTTTTTTTCACGAGACAAAGCAGGCAAGAGAAGGTGATGTCACTAACTTGTTTAGGCAGCTCAATCAAGAAAGATTTCAATTTGAGTTTTTTACATGGACATGCTATTTTAACTTGAAAAGAGCAGTGGAAGCTATCTGAAATGCTGAAGCAACGAGAGATTATGTTGTAGGAGACGAATAATAATGTTCTGGTTTTATCATCCTGTAATTCATTCAACTGTGACAAATTTCTTTTTTTGAAGAAAAAAATATTCTTTTATCCTTAAATCTTCTTTCATGAGTAAAGCTGGATATCTGATACAGAACAAGCCATTCTGTACCTTGTGGTAGGTCTTGAAGCAGGTATGTGAACTCTCCAGAGAGTGTCCCAACCTCCTTGGGTATTCCTACGCGGGACGAAGGGCACGCCTTAGCAGAAGTGACAGGGGCTGGTTTACAGCCTGCTGCCAGCGCTGCATGCCCTGGTAGCCAGCGACAGCCAAGCAAGTATTCTCAAGTGCACAGAGGCAGCCGCACGCATACCTGAAGCCTGAGGGAGTTTTTAACAACGCTATGTGTGATTACTTTGCATCATTTGCTGCTCAGATAGTAATTTTAACTTTTGGGTCACCTTCCCCTATAGGTATCCGTTAAATCATCCAGAGTTGTGAATTTGAATATCAATTGCTTCAAGAGATTTTTAAACCCCTATTTCCAAAATCGGTAATAGTCAAGACACATTTTTGGGGGTTCCGAACCTATAGCAGCTTATCTTCCGTACACCAGCACCATGGCTCAGAGATATTTTCAGAATGTCTCTTCAAATTTTAATTTTAAATAGAAAAATTGTTTTTTACAAAATCTGATCGTTTTGTAAGGTTTACCTTCAGCCAGACTCTATCAAGCTGGTTCACAATAAGCTATTAGTTATGTGAGGTTCACATAGAAATAAAAAGCACAAAAGGTCAGTACATGGCTCTTCATATCCTAAAGCCAACACGGTGACATTCATCGGCTTCTTCAGTATATGACAAAGATCTCACATAAACAAGACAACAAAAGCACAAGCAAAGATGTGAAATGCAGGGGAAATAGCTTATTTAATATGCACAGTTTTCTACGAGCAGTAGTCTCAAGTTCAGCACTTCTGGTGCCAGTAACGACAGTAATAAACAGTGTGATAAAAGCAGGTTAAATGAGACGGTGGGGAATTTGGCACTAATATGAGTGACGTTCCCTGTAATGAGTTTACAGCTGAGAAATAAGTCTTAGTCTGCTTCAACATTTGAGCTGAGGAATAAACAGGGAATCTTTCCTGATTATTAACCTTCCCTTTGTTTTGCCACAGGGCTTACTTGTCAGGAAGACAGGAATGAATGTGAAGAGAGTCTTTGTTTTCCTGGAGTGTCTTGTATTAATACCTTTGGATCATATGCATGTGGAATTTGCCCCAGTGGGATGCAGGGAAATGGTAAAATTTGCAAATGTAAGTGTTTTGCATGATTTATTTTAATAGATGAGGAAAAAAACATGGGTCCAGTTCTACTACTATTATCCTTGAGTGCTTTGCCACTCACTTCAAGTACAGACCTTTAAATATAGAAAACAGACTATTGTCTTTTTATGTTACTATGGATAATGACAAATTGGTCTGTTTGCTATTTTTCACTGTAGTTTAGTTTTATTTTTATTAGAATGAACATCTTAGCATACAAAAAAATATTTTCCAGATGCCAGCTGGGTAATTTGCCAAGGACATTCTCCATGTTCTCCACTATTTTAATCCTAAATATGCCACCTACTAACAAGTACTTGGGGAGCACCTCCAAGAGTATTTTTGTTTTGGGCAAACGCTGTGGAAACAGGATGTAGGGTAAGAGGAAGAAGGTTCATGTGCAAATGCTTCACATCCTTTCACCTGTTTCCAAGGTGTGCTTTGTTAGAGAATGCAGTCCACAGCTGCTGAGCTCATGCTTGGCGTAAAGTCATGCCACGGGTCCCAACTAGTGAAAGAAATGTCTAGGAACAATTTTACACCTGCTCAGTATTTGCTTTTGGGGCAATAGGCTCTTTAGCAGGGGAGCTACCGTGAATTTGTACTCTTCCAAGACCCTCTCAGAGCATGGGATGAGACTTACTCATACTCTGCTTGTTTCAGTTGTATATACATAAGGCTTCTCCAAAAATAACATTTGGTTGGCCAGAAGGAGAGAAGTGAACACGTGATGTGTTTTGCATTTGTTTGTTTGTTTGTTGGTGTTTCCAAAGAAATCTGAGAAGCAAAAGTTACAGATATTAACTGTGCAGATATTAACATTTCCTGATATTGATTACCAAAAGAAAAAAAAAATATCCAATGTAAAAAGATCAGTTGAAGCTGCAGGATCCTGGCACCAGCAGGACTTCCTTTGCTAGGTTTACCAAATATCCCTTCAATCATATTGCCAAATGTCTGTCCAGATTATTTCTTTGCTGTATTATTTGGCCACATTGGTTATTTCAAAGTGATTTTGCATCTGTTTCACTAATGCATATTTTTGTAGCTAATTTGACCAGTGAAGGAAGGATATACAAAATAATGTCCTTTTTTTAAATATATCAGAACAGCAATTTCTTCCTTTGCATTTTTTTAATTACAGAAATATTTCCCTATTTCAGAAATGCACATTTATTAGAAGAAATAAACCTAAGGGCTTCCTTTTCCACCCAAAATAGGGTAGAAATCAGTCTTTGTGGTTCTGAGATACAGACTTAACATTCTACTCTTGCTGAAGCAAATATAAAGGCTTCTGTGAGGAAGGAGGAGAAAACTACAGTAACTTTATAGCTCTTAGAGTTGGCTACAGCTCATCGCATTAATACATATACAGAGTCATAGTCTCAGGCTTTAAGAGTACAGAATATCCCAGAGACCCAAGGAAATAGTTTATTTCGCAAAATATATCCACATAGTCTTTACAATACCTAATTCGTTCAAGAAATTATCTTAAAATTATGCAGAAAACAGTATTTTTTAGAGTCTCCACTAATCAATTTTCCCCTTTCCGTCCATGTATACTTTGTACAGGTATTTTGACATGTACAAACTTTTCAGCTGAACTAACCAAAGCCAAAAAACATGCCCAGACAGAAGGGGGACCTGAGGCCTTCTTAGTACCCTTAGCTCAATAAAAAGATCACTGTGCATATTAAGTATGTCTCCCAGCTAAGCAAAGTTCAGCGAGTTTGGGCACAGTAATTTTGACTATATTTGTGCTGAAGCTTTGCTGCACGTCAGCAGCTGACTCACCTGATTTGCCTTTATTTGCTTGATGGTTGGCTTCCAGAATAAACTTACGTCAGGTTATCTGATTTGCTGTTACTGTTGCTTTTTATCATCAATCACAGCTAAGCTCTAACACCTTGTTTCCTTGTCTCCATGCTTCCTTTTCACAGCTGTGCTTGCTGCTGACATTACAAAAGCTTTAAGCATTGAAAAAGGCAATGGCAAAGGTGATTTGAACAAGACTGAGGTGAAGCATCTATTGCAACCTTTAGCAGCAAAGGATTCTCCTGTAATAAAGAATTTTACCATAAGTGATAGACATGGTAGGTATACAAGAATATGAAGTCTTTTTCAGTTGCTGCATTTTACATATTCCAAAATCTTACATTTTACCATCTTAACAGCAAATGTAAACTAGCTGTTTATAATACATCATAGAAAGACAGAGTTAAAAATCAAAAACCTCCTCAATACATCAGACTGGATTGCTGCTAAACAATTTTAAATGGGAAGAGAGCCATTACAGCAATGGTAATCAGAGTGGTCAGGCTTAACTAGAAATTGCATCGCTTCTGAGGTAGAACAAAATCACTCCAAAACTTAGTGATCAATGCAAAGCAAGATGATAAGACTGACAGCTTACGCCAGCTTGCCATCACCAAGTGATACGTTTTATTTCAGCGTTTGACTGAATGAAGATTGAATTTTGAGCATAAGCAAAGATCGACTCCTGAAGTACGAACTTGACTGTGGCAGCCGCTTTTCCCAGACACGGAGCGCTACCGCACTCCTAACCGGGGCGTGCACCTGCACGATGCTTGCCTTGGTCCTGTTGGAAGAGCGTGGCATGTTTGGTTGATTTTCTAGTGAAAGCAGGAAGCAGAAAAATTGAGACTGGGCATACCTGTTGTTGTAAAACAAAAGTGGGTTTTTTCTGACGCTCTTTTTTTATATCTGTACCAGGCCAGCCAACACCTAACCAGAACTTGCCTCTTACAAGTACCCATCAATAATGCGGTAGGCAAGGTGCAAGAATAATGCTGAAAATACTTGAGAATCATGATGGAGACCTCACTGGAGGCAATTAAAAAAGATCTACAACCATCATTAAGATTTTATTCATCATCTGTTCTCTGTCTTGACACTATTAAATACTTCACAGGCAGTTCATATACACTTCCTATTTAGTGACATCACAAGTGATAAAATATTATATACTACTTGAGTGATTATATACTATTTGAGTGTTCCATTTTGCACGTAGTTCTAAGATAATTAAAGTAGTCTCCTGTCATACAAGGTTTGACACATTAAGGATGATTTCTAGATCAGAAACATATGTACTTGACAGTGTATTTTTAAAGGTAAGGTATATGTGCTGTAAGGCTTGATGATTACCTTCCAATTATAAAAGACCAAAAGGATGTCTGAATAATACAGAATATCATACTGAATAATATTTTAGGGACACTAAATAGGCTCCCTAAATAAGCCTGCTATAGGGTCCCCAATATCTCCCTCAGTTACTCTTTCACTTATGCTGAAAATTACAGTTTCTATATTATCCATGATAAATGTCAAACAACTTTGAGTAATAAACTTGAAAACATGCAATTAGCAGACTAATAAATCTTGCTTTAATGAGAAACAGCTGTTCTGTTACACTGTGCCTACAGGACTTTCTCATGTTTGGTTCAAGGTTTGGGAACATTCTGCATTAATTAGACTTTAAAAGAATAAAAGCTTTAACCGGGCTCAGGCAACCACTGCTTAATCTTATATATGCATTTGATTTGAGAAATTTTAAACAAACGTGCTTGAACTTCTTTTCTAGGTCATGCAGCACCACTGGCACATGTTACTACCTGTGCCAACAGGCCATGTTTTCCTGGAGTCTTATGTTTTGATCGGAAACCCCCTTACATCGGATATGTCTGCGGCCGATGTCCAGCAGGGTTTTTTGGAAATGGCCGAATCTGTAGCAAAGTCCCCAGACCAGGTACTTTCTGATTTTTAGAACTTTAAAAAGGTTTTGTATACAAAGGCTGTAAAAAAATATAAACTAGTATGGCATTACAATACAATGTACTTTATAATCAAACACTGAAAGCTTTTTTGTTTCACTTTTACCTGACGAGCAGCTAGCAGGTCTTATTTCAGGAATACCTGGCTCTATGAGTCAAAAGTCAGTAGATTAACCACCTCATTTGCCACTAGGGGAATTCTTCACAACAGGACTTGGTAGATGGTATGAATCACATCTGTATTTCTGCCACAGCACTGGCACAGGATTTCAAAACATGTCTCCTCAGTAAGATCAGAACGTGACACATGCCAGTATCATTCCAATTTACTTATTCCCTAATTCTTTTGCTGAAAGGCATCAGTTCTCCAACGTGACCTTTGAAGATGATGATAAGCAAAGCGTCATGTAAGAACAACTATACCAACAACTAATGGCAACAGATAATTAAAGCATTTCAATGGTATCATTTGTAGCCTGAGTAATAATCTTCCTTAGGGAGCTCTGAAACTCAGCTGGTCCCATTAATCTCTGAGGACTGATCATTAGAAGAGGTCTTCTGCTGTGATAAAAGAAAAGCTGGGTCCTGACCTCAGGCAGAAAGCGGCAATAGCATAGCAACCACTCATCAGTCATCTGATCCTGCTCTCTCTCAATAAAATTCTCATAATTCAATGTATGGTTCTCTAGGGACAGCTTGGATGGTTGTTCTCTTGTTACTGCACAGAGTGATTTGCCGAGAGAACTCATGTTTATTCCTTAATAACAGTAGTTACTAGGTCAGATTCCTTGGTTTTCTTCTGAATCTTTTTTCTAAACTATTCAAGACAGACTGGCTTGAAACCTGTCAAGTTGTTGCCCAAGCACCTACACTTGACAAACCCAGATTCACTCCCCATTCTGTATCTGAATCAATGACTGTTACCTTAATGTTATATTTTAATGCACACTATCAAAGTGGAAGCAATTTTACTGCTTAGTGTGGGATTCATCCAATCTCTTTGAATTATAAATTGATTTTAGCCAGTTCTCTGAATCTAAAGGTCACAAAAATAAACCCAACAGTTTTCTTTTTCTAGCAATGAGCACTTACAATGTATTACTTAGTTTTTCAGAGTCACTAAGTCAGCTATTGACTCTACAATAACTTGGTGAAGCTGTAAAAGCAGTTGAGCAAAAAAAAAATAATCATTGTACATATAAATAAACTAACATTTCTGTTATTGCCCAAAGCTGCACCTTGTCGTTAATGGGACATACATTGTACACCCCAAAGGTCATTTAAATGCTGTTGAGTAGAACGGATAGTCTACTAGATATTGGTACAGTAAATCAGACGCACTTACGTTGTGCTTATATAAACATTAACCAATAAATTTGTGTATGTTCTAAAAAGGGAAGCATAGACAATAGTTGCCGTTTACTGTGATTCATACCTGTCATACACAGCTCCAGGCAAGATTTAGGAAATATCCCAAGTATCAGGATCTGAAACGAATACATGCTTCTTTCAAAAGCAAATTGTATATCAGAGGCTGGAGAGTTGTTTTTCTTTGTCCTCTCAAATACGCAAACTGAGTCTGGGACTTCGTGCTGCAAATGTGGCCATGCAACCAGCTTGAGCACTTTGGGCCAGGAATGAAGAGGAATTATTTTTTGTTCCATCAGAACCTTATATTCACTCATGTGAATTATATCACAACATAAACGATGAGACTCTTGTGCCTCAAGGGTAAACGAGAGTAGTCATTTGTTTTAATATTTAGAAATGAAAGCAATTGCTGTAGCTGTACGAATGTTCTAATTTATGACCAAAATGATCGGTTTAACTTTCTCATGTGCTTTGCTAGTTCAAGCAGAAGTATTGTATAGCATTGAAGATTAAAAGTTATCAGACAAAAAGGAATGAACATTCAATTAAATTTATGTACAGTTATGGATTATGATTATTGTGAAATCCTCCCTGTTAGAATAATATCTTCTCTCCCTTGTAACTTATGCTATCAGTCTTCAAACAAAACAGAACAAATCCTCTTCAGCTTGCTACAGCGCTTGTGAAGGTACTGAGATTATGTGCCACTTCTTTCCAACTCTAGTAATTTTAATCTAAAAATACTCTTGCTAATCCCTATTTTGTACTTTTACTGGCTGATTTTGACATGAAGTTATACTGAATTGTTGTGATTTAAGGATTAAAGGATAACCACAAAAATTACCCAACTGCCTTTGTAGACTACTGAGGAGAAAAAAAATGCTAGAAGAAAATTGTTTTCTAAGTCAGTATTTGATGAGCTGCACCCAGAAGTCCTTCAGTTTTGATTCATAATCAACAAAGTACCATTTCCTCAGCATTGATATGTGATAGGTATTAATCTTTTTATGTACTTGACTTACTGCAAACTATGTAACTGCACAAATAAGTTTCTGAGCTATATCTACCTGCTCTGTCAACGACGCAGGGCCTCATTCTCTTCACACTTATGTGTTTCACCTGGTTTATATCAGTAGTTTGTACCTGTTTAAATCAACCAGACTTTGTTGCAATTGTTTTTGAAGTACATCAGATTAGGCTTAAGGAAAAACATCACCAGTATCAAAGCTGGTATGGAGTTTCACATATAAAGGGAAATTATTATTTTAAAAAATACATTCTCATCTCAGAAACAAAATAACTATTTCTTCCTCTCCAAAGTCCATAAAGCAGGTCTCCTAGACTTTTTTAAAAATTTACTAGTAGGATCAAAAGTCCCTTAATTTTGCTGGCATTGTAATAAAGAGGAAAGTCTAAGGAATTTAAATCTGTCCAGGCGTCATTTGGCATGTTTCACACTGGTATAAAATATGTTACCTTTTTGTTAGAAGAGGCAGATCTATTAAATCAAACCATGCAGTGTCATTGGTCATATTCATGGCACAAAGAAAATGAATATATCCTAATGGGCCATGCTGGTGATGTTACTGCGTGTTGCAATATTCGTTCTCGTCAGACATTACTGGTATTTCTCTAGACTGGTTTCATCACTCACAGTCGCAGAGATACCCATCTGTTTGCACTTCCTTTAGCAGGTTAGAGAGGTTGGTGTCATCACAAAAGATTTATTTTTTTCCTATTAGTAAATCAGCAATTTTACTGGACAAAGCAGTGCCACATCCATTACCGATAAAAGATTGTTTGCCCAGAGCCAACTCTCTGCCTCTCCTGGTTTAGGGAGCTGAAGATCAAGGGAGAGGATTATTTTATGATCTCTGTAATCGAGTTCTGCTTTTCCATTCTGAACACCACTGCTAGCTCTCCTGCCATAGCAGTTAATTTGCAGTATTGTAGACATTTGGCACTTCATATACTTTTGTATGTTCCAGCTATTTGTTATGTTTATGTACTCCGTATTTTACCCTATTGCAGAATCTGCACTGTGCTTCTGAATTCCCTTTGATTTTACATCAGAGAGACCTCTGTGACCTTCTCATTTGCACCACTGTCAGATCAACATCAAGGTGTGGATTTAAAAGGAGAATAAAACGTTTTGAATTAAAAGAACGTGTGTGTTTAAACACATAGCGCTCAGCCTAACACCAGAGGAACATCCTAGTCTAAGTTTTACATTCTTAACTTTTAACTTTGAAATCACTGCTGTCATTATTAGCACTCATCATTGATCACTGGCCATAAAAAATAAATAACTTCAGTAAGAGCTTTGGTCACCAACCCAAGGTTTCATCTCTGGAGCTAACTGCAGGAGTAGGGACCATTTACTGCCTGGAACCAATCAAATGATTTTGCTTCAAGAGATGACTGAAGAACATAATGGACTCCTTTCATCTCTTATCTAACAGAATTGATGAATTTGCATTAAAAAGATCAAAAGATTCCAGTCCCACTTACACCAGTGTAAATCATAAGTGATTCCATTAAATGAATAGCATTACCCTAATGGAGTGAGCCCGAGCAGTGTTCCTGGAAGATACATCTTAAAACCTGTTAAGGTAGGCACATCACACACAGAACTTTTAAATATGAAAACTGTATGTAGCAATAGGTGTTGATAAAATATACACACTTTTCAGCATTCAACGGGTGCTTTGCAATGAGTAATTAACCAGTCTTGACTTGGTTTATGCAATGAACTAACAAGGCTCATGTGAAGGCAGGAATATTGTGAAGCTGCCGTCCTTAGCCATGAAGTTGTCCGAGATCCTTGCAAAGAAGGCATAACAGAAATACAAAATAAATCGTAAATAATACTCTGATTTACCTCTGTGTGGTAATAGCTCTCAGCTATTCTTGTGGGCCCTAAAACTGGGAAGCATTACCTCTCAACACCGTGGCTTCCAGCTCCTAGCTCTGACTCGGGCCATTGAAACCGTCCTCAATTCGCCTTTGGAATTTACAGTGGAAGTTGCCAATCCCTTTCGTAAACTATGTTTCAGTGTTTCTGGTTTGTGTATTTCGGGACAAAATGTACATTTTTTTCTGACTGACCAGTTATAATGTAATGATGTCTCTTTCAAGCGGTATGTGATGAAATTGCAACCGAAGTGGGGTTAGAAATGCCACACAAAGACATTCCATATAAGTTTGGACTCATGAAAGACAGTTTTGCAGATGGTATAGCAGCAATCTTCGCCCAAGGCCAGGATCAGCCTGGCATTTTGGACATAAGCTGTGGCCCTTTCCTGCCCTCTGAGTATGTAATCGCCACTGAAAATCCACTCCTGTACTTGTCAAGATAGAAAGGGAATCTGAGAGTCTTTCTGATGGCTTTCTCCTCCTTAGGGATAGCTAATAAAATATTAACTATTTTCAGAAAAATATCAACAGAGGCCTGTACGGTATATGCTGTGACCCAAACATAACAACTAAAGTAGGCACAGTGGGAAGAATATGTTTAGATAATTTAAAAGATAAACGGTTTCCAGCTTCACTGATCCATATACTCTGTCAATCCAGAATTTGCTAAGTGCTTCCAATCCAGATGATATATTTAGGAAATGATGTAGCTCAGCAATAGAAGACCAATGAAGCCCAAGCCATAAAACCACTAGGGAAGAGGACTCAGCTATATGCCATGAATAATATTTACATTCCATCAGAACATCAAGTACAGATTACATTTCTCTCCTACCAAGAATGTGCCACCTTTTGCTTAAGCAATCACTGTGCCATCGTGACTTCTAAGTGATAATAACAACTCAGTCTCCAACAAATAATCTATGGAGAATACAGGCCCTGTAGTTTTTTACACTGACAGAACAGAGAGCAAGATTATCTCCTCTTAAAATTTCCAAGCTCATTTAATCATCTAGCCATAATAACACGCAGCTTTTAAAGTGAGCCAATCCTGTTTCCACAAATTTTATAAGATTGCTGTTTTGTTAAAGGCACTTAGACACCCTTTAAAACTGTAAGCAATTCATACTGGACCAATATCCTGGTCCCATTAAAGCAACACGAGAGTTTTGCCACTAACTGCAAAAGCAAAGCAGGAGTTGAAGAAAAAGCATTCATAAGCAAGGCAAAGCACAGTGTAGGGGGGTAAAAATAGGTTTGAAACACACAGCCTCAGCATTGCTCAGGACAAATTTAGGATGAGCTCCTTAACATCTTGCTGTTGTTGATGAACAGGTACCTACAGACATAGAGGCACTCGCTTCACTGGACTTGCTTGCAGAATCAGGTGATATTCACTGACAAACCATGTGAATTTTGCTCCCATAATTACATATCACATGTATAGAGCTAGTTCATTTCTGAAGGGACACAGCAACAGCCTGTAGCTAACACGAGACAACTGATCCTCTGGGATGCAGGAGAAAATGACCTCTCATGCTGATAATTTATTAGATTAAGAATTTAGTAGAACCATAGAACAGCTCAGGTTAGGAGGGACCTCAAAAGGTCATCTAGTACAACCTTTGATTTCCCAAAGAAAATTTATCACATATATTATGATAAAAATACCAAATGCTTTTGTTTTGGTTTGGTTTAATTTCTATAGGAAATGGGGGGTAGAAATGCACACTGGAGAGCATCACCAGAGCTCCTTGGTCTATAAGTGTTGTAACAGCTGATGAGTCTTTTCTATTACTGAAAAACAACAGTACTCGCTAAGAATTTCTCCATGTTAACAAATGTTGTTTACGGTACTTATAGAATATTGTCTTAAAAATCTGAGATTTGAACCAAGCTATTGGTTCATGAAATTTTAAATTCTTCTTAAGCTAATCTAATACTTTACAGGAAAAACCTTCTTAAGCCTTCTTCCTTCCTTTTCCCCTAAATGCCTCTGGTCAGTTCATAACTTCCCTTTTATATTTGTTTGAATGCAAAACAGGGGACCTGTTATATTCTTCACAGCTATTTATGTCACAGTGTTGAATCCCTAAGTGACCTCAGCTTGCTTCAAAATTCTTGCTCCATTGAAAACAATAACTTCCATAATAAATTCTCAGAGCCTGAGAGAGGAAAAGATTAAACACAACACTGTTGCTAGCTGAAGTGCCACTATCAAGTGTCTCTACTTGCTCATCCTAATACGCTTTCAAAGAGAAAACTACAGACATTATAAAGTCTTATGATATGACTGTCCCCAACATGCTACTGTAGAATTCAAAGGGCAGAAGTAAGTTTTGCCAAGAAGTGGTGACACCCACTTTTAATAAAGCAGTGAGCTATAGTTAAATAACCATATTTCAGGATCTGTCGCATTAGCAGCACGGGCTGGTCAGATGGAAGATAAGCTTCAAATTCTGCACTAATGCTGCTTAGCTTGGATTTAGGGATGCCAACCCCTCTTCTAAACCGCAGCCTGAATTCAATGCACATTGTTCATACTCTTTATGCACAACCAAACGGACACACCGTTTATCACTGGTAACCTGCTGGCAATAGTGAAAAACCCATTTGGTTGAACTAGACACAAATCAGCAGAACTGACTAAGAACTTTTGTGACGTACCATCTGAAAATTTATTATCAAATTCCCTGCTTTTTGTTTTCTATATTAGAAAGAAGCTATAGATGGTTGTCAACCTAACCAGTTGAAAATGTAAAGAATTCCATAAAAGCATGATTTCACTGAGAGTATTTATATGTGCTTATATGGTATTAAAAAAGATTCATTACTGGTCTCCAGCAAGGCATAGTTCAGATTGTTTCTTGGCATTCATATGTAAAGTAACTCATTTTTATGTGTTTACAGCCAAAACCAACATAATTATAGTTTTAGATCATTTACTTCTTGAATAGAATAGATGGAGAATTTCAGTAAAATATTCAAATTTAAGCTCTTTTTTCTTTGAAGAAATATTATGGATTTTCTTTTGAAGAAATGTTATGAACATCCTTTATAATCTATTATTAGAGTTCTAAAGGATTCTACATAGATGTTTCAGAGAATTAGACAGGGATGCTTCAGAGAGGATCTGTCCTGATTTAGCCTATTTTGTATATATCTATCAACCTGTTCAAGCCATAAGAGAGTCTGAAGGCCCATGAGGAATCATCAGATAAGAACAGAGTTTCTATTAATTTCTCCATCTCTTGCAGCGCTGAGAAGTAAAATATACTCCCAATTCCTGAATAGAAAAAATAATTTAGTTTTATGAACTCTATCTTAATACTGTCTTTGTAGCTGCTGAAATAATAAAGTTGCAGATTCAAGTAATTGGAGAAGGTAGAACACAAAGAGGAGAGGTAAACGTTCAGACCTGAAAGATGGGCAAGGGATAATGAAAGAAAGGACAATAAAACAGTTACAAGGGGGCTGAGTGAGTGATCCGTGGTGTTCTGAAACCCAACCATACTACTCCTCCGCTTCCTGGTTTGTTAGCTGGATATTCAGAGAAAAGCAAAGGAAGAGCACTTCTAAAAACTGCAGCAGAGAACGGGTTAGACCCAAGGAATGTAAGGAGCACAGAAAGACATCTAGTAACAAAGGAGCGAGAGGAGAAAGTCTCCTGTTCAAGGGGTGAGAGCACATCAAACGTGGAGTTTTTCCCACCCCTAGGAGAGAACTTTTCAATTAAATCTTGAAATAAACCGGAAGGTAGGAGAGGTGTTAGAGAAAACATTGTTTGTAAAAACGTACTGGTTTATAAATCTCCATACACAATCCAAAAAAGATACTGATAAAGAAAAATATCAATAAAGGGAAAAAAAATCCCTGTTTAGGGAGTGTGCTCGCATCTTTGCAATCAGTAATCCTCACTCCATTTTTAAAAACACTGTCTCTGGTGACCCTGAAGTTAAAATTTCTATTGAAAACTTACAGAAAACTTCACAAAAGTAAAAAAACAAACAAACCAACCAACCAACCGAGTCTGCAAACAAAGTGCACAAAATGCATTCTTTCCCTCAAAGGCTCATTTGTCTGTACAGCTATCATTGTGTTCAATGCCTTCTTGCACCATTCTTGCACTTTGACTGCATATGATCCCTTGTCCCAAGAATCGTACAAACCAAAAGTTGATGGATACGGCCTTGGAATGCAGATACACATATATTATGTGCCATGTATTAGGATAAGTGTCGTATATAAAACTGGTTTGTTACTTTCAGACTTGAGTGTCATTCTAGAAATTCAGCTTATAACCTGATACTATCTACTCAGGACAACTTAAAAGGAGCCGATCATTTAAAATCTATGGAGAAATCAGTCTTAAATGAATATAAACTAAGGCAATATTAGTGCCCCAGCTCTTCAAGTGTTTTTTTTTTCCCTCTTAATCCCTAAATTATAATGCTTTCTATTGAAAAAGATTTATGAATAGAAAAATATTTCATATAAGGAAAGGTCTACACATAAGCAGAAACCTTATGAGGCTTTGTTTTGGTATTTGTTGTGTATGAAAAGGATTATCTTTCATTTTATGTATTCTTTGACATATCTTAGATAAGCCTGAAAATGTTCTCTGACATAGAGTAGGTAATATCATTTCTATTTTTATGAACTGTTTGCTTCCTGATTGAGCATCTCAGAACGCCCATTTTGTTCAAATACATCAGTTAATGAATTGAGATGTCAATTATGTTGCTCTGAAAACCTAGAGGCAAATGAAAGAAATACAAAAGGCCTTTAAAGTGACATAAGCAAACACACTACCTCTTCTTGAGGTAATAGATTCTCATACAGTCACACAGGATTTCAACATCCCAGAACTGGAGAAGGACCTCCTTGACGGCAGAGTCTGGACCCCATTCCATTTGTGGGAACTATTTACTCTGGATACATGGAGATTCATAAACAAAATTTAGTGGATGATCCGGCTGAAGATCCCAGGTTTTCTCCTCCACAAAAAGCATTGTGTTAGAGCAGAATGATTTTGTATTTCATACACACAAAGCAAATCTGCGTTGCAAATTATGAATGGTGTTACAGAATTGTGTATGAGCAGCTGCAGCCACTTTTGACAAACAAAAGGGTCGGAATCATAGGAATAGTTATAATCAGTAGTGGCTGAGTAATGCAGACTCCACAGAATATTCCCTATTGCTCCTCATTTTGGTAGGTGAATGGGAAGAAAATTGCTCACGAGGTAGCAACACCAACGCCACAATCTCATTTTCTATCGGGTTGAAACATAGCTCAGGGACAGGGAAATAGATGTTTGCCTTTTAATTTCATCATTAAAGCCACAAGTGAGTAACTTCGCCTAGCACAGAAGCGGTAGTTTGAAAGCATGTTTTTTACTAAGACCGTACAGATGGATAGAGAGTCATGCGACTGCTCTGCTCCTGTGCTGACCTGTCTGGATGGAAAGCACGCCAGGTCCACAAGCTGTTACACAAGTTAGCAGCCGAAATAGGTAAATAGCTAAATAGGTAAAGGATCGTGAGCTCTAAACTGAAGCCCCTATCTACGTTTAAGATATCTCAATAAATCTTTAAAATGCTTTTGTCTCTACAAAAATAATCCTGGAACTACACCTTTTGTATAACTTGGGAGGTTGAAGCTGTACCTCACTTAAAGGAGATGAGGAATTTACTCTGGGAGCTACTGCTTGTGATTGTAAGAGAAGGGACATCGGTGACTGGGATGTTCAACCAGCATCTGAATGTGGAGAAGTTCCGTATGCTTAAGAAAAAGGAAGGGAGAATCAAAGCTATATTTCTCAATATTTGGGAGAGGGAAGACGTTAGGGTATGCTTGGATGGCTAAAGAGATTTAGGAATTAAACACGCTCTGACTAGAGAAGAAAGTTATGCCAGAACTTAATCAAATAAAATGGCAGATTAAGAATTGGTCGAAAAACAGAATTTCCCTAGAGCTTCCTATTGACAGCTGCTCCATTTCCCCTTTCTCACCAAGTAAATACAGAAAAAAATATTAATGTGGAAAAGTAGAGAAAGAAATGGGATGATCCCTAATACTCTGGTAACTAGACTTCTTAGACCAGTGTAATTTTTCTATTCTTTCTTGACATTTTAAATAAGATTTATGTGCTGGTAGATGTTTCAAATTTTAAATGATGACCCACATAGTGTAATATGTCATAAGAGCATTTCTCTGTCGACATTCTTCTGAATGAGAAATGTGCTACACAGCATGTACTACTAAATGTTAATAGCTCTAAAACTACACAAATTGTAAATTTATTGAATTGTGTTAATAATGAGATGAATTCTTAGACTATTTATGGAATTCTGAAGCAGTTGTAACCTGATCAGAATTAAAAGTGCCCCCATAATACTCTGAACTGACAGGCAGAAGAGACCAGAGCCAGATGATCTTGCTAAAGAGAAGGAGCCAGTCTCCACCTGAAGAGTAGACTGGTTTGGGGCATTCTATTAGATTAAAGGAGGCATCAGCACTTGAGATTACATGGCAATGCTTGTGGTGTCTCCCTTATGTTGTTACATAAAAAAATTTACATTTACATTTAAAAAAACCAAAATGTAAGTTTCTAACTCTAAGAGCTGCAAAGAGAAGCATGGCAATGAAAAGGTAGTAACTACTCATGTCTATAAGAAGCTTACGCAAGTGTTTGAGGTGTCAGCTGCTAGTTGTAGGTCAGGATGAAGCTGTCTCCAAGGCACATGGCTCAGGAAGAAAGGTGTGGAGGTATGTAAGTTTAAGACTAGCAAAGACTTGGGTGAACAGCACAGAGGAATATGCTAACCAACCTGGTCCATCCTGTCCCAGGCAGAGCATGAAATGTGTGCTGCTTCTCTGGGAACAGAAATGGTTACAGCCAGAAGGGGATGTGATTTCTTTTAATTCAAGTCTGTATGTGGGCTTTTTCTGAAAGCTTGTAAATGCCAAAAAAGCCAGAAACTCATAAGAAAGAAAATATATTAGATTTCTTTTCTGCGTTTCAGTGTTGATACCTCACCCTGGGTTTAAGAGACTGTCGAGTGCCTGCTCTGCTTGTGAACTGCTGCTTCACCAGCTTAGATAGTCATTTTTTATTACATTCAGAATGAACATCACAGAATCACAGAATCACAGAATCACTAGGTTGGAAAGGACCTTCAAGATCATCAAGTCCAACCATTAACCCAGTGCCACCATGTCCCCTAAACCATGTCCTGAAGTGCCACATCCACACGTTTTTTGAACACTTCCAGAGATGGTGACTCCACCACCTCTCTGGGCAGCCTGTTCCAATGCCTGACCACCCTCTCGGTGAAGAAATTTTTCCTAATATCCAATCTAAACCTCCCCTGGTGCAACTTGAGGCTGTTTCCTCTTGTTCTATCACTTGTTACTTGGGAGAAGAGACCAACACCCACCTCACCACAACCCCCTTTCAGGTAGTTGTAGAGAGCGATAAGGTCTCCCCTCAGCCTCCTCTTCTCCAGACTGAACAACCCCAGTTCCCTCAGCCGCTCCCCATAAGACTTGTGCTCCAGACCCCTCACCAGCTTCGTTGCCCTTCTCTGGACACACTCCAGCACCTCAACGTCCTTCTTGTAGTGAGGGGCCCAAAAACATTATCCTCTTCAACTACAGATATCTAGTAGTTCACTGTAAAATGCAATTCAAGTGAGAGAAGAAATCAGAATTTGCTGTGCCTTAACAACACCACAATAACATTGGCAAGCAGGAATCAGAGACTAGTTCTGACAATTCTGATTTATGAGCTCAGTGCAAGTGACACAAAATGTCTGAACCACCAGGTGAACTGAAGGCTGAGGGGTTCTCACATGCAGGAATTCCTGCACCACGTAGATGGAAAGTGTCCTGGTGTTGAATTGGATGAGGGATGTTAAACTTCTGTCTTGGAAATTTGCCCTCTGTCACCCTTGTTCTAACCTTCTCCAGATAAGGGGACAACAGAGGAATCTACCTTCTCAGGGCCTGATCCATGCCAGCATTACACTGTGCTTACAGTGGTGTAACTCCATCGATACGGCTGGAGCTTCTGCCATGCACAGCTGGAGCAAAGCAGCAGGTTCTCGGTCTCTTATCTACCTCTGTGAAAAATAAACTCAAGTTGTTCCACTGCTGCACATCTCCCCATTAGAGTACAGGCAGAAATACTGACAGGTAGCGAAAGCATATTTTTGTACCGTCATATAACCTTGAGCACTTTGCCTTGGGATTTTTTTGATATTTTCATCCAGTCCAATATGTAATCATGCAGTGGCATGACAGAGAAAAGCAGATTCATGCAATCACACTTCTGCATTGATAATGGGTTATACCTTTGAAGATATTGATTGACTGCAAGGAAAATAAATTGAAGTAATACAGGATTTGAGAAAGCTGCTGACTAGAGACAACTGAGTCTGCAGTTTTGGTATATTTGTTTGTTTTAGCTTATTTAGATATCTGGAAAACTGCAGAAAGAAATTTTCAGGTATTCCAGAAAAAATCGATCATATTCTGATCCTAACTAAATTGCATGGTATCACTATAATTGAAAATCTGAAATAATAGAAACTGAGAAGACATGGAAGTTGCCACATTTGAATGACACCAACATCTTATGAAGTTTTGCGGCCTGCGCAAAGCCCATGGGGGATCTTGATCAGTATATATCATAATGAACAAACAACCAAAATATATCACAACTCTTCATGGGTAGTGTTATTTGAGCTGTAAAAACTGTATTGTCATAGATACACTCCAAAACCAGTATATTCCCCCTTACAGCGAAGGCTGAAGCTTATTTGCAGGATACATATATCAACTATATTACCTGATAAAGAAATAAAAGATTTCCCTTTCTCAGGTAGTCAGTCTGATCCCCTTACTAGTTACTAAAATTTAGTTAGGAGGAAAACCCTTTTAATTGTGACACAGTGAAAGGAGGTCAAAGCTATAATCGGGGCTCATTTTGGAAATATATCAGAGCTCATTCAGCCCTTCACTGTCATTCCTGTCAACTTCTGGTCCGTGGATCAAATTTTCTAAAGGCAGCAATGATCATCTACTACTGATAATTTTCTAGGGGGGTATTTATTTCACCTCTCATTTGTTTTTAAAATCCTTTGGCTTCTATCCTCCCATGCTCTTTTTGCTGACGTCCTCCCTGCTTCACTATCTCTTTTCTTCCATTCTGTGTACCTCATCATTCATCAGCCTTACTTTGGACAGTAAAATCTATGTATTTACCTACTCCTCTACTAAATACCATGTATTTACCTACTGATGTCCATAGCTTGATCCAATACCATTGTAAAACACCAAAACATTGTGCTTCAGGGCAACAAAAACTCATCAGCTACCAGCAGAATGACACTGTTTACCAGCCAAATAAACACAGCTCTGCATGCCAGGATTTGCTTTGATCTAGTCAATGCTCTAACTTTCATTTTGACCTTTGCCAAGCATCTTAATCTCTTTCCTTGCTAACTATGGCTAATTTCTACATCAATAGGATTTTTAAGAAAGTGATTAATATTTATATTTAAAAGGAAGAGGTACATCCTGCATGGGTTAACCCTAGAACCAAGCAAGGTTTTTTGTTCAGGATCCAATATATTCTGTTTCCTATGGAGTGAGTATGCCAGAACCAGTTAAAAATAGCTTCTTCCATTCATTAGAGTCAACAGACGGCTATTAATCTTCCTGAAAGTATTGATTCAAACTACTCGTCTCCGCTTTCAAGGCCCTTCACAGAATACCCTCTCCCCATCTATCATCCCTCCTTACAAAACTGAAAAGGTGGCTGGCTTTGTAACAAGTGGGTGACAGTTACAAACCAGCAGTCTCTCTTACATGCTGCCCCTCACGTCCAGAGGGAGCTGTACACAGCATTAACCAAGCTTTTCCATTTGTCTCCTTTAAATACTTTCCTAAAACTTTCCTTTGCCATAAGGACTACAAAAGCATTGCTTAGTTGTACACTGGTGTGATGGGACTAGAGTCTCTCTAGAAGATGATCTTGTCAAGGACCATCTTAACATTTGTTTATTTCTCCACCTCCAATATCTATCTGCCTCAAACTGCAATTTCTCATTTTACTCCTAGATTACAAGAGCTTGAATGCAAAGTCTCCGCATTACGTACTGCCTAGCAGAACATTTCTGAGCACACTATTGCAATATTGACAGTTAATAAGAAACAAATACTAGCTCAGGTGGTCAAAACCTGTAAGGTGCACCGTGGAGAGGTGCATAGTGCCAAAACCTCATGGACTAGTGTAAGCCAAAACTAGTAACCCAGCATGGCAAGTGTTTTTGCCTGGCTACAATTTAACCCCTGCAGGGTCAATGCTGCACCTCGAAGAATAATGCCTGAGCTTCACTGGGATTTACTACCTTAAGCTTGATCAATATTAAGCCAGCATAAATATATTTCATCTAATTCATGAATCACCACCCTGTAAGTTTTGGTATTGCCGTTCCCTGTGCACCCAGTGCTGGTGTTACCCATAGCAGGTAACACCATATCAGCATAAACATACCCTTAGCATATATGATAGATTAACTTTTTTATTTCTAGAATTGATGTTCTGTTGTTTGCTCATAAACTAAATGTTCACTGCTGTTCCTTTAGACTAACATGTTGGTCTAATATATACATTCCTTCTGCCCTAGTTTCAAGATCTTCCCAAAGCCATGTGGATATTTCTGGAAGAAATATTGAAGACGCTAGAGACTCTCATCAGAAAGACATTTTAATGACATCAGGAAACATATATTCCCTTCTTTCCCAAACCCAAATTCCAAGACAAGAAGCTACATACTTTTTGGAAAGAAACACCACAGTCATTAACACTCCATCCCTTACAATGAAAAGGAAGACTTCCCAAGATCATACACCACCAGCAAAAAAACCTCATTCGAAGTCCACAGCACCTGAGAAACAATCTTTTCTTGAAAAAAGAAGTGATACACACAGTTTGCTTCTGCACGAGGAGCCAGACCTCAGAGTCACAACTGGCGGTGTGACAACCCATACCCCTCTCCTGTTTAAACAACACAAAGCAAGTACAACCCAGACCATTCCATCTCACCACAACACAAATGCAAGTTCGTTCTTTGCAAGGCCATATGCTGTTCAGCAACCCCATTCCAAGCATGGCTATTCTCCCAGGAAATGGCCTAGTCGAGCCGCAGTCTCAAAGGCTAAACCATCCCAAGATTTCCCAACTGAGCAGCAGAGAGCATTTCCTTTGGCAACACGCCTCACCTCCCTTTTCCATTTAGTAGATTCTTCCCCTGATACAGCTCCCCAGAGCGCCAGCGTCCCGCCAGGGTCTGCTCCCCGAGCACGGCTTCCAGGACAGACCACAGCAGCCAGAAAGGCGTACAACACAGCGGTGGATCGTGTGGAACTGCCAAAAAACATCGGTGGGACACATCAGAAAGTCATTTGCACTAATACGCCGTGCTTTACTGGTGTGCAGTGTGAGCTGGGCGAAGACGGAGGGTTTAAATGTGGGCCTTGTCCCACTGGGTACAGCGGTGATGGAGTTACATGTGAAGGTAAGGGGGGAAATCCTCTTTCAAATTCTTTTATAACTACAGATCTAGTATTTTTTTTATTAAACAAATTTTTTTTATTATTTTTATCATAAACTTGGAGATTTTTCTAGGTGGGATCATTCTGGTTTTCAAAGCCAATTATATTTCAAAATAATAGAGAAACATTTTATAACTTTGAAAAAGCTCTTTCTGCTTACAAAAATGACATATTTACTTGATAATATCTAATCTGCTAAAACCAGGGACAGATTGCAATCTTGCTTACCCTTGCTTAAGGCCAGCTTCATTCAACTGAAGTCCTAACATTTGAAAACATATAAAATTTCTGTGGGAAAGAGTAAAACTGATCCCATTTGTCTATATAACACATATTCTAGGAAAAACTAATTGTTCTATTACCTTAAAAATAACTTTTAAATATCTACCTCATATCTAAAATACAAAACTGAACTTGTCATCCGAAATGAATAACACCAGAAGGGGTTTCACAATATATTGACTTATTTATTAGACAGCCTAGAATAGCTCAGTAATACAATAGTATTATGCACATTTTTTGAAACAATTAATTCCCTGACTTAGCTACCATTAATTACACCTTTGTTGAAATCCCTCTGATAAGTTGATATCTTAATCAGCCTTTCACTACACAAAGCAAAAATGTCGCATCGTTTATTTAATTCTCCTTCATGTACGGTTTCTCGCACTCTGCGCGCGGCGCAGACGGGCGTCGGGGGTCTCGGCAGCGCTGAGCAGCGCCGCGCAGCTCGCGGTGGACCGCCCAGGGATTACCTGGTGTGAGCAAGGCTTCACGGGGGTGTCAAGCCCCCAGCAACACCGCAGCCCTCTGAGCTCAGCGCAGTCCTGGAGATGTATTACAAAACGCGTGAGAAAAGGTTACTATAAGCTCGGGTGCTATAATTTTTGCCTGTTTGCACACTTCTGAACGCCCCTTCTAAAAGACTTAAGGTCACTTGGCATGAAAGACTGTGTCTTTGACCTCTGTTTTATACCTGGAGCTGGAAGAGTACCAAGTAGCTCCTAGTACTGGGAAGCCCAAAGCAAGTTTGGCCACAGGATGGCCTCCCCTCGAATCCCAGGCCCATGTATATATGAATATGTACTAACATGGGCATGCAGCCGCTTTGTGTGTAAGGATATTTAGTCCTTAAAACATAAATCTACCTCTGCCTTCTACTGCCTCGCAATGGGAGATGTTTTCTTCACTTACTGGTATTACCGCAAATCTCTCCAGAGAGTCCTTAGTATGAAATACTTTATTACCAACATCATTCTCTGTCTCAGGGCTTGATGACACGATACACAAACATCCTTTATTTGTCTCTTGTCACTGACCGTGTCACCTGACTCGATAATAAGCCTGTCAGCTCCCTGCTTCTGCTTCATCCTGAGCCCTTCTGTGCGCCTGTGAGCACCCTCCTGGAGCGTGGCCAGAAGGGTGAAGAGCACCCATTGTACCTCCAGGCATTGATGTCTCTTCCCATGTCAGGTGCATCTGATTCATGATGACAGATGAAGTTGAAAGATGAGGATAATTCCTTGGATAAAGGCCTGTCATAACCTTTGCTATCAGCACCTGACAACGCACCCACAACTCTACTGACTTCTCTCAAAACCAGGAGTGCCCTCTAAGAACAAGATGTAGCAAAACTGAGCAAGTGATCAAAGCTTAGATGAGACCATGTGGTGGGTTGGCCATGGCTGGGCACCAGGTGCCCCCCAGAGCCGCTCCATCACTGCCCTCCTCAGCTGGAAAGGGGAGAGAAAACACAACCAACGGCTCGTGGGTCCAGGTAAGGACAGGGAGATCATTTGGCAATTCCCGTCACGGGCAAAACAGACCCAACTTGGGGAAAAGGAATTTAATTTATTATCAATCAAATCAGAGTCGTTTAATGAGAAAAATAAGAACTAAATCTTAAAACACCTTCCCCCCACCTCTCCCTTCTTCCTGGGCTCAATTTCACTCCCCATTTCTCTCCCTCCTCCCCCCGAGTGGCGCAGGGGGACGGGGAATGGGGGCTGTGGTCAGTCCATCACACCTGGTCTCTGCCGCTCCTTCCTCCTCAGGGGGAGGACTCCTCACCCTCTGCCCTGCTCCAGCCTGGGGTCCCTCCCACGGGAGACAGTCCTCCACGAACTTCTCCAGCGTGAGTCCTTCCCACAGGCTGCAGTTCTTCACGAATTGCTCCAGCCCGGGTCCCCCCACGGGTGCCGTCCTTCAGGAACAGGCTGCTCCAGCCTGGCCCCGCGGGGTCCCAGGTCCTGCCAGCAAACCTGCTCCAGCCGGGGCTCCTCTCCCTCCCCACAGGGCCACAGGCCGTGCCAGGAGCCGGCCCCGGTGCGGGCTGCCGACGGGGTCATGGCCTCCTTCAGGCATCCCCCTGCTCCGGCGTGGGGCCCTCCCCGGGTGCGGGTGCAGATCTGCTCCCCCGTGGAGCTCCATGGCCGCAGGGGCACAGCTGCCTCCCCGGGGGCTTCCCCAGGGGCTGCCGGGGACCCTCTGCTCCGGCGCCTGGAGCCCTCCTGCCCCTCCTGCTCTGGGCTGGGGGCTGCAGGGCTGCTCCTCTCACACATCCTCACTCCTCTTTCCAGCTGCAGTTGCTGTTGCCATTTCTTTCCCCTTCTTAACTCCGTTCCCCCAGAGGCGCTGCCACCATCGCTGATGGGCTCGGCCTTGGCCAGCGGCGGGTCCGTCCTGTAGCCGGCTGGCACTGGCTCTGTCGGACATGGAGGAAGCTTCTGGCAGCTTCTCACAGAAGCCAGCCCTGCAGCCCCCCCACTGCCAGACCCTGACACGCAAACCCAGTACAGACCAGCATTTGCAAAATCTTCTGATACATCTGTGGCACGGAGCAAAAACTTCAACAGCCTCAGACACTACTGATAGTTGTCACCATCCTATTTGATATCTAAATTCACCGATATAAAAGAAACAGCCCATTGGTAACAAGTTTTAATACCCGTGGAGCTTCAGGGGTTATGACCTTTATTTAACAAGAGCATCTGAAAACACCCTAAGTAATAAATATTTTACCAAGTTACACTTACCTTGTGACAGAATGTTTTCTCCAGTTGCACAGTTCAAAATCAGGCTTGAAGGACTGGTAGGGAAAAAATAAGCAGCATCCTGAAAATTAATTTCTTTTCTAAAAGAAATCATGCCAAATTTTATTTTGGTAACATTCTTGCCCCTTTGGACAATCCCCTCACTCTCCTTGTTATGTTTTATTTGGAAGTCCCCTCCCTCTACTTTGTTTTTGTGCTTTGGGGATCCCAGACTGACAGGAGTCCAGGCTGGAAGAGACTTCTGGGGATCATCAGGTCTAACCTCCTACCTTCTTTTGGAAAAACACAGCTAGGTGTCAGTGTGTATGGCTTATATTCAGGTATCTAAACTGAGATGTGTTCAGATGCTCTTAACAATTTCCGCTTAGATCGTTCCCCCCTTCCCTACCAATAACTTTGTCATTTAAGTTCCTCCATAAAAAGCAGGACCTTGCTTTTACCCATCTTGCTTTAGCATAATAAGCATCACAGATTCTTAATGCTCTTACTTCTTGCTAATTACTCAGCAGATGAGCTGAGATGAAGTAGTTCCTCGAGGTTCTACTCAACACTCCCGTGCCTCTTCCTACAGCTGGTCAGGTTCTCAGCTTGTAGAGCTCTTTCACCTTCCTGCACAAATGCAGCGTTACCATCTATTAGAGGCCTAACGTTAAGACTAGTCTGCTAAACAGGCCTTAAAAACATCATTTCATAGTAGCATTTTGGAGATAGCCAACATCATTTACACAATAATATAAAACAAGCAGGAGAAATAAGGCCTACCATAGTCCCCTGGATTCTCACACACGTTCCCTTGAAGACGCTTGCTGGCATTTATGGAGTAAACGTAGCCAAGCGTTTCTCTGGTGATGAGGGACATTACTAAATACATACTTTCCACCCTGAGTGTCCTTTTCAAGGGTACATGCTATAAAACCAATGCATTACTATGGCACCCTCCTAGCAGTTTTACAGGACGGCACCTATCACCTGCCAGAGCGCACTGCAGAAGTGTCATAACGCTGACGGAGCTTTAAACCTTTCAGCTCAGTACGCCCATCAAATAAAGCACTAGTACTTTTATAATGCATAACGAGTCCAAACAGGATTGTTTTCAGAATGTGTCTGATGTTTTGTCTAGTGTATTACAAGTGGCACATGTATTGAGGATAACGCTCTAAAACATTCGTTAGTGTCGTTAGTCACCTTAGAGCAATTGCTCGTCGTCCTGCCTCTGTTCCCCACTCTACGACAGGGACGTAAGCCTACAATTTCAAAGACACTGTATCCACTGGACAAGGAAACAAATGCTGTCTTTTCCCTGGGCTCGGTTTATTCACCAGGGTCTGTGCATATGGCACTGTCTGAGAGCAGCTGTTGTATTTCTTGAGCTCCTTAGGGTGCCCTAAGGTGGAACATGTCCTTTCCACTCAATATCAGGGTTGAGATTAACAAAAAATTCTGCTTTGGGCATCATTGTTGTTCTTCTTCCAGAGAGACCTAGACCTGAAGACTGAAGAAAGATAAGAATTTAAGCCAAATTCCCAGTCATCCTTGGTTTTGTTTCTCTAACCCCAGGTTTGTTCGATAGAGAGTGACTGGTTACTACAACTGCACAATTAGAAAGTCAAAGACTCTGTTTGGTAGAATACAGCATTTAACACTATTTTGGATTAGGTGACTGTCGTGGTTTAGCCCTGGCCAGCAACTAAGCACCACGCAGCCACTTGCTCACTCCTCCTCCCCCAGTGGGACGGGGGAGAGAATTGGGAAAAAAAACCTCATGGGTTGAGATAAAAACAGTTTAACAGGACAGCAAGAGAGAAGGAAACAACAATGATAACAACAATAATAATACCGACAAAGGAATGTACAAGAACAAGTGATGCCCAATACAGCAATTGCTCAGCACCTGGTGATCAACAGCCTGTCCCCGAGCAGCGATTTCTGCCCCCCAGCTAACTCCAGTTTATGTACTGGGCATGACATCGTATGGTAGGGAATGTCCCTCTGGGCCAGCCTGGGTCAGCTGTCCCGGCTGTGTGTCCCCCCAGCTCCCCGTGCACCCCCAGCCTGCTCACTGGCAGCCCAGCACAAGAAGCTGGACTGTCCTTGACTGCTCAGCAACAACCCAAAACATCAGCACATTGTCAACAGTTTCTCATGCCAAATCCAAAACACAGCCTCACACCAGCTTCTGTGAAGAAAACCATCTCTATCCTGGCTGAAACCAGGACAGTGACAGTTAAGGACTATTATGTTTCTAGTTTTTAGTAGTCATAAACGTTCCTCAGAATAACTATGAAAGATAAGGTCATGCCACTTTATAAAAATTTTCTTAAAAACATTAAGTCAATAAAACTCTGGGATGTTTTACAGGTTTTGCACAGTATTTTCTGAGGGAAGGGGAAGTCTAGAACAGTCAGAGTCATGCTTTCTGCTCAGGAGTTAAAAACACAGCATTGCCTTGTCATTACAAAACTACTGTTCAAATAATTTTCAAAATAACAGGAAAGACAGAGTAGCTGGCAAAGTATTATGACATGAGGATGCACAGCTGGATGAAATGAGGCAAAAAAAATCAGGTAGCTGACATTCGTCTGTTCTGACATTTTTACACCCAAAAAGCTCTACCATATCAGACCAAAAGTCCTTCCTCTATTTCCAATAGCTACCAACAGCACATGTCTGGCAGTATATGGGAAAGATATGAGGTTACTGTCCAGAACAGTCTCTCAGCAAGTTATGGATCATGTGCTTCAAAAAGCCAAGGTGATGCCTTTGAACAGCACCCTGCTCAACTTTTCCAGGCCATGTCTGATTTTGCAGTCTTCTGCCCTATTCCCCTTAAGTAATTTCTTTCCCAAAGACCTAATCTATTTACTTGTTCCTTGTACTAAAGCTCTTCTATAACTTTGGTTATCCCTGTCACCTTTTTCTGCATCTTTTCCACTTTCACTGTACCTTTTCTGAGCTGGAGGATCAGATCTGAACACATTATTTAAGATGCAGCTCACCATGGATACAGACTATAATAAAGTCTGGCATTTTGTACTCTGCTCATTTCTTAACAGTTCCTAACACCTTATTTGCTTTTTTGACTGCAGATGAGCACTCAGCTGACATTTCACAAACCAAAATTCATTAGTACAACCTAACCAGAACCGTTGTCTGCATTTGTATTCCCAATGTATTCACTCAAGTTCATCCTGTTAATTTACTATTTGCTATGATGGATATTTATTTGATAACTGGGCTCTGGACTGCTGGACTATTTAAATATGTATGTGAGTTATTTTAATAGCACTAATACATGTTTTAACCCTTTATTTCTTTATTCTTATTTCTTTATTTCTTTATTTCCTTCATCTGTGTATCTTGCATGTCAAAGAAAGGCTTTAATCCATAGCTGTTCAAAAGGAAAACAAGTAACCTGGCTAGCCTGCAAGATAACTTTTCCTTTTTTCCCTCCCTTGTGCTGCATGCGTTCAAATTTCATCTGTACATTTCGGAAATTAGATTAATGGACCTTTGAAAGAAAATAAATAATGTACAAGGATTGCATGAAACAAGGTAGACTATGTTCCTTCCAGTGAAGTCTGCCAACCTGACTGGTTTTCAAATTTTTAAATGGAACTGCAGGTAGTGCTCTCAGACCTCTGAGCCTTGCTTTAGTGGCACACGCCCAGGACCTCATGTGCTAGACGGCACAGGCAGTTTACTCGCTGTTGAGATGTTAAGCAATAACTCTGTCCTGGAAACCATTTGCTCATTAGGCTATCGAAAATGGAGGAAACAACACAGCATCTGGTATTCCTGAGTACCCCCAAAGTTATCATAGAGAAACTTATAAAAAGTGCATGATCTCATTTTAATAGAAAAAAGTAGTTTCAAGATACTTCCCAAAAAGCCCTTTCAGAGAAAACAATAATGGACTTCTACATTTTCACCTCCAGATTTTAAATTATAAACATAAACATACATACATTTGACAGCAAGATTGACCATTTGCAGCAATGTTTTCCTCTTTACTGTCATTTTATACCATCCAAAACCTCTTAGTATAAAAACACTGCAATACCTTTGTACAATTTAACAAATGTTTATGGAAAAAAAAATATTCATTCCAGAAGATGAAAGATAGAAGTTTTGGAAAAGAATTTGACACATACACTATATTTCTATTACAGAGGCAAATGTCTCACATCACAATCAGTGTTCAGTTTTTATCTTTTGCTATTCGCCAGTAATAGGATAGTTTTAAACATTTTACTATTAAATGTCACCATAAGAGCTAAATGTTTTAATATCCAAAATACCATGTTCTTTTCTGACAGTTCAGATGCATCTCAAAATGTGTAAAGGCCAGATGGAAAGTACTCTATTCAAACAGACACATTTGCTTTAAGTGCTACATACAAAACACACTGAAATAAAGGGTAATATGTTTGAATGTCACTGGGCTTGGCATAGCACTTAGGCACCTGGAGGCTTTATGCAACAGGAAAGGCAATCACGTTTCACGTACTCCAAAAAGAGCGGTATATTTTTCCCAGGTTTTGTGTTTCCCTGTCTCCAGGCAGAGAATATTATCCAATACTACCTACTGTTAATTTCTAATTGCAAAGAAATCCCTTTGTAAGCAAGCCCTGTGCTTCCCCAAGCCCAGAAGAACGGAGATGTTTCAGACGGACGTGTGTGCAGCGGACGGGTGGGCAACCTCCTTGCAAAGCCCTGCGCCTGCCGTTCATTGCCTTCAGTGAGACCTCGCGTAAGCCCCCGAAGGCGAGTGGTGGCTTAAAAATATAGTACTGCAATTGCAAAGGAATAACAAATTTCTTTGAAAACATCTTTAGTTTCTTTCCCTTTCTTCCACTTTCCATGTCATCAGGGACTGCTACCTGCTGTTCGCCCTAACAGCACAGACCCTGAGCTGCCTGAGCCTCTGACCTACTCCAAAAGCTGCTGCCAGTGGCTGAATTAGAAAAATTTGGGGAAAGTTTAACTGTTTAAATGTGTCTAAATCACATCTATTTAGTTGTCCAGCCAATGTAAATTTTTTGTTATTCTTCTTTTCTCCCAGATGTACACTTCAAATTTCAGCTAAATACATGCTGCATTGCAAATTTCTAAACCTTATAACCCATCAAATCAAACTAAATTTAGCTTAATGACATTCTCAGCATGTATCGTATGGATCTAAACTATATCTAGCAAGTTTTCTGTTCTCAGGCATGTCAAATCCTAAAGTTATTTTAATGCAACATTGAAAATTTCACAGTTAAAACTAGATGGTAACAGGAAATGTAAATACTGAAGTACCTGAAGAGCAGATCAAATACCAAATATATTTCCTTAATGTTATTTGTGTCAAAATTGTTTATTTAAAGGTACCTTCTTGGAGCTTGTCTTTTTAACTGAAAACGTGTGGTGGCTTTCATAACTTTTTTGGATGGCAAAGTTCATATGCAATGGCTTTATCTGAAGGCTTGGGGATATCATGAGAGGTGAGGAGGCCTTCAATGCATGAGCTTTGTTTAAATTGTGTGGTGCCACAAGTATTTGTCCTTCATTTAGCTTCCCAGATACACAGTCCCTTTTCCAGTTTTAAGAACAAAATGCAGTACATTAGGGTTTTTTCCCCTTGTAACAATACTTAAAATGAAAGATGTTTTGTTTCAGATCTTTTTAGCTTCATTTTGCATTTTCCTTGGAATAACCTTGCTTAGCTTCTTATCCATTATAAAAGACAAAACTCTGCCAGTAAAGTGTGCCAAAGTACAACATTTTTCTCTGTATTCACTTCCCAAGCCCAAGGAAAGATATTTTTCATTCTGTTATGTGAGGTGGCTTTTTTTTCTGAAGGCATAAGCGAGCGCCTCGCTCTGCTCCCGCACACAGCACTGCTGCTTAGAGTAAGTGTCAGTGGTCGTCTTCTACTTTCAGTGGTCTTCTCTCCTCCTCTCCTGAGTTTGGCATACAAAACTACCTCTTCTTAGAGGCCTACAAATAGACGTATTCATGACAGCTGATGTCCTTAGATGTTAGGTTCAAGAAGCTAAACCTCCCAGGCTGCCTGCACAATAAAGCCATTAGGCTCATAATGATCAACATTTAAAAACCAGAGACGTGTCTTCAACAAATAGCCTGTTTCAGGAGCTACAGTACTTTCCAGCTTTATGCAATACACCTGCTCATCCTCTTTCTTCCACAGAACGACCCTGCATATTGCAATATGTCAAGAAATCATTATCTAACTTGCTACTTTGTCGGCACAACTTATTAAACATTTAAATTGTTGCTTAAATGTTTGTCATTTTGCTGATAAATTCCCATACAAATCTTTTCTATACAGAGAAAACCCTTCAGTTCTGCTTTAGTGTGACTTCTGACACCTGCTAAGGCTTACTGAACATCCACAAGGCAAATTTGTAGAGGGATGGGCAAGGTCTTTAGTATTAACTATATTTGTACTTGATCCATCCTTAGACTTCAAAAATACACACTTTAAAATGTGCAGGCTCAGACGTTAAATATGATTATGTTAAAATCATTCCCTTGCAGACATTATATAGGTACTCATTAGTGCTGTATTACTAATGTGATACCTACTTTTATTCTGCAATGTTTTCCTTCAGTAGCCAAATTACTTGCTGGATTAATAAAATGGTATGGGAAAAGTAGTAACAAGTACTGTGCTCATAACCACAAAGAATGTAATATTCAAACTGTACTTTTTTTTTCTCATGTTTTCTTCTTGCAGTGCAATGTGATCCACCATGTGAGCATGGAGGAACTTGTCTATCTCAAAATACTTGTTCTTGTGCTTACGGATTTGTTGGTCCGCGATGTGAAACAAGTATGTATAAACTCATTCAGGCTTTTCTCCTCATTATATGTTTGAATTTGCAGAAAATTAGAAGACAAAAAAAGCCTTTTTATTTTTCTATATTTGCCCTTAAAATGATGATTGAATACAGCAAGGAAATCAAAGTATAATATATTGAAGTAATACAGTAGCTAAACTATTTCAGAGCACATATTTACCAGCAGCACAGTTGTATTATGTAAAATTATGCACATCTATATCACCATTTTCTACATAAAAGTGCTTCTGGAAGAACAAACAAACAAGCAAAAACCTCCTTGTTATTTACAGTAACATTTAAGAAATTCAAGGTTGTATGAATGAGTGCAGTAATACTAATTTTGAGAACACAAAAAGAAAACCGTACCTGTTAGGAGATTAGTTATTGTGCAATACAAGTTACAAAAGAGGTTCAATATATAGAACATCTGTGGAAAAAATCAGCCCTCAAACCCTTCTATATTAGTTGAATGGTGAAACACATGCAGTTTCATTATTACAGTCCTCGCTGCTTATTTAAATATCAGGTTGCCCTTGACAGAAATATAATTTTATCTCTGAATAAGGGATATTTAAAAAGCGAAGAATTTTAGATGCAAGGCTTCTGATGGAAAATATGGGTCGAAAAAAGAAAACCAAGGAAAGGGACGTATTCATCCCTCAGTTTACCTCTTGGACTAATACCATTAGTTACTTGCTGTAATAGAGCAGCTTTAGGATCTGCGTTGGTGTTACTGATAAGAGATTTTGATCCTTTGCGTATTTTCCAGTGGTGTGTAACAGACACTGCCACAACGGCGGGGTCTGTGTGTCACCAGATGAGTGCAAATGCAGAAACGGATGGAGCAGCCCATCTTGCGAAACAGGTAAGTGGTTGGAAATGACTGGTCTCATTTCTTTTGCTGCCTGAAATCCATGTGATTCTCTCAATTCAGTGGTCAGAGTGAGAATTGCTTAAAGAATTAAAATGTAAGAACAGAAGACCTAGTATTGGGCAGAACCTCAGAAGGCTTTGAGTTTATGTAAGTATTCATATGTTTAGATGTTTATCTAAATCTCAGGGTCACATAGAGGAAACCCACAAACAAAACCTTTTTGCAGCTTTTTTTAAGTTCGTGTGATTCTGGAGTTTCTTCTCAGAATGCACAAAAATGAAAATAAAGCTATTCACCATTTCAGAAGTCACAGCCCTTCTAGGTGCTGGGTAGCTCCTGCAAAGGAGAACAGTTCTCACGGGAGATTTTGGAGATGTGTTGATTTACAGTCTCAGCTGCTATGGACATAACCTCACTCTTTGTTGGTCTTGTTCGTGCAGAGGCCAAACAATGAGTCCTGCCCCAAACCCGCAGTGGCAGAGATGAGGGCAATGCAACCATCTGCACTGCTCATAATCTGTGCAGCTTCCAGTTTTCATTGCTTTTAACCCTAAACATTTCTTTCAAGGTATGATGGTGGGGCAGAAAGAACAAGTGTTTGACTTTTGGTGATTTTTCACGGTATGCAGTCAAATCTGAACTTAAAAGTACAGTTTATGGAGATAGAAACAGAAGGAGGCCAGTTTAAGTTAGGACAAGAACATTAGCAAGCAACCGTGACTTCTGATGCTGTCAGCAACTACCTACGCACTTCTAATACCGCACAGTCTAAGGAAGAAAAGTTAACCTAGAAGGGTAAGCTATCAGAAGCTGGGACCGGCTACTCAGATTTTTGTGGTCTAGTTCTCGGACTCAGTTTCGCCATTCGCAAGATGACTTGCGAGTGTACGAGAAAAAACAAGAGGCCAGTTTGCAAGGAGAATATAACCACTCACCCTCTAATGTTAAACATCCTGCTGCTGCCAGAGTTCACGCTGCTCCTCCTGCGTTTCACACTTGCAGAGTACCTACAAAGGCATCCACAGAAGTGTGCACGCTCAGGGAAAAGCCACCTCCACCCATCTGTACAAAATGACAAGGTGAGGATAGGAACTAGGTACCTATTTCTAGTCAGGAAGCGCTGACTAGAAATTGAACCTTGTTTCGAATAGGTACAGCTCAGAGCTCCCGCTCAGGGTCTAAGCGCTAAAAGCTGGAGTACGTATTTTTCCTCCAAAGGCACAGTAACTAAGCACTCACTTGGGACAAGGCATGCAAAATAGTGAAATATTAAAAGGAGCAAGCACAAGGAGTACCTTAATCAGTGCCAAACCTCAAGGCTACAGAGGCAGTCTGCCTCTGCCATAGTGAATATTAAATGACTAAGACACCTTCAGCCTACATTACCTTTCCTGGAAGGTGAGAGATGTCATTTTAACCTCCATCTCCCAGAGATTGCTCTTCCTGTAAGTGTTGAAATGACAGACCTATTGAGGACACATAGATTAACCTAGCTAAGATCCACAGTAAATGACTGGGATTGCCACTAGCTATTCTGGTTCCCACTTATCTCCTCTCTTTCCTGACGGAGATTACTTGAGTACTGCAAATTTATTTTGGGGTGGCTTTAAACAGGATTATTCCAAGACGATGACAAGCAACAACATCAGAAGCAGTAATTTTCCAACCCAGAATAACAACAGGATTTGTTTGTCTGATAACTCCTTAAGCAAAAGACTATCAGGCTCACCTTTCCATCACGGTTTTATGTGCAATACACAGCGTGTTTTGTGGATGATGTTGGGGTTTCCTACCTCAAGTGATATGACAGGAGTCTCTGGATGAACACAGATATAGGGGAAAAAAAGAAAAAAGGGACTTTGGGGACTTTACCAATGGAAATATAAACACTGAGAGTATGGACATCTGTGAACTAGCCAGGACAATGAGGCAACTAATGCAAATTCACCATCAGCAATGAATGAAGTCCATTTTAACTTCATAAGTGATTTCTGCTTAGTCAGAAAAGCCTCTCCTCTAAACTACAATTTCACTTTTTTTCTCTTACCACATTGATGTTTTATTTCTTCTTTAGTTCATCTGAAACATTTTAGTGACCCTTAATTAATTTAAGCTTAAATGTATTTAATTTATTTAATGGGCTATTCTGTAAGATACTGAAAGACAAAGGGAATAGAAGGAAAAAGATTGTTTTAAAGTGTCACTGTGCTTTACAATGAAAACTTTATCAGATTCCTTATTCTTCACACAGTGACTTCCCAACTACACTAATTTGCAATTCTAATGCCTCTTCTTTCAATAGTCGGGTACTTGCCGCATAGAAATATGCAAGACAGCTTTTAATTCCTAATGCCTGTTATATCATCTACAGTAACAACAGATAAAGAAAGAGGCAAAGGGAGCTCAGCCAGTGGCTTTGTTGGGGATGCATTAGCCAGTATGTTGTGGGAACTGGCATTTAAATGAGGCAGAAGAAACAGGGGTGTGCAGTGCATACCTATTCATCTTCACGGAAATGCCACGATGCTCTGCTGAACCCAGACAAAGCAGCAAATGGTTAATATCTCATCTCCAGGTTATCCAGTCTGTATGCAATGTGACTACATTTTACTGCCTTGGGACCGTGTTTGGTGAGGATACTGGAGTGGAAGCAAACGAACTGTGAAAATCAAAGGAAGACATCAGCAATAAACTATTAAATTATATTTTATTTGATTCCCCAAGCTATGCTAAAACACCACTGAAATGCTCCCACTCTGTCGACAATGAATAAGTGCTGCAGCACAACTGACCAGCAAGGACTGTGTGAAATTTATCACTACATTACTAGAAATGTTTATTCTAATGACGTGTGCAGCAGCAAAAGAGTGCCTACTCTACAAAATTCAAAAGATCCATAGAGTTATCTTACATTCCCATACAGCTGTGTGCAATCCTGTGTGCTTGAATGGAGGAGTCTGTGTACGGCCAAATATGTGTTCATGTCCTCATGGTTTCTACGGGCCACAGTGCCAGAGAGGTAAGAAAGTTCTATTTATCATGTTGATAAAGGACTCAAGCTCTAAAATATAAACAGCAGCCTACATCATTGCCTGCCCCCACATGAAGTATATCCTGAGATTTTCCTTGTCATAACTCCCTGTGTGCTCCTTTGATGATCTAGTTTGTCGTAAATCCGCATTATATTGTTCTTAATGGTATCGTGAAGGAGTAAGCACTTATTTACAATGGCATTAATGATAACTAAACAATTAACCTAAAACTATCTTAAGTCAATTGTATCACTAATTAGCAACTATTCAAATAAATGTTAAAGCATGGCTCTACTTTGTTCATTTTGCATACTTTGTGTACTACATTGTCTTTCAGAGACAGATTATAATTTATCTTCAGATGGTGCTCATAATACCACCTACTTGACCATCCTAGAGTGCAGTGTATGGGAGGCTTGTACAGGACTTCTTCAGATGGCTGGTCAAAGATCTGATCAAATATCACTCTGCCCGACATAGAGCAGGACCTGATTTTGAATCCTGGTCCTAAAGGGGAGAGCTCTAAACTGAGGCTAACAGTACCTTGGGCTTCTTGCTCACTTTGTGCTGCAGAGGTCAAACTAGTGAATACTTTAACTACCCAACAGCCCAGGGAGAATAGGCATAAGAGAGGAACTTATGTATAGGGCTCAGATAGCTTGAAGACTCCCATGTTTATAACACTTGCCTTTAATATTTTGAGCTCAAAAAACCCCTCCTGAATCTGGGAATATATAATATTACCAAACCTGAACTATTTCAATATTAAAAGTTCCTTTCTTATTCTCTGTCTCTTTGTTTCCCTGGAGTTCCTAGATGAATGCAATCTCAATGCATATTTTTGCAAGTGAATGATTCACACACAAAAATCTAATTGCAAATAGAGCTTGCTGGAAGCTCTTTGTTTTTGTGATGTTGGGGGTGAAGGAGAGAGTGAAAATGATACAGACACTGTAATTTGATGACCTTTCTCTTGAGGTTCAACATAGAAGGTGATTTTCAGTATCTAGGTGATTTGGAATTTTTATCCTTAAGTGTTATGGTTTACCAGAACTAAAACAAATCCACATTTGTGGGATATGGAAGTGATATGGGGAAAGAGTAGATGGATGCTAAAGAAAAACAAAACTCTTCCTTCTGCTTCATTGAGAAAGAGGCAAGAAATAGTGCCAAAACAACGTCAGCAAATGTCAAACATTGATCTATGTTTCAAGAGCAGAAGCCCTTGAAGAAGCCCTTTAGCTAAAGAGTTAAAAACCTACGAGATTCTTAGGGACATTCCCACCACTTAATTGCAGGTATCTAAAAGTGACCCTTAGATGCCAGGAGTCATGTCCCACATCCTTTCCACAAACAAGAGAGAATCAGGATCCCCAGCTAGGCATCTGTCCGAATCACCCTTTGGAGCCACACCTTCTCCACCCCGACTAAAGGAAAAAGCCTCTGTAGACTGGTCTCTCAACACAGGCACCTAAACAAGGAGCCTATATTTAGGCAATGTTGTTCCCCTGTGTGATTTCAGTGCACAAAATTTTTGCTTTCCTTTCACTAGCTGTTTGCATTCCCCCTTGCAAGAACGGTGGTCATTGTGTTCGAACCAATGTGTGCTCCTGTACCGAGGGCTACACTGGAAGAAGGTGTCAGAAAAGTAAGTTACAAACTTCCCCTTGCTTTCCAGTGTTCTCTGACTCATAAACAATCCCTTTTGTGCATGTTTAACAGAATGTTTAGTCTGGATTTATGCTGTGATCTCCTGTATTTCTATCAGAAAACATATAGCAGTACGTTATGTCTAAAACCAACCTGTTAATTCGAATAGCATTAAGTTAAGTCAATGTTGGGAGTAGAAAGTTTTGCTAGAATCCTCTCTAAATATTTAATGCATTCAGAATGGGTAACACTTGTATTTGGAGATGACTTATTTTTCATTAAAGATTTTTGGGGGACAAAATTAAAGTCAAAGGCAGAGCAGCTGATTGAGATCCTTAAAAATATTAGAACATCATACTTCTAGCTTAATTAAGACAGTTGGTTAATAATGCTTCAGCCTTGCCTTTGTTCTTGTCACTGAAAACTCCCTCTTCACCTTAGTATCAGTATTCATATTTGATTCTTCTATTCTTCGGGGGAAATAGGTTTTTTTGGCATTTTTACAGGCTCTATTGCTCAACAATATCTGTCACCCAGGGAGTTTAGGATAAGTATGTGAAAAATTCTTTTTTTTACTATTTTTATTATTTCTTAACCAGTTTGAAATTGGCAAAAGGGGAGCTGTGAAAACAACCATTCTTGGCAGGAGGAATCTGTACATTTCCAGAGCGCTTTATGTCTCTCACATGCAGAGAAAAAAAGCTAGTAAAAAATTCCTTCCAGCAACAAAAGCCCTCTCAATCCCCATGCTACAGCTCTCCCCTCCTTCAGCAGGCAGAATCACGACGCACAGTTCTGCTTGGCTGCAAAGTACACAATTGAATAGTCTGTTCTGGCAGGAACAAGCTGGAGGGAAGAAAGGAGGAAAAAACCTTATGTTTGGCATCTTGTTTTTGAGGTTAGAGAACATTAGAGAAGTGCTGTTTCCAGCTTTAAACATACCACCGCATCTCCAGACAGATCAAAGGAAAAAGCAGTGATCATGATTGCAGTCTAGCAAAACGCTCCCCTAAATGCTCCAACTGCTACCAACCCACAGCATGTTTCCTTCCACTGTCAAAAAGTTTATGAGGTTTTGTTGCCCATCGTGGTATAATCTTTTGCAAAAAAGCTTTCTGATATGATGAAAATATTTTTGTTCTGTCCAATCTCAGCCTTCGTTCTACTTCAACGACCAGTATATAGTCTGTTTTATTTAGCCTAGTGTTATAAAAACTTAAAGAAAGGACCTGAGTCTGTGATGAATGAAGAGAAACATGATTAAGTAGAAGGCAAGTGCTACTATTGGCTTACTCTTATTTGCCCCTGACTGTTAATAGATAAAACAATTTGAGTAATGTTTCTTTTTTCTTGCTTACAATCAACTGCACACGGGACAGGTATCATGATCCATAGAAAGAAACCGGTTATTCACAAGCGCTTCATAGCAAACAGTTGCAATTAGATTTCTCCACTCCTCTGTAGCAAAGGTCTTGCAGGGCACACAGCAGAATTGAGTCTCAGCTGACCTCAGCAAACCTTCCCCCACAAAAGAAAACAGAGAAAACTAGTGCTTCCATCAGTTGGAGGCTGCCCTCAGTCCAATACATCTCCGAGTTCAAATGCCAAAGGCATTTCATGCCTTTTTCTGGTATGATTTTGTAACATGTTTTAACCAGACATTGACTTGACATACTTGGCATACACTTGAACTCTAGCAGTATATACGTAAACTTGTGTTCCTAACTTACTTACACAGAGACAAATGAAAAAGTGGAAAGTAGTTTCCCTGCATGAAGAAGTTCCACTACCCAAACCCTTTTATGAAGAGTATAAAAGGTACTACAATATGCATTTTACGTTCAAAAAAAAGTAAAGTAAAGAAAAAAAGTAATATGTCATGTAGCTCATTCTGTCTCATTTGCAATGTCACTAGAAATATATATATATGTACTTATACATTTATCAAATTAATTTTGGTAATCCGGTGGCCGCTTGGGCCACTGACTCTGTAGAAGTGAGACCAGCCCCGTGGGCCATGTGCCTGAGTGCTCAGAAACTCACCTGGGACACGATCCGTGCAGTGCTTCTGCTAACCTTCCTGGCAAGGAAGGAATTAGAAGAAAACCAGTAGACTTCTACCTTACAGAGAGAGTTTTCTCTGGATTTGAGCATCTTTTCTGTTTGCCTTTAGGGACCCCATGTGACCCAGCTGCGCCCTGAGCTGCACAGGATATTACAACTTGCGCAGAATTGTAATACCCTTACACAAAGTGTGAGGAAAAGAAATACATAGATGACAATAGCAAAGTTGTAATTAGATACAGAGGTTACTGAAAGTTTAATACTGCAACAGCTCCCATTTGCAAATGACCAGGACAATGTACCACATTTTCAGAGGAACTGCCAGAGGTGAACCCATGGCCCAAATCATAGCTCGCTGGTGTCTAACCTGTCACTGCCGGGTTACCCCACGCTGAGAAACATACAGCTGGCTTAGCCAAAATGAGGAATGCAAAAATTCGGAGAAAAACAATCCCTTGTGAGGGCTTTTATCATTATTTTAATTGTTCTTCAGTCTCTGAGTATGAGTTTTCAGTGTCCTGAAGTCCTTTTACACTTCTAGTACAGTTTCAAAAACCTCTGACAGCAAATCAGCTCTACTATGTACTTACACTGAGTCTTAGAAATTTTGGGTGCATTTATTACCTCCCTAATAAAACCTATGAAGATAGAGTAAGTAAACTTAAGACTAAGAAAGACAAGTCTGAAGAGGTTTTCCACCCATGTATTACATGCAAAGCAGCCTCACATTCTTGATATTTAGCTTGGGAAAATATTTGTGGGTTTGGGAAATTTTCCATGAACCATAAAAACTGAGAAATAGTAATTTCAGAAACAGTGATCTGAACAAAAAAGATTATGTTTCTGAACCTGCACTGAATGCTTGAAATTTGCAGTCTTTTCAATTTTGTCATTGTTTCTACACAGCAGTACACAGTTTTTGAACACTTACTTCTGAAACCTACTAATAATGATATGAATTGCATCAGTAAACCCTTAGATTTCAGCTGTATTATGCTCCAACAGGGAGTTAGAGGAAGGGGAAAATTCCCTGCCATGCACAGCCCTGATTACAGTAGGGACGCTACAGTTTCCAGGCTCATGGTACCATACTGTACTTTTGGATGACCCCTTTGATGGAGTTACGTGGAGTCAGGGAAGCCAGAAAGATTTTGATGCCCATCCTGGAGATAATTCACACATTACGGTTGTTCCTAATGTGTGAACCCAAGTGTCTTGCACCTCAGATGTAAGTAGCAGCCAGTCAAGTGGGACTGATATTTGTCCTTCTGATGAGTCAACACAGCAAGAACAATAATAGTTGTGGGTGCCCGTTTTTCCAGTAGTTAATGCTCGTAAGTACTTCTTTCATCTTAACAAATATCATAAAAAGGCACGTTAATATCCATAGTTGAAATAACAGAATAAAGATTCACATACTTAAACAAATTGCATATTTGTCATGATACCAGCTTTATGAAGGGGTTTTTTTTTAGGTAGGAGCAGTGTTTAGAAGCAAAGATAAAAATAAGTTCAATCAGTTTTTTGGTCACTTACCCCTTGGATATTTTGGCATTGTTTCCACTGCTTTTAGACATCTCTCTTTCCTTCTTAATATTTCACCTGCATGGACAGAGGAACAAAAGCTTCTGTTTGCTTTTGTCAGCTTCAGATTCTCAATTGAAGGAGATGATAATTAAAACTAAAAGCCGTTCCAGCCCATCAAAGACAGGTTATTTCTAAACTGAACCCAAATATGCTATTGGTTTATTTTAAATATATGCCTTAGGATTTTCATTTCCATCCCTGTACAGTTTGGCATTTCTAATACTCGCTGTCCGATAGCCAAAAACGTGCAGGACAGCGTTGGCAGCACTTCCCCTCCTTTGCTTCCTTAGCACACAGCTAAAGGCATCAGCCTGAAAATGTGTTTGTTTTGCATGTAAATAAACATCGTCTCAAAAAAAAGGTGTAAATCAACGAGGTCTGATTGGCTGCCAGCTGAAATACAAGGCTTTGCCCTGTGTGTTTACCGATAAATAACTGCCTGGCGATTACGCAAGCCAGACACCCACACCCAGGACGAGCGGGTGTCGGAGCTGGCAGTGACATGTTTGGTTATGCCTCAGCAGTGGTACAACCTTGTATCCTCACTTGCTACCCATTGTTTTCAGTATAATCGGTCTTGTGGAGCAGAAAGAGGCAAATGCTGGCAGTACCTCAAAATAAAATATATTTCTGGATCACCTTTGCATCAAACATGCTCAATACTAAAGAAAAGCGTGGTTTTAAATTCCCTTTTGAAAAAATGCATAGCTGTAACAGTCCTGGGATATCACTCTTGTTCAAGAGCCTTTAAAGCAGTTTTCACACTGATTTCTACTACATCCTTACAAAAATTATAAACAAAGAAAATTTTTTAGGTTTCCTTTATTTACTACATGTATTTTCATAGAAATGCTTTATAAACCATTCTTAATAAAAGGAAAGCTAATAAAAGCTGAGTTTTCTTATGAAGAGAAGGGGAGAAAAAGAGGGATTCATGGGACTACACGTTTACCCCTTCTCCACTGCTACCTGCTGCCAGCGAGCTCAGCACTGAGCAAAAAGGCAAGGCACAGCTCCCTTCGGAGCTCGTCAGCAAGCGCAGGTCGGAGGAGAGCCGTGCTGAACATCCTCCTCCTCCTTCCCCACATACCAAGCGCTCCTGCAGCCTGACCTCGGCCTCGCTCACAGCAGCGTCCCTTCTCGCCGCTCCTCTCGCAGCCGGCTAGCTGGAGATCACTCACGGTTGAAAACAGAGCCCATGCTTCTGCGTGCATCTGTTTCATCGTGTCGGGCCCGAATCCCGCCGACTTTGTATCAGATAAATCATCACACTGACACTAGGACTTTGCAGATTGGATCTCAAAGTTAGTAGATAACTATTTCTCCGTTTCAGTAATTCCCGCAGGCAGGATTTATAGCCCATACCCAGGGCATAATATAACTCAAGCCCGTTCTTCCAGCTCTGCTTGCTCCTCTTCCGTCTCCTTTTCTTCTTCCTTCCCGGTACCGTGAGGACTTTACTTGCATGAGAGCTAGAGACAAACTAATTGGAAATGTGAACACTGAGTTTCAAAGGCACCTTTTTGCTAAGCAATGTCATATTGTGAAAGTCACTGATTTCCCATATTCCAGCCTTCCCGTACAATGTTTCTGAGATTGCTGCCTTGCCAGCTGCATAAGCAGGAAGTTTTACTGCTCAACAAATTAGACTTCTACCGAGTTGTCATTTTGACGATGGGTGATATATTCTCTGGAATATCTTCACTGAGTAGGTAAATTGACGTAAGCTATCTAAAAAGAGCCAGTTTGCAAGCCAGAGGTCCAGCATACCCTCCCACACAACTGAGCAGGGAACGATCCACATATCTCATATAAATGGATGGAGTAATCAGTTGTGTTTGACTTGCTTTTCATATGTCAAGGATGTGCTTAAAGGCAACAGCTATTTCTGGATGGCCAATATCCTCGGACAGTGGGTGTTTAGAAATAAATAAACAGCTGCTCATAGCAGAGAGACTTGTAACTTACTGCTAAAAGCATTAGTTTTACAACAGAAGTAGAAAGATTGGTAGTCAGCTTGTTGACTGGTTGGTGCACAGTCTGGAGACATAGGAAAAGGAAACATTGGTCTCACTTCTTGATTGTCCAGCCCATGTAACAGAATAGGTTCATGTTAGATGTCACCTTCCTTCCTTGCCCAGAAAATACAACAGAAGACAAAGAAAAAAAAATCAAGGCTACTACTGTCTTTCCCATCCTGCCTGGGGGGAACGGGGAGAGCTCTGACTTCCCAGAGAAAGGGAGAGAGAGGGAGACAGTGACTCAAGGTACAACCTGGTTTGTGGTCTGCTCTTAGGGCAGTGCTCCTCTCTGCTCACACTTAGTAAGGATTTGTGACAAAACCACTAGTTGGCCTTTCTTAAAAGCTGCATTTTCTTCATATATATGTAGCTGATGCACTTATTTTAATAGGGGTTTTGAGCACATGCAGTTGTCTATATTTATTTTTCAGGAAGAGAACAAGGATGTATCTGGGTAAGAACTTAATATATATCCTAAATAAGCCCAAAAGCCTGTTTACATTTTTATTCATTCCATAAGCAAAGTCTGTGAATAGACTACAGCATGAATTTTACTAGAGTAGAAAATCTAGGTTTTGAGACAGTCTTTCTTTACTTGCATCTTAAAGGCACTAAAGAAATGTGTCAGATCTGCTGCTGTATGTAAACGTCTACTTAAAGCAAAAGACCTGTGATTCCTGAATTACTGCATTTCTCTTTGCAGTGGGCTTCTGTGTGAGGGTAAGGGGCGGGGTGTGTCCACTAATTGATTTAAGAAACAGTATTTTGGGGGGTCTATTTTTAATGAAAATATTTTTTTAATTTCTCTTAGAAAAGGGGCATGGGATCTACCACTTGAAAAGCCCAGAGGACAGACAATTCTGGAGATTAACATTGTCTGTTTATGCACAAAAAGACATTGGCAAGACAGTCCTCTCCAGCATCGATTCCCAAATAAGCCTTAGCTTACTTTCTAAGACAGATAATAACAGGATGACTAATGGATTAGTGCAGTGCCCATGCAGACAGCAGTCCTCTTCCAAACCCTGTGACTGGGCTCCCACCTGAGGTCCTCACTCTTTGGCTGGGTTATCAGCCAGACCACAGTGGCCTGCGGCTGGTCTTCTTCTTGGCTTGAGACCATGTCTCCATCCCATGCCACTGCGGTTCTCTTTGGTTACTCTGCCTGAATCTCCCTTTTCCTTTATACAGCTGAAAATAAACCAAATTGCATCAAGCACAGGCGACAGCTTAGCCCACTCAGCGCAATGAAAACATGCCTAAATGGCAGGTCATTCTGCAGGCGCAGAAGCTGCAAAAACAATCAACGGAGGAAAACAATGTATATGAGAATCCTCTTTCACTTCTTATTCAGGCATGACAAGAAAGCAGCTCAACAGAACAATTTATACACAAGCTGCAATGGTTCACTGACCTAATAAAACACAGAGCATTCTTCAATGAAGAGAAAATGTTACCAGACCCAAGATCCTAACAGGATGGGAATATAAGCTGTGCTGAGAGTATACTTTGCAATTCCCCACATTAATTATATACTAACAGTTGCAAAGATGAGAATAAACTATAGCTATAGTCTCTTTCAAATTAATAGTGTTGCAGACTAATCAGTAAATGAGAAAAAGGTTTTGCTAATGATCTCAAAATCCGACAGTTCGTAGCAGAATATTCCTCAAATATATAAATGTGCACCTGCACATGATTATTTTGTTTATAGTGGATTTCATTCTGAAAGATGCTGAAGTATTTTGCAGCTACCCAAACATCATACCATTGTATCTCTAGAAAGAGTTTCACCTGACAAGAGACAATAGGCAAAATGAAGATCAGGAGTCCCAGAGGGAGAAATATTTCAGTCCAAGGAGAGTGGAGAGTCCCCTATGTGTATTGGAGTGACAGTCCCTCACTGGTTTCCACAGCTTCCTGAGGTTTAAGAGTCTTGCCCACTACATACTACCAGGGAATCTTTTGGTGGTACACATGGAGAGGTCAGGATCCAATTTAACTGACAGAAAACGTTATTGTCTGATGACAGTGTCAGGACACAGCAAACAGGAATGCAGTATATTATGCACCAACACTCAGGGTTTAGTCTAGCATCTCAGTAGTTTTGCCATCCAATATTCATTATTTTTCCCTTTTTTTTTCCCTTAACTAATACCTAAATTAGCTTTATTTCCTGCTTTAATAACTCTAAAAGGCCCCATAGGTATATCAGAGTATGTATCAGAACAAAGACCGGTCGCAATTAGGCAAAGAACTGGCATTGCACTGTTACCTATATGGTCTACAATTTTTCAGACCATTTTTTCTTCAGAAGTGTGTGCTAGGTCATGCAAACTAACTCATATTGCTAGAGCCATGTGGTAAAGTGAAGACATTATAAATGCAAACTGTCACCACACCCATCACAATTACATTTACAGCTCCCTCTGTGTCTTGTAGTAATTTGTTCTCCTGCACTGCATCCCTCAGAGGTTTCTAACAGATTATTTTTACTATTCAGAAAGGTAATTTATTGAAGAAGTGCTTTGCATCTCTGTCAGAGATACATGAAGCGAGAAATAGGGATGAGCAAACTTCAAAATGATTGGTAGCTTGATATGGATACTGATCCAAATTTTAGAAGAACCTTGCATAAAAATTGCAAACAATTTTATTACATGAAAAATATTCCTTCTTAAAATTTCATCTCAGGTTATAATTACTGACATTCAGTGGATCACACATCCAAGGTTACTCTGATACAGCGTGGAGAGTTTCTTTATTTACAAATCCAAATAACATAGATGAGGAATTTCAGAGAAAATCAAGCTCTGGCACAACATGCGTGCCTAAAACTCAGCACAGGCAAAACTAGTTCCTTACTGCCCTTGGAAGTAGAAAAAAAGGGACTAGAAATTGCTAGTGTCCCAAATCCATAACATGTTTTTCAGAGCTATGTGCATTTGGGACCTTCACAGCAGCAGATATATTGGTACATCCATCTCGCTAATGATCTGTTGAGCATCAGTTATACCCTCTAAAGGGGAGAATGACATTTTTTACCTTGACTAGTTTCTGCTAGTGTCAAGGCAGTAGAATCCAAGCAATGGTGCCCTTTGTTAGAAACACCCTTTTTGGCCAGAACACACCCATTTTGTGGTTCATTTTTTCAAAGGATTAAAGATCATTCAGCAAGATCAAATCTTTATTTGGAACCTGGAAGCACCCAACCAATTGTTTCCTTACTGCAGTCAGGATAATGTTTCGTTCGAGCAGTGCTGCTGGGATACATAATCCATCCAGGGAGATGGGGAACCTTCTTTCCAGTCGATCAATTGAGCTGTGCTATTTTCTGAAACTGCTGACCTGACCCTCCAGTTCTCAACCTATGAAAAAAATCAGCAACATCCCTACATTTGAAGGCTGCAGATTCATGATTGTCCCATTCCTGGCACAGAGTTTCTCCCTGGTTTTTGTGTTATATCAATAGATGATGTATATTACCTATAAACATTGGAAAAGGACTAGAAGCACCAGTTTTAACACAAAACACACTGTTTTCACATCTATTGGTTTCATTTTTGTTCTCAGCTTGAGTTCTGTCATCCGTATTTTCCTGACAAGACCAGTCGGTGTTATTTTTAAATCTGTCCCATGCTCTGTGTCCTTACTGTGTCGTATCTCCCCAGCTACAGCTCTTTGTTTTTGAGAATGTCACACCAAATCAAGATAACCACTAAGCAGAAAGAAGAAAACAAACATTAAAACAACACGTACACATACAAAAGCCAAAACTGTGACTGATCAAGCTTCCTGCTCCTCAAAAGAGCAATAGAGAGAGCAAGTCGAAATATGCACTAGATTCACAGAGAAGTCAGTCCAAAACCAGCTCCAGCCAGAAATAAAAGCAATGCCTGTGAATCACATCCAGATGACAGCACAGGGATGGTGACTTAAAGGATACGTTGAAGTATGTATCTACCAGTAGGTGTTCTTTTGGCTGCACTTCTGTGTTCTTTGTCAGTAAAGCTACAGCCTGATGCATTACCTTGGCTGGCCCACACAGATGTCACTGCTTGAGGCTATTTTCTCTCTTCCATACAAAGGCAGAATGCATCCAGAAGCAGGTCAATTTTCTCAGCTTCTACAGGGCATAAAAAAAAGAAAAGAAAAAGAAAAGTTGTCTCGAAAACTATATCTTCTAATCAGCACTGCAGCGTGACTCACTGTCTCCTCATCAGCAGCATGGCTCAGGATACGTGATGACAGGTAATTTTTGATTCAGAAAGAAATGCCTGTGCAGTCTCATTGTCAGGGAAGGACATGGATGTTCAGCTGCGGCAAGGCGTATTCCTGAAACATCGCAGAGGATCCCTTTCTGCCAAGATTTTAGGAGTCTGATTTAATATTCCCTCTGTTTCGACTTTATGAGGGTGGTGATGAAGACTGTCCTATTTCAACGAAGTTATAAGCTTTTCACTACTTATTATTATCTACTTCTAATGAAAAAAGGTGTAATGGGGTCCTTTCATAAAAAGGCTTAGGTTCAACTTGAAAGGTTTTTGTCTGCTAATCCACAGAAGCAGTGGGAGTCTGAAGGAAATGTCTAGCTTTTTTTCATCACTGTAAACTAATCAGCTGGCTAATACTGTGACTGTTTGTTAGAAAAAGAGATTATTCCCAATTGCATATAGTATGAGCAAAGCATGCCCAGTGCTTAACTTTGCCCCCAGTCCCTTTTGGCTTTGCATAGCAGGGATATTTTTCTTAATACTGTGTATGTTTTAGAGGAACTGTTACTGTAAATCGATGGCAAGAAGGACAGGCAAGAGAAGACAGTGGAATTCTAGATGTCCACCACTGATGTTACTTACACCAGGAGGACCTACTCGACTTTACAGACAACATTTAAGGTGTTGATTGGAGGTTTTTTTAGAATTTTAGTAATCTCGGTAAATATTTATTTTGCAAGAAAATTCTTCCCTTTGGCTGACAAAGCAGGAGGTCTGACTACCTTAAAGATGTTAGGGCTGAACAGTTGAGCTAGGAACCCCATGGAGGTTGATTAAAAGAGTTGCAAGAAGCACTTCACTGGGTCAAGTCAGCCTAGAGGGGATAAGCTATGAAAAGGGTGACAGGAAATTTTAAGTGATTGTAAGGTCAAAATGTATTAAAGCTATCAAAGAGAAATAGCTGCTGCATAAAACAGAAAACTTAGTAACTTGTAAATGCCTTTCAGTGCACAGAAGAATTGTGCACATTTTGTATGATGTTCTGTGCAATACCTATGTTTTACCTTAACACCTGCAGCTGCTTGTCACCTTATCAGAATCACCCCTCACCTGACATACAGCATGTAATGCTGCTTTTTCTTTAACCCAGATTATCACCTTCAATATAAGATTAGTTTATCTAACTTGACAGTTTTGGAAAACAAAAGATCATGGAAGTCCTTTCAAGTTTTAAAGAGTGGCCTTATAGAATTGTGGTGCATTATAGAATTGAGTAACTCTATTGCATACGAAATTCTATTCCTTGGTTCTTACTGAAGAGCATGGAAGTGTCGACACTGACAGCAAGGGGAATGGGATTAAGGCTTTAGTGATACTTACTGACTGCCAGCAAGCTTGGACCCAGAATATGTTGATGGTACAGGACTCTCCCTACCCCCAGTGATACCCCCTACCAAACTGCAACAAAGGGAAGACACGAATGTTGTTTAGATCCGTATCATTAGGGCTAGTCCCTAGGGCAGGTGAAAACCTACCAAACCAATGTGGTCTTTGGGTCAAGATGCCAAACCTTTTTTAAGGGGAGGGGAAAAAAAGAAATGTGAGTCTTTTCAAAGTCATGCTAGTGCCTGGGAGGATTGCAATAATTCGATTTGCTCTCCTAGTGTCTGATAATTTATTTAGTTTTCCTCTGAGGGTCTGTAACATTTCTGTTTGCTGTTCTGAAATTTGAGCTCCTCCACAGAGGCCAAGGAGTGGGACTAGAAAGGATCCAAAGTAGTTATCATCAACAACTGTTGAAGTTTGCCTGGATATTGAGATGGAATTGTATTTAAGAAAGTTAGAGAAAAAGAGAAGGAGGTGGAGAAGTCAGACAGGAAAAAGGGAGAGATAACACTGCATTCATTTACATAAAGGTGCTCGTGAATTGCCTAGCAGAAAGAGAAAGTCTCTGCCCTGGAGGGCAGGCAGACAGAAGTGTCCCTCCAGTTCAGAATGGGTTTGGCCCTGATCCTGCGTTCCCCACTTAAGTACTTCCCTTAGTTCACTTTCAATTGAACTCCTTTGGATTTACCATCCAAGTGAGAGATGCCGTAAACAATAAAGGACATAAAGGAAGTTCATGCTATATTTTCATAATTGCTTGTTTATTTGCAAGGCAGCTGAACAAAGAGACAAATAGATCCCAAGTTTCACGTCAGTTTGAACTGTTGTGTTTCACTCAGACCAAGACTGGAGCTCACCTGCTACTTAAAGTTTTGCTGAGTTACAATGCAAATTGAGCTGGAACAAGTTCAGTTATACGCAAACTGAAAGCTAAAAGTGAATCAAAAAGCGCACTACTTTGACTCCCTGTAATTGAATGAAGAGTCTGTTGTCATATCATTTAAAAAATCTGATATCAGTACAAAACAACCAGCAATATCTTAAAATGCAATTGTATCTATAATGTTAAAAATACACAGAAAATATAAGGGACAAAAGGAAAGAGAAATACCTATTTGTACAAGTCGTGCTCTGCTTCTTTCTAGTTACTTTTTCTTGGCTTTCCTTTTTAAGCGGTCAGGGGACGACATCGTCCAAGTTTCGTATGATCTCAAAATCGAATCCCCAGATTTCAACTGTATCATTTTGTGACAGCAAGTTAGCACTGGGGACACTATGGTCCATAAATATCACAAAGTATAAGGTCATTTGAAATCTAGATCCAAATTTTATGGTTTGGGATCATCTTTTCTAAATTCTGAACATCTGGGCTGTTTTATAATTGAAACGGGAAGTCAAATACAACAGAGCTTAAGATTGCAGGTCAGAAGTCTGTTACTGGAGATATGAGATCAAAAGGGGGAGAAAAAGGAAGAGGGAAAATAAAAGATTTAATGATTTCAGAGTTAGAGTTGCCATAACATTTTGAACTCATCTAGGTTTTAACTAGTGGTTGCAGCACTTTTTGATAGTTCAGCAAGAACTGTAGATCCCTGTTAGCCTTAGTAAGCAGAGGCCAAGATTATAGCATGGATCAGGAGAGGCAGAGAAAGGAAAAAGAGGACGACAGTTTAAGGGCTTGGATCCAAGCAGCCCTTATAAGCACAGGTAAGTCTGACCTGCCTGAGGGCAGGTCACGATGCTGAGGGATCCAGGAGGCTTGGCACAGAGCAAAATACAAATGTAGCAGGCAACCAAGAGCAGCAATATAGCACTAAAAGCTGCCAGTGCAGCAGCATCTGCACCGAAGGAATAGACCAGGACACAAAAAGCCACAAAAACAATACTTCAATACATCAGAGGAATAATTAGGTAATCTAAATCTACCTGTCTAAAAATGCCTGATCATACCTAAGGGAGGAACAGAAGGTTATTCTCCCATCAAATAACAGTTACTGTATTTTTGCATGCTATTTTTTAATAATCATTCCTATTTTGAGGCTCTTTGCAGGATTCCACCTTCTACAGTAATGGTCTGAGGGGGGCTGTGGGAGTTTCAGAGCCCTGTACATAGTGATGGCTTGAAAATATGAATCGCTATAGCATTAGTACTGAAGTTCTCTTCTTAATGCTGACATGCCAGAAGACATCACAACCTTAAGGCTAATAGAGGCACTGTAATGCTAAATTTTAGCTGTCAGCCCCCTCGGTGCCTGCAGAAGCAAGTAGCCTGCTCCCTGCTGAGGAAGAGCTGGGTGTTCGGCAGCCACCCGGCTCTGCAAGCAAGGAGGACTGATGCTGATCACCTCTCTCAGTAACGAGGAAATCCCGTTGTGCCTGTAAAGCTTTAAACAGGGCAGAAGCCATTCGACACAGATGTGTTCTCAAAGCTTCATTGTCAGACCCCTCCTGACTTGACTCTTGTCCTCCGGGCCAACCACTTGCTATGTAACAGCGTTACCATCTTCCATCCGGTTATCAAATACAAATGCCTTCTTCCACGTGCAAGGCCAATCATTCCTGCTCCCATCATACCAGCACTGCCGTGTTTCTCAGCCGCGCTGCCTCTGACAAGTCCTTGCTACACTTATCGCAACAGGCAAGGAGAAATAGAGGATGAGGAATTTGGGTATCTCCCTATGGCACCTACCTGTATCAAAGCAGGTTGGGATTGCAGATTTTGACCTGCCAGAACACTGAGACTTTATTGTTGGATGTTGTAGAATGACAATATTGATAATTAATAATTTATTTATCAATAGGTTTATTTATGTGGCTTTATTAAGCCACATAAATATCGTGGCTTAACCTGAGCCACAAAAATTAGCAATTAGATTTCTAATGAAATCTAACCAAAAAATCATCTGGTTTCCTGTGCTTGAAAGAACAACTTAGCTTTCACATCTTTCCTATGTGAAAGAATTAAGTAAAAAGGTAAGGACTTTAACAAATAGTGATGGAGGAATAGATCTGTTTAGTCTTTAAGCTTGGTTGAATGCAAAAATATCCCCAAGATCATGTGACACTAGTCTACCCCCTTCAAGTCTTTTCTTATCCAAATGAACATCTGAGAACATGTTTTCCAGTCATGAAGTGAGAGCTCTAACAAGTATTCGGTTTGTCCACAGCCAACACAGAAAATTTCTTACTTGTTTTTCTGAGACTGATGGTAATTAATGCCTCTCTTGTTTTTCTGGTGAGGCAGCTCTTACTGGAGATTCCCTGAAAGAGCTTCCACACAAGGCGCAGCATTTCCCAGAAGGATTTATGGGAGCTATCAAGCCTCTGAGTTTCAGATTCTCAAATCCAAATTCCTTTTCTGTTTTTTAACAAGCAACTGAACCTTCTGAAAGGAAGCACCTAAGTCTCTAGTAAAGTCTTCCCTTATTTCCCAGCTACCACGCTCTTCCTTTGATATGTATCTGCAGGTGTCTGTGACCCCACGTGCATGAACGGAGGGAAATGTGTACGCCCAAGTGTCTGCGACTGCCCATCTGGTTGGAGGGGAAAGCACTGTAATAAACGTAAGCACCTCTACTGCCCATCAAACTGAATATTATTACTTCGGCCACTCAACATCAATTTTAATTTTCTTTTAATATTAAAAAACAATATAGTGAATAGAATCTGTTTTGCTACTTCAGCGCTTTGCGTAAAAACTGTTTTAAGTACAGGTAATACAAAATGCTATAAACATTTGATGCTTACAAAGGAAGAAAGCTGTGTAGGGGAACCTTGCTTCTGCTTCATGCAGCTGTCTGTTATACATCTTGTTACGGAAACTCATTTTTAGAGTATTAAACTTGAAGCATGGATTTTATGTTTTAACAGCTTCACATACTTTGTTATATTTTACAGAGAAATGCCATATATTTCAAAACACAGAACTATTTAAAGCCTGCTATAAAGCCTTCCTGACTGATAAACTCTCAAGGTCACCAGATACATTTTGGTGCATAATTTGGAGAATGATGTGTTCTTACACTGTAATTCTACCAGATCTGACTACAGTTACATAAAAATGTAATTAAAAAAACCCTCTCACCCTAAAATATTTTCAAGGAATATTTTTTCCTTACATGGCTATCCGTTACCATGATGTTGACAGATAAACTGAATAAATTTATAATTAAGATGACATACTGTATGTAAACCAGATTAAAATATTGGCTTTTTACCCTTTGGGTCCTGATAGTAAATATGATTTCAGAACTGGTGTTTTGAAATTATAATATTAATAATTTATTCAGAAATCCTGAAGGAAGTCTGTGTTTCTCACCCATATACAGCAAAACATGCATTCACTCTTTCATAATCTCTGCAGAAATAATATATGCAATAAACATATCAACCTTTACTATGAGAATCTAGTTATTTATAATAAGGAACACATAATATGCATGTAACACATATGAATGTATCATATTATGTGAATATATCACATATTTAGTGGCGGACTTGGCAATGTTAGGTTTAGGGTTGGACTTAAAGGTCTTTTCCAATCTAATGATTCTATGATTCTATATGGAGGGTATTCTTAGCTGACAGTGAGCTGAGCATTAGAAATAGCAAAGCTACCAGTAGACAGTCATCAAAGATAAATTTCTTTAAGAAGCAAATATCAGAGAATCCTGAACACTGATTACCTGATAAATGTAACACATTTAATTCTTTAGAAATTAGCCATATGGAATAAAAACTAGTAGGCCACTCTTCCAGTCAGATCTTGAACATCCAGATATATCGTGTACATCTTCTCACTTGTTTTATGTCAATCTATTCAGCTGTTTGCCTGCAGAAATGTCTGAACGGTGGAGAATGTATAGGTCCAAATATCTGCGAGTGCGCTGATGGATGGGTAGGAATGCTGTGCCAGACCCGTAAGTGCTGCTTTAATTACTACAGTTTTGTAGCCACACACCTTGCACCAGAGATCTTTATGCATTACATTTTCTACTATGAGTATATTGTGTTAGGTTTACGGTTAGACTCTAAGGTCTTTTCCAACCTAAATGATTCTATGGTTCTACTACATGTAGAAGTCAACCATAACATGATCAGCACCTAAATTCTGCCTCTTATTTGTCAGAACTGTCTTATGGCGCCAGTAAAACTATTACTTCCAAAGACATTTGTGGACTCAACATCAGCGTGAGAAAGAGACCTGACTCATCTTTTACTTATGTGGACGCGGAGCTCAACCTATCAGACAAAGCTAGTAGCCTTCAAAATAAATAATTTGAAATACAAGGTAAAAAGAGTCAGGGACAAAAGGAAATGGAGTAGCCCATTCTGTGTACCTGGACGGCATTAAGCAGAGAAAGAAATTCTAGGTATCTGCTAACCTAAGAGCCTGACCCTGTGAACACCAGGTGTTCACACTGACCACCGGTATAGCTGGAAATATTTGCATGTGGAGGCTCAGGAAGACTTGGAATAGGAAGAAATCCGTTATTGCCTGTTACATACAGGGTCACTTCAGTTTGTGTATGTTATTAGCTTTACGGTGAAAGGGCATGAGGAAAATATCAAGGCATTATCCCCTTTAAAGGGCAATCTTTCTTTCCGCTCACACTCACAGAGCGTAATTACTTATGAAAATCTTTTGTCAGTTAAATCCCAATGGCTATGTAATTGTTTCTGTGTGCCAGCTGTCTTCTCGTTCAAACATGGTAATGTTTAGAGTTATTTATTAGTTGATGACATATTCTTGACTTAGTTTATTGCCTAAATAAACAAATCATGCTTGTTCCTGTGAAAGGCAAGTAAGGCTTATTACCATTAACAATTTTTGCTGTCCTATGCAGGCAGACAAGACTAGGCAACTTTTTATGTATCTGTCTAACCTTCGAAAGTTTGCTCTGAATCCGCTCAGATGCCAGTCATTCTGGTTTTGCTGTTTCTTCCCATGTTTTCACTGTAGTGGGGAATTAAATCAGCTTTTTGTCCAAAAGGAGCTGGCTGAAATTCCTAGGTCTCACAGCAAACCCAAATAATCACAAAGTGATTGGAATTTCTGGGTTTTTAAATAGAAAGAGAGAAGACTATTGTCAGAGAGCAGATGGTGAGGTCTTCTAATGTTGCTCCAGGGTATTCACAGTGAGGCAGGGAGGAAACGGGGGAGCAAGAAACTCTTCATCCTCACAGACGGTAGGTATAAAGTTGCGCATAGCAGTGTAACCCCTGAAAGCAGGTCTGGTTTTGTGTTTTACTGGGAGTCTATTCACCCAAATCCAGAACTCAATGAAAAAAATTCATTTATCTGCCTAAACACAAAAAGCCTTCTGAGCGTCGCCCTTGCTCAAAGACGTGCTCAGCTTCGCCTCAGCCTCGGCACTGATGAGCAGGCTGCCAGCAGCAGCAAAGAGGACTGTCACCAACCTCTGGTTCCGTCTTCATTCCTCTTGTATTGCTTCGGCCTCTTTCCCATCTCCCAGCAGCACACAAATAGCGGCCAAATCCAGGCGCTCTGCCAGAACCAGAGCCTTTCTGGCAAGGAGGCGTTTGGATCATCACATTACTTCCCTGTGCAAAACTGCTTTGTCGGATTTCAGCCCCCAAGGTTTCCCTGTGCTTATGCCCAAATCCCGTGCTTCACTAGAGTATCAGCAACAGGGCTGAATACGGCCTTGATCTGCACCACTTTAACTACAGACCTTGGCTGCTAAACTCAACAACAGAGCAAAACAGTTTCATTATAAGATAACAAAGTAGTAGCAATAGTAGTAGTAGTAGTAGTAGCAATTCATGAGATTCAAATATTATTTCCTATTTTATATTAATTTATTCTATTACATACTGTATAAAGCATTACCTATTATTTATTATATTGTATATGTCTTTATTAATTTATACTCTATATTAATTAATATACTTTTCATATTATGAATCTGAGTTGTTTCCATTTCATAATGAAAATATTCCATCTCACTCTACAATTAACAATCCAAATGATAACTTTCCCCAGCAATCACAGGACCTTCTGCAGTATCGCAGAAGCAGTTAGGGCTGGATGGTTTCTCTGGGGCTTTTTCAAGGGTAGGAGGAGGTTAGGTAATCCCAGCTTCATTCTTTGATTTCAGCCAATGAATTCACACAGCTGCCCTTATCGGGATGGCAGCGGTGGAAATGCAGATACAGGTTTCATCTACACACTGAACCTCATTGTTTCCTCATTAACTTCCTAACACACATCCAGCAGGGTGACTAAATCAAACGATCTATGGAGACTTCCACTACTGTTTTCTGGACGTTTCTCAGAAGGAAAAAATTGTTTTGGTCCTCATACTGAGACAGCTATCCAGGGTAGGCTATTAAGCCAACAAAAGAGACAGTGGACAAATACTGAAAATTCATCTTGGACATCTGCTTTTGATTTGTCTTTAATAAGAAGTCACAGATCACCTTCATCAGTGCAATTTCTAACTCACAACGGCCTAAGCCTAGGTGAGCAGTTCAAGAAGATGTTTGGAGGCAGCCATAGATACGGCTGCCACAATAAAATCTTTTCTACATCTTCCTCTCTTCACTCTTCTATAAAATCAGAAACAAGCAAAACATAACATTCTCTACTTTTAGGTCCCTAATAATTAATTTAAATACTTACAAGTGCAAATACTGATGCATCAGATTTTCCTGCCCACTTTTACCAGGAAAAGAGGGCATAGACCTCTATCACAAATGATAATCCAAAATGCTTCAAACTTTCAGCAGACCACACCATTGACAGTAACCTAGAGCAGATTTCCAGTTCTGTTGCAATGAAGATTGGCAATACTTAAGATAATTTTATGTCTAAGTGTGTTGAAAATGCTTAGGAGAGCAAGACCAGTCTCTGGCTACCACTACACTGCAGAACTTCGCAAGAGTAAAAGTAGAGACTTTTGGGTGACACTGGTAATGGATAAAACACAATAGTCCTCTTTTATCAGACTGTAAATAAAGAGGTCAGTCAAGAGAATAGTTTTCTTCCCCACTCATCTGTAACTGAACAGAATAGCTTCTGAAAGAGAATCAATAAAATAGGTCATTTGTCCCAACAGATAAGGTGTATGGTGCAATACACACATTATCCTTGATAAATGCCTACGACTTTGATGGTCATAGTTTAAGGAATAATGGTCAAGTTTCAGACTGTATTGCAAATGTAAGAAAATTACCTTCCAGCAGGACAGGCTAAAAAATGTTGTTTGAAATATTCAACATGTCTCAACTATAGAAACTAGCAGCTTCATAGATTAAGCTTCTTCCATTAGAAGCTTTTTCTGTCTGACTCTGTTTTTAGCTTTCATGACAGCAGCACAAATATGCTAAAAACTCCTCTGAAAAGACAGAAACAGTATCCCAGGATCACCATGTTTTCATCAGTGAGTTCCTTCCCATTCCATATTAGATACCCAGCCTAAAGCTCCATGTCTGTGGCTTCCCCTTGCCTTCTGTGGTGTTAACTTACATCTTTGTTTTTCTTGAGCTAGAAAAGAAACATTAGACCAAAGCAGTGAAGACCTGACAGTACAATCTGATTACCCTGACAGATATAACCAAAAACGCAACCCAGTAAAGACAGAAGTCTTCTGGCCAGGAATATAAGTCTGTTGTTTAAGGCTCTGAATGCAGGATCAAGGTATAATTCTAATAATTAATTATAAAGTGTAAGAAGGTTATACTTGTGAAGGATCTTTATCATTAAAATTCATGCTGCTATCTTCTGTTCTAATATTATTGAACCCATACTGGCTCCTCACTGCCCTTCAGAATATCTTCTCTTTATTTGCATGTTATAAGTGTCAAGCTTATGGCTTTATAATTTCCTCAGGATCCTTCCTCATTCTCTCTCTCTGCCTTCAACAACATCTCAGACAAGCTTTCTTCTAGCTTTCCTATGTAACCCTTTCAAACCTTACAAAAAGAAAAAAAAAATGTAGTTCACATGCAAATTATAGCGCTGTTCTTTTAACACCCAGGGATAAATCTCTTTCTGTAATGGGCATTTATTGATTATAATTTTAACATAAGCTTAGCTTATTAAATTACTTGCTTTGCTGAATCTGTACAGGATAATGCATACATAGCCTGTGTCATTTTTAGTGTTTAGTGGCTTAGCATCCCTTGTAAATACATTTATGAAATATTCATTTGAACTTCAGCTATGTTATTATCCTCTGTGATTTCAATTCCAATTTTCTTCCAAAAGGTTTTTAACTTTTCTCCTAACTGAGCTCTTCTTTTTCTGAGCACTACAGCAGGAAGCAGTGGGTGGAGAGGGAGAGACAGGCAGGTAGCAAAGGATAAAAAAGGAGGAAACCTTTCCCTTTTTTTCCTTTGTTTGCATCAACTGAGAATCAAAGAAGCCACAAATGGAAAAAAGCCTGGTACCTTAGCTAATGCCTGTTCTTCTGCCCATGCATACCAGAACACCCCAGCTGCTAGAGGGGTCTCCAGAAAGGTCCACCTCTCTTTGCCTGACCTGTTTTATTTTATCCACTACCAAGCTGAAAGAAGAATCAACTTCCATTTTCCCCCAGCCCAAGTTCATATCAAATGAATAATAGTAGTATCATACACAGATCTCCATCACACATAGCTCTCTCTTCCAGCTTACCCCACAGTGGAACAAAACTGGTGTGGGCACAACGAGCCCCTTCTGCTGGCAATGCACTCCCTGTCGGGAAATGGTTTTGTTCCAGTGAATGAAACGCTCAGATTTTTCCAGTTATAAATCTGAGTTCTTTCGTAGTTCATGGAGGAGCTGAAGTAGCAGTCAGCAGGTGATGAGCACACTGCTGTGGCGTGAGCATTTCCTTCCACCCACGCCCAGGACTGAAACCTGGGCCTCCCCAAGAAGGAGGAGAGATTTGCACCTGCCCATTCTGGTTCTTAAGGAGTGTTTTGCAACAGACACCTAACAAAACCAAGTTTGCTTCATAAAAACTTGTTTCAACAAAACAGCACTTTTACCTTTTCAAAACAGCAGAAATATATTGACTAGCTCTTATGCTAGGAAGGCAAGTCACTAGCTCCGGGTCACCGGAGTCTTACAGCAGATAACCACCGGACACAGCCGGCTTTTTAAAAAGGAGCACCTGAAGGTCACCAGCATGCCCAGGTCTCTGCGTGGTCTTGTTCTGGACACAGTACGGGTCAGTAGTTTTGACACAGCATGAACTCCCACCACCTGACTGGACTTGTAAGGGTAGCAGCCCGCCAGGCCATTACAGCCTCTCGTTCGTCAGACGTGCAGAGTGGCAGTGAGCCTGGTCCTTCGCTCCGCGTCCTGTAGCTGTCCGGCCTGAAGTGCACTATACACGTTCAGATTTTCATATTCCCTACTCTGGCAGTCTCAAGCTCCTCACTGAGTGTTCGGTGTCATGATAACCTGACAGAACAAAACGAATACAAATTCCAGCTGTTGTTAAAACATCTTGTTGCCGGCCTTCCAAGGTCACGAGAACAATTAGTATAACTCAGAATCACATTTGGATGGCTTAGGATCCCACTACGTGTTTTCTGAAGAAGTTTCACTGGCTTATTTGATCTTTGAGACTTCAGGTCATGACACGAAGAAACTACATGACCTTAAAGCTGTGTCAAAATCAGAACCAAAGCCTAACAAACTAAATGCTAGAATTTGTTCCACTATGCCCTCAATTTGTTGAAACTGATTTTCTGTGAAAAAATCCTCATAGGGATACATTAAATTCTTTCAAAGATCCACGATGCCTTCATCATGGATGGTAATGGAACATAGGCAAGCATCTACTTTATTTTCAGATCTGTTTTAATGATGCATGGTTTACAGCTTCCTGTATGCCTCTGCCACAGAAGAAAATGTAAGAACCTATTTGTTAATACACATCTACCAGTTTTGAAGGCATTTAGTTTGACTGCCTGTAACTAGAATACAATATTCTGGCAATATTTATAGAAGGGTTAACTCGTGAGATCTAATTCAAATACTATGACATGTGTGTTCTTCTTGAATTGGTGCCCTACGAATTGGCTGTTCTCTTTTCTCTATGCCAAAACAATGTCATAACAATATAAACTGCTAATAAGGATGAAAAAATGGCTGAAATTTGAGTAATTCAATTGATTAACTTAAAAGAAAAAGAACACTGATTCTTTTATTATCAGAATATTTTCAAATGGATGGACCTTTATAAGTACACTGCTACTCTAGATGAGATAAAAAAGTTTTGCTGGTTCCTTTTTACTTGGAATAAGTAGCTCATTACCGATTCTGTGGGACCATGAAATTACATGTTCTTATGCCCTGGTTTCCAGAGGTACAAAATACGCAATCCACCAAATTCTCCCTTTTATTTATTGTGATAGCATCACCTTTAGGAGTACATATCTTTTCATCTCAAGTTAAGAAAGGATCTTTCAACAGCTGATATTTTATTTCAATTGGAACAAAAGAAAATCAATTTTGGCACAAATCTGACCCAACCATCAATGGCCAGAATGTATCCTGGCTTACAAAATCAGGCCTTGCACTGATCCATTTCCAGCTGAGCTGAGGTGATTACTTTGGCACAATCTTCTCTTTCCCCATCATTGGAGAGAAGAGGGAAAAAATAAAGAAAATTGTAAACAAAACAGACACACAGGCATGAGAAAGCCTATGGGAAACTATCTTTAATGCTTCAATATTTTTTTATTGATTGTCCTTTCCTCCATCACATGGAACTACAAAACCCAAATATATTTTTCACATCATTTTCAAAAGCATCTAACTATTCCTTTTCTAATTGTGAGACTTATCATAGAATCACAGAACAGTTTGGGTTGGAAGAGACCTTTAGAGGCCATCTGGTTCAACACCCCTGCAGTGAGCAGGAACCTGCTCTTCAACCAGAGCAGGTTGCTCAGAGCCCCATTAAGCCTGACCTTGAATGTTTCCAAGGATGGGGCATCTACCACCTCTCTGGGCAACCTGGGCCAGTGTTGCACCACCCTCAGTGTGAAAAATTTCTTCCTCATATCAGGCAAAATCTACCCTCTCTTAGCTTAAACCCATTACATAAAAAACATTTTAAACCATTTAAAACCATAAAACCTTGTGCTCTCACTACAAGCTCTGCTAAAAAGTCTGTCCCCATCTTTCTCAGAAGCCCCCTCTCAGTACTTAGAGTAAGTTTATTTCTAAACAACTTTATCTTTTATTTGTAGCACTTTGTGGGCAAAAATGTCTGTTTGGAAGCAGATGCATAAGACCAAACGTCTGTGCTTGCAGAAGTGGCTATACTGGTTCAGCATGTGAAAAGAAGGTAAGGTCCAACAACACTGATTCTTATTGCAAGCAGGACAAAAATACCCAAAAGTAACTCAAATAGTTTACAGGAAAATGGATTAAGGTCTTGTAAACCTTATGAAAGATGTAAATAAGGTTATAAAATAGTTTAAAGGAAGTTTAATGAATGCTAAGCTGCCAAACTAACCCTGTGTCCAAGTTCTATACAAAATTTTCCCTTAAGGACCAGTTTAATCCCTCAGATGTAAAACCCAAAAAAGCTTCACGTACCCTGGTAGTTAGGGTCATCCTTAAGACAGTGCCCCTGTCCAAACCCACTAATCGTCTGCACAGCAATTCCTGGAGAAAAACATCTGATTGCAGCCCAAGCCTGGAAGTGTTTCTGAATTGCAAGGGTAACCTGTTCCTCCCCATCAGATGCCCCTGCTTGCTTTTCACCCCTCTGCCTTCCTAACTTTACCCCTTGTTCATAACGTGAAATTGCTTAGGCCTTGCATCCAGAAGGTCTGCGCGCAGCAATGATTCTTGGTCATTTTTTCTCCACTCCAGTTCCCAATGTCCACAGACAGGCCCCTTCATTTTGCTGAGCTTGGCTTCAAACTACACATTAAATATCACTATAGACCTATCAAAAAGTGGAAAAACACCAGAACAATTGCCCTGATCAGAGAAGAATCCACCTCTCTCCTCCAAGTAACTTTGGCTCCTTTCCAAGATGAACTCTCCCAGCCCCTGTTAGCACTTGCTACTCCACTACCAAATGGGTTCTCCCACCTGTGCTCAGACAGAGCTGGTGGGACTAAATCTTCTGTGCCCTTCCAAGGTGAATGACAGCCAACACAGGTGACATCTGTCCTGCTCTGTATCTTCTTCCTGTGATAGCTGTTCCTGTTGCCTTGGGAAGAAACAATTTCTTTCTTCTTGGCATTGACCAAAGCAAACTGAAGTCCAGCTCATGCAAATCTTTTTTTGCATGAATTTGAGAAGCATTGAATTGGGCAAATACTACCCTTACCCCCCCAAAAAAACCTGATAAGCCATGTCCAACTACCAGAATGGTTTGCAAGGTTATAGTACATCTGACAGCTGGGCTTTACCTGACCATCACATAAGTCTATGTCTTAGAGCCCAGTTTCTCCCCTTTCTTCACCACTGAGACAAAACCTGTTTTTCTGTCTTGCCTGTTGTGCCTAAACACTGTACATATCAACTTGAATTCCCCCTTCTGTTTTGAGTACTGCCTTATTTCATACCCTGCACCCCCTGTTTCTCAGCAAAAATCAAAGTATTTTCATTTCAATTACATTAAGAGCAAGCATGAAAATCTACTCAGTTAGTCACTTTTGCCTGTTAATGATAATTAGATTTTAATATCAGAATTGAAGTTCTGTATGGATTTTCTCAACAAGTACATTCTCATACTGAATTACAGCTCCTACATCAATACTGAAATGCAGATGATGTAGATAAGATGAGTAAGTAAGTGTTGTAATTTTCTATATATAAAAAAATCTATTAAACAGGTTGGCTGTAGCCTAGGAAAATATGGTGTACATTTTCTCAAATAATTAACAGAAGTCCAAATGGAAGCAGGAATATGCCAAGATAAACTGGAGTTATTGTCTGCAGGTGTTTATATCCAGGAGACTTTCTCTTGGTAGGTCCAGAGTTGCCCTTTTTGATACAGCAGACCAAGATTACCAGAACTGCTTTAGAGCATTATTCTTGTTGTGAAAGTTTGAAGTACGATATTTGTCATTTCACAAATAAAGTGGAACTTTGTTGCACTTAACAGAAAATATTAAATCAAAAAACCAGGCTTCCTTTTTCACATGAATAAACTATTACACAGTAAATCACTCCTGAAAGAAAAAGAAAGTAGAAAAAGGCTTTGCATATTATGTATGTCCAAAATGCCAAGCCATCAATGATACATGTAAACACATGGGTCTCTCTAGCAATGATTCACCTCACATTTTTTAAGACTGTTTGAAGCACTCTTTAGTTTCATGGCTTATTCTGCAGAAATACTGATTGGCTGCACTGATATGAACATGCATTGCTTTGATGTGAAGGAAATGTTCTGAATAAAAGAGAATTAACAGGTTTCCTTCAATCTGTGAGCCTTGCTGAAAGCTAGAATCAAAGTTAGTAATAAAAATGATGGATTTAATGGTGTCTAGTTTAAATTACATGGCTTATATTATATGAAACCAAATGAGCTACCCCTCCAAAAAAATCAAAATTATGAGTGACATTAAAATACAAAGCTCATTTGCTAGCATGGATTATAGTAAATTGCAAACATAGGAATTCATACTCGTATTATTGTAGAAAAATTGGGATGATAGGCCTCCCAAGAGTTAATTTATCAGGCTGGATCTGGTATAAGTGAACAATCTGAACAGGCTTTAATAAACTTCTCATAACCTGTCAGTAGTGGAAGTCTCACAATTTATCTAAGTAATTTGCTCAAGTATTTAACTACATTATTAGAGCACAGTTTTGTTTTCCCTAACACTGAACATAAACCCAATCTGTTGCAAGTAAAACGGACACTTCTTGGGGTAACCTCGGTGGCACAGAGAAAAGTTATCACATTTCTTTTAGCAACAACAATTACATGTTTGAAGACGAGTCTCCCCTGCCTGATTTCCTCCCAGTTTCATAAACTAAACTAACTGTTTCAAACCCTGTTCTCTGCTTCTCTTGTCGAAACTCTCTCCAGTTTCTCCGTATTCTTCCTGACGTGCTGCAGCTGAGCGCCAGCGCGGGCTAGTGCCGAGCCGCTGCCTCCCTGGGTAGCTCCTGAGTCTCTGGTTAATACATTTAACAGATTCCCGTTTTTCTGCAGCAGCCCTGCAACCTGCTCTGATACCTTATCGCTTATTTCCCATTTGGCATTTGTGCAGTTGACTTTTCCTGTGTAAGCACCATCTTTATCATCTTTACTTAAATTTGTCTTATGGATTTCAAGCTGTTTCACCCATTTATCAAAAAGATTTTTAATTCTAAACCTGCACGCACTGCCTCCAGCTGTGACATTGTTCCAACATGTGACATCTCATTGTCTAAGACATTAATGAAAGTAGCGAATGGTAGAAAAATCACAGCCTACAGCCTATTGATAAAAATATTCTTTGATAGTACTTTGTCAAACAGGCCTTGCTCCTTACTTACTTCATCTGAATCACACTTACTGGCATGACTGCCTAAGTCGTGTCAGAAGTCTCCCTAAAGCAAAAAATGTATCTGCTCCCGGTGGCTGCTTACCTTATTACACTTAGGGGCTTATTAATTGATTATTTAATAATTTGCGTTAGTATCTTTCCAGATACCAATTTAGTCTGAGTCTTTGGCTCTTGTTGCCTTGCTTTTCCTTTTTTTTTTTCCTTTGAAAGATATGTACTACGTTTATTGGGACTATTTATATCCTTTGGGAGTTCTCAAAGCAACTCACTGTTGGTTTAGAGACCACACTTCAAATATGCTAGGGTAAAGTCGAGCTAGGGTATAAATATAGGGTAAAGAGGCCCTATTGACCTGAATAAGCTGTTTCATGTAAAGACTCCCTTATACACTAAAACTTTCTGTATGGGGAGTTAATGCACAGTAGATAGCATACCATAAATTCAAATCCCAGTTTATGGTCCGGTCATTTAACCTTGTAAACAGGCCTTAAATCTGACTTTTCTGAATCTAAATACACAGTTCCTTCCCTACCCTCCTTTGCATTCCTGTTCCCTTGTTAATTCCGATCATGTTAAACCTTTTGTCACATTTAATCTTTCCATGAAGACTGAAGAAAAGGCACTGAGCATGTTAGCCTTGCCTGTGCAATCTACAATCTTCTCTCCTTGTTAGATTTACTACTGTGTTTTGCTATGGGAGTTAAAGCTCACACTTTGTTTCTGTTATGAATCTTCAAATAATGGGAATAATACAGTAGCAGTGGCATGTAAAATTTGTCAAAAAACCTGGGTTAAATTGGAGTAGAGCCGCCTCTTCCCTCAGCAGCAGCTGACAAGGGACGCTCTAGGCGACTACACCTGCAGCTAAGTGAATCGCGCCAACCTCCCTTTCCTAAGGAAGGAGATGCAAAGTAATTGCCACTTACCCAGTTTAGAAGACTGATTTCCTCTTTAAACTTAGCTTCTGGTCTTCCACTTAGTCTCACAAAATTAGAGTGAAAATTTCATTTTTAGCAGCATTTTTTTCAGGGTATAGACTGAAAACACGAAGGAGATAGACACAGGAAGCTGGAAAAAAAGGCCTCGCTGCAGAACTCTTTTTTTTCCACAAACTAAATAGTATCTGGAGTTTGATTTTGCCAGCGCATTTGGAAAAGCCGGATGGCCCATATTCACTTAATCAAGTTATTCCCCTTTCTCTGCTGTAGTCTTCAGTATAGTTCCCCTTTGTGCAGTTAAGATTCCTGGAGGAACAATATACATTTTCCCAAATTATTCATCATCTACATCCTAGTTCTCACATTTATATTGCCAAGTGATTTGCAATTCATTTTCTGACATTTTTGGTTTACTTTGTTTTGGACTTCTGCTAAACAAAGCCTGCCAACTGCATTCCTCAGAAGGCTAATGAACTTGCTAGAATAGCAATCACTCTCTTAGAAAGCTTTTGTGTATTTTTAATTTGTATTGACTCTTCGAGAGGTCCAGATAATTTAGCAAGTTTCGTGGTAGACATGAAGACAAATGCCCCTGCTGACTTTTACATTCAAAACAGCCATTAGAGCACATTTGTTCCACGCTGGAAGGGGCAACCCAAGCAAAACAGACTAAACAGACCTCTTTTCCAGTGGAACCACAGTTAAAATTTTGTCACAAGTCCCAAAAGAGACAAAGACAATCACTACATCATTTGTACAACAGGGAGTTTTTCAGAAAGTTGAAATTCACATTGTATCTGTTGTCCTATCTGATACGATCATACTTTCCTTGTGGTTTTTTTTTTCCTTTCTAAATGGGTTAAAGTAATACTATTAATTAAGCCAACAGAATTAATTTAAGCTAAACAATGTTATCTAGTTAGATATAAATGGTACATAATGTTACACTACAAGTTATCATGATGGTGTATTTTCCCAATAACAGTTTAAATATTAATGCGCTAAACTTGTCTTTCTGTTGAATATTTATTCTAAGGCATAAAGGTACTGAGAAGTGTAGCCTGTTACAGAAAATAATAATTAAGAAAAGGCAAACCTTATAGCAGATACCTTTAACAATGGAATTTACCGGTAAATCGAATACCAACAGGCCATTCATTCCCTATGAATGAACCTAGTGACTACCTTCCAAAGATTAAACATACTATTGATTTCAGTACAGCCTGAAAATACAAGATCTTTTTAATAAACAATTTCTCACATTAGGCAACCCTTTGCTGCAGTTAGTGACCTTAACATCACTATTACTTTTTCCATTTATACATTAAGAGATATTAAACCACATATCATGGGGCTCAAGTTGTACAAGCTGTATTCAGTGTCTGTGAATATACAAGCTATTCATCTTTGGAGTTTTAGGAAAAAATGACATGCCTATTCATAAATCATTTGACAAATAAATGGAAATAATATGAAATAAAAAAGGGAAAGTCAAATATAAGCAGTATCGATCTACACATGTATGCCAGTCAGACTATTTTCTTGCTTATTACAAAGGAATGTAGCCGTAGTTTATATTATTTAAGCAAGAAAAATGACTGTGGCTTCCTCATCATATCACTGAATACCTTCGACACATATACTTGTTCATGTATTCAGACTGTATTCAGAGGCATCCTGGTACACTGTAGTTAGTCTAGACTTGGAAGCACCCGAAAGCTTGGGCTTCCAGGCATGCCCAGATAAATCCACACAGAGATGTGCCCTACCAGGTGAACTCACCAGCTCGGGTCCCTGCTAACCTGGAGGTCTCCAGGTATGCGCCATCCTGATGATGACAAAAGCCTGCCACTGGTCCTTAAAGAATTTAAACAACTATGGTAGTGCACAGTGGGAATACTTGAACACACTTTTGGTCTCAGGGAAGCTTATGAAGAAAGAAAACTTGTAGAAGTGTTCATTCTGGACTTCTGCTGTTTCCCTGCAACAAAAAGATGCATCCTATATCTTCTCTTTAAGACTAAATGGGACAGAAAAGCATTACTGACTTGGAAATCACAATAGTATTTTTAGCTCTCATTAGAGTTTCATGAACAAAGAAGAAACCACTGTGCTGAACATCCTCCCTGATATGTATTGACTTTAGTTGGTACATGCCTTCAGAATGGAGTTTTGGGGTAACTGCAGACAGGTCTGTGTAACATGAACTTAGAAGTTTCTGCCCTCTTTGGTACTAAACATATGCTTCAATTTTTTTCACGTTTCCACCAAAAGAAAGCAGGATAGGGCCTTTGCAGCATTTTAAGTTTCATAAAATGTCCTATTTTATGTATAAAAATACATATATATATATATGTCTGCATCCAGAGAAGAGCAACAAAGATGGTGAAGGGTCTAAAGCACAAGTCTTATGAGAAGTGGGGTTGTTTAAACAACTGGGGTGGTTTTGTCTGGAGAGGAGGAGGCTGAGGGGAGACCTTATCGCTCTCTACAACTACCTGAAAGGGGGTTGTGGTGAGGTGGGTGTTGGTCTCTTCTCCCAAGTAACAAGTGACAGGACGAGAGGAAACAGCCTCAAGTTGCGCCAGGGGACGTTTAGATTGGATATTAGGAAAAATTTCTTCACCGAAAGGGCTGTCAAGCACTGGAACAGGCTGCCCAGGGAAGTGGCTGAGTCACCATCCCTGGAGGTATTAGATGTGGTGCTTAGGGACATGGTTCGGTGGTGGACCTGGCAGTGCTGGGTTAATGGTTGGACTTGACAGTCTTAAAGGTCTTTTCCAACCTAAACGATTCTATGATTCTATGATTACATATATATTTACCTATACAAATACATACACATTTAAAATCCAGATACGGATTTTATATATTTTAGTATAATTGTGTATATAGATATATGGAAATATGTAATATGACACAGACATGCACATACATTTTTACCTGGCCTCAGTAAATATATATCACTCTTCCAGACATTACACACATTTATTCCATGTAAACTCAAATCCTTACTCTAACTAAACCTGTCTAAATCCTAGAAGGCACTTGTAGAATTACGGTCCATTTTCATATAAAATAAATGTGCCAGGTACTATTCACAAATAAACAACCGCTACCTGGATACATCACTATCAGAAACTAAGGTAAGGTATTTTAGAGTCAAACAGGGAAGTGAAATTTGGATACATGATGCTAATATCAAGGTTAACTTGTCATATCAAATACAGTTAGATCAAGATTAAGGAGCACCTTTCTTCTTGTCCTGAATAATAAATTAATATCAACATCTTTATGTGCTTTGTTATATAGATTTCTATAAAATTGCCCTTTAAAATGGGTTCTTAAATCTATGTGCTACCATAAAATAAAGCTTTTCATATCATCTATTATCTTGTTTTGGGATGAAGAAAATTCACTCATGTATTTAAACCGAGATGATATTCATGCACAACTTCTGCTGTATGAAAATGGGATAAGTGCACTGAAACGCTTTCAGGCAAGAAGCCAACAATCTCCATGCGTTATCCAGAAGTGGCAGAGTGATTTTTTTAAGGCACACCTGCTTCAGATGAAAGAAATTGAATTCCAACTCCATAACTGTCAAGCGCCACCGCAAATAATAGAGCCTAAGCCGAATCATTTCAGCAATATAGCTATTTTCCTGTTGAAGCGATGGAGCAGAAATCAGCCTTAGCTAGATGATATCGCTTTATGTGCATGCTTTGGAAACAGTTCCATTCATCATTTCACTGCTTAATCCCTTTCAATAGCATGTTCTTCATTCCCTGGTTAATAAAAACTTTGGTTACCTAAGTCAAAATTGTGAAAAAAATATGGATTGCGATTTTGCCATAATTACATAAAAATTCCAAAGAAAATACAGTAACTACAATAAATCATGTGAACGCTTGCACATAATATTTCTCACATGACATCACATGCATGAGGCTGTTTCTTCTGTCCCTTAAGCGACTGAATCCTCATTTCTTTTTTGCAGCTCCCAATAGGATGAAGATAACATAATAGCAGGACAATGAAGACAATCATTTGGGCATTGATAATCTGGCATTAAGTACGTTTTTCATTTGGGAGGATACAGTGTGAAGAAATTGCTAGTTCTCTCCCTTCTACCCTCATATAATCACACAGAAGAAGAAAAAACAAAAACCTTCTCATATGTCAATAAACCTACATTTGTTTTCAGACCTGTCTATGGCAAGGCTCAAATTCATTATCCGTGGCTGCAGTGACACCATCACAGCTGCTCTTGACAACAAGAAGATTTTTAAATGGTACAGACCATTTTATAAAGATTTTTAGTGCCCTCTTATTCTGCTTTCATTAAAATTTGAAGGCACAGATAAATTTCCTCATTTCTTCCCATTTTTTTTAAACAGGTATGTTTACCTACAGTCTAGAGAAAAGTGAACAAATAAGATCCTGCTTCTACTGAGTAATTTTAGTGACTACCGAGGGGAAGACCTCAATAATGTTTAACTAACACTAGCTCCAGCCTGTAGTATCTTTCTGCTGAGTAACTGCTAAAGCCAAATGCTTTGGTTTTCAAAGTTGCTAATGTGTCAGCCTTTATTTGTGGAGGTATCAATGCAATACCTGGTGAAATGTTGGCCTTTAGATGCCTCTACACCTGAGTTCTCTTTTGCCCTCTGTAATGGCCATACATTGCTCGCTGGCAAGTTAGCAGTTGACGTGCTAAGGACACACAAGGCTCCGTGTAGCCATACAGCCTTAATCCCTGGAAGCATTTTAGAAAACCAGCTTTCTAATCATACTAGTAGTGAAATACTGGCATATCTAGGTGCTCTCAGAAATTTGCATCGTAATCTGAAAAATTCACCTTTACAGAAATCTACCCTTGGCTCAACTACCAGTGGCCACAAGACGAGCCGCGCATTTCATCACAGGCGGCGGTACCGACATGGGACCAGTGGCAGGAAACCTGGGGGGAGGAGGAAGGAGTGTGAGGAAGGGAATAAGGAAACCAATTATACGTTTACTTGGAAAAAAGAGAGTTTTAATCTGTCACCTCGGATAACTCAGGCTCAGTAACGTAAATCCCAAACCACGCTCTGGGCATTCACACTCTCATTTGCCTCATTGGAAGATTCAGAGCATCTATAGATCAAAATCTCGGTGCCTTGATGGAGGAAGACAAAAGTTTTGACATTCCCTCACTCTTCCAGAAGCAATTTAGGGGAATAATGGTACTAGTAAGGGTTTTTTGATTGAACCTTCAGGGCTGATGCAGTAACTAGATGTAAGATCTGATCTGACACTTACTGTCAATTCATAAGAATAAAAAATACTGACTGTGAGACCTTTGAATACTGCAAATTGAGTGTTTAAAAAAGCTTGGAAAAACTGTCAGTACTATAACTCACAGAAATATTCCTCCTCCCTTTCACCCAGCTCCTAATAGTAGCATTTTTGCTCCACGTCTAACTAATATAGCAAAATGCTTTTAAATGTATCCATTCTGTTTTCCAATAAACGATTCTCTTTATTTCTGATGTTTCACCTTTCATTTTATGTTATGAACTGCTCCTATGTAAATAGTTTCCGGAATGCAAAAGATTAAAAGAGCAAATTACACTTGCCACTCCCTGCATGTTTCCTACTAAACAAACACTTAAACAAAGGAGCAGACATCAAAAATACTTCCTTTATTTTACTAATACATGCTGATCTAGATCACGGTTAGCAATGTTACTATGAAGTTAAGTTTTTAGCATTCACTTTAACAGTTCCAGGAAGACATTAGTATTAAAACGGAACATTGGCACCAGAGGAGTATCTACAAGATTAAATTTAGGGTGGCAATTACACCTTTCTTGAAGTACAGCCCCAATCAATAAAAAAGATTTCTATTAACTTGCCTCCATAATGTCTACATGAGACAGTGCTAATGAACAAAACCCCTGGCCAAGATTGGATTTGAAAAGCTAAAACAGCTTTCAGTGCCTTGCGGCTTCTCACTGTATTTCTAGAAGTGATTGTTTGGCACAATATACATCCCCATCTATTTTTAGACAATTAGAAAGTTATTTTGCATCTCTGAGGATAGTTTATGTGTGGTTATAAAACAGAAACAATTGCTGATAAATAGCAAAGCTCAGGTTCCAGTATTTGATATCAAAATATAGGTAACCTACAGTTAGTTACTGTGGGTTCACAGATCATGTCAGTTTAACGCTTCTTCTGGAGCATGAATTGGATACCGTTCCTTTTCTCCCAGTAATTTCAGCATTTAACTGATTTTCTTTCCTCGATTGTTTCAACATACTTTGCTAAAAAGTCAGTAGATGGGGTGATGACTATATTTCCAGCTTGTGTTTTTAAAAAGTTATAGAATAATATAAGAGAAAAATTGTTCTCTAGAATTTCATAGGTGTTTTACACCTTGTTGAAAAATACCCAACTGGGACTTCTTCTTGCAAATACAAGGTCTTATTTTTCTAAAGCTCATCTTATAAGTCACGTCTTCTAATTGATGTCCAAAAATTCTTCAAGGAGCTTAAGGTGGGAGTCAATCGTACTAATTGCACTCTACCAAAAAAATGTACCAGCTCTACATAGTTACTTGAGTTATAAATTATTTAGTTCTAAATTCTAATTGCCCTTTTGACTTCCAATACCCTTTGTTTTCATTTCAAAACCCTTTTAAAACCCCAAATAAATTGGGTACAACAGATCATGATCTCTTGTTTGCTATGGGAATAGCAAACAGACCCGTTAGGCAGAAGAGGGAATGTTTGGGGTTTTTTGCTTAATGTAGATTTTTTTACAGTCATTGGCAGATTGAACTCATCCGTGACTCATAATAGTCATTCATGTAGATACTTAAACGTTAAGGTATTGCCTATATACTTTTTTAATTTTGATTGGGTTTGAGTTGTTTTCAAGAGAAAAGATAACACTAAGACTTTTTCTGCCTAGAAAGCAAGATACTGCAGTAAGCAGGACGGAGTTAACTTTTGTGCCTGCTCTCTACCATTGCTAACTATTGCCAAAAAGATGGGGCAGGTTATATGCTTCATTGCACATAGGTATCTATGCACATGTATGTGTATCTCCATAGTACATTTGCTGAAAGCTTCCTAGAAATAGCTATGAAGCAAAGAAAATGCTTTTAAGGGAAAAATAGCCATGCTATTTGGTATTCCAGCAGGAAAAATACCATTTTCTTTTCATTTAAAAAGGACTTTTTTCTTTCATGTTAAGAAGTGCAATGTAAGTTGAAAGAAGTGCATGTAATCCCTGCAGAATAGGTAGTTAGATACAACATCTTAAGTCCTTTTAGAATGAGCAGTTTTGCTCCAGAAATGTACCACTTTCGTGGGCCATCAGATGTCGTTCCTTGGTTTGTCCATAAATATAGCAGTAGCTCAACGGCGGCAGCCGCTAATCCTGCCCTAGGGAGATCACCCACAGGGGAGAGAAGCACGGTCTGGCCTCTCTGTGTATTTATCACCCAGCCTTCCTTCCAGAAAACCCTGTTCTGCACAGGACACTGACAAAACAGCAGATGATGGATTGGAATGAGTACATTTCGGGGCTCGATTCAAGCTGACGACATATTGAGAGGGTCTGCCGACTCATATATCACATCCCAAATAAAAAAGACTTTACAATACTCCATATACATAAACACACATAGAATTATGCATAAACTTATTTTCACTTTAAATTATTTAACTACAAAGCTGTAGAGCATTACATGCTCTGTGGGCCTAATATTAAATCTTTATGCTTAATTAATTTTTTAACATTACTATCAGTTGGAGAAGGAGCAGGACATAGCAGAATACACATGGTATGCATAACAATATGTACCTCTAAGATTACCATTTAAACTTTGGCAAACTAATTCGTACTCAGGAGCTCCGAGGAGGAGCTGCCACATCCAAAATAAACGTTCATTATTCAGAATAAGTTTTTGTTGTGCTTGAGAAGGGGGGCTCTGGATCGATCCCTGGGCACCCGCAAGGCAGGTTTGGAAAGGAAGAAGGTCTCAGCCTTACAGGATGCAGACAGATGTTACTCTCTTCTCTATATTGCTCCCTGTTTGCATCAGCTGACATTTGGGAGACTTGCCATGAGCCGGTTTCCCCCAGGAAGAGGAACACAGGGATGCACTGTGCGGTTTATTTATGTGAGCTCCAAGCCCCGCACTGTGAGCAGAGGTGGGTAAGCGATCATGCAGGAGTTCCTCCTGCAGAGGTGAAGTCAGGCTCCTGCGGCACAGCCCATGCCTGTCTTCTCTCAGTGCCTGCCTCCCTGATCCAAGAGGACATGCTCTGCCTCTGTGCTCCTAAACTAAGACACAAATCATCCAGAGATGCCCTTCTTTTCTACCTCTGCTTGAGTCACGGGCAACTCAGCTCCAAATTAGACACGTTAGTTGAGTTCTTCAGAGTTGAAAGAGCTACTTCCTTCTCTCTCTCTTCGGTGCCAGAGCCAGTTCTGTTACTACTTTCCCATTTGATAGATAACCCAACACCTCCCAAACTTTGCAGCTAACCTGGCTTGGAGAAGCCCCTCTAATTAAAAATGAAAAAAAAACCCTGAAAAAAAATGAAAAAGTGCTTCTGAAAGAAAAACCCTAACTAGGCAAATTCTCAGTCTGAACCAGAAAGAACTTTTACCCAAATGATCATCATTTTGTCAAAAAATTTTGTACTAACTTTACTCTTGAAATTTTACTCTGTCATGATAGTGTTCCTGATGGGACCAGCCAATTTCCCAGCCGATTTCTTTGACACCTGGTTAAGGCTTTTTTTCCCCCTGTTTAGAAGTAATTTCGATCTAGACATGTAACTCGTTGGCATTTGTACTGTAACAGGAAGATAGGAAAAACTTGTGATAAGTTTACTGAGAGAATACAGAGGCTTTTAATCAGTTTGCCTTAGAGCCACTGGAAGAAAGAAACATACTCCTGGTCTGCTCTTAAGCCCCCCCTGCGCCTTTTTCCTTTCTTCTTCTCCCCGAGGCAGCGTTCGGCATGCATTACCATGACTGATTTATTAGATTGTTAGTGCTGTCAGAGCCTGTGTCAGGTGTAAGACAGATTTGTTATAAGAGTGTAGCAAAACTAGATTACCCTATTCAAAAGCTGCATGCCTTCCCTACACCCTGCGCCAAGCTTCTGATAATCCACAAAGAGTTTGTTACTAACATGCATGTCAGAGAAAGAACATCCAAGCCTTTGTGGTCATCAAGCCTGTTTAGTTCATGTTTTAACTAATCCTGGGGTACTGAAAAAAAATTTCAATGGGCACAGATTGAAGCTTCCTACCTGTTTAATACCACAAGCCACTATCAACCTTATACATTCATTTGCCCTTTAATACAGAGACCATTTAAAAATCTCTCTCCTGCTATTAAAACACTTTTAAAAGCTTATGCCCTTATAAACCAAGCAATCATTTTCCCCTCGACAGTTACGACCTGCCATCACTTTACAAGACCAAATTACTGAAGACTGGAGGTTCATGAAGGCAAGTGACATGAAGAAACAGCAGAGATTTCCTGCACTATTCACACACAAAATGAAATTCAAACCTGGCTTTATTTTCTATTTCTTTCTACATAACAAGAACTATTTTTGCAACTTCTGCTTGGAAGCACCTGAGAATAGAGATACAAACCAAGACATAAGAATGAGCTAAAGAGAATTGTTTTAAAGGCTGTAGCTAGGACGATCAAGATGGAAAACCATCAGTTATTGAAATTATGCAAGGTTCAGGCTATTGTAAAAATAAAACAATGTAATAAATAGGGCAGTATCTGAAAGAGGCAAAAGCACAGAGATTAATACTGACATAAGGATATATAGATATCGCAAAGTAAGCCCAGAACATTGATTTTCCTTTCCTTAAAAAGCAGAATAGGAGGAGAGGAATAAATTCAAAATAAAGAAAAGAAAGCCAGGCTCAAGGTAGCAAGAGCCAAGAGTGAATTTTTGAGTCATAAGGTTGGGGGCGGGGGGGGAGAAAAAAAACAACAGAAAAGAATCTGAGCAAGGTTACAGCAGGTTTCTATAGCAGTAGAAAGGAGCTGGGGGAGTGGGGCGGATAGGATCTAAATTAGTAGTTATCACACTAGACACTGCTTGGATTAAAAAATAAAGATAAAGAATATTTAGATAAAATAATAGGAAATTATAATAGACCTATGCAGTGGATTACAGTTTAAACAGGAAAATGTTTACATGTGAAGAGTATTTAAAGGGTGACTACAAAGAAGATGGAGACTCCTTTTTAAAAAGGAGTTGCATGGAAAAGACCAGGGATAATGGATACACGTTACTCCTGGGAGATTCCAGTTGGACACAAGAAGAAAATCTTTCACAATGTGAACTATCAGCCGTTGGAATAATCTCCCCAGGGAAGTGATGGATTCCCCGACACTGGACACTTTTAAGATTCAGTTGGATAAGGTGCTGGGCCATCTTGCCTAGACCATGCTTTTGCCAAGAAAGGTTGGACCAGATGATCCTTGAGGTCCCTTCCAGCCTGGTATTCTATGAGTCTATGAAATCTCTTTAAAAGATTAAAACACTGATCATGAACAGGCTGCATATATGCTGGTCTTAAACCAAGGGAATCTATCAGTGGAAATGCTTATAAAATCTGCATAACCATAGTACCTGTTGTGTTCTTAAATAATTGAGAGAATCAAACTCAAACCCAATGCGTTAACTTGATATAATCGATCTGCAGATGCTAAACACATGGTTTTGTAGGAAGTACACGGATCTACTGTTCATGCCTTTACTTTTGGAAATGTTACTGGTTAGGCAGAAGAGAACTGCACTTGTATAAACCAAGGTTTCAACACAAAAATAAACTAGTATTGGAAAGAGCCTCGAGGGGATGTTAAGTTGTTCTACCACCTCAAACACTCCTGGAACTATTCACAAAGGTGGTGGTACTGGAATAAGGAAAATGGATTTTCTACTGAGCTGTAACAGGCCAGTCATCACAACAGAAAGTGATGGGATTTGAACAGGGACTTGAACCCATGTTTTCAAAGTCCGAGTCCTGAGCTGTGTATTATACGAATACACAGTTTCTTACAATCTATACACAAGAACTGGGCAAATGAAGCACACCTGTGAAATGAAGAAATTAGATGTAACAAGGCAAAGGACCTTCCGCAGGTCTGACAAGATGCTTCTGCCAATGGCAGTGAGCTGACAGATGAGGAGGCCTCCTCAGCCCGAGTGGGCAGGAGGAAGAGCAGCAATTTCCCAGTGAGGCCAAGAGGAGAGCAGAAGCAGCAGAGGCTGTGCTCACGCAGCGTTCTGAATGCTGTGGTCTTCCTAGCAGCTGGTTCTACCAAGCCAGACCAAGCCTATTTCTACACAACCTTAGGGCCAAGAGCTGAATACAAATCTCTGAAGTCCCACTCCAATGTCTTACAATAACGCCATCTTTCCTTTCCAAAGACACTGACTTTAGTTTGGTCTTGCTATATTTAAAAAAAGAGCCAACTATATCAAATAAGTAATATTAAACACTACTCAAAAGTCTTAACTCTTTCAAAGACTACGTGACTTGTTTTAAGGTCACAGGGCACCACAAGGGCAAGCTAAAACTCAAATCAAAATCAATGCAAGTGTTTCCAAGGCCACGCTGCCACCGTTTAGTTCACAGTTCAACTGAAATAAACTTCAGAAAGCAAAGTTGAAGCTATTTTAAACCCATTTTAACAATTTAGTTATAATATGAACCTAAATGCACTTGTCCACTTACCCCAGTTAATGAGCTATCTGAGAACCAATAAACATTCCATAGACGTGTGAGAAACTGTCCCTGTGCGTAAAGAGGAAAGTTTTGTGCCAGCAGCCTGGCACTACAAACTGTTTCTAATGTTTGTGTGGCATTTTGTGTCCATGAAAAGAAAACTTAATCTGCAATTTTAATACTGTACTGACAACTACAGTACTGTAATCTGTTACTGCCTGAGAGCGCTGGAGAGTGTTTAACCTAGACGCTGTAAGCTAAGTCCTGTCCTTGGGTGCAAGGGCACAGCAAGATGCATCTGTATACTTGAGGCACTATAATTTAGATGAAGGAGAAAAAGCCACATGAGATACAGAGTTCCACTTTGGATCATTTCATGCTTGGATTTGTAGTCAGTAGCTTTAAATTTTCCTAGTTAAGAGAGGACACCTGCAATACACTCAATTTTATGCAAGTTAGGTGTGCTCACAGATTCGTAGCACGCTGCTGAAGTAGCTCTTATCTGAGCAAAGTTTGTACAAAACTACTAAAAGAAATGTGGGGGGAAAAAAATTAAAGAACAGCAAAAGAAATTAAGCAGGAGTTCAGGAAGTTTTCTGTATAATCTTGAGCTCAAGCTTCCTCAAGATCAAATAGTCTCACAGCCCTTATACACAGAAAGAAAGGTGCCTGAAGGAAAGCAGAATCCCCTCCGGCTGCACAGCTGTACACAGCAGCGTACGCGTTGTCTGCCCTACTGAAGCCAGGCCAAAAGTCCTTCCAGCTCCTCGCTGTCCTGCAGCTCCCTATAGCCCTTCCACATACTTTTCAACACCACCTTATCCATGCTGGAGTTTCGGTTACAGATGTTCTTGCCCATATATCCCGTAGCCAAGGTGTATCAAGTCAAGCAAACGTTCGGTGCTCATCAGTTGACCCACCTAAAAATGACCTGCCTTTCCTCCTTGGGCTCCAAATCAGGAGCTTAAGCGAACCCGCAAGCAAGCGAACCCTCACAAAAGAGAATTTCCTTGATTTCAAAAGGTTATATTTTTTTATCAAAGCCACAGAATTAAAGTTTGGAGAAAAGAAGAGCTTGCAACTGAGCTCTAGGCAGTGGATTTATCAGTCTGTAATAGCAAAACAAAAAAAAAAAAGAAATTAATTGCAAATTAGAAAGATGTCTAGTAGGCATTGGGACTTGAAGCCAGCACTCAGTGTATTTTTATTGAAATGCATAGTGTCATTATTGAATATGCCATACAAACTAAGCAGAGATTGCCTTATGTTAATAAAATTACAGCAAGAGTTATCAAAGACAAAAGCTAAAACATTATTAAATAATATATTTCCATTAAAAATTATAAAATGGTTGTTTACTTCTCTTTGATAGAAGTAACTACTGGAGAACACAAATCCAACTGGACATTTATTGGGCAGAATGCACTTACTTTTTAATTAGCAATTTATAGGTAAAATAATGCATATCTCAAAGAGACACAATCAGATCAAGCTTGGTCTTTAGATTTTCCAAAAATTACTTAAATATTAATGCATGTTTTATCATTATTTTATAAAATTACACCGAGACAATGGAAATATATACATTTTATCTTTCCAATCATGTAAACAATTTCTAGTGAAGAAAATACACCAGCTCAGAGCACCAAAACTTGGAACGGATCAAAATAAAGAAGGAAAAGAAAAAGAATTATTCTACTACATACTCCATCTTCAAAATTAGAGAAATTAAATAAATTTTCCAGCCAATATGTGATTTTAAAATGTAATGCCTTACATGGTATATGGGCAAAATGACTCGTTTCATTTTTTTTTAATATTTTTATTATCACTAAATACACTTCAATTCCTATCTCCTCCCTTTCATACACTGTTCGTATCAGCAGAGAATAGGTAAAAGTCTGGTTTTGAGCTGAAGAAGGGATTAACAGTTAAAACTGGAGTTTACCAACCCTTCATAACCAAGTGAGACATTATATCAGAAAAGTCTTTCAGCTTGCACTAGCCTTTCTCGGTCATTTTCAGACCTACCGTATCTTCTCTACTTTAGGCTCTGCTTCTCCCACTCTTTACTCCCCGTCCTGTTTTCACATTGCTGGTCACCCTCACTGCTCTCTGCACTTCTGTAATGGTCAAGACCTTTCCTTGGGGTCCAGTTCCCCTGTCTGAGTGCAGGGACAAAGCTGAGGCCTTTTGGTGCCAGCAGCATTGGTACTAAGGCAATACTTTATGTATCGCTGGATGCTTTTTGATTTCTCTGTAGCAGGACACTATTGACTCATATTTTGTCTGTGATCCACTACAATCCTCTATATGCTTTTTTACAAAAAAGCCATCTACCCAGCTGGTACTCAGGCTGCTAATTATTCCTGCTGAGTGCGATATGTTGTCTTTCCGTGGTGGAACAGCATCCTATTTTTTCAGACAACTGCTCCATTTATTAAACTCATTTTGAATCCTAACCCTACCTTCCAGTCCACTGCAGCTGTGTATTACCGGCAGATTTCGGAGGCAGATCTCTGTGCTACCACCCCGGTCACTAGCAAAACCAGGCTGTCACCAAACAGCAGACCCAGTGGAGCCTCACTGGCAAAATGTGTCCACACAGACACTGTGAACCATCGATAACTCCCCAGCTTCGCTCCCTTCCCTCCCCACAGCAAACGCACCTGGACCAGGTTTCCTCAGCTTACTTATAAAAATGTTCTGACACAGTTGCAAAAGGCAATTAAGTTAAGACAAGTACCACTATCTGCAGAAAAGGATTGGTTTGACTTGACTTTTTCTTAATAAATTCATGTTGACTATTATTAATTTCCTTGTTAGTAACCAGGCTACATACATATAGAGACAAAATCCTCTCTCATTCACCTGCTGCTCCTTTTTCCCTTCCTTTCTTTGAGCAGATCCCATCGTAAATCAAAGCCCTAGAGCCAGATGATATTCTTTGCTCCTTACCTTTGATTTCAAAATGGAAATATGATGGATATTGTGATAGAAATGAGAACAGACATATTAGTCCACAATAATCTTATGTTCTGAAATAACTTAGGGCACCAGTTCTGCTTCACTCATTCAGCAACACAAAACATTATTTATTGGCTGTTAAAGAAAAATATGGCAGTTCTCTATGGCAAATTCATCCTTGTTTTGAAACATATGTTATCAGTGCTTGGAAGCGGACTGCAAGTATAGATTTTAAAAACAGTCATGCAAAAACATTATCTCTGAAAAACTGAAAGCGAAGCCGCCGGAATGCAGTTTGATACCATATTGTTGATAATGTCTGGAGACGTCACAGTAGCACATTTTCCATATTTCCAACACAATTTCTAAAACACAGCCGAAAGCACAGAAGAGTGCTGGAGGAAAGGCAGCGCTCGCTCAGGCTGCCCTCTTTCCGGGCGTCCCCTGCCACGGGCTCAAACCGCCAACACGCAGCACAGGCGTGGGACATATGGGACAGCACGCTGCTCGAAATCAGAGCATTTTTAATCCTTCAGACACCATAATAGAGGTCAAATACCATTTACAGTGTTTAATATTTCATTTTTAGGAAGATTGATGACATTATAGTTCATTGGATATTTATGAAGAGACTGAGTAGTCTCATTTTCATGGGTAGCGAGCGCCGTGGACAGAAAGGTTCACACAGAACCCAGCTGTTGATGAGCCGCATTGGGAATTTTTTGCTATCCTACCCAACATTGACATTTTTAAAACTGTCGAGCCTTATTTTGAGCAAAGCAGCCCATTTTGTTGGTGTTTCCATACAGCAGTATGCATGCTGAGGCAACAGAACCAAGCAGGGAGCATTCAGTAACGTGGGTTCATTAAGTCGTTGCAGCACAACTTAATTTGGCTGCAGGACATTATTTTCCATGGAAACCCTGGTTTGTGCTAACGTGACTCTACTGGAGGTCTAATCAGAAACGTCTGATGCGCTTAGGGGGAGCAGGCAGAGGAACGCCTCGCTGCACCCTATGGGCCCTCACCCGCCGGGATCGGGGCTTGCAGGAGCTGAAATGTCTTTAGGTTTGTCTCCAGCTTCCCAAAATGCTGGAACCCCTCAAGCTCCCGGGACACAGCTGCAGGAGCTGGATGGGCAAACTATGCCTGCCAAGTGTTGCGATGTGGGGTGGCCCATAGCATCATGCAAGAGCACCGCTCAGACCCCTCTTCATTGCGGGAATAACCTGACGAGCGTTATTTTCTCCCCGGCTTGTCCAGACTGGCCAAAGCCACGTCCACAAAGACACTGTGGATGCCAGGGAAGAGGTCTCACACCCCGGGGCTGTCAGATAAAGTATCTGCTTGTGCAATGGCAACGGGAGAGTCAGGATGGCAAGTGCAATAGTCTGTAACACCTACTGAGACAATGCTTACAGTTTGCTTTTCTCCTAAAAACAGGCCATTTAGCTTTTAAAAGTTTCTATGTCAAGCTGTCAGTGTCAGGTAATGTCAGACTGATACTCATCCTTTAACCCTTACAAAACCCTCATAAATGGAGTGATATGGGCTTTAATTACAAGAACACACTTTTCCATAGGATCACGGCTTCAGCTGGTGCGCTATATGGACATAGGAAGGGGCCAGAGTCAGATTGCACGTAGTCTGCCAGAAATCTGGCATTTCTCACCTCTGAGCAGAGAGCAGATTGCCTTTTCTTCACTCAGGCGCCTTCCCTGGTTAAATTCTGATAGCTAAAAAAAATGGTACTAACTCTGCCTGCAGGATGAGAAAAGATTGTGGAAATAACCTCTACTGGAGATGCTAGGGGACGAGAGTGAGATGTAGATAAATAAGTAAATAAGGAAGAGGTGAGGAACATCGCAAGCTTCCGTGCTTGCAGGCTTTACTTAAAAATACATAAATAAAATGTAGAGTTATGAAAATCAGAACAGAATAATGAAGTATTATCTGCTAATCTTTTGAATTTTAAGTGCAGCTGTCGGCTCCACACAAGCAGGGCTTGTTACCTGCTAACATCCCTTAAGAGACCTTCCACTGTCTTGACTACGTTCTATCACATTATATCACAAGTACAGTTTTTTGGGATACTTGATAGAAGTTTTTCCCCTTAAAAATTCAATTTACAAGCAAGAAAAGCTTTAAAAGTGAGGTGGCATTTTACCAGATCAGCACACCATTTTCATTAACTGAACTTCATCTATTATGTTATGTGAAAGAAAACAGTTAAACTAAATAGACAGATAGAAAATTTATTTAATTTAATTTCTAGAGCTATGATACTTAAAATCTGATTATTTTCTAATAGTTGGACAACCTTATTCTTTTAAAAGTAAAAGATTATATTGACGGTAAATACTATTGTCACCGTTAACGTGGTAGAATAACATTCAGTATTTATCTTGCATGTCATGCAAGTCACTATAATGAATAATTGTTCAATTTACTGATTACAGTCACATTAAAATACTTCCTTTTATTTCTAAATCATTTATTCTAGGTTGTACAATCTATTTTACAATTTTTATCATTAATAAATGCAAAGTTGATCTGTATGAAACCACTGCTTTCAAGTTTAAAAGCAAGAATTTAATGTTAGGGAGAGTGGTCTAAATATCTGGTATTTCAGGTGGTGGCCTACCAAAAATTATTATTGTTTATTTTTTCTCATAATTTTATTCTGTTTCAAATGAATGACAGACAGGTATGTCATTTTTTAATTCTACTGTAATACATCTTTTAACTTAATAAAGTGGTTAGCTCACTTGCTTTCTACCTGGGCTGAAGGAAAGCTATCAATAAACCTTGAGTTTATTTTAGCTTAGTGTGGTTTTCTGCCTAATGTCTTCTTCGCTGGGAAGCTGGCATCTAGCATCAACCCTAAAATAAAACAATATAATGCAGTAATAGTCTGAAATACTGCAAAGTCCGTCTAATAAAGCTTACTGTTAGCACAAAGTATTACAGAGTTTTAACCTCTAAGACAGCAAGAAGCAGGAGGAAAAAAGCTATAGGTTTAGTTCTCTAAAATTTCCCATCTTTGTGAACATTGGTTTAGCTCCACTGGTTTGTAGCAAATTGAAGTCTGCAACTTCACAAAGCTCCAATAAAATGCATAATGTTCAATTTCTCCCTTTCTGTAACTCTCTGTCCATTATCATATAGGACTTAAATATATATCACTCAATTCTGAAACTGTGTATGTGTTTAACATACAGAACAGACACACATGAAACACAGGTACGGGCTTATGACAAACAATTCAGGCAAAAATGTGTTAAAAGCATTATGAAATCTGCTTCGCTGTCCATTATTAATGTACACCACCTGATGATGACTCTCTGATTTTAATATAAATGTTCTGACCTCAGATAAATAAATAAACAAATGTAACTAAACTTTACTAAGGTTGTTTAATTTTATTATGAAGTCTAAGGCTTTTTTAAAGATAAACAGATTATGAAAATACACTACAGCTACTGCACTTTAAAAAAAATGTAGGTTATGACACATTCTCCAGCCATTCTGGGGAAAGCAGTAAAAATTATGAACAAGCCCCTTAAGGTTAAAAATGGGCTTTCCATAAACTATGATAACTTTCCAGCTATTATATTAATTTCCTTCTTACTGCCTCCACTAACTTTGCCAATAACATCTTTTCAGCCTTCTTATGCAACAAGCTAAGTAATATTCCATGTAGCTGAGTGTTTATTTGTTTTTGAGAGATCAGGCTCAAGGCTCAGCTGAAGGAAGATACCTCTTGGGAAATATTCTTTTCAGTGTGATGCATTCTTCTACCTGGCCTTCTATAAAGAGATTTTTATGCAGTAGTAGTCTTCTGACAACATCTTGCTTACACGAAGGGACAGAAAGCGGTCAGTTTATTGACATATAAGTTGTTCTCCTGCCAGGTTTTTCGCTGCTTTTTTTTTTTTTTAGATTAGCACCCATTCCGATTTCTTCCGTTTCCCAATATACATGGCTAGGTCTCGTTTACCATAGGAGGGAGCAGAACACATTGTAGGATTGAGTTAACAGTACATACCACCTTGGAAGACCCTGCCGGTCTCCCGTTTCCACAGGGCTGGCTCAGAAATACTGTGTTAGGATTGTGGAAGACTGAGTTTAGGACTAGGGGAGAGAAAACATCAATTTTAATCCTATATCTGCCAGGAATTTACCATAGTCCTTCAGGAAAGGCATTAAAATGTTCTATACTTCAATAACCTCCATTATTAAGATGTATAAAGAGCTTGCTTTGTTTTGAAAATCTTTCCTTTAAAAGGATAACCTCCTGATAAGAATTAATGGACAATAAATCCCTTATGGTCCACCAGTCCTCTCGGCATGTCTCATCACTACCTACTGCAGCAGCACCTCCAGAAGCACCAGGCCAGAAGAAAGAGGCCTCTTTCTTCTCTGTCTAGATAACAGACGTAAGGATTAGTGGTGAACCAGGCCAGTTATGAACACGTCTTCCTCCCTGCATTCCTCTACTTCCTCACGCATGCTTCACCATCACTGTGTTTGGATCGTACGTGTCTTGGTGACGCACCACGCCTCATGAACGGAACACCTATGAATCCCCTTGCCTTTAGACCACATATGAAGCAGAATCTTGATTTTTATCTGACTTTGAGTTTTGCTATGAGTGAAAATGCATTCTTGGCACGTGATAATCCAGTCTGGCGGCAGTTCTCTTCCCCGCTATTTTTGATAGTCTTCCAACAAAACAACTAACATCTGTAGCCTGGAATAAATTTTTTGAGATTGTCCAAATTATCATTTACCAATATGTGAGCTGCCATGAGGTAACCAGCAAACAAGAGCCCTGGCATGAATAGAATGTGTGCCAGAAGAATGCAGGGAAGAAGAGGTCCTTCCTTACTGCTTCAGCCCATGTCCCTGTCACTCGCAGTGATGAGGATGAAGGAGGTGGACATACAAAACCAGAGGTGTGGGAAGAGAAGGGAAGAGGTTGAGCAAGAAGATGGCTAGGGACAAGTTGATTCTGGTGATGTCAGGATGGGGAGTAAACAAGGGAAAAACAACGAAAAGCAGCAGTTGCAAAGAGGCACCCAGTTGCACCCAGGAGGTATGAAATTATTTCCATATAATTGCAGCTTCCCTCCTCTGATACGCTGAGTCCTTGGGTGAGCTTCCTCAAAAGCTCACATCCAACCGACACACATCAAATTAGGACATCATTACCCAGGCTTTTTTTAGGGGTATTAGCTCAACAGAACTAAAATTCAGGTCTGACTGAGACTAAATTCATGCTGAATTTTGACTCATTTCAAACCGGCACCCATCGTAGATGAGCCGTGAGCTCCTGGAAGACTGGCTGTGACTTGGGCTTTGCTGCAGTTTTCGCTGGCCTGATATGAATTTTGGTGAATATTTCCACAGCATGTGCCAAGCCTTAGAGGATGCTAAGCTTCAAGGTAGGAAGAAAGCTTAATTTAAACAAACTAAAATCATTGCACTGAATCCTTTGAGAGATTCTCACCTAGTTCTGTGTTTTTAAATACTGCTGTAGCAGGACTCGCTGCAAGCAAAGTAACTATAAAACTTTTTGCAAAACCTTTTTTGGAATTAGGACAGAATCTTTCACAGCCGATTATAGACAAAATGCATCGCATAAGAAAGAGAATGTCAGGCAGGAATCATGTCACCAACTAAGATCAAGTTCAAAAAACAATAAATTCAATATGGCTAAATTGTCAGGGAGGATTCTGAGGCTGAAGAATTTAACTGGACTTCATAAAGGTCCAAAGAAACAGGGAGGAAAGTAAAAAGAAGACAGTTTTCTTCCCGCATTTTTTATAGATTCTGTAAAAACATTGGATAAGACAGGCTATCACCTTCCAAAAATAACTGGTCTGTATTGTGCAAGCATTCTCCAGTTGCTATTTTAGACTTTTGCCCAGGATGATACAAGAAATCCCACCAGAAAGCAGCAGCCTAAAGCCTGAAGCTAAAAACTGATTAATCGATCGAAGAGGCCTCTTTCTTCACTGTCTAGATAACGGAGCCAGTGCCCGGCCATATATTCCATTTTGCAGAGGAGTCTTTATAACCTCACACTCCCGGGAAGGCGAGTGGTGAGGGAACGGGACTGACAATTGCCTGGTCCAAAGGAACCGCCGACTCCACGCTGTGTGGTCCTGACTCAGCTGGGTATTGATTCCTGTGCTTACTGATCAGTCAGAGAACAAGTGAAGTCATTATAAACATGTTTTTCACACTGTTGGGACAGATGCTTCTCCACTACAGTATGCAGTTGTAAACTCTGTTTAATACATTCAACTTCCAAGCTAAATTGCATTCATAATTTTATCTCCTTACTTTCCTGACCTTCATAGGTTTAAAAATCAGATACTTAACCTTGCATTAATGGCATGGATTTTATTGCACAAGATTGCACATTTAAAGCCATTATTATAACCTCTGCTCCTAGGTATAAAAGGCTGAGAGACATTCAAATACATGACCAGGAAAATGACTAGTAAGGAGTAAGAGGAAATCTTTCTGGCACCATCTTTTTTTCTTTTTCTTTCTCTTTTTCTTTTTCTTCCTCTCTTTCCTTTTTATTTTTCTTGTTCTCATTCTTTTTCTTTGTCTTTTTCCTTTTTTCTTTTTCAACACTGTTACTAAACAGCTCTCCCAGTTACTACACTGAAAGCTCTCAACCCTGTTACGTGCATATTAGTAATGTTTTTAAGACTGGTGCAATGTTAAGTGTGGGACTGCAATTCAGGAGCCAGGACTTCTCTTCACAAGGAATAGGTCTGGCATTTGCCAATTGTATGTAAAATTCTAGTAAAGGCAAAATTAGTTTCATCCTAACATGAGTTTGTAAAATCAGTTAAGGAAGAACCCAATCATAAAAATTCATTTTCCAGGCATTATCTTCAACTGTCCACATGCTCACAAAACATCCTCTCACTCAGGCTTTGTACTATTTAAAATCCAGGTTGCTGGAGGTGTAAGGTATAGCTTGCAAGCTCCTTCTGGGATGCATTTTTTAAGGGTGCAATGAAAACACACTCACACTCAGCCTGTTATCTCATGCCTGCTTTCAGTAGGGTTTACTTCGCATTAAACCTATGGAGCTGCTCACAATGAACTACCATTGCCATGCTGCTGTGGAGGTATAGTTTGCAGGCGAAGCCTGACAGCCAGCCATACATCTCAGAAATTGAATCTATTTTTGCATAAACAGTCCCTTAATTTTTTGTTTTATCTCAAATAAGCACTTTGGTTGCGGAATTTCAATTTCCAAGTCTTCGGAGCAAAGTAGACTGACTCTAACTGGAAAGGCCGTGTGCTCGGTAACGTTATTCTTCTGTTGCATTAACTATCACTTGTGATTCAGCGATACCCCCCACGTCTGCAATTTTGCATTCCGGTGGAGCAACCCAGTAGTTACCAGACCTTATCAATATGCAATAAAAGGTGGCAGCTCTTGTTCATGCTATCGCTGGGAATGCCAGATGGCCTTTTCTGGCTCATGATCCAAATAGATTGCTGGTTATGTTGTTAGTTTACTTCAAATGTCTATTTGCTTTAATTGTCACAGTGCTGTGTTTTCTAATGATATTTCTTGAAAAAATAGGAATTTATTCTTTTCACTAGCCATTTCTCTCTTAAAATATGATACTAAGTATAAACTAAGATTACATTGGCGGGATGGAAGTTACATTTTTTTGAAAGAATAAAAACAACAAAACTTGGAGAAACAAAAACTTTAAATTTCATTGTATCCAGAGATCTTTATGGTTCAACTTAGATTTACTAGTATCCTGTGGAGACCTTTTAAATGCAGCAAAATGTCTGCCCAGGTAAAATTGCCAGCACTTTAGAGCAAAGGTTTTGTAAGTGGTGGTTTATAAAGCATGTGGGACTTGAAAAGTACATTTTTTCTTGTCTTGAAGATAAGTCTTATTAAGATGGCATACCACCTTGGAGCCAATAATGGTTTTTTTCCATACTTGAAGTTTGCAATACTACTATTTCTTGTAGGAAAAGCAAAAAGCTTTTTTTTTTATTCTAGATGAGGTTGATGCTTTCTGACCCAATATTGTTACAGTAAGATACAGATTTAAAAGAAGTCTTGCTCTTCTAAGCACAGAAATCACCACTGCCAATATAAATCACCAATCTTCAATCTATAGCTAGACTTAACTCTCCCATTTTTCATCCCGTGTTTCCTTCATATCTTCACAAGTAAAGCTACTTGGGGCGTATAATGAAATTTTAAAATAAAATATGTTCTAGAGACGACAGAAATCTACTATGTCAGCAAATCCAAATCAGGATTTTAAGTATACTTCTAATTATACTTCTAAGTAAGTATATTTTCTAAATGTTTTCAGGAATCACATTTCAGGGCTTACCTTGCACCTCTGAACCTTGCCAGGCTAACCTTGCTACAGCCAGGCTATCACCCCGCCTATCCCACCAAACAAACTGGGCTCCAGAACCGTGTTTTACAGACATCAGGCTTTGAAAGTGCACACACTGTCATTCTGTTAGCCTGTACTTCATTTAGTTGACTTGCCAAACAGAATTACAGCATTTTAAATATGCAGATTGTTCTGAAATGTTCTATCGTATGACACTAGGTATTAAAGTAAATCTTGCTGAATGCATGCAAAGGCAGGTGAATCACTTTAAACAGCATAATAGGCATGCACACTTCAATTATTCTAGTGTTTCACCTGTAAAGTATTGTTTCATGAAACTAGATTTAACAGAACATTGGCTTTATAGTAGCATCAATTTGTCAACTAAATTAGAACAATAAATATCAAAAAACTCTTGCAATAGGCTTGCATTTTAAATCTGGTTTAAACAATATAGAAAACAATTACCAACGCAAAAGCTCTCACAAATGGCTTCTGACCACAGGGCAGGATGGGATCATATCGCTGTCGTGTGCCCAGATAGAGCCCTGGGTTCCTCGTAGGAACCACGTAGCCCTGGGCATCCTGGTACCTGCAAGCTTTCCACGGAGCCCCCAGAATCTCTGTCTGGCTACGCTGGAGTTTGACTGCAATATGTGCAACCTTTGACCACAAGCTGCTTCTCAACTCCACTCAGAAATCCTCCTTACATATGATTAATTCATTGGATTTTTCCCTCCTTCCCTGCTTACCCTGCCTCTCTGAACACCCTCCTGCAGTAGAGGCCCAGCTGTAACCAGATACTCAGGCCATTGCTTAAAATCATAGAAAAATGCAGTCGAGCCTCCTGCTAGAAGCAGGGCCAACTTCCCAGAGAGGTCAGGGTGCCCAGGGATGTGTCCAGTTGGATTTAGAAAATCTCCACAGCCCCTCTGGGCTCCTGCTCTGGTGTTTAACCATGTTCACCATGCCAATTTTTTTCTGTACATCCAGTTTGAATCTCCCTTGTTGCAACATAGGATTTGTGCCTCTTGTCCTTCCTCCGTGCCTCTCTAAGAAGAGGTGGGGAAGATTGCTATTAGGTTCAGTCGACCCCAACCCACCCTTCTCTTCTCCAGACTAGGCAAAACCAGCAGCCCAGCCTCTCCTCAGGTGAGGTGCTCCTGTCCATCTTAGCAGCCCTCCACAGAAAACTCCCTTTTCTGTGCACATGTCCTGAAACTAGACATAGTATTGTGGGTGCAGCCTCCCCAGTGCCATCCCCAGGAGGGAATAACCTCGTGCCTTCTCCCGCTGGCTGCAGTCCCGCTGACACAGCCCAGCCTGCAGTTAGCCTGCATTGCTACAAAGCCACGCTGTAACTCATGTCCACCAGCACCTCGGGTACTTCGCAGCTGCTACCCCGGGAGTGAATCCCCAGCCTCAGCTGTGGCACGGGGTAAATCCATCCCAGGTGCTGGACTTCACATTGGCCTTTGCTGGGCTCTGTGTGGTTCCTGCTGGGCAGTCTCTCCAGTCTGTTAAGATCCCTCTGAGGTCCACCCTCCTCCTAAGCCACCCACCTAGCCCCTGCTGCCTCAGGTGGGCTGTTGGGATTTGGTGGGGTTGGCCTTGATGGCTATGCTAACACTGAGCCGAACAGCACATGTGGCTGTCACCCAGCCCACGGAGGGAGTCCTCCCGTGGGGACGGCAGTCACATTAGCCGAGCACAACTTGCCCTTTGCAAATCAGTGCTGGCTGCTCCCGTGACTTCCTTGTCCTTCGTCTGTCTAGACACAGCATCACATCCACGGAGGCTTGCTCCATGATTTCCTCAGGCACTGGGGTGAGGCTGACTGCCCTGTAACTCCCTAAGTCCCCCTGCTCGCATTTTTTAATAATTTCAGATACACAAAGTGTCATTAAAATCTGATATTTTGGTCAGGGCCTGGATTGGGGTTTTTTTCAATTTTATCCTATTATCCAGAAATTTCCTTCTCATTTTTCTTTCTAGTATCTCCTATGGCATAACAGCTTAAGGGAAAGCTTAATAAGCAAAAAGACAACAACTTTACCGCAAATTATTTTATTAGTTCCAGAACCAACCTCACTAATTCCTCTGCCCCTTCTATTTACATTCTGTATTTGCAGGCAACTACTGTGTCCTCTGCTTTAATAGTTGTTAAGCCATGCCATGCATATTTAACTCTTAATCATTTCTCATTAGTTCATCTTTCCAATTCCTGGCTCACTTTTGTGAATATTAATTAGTTTGTTAAGAGCTTTGTGCATCTATGGGCCTCGGTCCTACCTTTATGGAAACCGAGGGAAAATTCCAATTCAAGAGACCAGGCAGCCCCGAGGTCCAACTGCGACATCTCCAGATAGGAAGGAGAATAATGCCATCCTTTCTTGGCTTCACTCAGTGCATTTCTGTCACATCTCCAAGCCCCAACTGCTACGACTCCTCAAAGATTTTCACTTGTGGGGACTGACTTTTATTACTGAAGAATCATAGAGTAGTTTGGGTTGGAAGGGACCTTTCAAGGCCATCTAGTCCAACCCCCCTGCCATGAGCAGGGACATTGTCAACTAGAGCAGGTTGCTCAGAGCCCCGTCCAGCCTGACCTGGAATGTTCCCAGGGATGGGGCATCTCCCACCTCTCTGGGCAACCTGGGTCAGGGGTTCACCACCCTCATCATAAAAGATTTCTTCCTTAGACCTAGTCTGAATCTACTCTCTTTTATAAATCAAGTAACTTATTCTCTCAATAAACTGGAGATGCAAAGGAGGAATTTATAGAAAGAAGAAAGAAATATTTTTGTTAGCTATTGGAACAGAGAGGTTGTTATACAACTGCTTGGTTAACAGCATAAATATTGATCAGTAGCACAGACTAATATTAAAATAAATGTTCTTTCTCACAGAAAGGTACAGCTGAGCAAAGAAGTTTACACCAAAAATTTAAAAAAAAAAATCGGTGATAATTAACATGGAATTAAGCAATAGAGGCAAAAATGCAAGAAACAGGAGAAACAGGCAAACTTCTTATCTTTTAAATAAAATCTCTTGATTCTGTTCTCATTTAAAATTATTTCTTTAATAGTTCCTTTACTGTGCTTTTCTTTAATAGGCTGGAAACATAAACATCTTTTTTGACCTAACCAAACATTTTAACAGCTTTTGATTTGGCAAAATACTTGCTTTCATTCTCAAATTTTAAATGTCAAATGAGGAAATCCATTTTTATCCAAGTTCATTTTCATTTTCTCACCAAATAAATCAGTAAACAATACTTGATAGATAACAGCAAGTCCATTAAGATGCTCAATTATCTATTACCATTTAAATGCCGTATGATTTAACTACTATGCAGTACCTAAATCATGAGAAGAAATGTTAGCTAGAACAAATAAAACCTAGGGAGGAATGCTTTCAGCTTAAAAAAAGTTTGTATCAGTTATTACCATAGGTCACCTTCAACGTCGGTATCACAGAAATGACTTATTTTTATGCAGAGTCCTATCTGACAGAGGGGTTTGTATTTTCCTTTAGGATAAAAACAAATGGTACTGAAACTCCTGCAAGTCCCTAAGCTCATTCATTATGTCGAGAGAACTCGAATATTAGAGCAGGAAACAAAGCATCTGAAGAAGAAAATGGAAGTGGTTACGGTAGAAAAATATTATTAGTGTGTTCCTCATCCTCCCAGTGCTCCCCACACAGGAGGGGGACATGGATCCTTGAGCAGAATTCTAGGTCTGTTGCCTTCTCATGGGTTAAACGTTTCTTTTTTTAAAAAAGAGAAGTGAATATCAGAAACACTGATCTTCAGTTGCAAATAAATTAAACAGCGTGCTCACATCTTCCACAGTGTTGTTACACATTTGAAACAGTGGCATCGTCCTGAGGTCTATTTAAAAAAGAAGAAGAGGGAGGGAGAAAACACAGATGACTTGCAGGAGTTATTTTGCAAGTCCAGCTGTAGGACATCTTCATTGCCACACCCTAAAAATGCATTTTCCATTGGCAATAAGAAAGATGGGGCGCAAACCTTTAAGTCTGCCTTAGACTTCAAAAGAAATAAACCCTTCAGGGAAGATTTACATCTGACCAGTTGTCCTTTGGAACCAGAGAAGACAAGGCCTTCCCAAAGAGCTGAATAACTTCTGCAATCATTGAAAAACATTTTCTTTTTAGCTATTCTTTTACTATGTTTTAGAATGTAAATATTTTTTATCTTGTGATATATACAGATACACACCCTTTTGATCACTTTGGGCTTAAGAGAAGCACAAGAAAAAATAAGTGAAATTGGTGAAACTTTTCCACATGTACCAGTATATCATCATTGTAAGGGCATGAAGAATTTAGTTCATGCTGTTTAATTGCTCAGAAGCTCACACAATCAGTTGGTAACACAACGGGGAACAGGGGTTCACAACACTTCATGCATTCTCCAAGACCTGGAGAAAGCTGCTGCCAGTTGGTAAAAAAATTCCCCTGGTTCTGCTAGATTTCTGCATTCTTGAGTAATGGGTTATCTAATTAAATTAAATGGCTCAGTAACATTGTTATCAAGGCTATTGTTAAGTATTTGATGAGATGGTTCAGATGATAATAAGACTCAAACCCTACCAAAAACTCAAAACAGGCAGTTCTGACATCCTGAGCACACAACTGGTTTGTATACCTTTGTGTTTCTGCATTAATCTAAGAGGGAAGGAAGAGGGCTAAAAAATAGGAAATAGGTCTATCCAAGGATTCCGAAGAGCTTTTTAAAGTATCAAGCCACTTAGTTTCCTAACAACCTGTAAGGCAAATAATCTATTATCCTTATTTGATATGTCTCAGCTGAGCAAGGGTTTGGAGCAGCTCCCATATGAGAAGGGACCGAATAGACAAGGATTCATCAGATTGGCAAAGACATCAACTATAAAAATATGAATAGCACAGAGAAGAAGAATTATACATTATTTTTCAAAATAGAAGGAGGAACTAAGAAACATAAGCAAGAAACAAATTTTAAAAGCAAGGGGAAATCATACAGTTTGAGGCAAATAGCCTAAGTCATTCGCACCCTTTTCAAATATCAACAGTTTGGAAAAAAAGTCTTTGTCTAACCTGCACCTTGGAAAATAGCAGTGGAAGTACGATGAGGATCAGAGGCAGGGAGAACAGCTATTAGGAGAGAAGACGTTGTGGGGCAGCCTTCCTTATACACAGACATAATTTGATTATAGGTGATTAAGACAATTTCTTTAGAACAGAGATGACCTACAGACCAGACAGTGATGCATATGGTACTTTTTTACCTAATGCATTTTAATTGTGGAGCTCATTGACAAAGAATTTTATGGAAAACAAAAGAATCAATTTATTTTAAAATGTATTAGGCAGATTAATCTGGGCTTCCAGGCATGGTGCAAATGTAACTGTTCCTCTGTAAGGCCCTAAACTGCTTCTTGCCTGGGCTGAATGAATATGCCAAGAGTATGTTTACCTTACACTCCTCTTATTTCTTTTACTAAGCATCTGTTACTGGAACTTGCTGCAGACAGTGGTCCACTTCAGTCCAACAGTTTTTATGTTGTTATCAAAGGAGGACAAGTGAAATCCTGCCCTCCTGAACTCAGCAGGTATTCTGCCATTGCCATCGCTGCATCCAGCGCATCATCCCAAAAGTTCACCCCGTATACCACAGTAATAGCCCTGCAAGAGCCACAAAACAGTCTCAGTCTCCTGCAAAAGACAGCATTACCTAGACGTTCCACAACCTGTGTTTCAACACTTCTCACCTCCCAAGGAAGCAATGAAAAAAAACCTCAGCGTATTTCTGCCCATTTCCAAGACGTAAATGTTTCTGGTAATTTGCATAAGAAACCAAATCTTATTCTCCACAATCCACTGTGATATCCAGTATTGGTTAATGGTTAAGGTTATTTTTCATAGCAAACTGACATTCAATACCCCCCAATAACTGTCCCTAGTTCAGGTGGTCTAAACGATTGTGCCGTTAGCAAAACAGCCGTGAACAAATAAAGTCCACCTTGGGCTGTGCGAGCGAGCTGTAGACTGGCCGTTGCTGTACTGGGTAACAAGGCATCATCGTTCATATAAGACCGACAAACTTGCCAGAACAATTAACAGGATGTAATCTCCACTTACCCCTCGTGCCAGACCTGAACTGATTACTCCTTGCAACCATATTTTTCAAAAATAACCTCTTAATATAACCAGTTATTGTTACATCCCTACTTGCTGAGGGATGTAATGTAGGTAATGTACAGGTAATAAAATGCTTGCTCTGCAAATGAGAAGACCCTGCATTCAGCAGTGAATGAAGTTTCCACATTGGATTTAATTATTTCTACTTTAAAATATTATCTCTCCTTGCAGAATAAAACTTCTATTTGTGTAAATCACCATGTCAGGGAACATGCATCGTAATCATTCAACTTTCAGCAGAATAATTGAATGTGGGGGTTTTCATCATGCTCATGTAAGAGATCCAGAAGATATTTCTCAACAGCAGTAAAGTAACTCCAGGGAGTGTAGTTATCATGATTATCATCAGGCAATTACCGTCTAGCTACTGAAGGATAAGAGACCTTGAGTTGCATTACTTGCATCATAACACTGACATTAAGAGTTCAATTATCACATAATACCTGCTTGTTTATCCTGTTTTACTATTTAACTTTCTAGTATGCATAAAGGGAGAAAAGCAACAATAAACACACACAAAGGGCAAGGAGCAACAATAAGAATGTACATGGAAAGAATGCGTAATCATTAGGATGTTTTAAAAGTTAAAGTAAGAAAAAAATAATAAATCTTTAGAGAAGAGTGTCCAAAGCTCTTTTTGGAGAGCTTCTGCAACATTTTCCCTGGATTCTAATTTAATAAACACTTAAAACACAAAAAGCTACTTGTAATCACACAACTAATCCCACCGTGAATCCTTAAGGCCTTGATCCAGCAAAGTGCTGTTCATTCTGACACACTCCAGCAAAGCACTTAACTCATGCTTAGTTTTAAGCACTTGAGAATCCCTCTTTGACCCCAGTAAGATTTAAGCATGATTAAAATGAAGCGTATCTTTAACCTGCCTTGGGATTTGGGGTTTGAGCAACAAGCAGTTTAATTTCATATTTTGTCTATGAAGAAGGAAAAATAATATTTCTGTAAAATATAATGGTAGTAAAATAAAGATATTCTGAAACATTCTGAGGAAGCTAAAATCCTCTAAGAAACATGTCACTCCATGCATATATTTCCACGTGCTGTCAATTAAACACACATTTGGTACTATATGAAGTGTATTGTCTATGCTTATTGTCATTTGCCTAAGAAATTTTGCTTTTCAGACTTTCACCTATAATCACGCCTTGCCCTATTGTGAACAGGATGAATATTGACATGATCTGAAACTCCAGTACTTACATGGCTGAATTACCTGGATCATTTTTTGAATGCTGGGTCTATAGTATTTTCCAGGGCAGATCTCCAATTAATTCTATGGTGTCCTATTCAGTTTCAATGGAAGGTTTTCCTCAGAAAATAGGATTTTTGCGGTTGGCAGCAAAACAGATTGAGACAGATCAGAGGAAGCACGGTTTCATAAAACATGAAAATATGGGCAATCTATTACATTTACTGAATCTTTAAGAAACATTGTGAGGGTTTGGTAGTCTTTGTCACTTTATTCCATAAAGATGCAAAGAAATAACAAAAAATAACAGGGAAGGCATAGGCCTTTAGGCAAAGGTATACACAGCATAGGATACATGTACCTATATTTAACCTCACAAATTTCAATTCCTTAGATTTTAATCAAGTCTTTTATTATATTGCAATGCTATATGTCACCCAACACTTCAGATGTGTATTTAACTATACATTAATAGCAATTCCTATTTATAATAATTGTAATTGCGTCTGGTACAATGTTCTAAGTCTAAAAGATCATAATCTCCAGGAAATGCTTTTTGTGCCCGTTAACTTCACTGCAATAAAGGTAAGAAGATCTGGGCTTGAAAGGGAAGAAAAACATTGGTGAGGTAAATCTGGAAGCAAGATCAGAAAGCAAAAAGCCAGGACACTGAAAGTCCTGCTATTCCTCTTCCCCCGGTCGTTGCGGCAGCCATGTGGATAGTTTATATTGCAGGTTCCTGCTGCTAATCAAACCGGCACATCAGGTTCAAAGGATTTACAGAGTGTTTTTTTCAAAGCCAGCTAATTTTCTATGGACTGGACTTCATTCCTAGCAGAAGTACAGTACTGTTCCCTGGGCTGATGGGGAGCAGCAGGCTAGGGAAGCGTTTACATGGCTTTTAAAGCTAAAAGGCAGCCCTGCCACATTCGGTGACCTCCAAAGTGAGTAGACTTGCAAATAGCAAAGACTGAATTTAATTCAGTACCCAGGATGCCACTAATGTTTTACATGCATGATCAATGAGCAGAACTGGGCTGTGAGAAGTGCTGAATATTCAGGGCAATGAAATTCTCTAACCCTAATTTCAAAGATAAAATACCATTTTCACTTTGACAAGGCTGTTTTGGGTGTTTTCCAAGAATAGTGATGTTCAAAAAGCTCATTAGAAACTTTAAACTGAATGAACAACCACTGTCCTTTGTCAGGCCTAGAATTACTTAGGGTGTAATTGGTTATGTTCATATGACTTATTGGCTGTGGTGCATATAACACAACGAGCTATCCGTGCCAAATCATCCTGAATAGCTTGCCACGTTGTTATTGTAACCTTCACACTTCTTCTCCCGCCCGTATAGTTTGTCACTGCTGTTCAAGGTTCTCAGCTGCACTTGGACTTACTGCATTTGTCTGTTTAAGTCCTATGGAAACAGACTTTGCAATTTGAATGCTACAGAGACACAACAACATCAGGCACCGACACGTCTTTTACAGAGCTGTAGGAACACTTCAAATATAGATTGTACACTCTCTCCAGAAGGGATCATTACGATCAGGCAATTAGATGGACCCTGTATGATACCACCTGTCTGAGTTATGGCAGGGAAGATGAATTTCAGTCCTTCCTCTACCTATCCTTCACCAGCAATTCATCACATGCTCACTTCAGGTTGCTGGCCCTTAAGACAAGTGCTGTAGAGCAAGTGATAAAAAGCGGTGTCATAACCTGTGAAATTTATATCATTCCCTGTCTTAAAACCAGCATGAGATCTTGGTGGCCTGTACTGAGGTTCAGTGTAAATAGTGACCTATTAAATCTACTTGTAGTTTATCCATCCATTGCGATAAACTAAAACCATATTTAACCTAAGATCAAACTTCTAAGCTTCTGTAGAGAAAGCCAAAAACCTACCAGACTCAAGAGCAGTTATGTCCAGACAGAAGATGTCTTCTCGATAACCAAGAAGAACAATTTACCCAAGACAGTCATTGAGTAGACCAAATCAGAAGCAAAATGTTGCATTCCACCAGGGAAGAAATTACATCCCTGCTGGCACTTGGTCACATCTTGCATCATTTCTTTCACTAATGTTTACTTTGAGCCAAATCACTTTAAGAAATCTCACATTAGTTTAATTTTCCATCTTTTTAAATGCAAATTTTTATTGTTCTAAATTTACAGTACAGGTTTTTCTAGGGGATTATCTAGTTGCAGTCCGGGGGTTTTTTCCAAACAATTTCAGTTTTCCTTTAAAAGTCCAGCTTTAAATTCCATTTTTATTACTACAATTCCACTGAATGCTAACAAGCGTGTTGACAGTTGCAGGCATGTAGCTTTCTAATATTACCTTGCAAGCAAAATGCCCTTTTTCTATCCAGATAAAAACCTCTTTCCTATTGACATTATCCTTTTTCTATATCATAATATCCTGCAACATAGAAGAAGATAGAACACATGCTGTTTTCTCAGAGATCTGTTACCACGACTACATATTAATAAAAGCTTTCTGGGACAGTATTCCCTCCCTTAGAAGTCTCGGCATATGTAGAGGGTTAAGCTCTTAACTGGAAAGATGGAAGCACATATATCTGAAGTATTTTTACTGCATCATCTGCTTGTGCAGAATTTTAGGGGTTTTTTTCTGGTTTCACTATGAACTTTCTCTGGCCTGAACATTTTCCCTTTGGCTCAAATAAGGGAATTTAAAGTATTTGGACTCCAGACAGGGAAAATATGAGATAAATTTATTGGAATTCATGGCATTTTCACACATGGCAGGCAGTGCAATAATTATCTCCTGAACTCAAGATACCATTATGATAAAATTAGAACTGGAAACTACTTGTTTATTCTGAAAATCGCCTTCTACAAACAGAAACAGAAGTTTAGACCACAACGACAGGTGGTAAATTAATCCAAATCATAACTGGAGAATTAGGCGAGGCTCCTCAGCAAGAATAAGTCAAACTAGACCTAGAGCCTTTCAGATGTTTGCCAGCAGTGACAAAAGTTTGGCCACCAAGTCCTAGAACAGCAGAAGTGACTGCAAGCTTGCACCATGCTGTCACACCAAGATTCATGAGCTTTTCACCTTTTGACTGAAGCTCCCCATTGTTGAGAAGGAGCATCCTCAAAATCTGCTATGATACAAGACTGTTGCAGGGAATCAGGTGTATTTGGGACATGCTGCAAGGATTACCCTTGCACGTACGCAAAGATGTCCTGCAAAGCTCAGTTCTTGAATGAGATCCAGTAGCCACAAGTTTGAATTTATTCCTCAATACTCCGTATCGTTCTCATTTTCATGTCTGTGGTAGAGTGCTGGCAATGGAGTTTGTAAACCCTGTCCTCTTGCAAGCTGTCATATCTTGTCTGAAATGTATCCATGCTGATTTAAACACTCAGGCTTATTTTCTGTTGTTGTTCATGATACTAAAACTCAGCTGCTCAGATGTTTGCATCTTTCTAAGAAGGGAAAGTATTGTCAAAGTGAATTCATTTGCAAATTCAAGATGACAGTCATGGTAAAAAAAGATCACTTACATTCACCCAGCTATTTCTCAAATGATTTTTACTGCCTTCTGAATGCCTAATTAGGAAGACATATCTGATAGTTAAATACTGCAGGACATTATATATGAATTATTGTCTTCTAGTATTTTGTCAAAAGTATAATCAAAAGTACATTATGTGGGAGAAAAGGTAGTTTTTCATCTGTTTATGCCTGTGGATATATTTACCTTACGTCTCTAATGAAATCTGTAAATGCAAGTGTGGTTAGATTATCAAGAACATTTTCACAAATCACATTGACTTGCAAACGGGTATGAATAATTCTTCTCTTTGTTCTTACTCTAATTCTCTTACTCTGATTCTCCATGTTTGCTCTCTGTCTTTGGCATGGCTGGAGGACATTAGGCAGCAACACATCCGAACCGTCCTTTCCGTCTCCGTGCGCCAAGATCCTCAAGACAGTGAGTAATGGGAACCGGGTTGTGGCTAAATTGCTCTAGAGATGACTGTTCAGCAAAGAGGATTATCTAGAGGCAGGTAACCCAGGCAAGATAAAGTTCAACGCATCAATAAACTGGCTTCTTGTCTAATTAACACATGCTGAACACATCCCTGGGCTGATTTACAATTCCATCTATTGGAGTTTAGGCTGGAGCGTGGGTTCCGCAGAGCCCTGCTCTGCCATTGCGAGGCTAGTGGCTCTCTGCTGTAAGCTCTGTGCAGTGGAAAAAATGCATTTCTCCTGTATTTTTGAGTGGCTATTTGTAAATTGCATGCAAGTTTGTCATTAAAACGTCTCTCACAGATAGGAGAGTTGAACACACAATTGTTTTTATAGTGGTCTTTAAACAAGTTTATATTTTATATAAATATATTAAGGCAGGAGCTTCTTTGATCTTAATGCTGCATGATGACAACTGCAGGTCAGGTGTCTGTCCTGACTCCCGTACAACATTTTAAGTCACATGGTGTTTCAAAATCATATTTTTTTGCTAAGGTATTTTTGGCATTTTAGTATTGGGTAGGGAAATAAAACATGTGACGAGATTCAACCATGGCTTCTTTGATATACATAAAGCTGAGGGCTCGCAGTGACATGACCTGGTGTTGCTCCAGCTGAGGAACAAGGAAAACGGAATAAAAAGTAGGTAAGAAAGATCCCTTTTTGCTAGAGTTATATAAGTAGTGGAATAACTTTCAAGTTCATGACACTCGATAGCAATGAAAATGGAGGAGAATCATAAAGATCACGCTATTATTATCATGTGCACCTTTAGAATTCAGATGAGTCGTAGACATACCAAAAAGCTGAAGGTCTAGGAATTTCTGGAGGGACTAGAAATTTTTTAGTTTACTAAAAGGTGCTGTGACATGGGAAGGGTAAAGAATCCTGAGAAATATGGCTAAGAGGAAGACAGTCATACAAATTAAGGGAAAAAAAATATAATTTGAAGAAATATTTGGGTCTCTAAGAGGTTTGCAGTTTTACTGGAGTCCTATTCTCAAACAATGATTCATAAATTCTAAGGCATCTTCAAAAGCAAATATGAGGACAGCACTTAAAATAATTCTCACTCAAGCATTTATCTCCACAGGAAAGGTTCTAGGAAAAAAACTTTCCCTAGTTATCTATAGTTAAATAAGTTATTATTCTCTGATGGACTAGGATGATCTGAAACATTGTATACCACAATCGGAAACAAAACATTATTTGGAAAAAACATGTTATTAGGGCTCAGAAAGAACAGAAAAGGAAGAAAGTTTAAAACAAACAAACAAACAAACAAAACCACAAAGAGAAGGAAAAAAAGGCAAGGAAAATGAGAGAAAACATGTGGGCTCTTGACCATTGGTCCTTTCTGACTCCAGAGCACCAGTTTCAGAGACCCCGGCTGAACAAATCCTTCCATGCCTGAAATAATGAAAAAAGGCTTCTAGTTAAATACTTGCTAAAGGTTTTGAAAATAAGAAAAGGTCAAAGTATCTACATGAGGATGAAGGCAAGAGAAACAATACCACCCGTATCACCACTGTGTGCAAATTAGTATCTCCTACAGAGCAGAAGAGAAAGTATCAAGCAGAGAACAGCCACAGTGACACTTCTTTCAGTCATGTATGTGCTAAAGTAAAAAACTCTCACTGGAGGCAAAGCCCCAACAAGGTTGTCCCTAGAAGCCTAGTTCTGGACTCCTGGCACTCAAAAGCAGAGGGAAGGAAGCAGGATTGGGCAGTAAAGTGTTTTAGCCAGACACTTGCCACTGACTGAGTGAGGAACTGGAGAATAATTGCAGCAGAACAGGGGCTGGGGTCTGCAGGCAGAGAACACGATACCATTTCTTATACCAAAGGCACCTGGGATTCAGGGTGTGATGATTTCTGACATACTGAGCCAAACTCAGTCCTGTTCCAGCTTCACTGATGACAGCAGATTTCCATCATGCATCAATTTGGACCACTGTCTTTCCAGAAATACAGTACAGCTGGAATGCTGGGGGAAGGAAGCAAACTTCAAGTCCTGCTTGACCAACCTGATCTCCTTCTGTGACAGGGTGATGTGCTTAGTGGGTGAGGGAAAGGCTGTGGATGTTGTCTCCCTAGACGCTAGTAAAGCCTTTGGCACTGTTTCCCACAACGTGCTCCTGAAGAAGCTGGCTGCTCATGGCCTGGACAGAGTTAAATCCAGTTGGTGGCCGGTCACTAGTGGTGTTCCCCAGGGCTCAGCACTGGGGTCAGTTCTGTTTAACATCTTGTTGTTTCTTTTATGACTAGGTCATGCTGTTCAAAAGTTGAAAGTGAACAACATATGTACGATCTCAGTGCATGTGTCTGTACCAGGGAGTATTATGGCTCACCCCCAAAAACCCCTAACTCTCCAAACCATGGCTAGGCTCCATTATAATTCTTCTTCTCACTATGATCATCGTTTTTCATTCTCTGGTCAGAATAGACATGATTAAACAGAGGCAATTAATTCACACTAAACGGTTTACTGCAAGGAAGCCCAGCCCATTACTTCCCCTACATATATAACAGTTGAAAACATTGATAAAGAAAATATTTCTGTGTACTTTAAGAGAAAAATAGCACATTAATGCAGGAAGAATGCAGCTTTCCTTTTCAGATACAAGACAATACAGTAAAATTTCCCAGGGAAAGTTTCTGGCCTCTGAAGTCACTGAAACCTCACGGGGAGAAAAAAATTCACTATGTAGCTTTGACTTAAAGAACTGGCTCACATTCCCCAAGCTACTGCTTTCCACACCCCTGTCCTTCCAGTCATTTGGAGAGGTTGGATTTGTGATCAGAGGCACTTTGCAATCAGTATAAATGCTCACATTTACAGTGACTCTTTAAAACAGCATATTGCCTTGAGAATCAGAGTTTAAGCACGAGGGAAAGGTGCTAAAAGACTTCACAGCCCAGCACAAAAGAGATCACATTGACACTATGTAAACCTACATTGAACTTATTGATAAGAAACTCAAGAATGACTTTCAGTACAGGCCATTACATTTATTAAAGCTTTTACAAGTTCCTTCACAATATTCCACTACCGATTTGAAATCCCTACATGAGCTGAGATTTCCAGAAATGAACAACAATGGGGATTAATTCTGTTATGATTAAATTGCACAATAGTTCCCAAATAAAGCAAATATTTTTACATTTTTTTCCTGAGTTTTAAATATGTATCTTTAGATTCCTATATTTCAAAATATGATTTCCTAGAAGATGGTTGGTATTTTTTCCCCTGGCTAAGCACAAAACAATATTAGCATCTCTAGCAGAAAGCCCCGGTAACTGGATTGACAATTAAAAACACAAATATCAAACCGCAGAGGAAAGATTACTCAGGTCCAGTAATTTGCAGTTTTGTTTAGAAGAACAGGATGCTTAAGGGCATTAAACAAACAGCATAAAATGCACTGTGTAATGGCAGTGACATTTTCAGTTATCATTATTGTAAAAGGCAACAAAATACATATTGTCAGCTAACATACTTGCAACAGCCTGCATCTTCAAAGCATTTGTTCAAAGAAGACATTTTTAGAATTGTCCCAGATATTTGGGGCACAAGTTCCTTTACTTGAGAAAATTCAAAACCATGAATCGTGACTTTCTGACAGACAACCCTTTGTGCTGTTTTGATCACAACACTACTCTAAAATGAGTAAATGGCAACTCCAAGGGCTGAAGCCCCATAGTCTGCCCTACCCCCTCCAGCTTCTCCACCGGGCTACACCAGCATACCAAAATGCACGGGTGCAAATGGTGCCTGTTGCTCCCTTGCCAGCACCCATACTGACACACCCACAAAAACCAGTTTGAAACTGGTGTTCCCTTCCTTGGGCTTCTAATTGTTGAGGATTGCGGTACCTGCAATATCTTGCAACTGTTCCATCTCTAGGAGAAAGACATTCAAATTAATAAAAAGAAAAAAGGTGAGATGCAGTCAGTACAATCCAGAATCCTTCCTGCAGATAGTCTACAAAGGCGGCCTAACCAACTGCTCCATCACATTTTCCTCATGAAGAAATAATTTGCAAATAGCAGTAGCAGAAGAAGAAAGATTACAGCTGCACAGGGAAAAAATCCAAGGAATTCAGCTAAGAACATTGCACATAAATGAAAGATTTTCTTTGTTTCCTCCACTTAGAACAGGACAGAGCCTGACAGAAAAAAAGCACTCAGTTCAGTCTCTAAAGAAAGTAAAGCAGGTCTAGCTTTCCAGTTTACATTTCTACCCAATCCAAAAAGTAACAGAAATAAAATTTTGTCTCTTATATGTGCTACAGGAACATAGCAATTTGCTGTAACTAATGTTAGGGATCAAAAATGCTTTTACAATTACTGCCTGGGGTACAGATGTTCATTTCTTGACTCGCTCCCTCTTTTCACTGATATACCACTGGCAGTCTTTTTGCAGCACTTTGGCTTTGCTGGTCATTTTTCATATACTGGCTTTATACACTTAATATTCAGTGTGTATGGGTTTTTTTATATTCTTTGCTAGTGTTCTCTCTTTAAGTAATAAAACACCAGCATTGCTAGGTGCCTCGAAAGGTGAGAGCTAAAACTGAACATAGACTGCAGCAATCCACATCTGCTGCTGCAGTGAATCAGTGCATCTCCCTTCCAGTCATCAGAGCAGCATTTTGTTTTACTCCACCTAAGGATCTGGTCCTCATACGTGATATAAAGTAAGTGTCACTGCTGAGATCTTCCTGGGCTAATGAAAACAATCATCTCATTTGTTTTGTGCTGTGAGATTCAGTTTCTTAAATATCAACTCAGCCCGAGGAGAGAGTGAGGGGGGAATACAGAGCATCCTCTGCATGGTTCATCGATCTACTCCACAGACTCCTGTGCCTCCGCAGCACACGGCAGGACACGGCGCAAGCCTAGTGCATCACAGCTGATTAAGGATCCTGACTGCTGATCTTATGAGAAGCAGTTAAGGAAGGAATTGGGGAAAAAATGTCAGAGGCTCAAGGGGAAAAAAAGGAATGAAGGAATAGAAAATGAAGTGCGAAAATAGCACAGACAAAGACATAAAAGGGCAAAGACAATGACGAGTCAGGTGAGCTGCGAGAGTGAAAATTACCTTGAAAAGAATTAGAGAGCATTAGAGATTGGAAAAGCAGCACATTTTAAAGATTGCACTCTCACTTTGGTTTGGGAGATCCTTCTTTTGAAGAGAGAGAAAGACTAAAGGCAATCACCAACCCAACTAGCTTTCAGTTCCATTGGGATCTTCTATAAGACTACCGTAAAGTTAATAAGGGGCATTCAGAACTTGTATTTCAGTTACCTAACTCTTAATTACCCTCAACTTGACTATCTATCTATGCAGCAGACCAATTTGATATAGGCATGTACACCAGCCTCCACTTTGGAGGCTCTACAGCAGCTGATGCTAAGGCCAGCAGGATACCCCTCTTTCTGCAGGGTGCATAGTCCATATGCTTTTCATCCATCATTAATAATAGCCGATGTTGTTTCTTTTATGACTAGGTCATGCTGTTCAAAAGTTGAAAGTGAACAACGTATGTACCATCAGCAAGATGGTTAAAGATTTGAGGTCTGCTCGTCCAGATATAGATTCAAAGGCTCAGCTTGCAAAGATCAAGTTCTTTCTGAATGTGAGGTACTGCACACACAGAAGTTGTATCAATCAGATAATTGAAGGTTGGCTCATAATAATTACAATACCTTCGTGAAAAAGTATGCAAGGCGGAGGTAAAATTGTGCCTTTCTAACTCACCCTTTGTCTCCAGCTCATACTCTCAAAATAAGAGTAGTCTGCTCCCTGAGAGTGCTAAAATTTTCATAGGATAAGAACCACAACATGCCAGCCATATCTACCAGGATGCCAAAGGTGGAAAAAAAAGAAATGGTAATGGATTACAGACAGGAGATGACAAGAATTCTCCAAGGGACCTATTACTCCACTGCTGGCTGACCTACAAGGAGGCTCGCTCTGCTGCTACATCCAAGGGCAGCCAAGTATGTCAAGTCCAGCAGATCCTGCCAGCTCATCTCCTTCCTCCGCTGATGCACCAGGCTGCCCAGGAGCCACCAAGCCATCACTTTCCTGCAGGTATCACGCAACATCCTTGCCAGGCAGCTCTGGTACTGCTTCCACAAAAAAACACACATTGGTCTTCAGGGCACTTGTACCTCCAGTTTACTTCATAAATATGCATCGGCTCAAGTCACTTGTAAAATAGACAATTATTTTTATTTTTAAGAAGAAACTCTGAGGAATAAGTTTAGTAAGAAGGTTGTAGAGGCAGGGTTTGAACAGGGATTCCTCCAGCCCCTGATAGGATTTAAACCACAGCAACATTCTTGCTCAAAGGTAATAAACTCTCCAAAGCAGGCACTCTGTCTTCCTGAGTTAAGAATAATACTCTGAACATCTCAGGGATTATCTAGTACTAAGAAAACACTTATTAACAATCTATATTAAATCATTCAGACATTAGATTTTGTCCTTTTTATAAGGAAAATTGCATTTTTTGAATGAAATGAAAAGGATTTTAGCCTACATGGACCAAGGTTTCAGTTGGGTATCTCCATCATAAATAACAGCTAGAAATGAAAAGACTTTGCTTTTCAGTTAGGCCAAATGAGGTACTGGCCTAAAGAGCAATTGGTAGGGTCTCCAGCAAAACCCCAGACTCTGGTGCTAGAAACCCAGGGAAAGAGTAACTCTTTACCTTATGCATTTAAAAGTTTGCATTCATAACTCCTGAAGAAAAGAGATTTTGGTATCAATTTTTTCCTCTTTATTTGCAAGAGGTACAGCCTTCTTTCAGCTTTTTAAAATTCAGAGAGAGTATGAATATTCTCCCGAGCACTATGTCCCTGCTGGTCATAATCAAGAGAGACAGTAGGGGGGCTGGAATTCTTTGAGTTCTTCCAAGACTGAAGATGTTCCCTACTTACTACAGAGGAGGACAAGAAGCTGTCCTACCACTAAAACTCTCCCACACTGAAACTAGAGTTGCAGCACATCTGCAAAATGTTTATTTGTTATTGCATTTCATCCTCATAAGCAAGCTTGTTTGCTTGATGTGTCACATCAAAAATCCATGCAAATTTAACTAGGAAGACCGGTACAAAACCTGCTATAAAGCACAACCAAAACAGGTAGCAGGCCCTGTTAAGCAGCATTCACCCGCAGTGGTTTCTTCTGTCTTTCCTCTCCTACTGAAGGGACAGAAAGGATTTTTGAGCAAATTATCAGGACAGATACGTGTTTCCATCTGTTCCCTTCCCAAATCCCTGTAATCGTGTTTGTTGAAGTGCAATTTCCAATAGGCTAAATCCCTACCAAAATTGTCTTCTGCTGCCTTGTTGTCTTGTTTGTTTGTCCTTCATCTTGTTCCTTGCATATAATTTCTGTGCTTATTTTCTGCAGTCTGCAGAACGAACACTCATCCTCTTTTCTAAACCATGGAGCAATGTGACATTTTCAGCTATGAAGGCAGCCTTCAGAGCCTTCTGCTTCTGAAACTGATACATCTTTAAGTCACGTTTCCTTTTTTCCCCTCCTGATTTTTTTTTTCTCCTTGATTCCGTTCCTCCCCCCAACTTCCATAGGACCTGCTTTTATATGGGTAACATCTGTGGATCCAAGAAATCCTCAGTTGCTTTGGTGCTTGGAAACACAGTCACCTATTTGTCAGGATCACAAGCCATCTCCTCCATTAGAAGTAATAACTTACATTTCAGGCACTCTCCCTCCACGGCAGGCAGCAGACACGCCATATCACATAGTGGCCACAATAACTGATCATTCTTTCTCCTTTTTTATCATTGACATGAAAAGGTACTTACTGGAACTTAAAACTCCTGATAGGAATATTCCTATTAACTATATTTATTATATATTATTATAACTATATATTTATTACTCAAATGTTTGCTGTTGCAGCATTTAAACCAGATCAGTCTCTTCCTTCAGTAACTCAGCAAACTTACTAAAGTAAAACTCAAATATTAGATGAAGGTCTCATATCTCAAATAAAACTTTCACAGATCAAAGCTGAACTCCTAAATTTGGTCATAGGAGATGTGCTATCTTACTGACAGAAAACAAAACCCATCTCCAAAACAAAAGGTCAACATTTTAATCTGCAAAAGTCCTATTGTTACCATCAAGAGTTGTGATTTTGGACTTGATGCATGTTACTTGGAATAATTCACAATTGATTTTATCATGAAAATTGCTTTTATAAGGCTAGAATATGCTCTAAGAGCCATCTCCAATGACTCCGATCAGAAATTCAATGATTTTATGTAGAAATTGTATGTAAGAATCAAAAAAAATAATATTGCAGTTAAACTCCAAAGAGAATTCAGGCAGGCAGAATGTAACTGTACCAGATGGAACTTTAGTTTAATTCATTTAAGCTGACACCTCCTCTCTTGCAAAAATAATTTTACAAAGAATACTATTCTCTTAGTTCAACACTGTTAACTGGCACAACGGTCATGTACCTTGCAAATCTCTATCAATTAAAATCTACTTTAATCACAGCAGTTTTGAGCCACTCAATTATCATTTTACCTCCTCATTACTAAAATGTGCTACCTGTACCTTAATTTATTATTCACATACATACTCTGAAATCTTGCTTATTCCCTTTGGAAATCGTTGCCTTCACTGAGATAAATTCATCCATGATAGATAACAGCTCTGTTAGCACTTAGTAATCCAGATCAGATTATTAGATTAGGACTGAACGTGCATTAGTATAATAAGACAGAAATCTATTCCAAATAGAGTGCAAACAAGCCCTACTTTAGAAAATAAATTAATGCAGCTCAACTTTGAGTACAGCATTCAGTAGAAAACAAGGATATTCTGCCGAGAAAGCCTGCAGGAGAATGTGATTTGTGGAATGGGCAGAGGTCCAGAAAGCATTATATCTTGCTTGTCCTTTCCTCCTTTCTTTATAATAAGATCACCCCTAAAAGCCAACATTCACATATACACTAATTATAAATAAAAATAAACCATCTTAATTTTTACTATTGTGCTGTAAAAAGATCCTACTCTGCTTTGGATGCAGTATATGAGCAGCAGTCCTACTTTTTCAGTTTCCTGGAGTCTCTTTCATAAATTTATGCAACAAAAAGGCATGAATCTTACTCTAAGCCTTTCCCCCATAACTGTTTCTAGGGGTTTTTTGCTTCAGGATCTTTCTGTTCCATTCTATAATCTCTTCTGCCCCAAAGGGACTTTTCAACTCTTTATTCCTTGCTCAAGTTAATAGGGCTCAGAGGATTTAGCAGAATAATTCTTCATCTCCAGGAAGGGCTCAATAGTTTCAAAATGTGATGACTTAACAATATGCCTTTATCCACTGACAAATTTCTCGCTCTTCTCCCTCTCTTACACCAAAATGCAAAATTCAGCTCAATCCGTTTTAACTCCTACATCCATTTTTCAGTTTTAGAAACTACCAAGAAAGACTTCAGAGCTGTAGTGTCTTTGGCTGAGATGTAAGTCAGGGAATGCTTCCAGCTCCTCAAACTACCTTTTCAGTTCAGCATTGGGGTTAGAGCTCTCCTCTCCCCGTGTCTTGATTTCTCTGGGCAGGACAGCCAGGCAGACATGCTGAAGGAGAGCCATGGCATGCTCTTGCAAGCCTTCAGGCAAGAGAGCATGACTGAGATGTCTCCCCTGTGGTCTAAGTATACCCTCTGACCACATAAATCAGATATAACATCAAATATTCCTTGAATTAATATTTTGATTTGATGATAGATGAAGACTGAAGATAGCAAGAGAAATGGAAGTTTTACTCTGAACTTCTACTATGTGTCACTTCTCCCAGTTAAAAGTTAGGGAAGTGGTCTGTAAGTACCTGCTATTTGAGCACCTTCCCTTCAGGTAACCAGTTTAGCTGAAGACATCAGAACTGCCTTCATGAGCCAGAAAAAATAAACACTGCAGAAGTGGACATCAGCATTCAGATGGCAACACTTTCCCACCCTCCTGCACTTTCTCTCTGTATGTCACCGTGCTGACCCGTGATATAGATCCAAAGGGAAGTGGAAAAGCTTGAACACCTCAGACTTTGATCAGGCAACTATACATGTTTGAACACCTAGCAAGTTTTTATATAAACAGGGTTCGATGGCATCTCTACCTTGTCAGCCAAGGCACACAGGCTAGCTTTCATCTAGCTGTCTTGTAAACCCTTCCTGGCTACTCCAGTAGCAAGAAGCTCAGTACAGACTGCAAAATCCACCAAAGAGCAAGAAAAACTTGCCTTCATTTTCTCTTGAACCCATCAACATGGCCTTGCGAGGACCTCCAGGCTGCCTCTCCTGGTGAGCTTCCATAGCCCAGAGTCATTCATGTATCTTATCCTGTACTGAAAACAGGAGGCTTGCAGACCTGATGCGACTTCAGTGAAGACCTATTCTTAACTTTCTCAGTGTCCCTGCCAACCAGACTCCTTTTCTAATTTTAATGCATTTTATAAAATTCTTTGGGCTTGGCAGCTTCACTCAGACGGATGAGAATCTTCTACCGTGCTGCTTGCAGTTCTGCTGGAAACTTACAAGAAAATTGAAACCAGACTTGAAAAAAATATTTCAACCGACAATTAAACGTTGTGAAAAGACAGGTTAATCTCAACGGACCTCAAAGTTGACAAAGTCATTGTTTAATGTGTTTAGATATAAAGCTAAAAGAAATTTGATAACAGCAATAAGGCAGTTCCAAGAATATTGTTACCATGAAATAATTACATCCCGACAGGATTAGAGGTAATCAGCCACACTGTGTCTCAGTACACCTCGGGGGGTGATTATCTTACCATAACAACACCACCCATTGTGTTTCATTGCTTAAACGTGTTCTGATAAAATAACATAGTTTTAAAGTTTGTGTAGCTGTTTGTGTTACCAGAGGAGCAAGAAAATTATAGTCATAGTATATTTTCTTTTCCCAGTAGTTTTGTATTTTAAAAAATTAAATCCCACTGGAAATTTACAAACATATTCATTACAAAAATATGTTCAGCATTTAGATTGCAACATAAATAATCAAAATTAGGACATTTGAATATGTCTTGGCAGGCTGTACTTTTTTCACGCTGCTATGACTTTAATTTGTGTCACTATTTTAATGTTATTTAAATATGGAATTTTACTTATAGCATTTATGAATTGCTAGAACGAAAGAAAATAAAGTGTTTCATAGAAGATTATGAGCCACACAGAATATTATTTGTTTACTTAAATGACCAAAAAATAAAGTAATAAATCTTAGTCTCTCAAATAAATGAAACTATTATGCCTGATTGAATGTATTTATTTATACTAATAAAAAATAATATCTTCACAGGTATTACTTTGCTATTATTTGTTATGTGCTGTCAGTGCATTAGGCAAATATAAAAACAAATAAAAACGTATGACATAAATAAGAGCTCCATGGCACTATTCTATACAGTATAGTAGTATGGCACCATATGGATTCTGCTATGTTTTCTTAAATCTGTGCATGGCAACTGACAGTATAGGTCAGCTTCGATAGTGGAACCCTACAGGCGCCATGCTGGGCGGCTGGTCTGTCAAGGCCAGTATCCCACATACAGTAATCATAGGTAAGTGATATTGTCTGTCACTTATTTCTCATTACAGACAGATCTAGTGGTGACAGTTTATTACTGCTGCAGATACTTATGTGATTTGTGTGATCAAACCAAATTTTCCCAATTCCTTTATTACTTGAATATAACACTGGCACTTGGCTTGGCAGTCTAAACTTAAGAAAACAACAACTTATTCTGAGCACGTGAGAAGCCTTGGAATTGTAGAGGCACACTGAGGGCAAACAATAAATTACAAATGAAGAGAGATTTACCAAGAGCAGCTACTACTCAGAGAAAGATCATGTTTTGGTCTTCTTGACCTTTCTGAAGACTGGCTTTCTGGCTCATTACTAAGAACTTTGAAGACTATTATAAATGGCTGACTCAGCTATTCTGGAAATGAATTATGCGGACTATAAAAGGAACTTAACTGACCTCATATACTACCATCTTTTGAATTACTATTTTGATTTGAATTAAAAGTCAAAGGGAAATTAAAATGGTTATCTTTATGACTGCTTTAAAGATTTTTAAACCTATAACTGAAAAAAATAGAAAAATTTGCATTTTTATAGCACATTACTCAAGAATCCCAAGAAACAGCTAATGTATGGGATCCCCATTTTACAGATAAGAAAACTGAGGCATGAAGACAGTGGAGAACAAGTCCACCCAGAAAATTTACTGCCTTTTACAAACAGCAACTTCTTCCATTAATGCATCGCAAGACTATGTTCTATTAGTAATTACTACACCATGTCATTTTTACACTAATTTCCACAGGAAAAATTTGCCTTTCAAGAACACTAGCCTTAAATGCTCAGGAAGCCAAACTGAGAATAAATAATGGAACCATCCTTCTCCCACATGGCACCATCTTCTTTCATAGGACCCCTCTGAGTGCATCTATTTTCTGTTCATACTGAGAATATGTAAATGAAGGTGTGAATGCTGCACATTTGAAGAGAATCAAAGCTGAAATCAAAGAACAAAATGTCTTACTGGGAAGGCATCTTTCAATTTGTTCTGTGCCATTTTGCAGACAAAGAAATAAAAGCCTCTGCACTATCAATAGGGCTTTGTTTTAACTCTGCATCACAGAGACTTGTAAATCTACTGTCATAACTGCTCCAAAAATTCTTCTACAGTCAGCCAAAATCAATGATTATATTAGAGGTTTCCAAAGGATTATTATTTTTTTTTTTAAATTCAGAAAACGATTTAAATCTCACAGTGGAACTAGTATATACGCACGAAACACAGAAAACATTTTGCTTTACCTCTTTGTTTTTTTCTAATACTTGTAACTGCAACAGCATCTGAAATCAACAGCTATTTTGGGCATTGTATGCTTTTCATCAAATTGCAGTCAGTAGAAATACTTTCCCTAGTGGTCTTCAAAACTCTGATATTCGTGTCATAAAAATCTATTCAGAATTCAATATCCACATTAGTACTGGTGCTGTTTGGGAATACATCATTCCGACAAGGACTCAAAACACTTACGTAAAGGATGACTGGATGAGAAAGATTTCTTTTCTAGGCACAACAGGACAGATCTTAGTCTGCTTCTATCTCCTTGCAAGAGGCACAATGCCAAAACAACCCCACCAAATCAAACAAACAAAAGAAAAAAAGAAAGCAAGCCAGTGTAATTATCTACTTGGAAATCCCTCAGAAGGACCGGAAATCCTGGGTGCCCAAAGACAAAATGGGTGGTTGGAAGGGCTCTGAGCCCCAGCCACTTCTGGGTTCCACAACTTCTTTAAGAGCCACCACACCAGTTCAAAAATCAAGCATGAACTAAAGAAAATATCAGAGGGTCAAAACCCTGCCCTCTGCTGTTGTAATTAACCATGATGCATAAGCTTCTTCATGAAGCAACCAACCTCTGTCTCACGCTGACTGTGGTCTGTTCCTTTACTGCTCCTGCTTGAGTATTCCCTGTTGTTATTACTCAGTTTTCAGTGTATTACACCTTCTTTGTTTTAAAAATACTTCTCACCTTTGGGCCTTCCTACAACAAAACTACAATTTTTAAATGTCCCTTAGCAGACAGAAGGAACTGGGAGAAGGAGGGATTCTTACAACTCTGCTGGCACCATATTTCACTTTGCAGAACCAGGCTCAAGCCTCTCCTCTTTCCACACCAGAGCTGCATATGTTTCTCTCTTACTCTTCTAACTCATCTGCTTGCCCATCCTAGCTTCTGATCTCCCTCACACTGTCTGCATTTCCTTCTTTACTCTTTTCCTCAAGCCACTACTATGCAGTAGTCCCCTGCTCAGTACAAACCTGCGAGAGTTTCTTTTTACTAGCCCCACTGCTTCTCAGTTGTTCATTTTTCTTTCTAAGTTTGTTGAACTTCTTGTCTGTCACAGCCGATTAGAGCTGTTCTTTTCCAGTCTCAAAGTAGGCCCAGTTCAATCTAGCTTTTAGCGATCATTAATTTAGTCTTAATGTAGTCTCTAAAACTTGAATCAGTTTCCATTCTTCTATTACATCATTTGTGACCGACTCCCTCCTGCAACCAGCCTTTCACTTGAATTTTTGTCTGTCTTTGATTCCCCTGTGACCCTTTCACCTCCCGATTTTCATTCCTTCTACTTTGCTTTTTCAAATGAGCCTTTCCACCCCTCTTCCATTCCTAGATGGTTCCACAGAGCTGCATCCATTGTTACCATTTTTGCTCCTAGCTCACTGTCTATTTGGATAATGCCATCAAAAATACAAACTCAGTAATCACCTTAAGGCCAGTGTTTCACAGAACTACTTCTCCACTTGGATAGGTCTACCTAGGTGCTCGCTCTCTCTGGCATCCTCTACATGCCAAGCAACCAGCCAAAGGCCAAGAAGTTTTCAAATCAGTCCCAGAGGATCGTTACTTCCAATACAGATACAAGCAGTATCCTCACATGCTCATCATGTGTATTGTCTTTGACTCAAACCTTACTCTGGTTTTTCAGATCCAGGCTGATTCCAGGAGGTCCTTTCTCTTATCTGAAGGCTTGTGCATCCACATAATCAGGCTTTCATCTTGGATCTCCAACTGCTGAATAAAATATGATGCTCTGGACCAATATAACTCTTCACATTACCATTGTCTGAAGACAAGTAGCACCAACTTCAGACAGTACTCTTAGTGGAGGAGAGATACATAGTTCTTTAAGGTATACATTTTGTTTGTACATAACACAACTTGTCAGATCAACAGGTGCTCCAGACACACCAACGTTTTCTCTGCTGAGGTATTTGAAAGATGCATCTTTTTACCAGAACTTTATTTTAGTGTTTTATCTCTTGCTAGATATTTCTTCATATGATGCAAAAAAATGAAGCTTTAAGAGTTAAAACACACAGACTCCTTAAACTCAAAAGCTTCCCAAAAGATTCCACAACTGTAAACAGCAATAGTAGATACTTTTTTTCTCCTCATTTCATCCAGCATGAGTCTGTTTCCAGGGCTTGCTGACTATATTTTTCCTCTCAAAATAACAAAACTTGTTTTGGAGGAAAGAAGCACTTAGAACTGCTGTTAACATTTCTTCAGTATTCTAATGAACTTAATAAGCTCCCATGATGCTTCTTACAATGTAGAGAAACCTTCAAAAATATTAAAGTGACTCTGTTTACTCCAGCAGTAAGGAGCACTCCAGATAACTGGTGCGATACATCAATATTACACGTGTTCTCTTAATGCTGGAAAGGAACTCACAAGAGAAAACAATTACTCACTTTGAAGCTTTTTAATGTTTTTGAACATGACTCAATTACAATATTCTGCCTCCACATTTATTTTTTGTTTCACCTGAAATATCACTTGATTTATGATGAAACCATATTTTCTCACCCAGTTCTAATTTCATTTATACCTCACAGCTTGTCTTTAATTTAGTGGAAGTTGCAGTTTGACACTGTTTCTCTGACACCTAAACTAGCTCCAGAAGCTAACAAAGTCCCCTGACCCTGCCACGAGTTTTGAGATGAAGAACTCTTATGAGTATTTTTCCTACAAATTATATGTCCAGACCCTCAAAAAAATTTTTTTTAAATTAAAAAACTTTAAAAATGAGTTATAGAAACTATTAAAGCATAAATATCCTCATATCCTATTTTCAAAAAACATACTTAATTATAGCCCATGTGAGAGATACAATTTCATAACATATGCATGAGTAATTCCATCTCTTAAAATACTTGTTATATATATAACATTACATATTATATATGTATTGTATTCATTACATATAATTGTCTGGAGTATTCCTAGCATTATGCAAGTAATATCTGAGGTAAGATTTCAGCTGAAGTTAGCTCGTTGTTACGAACAGAGGGCTAGGGCTTGGCAAGGCTCAGTATATGTCCACTCCCATTTCTGCCAGTGGCTCATGGGTTAATTTAATTAGTAAATCACATGCGTCCTGCAATCCTCTATTTTCCATCTATAAAAAGGAAATATGCTACAGCCCCCTCTGTAAGGCATTTTGAAATCTAATGATTATGCAAGTGAAGTTTTCACATCTCAATCTTATTATTAATTGAATGTCTGAGCTGTAAGGCTAACTGAATTTGCATAAATAGCTGTTTATTGAATTTAACTGAATCAGAATCAAGCACTTGTCTCAGTTACACTTTTAAATAACTTTTAGAGAGGTAAATTATTTTAAGGCTGAATTTTTCAGGTGAGTAACTGCATCAAGTTGCTCATACGAATTACGATAAACTGCCTGTTTCCCCCAAAATATGCAGAAATGATAAGCGAAATTAAAAAGATTAAAGAGCACATTAGTAGTAACAAGATACTTCAATTTACAAACTAATTGGGACAGAGGAAAAAAATAAAACATTAAAAGGAACAGTTTGTATACTGATTTCCTGCTAACAAGGAATCCTAAATGACGCTATAGGATGGAAAGCTAAAAAAGGGCACCCATAACATGACCCACACACCTCAATACCACAAAGTAACCCACGGAGCCCTATGACATTGGTTGTGAGCAAAGGGCCTGACCACATGGAGTAGTTCATAGGTTGCTGTAGTTTTGCTCACGATTAGGAGATTTAACGCAAGAAAGGGTGTGCTTTACTGGTTCCAGTCTCAACAAGTCTTCTGGAGATCCGCACAGACCTCCTTCTCTCAGGGATCAGAGCTGTAACAGGAACAACTGAACAGGAGGCCATCAGCAAGGCTATCATCACTCTTGATGATCCCAACCACCAGTGAAACCCAAGGAAACACCATTATCCCTTCCACATAACTCTATTTGCATTTCTGTATTTTTTATGTTATAGCAATTTTAGCACTTCCTTTTCAGACATCCACACAAAAACATCTAAAATTATCAGATTTAATAAAACTTCAGGAACAACTAAGAAGCTTAGGAAGTGCTCCATGTCTCACGTGCTACAACTACAGGAACGCATCATCTGTAGTGTAATCACATCAGTTGGATCTTAGTCTAGCTTTCCACAAGCAGGGACTGATGCTTCTCAAAAATAATATGGAAAAATAAATATAATTAATTAGTTAATAGCCTATTTCATGATGAATTTACTGATAGCTCAATTGTAAGGATAATTGCTTACATTCATACTAAAAAAGCGTTGTACTCATGTTCAACACATTCATTGCATCCCTCAGCCAAATAACCTGTAATAACAGATTATAATCTGAAACCTTAAAATTCTACTCTCTTATAATATGCAAAAAAATGAGGATAAAAAAGAAGAAAATGGGTGGGGGAAGAGGGATAGAAAAGAAGACAGGCTAGAAGACAAAGGGCATCTACTCAGTCAAATTCTTATTCACACTGTCCATCAACATGGAAATGTTAGACCAGAAAAGGGCCTGCTTTGCTCACCTCATGAATATCATATAACTAAGAAAAAAGAAAATTTGGGCAGTGGAAGTCCATTTTGAAAATATATACTCAGATATTCTTATTTTGCTAAACTGGATCTACCCCTATAAAGTATTTATTCTGAAATTATCTAGAACTTCAGTCCTTTTTAACTGCAGAATTTTATATTCTTTCTTCTGTGCTTCAATTTCATAATCTTCTAAAAGTCTTAAAGGAAGAGATTATAGATCATCATGAAATCAAAGCCAGAATATTTTTATACTTCCATCTGCTCCTACCACACTCTCATTTTATGGAAAATAATTTTCATTGCATCTTCTTTCTTTAATTTTACTATTTACTCCTCCAAAACAAACTGAGCGGGGAAAGATTCCTCAAAATTCTTACTTAGGAAAAGTGTCTGAAGCACCAAAGAACCACGCTTGAGAACCCACAGGAAGGATGAGTGTGCATTTAGGTCGCTGAAACTGCAGCTAGGGAGATGAGGCGGCAGCTCCAGTTTCCTTTCTGACCTTGGGCAAGTCACTCACCTGTCTGAATGCTTCAGTTCCTCCCATTCATAATAAGAGGATGATAATATTCCATTAAATACAGCCTCTTCTACATCTGATTTTTTAATCTCAAAGAATTTGCAACCTAAAATGACTAACTCTTGGTATAAGCTTATGCAGCACCCAGCACAGTGCAGGCTCGTCCTCAGCCTAGGTCTGTAGGTATTACTGCACTACAACGATGGTTCTTAAGAACTGAAGGAACAAAAGGTTTCTCATGCTTCAAGCTATTCTCATACCATTAGTTTGAGGTATAAGTTGATGGGCAACAACAGCTAATGTGGAACCTCAAAAAAAAAGATTTGAGAAAATTCTACATCTACATGTACATTAAAAACCCTCTAGCACCAGGGAATATACATTAAAAGCACAAATCCTAGCATGATTTTGTGAAGAATATAGAGACAGATTTTTAAATGTGAAAGAGAATTGTCAAGATATGTCATACAATTTCCCTTTTTAAAGGAATTTTAGCAGAAGAATACTGATTTTTTCATATTGAGAAATCTGAACTGACACATTTTTACACAAAGAATATATAGAAATAGAGATGGCATAACACAGAGAAAACAAGTTATTCAGTGAATTGAGTAGCCTACTGATTTAGTAGAGAAATAAAGCTGATATTCTTTAAGAAGAAACAAAGAAGCAAACTCTTTGAGGCATAAAGAAGTTCTTAAGGGAGAAGGAAAAAGCTACAAAGGATATGTGACCTTCTATGACATATATAACAAATGACCAAGCAACTTGGACTAACTAAGAAAGACCAAGGCAGTAAGGGATTTAAGACAGAATATCATTTTTTCCAGCAAGACTATAAAAATGTATGATAAAAAAAATCAAATGGCCTGCAATGTGAACAAGCAGTAAACATTATGAATTTTTAAAATGTGTTGGAAGGATAAAAATCCTGCATGAGAACAGAGAGAGAAGAATGGCTAATTAAAACCACCAAGCAAATGCAGTCTCTCTAGGCTGTTTCCTCAGCTTCGTTTCAGACACCCTATGCTCCTGTATCTAGTACAGCAGGCAGGCTGGTTCAACTTCAAGTCGAAGTGTTCTTTATACTGGTAACACCGTGTGCATTTATATCAGACTTCGGTGTTTACACACTGCAGTCTTCCATTACAAATCAGCTGAAAAACCATTCAGTAATGCTATACACACACCAGTATTCCCTCTAATCTCTGCAACACATACAGTAGCTTTCCATGAGTTACTGAAGTTTAATTTTCTGTTTGTTGCCAAACACCAATCATCTAGTTTTAAAAAATTTTTCCACTGAATTTTTCTACAAACCAATTATGTTGTACCTAGTGAAGGTGGAAACAGCCAGTATGGGTAAGTTTGCAGAAATATTTTCCAACACAGTGGGAAACTTTTCATTCACACGTAATTTTTCAAAAATCTATCAATATGATAGAAATTTGCCATTCTTTCCTCTAAGATGAAAATGTTTACCATTCATCAAATTGAGGGAAAAAAAAAAGAATAAAATTTAAAATCCCAGCTCTACTGTTTCATTATTTTCCTAAAGGAAGGAATTCAACTATGTAGCACGTCACACTATTCAGCTGGCATTAACAACATAAATATACTTGTAATATTTATATAAGTTCTTCATTTTAATGTCCCAAGTATCTGAATTTTGGAGATTGAGTACTTGAGCTTCTGAACTTGAACCTATCATCAAAGAATTCAATTAGAAAAAAAGAAACTGTAATTGTCGCTTCTGGCATTCACTCTGGATTTCATTCCTCACATTCACTAGACCACAAATGACTAACTAAAATTGCTTAAGTTTGAACATAATAATAATAAAAAAAATCCTTCTTTTTTGGTTCCATCAAGCAATCTCAGTCCTGCAGGATGTAACAGTGAAGTCTGCACATTAAGTTCCTAGAAGCTCAATTTTCTTTTAGAAGGTGGGGGGGGAAAGGAGGAGGAAAATAGTTTTTACTTGGAAAAGAAATAACCAAATGACAGCACCGTGTACAAATATATGCTACAAAATGTAATTTTTTTTGTAGTTTGACTACAGGAAGAAGGGAGGTCAAAGATGCTACTAAAGAAAAAGAAGATCTATCTTAGTCCATTTAAATAATAATGCACAATTGCTTCATGTGGTATATTTCCTACTGCCTCATTCAAAAGACTTTGAAGTAATGAGATTTTCCCGGTTATCTTTTGAAGAATATTCAGTAAGCTAATGGCTGAATCCAGACCTGAGTGAAGGTCCTGCAAAGTGTTATACACTACCTGAAATAAAAGAGAAGCGGGAAATGCAAGACTTTACACTATTAGCCCTTTACACCACACTCCCTATTAAAAGGGAAGAAACGCCAAAAGAGTGACATAGGGGGAGAATGTAAAACCAATTAATTAATTAATTAATTAATGCTGATTTATATTTTTCTCTGGACATGTAGGTATGCCACAAAAGCAACTCAGGTTAAGTACTACATACAGAGAAAACAGATTTTGGATGGCTGGGGAAGAGTTGCGTGAGATCAGAGGAGAAAGGCAAAGAAAAGGTCACACTTCCACACATCCATGTTTTGTGAACGTTTGGAGAAGCTAAGGTTGCAAATGGTGGCCTGACCAGCCTAAGGCCAGCAGAATTATGAACACGGTGTGGGAAGTCCAGTATACCACTAAGAGCTCCAGGCTGTCTCCTGGCACGATTCACTGCTGTGCCGAGAAACTTAAATCCAAGCTAAATTCAAGGGGAAATAGAATCTCTCAGAAGCTTACAGGACAGATAACTGGAACTATTTTATTTGCTGAAAAAAGTAGGAGAAAATCTGGCACGTTTGCAATTTTTGCATGTTACTGTAGCATTCAAATATGACCTAAAAAATTTGTATCTAACCCAGAGGAAGGTCTTTACATTGGCTTCATAACCACTGATGCTTGTAGTTAAGCATATTTAGCATTTTCTAGTCAAGGTCCAGTTTTTCCTTGCAAATAAATCTCTCTCAGTGTAACAACTGAAATTTTCCAAATGGGGCATTTAATTTTGGATGTTTGTTGAATTTTTTTTGTCTTGAGTAAAGCAGCTGAGCCATTTTTTTGGAACGAGGTATGATGAAAATATGCTTTGTGCATGTTAACATCTGGGACAGTCTTATCTAGTATTTTCATGCTCAGCAGCAAAGATCTGAATTTTTAGCAGAGGGACAAATCACACAGAAGAAAAATGCTGTTGCCACCACATTAAACTACTCAAATCTGGACACATTTTCAGTCTCTGAAAATATTTGCTCAGTTAAAACCCACTAGAATTTCATAGTTAATTTCTCAGCTCTGTGCCTTATGTCCTCACAGCTCCTTCAGTCTGAGTGGACTTTGCATGTGTCTGATCCACAGAGCATCTTGACCACTCTTGAGAAAACCCTGAGCCATCTCAACACAGTAAGAACTCAGTGTGTTCTTCCATGCAGCTGTTCCTTTGACAAGACAAATACTCGTGTCAACAAGCATCACACAGTTGGATGGAAAGCCGTCAATTTACCTCTTCTCTACAATTAGTGTTTCCAACATGTCCAAGGGGAAAAAGGTCAAAGCCAATCTGAGCTGGGATGCAGAGGAGTGGAATTCTGCATATATATGCTTTATATGTGTGTATGCTTATAATTTTTAATACATACACTTTATATATACTGTACACGCACATATATAGAGCGATATACATAAAAATACCTTCAAGAATTCCATTACCAGAAACTATGTCAAAAGAAATTGTTAGGGGTGTAAAAATCTCCAAAAATAAAAAAGGCAAAGTGAGAACTGCACATAGAAGCTTAGTTTAGCTCCCTTAGACATACAGCTTCTGATACAACTTCTGTGTACATGATTGTATTAATTTTTAAAGACAAGAGTTCCACCTCATTCAGAAGATAATGTCCTGAATTCAAAAATAGACACCGGGGGGTTGATGTGCAGACAAGCTCAACACTTAAGATGCTGACCTGTTGGAGCGGGTTCAGAGGAGGCCACCAAAATGATCAGAGGGATGGAACACCTGTCCTCTGAGGACAGGCTGAGAGAGTTGGGGTTGTTCAGCCTGGAGAAGAGAAGGCTCTGGGGAGTCCTTACTGCAGCCTTCCAGTGCTTAAAGGGGGCTTATAATAAAGACAGGGACAGATTTTTTTAGCAGGGCCTATGGCAATGGGACAAGGGGTAATGGTTTTAAACTAAAAGAGGATAGATTCAGTCTAGATACAAGGAAGAAATTTTTCACAAGGGTGGTGAATTGAGGGTGGTGCAACACTGGCGCAGGTTGCCCAGAGAGGTGGTAGATGCTCCATCCCTGGAAATATTCCAGGTCAGGTTGGACGGGGCTCTGAGCAACCTGGTCTAGTTGAAGATGTCCCTGCCCATTGCAGGAGGGTTGGACTAGATGGCATTGAAATGTCCCTGCCAACTCAAACTATTCTGCTTCTATGACTCTACTCACATCTGTAACTGAGACCAACAGAAAACACAGTTTGAACATATACTACAGAAGACACATTACTTGGCAAAACTAGACATTAGTCATTTCAAACTGGGTTTACAATATTAGCACTCACTTTTAATCTATGCCCTAGTTCACATTCACGCAGGGGCCAACACTGCCTCACCTTGCAGGGCTGCCATGTCAATTAATTCACAAGCAATTGCAAATCAGCAAGATACAACACTGAAAGCACGATGCAAAAGCACTAGGAGACTTTTTTTTAATTTGTTGATGCAAGGTTTCAGTAGCGTTCAGTAAATAAAAGAACAATGACCAGAAAAACACTGACCCACTACCTATTCAGTAGGAACTCTGTATGCTGAACAAAGTAAAGGTCATCTGGAACTAGGAAAGGGGTGATTTAAAATTTCATAGATGACTTTGATCCTGGGACTTCTAAGTGCTTGACTTGCTTGACTTTGTACTCTGAGCTTTCTTTTTTTTAATAGTACTATTGGTGTGGGCAAGGTCAGTTGTATGTAAATTAGACTAATTTAATGTTACTGGGTGGAATTCAGACTAGAATGTAGAAAATCCCCTACAACACAGATGAAATTTAAAGGGTTCCTGGCTGTAATTAAAGGTATGCTAAATTGATATAGAAGCAAATCTGTCTGGAGGGAACATAATGACTGCCCTTGTAATGAGTCAGTCCAGGCAGAGAAATGTTCAAACCCATAATGTTAAAGCCACCTGCTCATGTAGGCAAAAAACATATGAAAGGCAACAACCTCTGATACATGCATTTACCATCTCTATTTTCTTGGTTATCCCTATCTATATTCTATCAGCAAACAGTGGTCTAAGTATCATTATCACTCAGAAATAATCAGGACTGTTACCACTCCTGCTAGAAATGAAGAGTAAAAATTACAGAATCTATATTTCAGGGTGAAAAGTCTGTAGAAAAGGTGTGATGTTTCCTTGGTGGGTAACGTGTCTGAGCATCTCCTACCAAGCACAAAGAAAGTCTGCAGAGTATGTCCAGCTGAAGAATACCCAGCAGACATTCAAAGCATAGAATCCAAATGGATGTAGACATCTTGCAGGGTTTTCAGATAGATATCCAAGCATTGAATTTCCTGCAGACAGATATTCAGCTCTCTCTACATCCTATTTTAGATGCCAAAATCATCTTTCTGGGGATGCCTGGGTTAGCAGTTTATTCATGAAAATACAGATTAATGATAACACAGACGAATCCTTCCAGTTCTGCTAGGTATCAACAGGAGGGAGGAAATTCCTGTATTAGTAGTAGCAGGCATCTGCCCCTTATTCAGACTCCCAGGCAGACCCTTGACTGCATCTCTCTCAGCTACCTGCCTGAGACGGTTTCTGTTTGACATAGGATTCCAGGACCCCTCTGATACAGCTCTCTAAATCATGTCTCCTTGGCTGATGACTGCTGCTGCAGCTTGCCAGACTTAACTCCAACAGTTTTTTCTTGTGGAAGATGAGAGGCACTACTAAAAGGCTGTGATGCAGAAAACAAATTCTTCAAAACAAAGTATGATTTATTTTGTCAAAAGATATACAGCACTCAGACAAATGGACTTAAAATAGCAGAGACCAAGGCATATACTGTTACTGCTTGGCATAACCTTCAGCCTCCAGGTAGATGTGATTTAACCTTGATGTCCACTGCTCTCTCAGGTACTTGTTAGGGCTGCTCCAGCCCTTGGCTCTTAATCAACCTCTAGCAGCCTGGGGCAGCTGCCTGTTCCTCTCTCCACCAGGTTACAACAGACCAGTCTTCTACTAGACCAGTGTCTTCTGATCTCCTCCTGCTCTTTCTTAGCAAGACAGCCCCGCTGCTACTATTAGGACTCTGCAGCTGCAACTTGCAGATATAAATATGACCACTCTATTCAAGTAGGATTTCTGTAAATGCTCTTTTTTTTGCCCCTTATTTTACATTTCTTGCCTGTTGTTTTCTTCTTCTCTGTTCCCCTATCTCCCTCCTACATATTTCACTTCATATGATGGAACTCACTCCAAAGAGCCAGACAAACACTGTGATCATACACGATACTTCAGAGACAGACAAATGTATGTACTGGGCAGAGAGAGAAGACCTTGAACCCATCCCTGCTCCCAGGCAAGGGATGCAAGCAAATCCTGGTAACTGTAGAGCCCCTGCATTCAGCCCAGGGCTATTTCCACCCTCCTGCCCCCACAGCTGGAAGCTATGAACTTTATTACCCATCCTGAGCTCTCTTCTTCTCCCTCTCCCTCCAGGATATAGAATTCCTCTCAGAAACTAGATTAAAATGTATCTCTTCTTAAAAGACATCAATCATATCCTTCCCCTGTGGTGTTCACCCTACTGTAACTTTCCACAGGAACCTTATGAAAGTGCCATTTTCTCTACCTAAGAAACCTGTAACTGTATTGTAAATGTTCAACAGAGAGGTGAAAAAGCAATAAAAACCCACGACACACAGCAGTGTTCAAGAGCTACCAGTCATGAAACAACGTGCCTAAAGATCATCAAAGGAATTACTTTAATAGTTTTGAACAGTACACTTTGATTTTCAGATTCAGCATTTAGTGATATTTTCTTCTATGTTGGCCAAGTCTTCTCTTACAAAGTAATTTTTAGTTTCTCACAACCCAAGGGAGTAGAGTTAACATAAACTAAAGGAAATACCACAGCATTTTTCTGTCTTTCTCAAATGTTGGGGGTGTGAAAGTCCAGACAACAAGCTGCAAACAGCAGATAGCATAGTAGGTGGGAAAAAGTGGGGAGGAAGGAGGGACTGAATGAACCCTCCATCCCTGATTGAACAGGATAGTACATTTAGATTAAATTAATTTTCAGTGTTGAAATTATGCTGCAGTTGTGATGATCAGAAGAAAATATTGATAGCAATAAAATGAAATTCTAAAGAAACCAGCACTACATCAGAAGACAGCACACTGACACTATTTATGTTAATCTCTCCAGGTTTCAGCCCCCTCCGCATTAATGTTGACACCTCATGTAAGCAAACAAATAACTCTCAAAGAGCCAGGGAGTGAAAGTAAATGATTGCAGCTGCCATTAGGCTCCTATATATTGTAGTATGCAAACGTACCAACTCATTATAACCTTGATCTAACAAAGCCAGTAGTCAGCTCAAAGGCTCATCGAGTACTACATTTTTAAATGTTATTTCACAGAGAATGTTTATAGAAAGCTACATTTCTCTTACCAGCTTTCAATTATAACAAGCAAAAGACTATGGCAGAGGAGAGTGGGAAAATAAAAATGAAAACACAAGAGGAAAGCAGAAGGAAGTGAATCAAAAGCAATAGGCAAGCCTCTTTCAATAGTCAGGTGTGTTTTCAAAACTATTTAACAGGTCACAGATAGTCGGGGACACTTACTTGGGTCACCTTAACGTTATGTTAGTAAGCATCCTTTCCAATTTCATCACCACAGAACCTGACTCTCCAAGCATACCCTCACGCATGTAAACAACTTTAAATAAATTACAGCAAAGTCTTGTCGGCTTGTAATTCAGTCACTCTGATGAAGCTTCTCACAGGGGCTCTTTCCATTGGGAAAGAGGACACACTGAATCATAAACTCTCATTCATTGAAAGCAATGAAGGCCAGATTTGGAAAACTGAAGCCAATAGAAAAATTCCCACCAACTTCAATGGACCTTCAATCCTATGCTAAGTTCTCAATAGGCATTTGCCTTGGCTTTAATTCAGCTGTTGCCCCCTCTCCTTCAGGGCAGTTGCCATGTCAGATTCAGGAGATAGATAGATGAGATTTTGGATCTGGCTGTGTGGCTGTCCCTGTTATATTTTCATTTTATACACCTGCCTCTCCTTTTTTAATTGGAAAATTACTTGTTATACTTAAATTGCTTTCAAAGGCAGTCTGTCCAGGCCAGCAGATGCGTTAATGAGGGTTCTTTACCTTTAAAATGTGCAAAGGGTAATTTTCTTGTTTCATTTAATTTTAGAAACATTTTAGTCCATTATGTTTCAGTTCACTTTTAATACCAGAATGAAAGGACAGAAACATAAGATTCTTTGTTGTAATCTTCAATGGATTAGTGGTATTGATCAAAGAGCTTTGGGTGCTGATGTGAATTTGTCACTTAATCTTATAGGCATGTTTATCTATTTACCAAGAAATCAGAATGTCAAGCTAGCTGTGGTATGAGGCCAAGGGCTAGTACATCTGCTTCCATAGTTGGATACACTTATTAAGGAAAGGAAATAAATGGTCAAATTATGTATCATTGTGTATTAGTGTGGGGATTGCTGTTTCTTTTTCTAACTCAGAATTTCCCTTCACTTCATCTAAACAGAGTGGTTTCATCAGGGATGAAGCAATGCAAGACAACATTCTGTATTAAATTAGATAGTAACCTGTGCAGTGCATGTTAATGGGAAGAAAAGCTGCATCACTGGGATTTCTTTCTTTTTTAATTAGATACAATCAGTTTGACAAAAGGACATTGAGTGGTCTTGATTTTCATTTCAGAAAGATGTGCTCATACTTACAATATATTTGTTAGGCAATTTAAAAAATGCCATATTACATTATTAAATTAACTCTGCACATGTATCATATTGGTAAATTAAATCTGAAGTGACCTTGAAGAAATTAAAGTTTCAAATTTAAGAAATTATAAGTTTTTGAAGGGAAAATAAGATTCTCTTGAAATTCACAATGTGTTTACTGTGTGTTCAAAATTTCAGCTCTTCTCACTCACTCCCAAACGCTTTATGGAGAGAGGATTCTACGATCTTGACTTCATTCACAGGAGGAAAAGGTAATTGGAGGAAAAAAGTAAGTCAGTTGAAATGCCATGCTAGGCTACCACCTAGCAGTGGTTCAAGAAGAGTAGGGAAACAGAAAGGAGCTAAGATAGGGTTATTGTATTGGCATTGTATGAGAGGGTAGAGAACAGGGCTTCCCTTTGGACCGAAACTGGTCCATTAAACATTCAATCCAGCCTTTTCCCTGCCACCAGGACCTGCCTCTCCTCCCAGTGGCTTCTCCCCGACATGAAATGAGCTGTGAAGTAGGGTGCTAGACCTGCTCAAGCATGCGCAAAGGATGGCTGACTAGCAAAGGGGATCAGAAAGGCAAAGGAGATCACAAGACATATTTGGACATTGTGTGAGGGGGAAGAGGACTTGTCCCAGCACCGGTGGGTCTGAGGAGGAGGTGGTGAGAACTTGCCCAGAAGGCTGGGGTGGCGAAGTGGGCCAGCGTGGCTGTCGGCTGCACAAAGGCAAGGGGCAAAGAGGACTCTGGTGCCAGGGAACGAAGATCCATAATGAAAATGGAGAATGTAAAACAGGGAAACACTGTTTATGCAATAGGTGCTGAGAAGGTCCAACATTTCTAGTCATGTGGCAGAGATGGTGCAGTAAAAACATCGCAAGACTGTGAAAACCAGTGCTGCAACATAAACTGAATAGCCAAATGAGCTAGAAAGGATGCAAACCACCAGTGTAAAGCCCAGACTTCTTATAATCTGACAAGATGGACAGCTATCTTTCATTAAGTGTATTTTAGAAGGCTGCAAACTGAATTCAGATATAGCACTGGCTTTCCATTATCAAGACTTTCATATAGTATTTCTTCCTAGAAATTAAAGTTCAGAGCATTTTGTACAAGGTATTTGCATGTAATAACCCCTGATTTCTTTGTTCTTTCTTGCTGCCTGGTTCCTAGTTCTTACCACCAAACTCCAGTCTCAGCCTGCACTTTCTGTTAGTCCTGTTCCTTTATCTGAATCTGATGCCGCTACGTATTCACAGCATCTTTCAGCTAAACTGATCTTTGCTCAAGAGATGGCACTTCTCCCGCAGACTCAGGAGGCTATAATGTTTTTTAGCACCGACACAGCTTAAATGTGTCAGCTGGGACAGATTCTGTTTCCATACGCTTGAAACTTTTCTTCTGTGAGTATAATGGTTACTCAAGCGTATCTGCTCTTTTTCTACCAAGAACAACTGCAGGTATTTGAAAAGCTGTGGATGATAACTACAAAAGCCTGGCAGCACGGAATGGAGAGTTTTTCTGAAGTACTGGTATGGACCATTCTCATCAGTAACTTTGTAAGACGCACATTAACCCTGATCTTCAGGAGCCACGTTCAGCTGTAGCAAAAGTTTCCCCCTAAAACAGACTTCCATTTCCTTCAGGACATCCTGAACTCAAACGTACCCCCTTCTCACTTTGGGTTAGGAAAAATGTACTTAGTGGACTGTAAACATCTTTCTACACCTCTGTTTGGTAGTATGAAGCAATGAGGCTTCTGCAACTTACGTTTCTGACTGCCAGTGTAATCTTCCACATATCAACACCTCTATTTTATGTGTTTAAGATAGATTAGATTTTTTAAGATAAAAAACTCCTGCTAGTTGCAATGAAACAGCTCAGCGAAGTTTCTTAAGGGCACTTAGTTCACCATTTTTTCCTCCACCTGCTGCAGGCTGGGCATAGTCTCAAACACAGATAGAAGACAAAGCAAGGAGGTCTATAAAGGGCATTGTCACTGGAAAGAGACACTAAGATTTATAACCTATTCTCTCTGGGCCAACATTTTAATGCAAGTAAAGGCCTACAGCTATAAACATTCTGCCAACAGTACAATAAGAATGATATCCACTAGAAGTTAAGCATTTGTGTTTGGCAAAATTGCAATCATTGCTCATGTTTTTTCACAGAATAATTCCAAAGATCTTGGAGAAAAAAAAAACACCTCTTGTCACACGAGTTCTTTTTCCCCTGGTTTGGACAGTGGAAGTAACAGCAGAGGGAGCAAGGATGAGGTGGAGAGCAGAAGAGTCACCAGGGAACCAGCCGAAACAAAACCTACCCCATTTGTTCTGACCTGAAACAACAAAAAACATCAAATGTTGCTGCAAAACGGAAATTCGCACGTTTAGCTGGACACACACGCCATCAGCTGCAGACGCCACGTGACTGCTGCTCACGCGCGCGCTGCCCTCGATGCCGTACCCTGCGCAGAGGAGATGCAGGCCTGGTAACCTAGAGAGCCGTCCCGCTTCTGCACAGGCAGCGGAGGTTGTTTATAAGAAATGTAAACCATTAAAAAAAGATGCTGAGGAAACTTTAGAAATGGAGCTGTTGTCAGCAGAGATTAAATTGTATACCAACAGCACGACATTTATGCACTGCTACTTAAACTGTGACAAATGGTTGCAAACATGATAGTTTCAGGATCTTTAATCTAAACGAATGGTGCTTTTAGCCTACCTCTGACTGGAATTCATTTTGGAAATAAAGAAGCATTTCCTACTCGGTTGTGTACAGAACTACACCACCAGTGACTAAAAGGGCAGGAGTTGCAGTTTCACAGCTCTCGACAGTACTACGCTGTACTCTAAGGTGGAACAGGCTGTCTTTATGTATTTATCCCTTTCTGAGTCCCAAGCAAGGTCTGCAATGTAAATTAAGATTTTACCTACCTGTCGACCTTACAGAAATTGTTTTCAAGGAGTTTTTTATCCTCTTTCATTTTTCTTGTTATAACAACATGCATAATGTAAGTTCGTATAAGGCAGCAGAGATTGCATTAAAATGTAATTTCTAAAATTACAAATATCTCAAATGGCAAGTCATTCAAAAATCATTTCCATCATTATCAGTTTAAACGTAATATTAACTACTGGAGAAAACTGATGGCATAGGTAGTTTATCCTACTTATGCTAAATTTATTCCTGTATTATCCTCCGAGACTCTCAGCTGAAGGAATTAAAAGCATAATTCTTACAAACAAGTATTTACAAAGTGATTTTTTAGTTTTTATAGTCTTGTAATACAATATTTATAAAATAATCTAATGGCAAACATTCCAAGGTGTTCTTCAGCTCATAGCACAAAAGAAAAATTCACTCGTTTATCCACCACCACCACTTCCCTGGTCTCAATCAGTGGCTTGACTGTACCCCTTGGAGATTTCAGAATTAAAAAAAAAAAAAAAAAAAGAAAGAAAGAAACAGGAGGAGATGTTAGGTGAAAAACATTTCTTCAAAAAAGAAACAACCTATCACAATTACAAAAAAGTGAATTTGGCATGTAATCAGGTGACCAGCTTCTGATGCTTGCATGAAATTTCTGCAGCAGAGCCCTTGCACAACTGCAAGATTTGCAGCTGGGGGGGGACCTGAGGTGGTGAACTGGGTGACACACTAAGAAAAAGATCCCTTAAAGTTGCCACTTCAAACCCTGAAGTTTATTCCAGCTTTTTTACAGCTCCTATATTTTTAAAAAGACAATAAAAACAATCCTCCCTGTTCAGTTTTTTGAGGGAAAATACAATCTTTGTTCAGAAGAAATTCTTCTGATGAAATACTTAACTTGGATCAAGGTTAAAATAAAAGCTGAAGCTGTTTTTAAGAGCAGGAAGGCAGTGCCATCTCGTGGAGCATGTGCTGGGAGCCGTGCAGCCAGCCAGGCCGGTGCTCGGGGTGAAACACACTCCAGCCTTCGCCGCCCCCAGGAACCCCACCGCCGGCACTTCCCTAAGGAAATACGTCTGACTCGGTGAGATAAAAGATGTTATAAAACACATCTCATGCAGAGATCAGAATGAAATTTTGAGTTACGTTGCCTCCAAGGCTGCCTCTGTACGGGCAGATCTGCACCTCAGCAGCCCACTAAAGGAAGCAGCCCCAGCAAGAGGCGGGTTTGCTGCCGATGTAGCAGTAACACCTGCCACCAAAAAATGCATTATAACAGTAAAAAACGGGTTTTGTGGCAGATGCAGATACACTGGGCTTCTGTGGGCACGGTATGCCCATTGAGTCACTCCTCTGCACAACCCGGACCAACACAGCAGCGGCGACAGAAGTCTGCGGCACGGCCCGCGGTTATTCTGTCAATCCTCCCGGGAATTGCCTAGATGTAAGAGAGTATCGCCCTCTCATTTTTTTTTATCAGTGTCTGTTATTTCAATATATTAGAGCTGAGGTATTCAAAGCTGCCTGAGGGTTTGGAGAATTAGATTCAAAATGTTCTAGGCAGTTCTGAAAAGTCCTAAGAGAATGATTTTACAACGCTATGAGTCTGATCCTTCAATCCTTCCTTATGTAAGGAACGCTTACTTAGAGAAATAGTTTTAGTAGTATTGTCTTAGAGCCAAATTTTGACATTTAGCTGCTGGCCATGCCAGTAGCACATTTTTTCTTATGCTCTCCAATCTACAAGTAAACTCAGAGTGAGCAAAAGCTGCCATCTTGCCTTTGGGCAAGGTGCACTCCTGGACATGCACCAGGAGAAGAGGGCCTGTAATTCGGAGCTGCTGTAATTGCGGGAGACGCACTCGGGGCACATGTCCGTGGAAAATAGGTTCCTCGCATGCTGTGTTAAAAGTGGGGAAGACTTTAATTATTTTGCAGAAAAATATGTCTTGGTTTGTTTATCTGCTATTGTGCTCTGGGTTTTTTGTGAGCTGTGGGCTTAAAATCCAGCAAAAGCTAACCGGCACAGAGTCAGGAAGGATGGAGCCACGCGTCGTACCAGGACGCATCCACTCTTCATGAAAAGATGCAGCAGAGAGCAGGCTGCTGCAAGTCCAAAACCAAAAGTGATGCCAGGGAGAAAGAGGGTCCACTGAAAGTGCACAGTTCAGGGGGGATCAGCTGTGTTAGACTCATTGCATGAATCTTCAGGGAAAGAAATGTATGCAAGCACCCTGCTTGTGTGCCTGTGTCCAGCAGTCCACTCAGGAACTTTTGAATCTTTCAGCTAGTTTAACCAAGTCCGACAGAGAGGTAGCAGGCTCGAGGGCCCTGTGTTCCTAACACAGTTCATCAATACAAACGTTTAGGCAGCGATGATGCACTTTGCACCCCCGTCAAGAAAAAAGCTGCAGCGTGAATCAGAGCTTAGTCGTAACCGAGCGCCAGAACAGGCCCAAAACCATGGGAAAACAGACATCAGGACTGCTGCACTTTGTAGGACTAATGCTTACCCTAACGCATTTCTCTCTACCACTAAATTTAGTGGCTGGTTTTCCTTTCCAAAGCATTTAAATTATTATATCTCAGGTGGTAAAAAGGAGATGGGGTGGAATGCTGATTTGATTCAAAAACAGAATGCGCAGTGGGATTTCATTTGGAAAGGAGCACAGAGATAGACCCATCTTTTGAAAGAAACAGCCAGGAGAAAATGAAAAACAGGTCATAGCTCACACTGAAAGCATAATGCCTGTGAAAAAGCCTGGCCTGAGTAAAGGATGGAAGTAAATATTCTCCATTCATGTCTAAAATAGCACTTCCAGGCAATTTACTCTATACCCAGTGCACCAGAATGGGTGTTCACACCCCACAAAGTAACCTTGAACAAGGTATAAAAAAGGCTGTGCATAAGAAGCTGGCATAAGTTTCTAAAATGCCACAAGTGTCTGATTCAATCCGGTGACAGCTTATGAAATGAGAAAAAGCTGAGGTTTTTCCACTCGCTCCCAGCTGGTAATTGCACTCATCATTCTTATTGTATATAGGAGACTGTGGCATACTGTGGATTTTGTATTTTGTTATGCGGAGTAGAGATGAACAACCTAGACAGTATTGGCAAAAGCTTGGCAGGGACTTCAGCACCACAAAACTCAAACTAAAAGCTATGGTGAGCTCAGATCTGTGCTACTCTTTATAAAACTCATTAAAGTTTGGCGGGTTCAGAGGTTTGGAGGGCTTCTGCCCATGTCTACTGCAGATTCAGTTCTCTAACGCAGTCACTGGATTTGTTACTCTTTTCTTCTGTCCACATCCTTAAAGTCTTCTCTTTAGGGCCCGCTGTTTCTCAAAATACACACGGACAAGCATCAGAGGATTTTTCTGCAACACATTTGGAAAGCTCCACAATGCTGAGATTAGAAAAGGACACTACACCGATAAAACAAAATCCTTATAAAGCCTTTGATGAAAACAGGAGGTTAGATTTTCTTCTATATACTTTGGTTTTTAAAATGCACTATTCTTAATCACTTCTCAAAAATGATTTAAGCATATTTGGACTAATAACTTGGCACATATTATCAACTGATACATAAGTAACAGCACATCATTTGATTAGAAACATTTCCAGGGCTTGCAGAAGGTAAAACACGTCTTCAAATAAGCACAGTTTCAGTTCTACAGATGAAAAGCCGCCCCGGCTAGTGACACAGTACGAAGCCATCTGGTGACTTGCAAGAACCTCGGTCTGGTTTAGGAACAACAAATTAACCCTGATTAATAACTTGCTTGGGAAGTGCTTGGACACAGCTATTTCCCACAAGGGTGGTATTTTAATAAATCTCCTCCACTCAAACGTTATACACGTTTCACTACATTTTAGCACTTGCAACTTTTTATTTGCAATTGGACATTTGCTCCCCGTCAGCACCCAACTCCCCTATCCTGAGCAGGTCGTGCCTTTTAGCTCCACACAGCTAATGCGTGCTGGAGAAATCTACTTTGCCATTTGTGGCCATTTGAAACGATGAATGTTGTCAATGCTACATCTGACTGTTGCAGCAGTACCCAGAGGTCCAGTCCGGTCACCATCACACTAAATATAGTCCTCGCCTCCAAGGAGCTAATTCACAATGAAAAATTTAGCTGACAAACTTAGTCTGCTTGAGAAATACCCACGAGCAGATTTCAATTTCTTCAACCATAATCATTAGTCAAAATATGCTGGAATAAAGATGGGGTGAAAGAGGTTGAGGGGAAGAAAGATGAGGAAAAAAAATAAAGGGGATCATACCTGTATTTCTGGATAGCACAGCATGGCTTCAGATGCCTAATTTATATTCCTTATACCCAATGGATGAAATTAGTTTGGGCAGAAGAGAGAGAAAAAGCCTTTCCAGACTATGAAACTAGCTTAGATCAGAACTGAAGAACTAATATAAATTTCACCACCTTCCATTCCAAGTACAAGATTGCCTTCTTTAATTATGTTTTTTCTATCATACAGAAGCTCCAGAGGGCCTGTAAGGAGAGGTGGAAAATCCTACTTAGTCCCTGCCCTACATAAAGAATTCTGCAGCAGAAATCATACAGCCCATATGTCCAGGTGTGTGATGCAAGTGCAAATGCATGCTGGGCCAGCTGCAAGTTGGGAACAGCTCACCCTGGACGTACGTCTGTCCTGTGACAAAGCGCTCCTGCATTCCGGCTGAGGATGGCCACACCTTTGCTCAGATGAAGTGTACCACCCTTAAGTGCTCTTCATGCATCAGTGCTCCAGGTAAGAGACTTAGGGTGACTGAAAGAGGGAGAAATTATCTGTGACAGGAGGTATTAGTCCACTGCTGAACTGGTTCGGACTATAGGCAGAAGCAGAGTAGGACCAATAGGTACCGCAACACCTACCGTTAACTGCTGCACTTCCCAAGTAAACATAATATTTTCCAAACACATGGGATTTGCCATACTGTATGCAAGACTAACATATCTAAAGGAAGACTCTCGCTTCCTCTACAAAACACAAGCAGAGCTAAAATAAGAGCCTAATTCTGGGTTTGTTCCATGTCCACCAGAGTGACTGACTATACACTGACTGCAACCAAGCTACTGCAGAATTACACTGATATACTTACACAACAATATTGCTCCAAGCATAAAGATACTTAATATCTGATCTATCCTTTACCAGGTGACTTTACTGCAGCATGTGTATGGCTTTGAGGATGTATATGCCACTCTTTTCTCAAGTCTAATGTCTGACCTGCAATCTGAATTTCTCTAGGAAAGGGAAAGGAACTAAACTGTATTTTACTGTTAGCTAGTAATTGCTTTTTTTTCCCCCCCAAAGAAAATAAAATATTTCCTTGATTAAAAATGAGCATGTGGCACTTACGATACTGTATAAGTGACTGAGAACCGGCTCCCTGACTCATAACGATCATACGCAATTTTTAAGACTGAACACTGAAACATACAGTGTCCGCCTTCCCTTTAGCCCTTTAACACAGAAGAGCAATTTTGAATCAAAAAAAAGGCTCCCCACTCCCTCCCTTCCCTTCAGCAAGTTTGGCAGATTACTGCCACAGAAGCAAGTATGAGCATGTGCGAGCTCTGAGCTATATTAGCAGATTTTTTTGACAGGCTGCTTTATTTTTCTAAATGTGGGAGAGGGATGTTTGTTATATTTCTTATATATGTGAGGTTAACAGTGAATATCAGACACAGTGATCAGTCAGAACTAAAAACATCATTTACAAATTCCCATTCTAAATGTCCCTTTCAGAAAGATGATGTTTTGGGTAAATAATTGCACAGGATTGTCTAGGAGGAAGCTTATCAAGCCAAGTACCTCCCAGGCAGGCAGCAGTTCAGTCTGCTAAGGACACAACTCTGTAAGGAGCTGCTTCAAAGACAGAAAAGATAACTAGACAGATCTGCCTTAGAGGCAGGTCATCAACAAGGGGATGTCTCCTAGACAGGTACCTGTTCTTGTCTGCCTGGAAAGTGAGTTATGAGCCTTTGTACAGCAGTTTTCAGGCAAGAAACTTATTCAGGTCTGCCTAGAAGGCAGGTCAGCATGCAGATATGCCTAACAGGCACAGAACTATGCAAGTAGTTCTCCATACCTTCAAAGATCCCAGGACAAGTCGAGAATTTAATTTTAATGATTTCAGCAGAAAACTATTATTTCCTGTAAGAAATCATTTTCAGTACAGTTGCTGGATATGTCAAACTGCAGTTTCTTTAACAATACTCTCTTAATGCCAGATACAAGAACAGAATTCATCTTTACAAGGTTCTGGTAGTATTCTTAATATAAAAGGAAATGTTTTTTTGTAAGATTTGGCAGCGGGTTACTACAGAGAGCAAAATATCCAAAAGAACAAGCAAGTACAACTGGAAAAAAGAAAATTGATAGTAGACACACTAAGAAATTATATGTACTCTACCTGTATAAACATGAATGTTGGCCTACTGTTTTCTCTCCCACAAATGTAAGTAACAATAATGATTGCAGTGGAGGTTTAGCTAGAATTGGCAAAAGCAATAAGATTAATTTAAATATCATTCATTTCAAAAGGATGAAAAATGTTTAAAATCTTCCATCAGCGAGGGTTTTAGCAAAGCCATAACTTTAATTACTCGCCTAGGCAGCTTTTTAATAAAGATGAAGAGCTTACTTTGCACATAACAGAGGTATGGTTTCAGTCTATTCAGACAGCTCTCCGTCAGGTATGCTCAATTTAGGATTTCAAGTTTTCTTCATTACAATATTATCTGCATTTTCACTTTTTCCATGAAAGCTGGGATCGCACACAAGCTCTGGAGCAGTGTTTGGATCGCTGTGATAGCATGTGCTGGCCCAAAGTGTAGAAGTCATCTTGGATAGAGAGCAGTTAGCAACAGTCTGAAGTGAGAAAGAAAAAACTGTGATGCAAATCAGCAGTAGTTTGTTATGGAAAGTTTGTATACCTCTAAGAAGCAGCAGCAGCAGCCACCATGAGGGAAGAGCACTGTTCTAGACAGTGGTCCCGCAGTGGGACGTTCCAACCTATTGGGACCCCATAAGATGTATTGGAAGCAGTAGTTATTTTCAAAGAAAGAGAAGCAGGAAAAAAGAGATCTACAAGGCTCCAAAAAGTGCTGTAAGATAGACAGTAAATTGGGCAAATTTCAGGGGGAAAACAGTGGTAGTTGTAGGTGTACTGCAAGTTGTAAGAGACAGAAAAGGAAATACAAACCAGTGCTCCAGTTGCTGAATTTAATATTCTGTTCAGACCAACTCATGTAGCAACCAGTATACTGTAAAATATTGTGACAGTGAGTTCCCAAAATATAATGTCCCAGAACACTTCATATTATTGATGGACTCTTTGAGGCTAATACCAAGCACAGCAATGACATGTGTTTTGCAGGGCATATTCAGAAAACACAAGGCAAACAGCACTTGTTTAAAATAAAACAAAACATTTTGGTTTAATTCAGAGCACCAGCAAGCCACTTTTTATACCTGCACAATCTTTAAAGACTCAGGATATGAGGCCCTGCACTTGTGTTATGCAGGACCACCTGCTCTGCCAACTGTCAGCAGGAATCTTAATGAGAGTGACTTATCTTTTCCAAGTGATATCCCCATAGACACCTGAAGAAAGGTCAAATAAACTTTGTAGAGGGTTTTCTGTGTCTGAGCTTGATCTTTGGTGAGCAATCTGTAATACATGTAAAAGACTTACCACATAGCAGAATCAAGAAAAAAATCCTATAGGTATAAAACCACAAAAAATATCATTCATTCTTCCACTTGCAGTATACATGAGATGATTGTTATGATCTGCACAACCCCCTAATCTAAACAGCTTGGTCAAACTTATTTTACATTGATGGAGCTAAAAATTCATACCAAAACCATAATACTGGCATCACTCCGTGTTTGTTTGGAACTATAGAATATTCTCTTAAGCTTTTGGACTGTAAACTCTTTGTTTGACATAAATCACCTATTATTTATTAAACCGTATTATTCCAGCTCCAGAGAACCACTGAACAGACATATTCATCAACAGCTGTGGATTTAGGCTTCCAAAACACTCTTTTCAATTAAAGGACATGTGTTTTAGAGAAAATTCTGTTTTAAGTAGACCACTGTTTGGGTTTTGGTTTATTTTTTCCAACCTGTGAAATTTTCTGCTTCCCCTTTTAAGTTTAATTAGTAAGTGACTAAAGGAATATTTTAGAAAACTTTCCACATCCCTACCTACAAGTGTTTTATGTCTAAAAAGTGGTATAAAGTGATAAAAGTGGTATATGTCTGAAACCCTCACTGCCTCAAATCTGAGTAAAAGGTCTTGGATGAGATTATTTTATTCAAAACTGCCTTTCCCATACTCTGCTACTGGGACCAAAGGGGATCCTAAAACACCTCAGAGATATCTAAGGGCTGATTTAATTTGTTCAAAATGAAATAGCCCCATAGAGGTCCTCTCCAGCTGAAGATCAGATGAATACTGTGCCTTGCCAGATACTACAAACAGCCTATACATCCACCTCTTCACTGGTGTAGCTGCTAATACCTGTTTAAATCTCTTTTAAATCTTTCAGGCTTTTTGCAAATGGTGAACTGGATTGAAGTAGGTCTCAAAAGTGTAGTTCTGAACCTTACACAACATTTTTGCATAAGGGTGCCCTTGCATTACCCAGAGGGTTCCCAGTAAACAGAAGCCATTTCACAAAGGAGCTCCAACATATCCACAGCCTTTTCTTACGCTGGAGCACAGGAGACGGGCAGCAGGCAATGCTGGCACCGCGTGACGCTGCTGCTCGCCTCTGGCTGTGCCCGGGCACGCCGCTACGCATTAGCAGCTCACACGTTTGCCAGGCTGCACTGGGAAAGGTGGCTCCAGTACGCCTATTTCTCTACATGGCACTGAAAAGGTGGCTGTCTTCTTTACAACACACATTTGAAACTGAATAGCTTTATGTTTTCACACACAAACACACACACATATATTCCACTTCAGTTTCTCACACCCCCCTCTTATATTAGTGTAATATTTCAAGCAGCAGCTTAAAACTGGCTTCCCCGTGATGTCAGTTTGGTACCAAAGGGATTGCTAACCAGTGAGGACCAACTCTTGCATTCTGCTTTTGTAACACTGAACAATTATGAAGTAACCTTAAAATTTTGCCTACAGTTCAGCAATTGATTATCATTCTGATTATGGCATCAGCTGCACTGGTGCAGAGACAGATTAGCTTGACAGGTGACAATAAAGTCAGTTCTGACTTGAACCTGAGTGACTGAATCTGTCCTCTAATCTAATTTGAACCATGGGATCATGATCACAGATGTCTTTGTTAACAGAAGCGTAAGTGTTCAATTGAAGCGCTGAAGAGAATAAAGTGAAGTATCTAAAGAATGTCAGATTTTGAGTATCTTCATGGGAGGACACTCAAGAAGCGAAGAGGGAAAGAAACCATACAAACAACTTCAGTTGCGGTTATATTGCAGAAGCTCCAGTAATTATACAGGCAATTATACTTCTTTCATGGGTTTTTTGGTATCTTTGTATTTGTCAGCCCTCAGCACTTGAAAGAAACTGTTGAAAATGCATCCTTTAAAGTATCTACAAAATCTTGTGCAGTATAGTGGTCTTCATAAAAGCATATTGTAAAACTACAAGCATGAAAAAAAAAAAGCTTTCTTTGCAAAATCTAGCAGTCATGGGGAGGGGAAGATGGAACAAACCAAATGGCAATAAGCATTTTGAAGTGTTTGCAATGGTTCTTCCACACAAGTGGGTGATTCTACATCTCATGTTCATGTTCATTATTACAGCAGCCAAGTATTTTTTATAACTAAAATTCAGTTGCATTTCTACAGTAGCATTCCACTTTTATTAAAAAAAAAAACAAACACTGGTCTGTATCACAATTATGTGCCTATTTAATAATATATGTTCTGCTCTTATACTTCTCAGTGACCTAGAAAACTCCATAGAAGTTAGACAAACTAGATTCTCCATGAGTGATCTAAGCTGCTAAAGTCTGGATCGTAAGACACTGCAAAACAGACCTAGCAAACCACTAGTCTCTGAAAAGGCAAAAACATGGAATGTGGGGTAGTAAGAGATTACATAGACTGACCACCATGCTGACAGCATCTGGAAGCGGACAGAAAGACCACAAGCTGTTGGTACTTTGTGATAAGAAAAATTCGAATGACACTTTGCTGGATGGTGCTTCAAGTCCCTTTTCCCTATAAAACCAAAGGGAGCACATTTCAGCATGTTTGTATGTTTGAGGCCATGGATTCACATGGCAAAGTCCAGGATAGTGGAAAAGCACCTCCCAGCCAGCCAGCCAGCTACGTGGAGAGACACGAGCAACCACAGCTTTCATCAAAGGTCTAGATTCTCACCAACATGTGCATTTCCAATGGGATTGGCAAAGGATCTCAGTCCCCAAACCACGCACCATGGCTGAATGTTACAGACAACATCTTCCCAACCACCAGTCATGCTCGGTTAGGACAGATTTAATAAGCAATGAACTAAGGGAGCAGGCGGGGAGACCTCTGCCTGCATTCAGCTTGAATGAACAAAAAAGTCGCTGCACAAATACTGCTTGCAAAACATTTTGTTTCTGAGGGCAGGCACTGTCCTTATATTGCTTCAATTTGACAGAGAAAAGAATATGCCTTGTCATCATTCTGCTGAATGCAACCACAATCAAAAATTATTTCTGAGGCAGTTAATAGCAACTTTGAGAGTATCAGCAGAATCGCGTAAAACACCACTTAGATTTGGCAAGTTTAAACAGTTTTGAAATAACAGGTGAATAATATATTCGGATTTGCCTCCGTGGGCAGCCAGAGCAGAGAAAATTACTGTAAGACAAATTTTTTGACAAAAACTCAAGATAAACAACTCAGCTCCTTTTTGTCAAGAATAACAGAGTGGGCGTATAAATAAAATGCAGTAGGCAGGATGTCTCTGGAGTTTAACAAGGCCTCTAGCACTCCACCACACAGAAAACTCATTAACACACCGGAGAATCATGGCACAGATCAATTCAGATGAAGAACAGAGATTGTAAGTGAAGAGACTGCAGGTGAAGAGATAAGTGTCATGCTAAATCTGGCTGGGTAGAATATCAAGAAGGGACTTGTTAGATCCCACATTAATCAACTACGAGCAGTCCAGGGCAGAGCTGGTCCTGCTCCTCCCCTACCTGGGAAACTGCATTGCGGTAGCAGACTGCTAGTTCAAAATGTGTAGACGATATTTATTAAATTCTGGAAGGTTCACTGTCCCACCTGGCATGACCTAACCACACGAAGCCTTAAATCCACCTTAAATCCACCTTCCTCATTTAAGGTGCTCTGTGCAAGTCTTCCTCCTCCAAAAAATTCAATTGTACCATTCCATATTTCGACTACTCCTCAATCTTTTCTCCTTAAAATCATTCTCTTACAGAAACTCTAGAGGGTAAAATGCCATTTAAAAGATTCTTTGATCAACATGTGTTGCATGGCAGTCATATTTATTAAGAATAGCAACAAAAATGACAAGTCCATCATCCAGTTTTATTGTGAAGGAGAGAAGTAGTTGTCACAGCCAGCCAAAGTCACAGACAGAGAGATACGTAATGAATAACATTTTGTCAAATGTATTATTCTCAACTGTGTGGACAGTTCCAGCCATCAACATCCTTTTATTTGTTTCTCTTTGTTAGATCCCTCCGGACTCTCCGTTGCATCTGTCAAATGTGACTGAAATATCTCATGGACCTTCTTTATCAGGTAGCACTGCATAAGAAGGATCCCGGATATTAACGTGCAAACAGGAGCGTCGCGGATTATTCCACACAAGCTTGCACAGCTTGCAGGCCTGCTGCCCTTTCACAAGGGACAACAGCTTGCAACAATACCAAAATTCAGGGTTGGTCAATATTCCTCCCCTGTGAGGAAGGGATCCCCGTAGCCACCGGCAGAACCCATGCGAACGGATGGCTGATCTGCGTTTTGAATGCCAGCCACGGCACAGATCTGTGCTACTTTTGCTTGCAACACATACATACCTTCTCGTACATGTGTGCAACACTGTATAAGGAAATAAATGTATATGTAGTTTAATGACTTTGATGGTGAACACGAACACTAAAGAGTATAGCCCTCCAAAGTCGTGGCATGCGGCAATAGGAGCACCATGATGTGCGGCAGAAAAATAAGAACACTGTTATGCAAAAACATTTTTTTGTCTATAGGATTATGGTGTATTTCTGTTCCTGAATAAACAAGAGAATCTAACTGAAGTCAGTGTTGCCTGCAGGCACGGAATGATGCTGTAAATGTTCGAGTACTGTTTTTTAAAGGCATTTTTGTCTCTGAATGTCCTTTCTTCTTTACAGATGAAACAATTTTGGGTTATACTTTCTATTTAATGGAAATACATTTGGAAGGCTTCTTGGCTGTGAATGCAGACATTCTGAGCCACTAATTTAGATTGGTTTCTTTTGTTATCCTCTAATTAACTTGCTCTCTTCATAGGTATAGCTCTTCCAAATTCTTTTCTTCCAAATTCATCTTTTTTTAACATACTTCCTATTAACACTGTTCAAAAAATAAAGGTAAATCAAAGAAATTCCAACCACTAGGCTGCAACTGTATCAATCAGTCATTTCATATTTCCAGTCTTTTGAATATCATTGAATGCTTCCTTACAATGGCCATCAGATATCGCTCTCTGTGGAGCATGAAGGCAAATTTCAGGCAAAACCTTATCACTACATATAAAATACTGCCCGCTCTTCTGCTTTACATTCATGCAGGCCCATTCTTGCTTGTTATTAGCAATTCAGCAAATTGGAAAATAACAGCAATCCTGCGTTACTGCACCTTCCTTGAAGAATATACTCGCCCTAGCACTTGCATAAATGTTATCCCAATCAATAACCCAGTAATTAAAGTCAGCAGCATTTTGGCCCTTTTACAAGTCTCCTTATCTGAAAAAAAACATTTCTTGCTATACTTTCTCAAACTGCCTCGGAAACAGAACAAGAATCATTTGGCCATCCCTTTGTCCTTAACCCCTGAATTAGCTATTGCTGTAATGTCAGAGAAAATCGTTTTGTTTTTCTCTGCAGACACAGCATCGTTTTCTTCCTCAGTATAGCTTATTTCTTTTCTCATTCTTCTAGTTTATCAATAAGCCATAAATTCTGATTTTGTTAATACCAGTAGTAGGTCTGTCTTGGGGTTCTGAAACTGCTGGGAATTTTTTGTTGAGTAGTTTTGGGTTTATTTTGGTTTACTTCCAGTAATTAAAAAAAAAAAAAAATCAAAGAAACTGAAATGCTAAAGACAGGAAAACAGCGGTAAGCAAGTGACTGATCCTGACAATCAATCAGTTATCTACACTGCTCAGCTACCAGAACACAGCAAGGGTGAAACCCTGCCTCCATTAAAGTCAATGGGAGTTTTGTCATTGACTTCAAGGGAGCTGGAGTTTCACTCTAGAAATATTGTATGTGACTGAATGGGAGAAACCCGCATGGAAGACAGTCCAAGCTTACCTGGGAACTTCATTTCTCAGGAAACTAAAAGCAGCACTTCTAAGTATTGAAATTCAACTTCAGAACTTTCTAGATCATTTACTTTTTCAAAGGTTAAGCAGACAGAAGACAGAGCTTTTAACACTAGGGAAGTATGATGCAGTTATAGTCACATACGCTAGGGAAAACTGTCGCTTGCATGATTTTGAACAGGGCTTTCCCCAGCACCTGGCGATGGAGGGCCACATCCTGCTCTGCACCCCAAAGGAACTCCTTTGGATCGATGGCAGGGCACACACGTGCCCATCGAGCCTCATATTTCTGCAGCCTTTGCTATCAAAGTGCCTCAACCTGGAGCTAAGTTTATTGCATCGATATTTTGTTATGGAAATCACAAAAATCTCAAAAACATCATCTGACGGGAAATCAAAAACCTTTTCTCCTCTCCCTCTCCCAAGTACTATAAATAAAAATCACATTAAAGAAGTTTTGCTCGTTAGTACACCAGGGTATGGTACAGTTGCAGTTGGCTGACAATCAGAGCCGCTCATTCATTTTCGCCTACAACCTCTGCCCAAAGGGAAGGTGCAACAAACGTAAACCGGCGCTTTGCTGTTCCAGCAGACGAACATAGTGTGTAGATGTGGCCCTGCCTGTTGGTACTAGCTGTATTTTGAGAGGGCATGACTGCCCGCCAAATACGTCAAGGCAGCTGTCTACCCTAAGTGTGTGCACCCATAGTTAAAGAGATACAACTCTGCTCATCCAGACCTGATCTGGGAAGAAGGATTAATATTTAGACAACACCACCACCACTTCTGGGACCGTAAAAAAACAGTCAGTCGAGGCTGCTTAATCAGGTAGAGATGATTCATTTGAGAAAACCTGCACCATGACCTTTCATGAGTTCCCGAGCACAGACAGGCTGTCAAATTTTTATGGAGAAAAGAGGTGTGATCAGCTAGTGCTTATGATGACCTTTTAAGAAGTAAACGGTTGAGGCAGGCACGCATTCTGAACAGCATGAGAAATTGGGTTTTTATGTGTGTCTAGTGTTTGCTGGGGAAGGTGATGAAATCCACGCCCGTGCTCGTTTTGTTAGCCCGCTCCAAATGACATACACACATACACACACACACACACACATATACGTATGCACAGCTCGAACAGCGCACGGGAGCGCAGACTTGGTAAAAACTCACACCCTGTGAAGGGACGGGCGCAGTTCCCACGGGGGGACGCGTGAAAGCCGCGCCCGCGGGCGCCTCCCGGCTCCCGGGGTGCGTACGCGTCGCCGCCGCCGTGCCCGTCGGGCTCCCCGGCAGCGGAGGGGGTGGATTTCCGCGGGAGCCGGTGCCGGGTCGGGCCCAGGGCCCCTCGCGGCCGCGGCGACAGGTGCGGCGGCGGCCCGCGGCTAAAAGCGGCAGACCGCGCCCAGCGCGACCCGCCGCGCCGCCGGCGGGATACGGGGCCGCGGCCGCCGCCGCGAGCAGGGGCGATGCGGCAGCTGCCGCGCATAAAAGTCATGGGGCGGCGGGGCGGCGGCAGGCGCCATGAGGGCCGGCGGCGGCGGCGGGGGGGCGAAGGCGGCGAAGGCGGCGGCCGGCGCGGGGCAGCGGCGGGCGGCGGCGGGCGGCGGGCGGCGGCGGCGGCGGGCTCGAGGCGGCGGCGGGCGGCGGGCGGCGGCCAACGCCCGCGAGCGGGACCGCACGCACAGCGTCAACACGGCCTTCGGCGCCCTCCGCCGGCTCATCCCCACCCGGCCGGCCGACCGCCGGCTCTCCAAGGTGGAGACGCTGCGCCTGGCCTGCAGCTACATCTCGCACCTGGCCAACGTGCTGCTGCTGCAGCGGCGGGCCGAGGGCACGGCCGCCGCCCAGCCCTGCCCGCCGCCGCCGGGCGCCCCCGCGCCGCGGCCCATCTGCACCTTCTGCCTCAGCGAACAGCGGCAGCGGGTAAGGGCCGGCTCCCCAACACCTCTCCCTTCGGGCTCTGTTCTGCGGAGGGTGGTCATCGGTCCCCACCGCGGGCCTGGGGTCGGCCCAGCCGCGGGTTCAGGGCGCCCGTGGTACCTCCTAACCTGTGGGTTTTTGTCCCCCGTTCAGCCCCGAGAAGGAGAGAAACCACTGCCCGGCCCAGCTTTAGGAGGACGCTGAATCGGCCGAGAAGCTTGCGGAACCCTTGCGCTGCCTGTACAGCTGCTCTGGGTAACCTCGCGCTCTCATGCTGGGTGTTTACATTTAAATGACGCAGCCCGAGAAGAGCTACTTTTTAAGCCTATGCACTTCGTTTCACTTTGTGACAGGTTTGTTCAGGGTATTTTGCAAATGAAACTGAACGCTGCCGAGACAGTTGCAGCTGGTGCGGCAGCTATTTTAGTGTGAGAAACGTTAAACCTAAGCAACCAAACCCTGATCCCGATGTCTCCTAAACCGGTGTCGCATGATGAAACTTGAACTTCCAAACACCCAGTGCCTCCTGTCAGGGGAAGCTGTCATGAACAGGTCGTGCCGTACGCCTTCAGCCCAGCTTGGGCTGCACGCAGCGCTGCCGCCCACTCCTCCAGCTGCACACTGATTCTTGGGGTGGGGGGCTGATACCGACAGCTGACATGCTGGAGAGGTTCAAACGATGCTGCCAGATTATTTTAAGGTGTTCACAGAAGTCGGGAAACTTCCAGTGAAAGCACCGCAGCTCGCTGTGCGCATAGGCACAGCAGCGCGTCGACACGGGACGTAGGCAGGACAGGAGAGGAAGGCGGAGAAGTGCTGCCTAAGCGATGCTCTTTTCTCATTAACGGCGTGAGTCGTGCCAGTCCTTTAAATAGCACGGGATATTCCTAAATCTGTCTGGCAAGCATGGGGTAGGGAGCGTTTCCCAAGGGCTCTCTACATTTACCCAGCAGCCAGGTCATTCTCAAATTGTGCCTGTACATCACTAATCTCATTTATCTCCCCTCAGTTTATTAACTTGTATAATTTTTTGTTGACAAGTAAGTCTAAAAAGCAAATATGCATGTTATGTTTTCAGTTTGGGACATTAATGAAGTAGCAGGCTAAAATCTTAAACCCCAGTAATGGTGGATTTAAAAAAATATATATAACTAGTTTAATTTTGCATTTTTTTAATAGCTATTTATAATATATTTAATTAGGCCTTAACTAATCTTAACTTGTTACTTTGGGAGGCACTCTGTATTCTTTAAAAGCTTGGTAACTGTACCACTCTCAGAAGTGCTGCAAGGAATACCTGTCTCTTTTTTTCCTCCCTGATGCCATCTGTTCAGCTCTCCTGGCCAGCCTTGCTGCTTTAGCTGAACGTGAGGACTGACGAAGCAGCACTGTGTTGCTCACTTTCCTTTCTGTACAGAATTTTCTCCTCTTCTAAATAAGTGCAAAGCAAATTCTGGCATTTATTATGAAGAACTTAGCAAGAACAAACTCTTGGTATATTTTTCATGCACCTTCACATTTTTAGTTTTCCTTCTCCCTTCCCCAACACACGCTGACCACTGTTCCTTTATCACGATGAGGAAAAATCCGTTGTACCTACAGAATGTGCCGTAAACTTTTCCTTTAAAATCCTAATCAAGAAAAAGTTCCAGTGACTCGACATCACGTCTATCTATTCACTTATTAAAAGCTACATGCCGTATTTTCCTGGATTGAGAGGAGCTTTTTGTTTTTAAAAGGTTTCTATCATTAATTTAATTTTTTTTAATAGGGAACCTTAAATTGCTGCCAGATTATCATCTTCATTTTGCTTTGGCATTGATTCGTGAAGCTGGAACTCTTTCATGTTTATACAGAGTGGGTTTTTTATTGTGTCAGCATGTGTGTGTGTGGGTACAGACTTCTACAAACGTCTTCCTGGATTTTTTAAAAATACATTTTAAAAAGTTGGTCTTTTAAAAATTGTTTACTTTATAATTAAAGCTGATCTTACAGTTAAGCTCTATATTCTTACAAACACATTAATCGTCTGCTTTACAGACAATTAATATTAATCTAGTCATTTAGCTGTATCATTCAGTATGATAACCTAAAATGGCAAAAAATAATGCACTTTCAAACAATTTTAGGAAAATTGTGCCTTGACTATGCTCTGAATTTTGCACTTACAAGAAAGACAATAAAATTATTTTAGGTTTTCAAAATGTTGTGACATGATTGCAGTTTTAGGAGTTTTAAGAGTAGTTCTTGGCAAATGCAATATATTTGGATTTAATAGGATATCCCTATACTTAGTTATTAAAGGAAATAGTAAAAAAGGTGATGTCCACTTTTGCACCATAGTATTAGCTGAAAGCTCATGACTTGAAACCCTCATGAATAATTTGCAGAATTCTACAGGAATTTGTTGTTCTCACCTTAAATGGGATTTTATCTCCCTAGTTTTGTGTAACATTACGACTTGGCCATATCTCCTTTTTAATGTGGCTCATCGTAGCATTAAATTCTTCTCTCTTTACTTAGGATAAACTGTTGAATTCAGCTGGGCTTGAAGATTTTGGTATAATGCTCAGTGTTTCAATAACTAAATAATACTGGAATTTCAGTAACACTGATTTATTATGGCAGAAATTAGGCCCCAGAGCACTATGGCCCAAATAATTATGGTATAGACAGATAATATCTATCCAAACAAGTATGAGAGTGATTTCTCTGAGGAACAGACCCCACGCCTGCATTTATGTATGTGTAACGCTATGTATTTAAATGGGGACTAGTGGGGACAGATCCTTACCTTTGCTGAAGTTTATTTATAATGTAAAACAACTCTACCCCAGGAGCAAAAAAAGATAGAGGATTGAGCAGTTACTATGTAATAGTTTTTTTATAAACCTAGGGAAGAAAAATTTAATTTCTAGAGACACAGATAAATTTGAGTGCTCAGATTTCACACATAATGAGCTCACTCATCAATAGGGTTTTTTCTTGAATCTTTATAAGTTTCTGTGTCTTAGCAGTTCTATTTTTTTAATCACTTGGTGGAGAGGCATTGTTTATGGCATGCACCAATATACATTTATAAACCAAAATTTTGAAACTCATGTTTCTAAGAGTGAGTACCTTACTTGAGGGTCAAGCACTGGAGTGATGTGAGTTTTTCCAGAGGTGCTGAGCACCTTCTTGTTCTGTTGAAGACATTGTTTTTTCCACATATTTGTAAGTGCATTCTGTTCTGTATGGATGAACAGAGGCACGCCTAATGCCAATCCTATCTTTGTTTTCCTGTAAACACTTGGCTATTCAATTTAGATGATGCATGAATAAAGCAAAAATGGTGAGACATACACCATTTGATCTTAGATCCTATTAAATGATTGTTAAAATATTCCAAGCATAGTACTTTGTATAAATCATTGTACTTACTTAGCCTGGTACATCACAATATAAAAACAGCATCAAGCAAAACGAGTAAATCATGTTGTTTGATTTTACTGGTGAAGTTTAAAGAAGTATTTGAACATAGTTCTTGGTTATTTATGAATTAATCATAATGTAAATCAAAGTACTTTCATATGTTAGGTACTATTTTCAGTTCTGTTCTACAAAATTGAAGTTTCCTTTCTAAAACCTTCTTGGAAAATCTGCTTCTTTACAAAAATCTGTATTTGTTTGCAAAATGTGCTTATATTTGCTAAAATAAACAGTATTTTTGTTACTAATTTTAACAATAAACTATGAACACTAAGGTGGTGGTTCTCTTCAGTAGCCATCTCAGTCAAGATACAAGTATTTAATCTTTTTCTTTACTTCTTTGGAATCTATCCATACAAGATTTCAGCAGCATATGTATGTATGTATGTACGTATGTACATACCACAGGGATGCCAGAATGGTTGCATAAGACCAATAGCTTTTAAACCATTAACCATGGACCAGTTATGTTTTGGAGGCAGCATTGTAAGGTCTCCCTCTCTTTAGCACTGAGAAAGTCATACTAAGTGTCTACACTAATACTTAAGGTTGACCTATCCAGCCAACACACAAGTCGCTTATTGCCCCTGTATCTACTCCCACTACCAATGCTCGACGCATTGAGCTTCAGATTTCTAACACAGCACTAAAGATGCATCCTAGGTGCTTTCATGAAATTCTAGGGCTTGATCTGCAAGCTATGCATCTCTCCTGGGCTGCTTGGTGTGCATTGACAGTGGAGAAGGAAAGCGAGTAGAAAACTTGGAAAAATGAACAAGGGGGTTCCTCTGCTCAGGGCCTGCACAACATCGTAAGTGTCAAATACAGGGCGAGTTGGAGGGAGGGTAGAGGGAGAATAAGGGAAGAGGTTGATTTACCAATGGAAGTTCAGCAGTTTCCAGCACCAGGCCAGACAAGCCAGTACATAAGCTAAAGAGCCCATAGTAGGAGCAGTCAGTCCCATGTTTCCCCATAAGCAATTTTCTTTGGATGTTACATGTTTATGACCAGAAGGATTCATGGTTCCTAAGGCAGCAAATAGAACACTGGAAGAGGAAAAGCTTGTCAGTCAAGTGATGACATTAAAACTCTGCCAAATTTACCCTTTGATAAAATCTTCTAGTCACCAAAATGATCCTCTGTGGACCTTTCTGAACAGCAATTATTAAATAATAAATCTTTAATCATTGTACTTAATCTTACACCGTCACATACTCCCCCCTTATGTGTACTCCACAGGAGACTCTATGAGCCATTTCACAGAAACCATAAAAAGTTAACCAGAGTCCACTGAAAATTTGAGACACAAAAATCTTTGATGCCATTGGTTACTAGATTCTTTCAAGATAGACCTTCAATTTCCTTCCACAAAAAAACAGATGTTTTCTGTGTTTTGGCCCATTGCAGTGTGAGACACTAGACACTATGTTGAGAGAATCTCTCAACAAAGATAGAAAACCTGGAACAGCTATCTAAATACCACTTTTCAAAAGAGAGTAGTAACTTCTTGATTGATAGTAAGAGCTAGTGGATAATACAAGAGAAAGAGTTTGTATAAAATTAGCTAAAACAGAGTGCATGCTGCCAAGGCAAAAAATCTGGGGGATATATTATACCAGGAACCCTTTGAAGGTTGAAGAAAAGTGTGTTGAAAGAATCAACATGGGGATTGAGGAAGAGAAGATTATTACTGGGATATTACTGGGATAAAAAATACTGTAGAGTTTTGTGAAAGCTAAGAAAAAAAAATATTTCTTAATAGTGAGAACTAAACTGGCTGCTCTGAGCATACTTCCTCAAAAACTTTTTCAAAATTTGGATATACATACATAGCCAGGCAGCCCAGTGTCTTATTTCAGATGAAATCCTTTAGCTATTCCAAAATAATACAGAGTTTCAGAAACCTTGAAGATTCATCCCACTTTTGAAGTTGTACAGTAATGAATACAGGCTTCCTCAGGAGAGGAAGGAGAAAGAGAGGGCATCGATACAGAGGCGACACTGGTACCCACCAAGGAGAATATTCTCTGTGGTGCCAAAAGAAATCCCGGTTCAAGTCCAGGTGTAAGGTAACATTTACCCTTACAAATGCTCTCATCATTGTAACCCTCTCTTATTCTCCTGCCAGGAGTGCATAGGAGGCATACTTGGTGTCTATTTTGAGAGTCCCAAGCAACCTCTGGTGAGAGGTAGGTATCTGGATGCTCAGCTCTGCAAGGACTGTGGTGCAACTGAGCTGGGCAACCAAAGGGGTTTTTGCTGTTGTTGTTTTAATGAATATTTAGGTATTTATCATCATTTAGGCAACTAGGAAAAGTCCTCATGGATTGCTGTGCTACAATTAGGTACCTAAATTATGCCTAACTGAAAATCAGGACATATGTGTGCATGCATTTTCCCCAGCAGAAGGCCAATTGAGGGCAGTTCTTCCTTCAGCCTCTCTTTCCTGACCCCTCAGTTGTTTCACTAGGTCACTGGAACATTTTGTCGACCCTCTCTGATGCCAGATGAGGTAAATCATTTCTGTTAAAACAACAACCAAAACAAAACAAAACAAGCAAAAACAAAACAAAACAAACAACCCAGAAAACAAAACCCAAAAACATAAAAGAAATTTAACTCTTGCAAGTCATTCTGATACAGGTAAACTATGATGCACCAAAGAAAGTGTCCCCTGTTTTGGTGCTAGATAAAATGTTCATGTAACAAAACACTTAAGATACCAGTTGCTTTAGAAAGGCCTTATCTTCTCTCATTCATTTATTACGTTCCCATCACAGTAGTGTTGTGAGGTTTAATTAAACATTTGGAAATTGCTATGAGTTCTTCCAAAGGAGAAGCCAATATAAATAAGACAATTACACAGAAATGGGTGATGAAATAAGTAAGTGATAAAAGTAATTCTACTTGTTATAGCATCTCTCTCTAACGTCTGATTGTGTTTCCTTCACATTATTAAAATAAAACCTACTTTCCAAGCATATGTATGCAGATCATTTTTAAATGCAAAGATTACAGAAAAAGGTAATTCTTTCAAGAAGAGGATTGTGCTTGGCAGAAGGGGTAGGCATCTGTCAGGCTCAGATAAGATCAGACAGCTGTGTTCTATCCTGAAAGAGTGTCATGAAGTGAAGTTTTCCTAGGGAAATAACATCTTTGGTATGAAAAGCAGCAAAATGTAATGAAGTTTCCAAACAAATAAGTAGAGAAAACAGAAGCTCTCAGAGCTCATTTTTATCTAAAATACCAACCCTTATCGGGAGAAAAAATGCAGGATGAGAGGAGGATAACATCTTTACCAAGCAGTAAAAATTAAGGGGTGGGAGGATCATCTCACTTTATATTCTCAATGAAATTAATCCTTTAGATTAAAATCAAAGGTAAGAGGTGACTTCATCACCAATAATCATCACAGAGAACCACTAGGATAGGTGGTTAAAATGGAGACAAGAAAGCAAGCCAGGTGGAAATCTAACAGCAGTCTTGCAGCAGCTCAAGGGGAAGGCAGAGCCAGGCTTTTATAAGAGGCACACAATGAAAGGACAAGCAGCAATAATCCCAAACTGCAATAAGGCAGTTGTGGGGTTTTTTTCCTTAAGGAAAAGTTCCTCACCACAAGCATGGTTAAGCACTGGAACAGGTTGTCCAGGGAGGCTGTGGAAGCCTCCTCCTTGGAGAGTTTCAGAACTTGACACGGCAAGGCCCCTGCAGTCTGGTCTAACTTTCAAGTCAGCCTTGCTTTGAAAATGGAAGATATATTGGATGACTCAAGAGGTCCTTTTCAATCTAATTTTTCCTATGATTCTATGAAATAATGAGCTTATGGTTCTCTGGAAAGGAAGACTGTAGAACAAAATAATAAGAAAAACTTGAAAAATGCAAGGACTTCACAGGAATAATCTATACTTTTGGGCAGTTCCAGGATCTATTAATCCAGATGAAAATGAGGGGCATCCAGGTATGCATATCAACAGGAGAGTGAAAAAGATTCCTGGAGAAAGGAGGAACTGGGCATGCCTGTGAAGGGTATTTCCAAAAATAGAAACAGTCAGAGGCAGGGTCTATTTCTTTCAGAAGGACCTCTCTATTCTGGGCCTGAATTAGTAAAAAAGTTTTCAGTATTTGTTTGGATGATGGGTTAAGATTTAGATTTGCAAATGATAGCTTTGGAGGGTAGGATTAGAATTAGAGATGAACTTAGAAAGAAAAACAAAAGGAGAAATGTTCTTTAAAAAGATGCATATCAATATAGAAATCTGTGTAGTACTACACATGGATAGGAATAATTCACTGCACAAATGATGGAGAATGACAAGCAGAAAATGATTTTTGAGGTGTCGCATATCACAAACATGAAAAGCCTTTTTGAGAAAAGTAAAACTCACATAGGATGCATATTTCATCAGGATCCCTTTCGGCACTATTTTCTACGATTATTAGAACTTCCCCGAGTCCTATCAGAAATGTCTGGCTGGGTGGAAAATCTGTTAAAAATTGCAACTTAAAAGAATACTATGCATAGAGAAACACATAGTCTTAACTACTGTGTCTGTGCAAATGAAATGATGGAGGGGGACTTGAGATTGTGAATGCCAAACTAGGTAACAGTGACACAGGATATCTGTATCGTATTAACTAATAAAGGTCTATCTAAGACACCTGCAGTAGTAGAAAAAGAAGTTACGAGACCCTGAAATTTTCAAGGGTAACATTTAAAGAACATGTGGTGCTGTTAGTGATGGGATCCTGAGTATATGCTAAACACATGGATATACAGTAATTAGCATATCAGAAATGCACAATAGAAATTTTAGCATCATAAGGGGTATAATAAACTGATTCAAGATATATACATGGGAAACAGGAGCCAGGCTGCAGGGTAGTAAGGTCCTGCCGTGTGCTGTTTTGTTACCACTGCAACCAATTATTTTTATTTGCCACACTGCTCAAAGAAAACCTGAGTGGAAAAGACAGGCTTTAATAACAGGTGCCATGAAAGATAAGTGCATAAGTGAGAGTTTCTGGCTGATGTAAGGGGCAGTCTCTGGAATGCTCAGTATCTGTACCGGCTAGGTGCTAATCGCCAACCCTGGACTAGCCAAGCGTAGGTCAGGACCACTGAAGCACCAGCAGTGGCCAGCAAGACAGACCCAAAGAGAAATAGCCAACAAAAGCAATCTACAACATTCCCGCACTGCACAAAGTATAGCTGAATCCAGCTAGAGTCAGGATAAAAATCAAAGACTACTTTTCTGCTACATAAAGCATGTTACTGCTTATTTTAGCATCTGTAATGAGATGAAGCAGAAATAAAATGCATGTTATGGTGTGCCTTTACATTCCAGCAAATGCCGTAACATTGCAGTGTACTTCATTACATGAGACAATCCATTGATTGGCATATTTCAGCTGTCACTAACATATTACAAATGAGCAGATCCTCTTCTGTGGAGAAACTATTTCTCTCTGCCATCTTGGTGTGTTCGCCTATACTCATGTGGCCCAGCTTTCCCCAGGATGGAAGATATGTAGGAAAAATGATTTAACAAATCACTACTGTTAGGAAAACACCACTGCTCTTGAAATGTTTTAATTAAACTGGTTAAAGTGATTAATTAAAACTATTTAAAGGGCCCATTCTCATTTCTGTTACGGACTTTAAAGATCTTATGGCCTCAAAGAGTATAAAGGGATCCAAAAGAAGCCATAATGTAAATAAGAATTAGCGAACTTACTTTCACCAACATGATTTATAATTAGTGATCTTCTCGTGAAAGCTTAATTATCATCTGATTCTAAAAAGCTAATAATGTCACTCCATTACCCTCCAGATCAGATTCTCTTTCATAAGTAGTTTAACAAATGCCAAAAATTAAAAAAAAAAAAAGAAAAAGAAAGCTTAAGAATCTAATTAATGCAGAAAATGAAGGCTGTTAAAAGACAAGGTTGGGCAATTCCTGCACCAGTGATTTGGAATTTGTTGCCCACCACATCCATCTGCTGAAAGTTACTGTCTGCACCAGCAGAAACAGGTTAAATCTTGGAGGTACCGCTGTTCCTGGACTGATATAATAGCTTAAACTAGATCAATAGCAGTTTCAAAGAACACATTAGACTGTTAGCTGTGGTGGTTAAAGATCTGGTTACTTTTGCCAGCTCTGTTAGCCACTTACTCTGCCACGGGAAAAGACATACAAATGGGGCAATAGCTTCTAAAACGGCACCGTCAGGAATTGCTGGAACTTACCTGTCAATATCCAAGGTCATTTGAATTTCAACAAGACTTGGGTTTTTGAAAATTAAATTCAGATTTTATGGGAAAAAAATTGCCAGTATTCAGATGCTGATTAAAAATGACAATGCATACAAACATTTAACATCTACATACATCCTAACATGCTTCTGTGTATGTACTTCTAGACCAACCATTACCTGAACCACACTAAAATTGACCAACGTTGAAATGAGCAGGAACACAAGAGACCGTCTTTGTGTATTCCAAACTGAGAAAATTATCACATTAATGCAGAGTAATTTATAGGGGTGAACATCAGCTGAGAAGTGATGAACAGAGTGTATGACCTCTATGTGGTTGCTACCACCTTGCTTCCAGAAATATAGTGACAGAGGTACACTCCCTCTCTGCTCAACAGGACAAGCCACGCAGCCAGGTCACAGAGAGGAGGAGTCAGGAAACAAGATGCTCTGCTCAGTAGGTTTGTTCCTTTTTACAGTCCAAAGACATAGAATGGAAATACAAGTTTCAGTAACTTACCTCAAAACAGCACATTCTGCAATGTCCACCAAGAGGGTCCTCGAATGCACAACTGCTGTTCCACAACCGAATGTCAGCAGAGCAGCTGAGTGGCACACAGGCCTGGAAGAAAAAGGGAGAGCTCAGTGCCAACTGGGGGAAAAATAACAAAAAACCCTTCTGTGTGGCTACTTGATGACATATGGTACGTTGCTTGAGCTTTCTTGTGAAACCCCGACAACTCAATGTTACGCAGAATTGGAATATTACATCAGATAATATACAAGTCCTAATTTTTTTCAGGATTGGTATTCCATTATGCTCCAATTTTAGGCAGAAATGAAGCTTCCAGCTCAGTTTGCCTCAACATTTAAGGATAGGTTTCAATTTCTAATAACTCTCTGTCACCTTGGAAAATTAAAATATTACCTCTTGTTCTGATTTTATATGAAAGTATAGCTAAAACAAATTTCATGGCACTAATTAAGTGTCGTGCTTACTAAACTTTAGAAGATCATTATGGATCTTTCTATACTGGTGTTTGTGTATGCTGCACGGTGAGTAAGAAAAATCAGATTTCAGGTGCTTACAAGCATGACAAATAGGCACTGAAGTGGCCTAGAGCACTGCGATGCAGTAATGGAGAGGAAATTGAAGCATTCAATATTCTGAGATGCCTGAACCCTCTGCAGATGGCTCTTGGATACTTGTTAGTAATCTAGCAAAAAAAAAAAGTATCCAGTTTTGTTGGGGCTTGTTTTGTTTATTTTGTTTTTTACACCAGCAAAATAAATTATTTTAATGCATGCAATATAATGTAAATAATAATAACATGGACTCTAACTTGCAGCTATTACTTTAGGTGTTGATCCTTAAATGAAATTAATGCAAAATTTAGCAAGTCCCTTGTACAGTAAAAAACTTCCAATTTCAGGAGGTTACTGTACATTTCTGTGTTGATTAGGAGCTTTGTGGAATTTAATTCAAGGTTGCTGACAGAAAGGCTTGTGATCAGGAGTATTTTAAACTTTTGACTGACAGTAACAGCAGTGCTACAGTCCATTGCCTTAGTTGGACTATGCGTTCTGCTCATCTTCATACCCCAACATTTCATTAAATAAACGTATATATATTTGTGTATGTTCATAGAATCACAGAACCATAGAATACTTTGGGTTGGAAGGGACCTTTAAAGGTCATCTAGTCCAATCCCCCTGCAATGAACACCTTTGTATTGCATTTTATAATTGAATATATAATTAAACTGCAGAAATCACATTATATGCTTTTATTTTTGTGCCTGTTTCCATCTGGCAGGTAGACCTGTGGGAAGAAATGCATTAATAGATGACCTGAAAATACTTATGTATTCACTTTCAGTGAATGAAGACCGTATCAGCAGTTATCTGATAATTAGGTGCCATTAACAAATGCATAAAGATATCCAGTGAAACTATGGAGGTTTAATATTTTTAAGAGCTTCACTGCTTTAGATTTCCATATAGAGGGAGGCGTTACGATTCTGAAATAAAGCTTAGTGTTAAAAAAGTCCCAAAACATTAGAATAATGATAGTTCCTCTAAAGATTGTCAGGCACTTGTGAGTCATAGCAAAAATTTGTGATTTATTAACACAAACCTCCCTAATCTTCCAGGAAGAATAATTCTATGTCTTTATATAAAATTAACTTGAATTATTTGGGTTGTGGGTCTGATCAAATGTGTAGAGCACATAACAGATTAGAACAACAAATAGGCTATTACTCAGTAATATACATAGGTGTGACCCTGCAAAGGTCAATAGCCAAACACTTCGTTCAAGTATGGAAAGTTAAGAATAGACTGTGCAAGTGTAGATTATATAAATTGGTGATGTACTGTAACCTTTGAAGGCCAAAAAGAGTGAAAAAGTGTATTTAATTACCTAAAATTGAATGGACCTGTACATGAGAAAAATATGAAATATAAAAAAACCAGTAGTTTTATGAGAGAAATGAAGTGGTACTTCATAAGATTATTAGAATTTCTATTGATTTTGTGAATAATTGTGTCCTTGATTATTTTATCTTTCCACACATTCACTCTTCCCCTACAAATGAAATTTAATTATTGTTTAAACAGAACCTGAGCACATCCTCAAGCACAATAATATAACTAGCAACAGCACAACAATTCAGGAGCTCCCTGCAGCAGTGCACAGAATCCGTCCAAAATTATATTGTGTCCCAGCATGCTGCAAAACCACACTTTGCTGGCTCTCCTTATGTTATCAGACAAAGCCAAGTCAGCCAAAGGATGAAATCAGGTAACTGTTGCGTGAATCCCTGTTTCTCCCTTAAAGCCAGCGCTCGCATACCTGCACTGCCTTACGACCAAGCCTACAGACCGCACCAGGGCAGTGGTTCCCCAGCGGTGGCCAGCCCGACAGCCCACTCCTTCAGCAGCACAGAGAGAGGAAAGAGGACTGTGTTCCTCCTCACCGAGGCAGAACAGAATTGAACTGACAGAAGAAAAGTAGCACATAGAGGATCGTTGGGTTGGTAGCAACCAAGAGGATCGTTGGGTTGGTAGCATCCAGGACACCCCAATATTGCAGGGTTTGTGTAATGCAGGTCACAACACTGAGTAAATGTTTCAGACTGGCTGAAGACTCAGGCAGCACCAGTTATGTCTGGATCTGGTCCAAAGTGGTAAAATCAACTTTATTTGAGATATTCTTCATGCCTCCTTTCAGTGGAAGAAGGCTTCTTTGAAATTAACATCAGTGTTAATACAGCCAAACACCATACCCAGCCATGACATTTCTGTAAAGGCTGCAGAATCACAAACAAGATCTGGACTCGGCAGCTGCCTGTCATCTATGCCAGTCATAGATGCCAACACTGAAGACTGATTTAAAATTGCATGATGTGGTATATCTAAAATGTACATCAAAAATCTGAATTTATACAGGCTGGATTCATCACTAATTTTGTAAGTACATCTTGTCACATTTTCCATGCAGCTTAACCTTTTGAAAATACTAGCTATTACTGGTCCAAAAAACATCTTTTAGGTTTAGGAGGTTTTTAAATTCAAAATATACTTGGCACCTGTGTTTCAAGTAAGATTAAAAGCTAGTAAAAAAGAGTTTCACACTGAGCTAAAACCACCCCAGAATGGTATTATAAATATGCAGAGGCTACAGGGAATAAAAACAAAAAAAGACCATTCAGCAAAGAAAGCTGCTTCCTTTTCAGGATCAAATGTGATCTCAAGATCCAAGAGAAAAAGGTGAAAACTATCAAAAACCACACAGAATGAGAATCTGCAGCAAAATTTAGAACAGAAATATTCTTCAGCAATGTGTAAGAGAACAGGGAAATAAGCATCAGGGATGCACTAAACTCTGGTCAGGCATAAATTAAAGCTAATCTAGCTGTGACTAAAAATTCTAAAAATTATATTTAGAGTGTCTAATTTAGGCATTCAACGTACATACCTCAAGAGGAAATCTATTAGTTCCTGCCTTTAAATCATATAGGACAGCTATGTTCCCAGTTTAGGCTTCTAGATTGAGACACACAAGTTAGTCTCTGTGAATACTCACCGAGATGACTACTGTCAAGCTTTCAGCAGAGATGAGTCAGCTAACTGCAATGAGGTTGAGGAATGGATGTTTCTGAAGCTAAAAGTAAAAGTAAAGCTTGATGTTCTCAAATTGAGTATGTCCAATAGTCATCATTAATAAAGAAAGTCTGATAGCATGATTTGTCTAATAAATGTAATGAGTTGTCTAATAAATGTCTAATAAATGTTTCAGGCTTGAAAAGAGAAAATACACTGTGTATGTTTTAAAAAGTTGGATGAAATAATTTCGTAACTACACATTCATTAGTCTGACCTCAATAACATATGAGTCTGTAGAACACACTTTGAAGGATTTTATTTAATGCAAATAAATGGAAACAAAAATAACGGTCCCGTACACTGACTAATAGCTTTTGCCACGTTTGTACACTTTCTCAAGAGAGAAAAAAGAAATGGGGGGAAAAAAAAAAGTAGAACAAGACTCTACACCTATTTGTAGGCAAATGAGCATACGCAAGGCAAACATGGAGCCATCATGCTTTCTGTAATATTCCATGTGCAGCTGTGAATGCCTGCATTAATGCCAGTTAATCTGCAGAGCTATGAAGTGAGGGAAGGGAGTGTTGGCCACCCTACTGAAGTTATCTACTACTCTTCAAACACTGTAATCGAATCCTTCACATCTCCCTGGACTCCACCAGAACTGAGCAGATGGAGCCTCACTAAGCTGCTCATTCAAACACAAATGCATAATAAAGCAATAAACATTAAGGGTTTGACATGATACCAAAGCAGAGGAATGGTTTTACTAAAAGTGTAAAGTTACTGTTTTACTCACTTAAATCTTTCTGTGGTACTTCCAGTAGAGTGAAGAGTTCACAGCTTAAACCAGGACTAGCAGCATACAATTAAATCTAAGTAAATCTGTTTTACATTTAAAAACAATAAAATGAAAACAAAAGAGAAGACCATTTGTGACAGCACAATCTGACTCTGCTTTTATGTGTTGCACCAACTTCAAGCAGCTCTGCAGTTGTCTGAGTTTTTGCATCCTTGCAATTAAGGCAGAACTTATCCCTTACATCCTGCACTAAGAAGATGCCTTTGGGCAAGAAGATGCTTTTGGAGTTTTTTTGAAAGGCCTGACACTTTTCTCTTTCATTCCTACTCCAGCTGAAAATTTGGATTTTTTTTTTCCCCTTTCAAGCAGTCAAACCTTTAGAGAACAAATAACATGAGGATGAACAAGTCGTCTTGCGCAGCTTTTTAATTTAAAGATTTTTGTGCTCTCATTTTCTTTTTTTTTTTAATTCCTTGAAATCTTAGGGTCAATAGAAAATATGCCATTTAATATGCCACTTTTTCCTGAAACCATGGCAGAAACCATCCCTCCCTTTGGGATAAACAAGCCTAGAGAAGACTCTCATGTTCTCTTTGCCACGACTGAAGGAAAATTGCTTGCACCACTGCATTATAAATTCATTTTAAAGGGGTTTTCTTAAGACGTGGAAAGTAGGAATCAGACTACAGACAGACAGACAGAGGCAGAAAGGGAGAAGAGATCTGCAAGAGGAATAAACCTCAAAAGAACTTTCTCCTACTTTGTGGATATCATATTCTAATTCTGACATATACTTCCTCCTCACAGAGTAGTTCTGACTGCAAACTTTTTCATATTAGCTCTTTTTAGTTTAAGAACATTTCCACGTAATATGCAATCTTGTGCATTCCAGACCCTTAGACATGGCCCTACTGTTTTGTCAGGATGCACTCCTGTCTCATTTTATTAAATACCCTGAGGACAATATTAGTTGCAACACAGTTAGGCAAGGAAGAGAATGTGAAATGGAGTCTTAATTCTGAATTCCCTGACCAATCTTGTTGTTCAAATAGAAATAAAGAGTATGGAAGAAATCCAAACAGGAGAAGGAGAACTAAGTTTTCTGTGCTTATTCAAAGGATAACGATGTCCTAAGGGAACCAATAAAAGAAAATGAAATTGTACAAAGGACACCTCCAGTACATCTAGTAAATCTTGTAGGAAAACACAACAACAAAAATCAATAATAAAAAAACTATTCACAAGGATGCTAAATAAAGCAAGTTAGGAACAAGCCCTTTTAAAATGCATATATTGGAAGCTGAGTTCCAAGACTTCAAAATCATTATTCATAATCCAGGTTGAAATTCAATAAAGATATTTACCCAGTGTTTACCTCTTCTTTTACACAACCTAAGTTTATATAAATTACCAGGGAAAGAAAAAACACAGCAAACCTCTTCAGCATAGTACACTCCATGTACCATTTTTTCTCAAAACAATTTTTGCATTTGCCCAAAAAGATGTATGCACGTTTAAGGAAGGTAGTCCATGTGCTGTTTTGTTCCATTTGCGTAGATGGTTACTCCTGTTAAAGCTTGTTGGTTTTTATGTAAGAGAAACCGCAAAACAAAAGCATGAGTTCAGAACAACAAAGTAGCATGCTGCACTGCTTCACAAATACACCAACTACGCAAAGTGCCAGAGCATTCCAAAATCAGCCTGACTATTCTACCTAGCAGGCATAGAATCATAGAATCACAGAATAGTTTGAGTTGGAAGAGACCTTTTGAGGTCATCTAGTCCAACACCCCTGCAATGGGCAGGGGCACCTGCAACTACAGCAGGTTGCTCAGAGCCCCATCCAGCCTGACCTTGAATGTTTCCAGGGATGGGGCATCTACCACCTCTCTGGGCAACCTGCGCCAGTGTTGCACCACCCTCAGTGTGAAAAATTTCTTCCTTATGTCTAGTCTAAATCTTCCCTCTCTTAGTTTAAAACCATTACCCCTTGTGCTCTCACTACAGGCCCTGCTAAAAAGTCTGTCCCCATCTCTCTTATAAGCCCCCTTTAAGCACTGGCAGGCTGCAGTAAGGTCTCCCTGGAGCCTTCTCTTCTCCAGGCTGAACAACCCCAACTCTCTCAGCCTGTCCTCAGAGGAGAGGTTTCCATCCCTCTGATCATTTTGGTGGCCCCCTCTGGACCTGCTCCAACAGCTCCTTGTCTTTCCTGTGCTGAGGGCTCCAGAGCTGGACATAGCACTGCAGGGGGGTCTCACCACAGCAGAGTAGGGGGGCAGAATCCACTCCCTCGACCTGCTGGCCACGCTGCTTTGGATGCAGCCCAGGATATGGTTGGCCTTCTGGGCTGTGAGCACACATTGCATAACAGTGTATTTTTTATATTCTACTAATTTAAAAGGGATAATCAGTTTTTCATCAAGTTGTTACCACAATTATCTGTTTATATTGAAAATAAACACAATAAAGATAGAGTCTAAATGGGTTTTGCCTAAGTTTGGAAGGAGCGGTGGAGGAAGTCACTGAGTGAACAGGAATAATGCTTAACAGAATAGAAGGAATAAATCTTCAGATGCGCTATAAATTACATGTTTTTAAAAAAACAAAACCCAAACCAAAATAGAAAACACATTTACTACTAGCCCTAATACTTACATGCATAAAACAACTTACATTCATTAATGATGACAATACACTTCTGTCTGTTTCAAGAGACAAGTTTGCATATACTTATGCAGTGCTTTGAACTCTGCGAAGTTTTTTGCAATTTAATTGTTTTGAAGGAGACCTGCACACTTCAGCAGTACTTGTGTTTTCAGGAAATCCAAAATTCATCTTAAAGTTCAAAGAGAATTCATACAGGAAGTATTGGCATTTCAAATGGTTGACTATTAATCTGTCAAACAATATATCTTAAAAATTAAAGCAAAAGTCTGGTTTTAGTATAGTTAAGGTCTGGTCATGGATTCCACTGTATCAATACCAATGAAGCTTGGCAAACATAGAGGCTGTGGTTGAAATTCATATTAATTATAGCACAAGGTCCCAAAGAAGACTTTCTATCTCACTAAAAGCTTTCTTAAAGATTTAACTAGAAAAAATGCTAATGATATTTTAAGATTTCTCTGCACTGAACCCACATTTACCCTGGAAGAGTTTCTCACACATTATCACAGTTATTAAAGACGGTGCAAATACAGAACATACAACAAAAAGTCCTTTTTCAGTACTACAATAAGCATGGCATTTACATTTCAGGAACTGCTGAATAATGACAAAGATAACTCTGAAATGATGTACTGCAGTCAAACTTTGTGCCACTAGAATAACTCTTACTCTAAAATATGCAACGCTAAAGTGAAGTACAGGAAAGGTTCAAGAAAAAAGGCCTCAGCACTTACTGCATCATATTTTATAACTTAAAGACTAGCTGCATCCAAGTCTTAGAACATTTAATACTTACATTTCCACCTTCTATTTTTCCCTTGAGATGTGCTTTATCACATGGGTGCGCAACTGAGTAGGGATGGTCTGACTGACCTCTCCCTTCTCTTAAAAGTCCAAGATGAATTCCCACTTACTATAAATGATCAAAGTTTTATGGACTAATGACAGTTTAAAATACCTTTTTTTCCACTTTTACTGCAATCCTGTCATTAAGACTAACAATCTAAAGTAGCTAAGAGAATGAGTAAGCAAGATGATTTACACAGATGATAGTGCAATGGTAAGAAGTGGGGAAAGATTCTTTGAAATTTTTTGTAGCTGAACCATTAAAAAGATTTACACCAAGGTCTTTAAGCGAAAAGAGAGCATTGCCAAAGAGGTCTGGCAAGCTATTCTATCAATAAAATACTCTGCCCCATAAATTTAGCCAAACCCTCAGCTTAAAACCTGATTAAAAGCTAGAAGGAACTTGCTGTGTTACCAGAGATATCCCACCAAACCAGTATCCAAAGAGACTGCCTATAAAAATCAAACGGGATAGCAATGCTTTTATAAAAACTTCACCATCATTGCATCTCCTATACCTTTCCATGAGACCCTATACAAAAATTGAGGAAATATTTAGCATGAGAGAGCACAGGTTCTAATACAGGATAAAGTGTTGAAATTATTTAGGGCTGAGCACAGCATTAACATCTTATATATTTCTGTACCTGGCTGATCTGTACCTTACGGCAAGACTTAAAAAAATCTTGCCATACAGAAGACTCATAAAATATGTATATATATCCTTATAAGGCTTTGGTTTTAACTTCTTTCAGAATGTTCTTTAGTTAGAGGTTAATTTAGTACAAGCTAGTATCTTTTTCATATCCAACCTCCTACCATTTTTGTCCATTAGAGGTAGCTTCAGGAGGCAGTAATCAGATCTGTATTCAGGTGTAGGGCAGGTTCAGTCAAGGCTTGATTTTATGACTGTACCAGAACATACTTTTGGCATTTAAAAGCAGCAATATTTTATATGGTTTGCAACAAAATTTCAAGAGAAAACAACAGAAAGAAAACAGGAGGTTTTCTGTTGCTCAGTAGATCAGAGCATTATTATTTGTTTGCTGCTAAAAATGGACTTAAGGTTGTAAAACATGAGTGTTTTGACAGTCCTTGCTTCAAGATCAGCTGTTCATGACATTTCCATCAACTTGGATCGCAGCCCATCCAGATCTAGAAAACAGGTGCCATCCAACTTTGGACTTCACCCAAAATCCAAAGAGTAGGGATAGATACTCATACACCCTCACCCTGGAAGTTCGAATAAAGTGACAAACTTTATACAGGGTACTCCAACAGTCAAATTCTAGTAGTAAGAAAAGCAAGGAGTGGAACTGGTGGACAAGGAAAAGAGCCTATTAGTTGCTTGGTGTTTTTATGCTGTCTGACGGCAGCAGGTTGCCACCATTTAGACATCTCTGAGACAAATTCTTTAACCTCCAAACACAAATCCACTGAAAGAAATCCACAGGGATGGTAGCCAGGTTAGCTTGCTGATCCCTGCATATGTCCTGTGCAATTTTACTCCACACACTGATTCAGGACACAGCCTTGGATAACTGGTCCACCACAGTAGCCTTGAGTTTCTACAGAAATGTATAATAACCAGCTGAATATTATACAGGAATTGTTGTGCTCCTTTAGCCAAACAGGGACAGAAGAGAAAGACACTGAAAAGGGGACAACCGTCCAGCTCCATAACCAGCAACACCTCTTTCAGATCATTGCTGCTATTTGGCAGTCTCTAGGCAGGCAGAAATGTCAGGACATTTCAACCACTGGTTACACAAAGGTTACAAGCACCACTGGCAGCATTTACATACACGTCCTTGGAAAGAGGCAGATCCCACTCCTCTTTCTGCTCAGCCTTTCCTCAACTGAACTTCGAGCACTGTGAGGTCCAGCTTCCAATTCTCCAGCTTTTGCCCAGGTCTTGGACTACATACTGGACACTATCAACAGCCAGCTGTAAATCAGTGTCACAAAATCCAGTTATCAGCATAGTAAAATAATACAAAAAATTAATAGGGAGCAAACACTGCATCAAAGGAAGGTCAGCCTACATGTCTTTACTGTCAGTCTTTTATCTCCATCACAGAATAAACTCCTCTATCCAAACACAATTATTATCCATTGGTCTCTAAAATACATTTAGTGTCTCTAGTGGTATTCTGAATGAGATAGGAAAAAAAACCACACTGAAGATTACTCATGAAAGTGCTTGCTAATTTTTTGCTTGGGTTTTTTGACAGGATTCAAAGTTTTAGCAAATAAACTTACTGTTTCAAATAAGTGAACCTGTCCGAGCATTACATGTGGTCATTCAAAAACATGCATTCACATGTGCATAAGGAAGACTCTAAAGATGGTATGCCCTATAAACAAGAAACAGGACAGAATGTGAACTTCATGACAATGAAGTTTTAACTGAACACAGATATTTTAAACTGTTTTAGGAAAAGGCTTGTTTCACATTCATCAAAAAAGCAATTTAACAACCATAAACAAGGTGGACAAATCAGGCAAAGCTGGGAAAATGGAGGAAGGTGACTTAAGAAACAAGAGACGTTTGAGAAGACATGACAGGAAACAAGTGGAGGCACAGTTTGTACACATTCAGATAGATAAGCTCGCAGCAGTGGGAACAAGGGCTCACATGAGATGCTTTGGACTGCTTATGCCACTTCACTCCTTATATATAACATGTCAATACTTGTTTCAAAAAGCTAAGAGACTGTGGATGTTTCTGCAGTTAGGAGAGGGATATGCCTTCTGCAAATACAAATGCATCAACTCATTAATGGCAGATGGTAAGCTTGGTCATAAACAGAATGACAGAATGATTTTACTCTCTGGTCAACATTCAGACATGATCAAGTTGTCAAGATTTTTATATAGGTTCCTTTTCCATGGGAATGAAGAGAGAATTGCATATATTTCGTCATTCATACACAAAATCTTTAGGAACATTTAGCAGGCAACTTTCATAGAAACACAGAATCTTTTTCTTTTTTTTCCCCCTCTTAGTGTGTTGTATAGCAGCCTGGTAAACCAAAACAGATCATGCATTGAAAAACAGTTTTCAGAACAATTCATTAAAAGCACTGAAGAATGCTTGTTGCTTACATATTCTCCTGAGATGATATGTTGACTGCACACATGCAAGCCCTCATTCCTTACAGACCTGGCCCCAAGAGACTGAGTGAGAAAGTGAAAAATGATAAGACACATTACTCACTCAAGTATGTGAAGTTAGATCGGTTCAGAGGGGATTACAAATGTCATTTTTGCTAATGAGTCTCTTTCACACTAAGCACCGTTTACTGCACACATTCACACAACATTCCTCTTTGGCTGCACAACCGTTAGCTTTCAGATTTGTAGAACTGTTTCAATCTCAAGTATTTTACTTGAGGGAAAAGCTGCATATTTCTCTTATTTTCAGCATGTTGGGAAAGAGATTAAACTTATTGATAAAGAAATGGGTTTTTTTCTCCCACATTTTCCTTCTAATGTGAAATATAATTTTTACATACTGCATATTGATAACTTGTGTACTATTGTGATTTATACCACTCGTTTAACTCATTTTCATTGCAATATTTTGATGCTGAGCAATTTTTTTTTTTGCTCGAATTTGTCTTTCAATTACTGGATTGTCTTCCACAGCTTATCAATTTCAAGAAAAAGTTATGAAAGAAATTTGATAGTATTTGTGCTTGTTTGTTCCGGAGTACATATGGTGCCTTTTGCCAGTAGATGGCAGCATGTGGCTGCTTAGCTCGTCCGAGCTCTGTGCAAAAGGCCTAAAGGGGAACAAACTTTCAGACCGAAGCAACTGGGTCTTTTTAAATCCACGTTCCTATATATTCCCTCACAGCAAAATGCAGTCATGTCTCTTACAAGTCCTTCAGGGGCTGGGTCAAAGAGTGAAGTTTTCCTTGATTCTTGGTTTGGTGTTGGGTGTTGGTTTTGTGTTTGGGGTTTTTTTTAAACTAATGTTTTGCAGAAATTAAAAGGTTTCAGGAAAGGAGGGATAAGCTGGACAAAGTCTCTTGGTACAGATACTCAGAAAGATTTGTTAAGTTTGGAATTCCAGCCTGTATCTGCAGTTCAGGACATAATTTCTAGCAATAAAAGCAGCTCTTCTATCCCTGCAGGATATTTTCCTGCTATCAAACAATATACACACATACCTAACAATTTCTTCTTTTCCTACCTGTATAAAAGGCAGCAGCAGTATATCTATAGGTATACACCTAACAAATTTAAAATAATGAATTCCAAAATTTTACTACTCTCTTAAGTGGTTTCCATATGATAATTTTAATAGGAACAAACCCCAAGTTAATTAGCAGGTACAGATTTCAGTCACTCTAAATTCCTAATTCTTTGCATTTTCCAAACCAAAATGGGCTTGAGATAAAGAGCACTGCTATTTGCACTTGCAGTCTATGGTTGGCGCCTATGAGTAAGCAGTTATATTAAATGCTGTGGGCAGCACAGCAAAAGTGCATTTTTCTCTCCCTTGTATGCAAGCCATATTTCACATCATGTGATGCAGTTCTTTCAGGTTAGGAAGTTTAGGGTGTATTTATAACAGAGTTTTCATACTGTATAGGTAGCCTTCTCATGTATCCTCTCCTACCCTATTAATGGAGCCTGGATATATCCTTTTCACCTTCTGACAATATAGCAGCTTAACAGTATATTTGACTGGTAATTTTATAAAAGTGCAGAGAATCAACAACCAGCTCACGCATTGTTGATGTTGTCATGTTGATGCTATAGCCAGAATGACTTGGCCATTTCAAAATACATCTTAAGGAAACAAGAATCCATTTCGAATCTTAGTGTTTTTTTCTTGCCTGAAATGATCTCATTTGCTGCTTCCTGCCCCTCAAAAGTGGCTAAAATTCCACTTTTTCCACATTGCAAGCAGCAGCTGCTTCAGCACTGTAGTGAAAGCAAGCCCTTCTGTCAAACAACACAGTGCTTTTATATTACAACTTATCACACACACAGTTGATCTTAATAAAGCAAGGTCTCAGGAGGGCCTTCTAACATGTGAAAGCATAAAGATATTTTTAAAGCAGCAAGTCCATTTGGTTTGAGCTTGTAAGTGTAGTTTGCATGGCTCCTATGCCAGAGGTATGGCCAGAACGTGCAACGTTAGTGGAAACACTGGCTGCAAAGCCTATGCTCCTGTCCTGGTGGGCTTATGTGCCAGAGCCACAGGGTCCTCCAAGCCTCTGAGGTCTGGGCACCCAGATTGGGGCCTCTCTCCACCCAGCTCCTGCTGCCCCAGGACTCTCAGCAGCTGGCAGGAGGGGCATGTGCTCCCCCAAGCTTCTCCTTGCAGCTTCTTGGATTATTTAGTCTCTAAAAGTCCATCTGTCAAGGAGCAGAAGTTGAAAACAGCTGCTCATCCATGGAGAGCATCAACAGGAAATTATTGCCATAGACTATCTCAAAAAGTCCAAATTTCAATATGCCTTTGAAATTCAATGTGTTTTGAGTTGAAACAGATGAACTGCAAAGAAGGATGCAGAAATCCTTTGTGCTGCTAAGCAGTATTAATGGAGTAAAATGATGACGGGATTTAAAGACCCCCAAGGTAATGACAATTTAAATTAAAACAATTATAGTGATGAACAGCAGTAAAAGGTCTACATGAACCTTAATACTGTAAACACAGGCAAACAGATTTTCCACTTCTCCAGCTTCTAACTCTGCCCTAATATATCCTACTTTCAACAATTGCTTCTCAGTTTCTGAGCATACCTTATTTCAGCATGGCAACTGATGACACAGTTCTTTATTTCTTTGTTAAATACTCTTCTCGTCCTCAGATTTCTTTTTTATGTTCTCTTTTGCCTTATTACTTTACCATTAATCTCTGTTTCCTCCCTGACTAATCTTTCCCAGTGTTTCCTCCCTTATTTCTTCAGGTTGCAGCAAGTTTGATGTATCATAATATTAGGGGGAGGGAGGAATCTTCTCTGAAGTAGCATTTAGCAAAGATAAGATTAAAAGAGGGGCAACAGGATCTAATGTCATTATATATTTAAATACTGCTAATAGTACATGAGCAGGCATGCCAGAATTCACCAGCTGTCCTAAAGGCACAAGCCAGCTTTCTGTCTCCTCACATTATAGCCCAGTTTAACCTCTGTTGTAACGTATCTCAGCACAAAAAGATTATAAAATCTCCTCCACTAGAACTGGAGTTCTAATTTATCTGCTTTCAGAAATATGTTGTTCTGTAAAGTTAGAAATGGAAAGATTACATTCATTGTTATAGATAGATAACACAGTACAAGTTTAATAGTAATACAGTATTTGTTAAAGGAGAGTGGATGAGCTTGCGTAAGAGAAGATTCTTCACATGTGTATATATATGTAGATATATACATCTATCTATAGATATGTATATATGTAAATTTAGATGTATATAGTGATATGCATATATAAATAATATTTATATATTTGAAAGAACTATTATACCATAAAAAATAACTAGAATTTGGCTTAAATTTGAATCATGCACGGGAAATAGTTCTGGACATAGAAATATGCAAGAAATTAAGCCACAGTTTAGCAGAGGCAAGATAATTGCGCTGCCTCCAGCTAATAGAACAGCCATTGAGTTGCAGCTAATAATATCTGATCTAGCCAGTTTCAAATGTTTAGGTTAATTGGCACCTAAACGCAGTTAAAAAACAACAGATCTAAATTTATGAGAAGCCACATTCTTGCTCCCTGCCCCCACTATTAGGAAGAGAAAATAGGGTCTACAAATGGGAAAGAGAATGAATTTCTAGACAACTGTGTGGATACAAAGAATCTGGATACTTAATTTTGGTTATATTCGTCTGGATGTGCGACTTCTAATGTTTGCCTTTGGCTTTTCCAGGCTACCACATGTACAGTTCTTCTTGATTGATACAGTGTCTGAACAGGATTTAGTCTTGTCTTGGATGCCCATCTGGGACACAATGCACTCTGGCTGCCTGCTGTGCCTGTATCTCCCAGTCTTCCTTCAGACCTTCAGCAAAAGCAGTTTTACACCATAAAAAAGTTCTCTGAAATTCTTCTCGGACCAGCTGGTATTTTGCTAGGGTTTTTTTCACCCAAGAGAGATTATGTTACTGCTTACATATTAGCAGCCTTTAGCTCCACTGTCCTTATAATTTGTGTAGATTAATAATGTATACTGTGTACCACATCTTCAGCCAGCTTCCACAGCTGTGTTAAATACCATCACTGGAAGATCATGGCAATGAAGTAGGCTTCAGTTTAGCAATCCAGCCAGATTCAGTAGTGACTGCTGTTCTGATGAGGTCTCCATTACAAACACAGAAGCCCGTGGCAACCATTAACTTTGGCAGTTTTTTTGGATATCTGTTTTATGTGGCTGGCTGCTGGAGTTAGAAACATGCTACACACATTATGCAATATCTAACCAACATCACCACAGCTAAAAGTTTAGAACTGCTCCACATAAAGAAGAAAATACTGCACTCTTCTGTTTAGTCCTTCATTATTTTACTGTTAAATAAAATGACTCACATTTCATCCAGTCTTTCATACTGTATTTTCTAATATTGCCTGCATTAGGCAGCCCTTGTCCTTATGTAAATTCCTGTACCTACAAAACTATTTCACTGAGCTGTTTGTAAAACTTATTCTCAGTTCAAATAAAGTATCTATCTCATTCTTTCCTTGTATGCACCAATGCTTTGGAAATAAAACCAAGTCACAAAAACCAGACCTAGATTGTAAAGAGGCAGTACAGCTACGGAAGCTAGCTGTGATGCACGAGTGACTGGTGAAACTAAAGCTAAACTTCAGTCCTTTCAAAAGCCCAAGCACAAAAGGTCTGAAGATGTTTTTAATAACCTGGCCTCATCCTGAAGGAGAAGTAGGAATTAAAAAGGAGAAAGAAAGGTGTGTGTACATGATCAGCTGAGAATAAAAGCCATGCTCAGGCAAACCAAAGGCATGATTTGATGTGGTTTCCTCTGCAGGCAAATTCTTGGGTACATAACACTCCTGCTCTGGATCACTTTAGGCGCCTTCTACCATGCACAAAGAGATTCTGGAAGTAAGGTACACACTATGTAAACGTACAAACCAATTTTTTATTATCCAATACGCAAAAATGAGTGATAGGCTTAATGAGCTACCAATCCAATGGTTAGGAAGTTCACTGCTCCAGAGATGAGCAGTTGGTTGGATATCCAATGTTGGTTGGATACCAACATTTGCCAGCCAGGCTTTTCACCATTTGTCCTTGAGACAGGCTGATCCTTAGTACTGCAGTTGCCATCCTCAGTCTCCTTGTTTTCTCCTTACGGTTGTATATCTTTCCATGTTTGTTTTTGTTTTGAATCTGACTTTGAATCCAAATTTCCTTTTGAATTGTTCAGTTTTGGGCCCCTCACTACAAGAAGGACGTTGAGGTGCTCAAGCGTGTCCAAAGAAGGGCAATGAAGCTGGTGAGGGGTCTGGAGCACAAGTCTTATGAGAAGCAGCTGAGGGAACTGGGGTTGTTCAGTTTGGAGAAGAGGCGGCTGAGGGGAGACCTTATCACTCTCTACAACTACCTGAACTGAAATGGGGTTGTGGTGAGGTGGGTGTTGGTCTCTACTCCCAAGTAACTAGCAATAGGACGAGAGGAAATCAAGTTCCTTCAAGTTGCGCCAGGGGAGGTTTAGATTAGATATTAGGAAAAAATTTCTTCACCAAGAGAGTGGTCAAGCATTAGCATAGGCTGCCCAGGGAGGTGGTGGAGTCACCACCACTGGAAGCATTCAAAAAGCATGTGGACGTGGCGCTTCGGGACATGGTTTAGGGGGCATAGTGGTCTTGGGTTAACGGTTGGACTTGATGATCTTGAAGGTCTTTTCCAACCTTAATGATTCTGTGATTCTGTAACTATACCCTTCTCACTAACCTTATCTCTGCAGTTTCACCTTTCTTGTTTTGCATGGTTCTATTCTATGTAGGCTTTTACTGCTCTTTCTATCAGTTTAGCGGGTTTCTCAGAAGTCTAAGTTGGGGTTACACAGGCATGCTGTGTGCAAGCTGGGTGTTGGACCACAGACAGCTGAACCGCTGGGAGGAGAGTTACATGTATGACAGGCTATTCTGGAAAAAACTACTGACATCTTACAAAGAGCTGTCTCTTTTCTTGTCAGATCATGTTACTGCTAGTCAGAGAGCAATAACACACACTTAATAAAAGGACCTCTTTGCATCTCATTCAACTCTGACACAGCAGTGATAGCAGCAGATGATTCATTGTTTAGGAACACTGATCACACAAAAGCACATAGAAGTACATAACAGACCTCTTCATTTGTACTAAGAAGTTAAGCAATAATAAGCCTACTTATGCCTGCAGATGGTTAGTGCCTATAATGTTTGGCTTGGGTTTTAATGCAGAAATATCAAAAGCTATTAGTAGCAATGCTGAATGACCTCCTGCCTACAGTCAGTGATTTTCTTTTAATACTGAACACATACTACAGAGTGACTGATCATATTTTGAGTCTCATTAGGCAGTTGCAAGTAGAAGGAAAAGAGGCACTTAGCTAACCATCTCTGCCCTGAGGAGCAATTGCAGGACAAACCACCGTCAGCCCTCGCGGATAAGAACCTGCACACTCTGGGGAATGCATCGGCATAGGAAAGGTTGCTGTGTATAACCAGACTATGCAACATGTGCCAGATCTGACACTGCAGGAAGAAACAAAAAGACATAATGGATATAACAGCCATATACTCTGTCTCTCTTGTGAGATGAAGAAATTTCCATATCTTACTGCTTAATCACATCTAACTGCATAAACCCCCTGCTTTATGAAGTTAAATAGCTAAAGCAGTGTTTTCCACCTTTTCTCAGTTGGCAGGCCTTTAAAATTTTTCCACTATTCCAATACTGTAAATGTAAACCAACTTATAATTAACATGTTTTTCCCAGTTATTCTTCTTGATCTCTGAAAAGAAATACATGAACCTCAGGACAACAGGTCAGAAGCCACCGAGATAGACAGACCATTTGGCATAGGCACAGGTCTGTGCTTGGACCATTCCCATTCACACATACACAGGGCTGCTAAAAAAAGCTTGCAGTAAAAGTAGTTAAGCATTTTCAAAGCCCCTCCAACTGCAGTGAAGAGAAGGGAAAATGACCAATGCAGCAGATGTAAGCCACCTCACAAGAAAGCTTTTTCATTTTTTAATGTCTCACCACCTTTCCACTCCTTACAGTAAGGTTTGTCTTGCCAAACACATTGTTTTAAGCACTAGTGTCAATAGCTTTCATCTTTAATATTGGTTTTCCTAGAAAATTAACTATGGTAATTGTTTCTAGAAAACTGTTACAAATGCTGTAAGCTTGTGGAAATTTCAATTACTAAACAAAAATTCCTGGTAACTTAAAAGCTTTCTGAAGTAACTTTGAAGGAGTCTGTATATGTCACATTCCACCTGCCTAAACTTATGTCCACTATTGCTTTGAAATGACTGGAAGCATTGCCACTGCTGACAAAGCACGAAGCATTATCTGCTTATACCAATGGTTTTGACTCCGAAAATGAATTTTAAGATGTAGGTCTTTCAAGAGTGAACACTTAACTATTTGCAATCTGGCTACAATGTGCCTTATGTGATCTGAGAATAAGGAGAGAACTGCATGATTGCATGAAATCCCAAGCTATCTTTTACAAATTATTTAATCCTACAAAGCATATTTATCTCGATTAATTACTTATGATATTTGCTGACTGAAAAGTTACAGTAGTACTTGCCTCTACTAATCATCAGATCAAAGAAGGCTGTTAGGGTTTTAATTTTGGTAACACTTTGGAAAAACGTCTTCTGATTTGAGAAACCTAACTTTTCTCATCCACCTGGGCATTTTCTTTTCTTCCTCCCTCATGATTCCACTCTCAAAAGAAGAGAAAAATTAACCTGTCAAATCTTTCTTTTTCTAATTCTAAGTCTTTTAAAGATGGCAGAGGCTTTCATGGGTCTTTTCAACTTAGTCTTACAACCATAAAAAATTGACAGAACTCTGCAAGCAAGAAAAATGAGAGCTTCATAGATTTGTCAAAGACTCAGTGCATAAAAATGAATGTAACAGGACATATATATGCCTCTTTCTGCTGTAAGTGAAATAAAAACCTCTTCAGAGTCACCAGCAGGAACACTCCGTTCCTCATCTTCCAGTCACACCAGGTTTACGGTTTTGTCTCCCTGTAAGCAGAGGGATGATGTCTCCTATTCAGTCCAGCAGTATCAGACCTGATGATATTGATGATGCCCAATGATGCAATTTTAGATTCCTGTAACCTCAAGGCCATTGTAAACTAATTGCTACCACACTTTCCAGAACAGAGGAATCTTAGTCTGTTCCAGATCTCTCAAAGGTGATGTAACATTCACTGCTGTATTTCAGTTTTCATACTGGTATCTGTCCCCTGAGCTGCATGGTAGAGTAAAACCTGAGGTCAACACAGAACAAACTGCAGTGTGACCTTATACAGGAAATGTTAATAGGTCACTCATAAACTATTGCTGCTCTCCTTAGATAAGCCAACTGGTCTCAATATACAATTTTTAGACAGCTTGCCCTTATTGAGACAGGTTTTTCAGAGCAAGAGGCAAAGCTAAATAGCATTGACTGGAATATGTGGCAAACTTAATTGCAAACCCATGGATGTGCCCCTGGGCTTCTGGTCCAACAAACAACTTCTCCCAGTCAAGCTTCTTTTTTCCCACATTTGTTTGAATTTCAAGCACCTGGTCTCCAGAGGTTACAAATTTTTCAAACAAAATCTCAGCAACTGAAAAACAAAAAGCAACAAACTAAACTACCTTGTTTCAGGGAAGACTCCTTAGGCCCTCTGATTTATTCCAGTGCTGAACAAACTGACGACCTTTGCAGCAGGCTTTGCCAGTTCTCCAAAATAACTGTGCTGGAAATTAGAGTCTGCCTTTCTTACTCTCTTCATCTGCAAGAGAAGCTGTTTCTCTAGAGGGTCAAAGCCTAGCTTCATCCAGAGTTCCTCAGTGGTTCTGGTCTGGATTCTAAACAAAAATAAGAGGCTTATGTTGATTTCCCCACTCCTGAACTACCCTTCCCAAGGTAATTCCCTCCTTCCCCAGCAGCTATGAACCCAGCTGGGCCACAATTTAAAAGTGAATGTAACAGGCTGATGCTTGCTCCAGGGGCTACTGTGCCTGAACAAGGAGTAGATATTTAACAACACAGGAAAGGAACTATCAGGAAAATTAAAAAACAGAGGGATGCTGTTTTCAGTGTTGAAAATAGGGTACTGAAGTACACAATTACCTTAACAGTGAAAAATAACTTCCATTTTAGATGTTAAGGATGTTAAACAGGGGGTTTTGCCTTATCATTTAAATTGCAAAATTTTATTTTGCACATCGAAGGAAACTTTTGATTTATGAAGAAGAAAAAAGGTACATTTAGAAGTTTGAACTCACAAATGAATGAGTAACTAACTACAGGCTGCAATGGTCTACAACACCTATACCGCATTTAGCAGCAGCAGGGCTCACATTACAGGCTGTAATTCTTTGATCTCAGTAACTGTGGCACCAAGTACAGGAAATCAGTGGAAGGAATTGCGCTTACTTTCTACCTCAGCAGCCTAAGGACAAGCTTACAGACAGGATCTGGGAAACAAAAACCCTTTCACAGTGGCATGACATGAGGAAAGCTCAGAAAATTCCCAGTTTCCCTGAGATATAAAAATGTCTTGTGACTATTTGCTTCGGCATTGTGGAAGATGATAAAGAAAACAATTTGTGCTAATTTTCAAAAACAGCTGATTATGTACTTAGCTTAAGACCTTGCATTATTTGTCAACCTGCTATAATTGTTCTGATAACAACACATGTTCTGAATGTTTTATGAAGAATTGCCTCTCATGAGGTACCAAAGGCCACCGGGATATGTGCTGAGGTCTAGCCTGGGTAGATTTAGAATAATTAAAAAAGAAAGTAATACAATCTGACAATTGCTGATAAACAATATGAAAATAGATGCAGAGCACACTATCTTAATCAGTGATTCAAGTCACTGCTTATGTTGGAAATGAGGTAAATAAAGAGATACCCGCCCATTTTGGTCAATTTGGCAAGAAAAATGATCTTTTTAAAAACTACATGGAACCTCTTTAAAGAAAAATATATGTTTTTCTATACCTTTGAAAAAGTTCACTTGGGCATGTTATCATCTCTCTAAGCTGTTTATATCCCTGACTAGCTAAAACACTAAAAATCATTAAAAATATTATATTTTGTCACCTTTTAGAACTACCCAGAATTCACCTTGATACTTAGTAATCGTGCATGTTCTATGCAAACTTCTTCTTATTACTCCCCATACAAAAGCTGACAGTGAAAAAAATGCATCTTTTTATATGAAAGATTATGACTTAAAAGTGTAATAAAAGTGAAGGTGAAGTGGATTTCGAAGCATTCACTGAACCAAAGATTACAGTATTTTTTTCAGTACTAGATGGATGCAATAGCAAATTCTAAACTGTCAGGTCACAGTCATCATTTTAGCATAGCTCTGTGGTTTTTTTAATAATATTACATTGGGATTTTTTTAGCAGAATTACACAGCAAATATTTTTGTCATAATGCAGATTTGCTTATTTTGTCTCCTAGATCAAACGTAAACCACATGGTACAGGTGTGCTGCTATGGTTTATTCATATTCTACGGAAAAAATAGTTAAAAAATTAAAACTCTCAAAAAAAAACTTAAAAATAAAACAATTTTAGAACTTAGAACCTTAGAGCTAAAGTAAATAGAGTAGCCGCAGCATAAATCAATCTCACACGAGGGTCCATTCTAAATGATACTGATGAAATAATACATCCATTTATGACAAGGAAAACATACTAAAAATTCTGAAGGTGGGAAAAGACCAACTGAGGGTATTAATGCAGAGACACTCTGCCCTCAAATGCTATGATTGCTCTATGTCAATATTTAGTATTGCAGTAACTCAAGCTAGTATGACTTCTAAAACCAATTTTATTTAATAGCTCTTTTTACCCAGTTAGAAATAACTCATTTTCCTTTAAAGCAGAATTTTCATCATTCCTTTTTCTCAACATTCTATCTTCCAAAATCTTTTCCATGCTCCTGTTTTGACGCGTCTAGCCATAGTTCATAAACTTTGGAAGTTTAACTATTCTAGTAAATTATAATACATCTAGTAGATTTTAAAATAAAAAATGCAGAGAATTTGAGCAATCTTAACTTTCTACCAAGTGTAAAGCGCTATCTTAAATCACAATGAATCTATGCCTAGAGTATCCCCTGCACTTTGACACAGGAACATATAAAAACACTGAGAGTGATACAGTAGATTAAATAGGTAACTTGTTTCACCTGACACGAGTTACTCATACGGCTCCAGTTCAAGAAAGTTTCTCTGTTGAAGATGTTTATAGGTGAATAAAGTCAATGAAGTTGGGCAGATGCTGAAATGCTTTCTTAAAAAGGACTTCAGTATAGGCTGCAGCACTTCCCTGAATGGGAACTATTCATCATCAAAAAATAAATAAATACCTAATTCAAAGCAAAACAAAAACCACTACACAAATAACATACACTTCTGTGACTACGACAGTTGAAATCCTGCAAGTTCTTCCTCACATAATGAAATATGGGAATAGATGTAATCAGAAAAAAAAATTATGACATGTTAAGTTTGGTCTAGTTTCTGTAGAAGCAGGAAGATCAGTCACCAAATTATCTTCTGGGTCCTTTTGTAACAATTCCTTTAACATTTGCTCCGGTATTTTGCTTGGCACTAGGCTTTGACTAACAATTACTCATCTCCAGATGTCCCTTTTTATTCATTCATTCGTGCTCATGAAAAGGTTTAAAATGTATTGATTACCAGTACTGCACACCTCACAGTTTTAGTGACCTGCTCCCCCTAATCTTCTTTCATAGTTTCAGCATGTCTACTAGAAGTTTTTCTTCATCAAAAGGTTGCATTTGTCCACAGAATTTGATCTGGATGTGCCCTTTTATTTACTCACAGATCTGTGCTCATTGGTAAACTGTGTTATACTTCACTTGCTTGGATTGGGTCCTGCACTTTGGCCACAACAACCCCATGCAATGCTACAAGCTTGGGGAGGAGTGGCTGGAGAGCAGCCCGGCGGAAAGGGACCTGGGGGTGCTGGCTGACAGCCGGCTGAACATGAGCCGGCAGTGTGCCCAGGTGGCCAAGAAGGCCAACAGCGTCCTGGCCTGTATCAGGAATAGTGTGGCCAGCAGGAGTAGGGAAGTGATTGTGCCCCTGTACTCGGCACTGGTGAGGCCGCACCTTGAATACTGTGTTCAGTGTTGGGCCCCTCACTACAAGAATGATGTTGACGTGCTGGAGCGTGTCCAGAGAAGGGCAACGAAGCTGGTGAGGGGTCTGGAGCACAAGTCTTATGAGGAGCGGCTGAGGGAACTGGGGTTGTTTAGTCTGGAGAAGAGGAGGCTGAGAGGAGACCTTATTGCTCTCTACAACTACCTGAAAGGGGGTTGTGGCGACGAGGGTGTTGGTCTCTTCTCCCAAGTAACTAGTGATAGGACAAGAGGAAATGGCCTCAAGTTGCGCCAGGGGAGGTTTAGATTGGATATTAGGAAAAATTTCTTCACTGAGAGGGTGGTCAGGCATTGGAACAGGCTGCCCAGGGAGGTGGTGGAGTCGCCATCTCTGAAGTGTTCAAAAAACGTGTGGATGTGGCGCTTCAGGACATGGTTTAAGGGACATGGTGGTGCTGGATTAATGGTTGGACTTGATGATCTTAAAGGTCCTTTCCAACCTAGTGATTCTGTAATTCTGTGATTTTTGAACTTCTTTGAACATAGGTAAACTCTAGGAACTCAAAAGGAGTTAATAAGTACTGGTGACTCACCTATCTCTCTCTCAAAAGGTCTTCAAGATCAAAAATCAAGTTAAAGGGTACAGGAGAAAAATAGCTCAATACAGTGGTCCCTCATAGCCTTCTAAAACCAAGCTTTAAATCTAAATGTGTAATGAACTCCTTTGAAGATCTGAACTAGGGTTTGTCAATGCTACAGCACAGATCCATGACCTGAGTTAAAGCAGAAGCAGTAAATAGCAGTAGCAGACTATTATTCTCTATTTAGACTAGTCGCTACAGAGAAACCCAGTACACTAGCTGCACTGAGAAAAAGAATTTGTGTGTAACGCAAATTAACCGATGCGATAGAAAATGCCAGTGGAGAGGCAATCTCTGTTTCAAGCCAACCTTACAAGTAACTTAAAGGCAACAGAGCACCTCAGATAAATGAGGGAACAATGAATAAAGAAAAACGAGACGGTAAGAGGATGGGTAGCAAAGAGACAGCAAGTGCTGCTGTTAATGCAGCTGTAGAAAACAAAGTGATAAAATTAAGATTTAAAAATTGTATGAAAGTCATTACATATAGCAGGAGAACAAACTGAAATACTCTGGCAGTAATGCATGGATTCTGATGAACAGGAAGACCCAGGAGTACCGATGCAGAATATGTCAGCTTGCCAAATCTTGCTTGGGGAAACAATGCTACTACTATTCCTGCATGGACTGGAGGAAAACAATTAGGTATTGGAACACACAAAAAAAATGGGCAGCTGAAACAGGCTTATTTGTTTAGCGTGTAGCGACGATATTTAGAGAAACCAATCGTAGAAAACCAACTTGTAATAATTTTTTTAAAAACTTCATATAGTTCAAATTAAATTAATGGATAAATAAAAATAGGCTTGCAACTTAGGTACTTAATGTCTCAGTGTCAAGTGTGCTAGGCCCAACTAGATAAAAATTAACATATATTTGAAGATAAGCACAGACCACAAAAAATGGCAAAATATTGATAATCAAAGCTAATGTGTTTATTAGAGGTCTATTAATAAATAAATAAATTTAGAGGTCTATATATTAACCTCTAAACTACAGGTTTATTAGAAAGTGTAATAAAGTGAGAATCATAAAAATTCATGTGAAAAAGTAGCCAAGATTGTTCAGCCTCATACAAAAGTATATGGAAAGAAAAAAACCCAAGACACCCTCTCTTCCGGATGAAGAAAGAGCTAAAGATAGTCTAGATGTGCCCTCAAATGAATCTCCTGATTTACTTTTCAATAGGAATGAAGATTCTGAATATTAAGGCAAATATATCTAATACAAAGGGCGGAAGAAAATGGAAGTTATCACACCCATGGTAAAACCGAAGTCCAACAGCTGATACGTTCAGACAAGCGTAGATGCGGACGCGATGACAGACAATCTTCACTCCACAATTCTGAAATAACCAACATGTGAATCTGCAAGTCAGGTAAAAGAGATTTGTAATAAATCTATAAAATCGTGAACAGTATATATGTAGAACAGCGAATGCAATTCTTACCCCTAAGAATATGGAACAGAAGAGAAACAAGCTATCAGCAAACATGAGCTTTAGAAATACGCAAAGCTGCTGAAAGCAGGAGGGGGAAAAAAAAGGCTTGGAAACATGGGTAAATAGAAAACAGGATAAATTTGTTTGGTTTTAGTTTTGGTTTGGGGTTTTTTTTCAGAAAGGTAGATTATTCTAGGATGATTAATATTTCATTACTTGCCTTTGATAAGGTTACTAATTTTCTGGACAAATGAAATACAGTCATCTATCAGGACTTCAATCAAAATGTGATTGGATGTCATGTGGGAAAAAATTACATAGGCTGGAGAAGATGATTAGGAAAAACTTGTCAAGAGGGTAAGGTATGGTTTAACAGGTTGTATTCAAGATCTGGAAGGAAATAATCAATAGGGTTCATCAGAAATTGATCTTGGGAACACTACTATTCAATAAATTAATTAGCAATTCACGCATAAAATTTAGGACCTTGCTATTAAAAGATGCTGCTGACACAGAACCGGTAGGCAGTCAGTAGTGTGAAGGATCTGGGTAACATATTGGAACAACTGGAACAACAGAAAGAAAATATAACTGTGATTTATTGAATCAAATATTATATATTTTTATATTACATATTTATATATTATATATTTACCTCAAGTATAAATCAATTGTATTAAAAGGGAAATACAGTAACACCACGTATCAGAGAATATATTTCCAACATACATAGGCATTACTGATGTTCCACAAGGCCACTAACATCTAAATTTGGATGTTCACCCACATTCAAAAAAGATTAGTTACAATGGGAACAGACAAAAGTTTTCCTGGGCTAATACACAAAATGGAGTCATATTGCCTGAACGAGACTGCCTGGCTCACATAATTAATACAATTTAAGAGGGAATCTGTACCTTACAAACTTTTTGGGCTACACATTGTCAGAATGAGGAAGAGGAGCTCGTTAAGATAAAACGGTGACTGTAAAAGGACAAGTGTGTATAAAACCAGATATCAAATACAGTAAATCTGGAAACTAGAAGTTAGAAGAAGGTTTTCACATGCAGAGGAGTGAATTTTTGAAACAGCTTCCTAATGCAGCATGGGACTCCTCCCACTCCTAACTAGCTAATTTAAAGACAGACTTGAAGAGTTTCCAAAAAGGACCTATGCTTCACTGTCCTGCAGTCAAGGGAGATGGACTGAATGACACAGGCAGCTCTTTCCAGTCCAGTGTGCCTAATATTTGGAAACAGAGTGAGGAGTCTTAGGGCTTAGAAGAGCAAAGGTTGACGTCAGTGTTTTAAATTAACTGAGAAGAATGAGATTTGAGAATTGAATTGAGATTGGATGAGAGATAGGTTTGACGCTAACTACAGTTTTTACTTGTTTGTGCTTATAAATTACTTGATAAAGGAATAAAAATGACTATTGACTTTGTGCATAAGCATTACAGATCTTCTGTTAATCGGGTATTTTTCACTGTCTTGTAGCAGCCAAGATGGTTTAGTAGGACCCTGAGCTCTTAGTTTAGTTTTTCCACAGCTGGCTCATCAACCCATTTCTAGAGAGATCAGGATTACCTCCTGCAGTATACAACTGTTATTTCCTGAGATGAACCAACTATTTGTTATTGTGCCTTAAAATTAGACCAGAAAATCTTCCCTTCTCCATTTAAATGACGTCTGAAGATCATGCTAACATGCCAAAGCAAGGGAATGCAAAACTCAGGCCTTACATTCTGTTCTTAACGAACACTACCATGACTTCTCTGGGAAGTTATACAAATAACAATAATACTTATCACTTACTGTGCATGGTTCTTTTCATCTTCAAAGCACTTTACAAGTATTTACTGCTACTTAATCTGGAAAAAGTATGATTTAAGGCCAGCTTCTGATACCTTGTATGACAAAGTTAATGTCATTTAAATCGAGTCCGTTTGTATATAATAGGATAGAACTACAGTACTTCAGTTTAAACACTATTGTTCCATTAAAAGCCAATTACAGAAATTCAGCTTTCCTTGAATTTATAGAGCACAGCTTTTCATTTTGAAAAAGATCTATCTAAATACTTCATCCGAATTTAGTCTTCATAATTCTAAGTAATTGCATAACAGTCTTTGCACCCAGCTGCATAATGCAATTCGTCATGAGGAAATAAAAACCTTCCCACTGCCCTCGCAGGCAGTACCGCCTGCCAGCAGTAGATAGCGCTCAAGATGTTTCCATTTAACATAAGGACCCGCGACCAGACTACGAACAGCCCTGCGAGCCCGGCACGGGGTCAACTCCTGCCAACCCGCCCTATCCCTGCACAGGGTGCTCGAAACCAGGCCCTCGGGTAGCCCAACACAGCTGGTTGAGTCACCGTTAACTCAGTAACTGATTCATTTACATGTGCAAACATGTCATTTCAGTACCATAGAAAACAAGGGGTTTTGATACTAAACGTATGCACAGAGGCAGTTATTTGGTGTGAAAAAAAGTTTTGGATTTAAATTCTAATAGGTAATTCCTAACATAGTTTATGACAATTACTCTATATGAAAAATAAAATTAGATGGTAAAACAACAGCTTGAAGACCCCTAAAATAAACACTTAAAAATGAACTTTTAAGTCCTGCTATGAAAGGTAACCACATGGATTGCATGGTAATATATTGACTCAGTGACCATTTTGGACATTTCTGAGAGTCTTTTTTGAGCCTGATACAAACGAACCCATTTTAGACTTGTTCCATTTGTATGGAGACTCCTTTACTACATCTTGAGCATCTTTTCTGAACCCAGATGAGAGAAAGGGATTTGTGGCTCGATCGCATCCACATGGTACGTTCTATGAGAGACCTAGCAGCTGGGCTAGGCCAGGAACCAGTGGGATATAACAACTAAATAACCACAATCATTATCTGGTAAAATCATGGCTGCTCTCAAGTGAGGGGCTTGCAAAACTGTTCCCACTGGCACGGATTTTAGGGGTTGAAAACACAAAGGTAGTCAAAATGTAACCTGAACACAGACCTAGGAAGAAGATGAGACAGGGCAACTGAGAATTAAGAGGAAACTAATCTGCAAACAACAGGCAGGGTTTGGAAACTGAAACCACTACCTCCACTTCAGCCCAGTGGCAGAGAGCTAGCGTATCACATCGCACGTGAATTACCGATTAGCAAATGCTGGTGCTGCCAGACGATGCAGGTGTGTCTGTTACAGGTAACAGTGCAACCGCTTCAATCCCAGGCTGCGTCGGAGGCATGTGTGCCGAACGTGGCTGAGGTTTCTGTCCAACCCTGGCCTCCAGTCCTCAAAACTTTATTTCCTCTTTCAAGGTTGCCACATTACAAGGTTGTCAGTCCTGCAGCTCGAAGGCACAGGAACAAAATTTTCAGGCTGCTTGCAGCCATCTGAAAAACAGGTATGGACCGTGTTCATTAATTTATGTTATTAAACAGATATAAGCTCACAGTGACTTCTTTGGAGATGGATTTTCCAGCCCTCTGGACTCCCAGCACGCTCAGGCACCATTACCCAGGCCCCCTCACACCGCCAGCAGCACCGCTCCACCCTGCTCCCCTGCCCAGCTCAAGCTCCGCACTGGGAGCCCGCTCGAACTTGACCCTGTCCCCACACCCACCCGAGGGGACACATAGGGTGTCCCCAGTGCAGGCCGTGGCGCCCAGCCGGGCAGGCTGGTGCTGGGGCAGGCCGCAGGGCCCGGCCGTCCCGCCATGTCTCCTCACAGCTGGGGAGAAGAAACGCGTTGAAGTTTCCCCACAAGGGCTCCGGCTGCCCACCCGTGTGCGTGGGTGCTAGGCGGGCAGATCCACCCGAGAGAAATGGAGCTGCAACAGTAGGTTAGGACGGGGCGGGGGTGAACGTTCAGTCAAACCTTTCACCTGCCTCTCCTTTTACGGCGGAGCGAGCGACGGGGGCTCCCTGACGGAAGGCAGCGCTGGGCTCGCTGCCCCCGCAGCAGAGCCAAGCTCTGGGCCCGCGGGCCGCCGTTCCCCTCCGGGCAGGCCGGCGGGGGGTGGCCGTGGGAGGAGGAGGGGCCGCCGTGGCTTTAAACTTTGCCGGGGCCCGGCCGCCCCGCCCGGGGCAGCGGGGTCTCCTCAGCGCCCGGCGGGGACGCGCCGCGCTCCACTCCTCGCAACGGCTCTCCTCAACTTCGGCCCGGCCGGACGGCTCCTCCGCCCCAGCAGCACCATGGCAGGCAGCGGGGCGGCGGGCTCCGGCCGCCGGCATGCCGCCGCGCCGCCGGTCCGCGGCGGGCTGTGAGGGGTGTCCCCCTCCGCCCCGCGGGGGGTGCCGGGGCCGCCACCGCCGCCTCCCGCCTTCCCGCCTTCTTCTTCCCGCCTCCCGCCCGCCATGGCCGCCCGCGGAGCCGAGCGGCGCGGCGCGGAGCGGTGCGGCAGTGCCGGGGTCTCGCCGCTGCCTGCCAGCGCCCCGTGAGGGGGGACAAGCCGGGGCGGCGTGTCCCTGCGCTCAGTCCTGCCCCCCCGCCCCGGAGCGGAGATGTGCGAGACCCGCGCCGGGGGAGCCGCCTCCTAGACCGGCAGCCAGGATGGTGCACCTGCAGCCCCTGCCCCTCGTCGTGGTCCAGGGCGTCCTCCAGCTCGTAAGTCCCTTCCCCGCGCCCCCCGGGCCCTGCCGCAAGACTGCGGGGAAGCCGGCGCCCTTCGCGCCGGGGCGGGCGGCAGGCGCCGTCTCCTCCGGAGGCGAAGGCAGGGCTGGCTCCGAGCAGCCCGCCCCGCGCCAGCGGGCAGCCCCCACAGCCCCACACCTGTCTGCCTGCCTTTGTTTTCTTTTAATTTGGAAGCGGCTCGGCGCTCTTCCGCGCGTTCGCTGCTTGGCGGGCTTGTTCGGGACCGCGGGGCACTGGGGTGCCGAGCAAAGAGCCGCCCCGGGAGCCGGGGCTGCACCGGCAGCCGGGCACCGCGGGTGGGTGCGTGGGTGCCGAGCAACACCCCAACCTGTCCGTTCCCCAAAAGTTTTCCGCTGTCCTCAAAGCGCCTCTTTGCGTGTGCACGACACAGCGGGTCGCGCAGGTGGAGTCACCTGCGCCTGAAAAGCTTCCCCGTTACTTGGGGTGCTGTGAATCTTTTATGGAAAAACTGCCGCACGTGCCTTTCTTATACGCTACATGTGCCTCTTCACGCAGTGGGGGAATTTGGGGAGCGGCGTGGTGACTTGAAAACTCAAAGCTCGGGGGGCGGGGGGCAGGCGAGGTGCGCGGCTGCGGACCGGGACGCGAGGAGCGCAGCTGCTCCCCACGGATTGTCCCGTTCGTGGGGCATCGGTGGTAGGAAACAAACGGTCTTAATGTTGGTGTCGTTAGGACGGGAGAGGTTTAAAAGAGGAAAAAACCCCGTGCATTTCCGAAAGAGTTTGGCAGTCTTCACCTTAGCTAGCGTTACTGTTGAAATTATTTTTTTTCGGGAGGGCGTTAAGTACTCCCATGATTATCTCCCCTTGGTGCTGCAGAAGTTATGCCTCTTCCCCAGCTGCCTTGGGTCTGAAAGTTTGTCACTGTAGTCACTAGGGAGTGTGTAATAAACCTCGAAGGGATTAAACACCCTCCTTAAGAACTGGAGTCTAATATTACAGCGTGAGTTGATTGATTGGTTTTTGAGGAAGCTTATGTCAAATTCTAATCCGGTTTTGGATTGTGCTTGTCGTGTAATGTTTTTTGCTCCAGCACTTTATCATAGCAATGAAGTAGCGAGCTGCAGCCCGGCGATAAGGCACGCATTCCTTTCGCACTCCCATCCTCTCGGACAAGAAAAGGCTGTTTACATTCTTCACATTCTTGCAGCCCAGTTTCCAGCTAAACAACGCACAGGGGTGAGAGGTGGGAAAGGAAAGCAGTAAATGGATTACAGACTCGCTGAGCAGAAATAAAAACGTTCCTTCCTCACACCTACAACCTCTCTCACTCGCTCACACCCTCCTTTTTGTTTATTTTTAATCAGATATCAAAGGGATTGATTGAAACAGGTATCAACAGGGATTACACTGTTTTATGGATGGTGTTGGGAAGTTGCTTGCAGTGGTCTTAACATGCCTTGAGTGAAGGCTGCATGAAGAAGCAAAATTGCCGTCTTGAATCAAACAAAAATTATGTGCAGGCAGTGCAGGCTTTCAGGTGGATGTGGCAATCGGCTCATACAGGGGTATTCATTTTTTTGGCATTCTTTACATACACACCAGCAAAGTTTTGGAATCGGTTGGTTTTATAGTTTACATAAATTAGCTTAATAAATTAAAGCAAAATGAGAACGTGTGAGGTTTTTTTGAGGCATTTTAGGTATACCTTTTAATGCCAATCTATTACTAAAAAGTTGTATAAATGCATTTTGGTATACTATTGCCAGAACTTCTGGTTAACATCTGGTTAAGTTACAGCTTATTACAAATTGAGTTTGGAAATACTTACACAGCAGTAATGCATTGAATACAAGTCGCTGTACTATTCTTTGTTCTCTGGCCACTATTTGGAGTGACTGGTGGCTTCTTGGAATCTAACTAGCAGTTCTAGCAGGCAGGCATTGGTGGTACTAATTCTTGACTTTTTTTTTAAACAAAGATCAACGTGGTTAATATTAACACAATGCTAAAGGCTCAGCATTTCATCCCAGAATGAAAAAAATTTGGGTTTCAGTGTTGCAGTACAGCAGCATTCTAGTAACCCAGAAATGCTATTGTCAAAACCTTTCCTGATGGTGCAATCTTAATTTTTTATGAAATCAGAGACGTTAGAATGCAAAATATTTTGGCAGTGTGTTTTAGTGAAGGTAGAAGTACTTTTAAAAATTAGATTTAACTTCAAACGCTTGCTTGGCTTTCAAATACCAAAGTGTGGTATTTGTACGCACTTTTTCAAGATGCACAAATGTAGGATAAAAACCATGTAAAAACCCCAAAAAATGAAAGATTATGGCAGACAATCTCACTGAATTTCTGAAAGCAGTGTTAGTTGGGTGATTGTTTATATGCTGTATCTAATATTGTTCAATGAGAAGTTCATGTTTAGTACTTCCTTAATAGGGTATGGATGTATTTTTGTAACATATTCTTGGATTATTATTTTCATTATGACAGTAAGCATGCAGTATGAGCACCTATATATTTCTTAAACTACTTTGCATATTTGGGTACCTTAAACAGTAAGGAAGCCTGCTGTTGAGTCAGGTTAAGGTACTAACTTGCTTCTGTATAAATGCGTTCATTTTAAAAGGCAGGTTTACCTTATATTGTCAATATAGGTCAAGACAATAATTTGCAGTGCACAATCAGTACATGTCTGGGCTGTTACTGATAAGAAAACCAAAAATTGTTGTATTGTATTTTCATTAGCAGGTATTCTTGCTTTACTATTAATTTTCAGTAAGCTTTTTCAATTGTCACATAATTGCTGAATCCCCTGTTAGCTACCTCTTTATAAATAATGGGAGTTCCACATGTTGGAGATTGAAGTATTAGGATTGTATGGTTTATAGTATGCCTGCTAGGGCTTTCTTAAGTTAGTTTTAAATGCCTTAAAGGGAGGGAGGCTTCTACTACTTCCCTGGGAATATTATTTGTTATTTTAAAGAAAACTTGTTTAAAAAAAAAATTAAATGTTGTCCGTATCCAGTATTTTCTTTCATGTTATTAATTTGCACCTTTAAAATGTCATGTTTCACAACACTGTTTAAAATACCTTATATGGGATCTTCAAAATGTATGAGATTTCCCCCTTTAAGAAAGAAAGAGAAAAAAATAAGGGCTCTATACAGGTTTTGAATCAAAAAGCAGAGTTTGCTTTAGCTACAGATAGCTGGTATAGCCACTACTTTCCCTTTGTCTTGGCAAGGTATAGTCACAAACACTCACAGACAGGACCTGTGGTGCTGTAGGGTAATCAAACACCTTAACTATTTGTTTATTGCTACATCTTTGCAGTCTGAAATTAAGAAAGGATTACAGCAGTTTTTTCTAGTGCCTATAGTTAAAGTTGCTTCAGCATTCCTATCAAGAAACTCTCTTCTAACATTATCGTTGGGCAATAAACCTAGGAATCAATTCTTTTACAAACCCTTAAAAGCAGTTAATTTTTTCCCCAGTAGTGTTTGTATAGATAAGAAGTAATTAGAAAAAAGACAAAGTATGTTATTTTATGATTTTTTTTTTTTTCTTCACCAAGATTGAAGTGTAGCATTTGATATGAGTGAAATTCAATGACAGATTATGTTTGTCTTGGACTTTTCAAGGGCAGAAATTTTTACCTGTAGTGAAAAACAATTTGTCAGACAATTAAGCCAAAATTTTTGCAGAGTTTTTTTAAAAACAGAGGTTAACAACTTGAGCTGGAAAGTACATTTATAATTTGCTATAGTACGAGACATCGCTTCATACACAGAAATAGCTTGAAAACTGAGATAAAGCTGCATTTCTGTTTAAAATATGTACACCACGTGAGGCATAGAAACACAGAGGTATGTTCCTCCTGGCTACTTTAATTTTGTCTCCACAGCCTTGCAAATGCGGTCTGCGTAACGTGCCCTTGCAGTGAGAATCAGAAATAGGCACCATGCAAAACTCCCAACTCTGTTTTGGAAAGGTAAACATATCCCTCTGGTTATCTTGAAGTGCACAGATGAAATTCCATCCCCTTTAATTTCAGGGAGGTTTTTCTCATGAAATATACTGGGCCAAACATTTCAATTGGTTTATTTTGGTGTTTTTCTCGATGCTGTACACATTGTAAGCCTACATGTCATTCTGGTGTACAAGAAAGTAATATAAGTAACCCAAGGGGTGCAGGCAGTTTGAAGTTGAAGGCAGCTCAACAAATGCTGGTTTCAGCAGTTTGAGAATTTATTATCCTGAATGAGTTATGTCTTAAGGGTCTAGGTTTACTTTACATAGGAGATTAACATGCAACGCTAAACTCAGCTTGTCCTTACATCACATCTTTTGACCTAGTTCTGTGGAATTGGTGACTGATGTTTTTCAGTTTATTTGTAGGTTGTCTGGGGCACAGAAAGGTTATAGATCCCATTTAAAATCTGTACAGCAAATCTGTTTGACTGATGTCCGCTAGACCGCGAGATACCCCAGGCTTCCCTAGCACAGGGCACATAAAATCCAAGTCTCAGTCTTTCCATCTGTAACATGGAAAGTATTTTTCTGCCATTGTAAAGCGCTTTGCGAGCTGTACGTCAGAGATGTGCTGTACGTACTTCTCATTACCGCTAGCGCAGTGGAACTAACAGGCCAGGGAAACAGGAAAATCGGTGGAGCCCAAACCCTAAATTGGGATGCACTGATTTGTTCCCCCTTTCTGTTTTGCTTCCTGAGCCTTGATTTCTACAAGAAGGGAACTCGAGCATGGGGATGGAGAGGGAGCTGCAGAAACTACTCGTGGGTCTGGACATTTAGGGCACCAGAGAGGTGCAACTCTGCTCTAGGTGTTAACCTGTGTTTGGCTCAGGTGCTGAGTAGGACATGGTAATTCTTGGGCATGTCTGGTAAATAGCTACAATAAGGAAAGATCACTGCTAGTCTATGCTGAATGGTTTTAAGACAAAAGCTGTAATTCCATAGGTGTGGGTTACATCTTTGTCAGACACAGGGCGAGCTCTTCTGGTGCTCAGGGAAGACTGTGGCTTTGAGTCTTTCACATGTACTTGCTAATGTACCAAAACCAAATGCAGTGAGGAAAAATTAGCAATTTTTTTCTTCTATCACAAAATTGCTGTGATAAATGACTATTTAAAAGCATGTGTACTTCACAGGACAGTGCATTTGCTCTGTTAATCTTTCTTTTAGTCCTGATTTTTGCCCACCTCTTTAACTCACCACTTCGCTATACCCGTTACACAGCAAAAATACTGGCCTTGAAATTTTTACTAAATCAAATCTTTCAGAACTGGATCAAATCTAGCAGAACTAGAAACAAAGAAAGTAAAAGTTCCCATTCAGATGACTTACAAATTATTCCTGAACTTGATTCCCAAACATTCTATTTCGGGGCAGCTTTGGCCTTTCACTTCAAATCTTAAATATGCTTGTGCATATTTCCCCAGCCCCATTCATTGTTCCTATTCAGTTTTCGTTCTTTCCATTTCCCACCATGTTTGTAGCTGTAGTTTGTGTAGTTTAAGTAGTTAAAGAATCAGAGTTAAAGAAAATAACGGGTGGACCTGCTAAGTAGGCTCTGTTTCCAGCAGAGCATCACTATTAAGTAAATCCATGAAGGTCACGTTTCACCCTCTAGAGTCCTTTCCCCCCCCCACACTTTTCACACTTGCAGGTTTTCTCTGATACTCTACCTATATTCATTCCATTTATCAGTTGTCTCCTGCCGGTTCATACTTCAGAAACTATTACTGTACTGTTGCAGCACTGAAAATGTGTGAGCATCTGTGCAGAGCCAAACAACACGGTCGTGCCCGCACGCCGAGTCACGCGCTTGGGATACACCCTGCATTAAACGAAGAGATGGAGGACCCTCAACATAAGGCTGCAGCCCAGGAGCCTGCGCCTTGCGGCAGGGCTCCTCGCAGCACGGGGCAGGGGCTGGAGCTCTAATGTTCACCGGCTCCCAGACTCCACATACCAAGTCCTTGGGATGCTGGAAAAGCTGTGAGTCCTGTGCAGAAATAGGGGAGTTGTCAGCACTCTGCCAGGTGAGCAAGAGATGGGACGGTGGGATGGATGAGTTTCTAGATGAATCTCACACAAAACCTATGAAGTCTGTAGGTCAGGACTTGGAAAACAGTGTTAATTCCTTTCTTGTAGGGAATCTTCTCATGGGCTGGTGTTCTGTGTCAGCCATAAGCTCAGTCGCAGTTAACAAGGAGGTTCAAGGAAACAAATTAAGAGTGGAGAAGAAATAAAGGGCTATGAAGATAGGTCCACAGTTAAGACTAAGTAGTTTTGTCCTTGCAACAGAGATTTCGATGTTGGTACAATGCTCTGCTCTCTCTGGAATGGCAGCACTTACTGTAAATACAGAATTTGAATGATTTGACTGCAATTTAAGGTAGAATTAAAGATCCGTAAGAGCTGTAGTTCTTGAGATAGGTTTTCTCTTTGTTCCGAACGATTGGTAGTAATAGAAGCTATTATTAGCGGGGAAGTGAAAATGAAAGAATAGGGAGAAATAAAAAATAAAACTAAGAATCTAACGTCTCCAAAATAGGTTTTTATGTGCGTTGGGACCAATTATGGTTATTGTGTCATTACACTGCAGAGTTGAGGCTACTTCAAATGGCCTAATTCTGCTTCTCCAGATCCAGCATGTTTGGTTTATGTTTGTGATCAATTGAGAATTTCCTGACTTTATAGTACTTGTTTTTGGTGATGAGCAGGTATTTCTGACACCATGAATCACCAGTATAAACACAACCTTAATTTCATCTTACTGTACCCATTATCTAGGAAAATAAAACATGGACGTGCTTCTATATTTGTTCTGTTAGTATGAAGATTTAAGGGCTTTTTATGGTTCTGATGGAAAAGGAGCTGGTTGTGCTTGAGGCTGACCTGAAGGAGAAAAGCACTGGGACTTTGCTGAGGGAGTAAGAGGTGAATATGAGAGAGAGGAAGATGATGGAAATAAAACAGCCCCGTGGGCAGGTGGAGTGAGCCTGAGCAGTTGCTGCAGGAGGAGAGGAACGGGCAGACGGACAGTAACAACGAATATTCCCACAGTAACGCCATGTTCTGCATGTGAGAGGCTAAGTGACACTTTGAGGAGGAAAACATAAAATATAAGAAATCCTCCTGCATATCTTTACAATATATTTTAATATAATTTCAGGACAAAGTATAATATATTTATTTCATACACTGCAGGGCAGAGGTTGCATTATGAGGCCACGGTCTGTATGAGCTCCTGGAAACTCCACTGTCCTCCTTGGTTCATGGGGTTCAACCCAAATCCAGTCTGGAAGTCAAATATGGTAGCACAAGTCAGTGCCACTAAATCTTGCTGAGAGACCAGGTTGGCAAGGTTTAAACCTACATATATCTAAACAGCCTCCAGATTTAAATGCAGGAGAAACAACTGTATGACTACTGGTTGTAGGCCATGTAGATGTGTGTTCACATGTGTCAGGAAGTTAGTATTGCATGCGAGTATTGCACCTTATTTCACGGATTTTAATGTTTAGTTTGGGGATAATGACAAAATCCTCCTCTTGTGCTTTTTCTGTTATGGATTCTTAAAATATGCTTTTAGTTTGGAGCTTCATTGGCTTCAAAGCAAGTAAAAACGTCTCTAAGATATTCAGAAGCAATAAAAAGGTTGGGAAGGAATATCTTAAATAAGTTAAAGATGAAACTTCGATCTTCAAACTTTTCTTTTTTAAGATTAGACCACTGTAGCATCTGAAAAGAGCTGCTGAATCTGACTTTAATTGGCTGGTGACAGGGACATTTGTGGACTGACATAATGGGGAGCAAGGGAGGAGCGAAGCCCAGTCCTTCAGTTTCTTGAGAAAACATGTGCCAGGGATAATGCGAAAGACTATTGTTTTCCACTCATTAAACTAACAAAATGCTAATCAGCTTTGTGGAAAGATAATAGTAGATAATGTTACTTCTGTTGCTGTGGCACCACTGGAGAGTTATCAGGTGTGTTAGCCTGGGCCACTTTAAATTAGATGATTGAGAGACTTCTATGTGACAATCACTTACTAAATTGTACCTCACTTTCTTTTAAAACAGATTTAACTTTGCCCATTGGCTAATTTAAATTAAATTCAAGGCAAGGAAGAGACTGATATTACACTCCTTTTCGACTTGGGACAAATCCTGTGATACAGCTGCAGTTGTATGCCAGCCTGCACCTCATCCGGCTGCTGAACCACTGCGTAGTTTACAGTCATTGAATTAGTCTTCCAGTACTGGAAACATCCATTTTTTAGTTCATTTTGAATCAAACTGCATGGTCTTCTGTGCTGAATGACAAATCCATCAGTCTTCGTGTTCCCCTGGCTTGGGTCTGCTCTCTGCTGTAAGGAAATCTCTGGCCCTCCAGGGAGTTTTTCTAAGCCACGCTCTGTCGTGAGCTGCCTGCGTGCCACCTCTTTTTCTCCCTCCCTCCCAGCTCCATCCTCGTAAAGTTTTTTTCCAAGCAGAGGATGCTCAGTTCCTCTGGGATAAGCAGCCACTTCCTTGCTTTCCTCTTGCTCCTGGAAGTGCCCGCCTGATCCAAAGTACAGTAGCCAGGAGCAGATAGAAAGACTATCTTCCTTTCTACTGCCCAGCTTCAATTTTTTTTTTTATTTTTATTCAAAGCAAAACATACTGTATTTGTGCAGGAAATAAATCAAATAGAGCCACCTTTCCAGGATCAGTTCGTGGTCATTAGTTCACCCCTTGCTGACAGCTGTCTGTCCCAACTCTCTGGTAGCAGATCAATCCAAAAACTTTATTGGCTTTGAGTCCCAAGTTGTATACTGTACTTCTAGAGTCTTTCCATTTAAAATTGTCCATTTTTTTAATTCAGTTGTTACAAGGTAAAATTTGAGTGTATATCCACTATTAAAGCAAAAGACTGGAACGTGATGTGGTGGCTGCCATACTTTTTTTTTTTTAAGAAGCAAGTTTTACAGAACTGCAGATGCTATAGACACTGCAGTCTCTCTCTAAAAAGCATGTTCTTCCCTTCTGACACCCTCTCCCAGTCAAGGTCTTGCTGTGGCAGTGAGCTCTGGTGTGTAAAATTTAGATCAAGACCAGGAGAGATAGAACAAACTGCATTTCTACCGCCTTAGCATTCTGGGGGCACAGAAGTTTTTTTGTTTCTTTATGTTTTCTCTCCTTCCTCCTAGAACACAAAATCCCAGATTTTTTTTCTACGGCAGTTCTGGTGAAATGATGGCTGATGCTTTTCCTTAAAGTTCTTAAAAAGTGGGAGAGCCATTCTCCTCCATCTTTGAGCCTCTTCTTATTTTTCTTCTCATTAAAAGTCACTATCCAGTTCTTGGCATCTAACTGAAGCTAGTTTAAAGTAATACCAAGGTAGCTGAGTGTCTGACAGGAGAATAAATTCATTGTTGAGTTAGGACCTGTTTGATTTAAAATAAATGAAATGCCTTTAAATGTAAGAACGAAAAACATGACATACCTCATACTCAGATCCATTTTACAGTATTGACCCCATAATGCTTTTATTCAGATATGCATGACCTATGTATTATCAGCAATGGACAGTCTAACACTGCTGTGACTAGGGAGTTTAAACTCCACATTTTATTTAAGAAACCCTTTTTGTGGCTATTGGATGGGACCTGTTACTCTGCTTGCTTAGACTGAAGGTTCAGTGTTGCTGTTTTGAATACTTAATGCTGAACAATGGGGGAAGGAATGAATTTAAATAGCTATCTTTGTATTTATGATGAGAATACCATTCTGCAGAAATTTGCAATATTCTTTCAATTAACAGCACAATTATATTTTTGGTGGAACAACAAGATTAATATAGTGAAAAATACCAGTATGATATGTATTGTATCTTTGTTGGTTTTTGATGGATTTTATTGGATTGTCATGTCCAGTTCAAATTAACTACTAGATTTATTTTTAATCGATGTCAATAAAGCTGGTAACTGTGAAGGAGATTGAACTTTATGTTCTATTTAGATAGTAAAATTTAGATAGTGGTCCTGATAACACAAACCAGGAGTCATTTAAGTGAGTTGTCCCATACCAGTGATATTAATATCCTTCTGTGCATTCAGGGAATACTGAGATAAACTGGTCTGTGAGCAGTTATCAGTAAAGCCTGCTGCGCTATGAATATGTGCCTTATGTCCCGATTTCTGTCTTATCCACTACAATTATTTAATAGAAATGTAATTAACCTTGAGATCACTGTCTCTGTCAGATCTGATTGAAGTGCACAGGGTAGTTGAACAGTTATTTGAGTGGGACTGACATACAGCTGACAGGCAACAGCATCGTAGGAAGCTTGATTTTCTTAGGAAATGGGCTAAAATAATATTTGAAACAGGAATTAGTCTGAAAGCCAAAACACCTGCATCCCAACCAGAAGTTCACCAGGACTTCCTGGGGTGGTCACATTTCAGGGTTTTGGTTGTTCTTCTATAGACACATAGAGGCTACAAAAGACATTTTAATCTTTCCTTGGCTGTACTGAAAACATGGGCTATTGTATAATTCATTTGGTTCAGGCTCCTCTTCAAAATACTCAATTGGAAAAGAAGTAGTAATCAATTTTAGTGGGGCAAGGAAACCTATACAAATAAAGCTGTTATTGGGGGTGGTGTGGGTTTTTTTTTGTTGTGGTTTTTTCCTTCAGTTTGGGAATATTGATGTCTTAGAAACCACAGAAGTACCTGAGAATGGTCGTGTAAGAATTAGGGCTTCTCCCTGCAAAAAAGGTGGCAGGATCAATAGCCCAACTGAAGTGCATCTACAGCAGTGCATGCAGCCTGCACAGCAAACCAGAGGAGCTGGAAGCCATTGTGCAGCAGGAAAACTATGACTTAGTCGCCATCACAGAAACACGTAGGGTGACTCGCACAACTGGAGTGCTGCAATGGATGGCTATAAGCTCTTCAGCAGGGATAGGCAAGGAAGGAGAGGTGGTGGGGTAGCCCTGTACGTTAGGGAGCGTTTTGATTTTTCTAGAGCTTAAGGACAGTGACAATAAGGTTGAGTGTTTATAGGTAAGAATCAGGGGGAAGGCCAACAAGGCAGATGTCATGGTGGGAGTCTGTTAGAGACCACCCAGCCAGGATGAAGGGGCAGATGAAATATGCTATAAGCAGCTGGGAGAAGTCTCACAATCGCTGGCCTTTGTTCTCTTAGAGAACTTCAACTTACCAGATGTCTGCTGGAAATACAATACAGCAGAGAGGAAACAGTTTAGGAGGTTCCTGGAGTGTAAGAGAACTTCCTGACACAGCTGGTGAGCGAGCCAACTAGGAAAGGCGTCCCGCTGGACTTGTTGTTTGTGAACAGAGAAGGACTTGTGGGTGATGTGATGGTTGGAGGCTGTCCTGGGCATAGCGATCACAAAATGAGTTTTCAATTCTTGGAGAAGTAAGGAGAGTGGTCAGCAGAACTGCTACCTTGGACTTCTGGAGGGCAGACTCTGTCCTGCTTAGAAGACTGGTTGACAGAGTCCTTTGGGAGGCAGTGCTGAAGGGCAAAATAGTCCAGGCAGGCTGGACATTCTTCAAGAAGGAAATCTGAAAGGTGCAGGAGCAGACCGTCCCCATTTGCTGAAAGATGAGCCAGCAGGGAAGACGACCAACCCAGCTGAACAGAGAGCTTTGGCTGGAACCCAGGAGAAAAAGACGAGGCAGGCAACTCAGGAGGACTACAAGGATGCCATGAGGTTATGCAGGGAGAAAATCAGAGAGGCCGAAGCCCAGCTAGAATCTGGGTACTGCTGTAAAAGACAATAAAAAATGTTTTTATAAATACATTAGCAACAAGAGGAGGGCTAAGGAGAATCTCTATCCTTTATTAGATGCAGGGGGAAACATAATTACAAAGGATGAGGAAAAGGCTGAAGTACTTAATGTCTTCTTTGCCTCAGGCTTTAATATTAAGACCAGTTGTTCTCTGGGTACCCAGCCCCCTGAGCTGGAAGACAGGGACAGGGAGTAGAATGAAGCCCCCATAATCCAAGGGGAAACGGTTAGGGACCTGCTACACCACTTGGACACTCACAAGTCTATGGGGCCAGATGGGATCCGCCCAAGGGTACTGAGGGAGCTGGCGAAAAGTGCTCACCAAGCCACTTTCCATTATTTCTCATCAGTCCTGCCTGACTGGGGAGGTCCCAGTTGACTGGAAGTTAGCAGATGTTAGCCCCTACAAGAAGAGCCAGAAGGAGGATCCAGGGAACTACATGCCTGTCAGCCTGACCTTGGTGCCAGGGAAGGTTATGGAGCAGCTCCTCTTGAGTTCATCACAGGACATGTACAGGACAACCAGGTAATTTGGCCCAGACAGCATGGCTTTATTAAAGGCAGGTCCTGCTTAACTAACCCGATCTCCTTCCGTGACCAGGTCACTGGCTTAGTAGATGAGGGAAAGGCTGTGGATGTTGTCTCCCTAGACTTCGCTAAAGACTTTGACACCGTTTCTCACAGCATTCTGCTGGAGAAACTGGCTGCTTATAGCTTGGATGGGTGTACTCTTCACTGGGTAAAAAACTAGCTGGATGGCCGAGCCCAGAGAGTTGTGGTGGATGGAATTTTAAACCCGGTTGGCAGCTGGTTACAAGCGGTGTTCCCCAGGGCTCAGTGCTGGGGCCAGTTCTGTTTAATATCTTTATCAATGACCTGGATGAGGGGATCGAGTGCTCCCTCAGTAAGTTTGCGGATGACTCCAAGTTGGGTGGGAGTGTTGATCTGCTGGAGGGTAGGAGGTCTCTGCAGAGGGATCTGGACAGGCTGCATTGGTGGGCTGAGGCCAGCTGTATGAGTTTCAACAAGGCCAAGTGCTGGATCCTGCACGTGGGTTGCAACAACCCCATGCAATGCTACAGGCTTGGGGAGGAGTGGCTGGAGAGCTGCCTGGCGGAAAGGGACCTGGGGGTGCTGATTGACAGCCGGCTGAACATGAGCTGGCAGTGTGCCCAGGTGGCCAAGAAGGCCAACAGCATCCTGGCCTGTATCAGCGATAGTGTGGCCAGCAGGAGTAGGGAAGTGATTGTGCCCCTGTACTCGGCACTGGTGAGGCTGCACCTTGAATCCTGTGTTCAGTGTTGGGCCCCTCACGACAAGAAAGGGTCTGGAGCATGAGTCTGATGAGGAGCGGCTGAGGGAACTGGGGTTGTTCAGTTTGGAGAAGAGGAGGCTGAGGGGAGACCTTATCACTCTCTACAACTACCTGAAAGGGGGTTGTGGTGAGGTGGGTGTTGGTCTCTTCTCCCAAGTAACAAGCAATAGGACGGGAGGAAACATCCTCAAGTTGCGCCAGGGGAGGTTTAGATTGGATATTGGGAAAAATTTCTTTACCAAAAGGGTTATCAAGCACTGGAACAGGCTGCCCAGGGAAGTGACTGAGTCACCATCCCTGGAGGTATTGAAAAGACCTGTAGATGTCGTGCTTAGGGATATGGTTTAGTGGTGGACTTGGCAGTGCTAGGGTAACGGTTGGACTCAATGATCTTAAAGATCTTTTCTAACCTAAAGAATTCTATGTTTCTATAATATCTTAACTATGTGTGGTCAGGAATTTTTCTACATTTTTACTTAGACTAGCAGGCTTGTTAAACTAAGCCGGTTAGCCTAAGGTAAAACAGTTTTTAATGACTAATGAATAAATAGGTGATAATATCTCCATTCTCTCTGTGCAAATAAGTCAGCTCTTATCCCTGATTAGAATAGCAACAAGGGAAGTGAGGCTGTATCTCTCAAGACAGTATCACATTTATCAAGATAGACAGTATTCTAAAGCAGGGTGCTCAGTCGCTGCCCTGAAAGGGACTGAAAGCTGCTTGGATTCACCATTTGGAAGATGAGAGAATAAGTAAAAATTCATTAATTTTTTTGGAGGTGGGATATGTATATTCAAATTCAGTGAGAGCAGGAAAGTTACTTTCCTCTCACACCTACCAGAAGACAGATTTGTTCCTGCAAGGAGAAACTGGATTTAAAAAAAAAAAAAAAAAAGTGGTGGAGGCATCACTGCAAGCATTTTTTCCTCTTTCTTTGACCTCAGCCAGAGATGTGTGAAAACCACGTCTGGATTGTATCCTTTGACAGAAATCAGTAAAGGACTGCCTAGACTGGCATCCCGAGAGAGCCCATAGAAGGGTTAGGAGCTCAGGTGCTCAGCGAGGCATGCTTCAAAACAAGCTATAGGGAATTTGCGTTCTTAAAACATAAGGACTACTTGGGTCATGCGTCTTACAGTGTGGTTTTAGAGGTTATAGATTTAGGACCTAGGCATCTGTTATGAACCTGAGGAAAAACTCTACTTGCTGTCTCTGAAGCTCTCCCTGCTCTTTTGCTGTTTACTGTAGCAGATACCAGGAAAAGCTGCCCACTATCTTCCTGTGATGCAGGATTGCTCATACTGAACACTTCCTAGTATTCTTCCTTAGGGGTTTTTTTTTTTTTTCCCAGAAGGTCCAATGATAAACCCTAGGAAGTTTCACAGCTGATGAGGAGGAGTATCATACTGTTTTTTTCCTAATATTAGACACACAGTTTTCCTAATTCCTTCCTGTTATGCTTAGCTATCTGCTTTTCTATCGCTCTTGAGACACTTTGCTTTAGGCTGCATTATTCGCCTGTTCCTGGGGACCTTTCCTCAAAGAACTACAATGTTAGCACTGTGAGTCACAGCAAGTTTGGCCTCTTTATTGATCTTTTCTACTGATCGTGCGTGTTTGGAGAATTGTCTTTTTTTCTTCCCTCTTTCCTATTGGTTTTCACAGAGCATCTTAATAGAAAGATATCCACAGAGCTTACCCAGCTTGTTAGAGTTAGAAGATACCATCTAAGCGTAGAGGACTCTTGGAGAATTTGGCAATTTTGCAGATGAAGCAAATGGGCTAGGTTCAGGAGGAGGGCATTGTATTCTGGATAATTCTCATGGAATATTTTTTTCTACTCCAAACTGCAATACATTCACTGCCAATTTTTTTAATCTATCCCTGGAGACATTGTCTAGGCAGTTTGGTTTTTTTTCTACACATCGGCAGCCAGTCCATGAGGATGGGACACTGTGCATGCTATGTGTATATTCTGAAGATGTGGACTATGTGACTATATTAGCACTATGTGCAAGTTAACAAGCACAACACCAAAAGGTAGGATGAGTACAGTTAGGCGGTTTTGATCAGCTCAGAGCTAAGGGAGAACATTCTTGTTTCTAGCCAGAAACATTACCAGTCTCCCCAACGTATTACTTCTATTGCAAGCTCTTCAGGGGTGTCTTCTGCTTCGTGTGCAGGGCTGGGTACACATCAGTGCTCTGAGGAAATAAGGCAGTGGCTGAAAACAAAAGTAACAGCAGGAGTTACAGATAAACAGATTGTATAGCGAAATATTTTGCTCAGTCTCTAACTTCTGATTAAAGAAATATCCCACCAATTCCCAAGGGACATTTCTTTGCAAGCAGTGACAACCTTTGTATCTGTCAATGTGTAAGAAAAGCTTCTCTTGAAAGATGCTATTAAAAAAAATCAGATGTTCTGTTGATATAGCCCTGATACTGCTTCAAATTTCCTATTCCTGAAAGAAATACATTTGGAGTAGCCTGTAAAATAGTCCTTTTACCTGGAACCGCCACCTGTTTCTCATACAAGTCATCATCTTTAATAGATAAACTTTCCATTAAGAGCTAGACAAGGGGGTAGTTTTTCTTGCACTAGTCAGAAATAAGAACAATAAATGTGTGGGAGAAATTCATCAATTTGTCTAGAAACATCAAGGTGCATGCCTATCTGAAATGTAGACAAATCGGTTCAGAGAAGGCTCCAAGTATAGAATTATTGACCCTGGAGGATAAGATACAGAATAACCTTCCTAGGCTGTACTTTGTCAATTTTAAGTAGTGTTTGCAAGGTGAATAGTTTAACAATCTCACCCCCCTCAGCAAAAATTTAATAGTAGGTGCATCAAAGCTGTTCCTAAAAATGTTTTCCTTTTATAAATTACACTGCCGTAAAAGTATATTAATGTCCTGTGCATTTACTAATGTTCTGCAAGACAGTATAAATAAGTACAACTGACTGATGTAACTCATAAAAGCACATCAATGTGTCTGTTTTTCCAATCTGCTCATTTTCTGATTGCGGTCTCAATTCTGGCATCAGCTGGTTGAGCCCTCTCTATGTCACAATCCGGGAAGCGATGGGGTCTACAATACTATATGCATGTGTAGGATGAAAGATTAAGCCAGTAGATCACAATGAATCTTTTTTTTATCTTTGTGAATATAAATACAATTCTCAAAAGTTAACTTTTGAGATAAAATCTTTCAGATGGTGCTAATTATATGTCTGCACTGGGATATTTTTAAGTCTATCAGGCAAAAATATTTCTCTTTTCTTCAAAACACTTTTGAGACATCTATTCAAGAAGTGCAATGTCTTCCAGACAACTCAAATATGAAGCAGTCCTTGTCTAGCTATATTACCAAACAAGGAAGAACATCTCATCCTATGACACATTCAGTATATAGAAGACAATGTCTTGGGAAGTTAGCAGATGAAAGCTGTTCTTTAAGTATACCACACAATACAAATACGACTTTTGATTCAAGTAATGTGTACATTTGAAACAAGAGAAAAAAAAAAGCTGAATTCATATATATGCTGGCATTCAAAGTCTATAATTGAGATAATCAACTTTGAGTCATTATGTTTAAAAAATAAAGCTGCTAGAATTTTTTTTTTTAATGGATCATATCCAGCATTTTGGCACAAGCATTTCTCTGATGAAGGAAAGACAGTGTGCTGTAAGAGTGGGAGGAAAGAGGTGACAGTGCCTTTTCTGGTGGCTATGCTTGCTTAACCTGGTGAAGGAGGTCCACCCTCTCAGTGATACTGCACTGCTGGCATAAACATGTTCCTTGAGGGGTAAAAGCAGTACTAATGCTGAGAGGTACTAATACTGAGAGAAACAAGCTAACTTAAATACTCAGCACCCATCAGTGTCTGTTGAATTGAAAGTTACATTTTGTTTAATATGGAAATTCTGCATGTTTGATAACACCTCTGCTTCATATTCTTCAAACCCAACAGCAGCAACTTGCAACAATGCATTTTGGAAGTAACTTTATAATGAAATTTGAAGCAAACAAGATTGTTTAAATCATCTTCTTGTGGAAGATTAGTTTTTTGGGGCATTTATTTGTTTATACTGTGTTTTCCAGCAAACTACGTCAAAACTTTTCAGTAATGATAGCGATTATGAAAAATTAAGCCTACAAAATCCATCTGTGAATTCAGTCTGTAGTCTTACAGAAGAGTGGGACTCCATTTGTTACTGATCTCCAGTTAGGGTACGACCCATAAACCATTATTGCCTGAGTCAAGCTGCTTTTTCACTCAAACAGTAGTCCACTCGTCAAGGTGATAACATCCCAACTTGGAGACAGAGATGCTTGGGAGACTGTGTCAGAAAGTAAACAACATTCCTCTGCTTCCTTCTCATATACAGATCTAGGTTTTTGATAAATATTTGGCAATCAGTTTAGTCAAGCATGGTAAATATAGTAAATCCATGGTAAATCTCTGCTGGCTATTCCCAGTTATCACCTTACTCTTCATGTGCCCAGATATGACTTTAGAGAGGATTTGCTCCATGACTTCCCCAGGGGCTGAAGTGAGTCTGAGCAGCTGGTAATCTCCCAGATTGTTTTAGCCTTTTTTGAAAACTGTCACTACATTTGTTTTTTGTCTTCTGGTCATCAGGGACCTCCCCCAATCTCCAAAACCTTTCAAAGTTTATAGTGAACAGCCTCATGATAACATCAGCCAGCTCTTTCAGTACACTTGAATGATACCCATGCAGCCCTGTGGACTATGTATGGGTTGAGATTTCTCAGGGTATCCCTTACTGAATTCTCTTCTGTGTCTGATAGTAAAGATTAAGGAGGGAATAGAATAAAAACTTCAGGGGACTTGAATTAGTTGCACTTTGTACAGGAGTCAAATTCATCCCTTGGAGTTCAGTACTGTATCACAGAGACAGGCACCGTTGGTTTTGTTTAGTGATGAATGCTAAATGATCATTAAGTCAAAATTTGAAAAATCATCCTCAGAGGAATAGTTGCCATTCACAAGTTTTTGATGGTTCACTTCAAGTCTCTTCAGGAGATCTAAACTTTACTTGCAAGGGTAGGTCTTGACTTTGGTCTTCCAATATTGCACCAGAGAATGGCCTTGTAGAGGCAGAAGGAAATGTGCTTCTGGGGCATCAGAAATGTTCCTTGCGGATGAGGGTGCTCCAGGGGGGAGCAGCAATGTGCATTCTCTTGGTGACTGGAGCACCAGTCCTGCTTCATTCTCCCATCTTTCTCTATCCCTATATAGTTTGAACAGGGTATATTTTTTCCCCTGACATCTACACCAGCAGCATATAAGATTCAGCAAAAATTTTGAGAATAGCATTAGTGTGGGTTAGCCCCATTTTTGGAGTAAAAACTCGAAGACCAGCTTGCTTAAAATACTGATTATTATGTTCTTAGCAGTGTTAGATTTTAGCAATACCCACAGATACAGAAATAGTATATGCTTAAGGCAGACACAGGAAAATTATTTGTAATTCTTTGTAAATCTCATATTTCTGAATTCAACTGAGGTTTTATGGTTAGCAAGCACAGAGGTAAAACTGCCAGCCTATGCTTCGAGTCAGACTACCAGCTTTTGCTCCTGCAAAAACAATTTGCAGGTTTAATCATCTGTTAGTTTGCATTTTACATATTAAGGGCTTGTAGATAAATTATTAAATGGAGAAATTCCAGATAGGCAAATGAACCTCATTGTAACACCTGAAAATTTATCAAGTGTAGTGAAATTTTTTCAGCTACAGAAAGAAATTATGGTTAACCATTGTCAAGCACTTGCAGTTTTCTACCATACAGGACCTTCATTCTCCCCTCAGTTTGTTAGCTGATGTAGTGACAACCTGTGGAGAGATGACAGATTTAGCTAAGGATTTGGGAGTCTGAACACCTGTGCAGTGTCATGCATTTAAGAATAGAATGTGACAGCAAAACACATCAACCCTCTAATGTCCAAATGGAAACCACAGGGGTTTTTCCTTCAACTCTTATCCAGAGAAGTAGCTCTCAATCATCACTGTCCAAGTAAAAGTATAAAGCAAAAGCTGTTTTGTTGAGGTCCAAAATAAAGAGGAACAAACGGCATAGGCACACCAAAAACATTCAGTAATCCCCATTTCTTTCTTCTCAGTGGTGTTTGGATGTCCTGCATCATTGAGGGGTGCAGGTTATTTATGTTTTAGTAGCAATTTCATCAGGAAGCACTTGCTGGTGGGTTAGGACTGTTGACTAAAGCTACTTTGCATACCTTGCCTTCTGTGTGACTTGTTCAACCCTCCAAAAAAAACCAAAACATTTTTTTGTTTTGTATAATCTTCTCCATGGGAGAAAAAAGCATAAACCAAGGGCAGAAAGATAAAAACAATCATCTTGCTTGATTACTGGGTTAGATTTGCGCATTATGCTCTCCTCTGAAGGAGCCTACGTCATTGACAGTATTTGAAGGGAACATCTCTACTTCCCATCTGCTTTAATAGTATCCTTGAAAGGTTAATCAAAACTAAAGCACGTAATCTTTTTTTTTTTTTTTTTTTTACAGAAGGAACTAGGCTCCCCAGTCTGTCTGAGGCTCGAAGCCCACTGCCATCCCCGCCAGCTGCTGGTGTGCTCCGCTCTCCTCTCGGGCTGAGCACAGTTACTGGGCAGCACTACGGGCTGGCAATGAACCCAGCTCGCTAACCTTCCAGCATATGCTCTTTCTTAAGCAAAACCTTTGTTTTCAAAGGCCATATGCTTTTTCTTCATATTGGGTGCAATAATTCAGAGAGGAGTTTTTGGTCTCTTTTCTATTGCCATCTTATTAATTGTGTTAGGAAGGATATTTATCCAGTGCTTTGTGACTACAGTTTCATGTGATTGTGTGATGGGGAATTAAGGAAGGTCCATATTTAGCTCTTCTGTGCTCTCATTTATACATGAGAAAGACAGAAATCTGCTTTAAACTCAGATAAGAATTAGCATTTTGGATGATAAAAGCTATTGCACATGAATGGGTTGCTGCTTAAAATCAATGAAATAAATTAGACTCCCTGTTTAGGAGCACCTGGCACCCTTAGAACCTAGTTCATATAATGAGATCTCTGTTTATTGAAAAGAATTATGTAACAATACGGTTGATTTATTTCAAGATGATTGGCTTAGTAACTATGCAGTATACCAGAGCAAAAAAAAAAAAAAGATTTTTAATTAGCTCATTTATTTGTGGATGACTGGAAGCACTGCGCATCATGCTCGTCTTCTTTAAAGGTGTGCAGCCATTCGATCCTGCAAGGGACTGAACCTTTTCAACTTCCACGGAAACCGTCTTCCCACCTACAGGACCATCAGCACCGTGCTGATGCTCAGGCATTGGGCCCCAGTCAAAGCCCACAGAAACCAGCAAGAAGTTTCCTTTGAATCCTAAAAGCACTCGATGAATCCTTGCAGGCAAAGGAGCCTTCCTGGAGAAACAGCAAGACAGAAACATGCCTTGAAGTTTTCCCCTACTGTGGTCTCTCTTTTCCTTTGAGCTGAAACTCCCACCTTCCAACTCCCAAATACTATTAACATACCAGAAAATTAGCATGCTGTGTGCAAGTTTTATATTCATCCTGGTGCAGTTTTATTTCCTCTATTTCCAGGATGACTACTTACACATGAAAAAAGTGCTCTTGCAACACCATTTGGCTGCTTTAGGAGGTTGCCACCTCTCAGCTGAGACAGAACAGTAATTTATTTTTTTATTGTCATTGTTATTATTATTATTGGTGAACCTCTTAGTAACACAAAATGTGTTCAAGTTACTTAATATCCAACTAGTATTTTCAGAATAGCATTTGATAGTGTTTCAAATAACTTTCAAGATCTCTCCACTTTATTTCAGTTCCAAATGCAGCTGCTTGTGTCAGCCAAGAGACTGCTGTCTTGGGGGCAAATTCCACTTAAGTGGAGTTAATCACATCAGCGTAAGTTGTTTCTATACTCTAGTTTTACACCAATTTAAATAAAATTAGAGGTTTGGATGTTGATTTCTCTTGTGTTGTTAACTTAAGATACTCTGAGTCACAGATGATTCCTTTTTCCATTCCTATAATTGAACGCTGCACTCCTCACTTCTCTGCCACCCTGCAAAGCACACAGAAAACAAGACAAAAACCTAAATTAAAATCAGAGTAAGGATTTGACTTAAAACATAAAAGAAGTAATAGGGCTGAAATTCCGTACTTATCGCACCCTGTTGTACCTAGATACTGCTGCACATCTGGTATGTGAGATAATGCGCTGTTTAGAGACTGTGTTACGAACACAGAAAATTGGAAATTAGTTTCAAGCCTTAACGCTACATTTCTTCACTACTGGGAGCAAGGCCCTGTTTTTCACTCTTTTTGTAGGTTGTGTGATTTGATTCCCTCTGTTTATTTGCTGTGTAAATAATATAGGCATGAAGGAAATCAGAAAAGGAATGGTTCTGTAAGAAATATTTTGTGCAGCACAGCTGAGAATTTTTTTTGTAAATTCCCAGACTGTATGCCAAGGTTTAACTGTAATATTAGCTACAGCAAGAAATAAGAGATGCTCGGTTGAAGCCATGGGTGGAGCAATAAAAAACACATGTATCTTGTTCGTTCATTTATCATGTAGTATAAATAATTAAAACCAAAGGCAAGGGTTAGACATTCTTGACCTGCAACAGTGTATATTCTGTCAGGACTACCTGGTGTTATAATTCGCTTTTGTCACAGTGACACATACCGGTTATTTGCGTGAGTCTAGCCTGTAGCTGTTAGACAGGAGAAGTTAAATCTGCAGCCAGCGTTAAATCTCCAGCTACTTCTTACTGAAATTTGTGGATGTCTGCATGGGTCTGATTTCTGGCAGGGAATGTTTTCCTTGTACATTCATGAAAAACACAAAATTTTTGTTACAAAAATTGGCCAATGTGTAGTACATTTAGCTTTGGACTTAATGTACAGGAAATCAAGTACGTCTCCAAATGTAGAACATCAGACTTAATCTGACCTTTTAGTACTTACATTCTTCCAGATGAAATGCTTTCTCTCTGTTTGTGTGTGTGTGCCTGAATGCCCGTTCACCAGTAGTCCTGGCTGAAATGAGAGGGTTTCCGTGAGAAGCCAGGACACAGAAGAGGAGACTGGCTGTCTTTAACGCAAAGCCTGGTATTAGCGACGTGGTCCCAATGTACAGCACTAGGCGGGGTGGGACCGGGGAGGAATACCATGAGCAGGGAAGCCATTGGCACGTGGCCGACCCCCTGTTCCTGAATCCAGACCTGAGCAGGAGCAGCTCTCATACCTTGAGAAGAGCAGAACAGTGGTGGGTACATCATGGTCTGGCTACGAGGCCAAGAAAGCAGCATCCCAAACCAGCAGCATAGCGACCTCTCCTCCTCCCTCCAATCTGTGCTACGTTTATCCTGTGTAGTGACCATGAAGACCAGGGGAGAATAAGCAGCTAAGTGAAGCATGCTGTTGGCACCCTGGAAGAAACATCATCTCCTGAGTATTGAGCAGCAATGAAGTGCACACCAAAATTGTTTAGACATTTTGATCCATATTCGGCTCTCAGAATTTTGGCTGAAATTCAGCTAAGCCTCAAGCAAAGTCAAACACAAGCCACATACATCTTATCTGCACTAATGAGGTGTTGCCCTTTGGTGACTGGAAGGAGATCTGCCAAGATTTTCTTTTCTGGAGCATGATTAGGAAATACCAACTCTCTGTTCAGTGAAATAATGTATTCAAGCTTCTTGTTCTCTGTATGTAGGTGATAATAATCCTTGTTTCTCACTGAGAGTCCAGCTGTCCTGCTCTCCTCCGTGCATGGCTTGTGGATGGCAAGAAGCTGTTACTCCTCGAGCAGAAGCTGGAAGCTTCCTTGGTTCAACCCCAGCCAAGATGAACAGGGAAAAATTGATTTATTTACCAAAATCTGTAGCACAGTAGCATGCATATACTTTGCCTACTTTGATGGTCGTGCCAGGTCCAGATGAAGTTTGTACCGGTGCGTGATCCAGGCACACAGGGAACTGGCACGGAAGCTGTGCTGCCTTCATCCTCATCCCTGCAGCACCGCAGCAGGTAGGACAGACACATAAGCCCTTACTGAAATGGTTCCTCACAAGCAACTGGCACTTTCGTAGATGTCAGGAGCTGTAATGCTATTTGATGTAACAGTTTATTTGCCTGCTCATAGAGGCTCTGAGATTTATAAAATCACATTTTTATTACTGACTCAGTCATGCACGTGCATACTTATAGACTTTAGAAAATCTTTGTAATTGATCCAGTAGGGCAGCACATTCAATTTTAATACGAGGGATTACTTGCTGTCCCTGTAGAACTACCTTTTGTATGCACAGGAGGCAGTTTAAAACACCCACAACAGAGTTGCTTTTTTGGCTGTCATATGCTTATTATGAGCTTTGGTGTCGGTAGCGTTACGTTTAGATTTGTTTCCTTCTTTGATCTCCACATTCTATATGAAAACATCCATGACGGAATATGTGTGACTTTTTAAGCCTGACATCACTTACACATCACCAGTTCTTGTACTTTTTGCTTATTAGCTCACATCTCATATCTCTTGCTTTAAAAACCTGTTCCTCCTAACCCCAACTTGTTTGGGTTTTGAGATTACTCATGCCACTTGTTAACTATCAGTCCCAAACCCACTCATAAATTGTGCATAGCTTTTTCATACAGACTCAGATTTTGGCTACTTAATGAGAAAGACCTTATTTCGTATTAAAGCCTTTCAGACAGTGTGTGAATTAAGCAATGACCTGTAAGTTTTATTTGCAGTTATGGATTCTTCAGAATTGGCTCATTCTGCTTTTTAAAAAAATAGTGAGGAGTGATTACTGCATGGTGGCTATTTTCAGAGTAAATCTTAAATTAGCAAGCCTCATTTTGGAAGAAAATTCATTATCTCCTAGGGAGCTCGAGACTATGGTCAACTGAAAAAGAAAAATCCCCAAAGAAATTTGAATACTGAGGTGCAAAAGGAACACTCTGTTATCATGCATGGTCAAGTCCAGGAGTAGGGAAGAGAGTCAAAGGGGTTGGTAATGGAGGAGTGTGGATAATGTAGGCATTATCTAAACTTTTTGGGAAAAAGATGTCTGCTGTGAGTGAAGTCAACAAAGTCCACAGAACTGAGTTTTCTCATTGAATGTTTATCCAAACTGACCTCATATTTAGGCCTTTCGAGATTTTGCAGTCAAAGGTTTGGGACACTGTTGGCTGTTACAGCACACGATCCACTGAAATTTGCATTCCAATTTGCATTATTCATGGGAACAGAGGGAAGGCTTTTTAAGGTTATGCTTTTATATAGCCGTTCCTCTAAAACATCTTTAGTATGCGCCCAGAGAGAATGCTTCCTGCTGTCTTGTTTCTAGGATTGTACTTTTTCTAGGGTATACGTTTTAGACACATGTGCCTTAAAAGTAATGTGCTAGAGTCCCATTTCCCCCGCGCCCAGTCCTCCAGCGGGTGATTTATCTGCCCTTAGTGCTTGTTTCACCAACTGCAAGCACCCTGCTGGTACAGTTCTTTCATACAACCTGAAAATGTTATTCTCTATACGCCAATTCAAATACATCAAATGCATCATGGGATGAGACCAAATTAATACTTGAGGTTGTGCACAGTAATTCACAGTAAAAGAATGATTGAAAGATGCAAAGTTGTGTTGACTGTATTCCCTTTTTGTTTGATACAGATACGGCATATGTGGAGCAAATAGGTTTGAAATTATATTTTTATATGCAAATGACAGCAATTTGTATTAACTTGTATTGTGCTAGAATGTAATATTTTCATCTGATATAAGCCTTTCTTTCTTCAGGTCCTCTTTCTGTTCTTACAGTGCACATACAAAGATCCTAGATGTTAAATATCTCAGTAAATTACTGAAAGGAAACAAGCCAGGCACATGTTGTGACATTCTTCCAGTCAAACTAGATAACAAAGTCGTCTCCTCTCTCTTCTTTAAACACAATTCATGGATTTATTATATCAGGACAGCTGACTAACCAACCTCTAATTAAGCCTTGTTAAACCTTACATGGCAGCTGTATTTATTTATTTACTGGCTGGATGGCCGAGCCCAGAGAGTTGTGGTGAACGGCGTTAAATCCGGCTGGCGGCCGGTCACAAGCGGTGTTCCCCAGGGCTCGGTTCTGGGACCAGTCTTGTTCAATATCTTTATAGATGATCTGGATGAGGGAATCGAGTGCTCCCTCAGTAAGTTTGCAGATGACACCAAGTTGGGTGGGAGTGTTGATCTGCTGGAGGGTAGGAGGGCTCTGCAGAGGGATCTGGACAGGCTGGATCGATGGGCAGAGGCCAGCTGTATGCGGTTTAACAAGGCCAAGTGCCGGGTCCTGCACTTCGGCCACAACAACCCCGTGCAACGCTACAGGCTTGGGGAGGAGTGGCTGGAGAGCTGCCTGGCGGAAAGGGACCTGGGGGTGCTGGTTGACAGCTGGCTGAACATGAGCCAGCAGTGTGCCCAGGTGGCCAAGAAGGCCAACAGCGTCCTGGCCTGTATCAGCAATAGTGTGGCCAGCAGGAGTAGGGAAGTGATTGTGCCCCTGTACTCGGCACTGGTGAGGCTGCACCTTGAATACTGTGTTCAGTGTTGGGCCCCTCACTGCAAGAAGGACATTGAGGTGCTGGAGCGTGTCCAGAGAAGGGCAACGAAGCTGGTGAGGGGTCTGGAGCACAAGTCTCATGAGGAGCGGCTGAAGGAACTGGGGTTGTTAAGCCTGGAGAAGGGGAGGCTGAGGGGAGACCTTATTGCTCTCTACAACTACCTGAAAGGGGGTTGTGGTGAGGTGGGTGTTGGTCTCTTCTCCCAAGTAACTAGTGATGGGACGAGAGGAGATGGCCTCAAGTTGTGCCGGGGGCGTTTAGACTAGATATTAGGAAAAATTTCTTCACCGAGAGGGTGGTCAGGCATTGGAACAGGCTGCCCAGGGAGGTGGTGGAGTCGCCATCTCTGGAAGTGTTCAAAAAACGTGTGGATGTGGCGCTTCAGGACATGGTTGAGGGTGCATGGTGGTGCTGGATTAATGGTTGGACTTGATGATCTTGAAGGTCCTTTCCAACCTAGTGATTCTGTGATTCTGTATTTCAGATTTGGACCTTGTCATTTTTAAAGTGTCTCAAACCTATCCTTCCATTTTGGAATTAACAATTCATGTACCTAGCACTGATCTTGAATGGGACTAATTGTGGTTTGTTTTGTCTGTTTTTTTTAAAAATTAATCAAAAAAGCCAAGTTTTTATATTGATAAATAGCTTAAAATGAGCTCAGGAAAATGTTTCTATTTTAGAAAGGTTTTAATTTAGAAAAGATTTGACCAACTGATCTCAAACTGTTCCCCAAATCTTCAAAGCACAAACAAATTCAGGCTGAAAGGAATTCTGTTTTTCCTTTTCTTGGGGACATAAAAGGTGGCTGAATAAATTAAGAGAGATTAAAGTTGGGTTTCAATAGGACCTTACAGTATGAAGTCACCGTTACTATACCGTTATGCAGCGCACAATGGCTGCAGGGATGCCTGGCTGCTGCTAGGCAAAGGCTAATATTGTTTCACCTTAAAACTTAATAACAAGGCAGCTTCAGTCAATGATTCTCTCTTCTTTAAGAGAGTAATTCATTTAGGAAAGCAGCGTGCATGCATGTGTGTAGGCAGCAATAAAATACCTAGAAGTGCCCCAATGTGCCACCTCATGCTAAGTGGTTTGAAAAGGAAAAAGATTTTAATTTAATTTAGGAGACCGCCATGGTCTCCCACGCACACTGCGGGGAGGAGGGAAGCTGGGAGCCAGCACGCCGCGGCTCCCTCGGCAGCGCAGCTTCCATGGCGGGGAGGAAGACAAATCTCAGCCCTGCCTTCATCCTGAATCGGTGCGACGGAGCAGGCGGGGGAAGGCAGCGAGAAGGGGCCGCTCGGTACCCCCCAGTAAGAGCGGGTGCTGGGCGCAGTCCTGGGAAGGTGCTCGGCCCGGGCTAGCCAGGCTTTTCCCGAAGGGCCTCCGCTTCATTGAAGAGACGTAAGTGGAGGAGCTTCTCCGCGACGGACGCGTGAGCCCCCATCTCCCCACCGCGCTCCTGGGGCAGCCTGGGCGCCGGCGTGTGGCCCCCGGCCCGCCCCAGGCAGCCTCACCCGCAGCGCAGCGTTCCTGCTTGAGCAGTAAGTCGCCTTTTTCCTCCGTATGGCTAGCGATCCAGCATCGCCTCGTAATTCCCACGTGTTTCTATCGCAGAGCTTTCCATCAGAAACCTCTGCCGTGGGGAGCTGCCAAGAGCGTACCGCGCGGCTCCCACGGCTGGCGGGGCTGGGGTCTGACTGCCCCCCTCCCTGAGCATTACAGAAGCGCGCAGAAGGAACATCCTGGAAGTTCAGGAAGGAACACGAGGTGTGGGGTTTTTTAGAAGAAAGCTTTGAATTTGAGATGACTGGTCAGTCAGCCCCCACCTCTGCCCAGCTGATGGACTCTTGGATGCGTCCACATGCGTTCTTCAAATAGCAGGCGGATTCAGGAGGGATTGCCAGGAGCCACTGAATGACCCCAGTTCGCAGGTTCTTTAGCAGAGGGGTATTGCCCAGGGACTTGGGCTGACCACAGCTTTCCCGAGACGGCAGCGCAGAAGGCACTCGTGGCAGCTCTTTTCAAGCGGGAGCCTTGCGCGCTGAGCTCTGTGGTGGCCCTAAGCTGTACTTAAACCGCGTGTGAAAGTGATGCGTGTCCTGCTCAGCCTGGGACACGGCAGCCCTGGAGCCAGCTTGGCACCGCAGCCATGCCGCGTCTCCCACCGTCCCTCCCGCAGGACCCTCTCCGAGCCAGGAGTGGTACCAGGAAAATACCCGCTTTTTTAATTTTTTGAACAGAGCATTCCCTCCCTGACCTGACAGAGAGTTACGCACCCTCTGACGAGACGCGCGTCGCAGGGAGAGCTGAGACGGAGTTAGAAAGTTGAAATTTGTTTCAGCTCGCTCTCCCATCGCTACAGTAATCTCCCGTTAGAGGCAGCGGAGTTTGCAAGCACGCAGCATCTTCCCGGAACGGGCTCTTTTAATTCTCTCTGTCGTGTCGGTGGCAGGTTGTTAGGAAATGCAGCCTTGCAGTGAAGCAACAGCAAAATCTTACGCCTTATTTAAATAATGGTCTTCATTGCCTATTAAAATGTAACTTCTTGCTTTAAAATAGCATTAATTAAAATGCACAAGAATGCAATTCAGTTACGTTTTATGCCTCAGCCCAGTGCATACTTTTCATAACTCATTCCCAGAAGTAATATTCAGGGCAGCACGGCATTCACAGTTCTGCCATTAAAAGCACAAATGACTCTAAAACCTGTGCTTTTCAAAAACTTGGCTCAAGTGTCGCCATTGTTAGATTTTTCATAACAAATTACTTTGGTCATTACTGTTTTGCAAGATAATTGTATCGGTGATCTAACTTTTGACAGTTTCCAAAGTGGCTGGAAATAGTTTGCTGCGGCACCTTTGTTTTTTACGGGCCGTTTGGGGCTTGTTATTTAAATCCTTGTGCAGCCTGATTTATCACTTCAAACATCTGTCAGCTGGGCTTTGTCTTGAAATTGATAGTGATAGTGTTACTGATTTTTCAACAGCAGCTGTTAGAGGTTCATTAGCTAGACTCTCAAAGGGAGGAGATAACTGTAATATTTTTCTTTGTTAATCATCTCTTATGTGTTGTAATACAGAGCTTGAAATCGGCTAGAAGCGCACAGCTTCTCCCTGTTTCTAACTTGTCAGAAGCATCCTTTTATTCATTTAATCTGGCTGGATTATTAAAACTCTCTTCTTCATAATGCAGTAAAAAATTGAATAATGGCACGTGAGTAGCAAGATAGAAAAATCAGCCTTTGCGGCGTTGTACTTAACGCGGAGGGAGGTCACTCAGGGTCTCCGAGTTCGCATCCAAAAATGAATCAGCTCCAAAGATGAGGTTAAGGGCTGTTCTGTAATTGATTTTTAATTTAAAATTTACAAGGCATACAAAACCTCGATGACAACTTCGGTAAAATCCGGTTCATTTCTAACAGATACAGCAGTTTTCTGTTAATGCATTTTGCCTACCACATAAAATAGTCTTCATGGTTAACTATAATTCTTAAAACGTTTCCCAAAAAAACTCCTCGCAAGCCTCCTTCCAGCTGAGTGCCACAGTGGCTCCTGCTAGGAGCTTCGAGGGACCCGAGCATCTGTGAACTCTGCTGCAGCCAAGAGCGTATCGGTGCTACCGCCGGTTCAACCGGCAATGCTCACCAACAGATAATTACAGTTTGAAATTAGTATTTTAATGAACTGATCTCAGCAAATGTAAAGTGAAATCTCTCAGGCATTAAAGAAATAAGCAGGAGGCAAAATTATTAACTGTAAAGTTCAACAGACGGATGGTCAGCAGGTGCTGTCTTGGCAAAGGAGCCGAGTGTTCCCGTTTCAATTTGCGGTAAGAGGAGGCTCGTTCAGGTTTCGGTCCTGCAAGCTGCCGCGCAGCATCTGCAAGTGGCACGGTGACTTCAGTGGAGATGAAAACATCTGGGGCATCTCTCAAGCTTCCCAGGTGAATAGAAGTGGCTCCTAAAAATAACTAAATGCCAGATCTTCATCCTAAAAGCAGAAGTGTCAGCCCATAAGACAATATAGGTGTCCATAGCACCAGTGAAGCTCCGTGCAAAATGGGTTGCAAGAGTGCAGCTTGAATGTACACAGGTGACTCAAAAAGCACCTGAAAATCAGTTCCTTTTTAGATGTTGTCAGAGCATGAATTGCATTTTCTTCTTAAAGTTAGACAAGTACCTTGATCTGGTGTGCATCAGGCACCATGGTCATGCCAGGTCTAGCCAAAACGAACAGCTAGAGGTACCTGCTTGAAGACTTCTACCAAAAGGAACGTCCCAACACCAGAGCCTTGACACGGACTCGGACACCCAGAAGACACAGGCCATCGCCAAACAGAAATCCAGACACTCAGCTCAGGTTTCATCTTCTCCCTTCCAGTCACCAGGGTTAGAAACTATTCTTGAAATAAATGCACATTGATTTTCGAAGTCAGAGTTTCAGCTTTTAGCCGACTATCTTCAGAAGTCCTCCAGAAGTCCCACCTAGCTAGATTACTCCATTAGCATTTCATAGACTTGGTGACCTTTTTATTTTATTTGCTGAAGGACAGTCGATCTCTAACACCGTTCAAGACACTATGTAGACAGTCGGGGGATCACTGACTCATGTCTGTCCTGTTATGAACCAAACACTCTTCTTGAACGTTTAATATATTTATTTATATGTTTATACATATATAAAACCTAAGATGTATATCATAACTGAATTAGATATTTTTGTACAAGACTTTTTTCAGATCATTCACAGAATGGTTTACATTTATGTTACCTCTCCACACTTCAGAAAGAGCTGGATGGCTCATATGTAGCAAAGAGAATAACTACTTAGCAACAGCAGACAAAATTATAAGAGTTGTTCCTACACAAATATACAAATAAGAAAGATACCTATTTTCTATCTCAGAGTTCTCTGGTTTAGATTTGGGGGAAAAAAACCAAGTAGAAAGAGGTGAAGTCTTCAAGAGTAGAATTTGTGCACATTTTTTGGCAAGAAGCATTTCTCACAACAAATTTTCTGTTCTCTCAGCAAAAAGGTAGATCGATTCAATGCATGGATATCATTTAAAAGATATCTATGCTCTAAGCAATTTATCCAATTGAGGCTGGAGGGAACACTTCAGATAACCTAAAACTACTCATCAGGGTAGTGGGAAAGATGGCTCATACTTTGCACAAATACGTTTTCGAAAAAGGAAATCCTTGCAGGCTTTGTTTTTAATTTTCACTCTTTTTTCCTTCTGGTTCTTTTTCTTCCCAATTTTGTTTCTTTACTCAAGTGCTGTTTGAGTAAAACACTAATTCACTTTCTCAGAAAAATTGGAGTATTTTAAAATGGTTTTGGTTTTTTTTCTGTAAAATATGATACTGAGTTTGAGGTATCTGTTTTGGTTAAAAATGAAATAGTAGCCTGAATTGGAACTTCTCCCAACATACCCCTTCATCTTAGATTTGTATTTTTGTCTGTAGGTTATTTGAACGTTATCATCTCATATTCTCATTAAAGATTTCTACCTGTTACCTTCCCTAGCCTTTAGGTATGTAGAGATATAGATAGAGATCTTTCTCTCTCAGATCTTTTAAGGAAAAATGGCAAAGCACCTTTCCGCAGTGCGCCGTGAACCACACTTCATTAGCTTCCCGTACGCCTGCCGTGAGAGCAGAAGAGGAACTTGCTGTATTATAGGGTAGAAAAATAGTGCTGAGTCGCACATTGGCTTTCATGTTTCCAATTTATGTTTTCTGACTTACCTTCTGTGACAGTTTGAAACTCCTGAAAGGCAAAAGGCTAAAAACTGAGAGAAAGCTTCAGGCTTACCCTTATTGTTGTGTCTCTTTCAGGTACTTAAGTGTGTACTTGTGTTTAGCAGTACTAGTTGACTTTCAGGCAACGATAAGTCAGAAACTATTAATATTCACAATGAATATATTGATAGATAGTTTTATTCTGCCTTTCCTCGTTTTCGTTCTCTCACTTTCCTATTACACTGCTCTGACACTTTGCCAGCGATGCTGAAGAGCGATGGCTTTGGAGGAAGCCCCATCACCTCCCGCTGATGGCAGCACAGCGGCCATCAGCTTCCCTTCCGTTGGCGGGGATGCTAGTACAGCATCCCTCTGCAGGCAGGGAGGTTCTTCGTGGGATTCATTTACAAGCAGAAAATTTAATGGGCTGCAAGGTTCGATCATGAGGGCTGCTTTTTCTGCTGAAGCAGCTTGTCGTTTTAGTTTTAACTACAGGAGACAGGACAAAATTGTTAAAGCAATCCAATTATATTAGCTATTGAACAGGGCATTTCTGTCCACCTTTTCCGAGTGAAAGCAAGTAGCAATAGCTGCATGAGCCTTTAAAACTTCCCAAATTGAAACCACCCTAATATGACATGGGGACTTTGAGAAGTCTGGATATTCTGCTGCCATCCAGCTACAGTCCAGCACTTCTGACAATCCACCCCTGCCCCCCGTAAAGGCTAATCTGTGCTGAAAGTAGCACGGGAACCCCATAGTCCCTCTTTTTGATCCATTTTAAACTGAGACAGAAATCAAGCAGGTGAGCTCTGAATTTCGGACTTGATTTTACCTTTGCACCAGAGTACTTCAAAGAGTCTCTCATTGACCAAAAGAGAGAGAAAGCCAGTCACAACAACTACCTGGTATTTATTTATTTACAGTTTAGCAAGGGAGAGGTTGTACAAGTGTAGGAAAGCATTTCATGTGCCTGGCAAGCAAGGGCATCCTCGGTTACGAGGTTCAGCCTCTCTTCTGAATATTCACATCCCACCGCCCCCATTAACATGGGCCAGTGGCGCTGGCAGTTTCTGTGCAGTCTCTTCATTTACGTGATTCCCAGCTTTTGAAAAATGTGTAACAAAACCGGGGTTGCTCAACTAATCAAGCTAATGGGCAGGACCTTCAGTAGTATCAAGGTCCTGCTTTTGCCGGTGTGCTGCTCACCCCTCTCCTCTCTTCCAGGCCGCAAACTTCAAGCACTGCTTCCAGACCTGCGTAGGACAAAAGACCCCACTCTCAACCTCCAGTTGGGGTGACTTTTGTCATTTCTTCTGGGTTTTTTTTAAGTTTGACAGAAGTAAATCCCTGCTCACTCTGTTCCTTCCCACCAGCTCAGTGCTCAGAGGATTACCTAGGACATACAGGACACGGACAGCTCACGGGCTCCTTGTGGGTCAGAGCAGGCGGCCACGTGGGTAGGTAGTGTCACCAGGACCTGGGGAGCACCACCGGCAGCCTGCAGCCCCCCGGGCTGGCTGCGAGTCGGCCATCCACTGGGAAGGGGACGGTCACCCCGAGTGCCTCGGGGTCCCTCATCAACTGCACCATAACCAGGGCAGAAGAATTCGGCTCAGGAAGTAAAACAAGCAGCCAGATATGTGGCCGTGTTTTAGCAGCCCAGTCATCTCAAATATTTCAAGTCATTTTTGTACTTTCTTCACAACTGAAATAAATCAGGGAAGTTAGTTGTATTTCTTTGGAGCTCTCTTGTTATTTTCCCAGTATGAGCCACATACCTTGCTGTCAGGCCCTCAGGTAATCACATACACTTTTTAACTTAAAAAACCATTTTCTAATCAGTAGTTTATATCAACTCCTCTATACCTACCTAATTTAAAATGCACCTTCTGAGAAAAAACACAAACTCCAAACCACGGCAGGCTGTTAGACGCTGCCGACAAAGCAGAGTGCACACTCCATTTTCACTTGCTGTAGCTACCGTGGTCTGATTCCCATTGGCACGGATGGGGCTGGTCGGCTGGGAGCTGCAGTTGACGGCTAAATCAGGAGGAGGAGGAGGAGGAATCCGTGCAAATCTTATAACCTGTCTGGAAATGAAAGATTTTTGATTCAGTGCAAGTAACTCCTTGTTACTTGGGGCAGGCTGACCTGCACAATTTTGTTTTCTCAAGGAAAACCCAAAAGTTCCCCAGCAGAATTTTTGGGAGAAAGGATCAAATATAAAAAAATTTCCAAGCAAAAAGCCAAGCATGTGTTTGGGCTGCTGAAGAATGAGGCATCCTTAAGAATTTTTCTGTGTGGTAGCCTAAGTTGTTAATTCACAGCTTTCATTCCTAGCAAAAGCTGCAGAGGTAAATGAGTGTCAATCTATTTTACAATTATGAACACACACAGGCTTATAACATCCTGAAAAATAAGGCTGTGACCAGGTGGACCAAACATGGCTCTCTTATACAGTCCCACTAAAAGAAGATGTTGCTTCAGTCCCGAATTCCTTGACGCATTCCTGACAGCAATCACATCTGCTGCCATAAAACCCATTACGGCCTCTGCCTTTGGGAAAAACATATTTAATAATCAGTAAAGTTCAAGCTCGGCTTGTTGTGATGAATTATTAGAACCCATCATCATTTTCTTGCAGGAAAAAAAAAGAGGGGCTATAATGGAACACAATTTTATGTTTTTCCATTTAATTGATGACAGGCTGAGTTTTTATTAATCTTTCTGGGCTCCGGTGTAAGATGCTGAAAAAGCTAATATGAGATCATTGTATCTGGTTAATGTGTGTGCTTTGCAAAATTGATAAGGCCTGTCAAGACATAAATTATTTAAAATTTGATAAATGTGTTGAAATCATTGAATTTTCAAACAGACAAAGCAGAGCTATTTCTCTTCCCCCGCCCCGAAACTGAGGTTTTTGGGCAGCCGTTATCCCTGCAGCACACGGCTTGTAAGATACCGAAAGCAGCACGAGGAAGCCAGAGGAGCATCCTGTGCTGCCGCAGCGGCAACACGAATATAAACCCATGTGATACAGCCTCAGGCATGGAAGCAGCAGGGAGCGAGGAGACCACTGGAAGCCTTCCCCAGTAGGAGTTTTTCATGGTGAAACTGGGGGTGGGAGGAGGTTACTGAGTGCCACTTCCCTCCTACCACCCCTTCCTCCCCATCAGTGGGATAAAAAGCTCACAGCAGCAGCGGTGAGCGGCCGAATGGTGCTTCAGAGCCTTTATCCCAGCAGACCTATTTATTTCAGCTAATTGCCAAGAGTTCTTAAATGATTTCTGGCCAGGGTGAAGCTATAGAAATGATTGCTGGTGAGTGATGAATAACCTGGATAAAATTCCCAAAGCATCAGAACGATTAATTCTTGCAGGGGTACACCTGCTTGTACTTAGCACCTTGCCCACAGATAAAGGCATGGGAGCAAGTTCCAGATGAACCCAAATTTATTTAGGCAAATAGAGAAAATACAACATTTACTGATACCAGTATCTCATCAGCACAGGCTCACTTCTCAAAAATAGTTCACAGGGAAAGTTTTTTAACCCTGTGCGGCTCTACCATGGTCAGGCCCATTCATGGAAGAGAAAGGTTTTGAAGAGCAATTGCAATCTTTCAGAGCCGCGCACAGGGAGAACCAATGGTTTGAAGTTTAACACTACATAAATACGAACCACATCATGCTTTGGTTTGAGCTGTTCTTGTGGTTAACGTAGCAAAAGAAAACAGTAGGGCTTGTTTTGGATTCTGTACATCTCGATGTGCCCAAGATTATGTTTCTTACTGGAAAGTATAGACAGTCTAATGGAAATTTCTGGGTAACTGGGTGACATTTTACAGCCTCTGTAATACAGAAAAAGATTAGGTGATTTCTTCTGCTTGCGAATTGATGGTTTGGAGGGAATGGGAAAACGCAGGTGCAGCAGAGGAGAACTACAGCAATAGCCACCTACTTCAATGTATCCACTAACTTCCCTAAGCTAGTATTTTTCAAATACCCTACTAGCAACAGTTTCCACTATAGAGAAGTGTTATAGTGAAATGGGAAGATGCTGAGGAAGTAATTTTTTCCAGCATATGCTGCATTCTTTTAATAAACATTTTTTTAGTTCCCAGAAATTGCTATCCAATGTGAATAAACAGCTGAACAAAGAGCATCAGCCCATCCTTGCTAACAGCAAAAAGCTGTCATCACGCGAAGGGCCTTTGCAACGTACAGAGGAAAATGATGCATTAGAGTTCGGTTCCCTCTCATTGCAGACGGCTTTATTCAAAATAGAAAGAAATCTGCACACGCACAAAGAAAATTTTACATTTTAAAAGCACAAATATTATTCACATTGCTGAACAATGCGCCCTCATTCGTGCTCATGTGCTGGGCGCTGAGCAGAACCAGCCGGTTCTTTGTCAGACACCTTTTTACTAAACATTTGCAAAACACAACAAACGTACTTCCCGGAGCCTGCAAAGTCCCCTTCCCTGCAACCGACCGAGCTGACAGCCTTGCCAGCCTCTGAATCTCATTCTTATAATGAAATCAGTGAAAAGACAGTGGTAGGATGAAGCAGAGTCAAGAATTAAGGCCGTATGAGATTGGAGAATCTGCAAACTATTTCGAACAAAGAAAGAAAGGAATAGGAAAAAATTACTCGCATTAAGTGTAAGGTACAACTTCCAACAGGCTATTGGTTGCTCTCTAGGCCTTAAACAGGAATATTACATCCTCAAAGTCAACATATTAATGATTTCGTGCTTCCATATTATGAAAGCTGTTTCATTGCCACATTAAATAGTTCACGTCATTGTAGCTCTGGGGACATGTTTCATTATCTTAAGAGTACACGTCATTCGGTGTAACGCATAGATAATTAAAAGTAGCAGTAGTTTAGCATGATGCAACTCTGCAATTCTGCCGTCATGGTTTTGAAATAATTGTGCCCTAATACCTTACTGATGTGACAGACGTACCTGGTTATAGCATGCATTAACGTTTCCCACCCTTCAGCCGTCCTGAACCTTACACCCACATATTTCTTGTTTTTATATCGGCGCCTTCTGAAGAAAGCAGTTCAGAAAGCAATGCTTTGATATCTCATTTGGAGCGAGAGCCCCCTGAAGAGACATACATTGAGTATTGCCAGTAATACATGACTCTGTGCCCTTTAGATCTCTTCATAAAAGGAGATGGGAGGAAAGCCAAAGAGCCATTACACGGATTTCAATAAGCATTGCAAGGGAAAAGTAGCCCAGAAGGACAATTGCGTGTGTTCCTGCGCCCTTGCCAGAGGACAGTCGGAGCTGGGTGCAGACACAAGCAAAGTTAGAACCTCCTGTGAACCAGGCAGCTTTGTTTCTACGTATTTCTCTTTAAAATTTCCAGCTACAGTTCCCTCTGGCTCAGTTGCTAACAGCAATACCAACTACAGGTGTCCATGTTCTTGAGTGGCCAGGAGCATTTTAAGTAGCAGATCATTTATCTGTGCAGGCACAGAGAAAAGTTTCTGGTATTTCCACACTGCCAGGCCCCTGGTCCCAGCTGGAATCTAGAAATGCAGCAGCAAAGCCTCTTTTTTGTGCTTCTGAAGGCCTTAGGGCAGTTTTGGGGTGAAGGATGGGTGAACGTGTTTCATCTGAGCAGAGTCACTTCTCTGCAGCAGGGGAGTTCTTTCGCTGACAGTGGGGATGGCCAGCTGTTCTCAGCATCACCCGGCTGATTTTGAGCTTGCGAGCAGGCTTAAAAGTAGCTGAAGAGCCATGCATAAACATGACGTTGCTTCACCAGGAGCTTTCCATCACAGTGGAAACGATGCTTCCCTCAGCATCCTTATGACAGCGCGATTTGTGCTGGCACAGCTATGCATCTGTCTCCGTTTCCATTAGAATCTCCTGTTTTCCTGGGTTCATAGCTCAGCCGTAAAAAGCGTTGTGTAAAGGCAGAAAGTTGACATACAAGGTGTCAGGCTGAGTCTCGGCATTGTTGTCTTTTTTTTTGCCCCCTTTCCAATCTGAAGAAGAAAAGAATGTTTCTGCAGAGACACACCTGACCACAACCTTTCGATCCAGCCATAGATTTACTTAGCAATAGCGATGGCCGCCTTTCAGCATTCAATCGTTAGGGATGATCAGAAAGAACACGTGGTAAGTGGGTTTGGGCTCTGGTTTAGAGCCCATTGCTAGAGAACAGGCCCCAGTGAAGGCTGAGAGCTTTGGAGCTTCTGATCTTTGCCAGATCCTGAAATAAAAAATGGAAGATTGTAGAAATAACAATTGAATATCATAGAAACTGGATTCTGCTAGGAACTAAAGGCATAGAAGACGCCTGTGGGATCAATAGCAGAGGGCAAAGCTAGCCAAGCATTATAGTTTCCCTAGCTTGGGGATGAGGACAGCACAACACTGTTCTTTCTTCTTTCCCTTTTAAGGGCCTTTTCTTTCTCGTCACACATTTTGTAAGAACAATTGCAACTGAAAAAGTTTTTCTTCGCACATTAGGATCATGGTATAAGACAGTTCTGAAGAGAACAAACCCTGAAAACACGTTCACAAAATCTTATATTCAAGCATTAAAGGACTTAAAAAGAAAAAGCTGGATGATCATTTCTAGCCTGTTGAAACAGATCCTGCTTCTGACCTCATGAGCGTACGCTCAAGTTCTACATTTTCAGCAGGACTCCTCTCTCCCAGTGTGCAGGAAGAACGTACGTGGGTGATGTGTTTCTGCAGTCAGTAGGAAACATGTTGATTACTGAGACCTGCCTGTTTGACTCTCAAATCTAACGCCATTCTGTCGCTCCCAGAAGTAGTTACTTGCTTTCCGATTGCAAACAATTTTGCATTAGACTTCACTTGGCCCAGTCACGTTCCTGAAAAACAATGAGATGTGCTGAGCCGTCCCAGCCACACAGCACTTCTTGGATGGTTAGGCCTTGCTAAATACAGGCATCTCAGCACCTGAAACCGACACACCAAAAATACGGTTATTTTCATGATCCGTCTCAAATTAAGAGCACAAATGGGCATGCTGAGTTTGAAAAAAAAAATGGAAAAGGCAACACCAGAAAAGACAAATGTATACTAAACATTGTAGCACACAATTACAACACCAGAAACAGCAGGGTAAGAGAGGACTTTAAGCTTAAAGCAGCTGGGAGGTTAAGTGGGGAGAAAAAACAAAGGGGAATGGAAAATTCTGCTTTTCTATTTAGCCCCATCTTTTAGCAGAGGTGCCGCTTTGCTGTTCAGGTTCTCCAGCATCCTTAGACATGATTTTATCTAACAAACCTGTGAGCAGAGGGTGTCTGTCCCAGCCCTCAACTTGTCCGGAGATTTATCCATTTGTGCCGGTGCAGGGCTCTCATTCAGATTTTTGCATCTTCTGTAAGTTATTTTGAGTAAAATCCTTGAGCTTTCATGGGGTAGCAGAAATTACTACAGTAGCCCACATGACTAGGCTGGTTCAGACCCTATTGGTGTAAAAATAAATATTAATGTCTCCTTTTGTATCTTGACAGTTTTATTTTCACACTTCATACAATTCTTTCTTTCTCTTTTGAAACAGGTATTTTGTGATGCTAATCAAGTCGTACAAGCCGCAGACGTTCTGGACTGGGAAGACAAGGATGCTGCAGAGACGTTGGTTGACAACGTGGTCCATTCCAGGATCATCAATCCTTTACGCTTGTTTGTTAAGCCATCTCCAGTACTGAAACACGGCCAGGTATCCTACTCAGACAGCATAGAAAACTTTTGGGATTGGTTGTCCAACATCACAGAGGTTCAGGAATCTCTCGCACGAACTAAACGCAGACCCATAGTAAAAACTGGGAAATTCAAGAAAATGTTTGGATGGGGTGACTTCCACTCTAACATCAAAACTGTTAAGCTGAACCTCCTGATCACAGGGAAAATCGTCGATCACGGCAATGGGACCTTCAGTGTTTATTTCCGACACAACTCCACAGGTCTGGGAAATGTTTCTGTAAGCCTGGTGCCACCTTCAAAGGTGGTTGAGTTTGAATCATCTCCACAGTCAACACTGGAGACCAAGGAATCCAAGTCCTTCAATTGCCGAATTGAGTACGAAAAAACAGACCGTGCTAAAAAAACTGCCTTGTGCAATTTCGACCCTTCAAAGATCTGCTATCAAGAGCAGACTCAAAGCCATGTCTCCTGGTTGTGTTCCAAACCGTTTAAAGTTATCTGCATTTACATTGCATTTTACAGCGTAGATTACAAACTGGTGCAAAAGGTCTGTCCTGATTATAATTACCATAGTGAGACTCCATACTTGTCCTCTGGCTGATACAATTGTGGGTAACTGTAGAGATACAGCATCAGTCATAAAAATAAGCATTTCCATTAACCTTTTGGAGAAGAATATGTTTTCCTATCAGGTTAAAAAGTCTTTAAAAACTGTAGCTGTGTTGTGCTGTATTGTAAGTAATCAAACTATTTATGTAACAGTCATTTTCATTTTCATTTGAGACCACTGCATTTTAGTGTTCTCATCATTAATAAGGGAACTGCCAGGCAGACACATGACAAAAATCAAACAAAATTACATCTGTAATGAACATCGATGTTGAAAATCACTTTTTTTAAACTGGACTCACTGGCAGAGAGGTTGTCTCTTACTTGAATTGGACAGCACTTAGCAGGATCCTATTTCTCACTGGGTACTTTAGAAGATGACAATACAAAGAAGAAATGATGAAGCCCACTCCCAGATGCTTATATATACAAAAATCCAAATAAACAGCTCTCCTGCTGATTTCATAAGGAATGTTACAGGGCTCAAGGAATCAAGTCCATGCTAAAAGAAAGTGCTATTTCTACGACAAAAAAAAAAAAAAGGAAAGGAATCTGCATTTCTATGAGTTGTAGTAGTTGTATGTATTCATTGAAGAGTGATTAGTTCTTCCTTCAGACATCTTACCCATGGATATGCAATGACGTAATTAGACATTGATGAGCTTTGGTTTATTAGACCCACCAGGTGTGCAGGTTTGGTGTACATTTCTTCCTTCCATGGTCACCATTGGTTTTGATTCTTCTCAAATGTTTACATATACATCAGGACTAGTTCTACAGCGATAGAAAACGTACGTACCTTGGAAAAAGATAGTTTCTGTTTAAGGCTGGTGATAACAGGGGCTGGCTTCCACGTAACAGAGGCAATTATCTTGCTATCTGAGGCCTCTTAGCACTGCACTGTAGCAAGGAAAATCCATCACAGCACAAGGACAATACCTGAACAACATAAGCTTTCTGTGTAACGTCACCTAGTTGTCTCCCTTAGTATTGCATTACATACCTTAAGTCCAAATGCAAGCAATGACAAAGAAGACAACAAAAGCTTGCAAAGCAATTTTTGAAATTTGAAGCAAATTTCAAACAACTGCTCTATCAGTACAAAAATATTCAGCCAGACTTTCCGCTAGTACAGGATGGCCTCCCTGCACCGCAGGTAGTTCTGAGACCAGAGGCAATGGCAGCTGGCTCCAGCGGTGCAGCTTCAAGCGTCCGTCCCCTCGCGTTTCCGGAGGGTGTTGATTTTGCTGCTGCCGCCCAGTTGCTATCGTAGTCCTTCGCAACGGTTCAATGTTACAGGTCCTGTGGAAGAAGCTGGCCGAGGGAGGGCTTTTTATTGCCTACATGGTTGTAGACGTGCAGGGTCCAGGCAGTTACATAGAGCTTAAAGTACTGTTAAAATACTCTGTTGAAGTGGTGTGCACCCGGACAAGTGACTGTGACAGCTCGGAAAGACTCGCTCGTGAGATGAATTCTGATTTCCTTGGTAAAGTCTTATACACAAAAAAATTACTCAAAAATACACCACAAGTAGCTGGCTAATTTGTTTTTCTCTTTAGGTGACAAATTTAAATGTGTGGTTTAGTTTGATCAATAATCTAAATGTTTTCCTTCATCTTACTTCATACAGAGTATCTCCTGGTCTAAATGATGTTTTTTAGTTCGTCTGTTACTGTTGATTCCTACAAGGTGGTCTACTTTGTATTCTGTATAGCATGTCCTCGTTCTGGCTGTATATAAGCTTGGATTTATTGCTATGAGTTCAGTGGTTGGTGCTTTTGTAACTTAGCTGTAAGCCATGATTTTATCACCATGTATTTTTACTCAGCACTGTAGGCAATTAAAAGAAAACCCTACATGCTATTTATTGTAGAGTAAGTGGAAATCATGTATGTATATACACTTAAACATGTGTACATATACAGAATATATGTGTACATGCATTTGTATGTAAATAAAGTTTGCTAAATCTGATGCTTGTGGCATATTTGATTTTTTTTTAATGTATATTTAAAGGTGCAGAGTAAAACTAAGACACAGCAACACATCACTGAACATTTTTCCCCAGCTGGAATTTGTTTTTCTAGAAGATATTTAAGTGTGCGCTGCAGCGGACTGTGCTACAAGCCTAGGCAGACTAGACTGGAGGAATGAAGTGCATGTTTTGATGAAGACAATCACGAACCATTTAATAACTGTGCAAGGTACATTGAAAGTAAAGGGGTTAGTCTAAATTAACCCCAGGAAGACAAACCAGGGCCTCGAGCAAACACATCGCTCTGGAAACACCCGGAGCGCCTGGGCCATGTGGGGATTCACTGGGAAAGGCTGTTACGAATCCAGAGACAAGTATTTTACTAGGCTTAACATCTGAGCTGCTGGAGCACTGAGAAGACGTGCACCCAGCCGGCAGCTGTTGACTTAAAACAAGTCTCAAGCTCTTCAGGCAAGGCCCAGGCCGGCGGGTGCCGTGGGCGCAGCAGAGGAACGGAGCCCATGCCAGCGGAAGGAGAGGGTTAGCCCAGACCCCGCCAGTCCTGGCACCCTGCGGCCCAGCTGCAACCCCCTGCAGCTCGTCCTCCAGCAGCACGTAGAGGTGAGGGACAACGGCTCTGCCCAAAGGCTCCCCAGGGAGCTTTCCTGCCCCCAAACTTCCTAATGATAGGGGAGCAACCGCCATCGAGCCCGCTCGGCTCCCTCCACACCGAGCCAACACCGCGCAGTTCGGCGAAAGCCAGAGCTTGCTGAAAGACAAAGGCAACGGCACGGAGCGGCTGCGCGCCGGGAGAGGGGCCTTTGGAGACTTGGCATGTGCTTTAACGTAGCCCGAACGTTTTCCCAGGGAGAAGCAGACCCTCAGCAGCAGCATCTGACGTGTTTTCCGACGCTCTGACGGATGCTGGGGCGATGGGAGAAGCTTGCACCGCTCTCCTCCCGCCAAGCCCCGGCAGCCGCACGCGCGCCTGGAGCGGGAGGAAGGGAGGGACCCTGGGGACCAAACCCATCACGGCAGGGAACTCACCACCACGCGTTTTGTTCCAAACACAATACTTTAAAAACGAGCTTGAAAGCATTACAGGTTTTTTCAGATCAATTTTGAGAAAGTCGCTGCAAAAAAGCACTTGCAATCTTACTGCAGTCAAAATCGGATTAAGATCATTTACACCTGGCAAGGTCAGCAAACTACAACGCAATGAATTGAAGTGACAGACTTCATTAGGTCAAATTTCACACTGCCCATGTAAACGCCCCTAAATCTGATTTCATTTCACACAGAACCGGCTGTATTTTAAAAAACATTTTCCTGTATAACAGGTGACTATTTTAGACAAGTTTCGAATCCCAGTGATTGTTCCTCTCATGGCTCTTACTCAAAGGATTGTAAAATAAAAATTTGGAAGATTAAGTACCATTTTTAGGAAGTGTCCCAAGTGGGCGATGACTTACGACCACAGCAAGTTGATCTAAGTTTTTGGTATATAAACTTTAAGTTAACCCAAGCCTCAACAGTGTAGTTTTGCATGCATTGATATCAATGCCAATAAGTACTTACACTCCTTACTAAGTACACTTCCTGTCGTTCTCAAGAATTTCATCCTTTGGATCCTCAGCCTTTTCATCTCCTTGTAAGCCTGGCTGCTGGTCGGATCCTGCCCCGAGCTCCTCGGCCTCTCGGTCACGGCGGCGTTGCGCTGGGACCGGGGCTCTGCACGCCCCGCCGCCCGCGTGCCGATTCCCGAGCCCTTGCATCGAGCGGCCACGCTGTACTACGGCGGCGAGCATGACAGAAAAACAGCAAAAAGCCGAGCGTGGTGTGCTGCGAGCTCCCTGGGGTTGCTACGTTTTCTTTTTAGGGGGGATTTACCGGGCAGTGCTGAGAGCGCAAACCCCTGAATAATCGCGATGCAGCTGCAAAAACTCTCATAGCAATGAGGCGAAGGTGTTCAGTGCACATCGGCATCCCGTGCTGCTTTTCTTTTTTTAATTGCCATTCAAGGGCCTTGGGATTTGGTGTTTGTTTTATGCTCTGTTGACCAGCATAATCTGGAAAATGTATTATTTATAGTATAATAATGATTCGCCATTACCACTGTCCCTATTCAAATATGCGCAGTTGAAAAGACAATAGCAAGTCACATATACCACGTAGCTCAATGAAATACACATCAATCAAGTAGATTTTTAGCTGCAGGGTATCTCATTTGAAAAACTAGACTTTGCCATTGCCATCTCTCTGTGGTGCACACCACTTACACGCATCCGCCAGGAGCGGCTTCCTCCTTTGTCTTAAAACTAGCAAATAAAGTGACATTTCTCACGTATCAGCACGTAGCACCAAACCGTACTTGGAGACTATTATCTGTACTGTATTAGACAAGAGTCTAGGAGTTAGTGTAACCCCCTCACAGGTTTACAAAAACAGAAATTACAAATTTATATCATGTCCCTGGTGGATTCAGGTCTAGAGTTCGTGCACAGAAGCTAAACCACGTGTCAGCAGACAGGTCCCTGTTGCCTGCGTAGCCCAGCTTGCTGCACCTTCAAGGAACACACCGGCTCCACAAAAGAGGGATCCAAGGGACTGGTTTGCCAGAAGAAGAGGTGAATTGTCATGAAACATCCCACTTCAGCCAAACCACACCTCACCTGGAGGGTCGTTGAGCACAGGTCCGCAAAACCTGTTCAGTCCTGCAATTGGGAGTGGTGGGAGCTGAACGCAGTCCGCTGCCGGCGGCATCTTACCACAGAGACTGCTGCGACCGACCACGTCACGCAGCTCTCCAGCCCAAAATTCCTGGGGGTTTTCAGTCAGAAGCAAGCCTTCAGCTGCTGGTCCTCTCAAGCAAGAACCCCCATCATCTAGACTAAATTTTGGAGAGGGGGAAAAAAAAAAAGTCAGGAAAAAAAGGCTTTTCTAAAGATGTGATTCAGTCTCCAACTCAGCACAAATCCAGCACCAGCTGCAGCCCAATTAAAAAGCAATTATGTTCATGGGAAAACAGTTTACTCAGGGATAGAAAAAAAATATTTACCTACATAAGCATTGGTAGGACTCTAAAACAAGACTCCAAAAGAAGTACCTGCACCTTCCTGTTCAACAGTAATGAAACAGCCGAGCGGGTCAAACAGACAGTATTTCTTGCATTGTTCTCTGGTTTTGTCAAGTCAGAACAGAGGGAAAAAATCCACTAGTTCAGGGACTGTTTAATGTATTTTCTTCATCTTATGAGAAATGCTCACCTGAGATTCCTCACCCAGACGCAGGAGGCAGAATTACACTGAGGGCTCAGAGACAGCGAGCGTTTCTCTGCGTAAGAGGCTCGCCCGCCTTTCCAAACTGCAAGGAAAGGAGCGATGCCAGCAGCGCAGAGCTGGCACAGCCCGAGACCACAGTCCCCCTTGGCTCGTTAGGGAGGCAGCAGGCAGGGCTCCGGGGGTCTCACCCAGAGCTGGGACGTCAGAGCAGGACACAGCCTGACGGCAGCGCAGTCTGCTGCTGAAACGTTGCCTCGGACCGCTCAGCTTGCCCCTCTCACTTTAACCATCGTCGGGAAACAAGACGGTTTTATTACCAGCCTGATCCCGGACTGGCATCTGGTGTTTCAGCCATCATCCCGCGCATCTGCCCTTGGCAGCTCTGCATTTTAGCCCCCTCAGATGCAAATCCCGTTTATTCTCTTGCCTCATTCCCAGACAGTGTGAGGCTCTTTCATTATTATGCAGTCAATTAAGCTTTGGCTACCTTATCTTAACAGCTCCAAATAAGCTGGTGATCTTCCTGAAAGGTGATACATTATAATTGGTTCCAAATTGGCAAGAAAGGGAACAGTGAAATATGAGACTGCGAGATTATTTGAATTAGACCTGAAGTTAAAAATGGCCAAAACGCAGCCCCCCCCCCCCCCAAAGTTACCGGGGTGTTTGCTTAGATCTTCTAGTATTGGTCAGGTTTGTATCATCTGCTACAGCCGCTGTAACTTCCCAGGAAACAAGACTTGGGATCTTCTGTTCTAGAGACCCTACAGACAGCAGTGACTCCGCCGGCTCCCAAATGCAGGCGAAGCAGCAGATCCACGGTGCTCGCTAGCCCAGAGCCACGTCGGGGGAGCAGGAAGTGGGTGCCGAAGCCTGGCACGGGGCACATTTCAGGCGCCCAGACGCTGTAGGTGACCCTGTTATATATACCTCAACAATCTCTTCGGAGGCTACAGCTCAAGGCAGTCCCAGGCAAGCCCAAAGCAAACACCACTCACTCCCTTCCAGCTGGGACTCAGAAACATCACAGTAGTTTTCTTGCATTGCTGCAACCCCTGTTTCCATCCCTCTGATGAAAGTGAAACACCTAAGCAGCCAGGAGAGCCAGGTCTGGTTAAACGTCCCAATTACGAGGTTTTGAGATGGGTGGGTGGCGATTGCAACCCCTTCCCTCCACGTTTCAAAACTCCCCGATGAAATGCAACTCGCCTCTTCTTGAGAATGGCAAAGGTATCTCCTCACAGGAAAGGATTTGTGGCTCTCCACCCCAGACAAAATGCCCCTGCTCACACACGGGCTGGATGCACGGCTGCTGCTCCCCGCAGCACGTGCCGATCCTCTCCCAGGAGACCCCACTGCAGGAGCCCACCATGGGGTATCGGCATCCTGCACCGGTGCCACTCTAGAGGCTCAAGCTCTGGGCATTCCCCCAGGGATGTGGCAACAGCAGCGTTACCCACTAGTTACTTGCCTAACAATTCACATTATTTCCTTCTAGTCTGTTCTAAAAAAAAAAAAAATTTAAAAAAAATCATTTCAGCTTTTCAAAAAGTGTCAATCTGATTTAACTTGAATGTGAGCGTGTGTCTTTCAGCTTAGTACGAGAACTGATCAGTGAGGAACCTTCAGTCTACTATTGGCTTAGAATACTTACACTCTTTCACCACCTTTTCTTTTAAGGAGTATCTGAAGCTCGTGCTGCAGTGGCAGGCGACGCTGAGCAGACTTGCACTGCTAACCTGGGATTCCAGCACAGAATATTTAACAGATTTCTGAGAAGGTAAACCAAAGGATTAAAAAATATTTCAAGTTGCCGTATTGAGGATGATAAGCAAGCCTATTTATTATATAGTACTTAAGACTACTTAATTCCAATCCACTTCTCACGTCAGATGTATTTAACTGTAGCATTTCTGACTTCAATCACTGAAGATTTGCATTAGCCGAGATACTCCAGGAAAACAAGATGCCTGCTCAACCCGAGCTTCCTGGAGGCGATGCCATACAGGCAATTGCTCTGTCCTGAGGGAATACCCTCCTCTCTTCCACTTCCTCCTCCTGGTTTTAAAGTGAAGATACCATAAATAGTAGACTCACGATGTTTTGCCACAGCCAAGCACAACTCAACTTGCTCAAAGTAAAAATGGCCCCACAGACGAATAGCATGCAAGGCAGTCCAGAGCCATTGGGTCAAGCCAAGCTCAGTATGTCAAGACATGAAGGGAAACTGGTTTTATTTGGCAAAAGGAGCTTTTGATTCACCACACCAGTTATTTTTAAAACAAGCAGAGCCCCCTATTTAAAATACGAGTATTGAATTGTGTTGCCAGGAGCAGATTAATTTCAGCTTCCAGGAAAAACTCCGAGCTTATTTCACAGTGACTTTTATTCCCACTTGAATTAAGTTCCTTATGTTACACTGACTCATTTGAATTTTTTGAATTGGTTTTGCATAGTATCATTTACTGATGTACTATCTTTAATTACATAACACACATACACTCTCCAACTGCATTATTAATGAAAGTGTTTTTAATTAAATGGCTCTCAGCATAATATTCAGTCATTAATTTCACATGCTAAGGATGTGGAGAGATTCTATTCTGATGGTCTGGGGAAACTTTGTACTTTAGATGAGGGATACTTCCAGAGTGATAGTTTTAGAGTGAAGTTGAAAATCATTATGAGCACTGAATTACCCTCTCAGCAGCTGGTACCGCAGTTCTGCTCTACTGGGTATTATCTATTCTTCAGCTCAAGTGCTCCTTTTGCTCTGCCATGCTTCACCACTGGTAATTTTCAAATGCCTCTCGCTGGATTCACACGTATTCCACAGTGAATAATATCAGGGTTATCTTTTAGGAACAATTTATGCTTAGACAATGGCACTAAGGCTGCATCCTTAACAAGAAAAACCTCTGCATGTTCCTTTCTATTACAAGTTGCCCCCCTGCCTCCACTCAAACTTTCAGTGCTCTGAGAAGTGACCAAGAGCATTCATGCTCTCGGGGACTGGGCTTCCTTTCACCCATCCACCAGCCGGAGGCACAGACACACACCTGCACATCACACAGCCTTTCCTGTAGCATCCTTAACATTCACCTACCACAAAGATTGCCAATTATTGCCAAAAGACAAAAGAACAGCATTAAAACTTCTTTTATTCCCCTCCAAACTAGCACAAATTTAACATTGCCTTACTCAAAGATGGCAAAGTAAAGCTCTTCTCCAGCCCATCTTAGGAAAGAAGGCCCAGTCAAGCAGTCCTATACAAGCTTTTCCCTTCCACAAAGTTTCCAGAAAGGATTAATTTTCACCTTAGTTTATGTCTTCTATTTATTGATTAAAAAGAAATACCCACTTTTTTAAGAAGTTCTAGGACAGCATTTTCCAGGAAGACTTTGGAAGTCTTTGCAGTAATTTTTCTGCCTTTCTAGAAGAGCTCAAAGGAACTTGCAAGCAAGGAGGTTGCACACCACTTGTACACGTTTGACCTGTGAATTTTGTGGTAAGTTTGTCCATCTTCCCCAAAGACAATTGCATACGAGACAATATTCTGGTAGGACTGTTCCTTATCTAATTAGTCTCCAGGCAATTACGTCCTAGCAACATAGTCCTCGACCTTTGCTTTTGAGTAATGAAGTCCTTCCCAAAAAACTGTCCCCAAATTTCTTAGGCCTTTTCCCCAGTGCTAACAAACATGAGAAGGTCGGTTCTTGCCCATCCCACTCTCTTGAGAGCACAGCATCCTGGCTAACATATTACCCACTGGTCCCTCTCTGCTTCAGCTCAATTCCTACTGCAACACTCATGCTTTTGGATTCCTCTCTCTGCTCTGCTGCCCTACTGCTGCTGTCCTCTTTGAGCTCGGGATTGGCCTCTTCCAGCTCTGCTCCTGTAGCCTAACTGCGGCGAGACACGCGTCACGAGCTCTCACAGTCGCCATCTCACTTCAGCCAAGCAAAGAAAACGTTGTGAAGGAGAAGACAGACAGGAAGGTTATAAATTAGAATAAGTGCTCAGAAGCCTTCTGTCAATAAAATGAAATCAATCCTTTATTTCCTTGGGAAGCAAAAGGACTGCAAGGACTTTACCTAGTAAGTTCAAAACCTCGCTAAAAATCATGGCGAGGCTCATCTCAGAGTCACCACATTTTAGTGTGCTGACCGGGAGAAAAGCCATGGGGACAGGCCACAGCTAGCTATGGGCTAGCAGTGGCAGAGCCTGTATTTACAAAGCCTCACCACTGAAGATGATTGCTTCGCGGGGCTTTAATGGAAGGGGTGAACACAAAAAAATGTAATACAAATCTACTGTGTGAAAAAGATACTATACATGGACCTCCAGTGCACTTAGAATGGATTTTAGAGAAATAACTCCAGTATTTTTACATTACAAGACTAATAATAATATATGCCCACATTCCCAGCATTTCATGTCTACATAAAACATTGCACCATAATGAAGAAAATTGAAAGTATGACTTTCATCAATATTTAATTAGCATTTGGTGCTAACTCATTATTTCGGTACAATTAATTTGACATCTTGCTGTACGGTCTGCACAGATTTCCTTCTAGAGGGTTGTTTTGTCAGTGGTACGTAAGTAACACTAGACATGTGCACCTTCCCTGAGGCTTCTAGAGGACTATCAGATATGGAGAGTTTGACATTTTAATCTACTGCAGGATACAAAAGCGTAATATTGAAGCTCAAAATATGCATATTTGGCTAATGCATTTTTGTAATAAGGGAAATATTCTACTAAATTAACATTTTCAGAAAACAAACTGTACCATCATCACGCCTGCTTTTTCCTCCCTGAATCCCCTGGCTTAGGCACCCAGTGATAATTCAGTAAACCAAACTGGCAGTGTCTTACGTTCGCAACTTGAAACCTCTGTAACTAACAATTTTAAGATGATTTCCTGTAAATGTGTAGAAATCTCTACATAAAAGTGGATCTTTGGATGATCACAGAGTATGAGATGACTCCTGATGACTGGGATATACTTTACAAGAGCAGGTAGACGAAGGGCAAAAATGTTTCACAGTGATTTTGTCACTCAGTCCAACTTACAAGATTACGTTGGAGATCTTAGTAGCAGACATAATGCAAAGTACACAATTTTCTTTCTACATCCTTAAGAGCAGTGCTTCCCCACCCAGATGATACTACGGTTAGTAAATGGGGTATTGCTGCCACAAGGCAAGAGATGCAAGGAAGAAAGTAGCCCAACAGTGTTGACTGAAGGAAGTTGAAAACACACTACTGATATTCCCAGATGCTAAATGAAGTGCTTGAACAGATCCTGAGCGTGCTGCATGCAGGTATTTTCTGCACTAACTTGAGTCAACACGGAGCCAATTTCCAGAAATGGGCTCAAGCCATATACGTGCTTAGTTAACACATAATCTAGCGTTTTCCAAAGGCAAGGGACTACAGCCGGTAAAATGTATGACAGGACTTCCAAAACTGTTGCAACACATTCACAGTTGTCATTCATTGGAAGTTTGACCAGTTTTAAGTATCTTAAGAGTTGGTCGCACCCCCAAAATTTGAGATTGCTCAAATCATTATTTTCCTACACTTCAGACATTTGAATGAAATGTTTAACAAAGCTTTAATGAGTGTTACAAATTATGAACTGATACTAACAGCTGTGAGAAGTTTTAGGATCTCCTTCAAGAGCTGCTTTCCTTCACTTTGCACATACTCACTTTTTTTATTAAACATAATCCCCTAGAGCTGATCGAGTTTTGGGATTTTCCTCACTTTTATATTTTCAAAAATGTACCACTTGGGATTTTTAAGGGAAAACGGTTCATTTTAAATGATTTTCTTGTAAAGTCAAATCTAATTAATAGATTTTTTTTAAAAAAGCTAGTAAGACAATAATATTCATGCCTAGCATACTGATGTAGCAACATATTTGAAGAAAAACAAGTAATCATTCTTTAACATTGAAAAACGTTTCTCAGCTAGGTTGGCAAGTGCCATTTTTAACTTGCAGGCTCTTGCATGTGTTTTTGTTCAAATCCCATTACTGGCCTCCAGAATGACACACATCACATCAGCACCCGGGTCCTGGGCAAGGAGCAAAGAAAGATCCTGTTCCCTGAATTCCTCCAGCAGACCTTCCCAAATGCAGTTACGGCAGCTCTGCCACACGCCTACTCAGAAACGGGCTATTGACCACAGCGCTCACAACTGAGCCAGAATCTATTTCTTGGTGTCATTTCTCTTCACCTACTCCCTCAGCAGCTGTTACTCAGGGGAATAGGAGAAAAAGATTTTACAAGGTGCAAATGGGAGAGTATTTGGCTTGCAGTGTGAAGAAGCTGTCAAGTCCTTCTAGCTCAAACTCACTGGAAGAAAGAAAAATCACTCTTGCCTATCAGTTATCTGATGAATCCTCTGTTTCAAATATTTGCTTAAGACACAAAAGAAAAAATCCACCACATAAGCAAGCTGCAATTGCCCCTTTCTCTCTCCAGTTTGCAGAAGACGTTCCTACCTATGACTGCTCATACCCGAGAATTAAGTGTGAACAACCGCTTAACAAATCCTCCTGGACATTTCTGCAGGGTGTGCACAGGCAGGCACTCGGAGTTAAGTGTACTTCAGGGCAATTAATCCTAAATGCATGGAGCTTGCAATCAAGCCAATAGTATGTTCAGCTGCAAATTCCAATGATGCAGCAAGCTCAAATACATTTATATTGCATTTAGACAGGTAGTTAGAAAAAAACCCAAGTGTTTCTAGGGGTGGAAAAAAAAGCACTAATGTGAGAGCTGAAGAAGCTGAAGACTAGATACATACAGTATTTTCACCATGAAGATAACCAGTGGTCAGGGCTCATTACAGTTTTTACTGCTCAACTGCTCGTTCCTGCTGCCCTGCTGGAGGGCACTGCTGTGGACAACACAAATGCCGCCTTCACTTCACCCTCAGCATCACTATTTAAGCTAAAATTGCTGAATGAATAGCTTTGACAACCACATACAAGGGTATTACCTGTTAGCAGATGAGCAGCGATGCCCTGGCTCTACTCAGCCAGCCATACCCATTGCTTTCCTGCCAGGCAGCACGGTTCCTCCAGGGGAACTGGCATTGCCCCTATAGATGTTCAAACCCTGTTTATCCGCAGGAATAGAAGCCAGTTCTGACACTCAAAGCTTAGCCTTATAAGCAGCAAGTAAAGATTACAGAACTACCCAGCACTATTGATGGTTCTGTGATAGGAATCTCTACACGCAGCTGAATAATCTTATTTTTATTACTGATGTGGTCGCAGTGGCACTGAACATTGCTGAGCCAGCCCTGGTTTTTGTGTTTTTAAAGAATGAAGTAAGAAAAACATTCATGTCAGGAAAAGCTTCTTGCCATCTTTGTAACTCATACTAAAACGCAAACAAGGATTATTGTTAAAGACAGTCTCAGTGCAACAGCATCTTCCTCTACACCTTCCTCTTATCTGGAGGAATCGGGAACAAATGTTTAGTTTGCTCTCTGCAAACAAGCAACGAGGGAAGATTATGGACTTGCTGATAGCACCAACTTACGTAAATACAATGAGTGTTCACAGAATGACTATGACCAAGAGTGCAGAGATGATTATTTACACAAAATGAGCCCAACTTAGAAATGCTCTTGGTTTTATACCACAGAGTACCCTCAACAGCTGATTATTTTATATACTTAAAAAAACCCAAACCCCAGAACTTTTAACACTCAACACTAAACTGAAACCTCCGCTTAACATATACTAGTCATGAAATACTGGTGCTCTTTATATCTTTGTTTCTTTTTCTAATTACCCAGAATATCACCTTATTGGAAAACAGCAGCCACCTGCTAAGTGCATACTTTAGTTGCTTAGCCCCCATCTCAACACCTCCTGAACATCTATACTAAAACATTTTTTTTCAGGATAATTCTTCCAGAGAGCCAGTTTCAATATTCTACTTGAGTACTTCGACTAAAACTTGTACAGAATATGCACAAGTGACTATAAGTGGGGCACACTGCCCCAGTAAACACCATATATTTAACTAAACAAGTGGCAAGACAACTAGATAACTTCTCAGACATGGAAGAACACTGACAGGATCTAGAAACAAACGGTAGATTGAGCAAGATCAAAAGCTGAATATAAACACGTAACATTTCTCCTCAGACCAAAGCATGATACCTTACTGTCTGTAACTAAGTCATGCTGGCTTGTTTTTGCAAGGTCCCATCTTGCACAGTGTTCATTATAGCTTTAAGGTATTCTTCTGCATTAGTAGCTTTAAAGCACCTCCTTTGCACAAAATCTGCTTCAGCTGATTATCCTGCCAAATATTAAGTTCTATTTCTTCAAGTCCAATCTTTTTTTCCTGCCAATCTATTATGAAGTTTTACCCTGCTGCCCTTTTTTCTACTACGAAGAAAATACTTTTGTTTGATTTCAGTCCTTTCCTCTGGAGGAGAATTTGTATCAGAAGAGGCAAGAATAATTATGGAGCAACCAAAATGGTGGGGTTTTGTTTGGGTTTGTTTTGTTTTAAGAATCAGAAGTTAGATACCCTGCGGAGCAGCACAGAAAGCTTGAGCTCCTATGCAGACAAAAAAGCAATGGCTTTCAGAACCTCACACTAATTATTTTAAACACAAAATTCATATGATGATATATTTGGACAAATCCCTCCAGGTGTTCATGTTAGGAGTAGGACAAAATTGAATGACATCAAGGATGCATATAGCGACCCTAAAAAATAAAATAACTCTGAAGAGCTGATGGCCTACATCAGGATTTACCCAGTTTTGCCATCTTGCAGATTTAAATGTTTTCCAAACCTGATGTAGACTCAAGGATGAGTTAAGACTCCTGATGATAGCTTTGGATCCATACATCCCTACCTATCCACTAAAGAGTGGCTGGAAAGAAACTACAGAAAAGATCTGTGACCTGCATTATACCCAAATTATTACTTATGGAAAAAAAGCATATTTTAATATCTAATGCATCTACCATATTCTCCCTGTTCAACTGAAATACAAAACTGAAAATCCGAAAAACCCCAACACCCCAACGAAATAACAGACAAACCTGGCTCGCCCACATACACAAATCTACATTTTTTTTTTTTTTTAGAAACACTGGAGCCTGAATATGCAAATTATAAGAATGTATTAATTATCATTAATCATCCCTTCACAAAGACTAGAACTAACTGGAGAAATAATTTCAGAAAATTGAAGTACATGACAGAAAGCATTAAGATTCATTAAGTTTCAATTCTCTGGTCTGTCAGCTTGTCAGGAGTAGATGCCTGCTATTCTAGCATTACTGGAAAACACATTTTCCTAATCCAGTATACAATTTAACCCTTCTTATAGTTTGTTCTGAGATTAACTACATCTGACATGACACATTTTTTGTTAAAAGGCATGGTTATAAAGAAAAGTTGTATCTCCATTTCTTTTACTCAGGGAAAATGAACTTGCTGCAATTCCATTTTAAAGCATTCGCAGGTTGACTAGATATTTTGTATTTATTTGAGAGGTGCCAGCACCCATTCTAAAAAAAACCAAAACAGAAAGACTACATTTGATGAAAAAGCTACATTCCCAAAAAAGTTACCCACACTGCTCCATACCTACCCCTCACAAATGCACCTTGACCTGAAAAGCCAATAAATACACAATTTCTGGGCATTATTTGTCCCAAGGGTAACAGCCAAGAGCTTTTAAATATCTATATGCTAATAAATATCTATACGTTAACAGCAAAGAGGTATCTTAAAAGCCTGTCTGTACAGCTGCTCCAGCAATCTAAATCAAACAGCTTTGGTTAGCTTCAGCTGCACCTCCAGCAACGAACTAGGCAGCCAGCCGCAGCGAGCACGCCCTGCATGTGCTTCTTCCCACGCGAGTCCTTACCAGAGCAAGAAAGAAAAAGGCAAGCAAGTTTTATGTCCCTCCATTTGTTGCTCTGGCATAATCCTACCCAGGTAAGTTGTACTGGTATAGACTCTTTTGATCCAGCATAATAAACACAGTCCTGCATGTAAGGCAGAAACAAAGTCTTGGTAGTGTAAGAACTCCCACATGTGGAACAGCCCATCTGCAAGAGCTGACAGGGACAAGATGCAAAATTCAATAGATTTTTTTTTTTCTCCTTTAAAACATATGGCATGGGCTTTATGGAGAACATCACAGCTCTTAATCTGGGGATGGTGCAATTACCCTAACAGGATTTAGTCTTTGCTGACCACAGTGAGTAAGCATTTTAGCTGCATACTTCAGTAGCAAGTAGGTGGTTTGTTTTAAAAGTTCCAGACTTCATAAACCTAATATAGCTGGGTTAGAAAATTATGTGTACACAATACATAAAATTAATTTTAAAGCTTACAGAAAGTTACCAATTTAAAAATGAAAAGTTTCAATAGTTCACTTGGCAATTAAGGTTAAAATAGGAGGCTAGCCTGCACTTAAAGCTTCTATGATTTAAGAAGTCACCCAATTAGAATTTTTTGCATATGCTTCCAAATTTACCTTTATTAACTGAAATGGCTCAGTCAACTATGCAGTGAGAAATGTGGGAAATCAAAAACCGTAACTGCTTAAAATGCAGCACAAATTGCCTCCATTCTGATCAGCAGCACAAAGTTTGACACAGTGCAATTTATTTTCTATGTGACTATCACTGCTAACACATGAAATGTATAAGTTTGGCAAAGCACAGACCTTCACTCATTATATAAATACCCTTGATTGAAATACAGTACCTGCACAAAAATATTGCTATGATCCAAACTCAGTACTAAGAATGCAAGACAAGTGTTAGTGTCAGGTAATGTTTTCAAAGGAAATCAAATCTGCTTTCTGCTTTACAGGATGATCACCACATACTGCTACAGCTCTAAGTCTCCTTCAAAATACTTTAACTGAGAACTCAAAACACTCTTGGTAGTGTCTCTGTAATCCAAGGCCAAGGAAACGGCAAAATTATTTCCTCCCATCTGAGTTTCAAATCACAATCTCATTTCTGTTATTTATACTTGACTTATGAGAAACTCAATTTTACACTTAAAGCATCAACTTCACATACTGTTTAAAATATAACTTATTTGACAACCACTGGAACACCATCTCTATTCCAAAGCACTCATGAATTGTCACAGCTGAGTCTGGTTTTTTTTTGGGGGGGGGGGGGAGGAGGTGGTTTGGGTTTGGGTTTTTTTTTGCTTGGATGCAATGCTTATAGTGGAAAAAGTAATTTTGCATTACATTAATCTTTTGCATTACATATCCGAAATGCTTCATTCGACTTCTGCACTTGTATTTCTTCCAGCTTTCTCTGAGAGAACAAAGAAGGAATCTTCAAAATTGACAACAATAAAAACATGTTCCTCTAGTGGAAAATTACCAAGAAGTTTGCAGAAAGATAAACTGTTCAAAACTACTCTAATTTTAAGAGCAGTTAACAGCATTTCCTCTATTACCATACTATCACAATGTTAAGTGCAAAGTTATCTGTGCATAATCTAAGTAGTTTGATCATTAAAATAATTTACTTAAACATGGCAAGTAAAATTTGTAGTGGAATGTGTAATACTAACTTAAACAGTAATTGTAACAGAAGTTATCTGAAGCATGGAAAAACATTAATATTAAAAGGCTATACTGCTCCATATAGAACATAGCTAAACTTACTGAATTCTTTATTAAATAAAACTAAGCTAGGTAAGAGCCAAGAATAAATCAGAATTTCTCATGGTAAAGTTAAGATGCAAGTTGCATCATTAGTCAAGAACAACTATGAATTTTGGACAAGTGACACAAAGACACACTTTAATCAGTATTTCTCACCTGTGACTGCTTAGGCTGTGCTTTGAAATGCTTTTTGTCTAGTGGCAGTAACAGGGACTTCTTCAGCTGGCAGTAGAACATCGGACTATACCTTCAGCATATGGCAGGGCTGGCAATTCTGTACAGTGAGAGATGCTTTTTACTCTAATAGCATCTTACCAATCAAGATTCATTATTTCAGTTTTCCCTTTTTAAAGAAAGAAAAGGACATACATTGGACTTCAAATGACAATTCTCAGAAAGCTGCTAAAGAAAACGTTATGAGTAATATTTTAGTTAAATACATTGACACCCTAAAATACTTTTTTTTTTTTTTTTAACAGAAGCATTCAACTAAAAGCAGGAAAAGCTTTATGTGCCCGGTTTCCAAACAAAAGACTATCAGAATTCATTTTAAAAGGAAAATAGGTGCCTTTTTTTAAAATCGATGCTAATCGAATCTGTTTCATTGAATAATGAAGAAAACTTGTATGATGACATGGTAAACATCTCAGAAGAAAAATTACTTCAGAAACACCAAGTATAAAAATATAGCCTTCTAAAAAAAGAAACCATGAAGCTTAATATTCTTTACCAAAATGTTGAAGCTCAGTTCAAAAATTTGGACTTGCACAAATAATTTTGATTACCACTCACAGTGGTAACTAGTCACATTTACCTTGGAGGTTATTGAAACTGCCTGTGAAGGTGTAAGTTATGCCATTCTTGGTATAAACCCCACGAGGAACTTTAGGCTGAATCACTGCGGAGTAACTTAAGGAACAGAGGTTTTAAGGAAACATGGAGAATTTTGCATGTACCTACACACAGAACAGTGATATGCTACACTGAGACACCCAAGACAGTCCTGCATCTTAGGAAGAACTGCAATAGTCAACTGGGCCACATTCTTGCCATAGCCTAGATAACAGGTAATTGTGTTTGTTCAAATAGCCTACATCACTTTTTCTGAAGTAACTCACCTTGACATCACTGTTTTCTGGAGTTCAGTGCATCCAAAGTCAAATACATACAGCAGCATATCAACAGTGCTACATAATTTTGCAAGATATCTATAAACATATTAAACCCCATGAACAACCCATAGAAAATTATTCTTACATACCACTTCTCCCGTAACAAATGCAAGCAACATGTCTGTTGTGTGTGGTCATTATAAGCCTATAAGCCTTGATGGGGGGGGGGGGGGAAGTTTTTGATGGTAGGTATAAAAAGAATTTTTACATTACTGCAGGATCAACTCTTCTTCCCAACGAGTATTGCTTCTGACAGAGTCTGTGCAAAGGAGTCATTCTCCAGTAGGCAAGTTATCAGCTGTTTGGAGCTCTAAGTTATTTGAAAGTGTCAAAATGGAAAAATAACTAAGTTAGCAGAGATCAGAGCAAGACTGCAATATGATTCTCCCCAAAAAGGTTTCCAAAAGGACAGCAGTATATTTTACACTACAGTGACTGACAGTGCTGGCAGGATACCTTTCTCAAAGGAGACAAGCAAAGGTAGCCATTGTGAACATACACAGAAAAAACCCAAATACAAGGCACACAGACACATCCTGTAGAAGTAACAACTTTATTGTAACTTGATGTGCTGAAACAGAAAAATATTTTCAGCAACAAGGTACAAAAAGTATTTCACCATTAACATCAGCTGATAAAAAAAAGCCTGGATGGTTTGATACAACTGTTTACATATCTGAATTTTCTTAATCATTTCCACCCCAAAACAGGTCTAAGTCATTTCACTGGTTTAATTTCTAAAACAGGACTCATTGATCTTAAGCCTTCAAAAACCAGGTTACAAATATGGTGAAGTTCCTTGCAAAACACTTGAAATAGTGAATTCCCTTTACAAACATAGTCCATTTACTGTAAGCAGAAGCCAAGTTATGAGACTAAGTCAGTGTCTTGCTAAGGAGCAAAGCTCTGCACTAAATATGCTATCAACACCAGACAAAGAGGACAGTTAACATTCCATTTGTCAATTACAAAAAAATAAATCAATTAAGCTTAGGAATTTTAACCAACTGTAAAATTCAACAATGTTTCAGGTAGCAATACCCCACATCTGCAATTCACTGTCTTTTATGAAACACAGTTTCAAATACTGCACATCATTTTATTCTCCCAAGGGAGAAACCTTACCATGAGGATTTAATAGGAACATAATCTCCACGTAGGTTTTCTACTGACCTTCTGTGCAAAGGTGAATTTTATATTAAATGCTCAATATTTAGAAAAACATCAGAACTAGAGTAACTTGTAAAACTAACTTTGTGCCCATGATTATCACATTTTGACATACACTTATCTTGTAACAGCAAATATTTTCACATTTTCACAAAAATATACCATTATTCAATTTGTACCTGTAATGCTCATGCCACTTTGTGTTGTTTCTACCCCAGTGAAACTGAATTTAGGAAGCAAGAATCAACATGCAACAGAGCTCAAATGGGTAATCTGTAACTTTTCCATCTCAATTGTGTATGAAATAGCATTCTCCTTCACCTTTAAAAATACCTTTTAAAAAGATCTTGTATCCTGTTAAATCTTCCCCTCACTACAACAGTTTCCTAAAAAAGGCACAATGTGTTCATACTTCTGCATGCAGTAAATGGACTAGGAAATAAGGATTATTTATTGAAGCATCTTCCACCCAAAGCATCTCCTTAGGAGACTTTCAAATGGAAAAAAAAAAATACATAATAGCATTTTAACAGCAAATCGAGTCCTTATTTTTAGAAAGTCATTCTTGACAAAAAACACCGCACAGTCATACACACACACGCACGCACACACAGGACACATGCAGGGTTCTCCCCAGAAAAGTACGGAAGCGGTGGTTCACATATATCTGAGGGAGTAGTGTTGGCAAGCCAAAACATGGCACCTTCATACATTATATTCCTAATCTGTCTATAAAACTAAGAAAAAACCCCTAAGATTTCAGCCTGAAAAAACTGTCCATTGTATTCAATAGTTTTATATCTGCTGCACTTGGAACTGACAACTTAGGTTTTGAAGGGCAAGCTCTTGAGATGTGGGGAATAAAAACAAGCTACTGAATCTGAAGGAGGTTGTAATTACCAGCTATCCCATTCCAGTGAGAACACTGCATGTAGTTAATTAAAGAATAGAAGAGGTGAGTAATTAGTGCACTCACTTAAGAATGCAGCAACTGGTTTACCTTTCTTAAGAGCTGACAAAACTTGAAAACATACATAATAAATAAAATCCAAACAGATCAATTATAGTTTTTGTTTTTTCCTGTTAGTATAACGTACGGTATACATTGCCCGACTTGAAAAATGGACACTCTAGGATGTAGATAATATTACAGCACAGTGTCTGACATTTTTTGGTACAAAATGTGCCATTAAGCTTCTAAAGAAAAAGTTTTCTTAAAAGTCCTTAAGCTTTCCATTTCATTACTGTATGTTGTTACTTTAGAACAAACTGAACTGGACAATCATTACAGCATTAAATATTCAAGTCACTTTGTATGTTAGAGCTGCAAGTTTCACCAGTGATGAGTATGAGGAAATATAGTCTTAACACATTACACAGTGCAGCAAAAACATCACTATTTTGGAGGGAACAATTACCTTCACGTCTTATTGTGAAGACTGCTTATGAGACCTTGTTTTAGATAAATATTTAAAATTGATAAAAGGATAAATCTCTGTAAATATATAATTTGATGCCTCATGTACTATTAAAGTTTCTGATTTTACACTTTATCCATCATAAAGATTTAGTTAGAAGATAAGAAGAAAATGCATGTTTAGAGATTATTTTATTCTTCAAAATCGGACTGGGCATTTTTTCCAATTTACCTTTGCTAATGGTTTACTAGATGCCAAAGTATAAAACTATATACTCTTTCCTCTAAAAATTTCGTTTGGAGCAATTCAGATGAATCTTAATGAAATGAGGATGGAGATAGATTTTAAGATAGTAAACAATCTGAAATTCTTCCTCTCTCCTCCCTGCATAACTTTTTTTTAAATAGGCAACCTAAAACCTTTATGCAAATATGTTTATAAATTAGGTCAGATCTCCTCCCATTCCCCACTGCTAAACCCAAGTCTTCCCAAAAAAGAAATATAGCATATGATCACTATTACAGTAAACTCAATGCAATAACTCAGGAAACATTTAGAGTGTGCACTACTGCAGACTTTTCCTCCCAATTGTAAACAAAGCTATCAAACACTGAGGATGTTGATATTAAAGCTAAGGTTCATATAATAAAGAACTGGCCCATGACAAGCAGTTTACAAATGTTTCATCCTTTTCACATTATGCAGAATTTCAATACCATCCACAATGCTAGTACAATAACTGAAATGCAAGGCTGAGCAAGTCTCTGCTTGCAAATACCATCTGACATTTCAGGGAAATACTCCTCTTGACGTGTACATAACCTCCTTAGGTGTTAATGGAAGCTGTGCATAAACGTCAAGATGGGGAAAATTCCCTCAAAATTTTACCATTCACATGCCTTTTTCAAATAAGTGAAAATATTCCTTACTTAAATATGAAAGCTTGCAATAGCCACCTTCAATTGAGTCTTAAAAAGACATGCCTTTCTTTTCTAACAAAACTAAATCCCATGTGGCTGTGGGCATCTTAAAATGTATCTAAAAAGTTAAGCCACAATTACCTGTACCTCATTAATTCATCAAAAGCAAAATATATATGTACCACACAACATACAAAAGTTACACATTAAAAGTGCATATTCAGAATCCATTTGGCCCATTTCTTCAATTTACATTTGGTCATTCTATGCATCCTTTACTTTTCTATGTAACCATACATGTGGGATATATTTTTTCCATATACAATACTATTCTGTTTTCACATTGAATACTTTACCTCTCGTTCAGTTCTGCATTAAATGTAAACTAATGATGGACCATAAAGAAACACAAGGAAGAGGTTTATTCTGTGTTTCTTTTTACCGTTTGGACAGCTTTGACACACACACAATAAGCATTACAAACTGTAATGAAAATACATTTTTGGGCCAAACCATTGCATATTTGCCCCCACAATGAAAAATAAATTATGTTCAAAGCAGTATATTGCCATAAATAGCCTGTAGGCATTCGCTGAAGGTAAACGGGCTCTCTCCATATTTAGCACTTGTCTAGGGTACATTATGTGCCTCTGGTTCAAGTGCTTTTAATGAGAGGCTAGTTAAAACCTTCCAGTTAGCACAGGACCAAACTATAATCATTTTTTTTCTTCTGAAAATAATGGAAGATCCCTTTCAAAAATTAATCTTCAGTTATCAACTTTACTGCATTATGGAGCTAGTGCAATCCTGCAGAGCCTAGTCAAAAAGACAAGGCGCATTAAAAAATAATAATAAAAAAAATCAAGATACATTAGACTATATGGACTAGAGAGTCATTGAAGATAATTTAAGGCCTTTCAGTGAATTAATCAGTCTAATTTAAAGCTGAGGATTAAACCATAAATTATCCATCTGAAAAGCAAACAATAGGCTTTTTCAGCTTCTGTTCTGTGGACAAGGATAACAAAAACTCTTGTTATGGTTTGTGAAAACACCTCTGGACATGGAGGAGTAGAGTCAATTCAATTTCTCTAAAGTTCATGGCAGATTTCATGACTGTTTTAGCCGTTTGCGTGGAATGCCAAACTGTGGACACTGTGCAGATGCTAGTGCGCGAAAGGCCTCTGCTACTAAGTGAGGGTGGGAGTGGATCATGGACTTCCAGCCTGCTGTTTCCATTATGTCTGTTGCTTGGCTGAAAACAGAAGTATTAAGAATAGTCACACAATTTTACAAACCAAATGCACAAATACACAGTGGAGAAGAGCAGGCAAGGCAAAACTACTACAGAAGAGCAGCTGAGCATCATGAGACAACTGACTTCATGAATACCAGTAAGGATGCCATTGGAAAGTAGCAGCAAATTTCAATTTGGGTATATTAATATCATCACATGTAGGGGACACAGGTACTTATTCTGCTCTACTCAGTATCAGCAAGACCTCAGCTAGAGAACTGCATCCAATACCGGGCACTGTGTTAAGATAACCATCTTGAAACTGCTCAGGTACAACAATAAAAATGGTTAAGAGGAAAACTAGAGGAAAATGAGGTCTAGTGTAGAGACGTAAAGCCAAATGATAACATGATAATCTCATTACATAGAAGGGCATGCTCAATTTGGGGAGAGAGAAGGATGACAAGATGAATCAGCAAAAACTGCAGCAAAAATGATGTAGTTCATATACTAGAAAAAACCATGAAGACAGATTAGCTGTCTGACTACAGAACTCTTTACTGGGAGCTCACAGTTTGAGTACCAGTGGAGCATACTTGAGAATATTCACTCTTTCTTCAGTACAAGATCATGGACTACATTCAGATTGGCTTTCAGCGGCCACTGTTGATTTTAACTAATACAGAAGCAATTATAGATTTCAGCAAGTATCACACTGACATCCAGGAGATTAAAAACAATGTATTTACTCAATGTATATATTTACTTTTTTGTGAAATAATATAAAACAAAAGCATAAAATTCACCCTGAACATGAAGAATATTACACTGGTTGGAATGCATGCCATATTGACACAGGATAAATTTGTAATTTGGAACCACCAGCTTATGCATCAATCCCACGTTTCCATTGTGCTGCATTTTCAAAAGCCTCTCATTAGCACCCTCATACAGTTTCAGGAACACTGTCAAGCATAGCTCTACACTATACAATCTCTCAAAAACCTTCTGCAGTTTTCTAATGCAAGCCTTTAATCTTCTGCTGCAAATCAGTAAAGGTAAGTGCATTGAGGAACAATACCAGAGTTCGGATTTCCTTGTACCCAGAGTCAGTAAATTAAACCAGGCCTTCAGATTATTTCCCCGATTTATTCTAGATGCTTTAGCTAAAGGAAATATGACCAGCATCTTTACTAGCAATCATTCAAGACAGAATTCAGCTCAGTAAGTTCGAAATCACTTGAGAAGGAGCATGTCAACCAGTTTACATTGTTACGTATTCCAACTTACCAGTTTTTCTACTGGCATTTTACTATTTCTCTTCTACAACTCCTTTCCTTTTCCACATCACGCTCAATCATTAGGCCTGTGTAACTGGTACAACACAGATTTTAATTTCTCTGGAGAGTCTGTCAGTAAGAAATAAGTGCTCTGCTGTCCTTTCACTGCTTCAGCCTACCACTGGCTATTCTGAATCTGGCTGTCTATTCCATGATTAACCTGAGCTGTGAGTTTTAAATATATTCTGCAGTCAGTCCTACAGTGAGCCACATATTCTCAATCTACTCCCAGTGTAGGCATGAGCACTTAGCGTCAGCCAGATCAGAGGGACCTGACTGACTAGTTGCGTGGCCTCAAGAATACTAGTGCTGGCATGTGGGAAGGTGCACAAACATGTTGCTGAAGGCAAAAAGAGCAACTGCCCTCCTTTCTTTGGAAATACTGCAGGCTCAGACTGACATAAGGAATTCTTGAAACCACGCTGGGATTGCCACTCCTCCAGGCACAAACTTGGTTAGTCAAGAGAATGGTTTCCTTTCCCTTGTGGTGGCTGCCGCCACCATCTCACAGCACTGTTATGTCCCTAGGAGAGGGATGAAAACCAGCCGCTCTTCTGATCTCACACTGGAGGGCAGTTAACTTTCCCTATCATTCAAAAGGGAAGTCACAATCATAACTGGGGTAGCACCTGCTAAACCCTACTTTATTTACAGTCAGTGACTGGCCTCAGTAGCGTGGAAATGAAGCAACAGTTCTTAAGATCTAGAGTCTATTTAGCAGTGTTTGTACAGAACATCATGAGGCAGGGAAACTTACTTGCTATTCCAGTTTTTCCCATCTTTACACCCAAGTTGCCTAAGAACACTGCACCTGTAGTAAGAGAGAAACGCACTAACGTTGAAAAGGTACACAAAGCATAAACACAAATATACGTAGAGTCTCAGAAATATTACTTGCCTGTTAATAAAGTCTATTGCTTGTGCTTTTAACTGTTCAGCGCTGTGCAAATCTGCGAGGATAAGAACGTCAGCAACATTTTCTACCGAGAGGTTACTACAGAGTGCTTCCTCACACATGACCTTCAGCCGTTCCAGTGCATACTGATAAAAGAAAAAACTACACTAATCATTCTCCAAACTCATTCTTTCCACTGTTATCCCTACAGTTTTTAAGACAGTTTCAGTCATGAAAACCCTTGGTGCCTCCCAAGCTTGAGATCAAACTGCTTCCAAACAGGTAATTCAAAATTCAATATGCTGCACTGAAGAGTCCTCAAACAGTAAGACATGCATCAGGTTTGTCACAAACAGATCAAATGCTTTACTGGGAGAACCTTTATTAAAACAACAAAAATAACTTGTTTAGAAGTTTTCATTTTCCTTCAGTTTGGCAAGGGAGGAAAAGCAAGGAACAGACATGGTCTCTTTATCAAAATCATCATTAAGTTGCCAGAAAAAAAATTGTAATTGTTTCTTGAAATTTACTGCTGGGATGACTTATATTATCATGATTAGGATTGATTATGAGAACAGGATGTTTCACCACTAATGTTTTACAGATACAATTGCACAACCAATTCAGAAATTGCAAAGGCAGTTTAAGAAATTGCCATACGCTCAGTTGAGAGTGAGGGAGTTTCAGATTACACACACTGAAGTGAGTGTTTTCTGGAATCTAAACTACTTATACCTCCTCAGGGGAAGACAACTGTGTGTCCTCTGAGGATAGCTAACGAAAATTACAACTCAAGCTGTAAAGCAGTGAAGAAAAACAAGGTACTTGGTCAAGTTTTTAAAAAGTTAGAAAACTGTAGATTATGATATGAAAGGGAACAGTCACACCTTAATTGCTGTGCTGTTAGAAGTCCCCTCACCTCAAATTTCATAGTAGAAAAAGTATTTCACAGAGCAACAATTTAAAGATAATACAAAATCCCAATACAGAGGAGATGAATTATGAGAATTATTATGAATTATTACATTTGTAGGGAACACAAAAAGATGAAAGTTCTGAAGTGGCAATACTTTAGGGAGCACGGTTAATTCAAATGCTTGTATTAATCTTCTTCAAGAATACAAAGATCTAGGATACATTTTATTCAAGACCGATTTTCCAAATCATATTAATGGTCCCCAATTTCTAAAAAAAACCTGGGATAGTAAAAATAGTTAATATCTAAAATTTTTCACCAAGAAAGATTAATCAACCTTCTACTGCTAAAAAAAGTCTATTCTTTTCCATCTTTCTCCCATTTCTGATGGAGATTTGTTTCTCATTAAAAAAAATCAAAAATATATCAATCTAAAAAAAAAAAAAGGCTTCTTAGAAGAACATTCCACAAGCAAACATCAGGTTTGAGAACTTAGGAGTCAATTACTTACTTTGTCTGCAGCTGCCAACAAATTGTCAGCCATTTTTTCAAGGTTTGGTGCTTTTCCTGTGTAAATGAATCTCATCATTTCTTTAAAAACTTCAGGGTCTACGTCATTTATTTCTACACGATTCTGATAAAGAAGAAGAATCAATAACAGCCTCTGCAGTTTAGCTACAAGTTTAAAATGAACATACCAAATGTCATCTGCATGCACACTAGGAAGTATTCATTTTCCATCCATCACACGAAATCCTTGCAAATTTAAGTTAACATTCAACAATATTAAGCAGAAAGCAATCAAAATCAGTAGCTCTTAAAGTCAGGTAGAAATCAGTTGGAAAAGCTTCGGCAATAAAAAGTAATTCCAACTTTTCTTCTAGAAATGTCTAACTCTGGACTCCATTGCACAGTCTGTGTATAAAAATCAAGGCACAGTTTCAGGAATATTTAAAAGCATCACTGAGCTTCCAACAAAACAATGATGTGCTTGGAATATCAGAAGTCAGAACAGCAGACAAAACAAAGTGAGCCATTTTTGGCTCAACTTAAATTGAGTCAATATAGCCTGCATTTTGTTCTTGGAATCCAAAAAGCAAAGCTGCACATCTAACTGACATAATGTAGCTGAAGACCATCCTAATAAAACTGTGATATTGAATGCTTGACCCCATCCTCTAACAGTATTCCCCATAAGCAAATTAACAAGTAGGAAATTATGTCAAAGATGTAGAAGCAAGCACCAGACTATTGAATAAGGTACAAAAATCACAGGCTATCAGCACATGAGATGTACATGTTCTGGTTTCCTACCCACTGAACCACATACAGCATTTAGGAGTAGGGCTGCACTGCTAACATGAAGGCAAAGGCCCCCCCAACATGGCACATTACTGAAGGAGGGATATGTCTGGGTTTCTTTTAGTCCAGAAATCCCAACAAAAGGCTTCCAATATTCCAATTCTACCTGTGAAAGTTTCCAGATTGGAGAAGCGCAGGGAAGAAGAATGCCATGTTTCTGAAACTCAGTTGTACTACAGCACCATACTCATCTGATGTATTTGTTCACACAAGTGGCATCATTGCAGCCTCCAAGACTAAGTGATGATCATCTATTACAATCCTTTAGTGACCTGATCTGTTCCTTGTGCCTTTTCATGGATTCTGCCTATAACCAACCCATTTTAGATACTCTTCTTCATGAAAGACACAAACAACTCCTCACTGAGGGAGATATCCTATGCATAAAAGCAGAAGCAGCTCTCTGTGCTGATTAAGTAACTATCCATCCAAAACACTTATACAGGTCAAGTGCCTGCAGAAACTGTGAATGAAATGCAGAGCTTTACTGCCTCAGGGCTTAATTCGAGTCATAATTCACCTGTTGTTTCTTTGTGTCCTAGCTACTGTGTAAAATGTTTTAATACACTATAGCAAAACCTTAGCCAAGTCAATCAGCATATGTGAAGGTATAAACTAAAGCAAAAAAGGGGCAGAGATTACTAGGTCAATTACATCAGTAGCTAATGTTAAAAAAAACAATATAGGGCAGATACAAATACTTGAAAGAACAAATCCTCCAGAACCTCTCCACAGTCAGCCCTATCTGTTCTTTCTACACTAAGAAACCAAATTCATATTCACAGAATTCACCTGAAAAGCATTCAGGATTAGTACCTCCTCCACTCATGCACCATGATGCAGTACTCATCTTTCTCAATTTGCAATACTTCAAGTCTTCTGCAACTTTTCCCCTTTTCACAAGGTACAAATATTTACATGTAATGTTTTTAGTAAGGCTTACCTTTTTGCTTTCCTCCATTTCATGTTCAAACATTGCATTAAAAACTGGAGATCGTGCTGTAGCAAGAAAAGTAAATATTAAATATAATAAAATTTTAAAATTTTAGCAATTATAATGACAAAATAATAGCAATACAAAAGTAGAAAGTACCTGCAAGGACAGATTTATGAGCTTTGAATTCTTGTCCTCCTACATAAAAACTGCAATCTGTAAATCTTGTTGTTTCCCAGAGATTCCCTAAATCTTCTGCTAGTCGACATTCAGGTACCTTCAAAGTGTTTGTATTAGACTGTCCTGATATATTTACTGAGTCTTGGACCACGCTTACCTAACAGAAAATCACAGCAAGACAACTCCTTCATAACTGAATGTCAACAATAATGAAATTAACAGTACCTATTGCTAAAACTTCAGCAATTCCAAAGCAAAGCAAAAACAGTGGTGTTTTTGGCATTAGGCCGGAACCATAAACCAATGCTTTACAGTTTACTTTTAAGTAACATAAAACAAATAGAGCTTTCCTTAGACATTCTAAGTAAAACTGTGTATTTATCCAACCAAAACAAGAAGAAAGAGCACATGCCACCTGACAGAAATGCCAAAGTAAATAAGGACAGATATGGTTCTTGGAATGCCAGCAGGATCAAAAAATGTTAACACTACTTCAGAGATAAACTAACAGTTCAACACTTTTCACACATTTAAGTAAAATGTATAGAATATAAAATTCTGAAGACATTTAGATCAGCATCACAAGGTAGCAGAAAAGTCTCGTAAGAATAACCCATATCAATTTTGAAAGTTATGACATTCTTAATTTTAATTACAGTAGGTTCATACTTAACCTGCAATGTGATAACACAAACTAAGTGCAAGTAACATAGCTCCTTCATTATTTCATTTTACTGTGTCCAGCTGAGGCAGGAATCATGAGTGATTGTCTTACAAACAAGATTAAAAGCCATTATTTTAGAAATATAAGTCGATGAAATAAAAATTTGGTAGGTAACTAACTTCAATAATGAAACACATGCTCACAGGATGTAATTTTTGTACAGAACTAGTTAAGAAAACTGTGACATATGTGCAGCTGAAGTGAATATACTGCTATTATTCCCCATGTTTAAGCCTTTCACATAAGAAGTAAACAGGACAGTAGCATTCTTACTTGCTTTTTTCAGACATCTTTACATACTAAGTCCTCTTAATCAGTATGTTGGGAAAAAAAAGCAGCTCAGCAGGTTTTACTTCTGTTGTCTGAGAGCACACACCTGAGAGTAAAACCTTCGTACAGAAGAGAAGAGCCATACTACAAGATCTTGATCACTGCATCTCCCAAATACAGAAAATTAGGATTACGTATTAACAGAAAATACTGCTACTGTTAAGACCAGTGCTTTGTTTGATTTCAGAGGCACAGCATTTGGAATAAATCTGGCATAAAGCAAAAATAGCACGGCTAAGCTTCACAGAAAGTTGGAGCACTGCAAACCAAACTCCAGATCATAAGAGGAGGATGATCCAATTAAGACAGCAGCCCGGGGATTTGAATCATTGCCTAATTCCCTGTTTCATCCTATACCCCCTTGTGATTTTAAGAAATTCCTTTATATTCTTCCACCTTTTAAAGGAAAGAAAAAAACACCCCAAAGCACTGCGAAATTTCACTTTCACAGTAAGATTATACATTCATAACATTGAAAGGTCTACAGAGCTATTGTGTATTCTATTTCACAGTTTTCACACACAGAGTTATTTCAGGAAATACATGTACACACAAGCAGAGTTTTAACTTAGCAAAGCTAGTCTTCTGTTGTCAAAGGAGAGAGTTCTGCTTCGCCAGAGACGCCAGTTAAAAGTTCATGATCCAAGCTGTCCACACAGCATCCTCTTGTTAGCTAGAGACAGTGCCTATGAAGGTCATCTACACATTCTTTATGTGTACTTAAACTGATCTCTGATGATGTTCCAAGCTTCTGCTATTTTAGAGTGGTTTCTAATATAAATTAATAGTTGTGCAACACAACAATTTGCTACAACCCATCCTTTTGGGATATAAACCAATCAAAATTTTAATTCAACTCTCCTACATCTGAACAGCCTGGCATATATTGTCTATAGGTTGTAACAACTTTTAAAGATCCTAAATACAAACACTCACAGGGGTCTGATATTTCATATCTCACTTGCCCACATGGTATGCTTAAAATCAAGTTTATTCTCTTTTTTAAAATTTTAATTTAAATCAAGCTAACATCCAATCAAGTTAATCCCACATAACTATTGAAAATTTTCTTTAGGCGAAAAGTGACTGTTTTATGATTGTCCTAACACCTGATAGCAAATGCTTACTTCAGGCACTTTAGAGTTGTGTTTATAAAAAAATCACTTGCGAGAGTGAAAGTATTTCTTCACTGAACTGCAAGATTATGAGGAGATGCTAGAACTAATAGCAAACAACCTATCTTAAAGAGAAGTAGCAATCTAGCTGGGATTTTCAGGTACTCCACAAGGTCTGATTTACTTCTTAGGGAGCTATCCAACATGCAGCTCTTGCACATGCATACTTGAGGGCGCAGGCCCTGTTTGCATTGCATACCCTCATGTGTAAGGGTATATAAAAATTTATGAACTATGACTTGAACAAGTTCTCTGTGTGATGACTGATAATATGGATAATGTGTATCATTTCCTTGGTTTTGAATCTGTGGTGGTCTAATAGTAACAATGATATAAGTGATACTTTAGACTACTTTCTCAACCTAAGCTAGGTAACAGATCTGTGAAAGGACTCAATAGGAAAAACATCCCTGCAGAGAATTTACTATTCTACTAGCAAATGAAAATACTTGCAATGCTTCAGTAATTTCAAATTATACGGAAAGTGAGAACTGAGTGAGAGAGATCAGTTTGCTTAAAAAAACAAAATTATGAAGTTGTATTTAATCAATAGGTCACTTGTCAGTGGCAACATCAGACTTTGCAAAGTATTTAACGTAGCAACCCTTCAGTTTCCAATCCAAGGACATATCCAACTGATCTTAAGGGCATTCGGCAACACAGAAGGAATATCTTTGCTGCCAAGGAAGACCAAATAATCCTTCTGCAACCTAACAGGGAGAAAAGAAGAGTCAACCAGCAGAATTGGTACTTGGGGACCTTTACTAAATACCTGCTATATCTGGTAAGCTTTATCAAGCCAAGTACAATATAGTTTTAACAAGTGGTAAGTCAGTCTTCCAACTAGGATACAAGCAGGAAGGCAAACACAGAAATTAGAACTTACAGTTCATTTTTAAAAGAACAAAAACTGCAGACTTGTCTATAGAAAGGCTCCTTCAAACAACACTTGTTATTTCTAATGACAGCTGAAGAGCTAGAAGAACATATCAGAATAAACAATCTTTAAAAATATTTGGACTTCCAATTTTTTTTTGCTTTAGTCTTAAACAGGCCAGAAGTTATTTTAACATGCTCACTGTGAACAACTAAACCTTGTACTTCCTTCAGCATTTAAAATCAGGGTAGGTCAAACATTTCACAAAAGCCACTCATTAAAACATCGAGAAGTTTTGTAGGGAAACACTTTTATATTTAAAAATTAGCATCAAAATTTAAACAACAATTTCTCTCTGGAAAATTCAGTATTTGTTAAATTTTTCTTAAACAAATGTTATCTCTAAAATTAGATAGTAACCTGTTTCCAAAACCAAACCTTGCTTTTAAGAGTTCTTCATTTACATCAAAGTATTCATTACAAGGAAAATTTAAAATGAGAAAACACTCAAAAGTATCTTTACAGAATCAGTACACACTTGTTAAATCTGCTTTTATCACCTAAATAATTGTATTCATAACAAATTTATCATGCAGCTAATTTAACTTGTCTAAGTGAAAATAAGATGCACTATATTTGCAATATCTAGTGTCAGGGGCCACATTTCAATTATTCTTCCTACACAGCATAATGACACATAATTAAATTGTAATCTTGCCAAGACAATTTTACACATTTCCTGTAAATACACAGATCAAAGCAAACTTATTAGCCGTTAGAGCATCTATCATCCTCGTAAGTCACTAATCACTTTATGGCAGCGAAGATAACCAGCCAACATTACACACACTGTACTTACACTGCAACTTTCACTAGTTTTCATTTTTAACATTGAGTAAGCATTTTACTGAATTTTAGTATGACAATTTAGGTTACCAACATAACAGATATTATAAACGTGACCCATAATACACCATAAAGTTAAATTTATACCACAGCTCTCCATATTAATTCTCAGTATTAAGCAATCATTGTATAGGATACTTGCATTTGTTTAGAAAACAAGATGTAACAATTACTATAAAAATAGTATCAGCCACCTTTTGCATAAATAATGCTATTGTCTATTCCAATGTAATCCTAGCAGATTCATGGAGAAGCCCAACAGTTTATAAGTGATCAATTCAGACTTATTCTACACTTCAGTATACGTGTATCAAAAAAGAAAACAAAATACAACGCAGACAAAGCAAGTAAATGTTTATCTTACCATATCTATAGTTTACAGAAGACAACTTTTATGGCATATTACTGTTTAAATCAACATAAACCTCTATTTATTAGTGCAGAAACATTTTATTTGAAAGCTTACCACTTAAAAACCTATACCCACCTCACAAAATAATGTAAGCTTGTCATCTGGTAGAAGACCATTGGCTTCATCTAGTAAAAAATCTCTTCGGATAAATTTCTTAAAACCCCAGTCCTTGCCTTGAACAAATCGATATGCTCTTTGGCTTTCTGATAAAACACAGTTATGTACAAATAAAGCAAGTTAAATGAAAATATTAACAAATAACAACACCTAAAAATTCTATATTAAGCCTAAGTGTTAATCCAAAAATGAATCAATTTAACACATCTGGATCATATGTCACATTTTTAGGAAATCAACAACTGATTAAAACTTTTTAAAATGTTGCAATAGTATTATTTTATAAAACACTTGATAGAACTTAGTAGACCACAATTTGCAATTCAAACCATATCATCTCCTTGGATGTTATCTTAGGCACCATCCAGCAAGACAGGAGTTTTTCAGTTAATGTTTAAGAAAGCCAATGTATCAAAACAGAAACTCTTCACAGGGAAGTACCATTACAATGAATTTGTCATCACAAATGCATTCTGACAACACTTCTGCAGTTGTCATAACAATCTCTTTTGACTTCTTTCTGAAATGGAAAATCTCGTTTCACAGGTTGAAACTATTTTCAAGTACAGTAAAAAGCATTTAAAAAGCAAAACAGAAATAAAAGCTTTCAAGTAACAAACTATTTCTTTGGTCATAAAAATATATTATTTATATTTACCTTTTAGCCACAGTTACAAGAAATTTTTTTTTAATCCATCAGATTTGCTGTGACCACACAACCTTTTTTTTCCAGTTCTAAGGTTCACAGCCCGCAAAAGGGTTCCCAAGCTCATATTAGTGCAAATACATGTAATTCAGTAAGTTTAGTTATTTTATGTGACACATTCACTTTAAGGTGGCCACTTGTTCCACAAACTGAACCAGAGGAAAGAGCACCATATATTTTTACATGGAGGTAAAACACTGGAAGGAGGTTATTTGGGAATGACTTTGAATAAGTATGTAGAATAAAACATTATTAATTATATTTAGAAAGATCATTCAAAATGAAGAGAGCAAGAATACTTCTAATACCTGTGGAACAAGAGAAAAAAAAAATCTCAAGAAGAGTTCTCCAAAACAGAACTTTCCTTTCCTTCTAAAAGAGCTGGGCAAGAAACACGTTACCATTTCGTTTGTTGTACGGATACATACTTTAGCCTTCAGGAGAGAAACTTAGAAGTTTATGTCAGGAGTTTGTTATAAAAGCAAAGTAGTTTTCATGACAGAATTTGTTAAAATATCATTCCGTCCACAATGTCCAAAATAAAGACATCAGGAAAGTCAGACTTCTCTACACTAGTTAACTTGGTAGCATCACTGAAACAGACTTGACCATGTAACACACTGCGTGTGTTTGAAAACAGACATGTATAATGCATTGTCCTCACTGCCAATAGCTGGCAGAAGTATATTCATAACAGGTTTTCACTAGAATTAGGTCAAGCAAAATATGTTGTACAGGTTTTCATTGTGTTTTTTTAACACAATGAAGAACCACCCAGGAACTGACAATGCAGGAGGTGTCTATCTCTGTCACTTTATCACACTCTCATATTCAAACAAAAAAAAAAACCCCTTACCCATGCAGAGCACAGCAGCAGAGAGAAATGCATTTAATGAAGTGCAGTGTGGGCTTTGAGGGCGACAGAACAAATGTAGAATACTGTTCACATTTTTAAATCTGTACGCCAAAGAAGAAAAATTGCCATTTTAAAAAATACTGTTTAGTTTTAGCATCTGGATTAGTGTTTTCACATTTTTACCAACTTGCCAAACGCTCACAACAAACCTCATTAAATGAAATCATGAATTTGATTTCACGATTTCATGAATTTCACCATCATGAAATTGGATGAAAAAATAAAATCAGAAGATCACATTTTGAAAAAGGTTCAAAAATTTATTCTCTAGATGCAGCTCAATTCTTTATGCTGCAGACCTAGTTTTTACCGTTATCAGCAAGAACCAGTGTTAACCCTTTGAAATTAAGTGATCGGTAGCAATTTAAGTATACAAAACCATAAAAATAAAGCAGCATGAAAGTGTAAATGCATTTTTCTTCTTCCTAATAAAGTCAAAATGTTAGTTCGTTACCTATTTTATACACAGCCTCATCACTTGAACCAGCAGTCTATGCATGAATTACCAATTTACAAAGGACATCTAAAGTTGGGCATCATTATACTGTATAAATAAACATAGAGCATCTCCAGAAGCAGATGGTAAATGGCTGGAAAGTCCAAGAAATAAGATTTCTGTTGGCAATTTCTCAAAATGAAAAGATGTTTATAATTCCAGTAGTGCCAAATACAGGACAGCTACTATTGCAGAAACTGAAGACACATCTACTCATAGGACTTTTGGTTTTTAGCACATTGTGATTTTTAGCATTTAAAGTACCACTTGGCTAATAAGATTCAGATTCTCAAAATCCCTCCATCTTACATCATGTATCCCTCATTGAGGACAGCATTACGAAGAAAGTTCTCATATTTTCTGGGAAGTCAGCACAACTGAGTGCCTCTCTGAACTGCCCGTATACTCATACACACAGCACGGGGAACAAAGAGGAGGAATTAGAGGTCTGCGTGCAGTTACAGGGCTACAATCTCCTTGGCCTCCGAGACATGTTGGGATGGCTCATGCAACCGAAGTGCTGCAGTGCATGGGTACAGGCTCTTCAGGGAGGCGAGGCAAGGGAGCTGCCCTTTACATGAGAACCACAGGAATGCATGGAGCTCTGCCTTGCGATGGATGATGAGCCAGCTGAGAGTTTAAGGGTCGGGATTAGAAGGCAGGCCAATGTGAGCAATGTTGTGCTCAGTGCTTGCTACAAACCTACTGTTCAGGAAGAAATGTGACTGGAGATTGGGTCCTGGTGGACAACAAATGACCAAGAGCCAGCAACGAACCCCTAAGGCAAAAAAGGACTGGTAGCATCTAGTTAAACATTAGAACAGGTTGCCCAGATGAACTGTGGACTCTCCATCCTTGGAGATATTCAAAGCACAACAGGTCCCAAGCAAACTGCTCTGCTCTAGCTGACCCTGCTTTCAGACAATTTCCAGAGGTCCCTTGCAACCTCAACAATTCTGTGATTCTATGATTATCTCAAAACAATTTTTGATGCACATACTGCAGTTTCATTCAATTACAATACACCAATCCACTACTGGACTGGAAGACCATGTCAAGCCAAAAGCCACCATCCACCAAATGTATATAACAGTGTAGTATTGTTCCTATAATCTCCAGAACCAGGATGCTTGCAGGGATTGGAGCAACCAACTTCATCAGTGGGAGAGGATAGAGTGAAACACATATTATTTACTTTCCTTCCAAAAAGTCCAACAATTTAATTTTTAGATTTGAACACAGTTTTGTGGGTTTACTTTAAAGATTACAAATGGGCCTAAGGAGAAAGTAGCATGAGCTTTGGGTACAAGTACTGGAGAAATACAGATTTTTCCAAGAAATTCAGAACAGACCCTGCAAGATCTCTTAAGTCCCTGGAGTAGGAGGGAAGAAAGGTAGATAGATTCTTCCTATACAGCACTAGCAACAGCACAAACTCAGTGCAGACCAGCATTAAATTACATGCTTTCATGAGAATGCCAGCTTTCCCAAAAAGTGTTTCCAATGAAGGCTGTGCTTACAAGCTTGAAACTAAGAGCCATACATTTTTCATATCAAGAAGGCATTAAATCTTATGCAAATAAAGATATTTAAAATGTAAAAAAAAAAAAAGGCAAATAAATCACCAATTATTTCAAAGTCTTCTAATTCCTTGGGTACATGGCTCATGTTTTTAAACTGATTACAGTGCAAATCAGATGAAATAGACCAAAGCACTGTAAAGGAGTGTCTAAAAAAAAAACCATGCATGTCCATCCTAATTAACTATGGAAATCAAACACTTACTTCCACTGTAGCTAGAAACAAGCAAATACACCCCTACTAACAGGACACAAGAACAACCTGCTAGAAAAGCTAAGTGACAAGAGTCTGGAATGATGGCGGTTAGTAATGTGCTGTAATTTATGCTGCTCAGGATAGAATTAACATAGCTTAGTGATCAGAAATGTTGGAAACATGAACAAGATTTTTAATTAAGTTTCAAAAAGGGTATTTTAAAGTTTATATCAATAATAAATTCTGTTCTCAACTGAAAAAAAATGACAACTCTGATTTTCTTTGGGATGTTCTTACAAATCCACATGCAATACATTAAGATTCCCTTACCCATTGCTTTTGTTTCTTCTCTTTTAGCATTTAGAAGGGAAAATTTGAATTTTGCTCTGACTTCACTTTTTGGACAACTGACTAAAAGCAAATATAATGACAGGTAGTCTTTGCTTTCATCGTCTAATCCCTTTGGATTCACTCTCAGGCACCTGAAAGAAATGCAGAAATTGTACATTTTTAAATAGTACCCAGAATAAATTCAGAAATAATTTTATAAGATACAATGGTCCAGCTACCAAAAAAAATGTTTCCCTTATGACTGTTGAAACTTTGAAATTTGAACCAATCTGTATCTATAGTAAAAACTTAAAGAAATGTCCAAGTTTTAATATTTACTTGCAATTTTACTTTGCAACTTTTGCAAGTGGAAAAAAAACAAATATCAAAAACCAATGCAGTTGCCAGAATAAAGACCTTACCATTTCATTTTGTCATTTGGCCCTGATGAAAAGGTAGAACTCTTTAAAACTTCACCCATTTCTTCTCGGCAAAAACTGAAGTTATTAATGGTCCACATGTAGGAAAATTTTACTACTTTAACCTGAACAAAAGAAGTAGAAAATGTCAATACAATTGAACTTACACATCAAGCATTAACTATAAGAACTAGTTAGATTGTCAGCACAACTCAATAATTCTAGATTTTTTAAATTCCAATGGTTTATTTTCTAGTAATAATTATAATTTTTTATGTAGGTTACCTGTGTGTAACACCAGCTTTCAGCCACAGGTCCACTGGACATCTCCCCAGGAGGAGGTGGGGTGGGAACCCTTGACATTGCCACTTATTGCAGGTTTATAGTATCAAGATAGCGATCCAAACTTCAGTAATTCTCCTAAAAAAAAGCAATTCATATATTTTGTTCACCTTTAAGTGTGAAAAAAAATCCTTATTTTGATATCCATATTACTGTGTTTACTAAATGATGTGTCTGAAAATTGGCTTTGGTATTTAGACAAGCGAGGTGTCACACATTAATGACCACTTGTACTCAAAATCTGCACGCTGAACACTCATGCAATACTTTATAAAAACAAGTGCCTATGACACATCATACAATACCACTAACGACATTATTTCAACATCACCTTTGCAAATTACCACTTTGATCACTCCAGTCATGTTATAACTTTCTTCAGGATCTTCTTCTTTGATTTGGAGTGTAACTAAGGCCTTATGAGCACTCAGTTATTAGTACCAATGCATTAGTTGTCCACACAGGCATAATTCAGTCCTGAAAGTGCACCTAGCCATCTGGGAGTAGAATAGGTTCAAACACTCCTGGGATTTCTCCAGGGAAGGTAAGAAATTAAATTTGCATTTAAAGTAGTATTTTCTTCGCACATTTTTCATGGTTGACTTGTATCTTTAACATCAACAGATTTGACTGAAGATCTATAATCGCCACAACCATTGCTTGTTCCCTATCAAAGCACAAAGCTGAAAAACAGTTAAAGTCAACTCACCAACTCTGAAGAACTTTCTAATAACAAATAAACCAATTTAGTTATGGATTATCACCTAACAGAGCACTACAATTTCTCCTGCCTATCAGAAATTGAGTCACATGCTCAGATTCATCACATCTAGCTACAGACACTGAATTAGTCAGCCTACTTGCAGTAGCCTTTGTACATAGCTAATGAAAGAAGGTGGGCCTGTCAGAGGGTAGCTGTGGGTTACCGGGCTGACTCTCCTTTAGGTAGGGTTTGCTGTCATCTTTAGACAGGTTCCTGCCAGAAGCACAGCTTCTCACTTAAGCAGCTCCATTAAGTTGCTCAAAAGAGGTGAAACAAACCCTGATCAAACCAGATGAAAACACAATTGTTTCTGCCACAAAACATTTTCTCTTAGTACAGAAAGTTTCTTTAAACATATGCTGCTATCACTAAAACAACATCAGAAGACTACAATCTTCCTGCAACATTTGAGTGCTTCACCATATAGGTCTTTTGGCTTGTGACAGAAATTGTCTTACTCAAAAGATGTGATGGCACATCATTAATCATGTTGGAACTCTTCCTCCAGGGATAGGCAACAACACTTAAATGAGGTTTTATGCAAACATTGGCAAGAAGACACTGCAAGACCACATGCAATTCAGTCACGATGTGAACGAGTTCGTTATTCCTACGGGAAGAATTCTCTGTGAATCGCTATGATCCTCGCTGGATTCTTTCCCTCCTGCCCTTCTGGTACTGCTTCTCACTCACTTGCGATATGAATTAGCCCTTCCACATTAAAGTTTGCTGACATGGGAATCGCTCTGAATCACAAATGTATAAAACCTTGAGAACAAAACTAGTTCTCAGTTTTTATCAGATGAGGAAGCAGATGCTATATAATCAGATCCCTTAATGAATCTCTAACAACAGATCTACTATGACAAGATAAAAAAAAAAATCATTGCATAGGTCTTCTGCAAGACATGGATCATTGAGACACTGAAGTGTAATCACAAATACAATTCAGCTCTGTCTCATAAGTGACTTTTTTGCCAAATAAAACAGGCATTTATTTATGGCAATCTTCAGTACTTAAATAGTACTTTCCATAAATGAAAACTAGTAACAAACAGCCACCCTAAATTTAAGATAATGGAACTTGGTTGCTCCTTTTGTTTTTAAGCAGGAATCGCATGTATTGTGGAAGCTGTGTTTACATAGATTTTGTTTAGAGGTTTACAGTTTGTTTTGATTCTCTGTACAGAACCACAGAGTAAAATTACCAGGAAGGATATATGTGAACATCCCTCTTTCATAAAGCAAACATTAGTACTTCTATTATCATCTGAACAACTGAAGCTGCTCCCCAAATACGTGACGGATTTTATATAGAGCCATATCCTGAAAGTGTTAGAACAGCCTACCTCAGCCTTACTGAACCTGTTTGCTCTTCTTCAATTCTCCTAAACTAATACCAAAAAAATATAGCCCATTCCATATTCTGTCATTTGCATGAGATGTACAGGACTGTCTCATCTCTAATCTGTTCCTTAATTCTTTCAGTCCATTAGACCAGCCAGCTCCTAGTAACCATGACGGAGTAGCAGATCTGAGTCTAGCTTGCTCTGAAGGAGTCTCTAAATTGAAAAAGGCTGAAAATAACTGCTGCACAGTATCCTCTTTAGAAAGCGTTCAGTGACCTTATGCCAGTTACCAGTAGTTATCTGCCCCCTCCTGCCTCACAGCTAAACCAGCTTGATTCACTGAGACTAACTCTAAGCAAAGGTGGTTATTTTCAATTATTTTCAATTATTTTCAGGTCCGCCTGCTGCCTTGTCTCTGTACCTGTTCTTCCCAGGGCATTTGTGCTTCAGAGGCTGCTTACACCTGCTGCATGGCTTTTATTATTTATTTCAGGTTCTGACAAAAGCCATGATTTTACATAAGTACACTTTTCAGATCCTTATGAATATCTTCATCTTTTTGTAAAGTTTCCCATTACAGCATTAGGACCAGACAACTGATTTTCATGAGGTCCTGATACGTTTTTGAGGAACAGATTTGTACCTCACTTTTTTGGCCTGGATTTACTAAGCCAATCAATTTTTTAGATTGAGAAAGCTGGGAGGAAGCAATAACTTTAAATACTTGATATCATACTGGGAGACTGTGTTGAGGAGTAGTTATTTTTTAATATGCCTGGATGCATCATTTTAAAAAAGAAACCAACCAACAGCAAACTGAACAAATAAACAAAACAAATAAACTGGAAAATAAATAAAGAGAGCATCAGATGCTCTGTTAAGACATACTGAAAGACTGCCAGAGAACAGCAGGGAAACAGTTTAGCAGTACTGCTGATCTGCCCCTCACTTAATCCAGTAAATCAAGATTTGGGTGTGGACGTGGAGATATTTACCAAAACTACAAGGCAAAAAGAGAACTCAAGCTTCAAAGGTGCTATCTTGAAGCACAGAGTTGTTTGTGGAAGGAAGGATTTTTTCAGTCCCCTGACTGACACTCAGACCAAGTGGGCCCCCGCATGCCTTACTCCGATGGTTACCAGGGCAAAGTGGACCTTGCATGAGCAGGTTGAAGATGAGAAGAAAGATGCATCTACATGCTCAACCTTTGTTCTTTGTACTATACTCTGCTTGCAGAGAAGACTCAATACTACTTTGAAGAAAGCGTTTATGAATCATTGATTAGCCACTGTCATCAGCTCCAAAAAAAAAGTTTTTCAAGTACCAAGCCCTCATCACAGCCTTTTAGATCAAATGGTTGGGAATAGATGGAGGTGCAGTTCACAAAACTAGTCTGAGAACAACTGGGCAGAATTAAATCAATAAAGTGCAAAACGACAGGCCTGTTATCTGCAGGATGAAACAACTTAGAGGGACAATCTTCATGCCAGAACCTGCATTTACTCTTCTGCAGGCTATCATGAACAAAGCAGAGGTGACAGGACACTATCAGGTAACACCTCTGGGAGTTTTTAGGCAATGCCATACCTGTCTGGACATGGCCTAACAAACCAGTCAGTGTGGCCATTTTGCCAGGCAGAGGTCTCTGACCATCAGAGGAAACATGCACCAGGAACACTAAAACAAGTTTTAATGGATGAGGGCAAAAGACGTTTTTGGCTTTCAAAACGGAAATTAGAGATGTATTTTTAAAGTGCGTCAAGCAGCTTTGTTGTTTATGTGGTTGTTTTGGTTTTGTGTATGTGTTCTTTAATGAAATTATATACCCTTACTGATTGCAGTGTAGCACTGATTCTACTCTAAGAGTTTGCTTTCGTTATCTTACTTCAAAGGAGGGAAGAAGAGCTCAAAGGTACTCCCAGACCCCAAACATGATGGGCTTATCACTTCTTCTACTGCTCTTTTAAGGACAGTATTGGTTTCACCTGCTAATCCACTCTGCCAAATAGACCAGTCTCTGTTAAATCAGGATCTTCATGGAGTTGAGTACTAACTGCATAGCAGTAGTGGGCAAGTAGGCACAGATAACACGAAAAAAAGTGATTTTTCAAAGCACATTTTACTCAGGAATCGATGGAAGTATGCTCCTATTCAAATAATTGCGTTAAACTTGAAGCCATCTGAAATTGATTATCTCTAATCAATTACCTGCACATAGGGTGTAAAGAAAGCACGGGCTGCTGTGTATTGTAAATGTACACCAAATTTCATCAAAAGCTGTATCAGCTCTCCATTTTCCTAACTTTTAAGAAGGGATCTTAAGATTCAAAGCTACTCCATATACCAATATAACATGAATTTTATCAGACAAGCATATTATCTTGTTTCCCTTGACAGAAATGGAGTATTTGTCAACATTATTCCAAATAAAGTTACTTTTCAATCTCTCAGAGCTAGACAAGAACACATTCCCAGTCTCTTATGTCTCATGTTGGAATCATCTCAACAGCTTTTTCCGTTGGAAAAATGACTAGCTCATTAAGTACCACATGCATATAAACACACAAAGAAGAGTTTTCTACTCCCCCAATAACAAACCTGCAAAACACTTCATAAACCTATTTGAAGAACTGCCCTAAGCATTAACATAATCTTCTGCCAGCTCTCACACCTAAGGGCAGAAGCTCAGTGTAGCAACTATATCCTAGTAGTTCTTTCAGAGTACTAATAGTGCAACAGGTGCATACAAGCAGGTGTATATGTTAACTAGTGACCATAGCAGCGTTTTATCTTTGTATTTCAGTAAGGTATTATAGTCAACAAACTACAGGCAGGAATGGCTAGACATTCTGCAGAAGGCAGCTTATCCAACACACCCCAAAAGTCAAATCCACCCAGCCTGCCAGAGCCTAACCCACAAATCAGTTTACCAAATCAGTGACCCTGTCCTGCTCCCTCAAAAGCAAGACAGAAAACATTTTGTGAAACAGATGATCAGTTCCTGCTGACTTTCTCTCTGCTATCCCCTCTTTCCAGGGCTTGAGCCTCCAGGATCAAAGTGTTTTCCTCCTGGGCTGTCCATATCTTGACACATCACAGGACTTCCAACATTTCACCACATGACAGAACCGAACATGAGTGAGTCTGGCACATTCTCAAGTCCTCTCTAGAAACTGAGTAACAGAGAAACATTTGGCAGCAATGTCATGGTGCACTTCCAAACCATGACGGCAGAGTCTCCACAATGCCCCAGAAAGAGGCTATGGAGCCTGTCTTGCCCGAAACATCAAATATCTCTATTCAACAAATACTTCAAGCATTTAACAGCTAATGTAAAAGTTAGAGTAACTTACTAAGAGTGACTGATACTAAAACCGTTTAGCAGTCTCTAAGGAAAGCCTAATAAACGACCATACCATCAAATCCCACGTGCATGCATTGCATATTTCATTTGAATGTTCACAGTCTTTTCCTGAACAGGGCTTAACATTTCAAGAAATGCAAAGCTGTTATGAATTCATTTTTCTTTTCCTTTGGAAATATTGATATTTCATCACTGCCTGAAATAAAATATCACCTTCTGAAGGTTAACTGGCAAGTAACACCCTGTTCCTCCAACTTTTTATTCCTAGTAAATGCGTAACTCAGAACTGTAGTTGTACAGCCAAAACTTTGGGTTTAAAAAAAATGAAATCTCAAGTGAATAAGCCTTCCACTCAATAAAACCAGTTTCCAAAAACCCATTCGAAACAAATATGCTCTAGCTAGAGATACTGATTTCACTTCCTCTCATTAAATGATCACCAGTGAATAAAGTATTATATAGTGCTATGTAGTATATATAAGTATATATAATACTATCAGTATTTGTTATTCAAGAAATCAGTTTTGTTTTTTTAAATTACTGAGGCATCAAATTGTTGCAAAAAACCACTGAATTGCTTTAAGGTTCACCATCTTATCAGTTCTTGGGTGAGAAAGAATATATACATGAAGCGAAAGATGAAGGAAACAAACCAACCAGATCAAAATAAATGGTTAAGTCTGAAGTGAAATCCGTGTTAAGGCCCAAGACTAAGTTACTTTTGCACCCTTCCATCTGAAGCAATGCTCCAGTTGACTTGTGCAGTTCTAGGTAGCATCAACTGATGAAGGCCAAACCACGTAAGAGCCAAGAAAGCCATGCCCCTTTCTCTTTTGTCACAGATGGCCTTGTGTAACAGCCACCCATCACCATGTCATGTTTACCCAGTAGCATGAAAATCCTGTGGCTGATTAAACTGGCTTGAATACTGCTCAAATCCACACAAGAGACGTCATCTTTCTCACCAAATCTCAGAGACTTAAAAAAATATCCAGTTGAAGAGAAAATTTTACCATTTTTTTCCTCTTTAAGAGTTTGTTTTGTAAGCTGATAATGCTTACAAAAATTCGTAAGTTGTTACTAGTAGGAAAAAAATCTGAACTTTGTAAAAGATAGAATTGTTTCTTAACTAGCAAGATATGCATCTCTTCAGAATTGATTTTTTTTTAAAGAATTAACGCATATTTCCTATATAGCTAACTATTAACTAAATTTTCTGCTGGATAAAACACAACAGAATAACAGGCATTTTAAAGGTCTATTAAGCTTAGGCAGTTTTCCAATTTGTTCAGTATCATCATTTGCTTCTCTGAAAACAGACTCAAGATATACCTAGAAAACTTAAATAATGTTTATTATTTATTGATTTTAATCCCTATCCATCACTGCCACATTTGAGTGAACAGTATTACTAATGCTTAAACAGTTGCAGTCACATATATCCAAACCCCCTAAGTTACAAAAACTATAGGCTGAGGATATCCTACATTTTACATTACTTGTAGTACTTCTAACATACAAAATGTTTCCTTTTCAGGGCAAGCAGAAGGGAATAGCAGTTGGGCTACACACGGGAAAGCCCTATGACACTTTCTGAGGAAGTGAGAGGTCTATAATAGGTAAAAGGAAGGTTTGTTTTTTTAACATTAATATTAAAAATGCTTATTTAAGTATATGTTTGCTTTGGAACCACACAATAGCAACCAAGCTTACACAAACCTAAACCAGCTTTGGGGCTTAAATCATAAGCTCTGGCTGCTCCTACCGGCTTCATGCTGAAGATCTCACCCTTGCCATCCATGAGCTCTGCTGGAAGCTACCACTCAACCAGAGGAAACACACACACTTCAGCACCCACATCACAAGCCAATTCATAACCCTTTCCACAGTTCTCCAGTGGGGAAAAAACAAAACAAAACCACCACAAAACACAGAACTATCCTGGACTGGACTATGACAGCTGAGAAACTCTGTATACATCCCCTGTCACCCCTGCTCCAGGGACAGTAAACTCCAGCAGAGATAGGGCAGGCAGCTGGGGTCAGAGACATCTTAAAATAGCTGCAACTAAGGCTCCAAAATTTGAAAGCACATCCTCGAGGTGGTTCCAGCAGAAGAGCCCCAGCAAAGCAAAACCCATCATGTGTGAAACCCCCAACTTTTCAGGAGGACGGTGTTGTAGCTGTAACTGATAACACCGAGGTCAGCAGCTCAAAATTAGAAAAATTAGTTGTAAAAACCATAAAGCTGAGTACATGCAATTTTCAGTCTTTTCTCTGAATTTTCTTTCCTATCCTAAGCCTTTGAAAAAAAAAAAGCTGAATTTTACTTCAGCTGAGAAAAAAACTAGTGCCCAGCAGAGCTTGAACTGTAACTGTCTCGTTTACCTCAGCCAAGCTTATTAATAAAAAAATTCCTCAGCATCAGCCTTGCATTATTGTTCTGTAATATAGGAAACCCATCGCACTCCTGATTAGATAACACAGACCTTTCCCTACAGGAGTCATTTCTGCATTTCCCTGGAGAAGAAATTCAAGATTATTTCTTACAGCATATTTCAATTTCATTGCCCGGTCTAGTTTTATGGGACCCAAAAGATAGGTACTTCCACCATGATTCCTCTTGGGAAGCTATTCTAGTCGAACAATCTATTGCTGTTGGGCCTTTTTACTGGTATATAGCCAAAGTGATCTTTTCCCCTCCTTAGTTTCACTCCATTACTCTTACTCAAACAAATCACTGGCACGTGAAAGTACATTAAATGAAGACTTTTTTTCCCTAAATACTTCAGTTACACACAATCAAGAGCTCATCAAATTGAAAATGCTAATCTTGAGTTCCATTTCTGCACATGAAACAAATATCCATATTAGCCAACAGAATGTTGACTTCAGTTTTAACAAAAAATGTCTTTCTCCAGCAGGTTTACTGTTAGTTTGAGATGTTTTGGTTCAGGTTTTTTAAATTTTCTTTTTAAATTCATAAGATTTGTGAAAAGCACTGGACTATACTCTCTGAAGGCAGATGCCTTCATTTGCTGCAGAGGAGTTGTACAGAGCAACAGCAGCATAGTGCTCTCCTCATTAACCTCTGCAGATTGTTATCACTCAAAGTTCACTCGGAAATGGTATAACTGCTTTCAGCAGCTGAAAGCTCACACTCAGACATTATCAGGACAGGGTTTTGATCATTCGTTGCCTTCTTACCTACCATGGCAAGCAGTGGGCACACTTGTGCACACAACTGCACCTTCATAGAAATTGAGACGTATCGCTCATCTCAGGCCTGTTCTATGCCTCTTATCGAACCAGTCACAGACAGTATTACACTTCGTGCAAAAAACTGATACTGATAAGCCAGGAAACTGGAAAAAAACCAACACACCAACAAAACCCAAACACCTACACATTGATTTCCAAACCCCAAAACTCAGTTCTGCCAGAGGACCAAACTGCATTCGATATTAGTTCATCCAAATAGCCTAGAAACTGATTTCAGTGGACTGGATATTAAATTTCATCCACAACACCTGATTAGACAACATCCTAGGAGAGACAGGTAGGTCAAGAGGTAGAGCTGCACACTCACTTCCTTTGGTGAATATGACATAGGAACCTTTTAAAGGGTAACTATGAAGACCTGATGAAAGCCATCAAGGCAAGCAAAACTTGACACCTCAGTCAGACTGCAGCTAAACAGGTTCACATACCCACAGAGATAAGAAAGAAAATCCTAAAAGTTCATAGAATATCTCAAGTTGGAAGGGACCCATAAGGATCGTAGAGTCCAACTCCCAACTTCAGTCCAACAGAGACTGCTTTCTGAAGTTCAAAGACAAGTACACAATTTCTCCTATTCCAATGTTTCAAAAGCAGCCAGATTTTAGTTGTTTTGCTTATACTTTTGGATTTAAGAACAATTCCAAAATAATCTGCTTAAGATCCATTTTTCAACAACAAAAGTGATTCAAACCTTTGCAGTTTCCTATGCATTTTCCCACTTACAGTAGTCTTACTTGCTCAGAACAGAAGTAAATTTTCAAAGTATCCGTTATCTCTCTAGACAGAAAAGTTGAGCAAACTCAGCAGCTGTAAGCTTTTAAAATTATGGATTAAAAAGAGTAAGTCCCAAGATGAAAAACCAGTATTCACATTTTTTCCTCACAAAGATTATTTCTTCAAAATTAGTTTGAGCATTGAAAGATTTCTATGGCTTTCAATTTCCACAGAACCATTTGATGCCTCACAAGAAAAGACTACTCAGCAATAACCGCTTCTTGTTCTGCAACACCAAGCCCCACTGCTTCTCCAGCAGTTGCAACTGCAGAACTCACTGCTTGATTTGCAACCTCAGACTGCTTACCCAGGGTGAGAGGGAAAGGGAGCTGGGGATGGTGCAGCTTATTCCACATCAGGCTCCCCTGCTACAGGTCTTTCTCCAAAAGGCCAACACATCATCCAGTCACTTGACAAAACCTGTGCAAACTCTTTGAGGGTTAGAACTGAAGCTATATTCACAACTATAGGAAAAAAGCTGTCTTGCAAAAAGCCCCAGTTACCAAGGTGTGAGTGTGTAAAATCTTACTCACACCCTGTTGAGGACATTCACTCACAGTCCTCAGCACAGTCTCCTTACACCATCGGTTTGTTCCTCTACAGGTTGAGTGTTTTACTGAAGTTTAAAAACAGCAGCAAGGCAAACACAACACAAACAGGCTGACAGAGGTCTGTCAGGGTTGCCTGCCTAATCTGAACACAGTTAAGCAGATTTCAGTTTGACAAAAGCAAGGGGGTTGATAAAAGGTAGTAAGTTCTGTCAGACCAAACTCTTTTCATAAGCTGCTTCAGCTGCCTTCGAGAGGCTCTTGACAGCGACATGCTCCACAAACCACTATGCCATGAACTACCACTGCAATCAGCTGTCTTATTGCCACAAGCAGCGCCTCTGCAAAGCATGTTGCTTGAATAAGCCAAATATCCCTCCTTGCTTTGCTGATGCCCTAGCACAGCTGGGCTTACAAAGTCCTCCACTGGCTATGGCAGGTAAATAGATCTGGTTTCATCTTTGGTGCTGTCAAATACAACATACCAAGCACGGACGCAAGTCTGCTGCTTTTTGCATCTGCCCACGAGACCTAACCCTGCTGTGAATCATCTTGATGAGGCCGCCTTGTTCAATGTAGCACAGTGCAATGCCTGTGGTGCAGCCACAGAAAATTGCTTTCACAAAAAAGAAAAACAAACAGATGGAAAAAATGCAATTTAGTATCAGGAAATCCAGAAGTTAGCTAACACCAACTGACAAGCCCATCTTTAAAAGCAACTCTGAAAACCTCTGTGAAGGCTTAGACACTATAATTTATTAGTAACCCAGACTAATGTTTGATGATGCTACTGCCATATATTTTTCCTCTCACCACTCAGTGAGCGGAGTCTTACTAATGTTGGAGGGGATGGAACATTTCCAAACACAACTGGTATTTAAATTATTAAAAATGATGCCTGGCCAGTAAAACAATATTCAAAAATACTGACTACAGAGTAAAGGTTGATTTTGCTTAATAATCTTATTAATATAACTAATCATAGCATCTAACTCTGGATACAGAGTTTATCACATACAAATTTTGAGCACACTACTGCCTATGCAAGATTTTCTTCTACCTCTACTTATGTCATGCTTTTCCCCCCGCCCCCATTTGGGTTTGGTTGGGTTTTTGTTGTGGTTTTTTTTTTTTTTATTTTAAAGAGAACAACCACACTTTAGGAGAACATTACTGGTAATAAGGCACTTTTTGCCATAAGACAGGAATCTCCCTAATCAGAAGCCTCTTACGGGATGTAACACTATTAATTCAAGTCTTCCAGATGTATTCACTGTACAATTTTTTTCCTCAGATCAACCACATGCCCAGTATATTTTTCAAAACTTGCAAAAATGTAATTATGCAAACTTCTTCAGTATACAAAGTTCCAGTTTCTTATAAACTATATAACCCATTGCAACACAAATACTCTTCTGCTGCTATTTTTAATGTAAAAGGTTTGTTTGCTATATGCACATAAGTAACAAGCAAAATCTACCGTGACATATTCTGCAGGGAGATAAAAGAAATGAAAACTAGATTTCATACTTTCTATTCCTCCAAAACCACCGTATGCCAAATGCAATACCAGATCTAATGGTAAGATCACACCAACTTCAACAGTCAGTACAGCAATACATGATATCTGCCTACAATTACCCCAGGAAAAGTTTTCAGACAATTTGGTTTCTAGTATAACATATCCAGAACTGAAATAGTATAACTCAAGTCTTTAAACGAGTTCATACAGACCATAAGCAGAATTTTCCAAATGTGTGAAAAAGCACCTAACAATAGGTACAAATCCAGATGTATGCAAATAACTGTATGCTGCAATGAACTTCACACACATCAGACACAATACATTAGTTTAAATGACTGTATTTTGTCCTCTGTTACAAGAACAGTTATTCAATTTGATATGTAAACATCAGTGTGACCACTGGAACATACTATATTCATAATAAGGAGTTAAAGTTTAATATTATGATTATATGTTGCCCCATCCCAGAAGCTGAAGCAAACTATATTAAGCACCTGTTACCCAAATTCATTACAAAACAGTTGTGATTTTATCTTCAAGAGTTTCAGTTACAAACAAGTGACTCTGAAATTAAACTCATTTAACAAGGAATCCACCTGTTTTCAAATTTAAGAAAAATTGCGCCCAAAGCATGCTGTTTTGTTGCTTATCTCTATAGATTAAGTAATTCAGAGCCCTATTGTGTTAAATGTTGCAGACAGTAAACAAGTGCCACCTCTAAATAATTTTAAGAAATTATTAGCTAACTAATCTGAATCATTAGATTAATACATTAAGCACTCAAATCAACAAATGATTTATATCTATATTTTATTTCAGCTTAAACCAGTGATTTTTTTACTTAAACTCCGTATATTGAAAACGGCTGTCCTTCACAGGCTACAGGCCATGCTAATGGAGAAAACAGATCCATCAATTAGAAACTAAATATGAATAAAGCCAGGAAAACTAAAACTTTTGGGAAGAGTAGTTTTCCAAAGAAAAAGTCAACATGGAACAGAGAACTAGAAAGTATGACACCAAAGGAGAAAGTTATACCAGCTATTCCTCAGGCCAGAACGAGTTTTGCACCTACACGTAATTTCAGTTGTTCAGGAAGCAACAAGCTGATGCAACTAACCCCAAACCCTTTTAGAGACACCCAAGTCTAATTAACTTTCCAAACATTTAATACACAAGAAAACAAGCCATTTGAATGAAATCAAGTGCAAGACATAGCTCCCCCCATTCCCTTCGTTTCCATTCGTAACCCTACTTACAAATTGATTTTGCAAGTGACTTGACCAACTGGTAAGTGAGCTCTTGGGAGGGGATAAACATTAAAGGAACAACCAGGAAGGAGGCCAAGAGACAGCTTGGCTCCCAAGTTTCACCCAGTGATCCTCTCCACTGCACGACAGAGGCAGGTACAACTTAAGAGGTTCCCACCCCATGAACTTTGGAAGTTTCCCAACTGCTGGAGACATTTACTTCAGGAGCAGCAGCACTGTGCCAAGAGCTACTCTGTTGCATTCTCCCTGGCACACAATTGCTGCTTCTTTCTATAAAGCAGCCAGTTAAATTACACCTCAAATGATAATTCGCCTTTGAACCACTTAAGTCACAATACAGTGCAAAGAGCAAAAGTCACATGAACGAAGGTGGATGGAACTGACACAGACTGTTCACTACTGATAAAGTACCACTAATTAAAGGCTAAGCAGCTGTCTATTCTAAAGCAATCCTACAGCAAGAGTACAATCAAACTAGAGCTTCAAATAATGCTTATCAGCTAAGTGAGCTGAGATCTAAAGTTGGTTTTGAGACAGCTGGTTTTCATTAAACATTTACAGACACACAAGAAGTAAATTACTATCTTGCAAGTGCTCACAGAACCCACCAGCTTCATTCCATATATTTAGAAATGAAATCAAGGGAGAGCACACTAGACATTTCTAATGCTTAATAAAAAAAGGTTACAAGTATATACAGCAGCCTCTTTTATAGAGATGGGAACTCAACACAGAAGTTCTTCTCTCCATCCACCTAGTATTCAACTTTACACAAAGTCCACTTTGAAATCACTTAGTCCATGTTTAATCTCTGAACAAGCACCATGGAAAAGAAACTAGTTTTTTTGACTAAAGCAGCTGTCAAATTCTGAAAATAAATAAATAAATAAATAGAAATAACAATAATAATAATCACAAGTGTTTTATGTCACCTATTTTCAATTATTTCCATGGAAAGAAAAAAACAAGTAACCAATGAAAACTGGCAAGCATAATATTTTTCACAAAAAAAAAAATCAGATTATAAATGGCTTTTGGGAGATACAAGGCATTATCAAGGGTAAGTAATCTAACTCAGGGAACTTGTACATGTGAGCTCTCTAGATTATTCCATGCCAATGAGCCTCTGAATCAGCTGAAAGCATATCTCACTTTCCACTACATTTCCTAAATGCAAACACTGATCACAACAATGTTGACAGATACACACATGCTTGAAAAGTGATTCCTTGTAAAGAACATAAAAAACTCTTTATAGCTGCCAAAGAATAATTTTAAATCAGGTTACCAAAAACCACATCGGAAAGCTATTAAACTCAGGTAAAATGGAATCAAGAGAATTGAAGGTTTTTTCTGTTGAAGCTTTCTCCAATACTGAGCATATACTCCTGCCAAGATTCAGCTGCACCACACAAGTTGAAGAGCTAAAACATTACCAAAAAAATGAAACATTTATGCAACACTATACACACTCTGTAACATAGCATACACACTGCTTAAGAAACCCACTGAACTAGGGCAAGGGACCATCTTCTCTCTAACAGCTACAACAACATCTAAATTGCCACTATGAAGATACCTCTACCTCACACAGTTGCAACAATTCTCCTCTAAGTACTGAGTACAAGCTGAAGGAGAGATTTCCTGCTTCCTTTTGAAAGGACAGTTCCAATGAGAGCCCTTTTGATATGGGCGAGACAAGAAGAAATAGAAACAAAGAACTGGAAAGTCTCTTGCGAATACGCACGAGTTTTGCAGAGGGAGGAAAGGGAACCAAGAGCCAAGGTATGAAAACTTCCTGGAGAGGACAAGTCTGGCATGATGGAGCAGGCATTAGGCAATCACTGAGGCAAGGGCCTTCTATTTTGTCCTAAAAATGCAGGGCCCAGGGCACACATGACAAAACCCAGAGCCTGTTTGGCTACCCAACCGCTCTTCCTCCTCAGTCCGATGACCCCTGCAGAGTCAGGAGAGGGCTGCGTGTCCCACCAACTTCACTACACTAGTAGACTGCTGAAACTATCTAATGCACACAGGTTAATATGTCACAAGTACATCGTTGTGCTGCCCTATCATTAGTTGACTGTGTGGCATGTTAGCCACCATGATTTGATGGAAATGGTTAAGGAAACACTAGCTGTGACTCCTAAGGCGGCAAAGCGCTTTAATGTAAGCGGTGAGGGAAGACCTAAAAAAAACAAGTGGGAAGGAAGAGCATGACACTGACACTTTTCAAAGCATTAATGTTTTGATCCAGGGCATGGTATTTTGAAGATCACAGGATTTTATGATTACAAGTATCAGGTTACTGCTTCTAATGAGTGTAACAATCTCATTTAGATTTCCTTACTCTTAGCCGTGTTTTGCCAAATACACAGGAAGCAAAAAGGGCAGCATGTTGTAGACTGCTTTTTACAGAAATGCCTATAAGGACCATATGAGCCAGTCACAAAAAACTGTCAGAAAAAAATATCACAAACATTTACTAGTCCTCAACAGGTTGGGGGCAGGGAGGCAAAGAGAAGGGATGGGGTAGTTTTGTAATGCAGGACACACAGAAGCTTACTTCTGTGCATACCCCAGAACCTGGAATCAAATTCAACAGGGCAAATTTCTAACTACAATCATTCCTACAAAGGCCTAAGATGTAAAGAGAAAAAAGTGAACAGATAAGGTAGAGGTGCGAAGAGACTGTATACGAAAGAGTTGGAAAACCACAAATGCAAGCAAAAAACAGATGAAGAATGAATAAAAATTCTTAACTACACTACCTACTACTGTCCTCAGCTATTTCTTTTCCACTTGAAACTAGTTGTCATAACACAAGCTGATTATCTCTCCCATATATTTATGTTTAGGTGTTTTCAAAGGCACAAATATTAACAGATAAGCACAACATACAGAATAAAAAAAAAAAGTAGTTTTATAATGTGTGATTTCAACTGAACATCCAAGAACCATAACCAGTATGCATTGACAGTTGGAATCAGTGATTAGGCCAGAAAAAAACTTGGTGTTTTTTAAATTCATTTTATATTTGTCCATAGCATATACAAGTTTTTAATAGTAACGAGTAGTTCACAACACCTATGCAGGTTCAGAATGTAATTCTTTATTTTCACTGACAGTTTAAAAGCAGGCTGCAAAGTACTAAAGTTAAAAATTTGGCAGAAAGGCTGTCTCAAGGCAATATAATACCAAGGATATTTCTGGATATTTAAAATCTCAGGTTTCCAGAAGAGAGTTAAAAGTAGTTTCTGGTGATGTACCAAAGCCTGCCATGTTTGCAGCTTTATATACAAAAGGCATATTGTTTAAAAATTATTTTCCTTTTCCCTAGCAAATATCCACTTACAGAGTGGGGGGAATAATACTATGCAGCAGACACACACTGGAAATCCTTCACAAACATTTACATTTATCCTAGTGACACAACCCAGGAGGCCCAGATAGAGAAGCCAGGTAAAACACTTTCAGAAATTATGGTGACTGCTAAGTGTCCCTCTAAGAATGGATTTTTATTTCTAGAAATAATAAAGTCTTTAGTGAAAACAGCAGAAGGAACAAAACCTTTTTTTTCCCCCAACAGTTAAACAAAATGCCTTGGCAGTCATACAAATGGCTCAGCTTCAGCACCAATGTGGTACGAATTCCTCTAACCATATGGGATATCTATCAAAATAATGCATTCTGCAGAACTGATAAGAATAAGGAATGACCCAGCTTGACTCTCACAGATTGTTCTTCCTGGCAGGAGGTTAGAAACAATCCTTTTTGTTCAAATACTATTTTTCTAAGTCTTAACACCATTTTAGAAGACAAGTTAAGAATATCTTCACAAAGCAAAGCTACGTTTTAAACTAAACCACCGATTTTAGTATATCGCAGTTCAAAAAAATATTGTGAACTCATCAATAGTGCCCACGCTGTTTTCTTTGTTTTGCCTTTTTTTTTTTTTGCATTCTGTATGTTCCTTCTCAACTACTACTGCTGTCAAACAACCTTAATATGATGCAAATTTCACTGGACTCCAATGAATTTCAGTAGATGACATCATCAGGTGAAAACCAGTATTAGTCAACTCCACTTCCTGACCACGTATAAAATGGTGCACGCAGCACAGATGAATCAAGCACCAGCTTCGAAACATTATTCACTGGCTGCTACAGCGTCCCCGAAAGTTTGCCACAGCCCGAAGAAGTCAAACGCCCCAATTTTAAATTTTTTTTCCTTACAAGATGGGAACTTCCCAGAACAAACTGTCACATCGCGGTTCGGGGGCACAAGGGCGGCAGGCGGAAAGCGAACCGCTAAGCGCTGTTCCGCAGGAATGCGCTCCGCAGCCGCGCAGCGGAAAGCACTCATGCCAGGCCTGCACGAGCCCATTACGAGGCGCGTCCTGCCCACGGTATGGATTACATACGTGGAGATAACAGCAGTCACAAGCCCCTTCGGTGCGTGCGTGCCGGGCCCGCGCCGGCTCCCGGGGCGGGGAGGCCTCGCCAGAGCACCGGCGACGCGCTGAGCGGGCGCAGCCCGAGGGGAGGGCCCCGCAGGCCGCTGCCCTGGGCGGGGGGAGTCGGGCCCGCCCCGCCGGCACGGGCGATGGGCAGAGGAGAGCACAACAAAGGCCGGCCTCCCTCCCCCCCCACCCCACCCCACCCCACCCGCCGCTCTCCTCCCGCCCCGGGCTGTACGTACCGGAGCGCGGCGTTGGCTGGGCGGCGCGGCGGGTCTCATACTGCCGAGGCGGGAGAAGGTGTGGCGGTCACCGGTGCCCGGCGGGAGGCAGAAGCGGCGAGGCCGGGCGGTGGCGGAGCCGCATCGCTGCCCGCGCCGAGACCCACTGCCCGCCCGTGCACCGCGCTCGGCACCCCCCGACTCCCGTACGGCCCCGCTCCCGCCGCCGCTCCTGCCGCCGCCGCACTTCCGGGCAGGGAGGGGTCACGCCGCCTCGCGCCGCGCCGCTTCCGCCCGGGCCCTGGCGCGCGGCCCCGCCCTCTCCCCCGCGGCGCGCGGGGCGGGGCGCGAGGTCGGCCGTTGGGCGGGGGCAGGGCGCGAGGCCGACCGCTGGGCGGGGTGGAGGCCGTGGGTGGCTGAGGCGGTGGCCGCAGCGCACGGGTGGCCTGTTTGGGGCCCGGGGAGGCGGGCAGGCGGCTGCGGGCAGCCGCGTAGTGTCCGGAGGAGGCGGCGGGGCGGCCCTAGGAAGGCTCCGGGTGAGGAAGGGGCGGGGGGGCAGCCCAGGGCTTTGCTGCTTGATCTTTCGATGGGGTCGGGCGGGAGTAGCTCCCCTGAAGCAAGTGCCTGCTCATCACCCCGCTTACCGACTGGTTCACGCTGCGGGACGGACTTGGGGCTTCTGAGGGCTCCTGTTTTTTGTTTTTTTTTTTTTTCAGCTGCAGTTAACCTGAAAATGACACTCCTGAGCTTCATCGGCTGCCAGGTATTCGAATCTGAGGAGAAGCAGCCCTACGTACCTGCTCCCACACCCACAGTGCTGATGTTGGGCTATTGGCATCTTACCCGATGCACAGACCTGCTCCTCACTGGCACAGGCGTGGGCTTCGAGTCCTTCACTGAGCAGCTCCCTGACTGGGGCGTTTCTGTTCCCTCCCACGTATGTTCACCACACAACAGTTTTGAGAGTTATCGGTCAGATCTGTTTTCCCTTAGCCGTGGAATGAATTGCTCTAAATCATTGACCTATCTTCCTAGTTGCTTCTAAAAATAAATGATGTTATAATTGTAAATTCTACATACAGTACTGCAAATGTCTTTGTGGAAGGTTGGAAATAAAACTTAAGCAGTATTTTTTTTTTTCTTCCTAACGGCCAGAACTTTGAGGAGAATATCATCTATGGAGACAATTAAGACTCAGTGACAACTTAATTGCCTCCTTTGAGAATGAGCACTAAGGATACATATAGACAGCATTGTGCTGCATAAGGATACCCGAGGTAGCAAGGTTTCAAAATCAATGCAACTGCATAAGTGACACACAGTGCCCTGGATAATTCATCCTGCAAAGCAGAACTGCACTGACACCGCCATACTGCTTTTTTTTATTACTGGTTCACTCACAACTATTTCAGGAACCTGTCCAGCATTGCACTGTATTTTCAGATGGCTCAGCTTTTTCTGTTTGTTTGGAGTCTTTTTCATAGCAGTCCTTGTAGGAAATAGCTTTATGGCCAAAGCCAGGACTTACTCCATTTAGCTGAACAGGATGCTTGGAGGAGGACCAGGCCGTTACCTTTTACGTGGCCCATTACTTAGAAGAAAATGCAGTATACCTTTTTCTGTTGTATGAAACACAAGTACAACACAGATGATCAGGATTCTTGGTATTGTGAGCTGAACAGCTCGGTGCTTGGAAATGCTGTTGCAAATGGGAAGTGAAAAATGCCCATTCTTTCACAAGACAGAATTCAGTCTCCGCTACTGGAAGTCAGGGGTGCATTCCTAGTTCTAACTGAAGAGTCTGTAATGGGAATCTTATTAAATAGAGTAACTTAGTACATAGGAAAAGCAGTAAGCCAAGTGAATCCTCATATATAGTAACTACCATCTCCCTTAAATCCTACTCTAGAGAAAGTCTGCAAAGATGGATCATTAACAGAAGCTGTGAAAAACACATATATTTGTCAACAGACAAAAGGTGAGATTACAGCTCATGCATTCCTTGGGCTGAAGAGTTCTTTTGCTCACTCTCAGATATATAATATTCTTGGGGGGATGAGGGGGGCAAATGCGCCGCAGAAGGGCATGTAAATGGTTGCCAAGCAAAGCAACAAGCACTTTCCAAATCTGGAGTCTCCAGCTGGTTTTAACAGGAGTTTAATTTATTTTCCTATACTTTTCATCCACTGCTCAGTCCTGCTCCCTGCTATCCCCCCTTAGATTCCCATTTTCATACCCCAAGTTTGTTTTTCCTCTCAGCACCAAATTAAACTGCACCATGTAGTACCAGCCTCTTGTATTGCATTAAGGTGAAATACTGTCACGTCAGGATGCATTAGTATTATTTGCATTATGGCTGCACTTACTGGGTCAATTGAGATAAGTGGCCCTTTATGCCAGGCATTTTACAAAATGTATGAGACAAACACAGAGTTTGTAATCTAATTAGACAGAAGAGAAAATGGTAAAGAAAAGCAAGACAGGGTGGAGTCATTAAGCACACTTACAGAACAAAGATTCTGGCAGAGACCAGAGAGAGGACCAAACTTTCCTGAGACCAGAGTGAATGCCCTGGATCGTACTGTCTCAAACCAGACAGGAGGCCCTACAGGAATATGCACTTACAGTATACACTACTTTGTGGCAGAAACTTGGTGTTATTTTCCCTTTTCAATGATTTTCAGGAAAAGGTGCTATGTTACTTTGTTGTCTAAAAAGAGATTAAAGCCAAAAGAAGAAAAATGTTGTTGTAGAGGTTCTTTCCTCCCAGATTCCACTGGGACAGAGCAATGTATCCACTGCATTGTGGTGCCATCCTTCATTGGGAAGTCCTGAGACTAGACTAGACTAGAATATTTCAGTTATAAGGGACCTACAATGATCACCTAGTCCAACTGGTGATATTCCTCTACTACAGTCCATCTGGATCCCTTCTTGAGGGCTGACTTTTTCAAACACATTACCTAACAATTCTTAGGGGCTTCTTTATAGAATAATTTTACTTAAGAGTGCTCCTAGAAAGAATAAGGAAGCAAATTAACATACGGTTATAAAAGGATTAGTATTTGGAGATTTTAATTCCTCTAGTATGGACAAGCAACAGAGTCTTTCCTCTTTCCAGGGTGATCAAGTTTCAGGCTGTTGGGACTTTCACCTTCGATAAACCCTTCAAAATACAAATTCTGTCTGCTGTACATTAAATGTAAGATTTATGTGCTTATATTTGAAAGAGAGAATTCTAGGTTATTGACCAGATTTCCTGACCCTTGTTTTGTGATATGAGGTGAACTGTCTGAATTCAGCTGCTATACACAGTGATGTTAATTCTCAGAGCATGTAAAATAGATTGTTTTCAGTATTAGGCATATGAGCAGTCCCACAGATTTAAGGGGAGTAGTTGCATATGTAAACATGCATTTAAATGATTTGCAAGATGAAGTTATAAGTGGGAGTCATTCTCTACCCAGTAGGTAGCCACATTTCAATGGTGAAATTCTATATCCTAATTACAGATTCATTATAAACCTCTTTGAGATCTTTTTTGGTGAAAGGAAGTATTATACACATGTACACATGCACGTAAGCACATTACTGCAATATGTTTTCAAGATTCACAACAGGATTTTATCACTAAAATAAGGTTTTAGAAAGAAATTCAAGACAAGAATGTTAATTTCATCTATTTTTCAATCAAGTTAATTATTTTTATTAACTTATGCTAGACAAATCAATGGCAAATGACCCAAGTGTCTCATGCTTTCTGTTTTCCTTTCCTGTCTGTTGTCCACATGAAAGCACTTTCTGGAGGAATCATGATAAATTCATGATATCTTACTTTATTCTACCTCACTTACTTTTAAAAGAGCAAGCAGACAACATTGCAAATGTGCTGCCAAGATATATGGGTGATTTTGCATTAAGTAAATGCAAAGCCTGATCTAGCTGATGAGAGTCACAATTTTATGGACAGTTTTAAAAGTGTACAAAATTTCATCAGGGAAGTTTTTAGTCTTTTTATAATATAGTGGCTTTAGAATTTGAATTGTTTAATGGAATTTGGAATTCCAGGGTATTAAGGCATTACCCAATTTAGATTGAATTTTCCACCTTAACTTTTTATATTTTCCTTCTAGATTTTCTTTCTGAAAATGAAAATAGTAAAACCTGTTAAGCTGCAACAAACAACTCATTTCTTACAAGTTAGTGATACAGCTCTAACACTATTCAGTAAAGTTTCCACAGAATGGGTCTTTACTTGGAAAGGTCAATGTTTTGAAACCAGCACTCTTCACTGTAAAATATGTGCCAGTTTTGGCAGAAAGGTTTTAGCAAAGATGCAACTTCTTCTGAAGGAAGAGGGTGAGACTGTATGAATAAACAGTGTTCCAGTGGCTACAGCAAACAGCCTACAGGTGTTGAGCGAGTCAGATTCAAGTCTCTCTTTTTCCTGATTCAGTGACAGTTTTGATCTCCTATCTTTCACGTCACAGATAAAACCTTAACCACCAAGCTACTGACCAATATGAAATTAGAATCTTCCCTGTTTATACTTTGTACAAACAAACATTAATTTTAGCAGAGACTTCAACTTGGCACTTCCAATCTTCGCCTAAGCTCAGCAGCTGTTCTGTGGTGAGCTTCCCTTTCTTCTTTCATTAAAAACAATTAAATAAACTCTTAAAAGATTTTAATGTGAAATGTGAAAACATTTGCGTTTCCTAACTTGCACAAGACAGGCAAATGTTTCCCACAGTTTTAGTCAACTTTGCAACACATTTTAGTTCAAGGGAAGCTTATGTGTTAATAGCATAAAAAAGAATTGTTAAATAGAATTTGCTTTGTATTGTTGCGTTCCTTTCCCTCAGTTTCTCATTCTCTGTTTTCTCTATTCACTGTTACATTTTAAAACAGGTAGTAAGGACTTCAAAGCAGGTATCATATCTTCCTATAGATATTTCTTTAATGCATAATGGCAGAAAACTCACTGAAGAGTGGTTGCAGCACTGCATGACATTAATTTTTTCTGCAGAATGGTGGGCTCCAAGTTGCTGTCCATCTTTGGTGAGTTCCTCCTCAGTGTTCTCTACCATGTTATCACCAGTTTCTCATCCAAAAATTTCCCAGGTTCCTTTCAGTAATCCTTCCCTACATATCTTCCACCTTTTTCCTTATTTTTCCTTCATGTGTGTATAAGTTGTTGCATTTATTCATATCAGCTAGAACTCCACAACTATGACTGTATAACTGTGTGCTGTGTCCCAGGTTCTTTCTACTTTCTCTTCACTGCCATTGCAGTGTCATCAAGGATCACAAGTAAGATGGCAAACCAGTGGCATTATTTGATATGCTCAGTAAGACACATACCTGACAGCTAATTCTGCTTCCAGGTTGATGTTCCCTGCTGCAATCATGACATGTTTACAGGTCTTTCAAATTAAACAACCTTCCTCCCACACACACATGTGTACAATGAGATTTTTTTTCATAATGTGAAGTGATAGGCAGTCTAAATGGAGGAGTCAGTACTGCTGGCTGTGTATACAATTAAAAACAAGAACTACAATAGCCATTGTGCTTTGTTCAGATTTCTTTAGGAATATAGTTTCCCAGGCTGTAACTTGGAAACTAAATACATTTCTGGATGTGGTAAAATTTTTATAATAGTCTTTAGTGGGAAAGATTTTTTTTCTGGTGGATTTAACAGATTCTTTTCAGGTCTTGCTAAAGGACGAGAAAGCTTCTTTTAAGTTCTTTGCAAATCAGCATTCATGTCCCAAAGAAAAGTAAAATCAAAACCTGTATTTTTAAATGTATTGCTGAATCTTTTCCTCCTCTACACCCTTCTGCTCTCCAAAAACCAATGGAATGCAAAGGGGCATACCCTTCTACACGTTCGTTGTTTCAGAGAGTGTGGAAACTTCTTTTTAAAGCAGAAAGCAACAGTAAAGAGCAAATTTTGCTTTGTGGCTTATACTCATAAATTTGATAATGAAGCCAAATGTATAGTCTTTTCCTTATTTCAATACCAAGTAACTTTTAAAATGCCTTTAAATGCCATTTTCATAGACGGAAGAAAAAGCATGAAGTTCTGAATTTTATGTAGGCCACAAACATCATCTGTTATAAATTCAGATAAAACCAGCTTCTGAACATAATTCAGTTGGCTCAGAGAGAATACAAATAGATTCACAGAAGAATCAATAGATTCTTCAGTGAATTAAGATCAAGTTGCTAAGGCACATTTAGAGGGGAAAAAACACACCTCAATTCAGAATGTGAGGAGGACAAGTTGTTCTGAACTTTATTACCTGTTTTGTTTTTGAGATTTCTCTGGTGTTGCCTCCTGAAATGGCCTCCTGCTTCCTAGCTGATAAACAAAATCCTTAATTATACTACTCACGAGAGTAATTTCCAGTATCAATATTCCCCAAGTTCTCTTAATTTTTTCATGACAGGACTTGGCTGAAGTTGTCTCTACACATAGTAAAAGCCCAGTATTCCTTCTAACTTAGCATTTTATAAGACCGAACTCTTTTGTCATATTTTGCAAACCTAACTTTTTTAGCATGGGGCACTAAATATATAACTTAATAATGTCTAAAATAAACCAGCACTGTTTTTTCAATAAATGCCTATTTTTACAACTGCCAAACATACAGGACAGGATATTTACTGATTTTTGCATGATTGATATAATTTACACATGGATTTATGTATTACACATGCAATTCCCTATTTTATTCAATTCTGCATATTTCATAGAAAAAAATTCTTCTAATTTTCTTACTGTCTTTTTTTTCCTATTGTGCAAATTCTTGTAGGAAATAATACATATGGAAAAAAAATGGAGTTTGGGAGAAATATGTAATTTTTAAATTGAAAGCTCATGTTTTCACGTTTTATACCTAAGTTGACGTCTATTCATTCAGAAGGTTAATTAATCCCTAAGTGAAACATGCTTTCATTATGTATCAAACAGCATTTTTGTTTGATCATATTTTTTTCATAATTTTTCTGAGAAATGCAAGCATTCTACTGTCTATTTTTTCTAATTTTTCAATTTCAGCATCCCCCCCAAATCATAATTTGCACAACTTTATTCATCACCATTAGCTATAATTTATCTGGTCATTATAAATTTTATGTAGTTAAAATGTAAAGGTGCAACTATCCTCCAAGTAAAGTTAATTTAAAAGCATACTGGACCGTGTACACTAGATAATAAGCAATACTTACATGTATTTGTTTATAATAATATGTGTATAATAGTAGTCAAAATAACATAACCTGTGCAATAACTATGAGTTTCTATCGGAAAATCTTCTAAGCAGAATGGTTCCTGAGTTTTGCTGAAAAGACATGGGCTCACTGAATTTAATCTCTAACAAATATTGGAGATTTGTACAATAAGTGATTCAGTCTTCATTATGGATAGAAGTAAGGCTATATAACATATCCTGAATACCAGAAAAAAAGAAAAAGTCAAACACCTTTCAGGATTATTGGAAGGACACCAATACAAATGCTAAATACCAAGCTAAGAACACAGAACAGCCCCATGATGATTTCTAATAGAGTTATGCTTGATATTTGAAATTTTGATGTAGCCAGCTTTTTCATTTTAGGATAGTAAAGGGGTTTCTTATCTATTTTTATCTATTTTGGCATCTATTTAGATGTAACACCTTTTTACATATCAGTGTGTTCTTTAAGTACTGTAGTTCTCATTAGCACAGATTTTGCACTGTTGATGTTTTCATCTGGTTCATTTGTCCTTGCTGGCAAGCATTTTGTGTCTCAAGACATATTATGATTCATAAGCTGAATAGCTTCCTTTTGCTCTGGGATTTGAGAGACCAGCATGGAAGTATCCTATTCCTAGAGTAAAAGCTCCAATGAATAATGTAGTATGACTAGAGTGTATCACTCAGTGATGGAGATATTTTGTCTGTGTAGATAGCTTAAAATTGCTGGTCAGGAAAAGGTAGATTAAGGCAGATAATGGTCTTCTGAGTCAGATTTTCTCTGGCATCAGAAATATAGTGATATAGTGATAAAACAGTATTAGAATAATTTTGCAGTACTGTAATTGGATGCAAACTTAATTTTAGCTTTCAACTGCTTTACCAAATTTACATAACACAAATGCTACTTGGTGAAGAAAATTAATGTAGTAAACTCTCATGCACATTACGCTTAGACAAGGTCAAAATCCCACTTTTATCAAAAGGTGAAAGTAGCTTCTTTTTTTTAAAACAGTCTGTTGACACCATTGATTTGGAAAGATGTGAGATTTTCAGTAATTATACGTCATGGTACGGTATATTTGCATACGGGTTTCATTCCATATCTATTCATTAAAAAAAGAATTTTCCATAGTTTTCTCATACATATATTAAAAGCCCAATTTTCTTGCAACTCAAAGTTGAGTTGCTTAATTTCTTTTGACTCTTTCTTGCTTTATACTTTGACTACTTTACATTAAATAATTTACGTTTAGAATCTGATCTTTTCATGTGGCTGTTTTATGCCTGAATATCTCTATTGATTTCAACAGAATTATCCATAGTGATATAGAAGCCAGTTCAGTAATGGTTGTATCAAAAAAGCAGGAATTCACCATGGAACAATTGCAACATATTGTATTGAAAATTCAGAAAATGTATATAATAATTCCCTAGTAAATCCTGGTGATAAAGACCAGGTAGCTACCAGACTGGACAGGTATCTTGCACGTCAGTTGTTGCATAATTAAGATCTGTAATGGTACATAGCCTTTGAATTTTAGTATTTCAAGGTGTTTTTACAAATGTATAATGTAGTTAATTAAAAAGAAAAAAGTTAAATATGTTAATGCTGGATAACTACCTTGAACAGCCTCTAAGTGCCAACAAATCTTGAAGTGTGTTGTCTCAAAGTCATTAGCAATCATAGCTGAGATTCTAAAAAATGTCTTCTAAAAACACAGTCAAAGATCAGATTTGTCATCTAAAACATATGTTTGGTCCTACAAGTTTTAAGATAAAAGAAGATGACACCAGCATCTCCCCAAAATGAAGAGATTCAGAGGAAGCTGTGATCTTATAAACATAGAATAGCTTGAGGCTATCCAAGGTTCTCTAAGTCATATCTCCCTCATGATAATTTTAACATCACTGCTGAATGCAGTCAGTTTATTTTGAGGGGCAAGAAACAATACCTGGCAAGAAAGAAAGAGAGATCAGTTGGCACAATACATAACTGTATTTCAATTAATCAAAGTGCCATTGAAATACTTCTGATTGGTAGTTTTGGTACTCTGTTGTTCTAGAAATCTGGTCTAATTTTTCATCCAGTACTCTCTGAAGGAGTCTATGAATTCTATAATGTCTGGATAGAGATTATTTAGTTTTAGTACTTTGATCAGTCTTTTTTGACAAAGCTTCATCAACCATTACTGAGATTAATTTTTTCTACATGCTGTTGTCAGTGTCGCTTCTCTCAAACTTCTTCTTAGCACCTATATGCAAGTGGTTAGTTTGCATCAACAGAGGGGAAAAAAGCAAAACAAAAAGCCCAAAACACACTGGAGGAAAACCTCACATCTATACTTAAAAATTACTTATATAATTTTTATATAATTTATATATAAAAATGCCTTATAATTAAACATGACTGTCACCTATGCTGAAAACAGTTTATGCTGGCATGTTTTTATTAATATAAAGAAACCTATAAAAGTAGATGCTTTCCAAAGTGATATTTCTGGTCCTGAGAAAAGAACTTGTCTATCCAAGTTAAGAAAAGAAGAAATAAGTAGTATTAACCTGCAGAATGCAGGCTACAGAATTTCATTAGATAATTCTCATGTCAGGCCTAGTAACACTTCACCAAAGTCATGTATTGCTAATAAGTATATCAGTTTTTATTTCAAAGACTTTATGCAAGGAAAAGGTCTTTCACGTATGTTAATACCTTGGAAGTACAGGCTAACTCAAAGCCTAGAATAGTGGGGGAAATTTTGTGTTGGTGTGATAACTTTGTCAGAACAGCTGCATGGAATGTGAAGGAAAATAAATCTTTGTCTATAGAAATAACTTCCATAGGTGACTCTGAGAAAGCAGAAAACCTAAAGAAAACCTAAAGCTAATGACAAGACTTTTTCACTAGGTGTACTATACATGCAGATAAAGAACATTTTTAGGCAGTGAATGCAAACCCTTAATATAGGAGGAAATTCAAAATCAAGAGAAATTTAAGCTGGTGCCAGGAGGAATACTGTAATGCTTTTAAAATATGCTTTAAATAGAGGTTTCCCCACACTGTTTTTAGAAATGTGTATGTATCCACCTGCAAAAAGCCAGTTCTCTAGGAAGCAGTTCTATTGCAAAGAATCTACTCCTGCCTTTAATGGAAATGTGTAAGTTCTCACCTTCTGATATGGAACAGAAGGATCCACATCCTCTGGATAGTTCCAACTACCGGTTTTCTAGACCTGTGGTCCTATCTAAACTCTCTGTGTGGCATCCCTAGCTTCTACCCTTGTGAGCTCCACACTACATCAGTCGAAGGAAGGACTGTTAACACTGAGCCCTGCAGTTAACAGAGAAATAACTGTGCTTTTACTCCGTCAGTACTATCTGCTTCAGGTAAATTGACTTTCAAAGTGTCTGACATGAAAGCTCATTCTAGACAAACTTTAAATGATCATCCAAGTTATGATGACGATAGATAAATAATTTCGAAGACTTGTTTTCATTAGTGAATCGCAGCTATTTAACAGCATGAATTCTTTTCCATTGAAGGGAGAGAATTCCCTTGTACTTGCCAACTATTTATTGCAGCTAATACTACCTTTCACTTGCTTCTAGTTCATTGACTACTCATGTGCATAGAGGTGGATACGTCTTACCTCATAACTGGGTGCACCTTGTCTCAAATGCTTTTACCCGAACTTGGGAATTTCTCTCTTTTCTACCTAAAAGAACAATCGCAAGAGGAACTTAAAATCCAGATTGTTCATGTGAGTTTCTCATCAGTGGCAAATATATTTACTTATGAAAAATGTGGATGGTGACTTTGTGTTTCTGTTGGCTTATTTAAAAAGATAAGTCTATCAGTTGTTGAATGGTCAATGTTACTTGTTCTTCTCTCTGTGCACTATATAATAGAGTAGTTAGTTCATAGCAAGGTTGCAGATATATAGCATGGCATGCTTTTTAATAAAGCCTTAATTAGCTCTTTTGAAACTCAAGCAACCTTAGAAGTGTAGGGCCTGTTTGTACGCTGTTGCTGACTGTTGTGTCTTACCTGAAAGGAAGCAAATGAAGAATGGTGTTAGTGCTAGCCATGAAGATAAAGCTTTAAGTTGAGCAGCCATAATGGCTGAAAACCTGCAACATTTGAAGCTTTTCCAATTCGTATGAGGAGTCTTTCATGCAAGTAGTAAATCGGATAAGCACTTAGATGAGAAGTACAAGTTGCAAGAGAGTAGAGTGTAGATGAGACAGCACAAATCTATATGCACATGACTCGGACATTTGCCACAGCTCTAGGATTTCTGTAAGTATTAGATAAAGAACAATTTGATTGTAAAACTTGAGCTGTTACTATTCAGCACTTCCTAGATGAAATTTGATGTCATTGAGCAGAGTGATGACACCCACACCATGGCAGGAAATGCAATTAACAAGACAAAAATGCAACACCTACAGACAGGACATCTGGTTACCTGGATATCCAGACCAAAAAGAACTTGCATGATATCAGAAACAAGTATTAAATCTTAATTTAAACTGAACTGACCATGAAAATGATGATGAAAAAATGATGATAAAATTGGGGTTTTCTTCTTTCTTTTTTTCCTTTTTCTTTTCTCTTCTTTCTTTTTCCTTTTTCCTTTTTCTTTTTTCCTTTTTTCTTTTTTTTTTCTCTTTGATTTCTGTACTTTCCCATTGGGAAGTAAGGACACAAATGATTGACACTCTTACTAAGAATAACTCCTGAAATACTGGAATTGGTCATAAGTGGGATGATGGGAACTGTGACCTGAGACAAAATGAAGCTGTAGAGTGAGAAGGATCAAAACATTAATAGCCATTATTGCAGAGCAAATACAAAAGTTCAAGGTAAAGGAACTGGGAAGCAGACACTATCTGAGAAAGCAGACATTGCAGTTCAATGTAGAGAAAACAAACAAAAGGCAGGAAGTAAAATGCTTAGCCTAAAATATTACTGACAGTTGAGTGGGCAAAGAAAGTATTCCAGTATTTGTTCCCTAAAGGAAATGAAAGTTAAAGCACGTGTGAGCACATATAGAGACTACCAAGAAAGAACACAAGTTGTGTGACAAGATTGTCTCCAAGGTTCTCCATATGCGTACTTATTATTCAGAAAAAACTGACTGATGTTTTTGCCACTCTGCAATAAGACCAGTAACAACTTGGGTTCTGGCTGGCTGGCAGAGCTGCAGTCTTATTCCAGCAACACTAATAAGCAACTGATATGTGACCATGAGAAGAGAACTTTAGCATTGTAAGACCAGTGGACTGGCTATCAAAAAAATTCCTCACAAGATGATATACTGTTCCCTGAATTTTTTAACAACTGGCACAGAAATACCCTATCTTCCAAGAAAACTGCTTCCCAAAACAGTTAAGTAAATCTCAGACAAGCCATCAGCTTGACCCAGGATAGAAATGTTTCACTTTTCTTCTAAAATTGTTACATGGTATCACCTTTTTTTTCCAATTTTTTCTTTTATTTTAAAGCGACTTGTAAAATGTTTCCTAATGAAAAGCCAACACTAAACAACTGTATAATGTAGACACAGAATGTTTCTACATTCCAAAACGTGTTGCTTCTTTCATTACCTGCCATGTTTTTAGATATACCTAGACAAAATTTGACTTGCATCGCAAATAATTTTGGCTCTGTTCAGTATTTGGCAAATAAATAAGTATTTGGCCAAGGAAATCAAGGACCATGTGCCACAATAATGAAAAAAAATGTGCCTTGATAGTGAGTAGTAGAGGTTTTTTTCCTCTCTCTTCGAATATCAGGAAAACACCATCCAACTCTAATCCAATTACATACTACCAAAACAGCTATATTAATCCAAACCAAGTGTTGGAGTACCTCATTAGTTCCTTATTCTGCTCTGGAATAAGGAACCGGTTCCACTTTCCACCTGAGAGACAGGACAAGGCCTGAGTTTACAAAGCTGCCTAGGAGAACCAGAGAGTTTGCAAGACCTCTGTTTTTGAATGTTTAAGAAAACAAAGCTGTCTGTGAATTACTATGTTACTTTCACACCTCACATTTTTACAAATCCCAGTCTCTGTTCTAACAAAATCTCAGAAGTGACACAATTATAAAAGTAGACTGACAAACATTAAAACTGACAGGATATAAAATGTTCTCAGTTCAGTAGCTTGGATATAAACTAAAAGCTAAGAAGACAGGACATGTTTCTGCACTTGAAAAACTTCCCCCAGAATCTTCTTTCAGGGACAGCTTGAAAAGACAAATTGTATTGGATTTTTTCAATCTGTCGCAGTAGAGGATAGCTTCTGAGCTGTAGAGAGATGCCTTCAAATGAATCATATATCATTTTATCTGAGAAATTATAAACCTTTCTAGTTCAGTTGGTTTTTTTCCTCTCTCTTCGAATATCAGGAAAACACCATCCAACTCTAATCCAATTACATACTACCAAAACAGCTATATTAATCCAAACCAAGTGTTGGAGTACCTCATTAGTTGAATTTTCTATATTCTCTTATCCTAGTTCTCTCTTCAAAATTAAAATATCAATGTAGAGCAAAGTGAGAAAACATCCATGCTTTAATGGGAGCTCCAGGCTGAAGATGATAGCCCATATTGTATGAAGCTGGAATCCAGGCTCAGTGGATCCCATTAGAAAAAAAATACAGTACAGGTGAGAGCTTATTGTCTCTCTTGTGAGAAGTGAGAATACATATAAGACCCTACGCAACAGGTTAGTTTTAAGGCTAATGAAAAGCTCTACCAACCTCCCACTTAAAATATGTGGAGGTAACCTGGGAGTTTTTCCTGTTTATGAGAAATCTGCATCAGTGCACAAGAACTGAGAGAATCTCATCATACTCTGATATTGTGCACACAAAATTGAAAAAGAACACTGTTTTCTGATCAAATGATTCAGTATAAACATAACTTCCTTGGTGGCTGCCTATTCAGTACTCATCTATGATCACATGTAGGGTTGTACTTTCATATGAACTCTCTTCTAGCATGCTGTCATGGGCCATAGCCTTTACAGTTTGGTAAAGTTCTTAAAAATGACCATTTTACAACTCATTTTCTTCCTGTTGTGATTCCTTTTGTCAGGAACTATGCTCACTGCAAGTTTTATTTTCTTTTTCTTGAGGAAGGTTCATATATATTATTTTTCAGTTAAGCCTTTTGATTAACTGAATCACTAAGACTTTCTGTGAAGTAAATGAATAATGATATTCATGTTTTATAAATGGGGAAGCTGAAGAACAGAGAGGGAAAGTGACTTTCATGGTGAGTCAGTGGCAAGGCTGGGAATAGAAACCAGAGATCTTTACTGCCAGTTCCACTCTAGCAGATGGAGACCACTGTTCCACAGGTGACACCCCCAGATCCACACACAGAGCTACATAAAAACAACTTCAGGAGAGCAAAATCAAGCATTCACAAGATATGAAATGACAAACTAAGGACAGTTATGTAACTTCCATTTCCAATGTAGAGGTGCCTGTTCCAGTCTAAATCTTTCCTACCACCCTATTTTTCCCCCGACTCCAGTCAATGTTCAGCAGCATCTTTTTCCACACATACTGAGTACTATATCATTGCCTGATTTCAGTTCAGCTGCATGAGCCTGTCCTATCCCAGAGCTCTACAGCCCATTCAGACTAGAGGTAATAGGAAAATCTAAATAGATTTGTTTGAAAGCACTGGCTGATGCAGGGTCCCATCATAAGCCTTCCCTACTATTCCTTATTTTTTAGTAACTTTCTTTCATTTTTAAAGTCACTATCATTGTGGTTGTGTACAGATAGTGTGAAAAGTGATATATTAAGTCACCTTTAGCAGTTTCATACAGTTTTATTGCAAAATAGTAGAAGGTGATGCTTTGGCAGTGTTTTGGAGAAAATAAAAAAAATGCAGATCTTAATTCTGTTTTTTCTGAATTTTCAAAAATTAGGACATTTCAAGAAATGGACACATATAAAATTCATCAAATTATAAAAAATGTTCAAAGAAATTGTTATTAAAGTGAGAAGGTAGAAAGCCTGTAATGCCTTAAGGGAAAGGAAATGTGTAGTGGAGTAGTTTGATGGCATGTAACATACCACCTTTTCTTTGGGATAGTGATTTGATGCTGTAGTAAATTAGGATTTTGAACTCCTAATGCCAGATCATAAAAAGATCTTGTGTTCCAGCTGCAAACTGCCATCTTGCATAAACTGCATTTGCTAGTCAAGGTGCTGTCTGTCTTCATGTCATAGCAGAAAGCCATCACAAACACCATCATTGGTCTGGGTAATTCAGAGAAGTGCAGTTTGCATCCATGGCTGATGTGGACCAGATGTATATGGCAAAGTGATTTGATACTGTACAGCTCTGGTGTTAGTGTTTGTGGAGTCACAGCCTGAGTCAGAACAAACAGTAATAACCAATCTGGAAAGAATCCCAGTGTCATCACTTCTTTTACCATGGTAAAAGTCTCATCCAGACATGTTCCATTCCCTTTCTGGCTCATTTCTTTGACCTGTCCATGAGCAGTTTTTTGAATATCACCTTTGGTTATCTCTTAGGCCATCTAGGTGGCTGTCTGTTCCCAGCTATTAGTCTGTTCTTGCTCCTCTGTTCTCAGTCTCATTCTCAATGGATGCACTATGCTTGTTCCTTCTGCCTCCAGTATAAGACCATTCCCTCTCAAAAACCTGTATGCCAGTAGGATCCTTATTCAAGGTGCCAGGAAGATTCAAATTCCTTATATTGGTGATAGGCAAATAAGAAGTCAGTAAATTGCTAGGGACATTGTCTGATTGTGTTTAAATTTTTAGTTAGAAGAGCTACTTCCTGAGCTCACACCCCATCTGCTTTTGGACAGACCTAGGTGTTTCTTTTAAAAATATATTCTTGAAAACTTTACACCAGATGGCAAGGAGAGCTTGCTGACCCCTTACCAGCATTTTAGGTTGAGGAATCCCACGTAGCAGCTTCTGTTACTGTTTGGGGCAGGAGGTGAGCTGGGTTGTACAGAAAAGCTGCATGAAATGAGCTAGGACATTAAATAACAAGTTTCAGCCCAGAGTAAGATTTTTATATCTGAATTATAAACCTCCTGTAATAGAAATTGTAAGGGAAATTCAAACAGGCTATTAATTGTAGCAGTGCCAATATATTAAGATGAATAAGATTTTGTAAAGGTATATACTAAGCAATTTCAGTTCCTTTTACTTGCTTCATTAGAACTGAATTCTTTGTAGATGCATTTTCAATAAACGTGTGTGCTGATTTAAGAGCTCTTCTATTGGAGTCAATCACCTCTGCCAAGGCTCAGAAAGCACTGTGTTCCTAATGCCACCAGGTTTATACTGCTGTTACATGCTCCACTGTGCCTTTCACTTTCTATAATCTTCATCTGACCTATGGTAAATCCATGCTGACTGTTCTTACCCTCAAGGAAATGAAGTGAGATTAAGGCTTCTGAGGGTATAAAGTTTTGAAAATGAATCTTATAGTCCTGAGGCTGCTTGGCTGTTTGAGAAAATGGTACAAGTCCGCTGGTCATGATATTTTGTTCAGTTGGCAAAACTGTTTTGAGGAAATGCTGAAACTTCTCCTTTGAGAAGGGCAGTTTCTGTTGTACTTCTGTCAATGAAGGTTTCCCTGAAATCTTACCTGAAATTTCAAACAAACAGAAAGAGAATCAATCTAGTATTATCCATAGCATGGTGGCTTTGTCACACAGCAAGAGAAGAAAACTGGCTTAAGTCCCTTCTCTGCCTGGTTCAGATCAAGCATTTGAGTCTCAGCTGTGACTCTTTTGTCGTAGCAATCACTTCACCTAGTCCAATTTTTTTTTAATATTTACATGAACTAAAACTGTTCTTAGGAAAGACATGGAAAAAAGGAAATGAGGATTGACTTTTAGTTTTAAAAAAATTGAATGGGGACTCTTTTACCCAGATCTCATTCTGCAGGAGTAGACTGAGTGAAGTTCACAATACACACAGATAAATATGTTAGCCAGAAATCAAGGCAAAAACCAGAGGAGACAACCTAAAATGATAGTCCGTAACACATTTACAAAGGACACACAGCAGAATTCTAGACTGAATAACTGTGTCTATGAAAATGATTCTTGTCCTTGGAAGAAGAGAACAATTTTGTTTCCATGAAGAATCATCCGTATTGAGTTCTTTCTAGTTGTGCATGAGGTAATAAGGTTGGTTTATTCCATTACTGGTTCTCCTGTGTTTTTACTACACCAAGTCTCTGCATAGGCTACTGTAAACAGAAGTTTTTTTACATCACTGTAGAAGTGCTTGCCATTGTACATCTGGCTGCTTCAGTATATTTGGGCAACAGGCACCTCTGCCAGAAATAACCAAGTAAAAAAATATGTGTCAGCATAAATGGTTCCCTATTTTTCCTGAATATTCATATTCTCATGGGAAGTATTTCCACAGACTTCCTTTAAATGAACAAAATGTTTGGAAAGCTTAGAGGGACAAAAAACATTTCCTCTGACTAAGCATCCCTAAATTGTTAAGCATCATTTTCAGAATACACAAAAATATCAGCTTCTTCATTTGACTTGTTCCGTATTGTTTTTCTGCCAGCCTGTTCTTTCCTTAGCTTCTCTGAAAAAGATATTTCCATTCTGAAGGTCAGATGGAGAAAAATTAAGGAATCCCATCAAGGTAATAATAAGAAATATCAGCTTTATAACAGATGAAATTAGACTATCACAAAAGAAAGAAGACCATTTCTCTTTTGTGCTTGTCAGTGTTTCATTGTATGTTGTTATTAAGGTGAATCCAGAACAGTGCTTATTTCTGTCTGTCCAGGAGCATGTGCAGACAGTAACTTCTCACTATTTCTAGCTGCTAGGTACCTACCACACCACATTTAGCACTTCAAGTTCCAGGCGGTTTTTCTCAAGAGATCCACAGACCAAAAATAAAAACTGTAGCTTTATAGCTGCCAAGCTACCAGACTCAGTGAAGTTATTCCAATATACACAAGCTGAGGATCTGGCCTGTAAGAGGAGTGGTGTCCATCAGTGCAAGAGCACTGTTAGGAGGCATTTATACTGGCACCAGATATGCTACCTCTGCTTTTTTTCTTACTCATTTTCTCTGCACTGAAATCATGGAGCTTTTTTCTTAACTGCTATTCATTATGGTTCTCTGCTGGAAAAATACCAGTAATTTAAAGGTTAATAGAATGCTGATGTCACTGCAATTAGAGCAGAGGAAAAACATTTCTGTAATTACTGTTAATGCTTTCTTGCTCTTCAACTGGTAGGATATGGCCCCCAGTCTGAGATGGAAGGTGGGTGTAGAGATGTGTGTGAGCGAGAACTTGTGACAGGGTGATCAGACTAGTGCAGAAATTATGCCTGAGTCACTTTGGAGCATGTTGGAAATTGGTCATTAAGCAACCCACCTGGGAGGAATAGAAGCCAAAATGTCAAGCATGAGCATGTCACAAAAATTTAGTTTATGGAACTGGCTAGCCTGAAAAAATTCAAGACATGCAGTTAATCAAAATTCATTCTTTGATTTTCACTACACTGCATTACAAATACACCCATTACTTAGGAGGTTTACATTTTCAAAAATAGATAGTGATACTGCAGAGCTGTACTGACAAAGGAGCCTGTGATAGTGACCCCTGGGACAGGGCTGGAAGTCGGTTGCATCCAGATCATTATTCCTAAAGTGGCTGGTTGGTGCTGTGCCTGGTGACACGCACCAGCAGCTTCCCATGGAGTGAGTTAGTGCCTTGAAGTGCACAGTGAGGTCTCCGTTCTGCCTCACTAGGTGGGAAGTGGCGTTTCAGAGCTCAGTGGATTAGCTGTGCGCAAATGGAGTAGCTGAGCTGGGAGGTTTTCTGTTCTGCCGATGGGAGACCTCTGCCTGAGTGGCTGGAAGAGACCTCCAGCTGCACTACCCTGGAGAACCCCGGGATGGAAACAGGAATCTCTCCCATTGATTATTATTACATCCAGATAATAGGTCCAGCTATCTTTATGTGACCTGGCCAAGCACAGTTCATCAGTAAGAACAATCCTCACTACCCAGCAGAGTGTCCTTATTGAATGAAGGGACATAAGGCCGTATCCTGGCTGCCCTGTGCTTTGCAGGAGGTTGCTGGCCTCCCTGGCAGTGCTGAGGGAAGACAGCCTGTGTCAGATTGACCTCTGTTGCCGTGCTTTCAGTGCCTGGATTCATTCTTGGTTTAAACTAAGACAGCAGGCTATCTGTGAAGTCAGAGATTTTGCTATGAGAGGAAGAGTGCAGTTGTGTGATAAAGTGTTCCAACCACAACTATATTTGATATATGAACACATCGCAAACCCTTATTACCCGTAATGACTGTCTTTCTTAGCTGCACTGTTAGTTCAGCATGTTTTCATTTTTTCCTTTGAAAGAAGGAAAGATTTACTTTAAAAATATGTTAAGTTATAAACCTTGCCATTTTGACTTAAGTTTCTTAGATTTCTGAGTTCCTACTGTACATTTCACTATCTATAGTTTGTCCTGTATGGCTGACTCAATCTTGATGGAGATTTCTATGTTTTGAAGAACTCGTATTTTTGGATAACTTTTTATACAGATCTTACCAATCAGTTATACTGTTTTAGTCTAGTCCACTTGTTTTCTTTCTGGATTATAGGTGCTTCTAATTTGTCAATTATGGTATGCTTAAGCAGTCACTAAGCTGTGCCTAAATACTTTAATTCACCTACTTCTGCCTTTTGGAAACTTTTAAAGGCTACCGTCATCTTATAAGTTTATTTATTCTATTCTGCTAGTTTCTAACATGGCTTTTTGCAGATCATCATCTTGAATTATAGGTTGTGGTCAGCAAGACTTACTGGCTGAGGCATGTGCTCCTTGAACAGCTTCCTTGGCTCTGTCTGTTGTATTTGTATAAAGCCATAATATTGAAACATAATAAAGTCCCAATAGTGGACTTCCATTTATTAGTGTGTAGCAACATTTTCACAGGGCAGTATAATTTTGCAATGTATAGAAATACTTTTTTGCTATTTTACTTAATGTAGATGGAAATTAAATTTATAGTTATTCAAATTTCTGTAATGTTGAAAGAGCATAAAAAGAGAATAATCTCTGCATCATAGCAACTGTTTCAAGAAATGTCAAGAAATTGCATTCCATGTCTTCCAAATGGCTGGTTTATATGCAAGCAGCTGAAGTCACCCACTTCTGGGTTACCAATCCCCTTGATTTCCTTTGGCATCAGATATATTTTTTCTTCACACACAAACCTTTTTTTATGTGTAAGTATGTGTATATGTATTTAATGGACAGAATTTCAAAATTGGTGTTTTTTTACTAGAAAAAGCATTTGTTTGCACATGCCTAAGACCTTAAGAAAAAAACTACCTACAAAAAAGTCATCATATGAGTTTTGCTAACTTTAATGGAGTTGCATTTGCACAATTACTAATGAAATTCTACACTCTGATGGATCCAGAAATCATAATGCTACCACTGAGCACGCTTGTGCAGTGCTGGGCCAGAGTGCAGTATTGTGAAGACATACCAACTTCCTTCTTTAAAGCAATGTGACACTGCTAGTGTGGCACTGTGCTCAGGCTAATTACGTCTGTCCCACAGAGCTGGCGCATTCAGTAGTGGCTCAGGTATCTCTGTGTCCTGTGGTGTGGTACAGTGCAGATGTGCCCTAAGAAACTAGTCAATGAAAAGTAGAAAAGAAGAATAAATATCACTATTGCTATTTTTACTGTCAAAGATTTCCCAGATTCCTTTTGGCAGACCCGTTGTTAGTTACCTCAGAGCTTGCATGTGTCACAGTAGAAGTGGATTTTTATAAAAGAGTTAGAATTTGCAAAAAAATAACTATATGTTTCAGTTCAGAGCCGGCATCCCCTGGAGGAACTTGGAATGAGAGAAGCAGCAACTGCAGGTGAAGGTCAGAAACACTGAAGAGGAGTTGTGATAATAGACAGGAGCAGGTAAAAGTTTCATTGTAAAGGGAACAAGCATGCTAGATTAGGAGGAAGATAAATAGGCCTTTGAAACTCCAAATCTTCACCTTTCCAATTTAACATATGAAAGTGAAGTATATCTGAATGCTTATGAGGATCTAAAACTGAAAAATACCCATGGTTCTTTCCTGACTTTTTTTCAATGTTGCAGTAGCTCAGTTTTCACTTTGAAACGCAAGTGGTGAGCAAAATTCTCCTAATATGATCTGTACATATTAGAAAGGCATGTCCTCCAGAGATGATTATTACAACAGCAAGTATTTCTTTCTTGTGTCATCACTGCAGTGATCAAGACTCTTGTACGGACTCTCAGAATGTTGTACCAAACTGCTCCTAAGTGATTTTAATGATTTAGAATTGCAAATAAGTTATAGTTTAGCTGTACTAAGGCAAATATAATACTGAAACTGCGTCCTTGAGTATGTATTTCTGTACTACCTTTAAGTAGACTAAACTATTTGATTTTTCCTGGTGTTGTGTCTGTAGTCTGCATTAGATCTGAGACCCAAGATCTTCATGGTCTCAGGCTTAATACAGGCGTTTTTCATGCAGGCCAAACCAATTAAGAAGAGTTGTAACATTTAAGGACTTAGCCTAAGTTTATTATCTCTAATTCTTTTTAATGTATTTTGACTGTGTGACATGGAGTATGGACCAAATAGGTTAGACTTTTCAAACAAAAACAGAAATTGGAGGAGTTGTACCTCTTTTATAGATCCTTGACGATTCAGGTAATAAATGCATGGGAGAATAAAGGATATCCCTTTTATCTGAACAAAACTTGTATCTTCATACACCAGGAATCTTGCCCTTCAGTTAACTGCAATTGCTGTAATTCAATGCAAATACTAAATTAATCACTTTATTACAGTGGAAAGTTCACTGTTCAAAAAATGGTCTCATCCTCTCACTTTTAGGTTCAACTTCCAGCTCTAGATTTTTCTAGCTGTCACATCTTTTTAGACTACATCAGGCTAAACTGAAACTAATCATAGGCTTGCAATGTGGCAAATCTGCTTGGCCAAAAATTACTCTTCACTCCCTCTTCTTGTAGGAGTAGGTTCTAACACTGTGCTCATTCAGCCAGACTTTTCCTCAGGTCAACAGGGCGACTAGTGGTCCTGACCTTAGTGTTTTTCTCTGTCTCAAGGTCAAGGAATAACGTGGCAGTCAGGTGTGTCAAATATGGCTATACCAAAACCTGGATGTGTCATATTAAACAATCAGCAGTATTTGTATTGCACTTAAGGAAGCAGTGGCCATGCAAAGATCCTCCTGGCAGGGAGCATTTTCAGAGGACCTGTGGCTTGCTCAGACTCATGGAAAAGTGTTAGCTTCTTCAAGCTCCAGGTGAACAACTCTTGGACGTGGAGAATGCTTACTAAGATTGTGGATGGACCTCCAGAGAAATGTTACAATCTTTGTGAAGGCCATCTCTCTACAAGTAAGAATGGTAGCGAGCTGCCTGACCAACAGTAGTAGTTATCAAGAGAACAAAATCGCGGCCTTCTCCAGGAGTACCCATGCATACTTTTGAGGGATAGTTTGCCAGTGAATTGGAAGCTATGGTATTGGTGTCTAAGAGCTCTTATGCCTTGTTGAATCTTTCCTTAACACGCATTTTTCCTCCTCTTTTTATTTTTGTTGACCTCTGCTTCTTATTCCCATTATTCCCTTAACCCCAGATTCATGAAGACACAGTGGCAATATGTAGCTAATGGTTCTTTTTCAAGTCCTTAAAAACAATGCGTACATATCTTGTTCTCTTTTCAAGATGTTGCATTAAAGTATGGAAAACAGTGGGTGATGTACAGAACCCATACTGACTGACATAAACTTCTTAAAGGAAAATCTGATATGGATTTAATGTACATGTTGATGGAAAACAGCATTTCATTTTCTCAAATTTGCAGCTGATGGCATGGAACTCGTGAGGCCATTTAAAACAATGAGATAGTTTTGTTAAAGAAATTGCATGAGTTAAATCACCAAATACCTTTAAAACTGATAAGTGTTCATTATTGCTCCTCCTCTGAACTTATGAATAACATTTTTACTTCATTTTTAAATGCCCATAGTGCAAGATTATTTCAGAAGCTTCATGTTCAGTTTTTTATCTAGCAGCAAGAGGGATAATTTGCCCACACAAGCTTTGCCATTTCATAGTGAGTGAGGAGAGTAATAAGGTAATAGTTTTGCTACCACAATTAAAGGTGAAAATTATTTCTTTTAAATTTGCAAATACTTTCAGTAGATACGGGGCATAAACTTACAGACAGCTATAGAATCACTTCAAGAATCTGCTCTAATTTTCAAAGGTCAAAGTACTAGCATAAAGAAGGAAAATGAGATGCAAGGTACTTAGCTTCTGTAATACCTACTTTCATAAGACTGCTAGCAACAGCTCTGGTACTGTAATGAGGAGAATTGTCAAAATAGGCAAAAAGATTCTGTACATTTTATTGTCATCTGAAATTTATCTTCACAAATATTTTTACATGCACATTTGTTAAATGTAATAGTCACTCCAGCTGAAATTATTTTCCCCTTTACCTTTTCCCATATGTCTAAGCACCTAAGGAAAAATGTGTTTTCATTTGTTTCTGTCTTTGCACAATAGTTACACAATATTTTTCATGCCAGAAACTCCCAAAACTCTTAGTAATTTATTTAAAAAAGACCCTAAAAATGGGAACACAGTACAAAGGAGAGGAAAAATTAACAAAAAACATGGGATAAAAACCTGTTAATAATGTTTCTGCTATGAAGTGAAGCCTTCTGTGCCTCTAGACTTGCACTGTTTCCCTTGCCAAGTGACAGCTCTGTTTACATGTGCTGGCTTTTGACTCTTTAGATAGAAAATACTGCTTTGGTAGTATTAACAGTGGAACAAAATGGTTTAATCACAGGAAGGAACAAGAAGTTTTCTTGTCATTAGATAAGAGTATCTTCCCCTGGCTGAAAGTTTAGCTTGTGCCCATTTATAACCTTTCTATTTTCAGCTGAAACCTGAATCTTTGTTCTTTACATGGAGAATGCTACTTTCTGTTAATACTCTCCTATAATTGAGAGGAGGGATTGACTGTTGAGTGTATAATTATGGATCAATATTAGGCCTCTGAATTTATCAGGGATACATTCGCTTCAATCAAATTCTTTACTGAAAATATTGAATATGTTCAGTAGCTCTACAGATCCCTTGACATGACTTAGCTGACTAACAGTGATCCATAGACCACACTTTGTGAGCCAGTACCCAAAACCATAAAACTATATAAAATGCAAATGTTAATAGGAGTTTCTATTACAGCTGTATTATGCTGTTCAGTACTGTAGTATCATGCTGTTCTTGATCCCAGTTTAAGGTAATTTTCTTATCTATAAAACAGTAGTAGAAATGATAAGTACAACCACTGTACTTGGAATAAGTATTTTACTCCACAGTATGACTGTTTCACTGAAAAAAAATTAAAGAACTATTTCATATTTTTGTGGGCACCAGTGGATGTTTGTTTCCACACTTTTCACTGCAGGGAAATTGTTGTTTCCTACTATATATGAACCTGTATCTGATTATAACAAAATATTTTTAAATTTATATTCCTAGTGTGCTTAGTTATTATATAACCAAGTTTCAGTATATGTCATGAAATCGCAGCCTCTTTCTCTCCCCACTTTAGTGCAGCTAAGTAGGGGCAATTAACCTGAGAAAAAAAATGTGTATTTCACAAGAAACTGCAGTAGCCTGAAATGCCCTCTGTTCACAATCTCATAACTGAAATATGTTTTTATTCGGTGAGGTTGTATTAGGTGCACAGCATGAGTCTATATCATACTAAAGAGTCCTTGTTGGTAGAGATAGCTATTGTGTAAATATTCTTCAGTTTTAAGATAGAGAGCAAAGTATAAATCCACGATCAAATCCTGTTAAATGGCTTCATGTTTTTGTTTAAGGCATGAGGACTGTAGCTAGTCACAGATTGTGATGGATGGAGTCATCAGGAAAGTGTTGTACACATGAAACTGGCTGGTCCTTTATTTTAGTAGCAATTCTTTCATTACTTTTCCTATGCAAAATTGTGCAGTTTCCCCTAAATGAGTTTTAACTTGAATTGAAACAGCTTCTCAGGTACAGATTTGCTTTAACCACCACTTTCATTCTGTTCTTGTGTATGTGGTGGGCTGCGGGTTTTTTCAATGACACTTGGCTACCTCTGTCACTAGGCATTTAACCTTTTTTTGAAAATAGATATGTTAGAAGGCCTTTCATGAGCTACCAGAGCTTGCTTTCAAAACTCAGTGAGTTCCCAGTCGTACAAGCCCTCTGCAAGATTAATTCAAGTCAATAGGGGATTTAAAAGTGAAAGGGGAGAAAAATCAGGTCAGCAGGAAATATGAATAGAATGATTAAATCACTGGGAAATGCTGTGGTGAAAGACAGAGGATTCCAATTCCAGTTATTATAGATTGGGAGGCTGAGGTGCTTAATAGCAAGGAAGGAGAGTATTGCTTCAGAATTGGATTGAATTGGCAGAGTACATCCAATCAGTCTCCTTCTAATAGAATGGTTGAATATGTAATATAAGATGATAGAAGTGTTTGGTGTCTCTGCTTTTTAATAGGACTACTGTGAATGTAGCTCCAGAGGAAAAGATCATTTGTGTTTCCTCTCACCAAAGGGACAAAGTATCTAAGCATGCATTTGATACTGTGTGGTTTTGTGGTTTCTGATTTAAAATAATGCTGGCAAAATCTGGGTGGACCTAGTACATCGTGTCCTATTTGGGAAGGTCAAGATTAAGTCCTGATCCAGTAGTCAGTGCCAGAGTCCATATCACCAGTTATACATTGATATCAATATCTTCCAGATGGTGGTTTGCTGTCTTTTAAATCCTAGCTTTTACAATAGTAAAAACATTCCCAGCTGCACTGAAAATGGATACAGACAGGAAGGAGTGCAATTCAGGTATTCTAGGAAGAGTTAAAGTTAAAATGAAAATCCTATCTTCTCTTAAAACCTATTTATATCAGAAGTATCCAGTCTTGCTAAAGTGTGCTTTAAACCCTTTAAAGGGTTTTGGATCATGAGAGGTAGATGTTCTCTGGGGTTTTGTCATCACCAGATGAGATAAATATTCTAGGCCTGTCATTGACTTGTTACAGACGTGCACAGAATTACAAACACAATGGAACCCCAAACTTCATTGGGGAATCTGGTCACTACTTCAGTATAAATATTCAAAAGTAGGAGATGAGGCAGACTTTCTCAGTCTTGCATTATATATGCACCCAGCATTATGGCTTTTTAATTCTGTTCTTAGGTGGTACGGTACTGTCATCCCATAGAAATTAGAGATTAAAAAGTCTATGCCAGCCTGTACATTCTCCATACTGCATGGCAGAAAAGCTATTTGAAGTAACTGAGTGCTCAAAAGCAACAGAGAATGCCTGGATTAAAGTTTGAAGACAAAGGTACACGTACCCTGAAGATCTGACTTGTACCACTGTCATCTGACACTTCAGAGTGCTGTTAAGCAGAGTGTGAATTGATGACATGTTGTTTACTCCTCCTCATGCTAACTCCCTGCATGGGCATGATCTGTGTGTATATATATATAAAAGTGGACTCAGCTATAACCACTGCATAGGGAGTACGTGTAGAGCAGCTGGAGATCAAATATGTGGCCCAGCTTATTGTATGCTAACTTTCTTATGTAGAGAGACCCTTTGCTAACCAAATTAAAGCCACTATAATTATAAGTGCCCAGGGAGAGGTTTCATGCAGTTAAATAAACTGGAGTAAAACATGTTAACTTTCCCATTTGTCCCTCTGTAGATGAGCCCTAAATACCTTTACCATTTTTTCAGCCTTCATAAATCCTTCATGAGTCCAGTTTCCTGATGTCAGAACAGGACTGGGATCTGCAACCCACATCAAAGTTAACTTGTGGGATTTTTCTTTGCTTTGCTTTTCATAGTTACGGATGCTAAGCTCCAATAATGTGCTTAGCGCTGTAAGAGGCAGTAAAAATGACACTTGCTTGGCCCAAGGAGTGTGCAACCTAACAATAGACAGTGCAAACTGTGCTGGGAGACCTGGGGAAGGTACTTCTTAGAGAAGTGTTTCTTTTTTTAAATTATGCTTGGGCACCTGACAATGTTTACATTAACATTGGTTAGTGTCATGGTTTCAAGAAAGATGAGACTTTAGGAAAGGGATTTGGCTTCTTCAGATTTTATTCTACCTCATGCAGAATGATCAGATCACTCAGCCATTGATGCTGTAGTCATATAAGTTCCTTCCTTACTTTTGTCTTATGTGGTATTTGAACTTGCTTGTTGATCTGTGCTCCTTACATTTTACACACTGACTAATAGGCTACTCACAAATGCAGAGGAGTTTATGTCCTGCCAAGTGTGTTATTAGAACAGTACTCTGGGCACTTCAATGCATACTAAGGAAGTTTTGCTGGCCTTACATTGATGTCGGATATTGCTGTGCCAAAAAATCATCTCCAAGAAAATAAGCTTCTTTAGTCTATGTTTTTTAGTAAGTCCTTCAAAGTAAAATTGATATATTTGGGCTCTTACTTCCTCTTTCTTACTTATGTGGATATGCGTAGGATTAAAATGTCTTTCTCTATTAGTGATCTTCTATCTTCTAGTTAAATAAGTATCTTTATTTTTTGAGGGGACAATTCTATTAGTAGCAAAAAGTGTCTGAAGTCAAAAGTGAAAAACTTTCAAGCACAGTGATAGTGCAAATTGATAAGCTGTTTTGGGGCTGATTTTGGGACAGAATACATGTGAAGAATTAATTTGGCATGTGCTTAACTTTTATTGGGAATGGATTTAAGAGCATGGTATCTCAAATCTGAGTCATGCAGTAAAAGTAAAAAAAAATGACACAAGGCCCAAGTGAAGTCAATGGAATTCCCTTATTAGGAACTGGAATAGGCCTAATGAGAAAACAAGAGGGTCTTTGGGGTAAAGCTGATGATTACAACATACTTCCCTTTGCTCTAATTCTTTTGCCCTGTTTGAGCTTTTGTTTCAGGTACAGATTCTGTGCTTGCATGTATTTTAGCTTTGATTCTACAAGCAGCTAAAAGCTCATTGTTTCCCATTGCACATATGAGAAATAAGTTCTCACAGACAGTAAATGGGTTTTTTTTTATTTTAATTATTCTAAAGAAAATGGATCTCCCATTTAGAGTACTGATGCTGTCTTTTACTAAATCTGATGAGACATATCCAGTCCAGGCTCTAACAAAGGAATGTATTGTTCTGTAAGTGACAAAGTAGTAAATCTATAGCTTTACTCAGAGGGCAGCAATTACTGTAGTCATGATTCGTCATAATTTGTTTGAGAATATTAATTATCAATTTCTCAGTCTATGTGCTCTGAAATAGGCACTAGCCACCGATAATGACCAGTTTCTCATGGACTGGTTTGCATTGCCATTCTTTCCTATGTTACTGCCATTGCCTTAGGCCTCACCTGCAGTGGGTGGCTTCAACCTGTAACACTCTTGCTCTTTTGCAAGAGCTTCTGTAAATCCTCTGCTCTGGGTTCAGAGAGTCCTCAGAGAGACTGGTTTTACCTGCAGATGTTATGCAGTGTTGTAAATGAGTATTTTGCTGCCTTCTCTACAATGGCTGAGTGGGAGTTCATTTACAATGCACTGTGGGATGCCTCTCTGGGATTGTGAAATCCTTAGCATCAATTCAGTTGGTCCCCTGCACCCCATCAAACTTTGTTTCACAAACTTAGTGTTTGCTTTAAACTTGTGTATCTGCTTTTCTTTAAAAGAAGAAAGTAGTGCCTATACAGTTACCTTCTTTTCTAGTACTCCAAACTACTCTTGTGATTTCTGACTTGTTTTTTATCAGAAATGGCAATTCCTGGGAGGCTATGTTTCTATCTACTTAGCTCTAGAAGCAGACAATTTAATTTAATTAAAGATGAGTGTGTTCTGACGATGTAAGACACAGGCTTTGTGCAGCACCACTGACAGCACACACCTTGCCACAGCTCTGCGCCTGCCTGGTCTGAAACAGGGCAGACTGCAGGTCAGAGCACCCATTTTGACCAAATCATGGCTCCGACGACAGGTCTCAGCTTGATGCATTTCATCTTGGTGTGCCTGTGAGTATCTCAACAGAGGTTTGCAGGCTTTGACTTGCCAATTGCTAAAGCTGTCCCGCTCTTGTTGGGCAGCACAGACTACTCAGCAGATCTCAGCTGGCTGCATTTGTTCCATGGGCTGCACACTGCTGTACACGTTCAAGCCAGACACCAGCAGCCCATTCTCATGAGTGGGTGGCAAAGCTTTTTCAACAGAGGCCAAAGAGAAAATACTAATATAATGTGGGAACAGAGCTGGTGCTCAGCTGTACTAAAATGAATCACCAATTCAAGTTCAGCCCTTCATTTTCAAGTTGGCAGAGGCTGAGTGCTGATAAGGCAACATACTCAGCTGGTGCAAATGTGCCTCATATTTGCTGGTCTCCAGTGTGAGGTACATCCAACTTCCCATGACTGGGTTGATGATTCAGAATGAGAGTTTTGTGGATAATGATGAAAGGGGAAGTCCAAGGCTGTGAGAAAAAGAGGAGGAATCTTCATTTTTGGAGAGGGGCAGGGAGGACAGATTTTGAGATGTGGTAATAGAAAATAGAAGGAAAAAACATACTGTGCTGTGACAAAATGTTGCTCTTCACCACTTTTCATTTGAGAATAAATTCAGAAATGGGATTTGCAAAGGGGCTTACATATAGATTGTGTTTTTACAAAATATATGCTGTTGTTGACAAAGCTTTTTATTTCACCTGATAAAACTAAATACATTTCAGGCTGTCATAAGCCAATTTCAGCATAAGAACAGGTCACTGCAGCTTCTAAAACTTGGCAATGTATATCCACAAAGTCAAGAGCTAGTGTTTTAAAAGATGCGTATTATGTGGTTTTCTTTTATCTTGAAAATTGACAGGATAATAAAGATACGAAGCATTTTTCTATAGTAATTGTTAAAGTTTAGATCTCACAGTGGCAGTTAGGCATTCCATAATTAGCTAGAGAAACATATACATCTTTTTGTATTGACTCTTTAAAGTGTTTTGTTACAGTTTGACAATGGTTTTGGGATACTGGGTAATGGGGTTTACGCTTCATCCTTCATGGTCACACCAAAGCAGAAGCCAGCAGGAGGTTAGAGAGATTACAGTGTCGCAAGTGCAGCCAGGTAGTTTACAGCTGAGGGTTGTTTCTTGCAGTGAACATTTTATTCTCCTTAATCCAGAGATCATAAAATGGCATAGCAGATAAAACATTTGATGCGTATGAATTGTTAGAGATTGTGATATGGGACAGTCTGAAACTTACGTAGATAAAAGGCATGGTTGGTGGTAGCAGTAATCAGTTTTTCCTCTCTGATTCTGGTGATCTTTACAAGCTTGCCTGGGCAGTTTGTGGGAGAGAAGAGAGCTCTGTTGATGTGGAACCACCGAAGCATGTCTCAAAGCATTCCAGATCCTAGAGCTGTAGTCACTAATGGGTTGTTATCTTCTCCTCTCTCTTGTCTTTGATTTGCATACTCTGACAGTCCCTGCCAAAAACATCGACCTCAAAATCTCAGTTTGCTTGCAAAACTACTGAGGTTTTGCTTGTTAGTCCACCCCAGAATGGTTGCGGTGAAGCAAAGTGGTCAGTACAAGTTGTTGTCTGGTTATGCTTTGTTTTAACCTGTTGGCATTAGAGAAGATTCAAATAATCCAGTAAAGCTTCCAGCAGACCACCACTCATAGTTTAAGAAATCACATTTAGATGATTCATACACAATATTGCCATGTTGTATGGTCTTCAGCAACAAGTAGGTAGAACTGTTAGCATGGCTACATATTCTATTGGGCAGCTGGCCTCTGAAATTTTTGGAGGCTGATTGTGCAGATGGACCCAGAGAAGATAGAGCAGCTTCTATGCCCAGAGGAGCAGCCAAGCTTTTGATGTCCGAAACCTCTCTGTCCCCACCAGTAAATTTCTGTAGTGATTTCTGGAATCCAAAATCGGACACTCAGACTCTCCACTGCATAACTGCCTCCATTGAAAATCCACTTGATACTGCAAAGTGTGTGTGTATGTTCATGTGTGCTATGCACCAGAAAGACATGTTTATAAGAGAGAAAGTGATAAGGTTTGCCTTTTCAAAAGCAGTTGCCATTATCAGGAGAAATGAAGGGTGCTGATTCTACAGCATTAAGGTATCCTGCTGTATGGAGGGAAAGAAACATGGCACAAATCTGAAAAGCTGGAAAGTTTACAAAGGAACGATCCCACAGCTTCTAGCAACAACAGCTGTGCTGTGAAATATAGACTGATGCACCAGTTGTCTGATCAATAGGTTTTACTTCTAGGACTATTATTTCTTGGCAGCCAACCTAATGTAATTCCGTATGTTTTCCTGCAACAAGCAAACACTTTATGTGGTTGAGGAAACAGCTGCAGTACACTGAAGAGCTCATTTGCATAAATATGAAAGTATAGTCACAGAATTACAAAATTACGTATTGTGTAGGGTTACATATTAATGGCAAGGATTATAAATACCTATAATGCCCTTTTATTTAAAATGCATTAATATTTAGCCATTTTGAACATTGAAAGATGGTTTGTCATCTGACTACATGTGTGACTGTTTAGTCTAAAAATAACTTTGAATATGACTGAACTGGAGATCTCTGCATCTTTCCTTATATTCTATTTTGAACTGCTCCTCAGAGCTGGAGAGGCATGGGGAAACCTTCAGAAAGGATTGCCAAGCTAGATGAAATTTGCCTAGATAGATAAATTTCTGAAGCAACTTAGTAAAACTTCTCATGTATGAACTGCATAACACAGAAATGAAGTCTCAGGTTGCAAGTAATCTGCAGGCTGTTAATACATGACCAGGGATATTTACTGAGTAGTTACATGAACTGCTTCCAGAAAACACCTAGTGACAGCACAGGGTTTGTGCAGATATGTGTCAAAAAGAACAGATTTGGTGGAGCAAAACTTAAAAGGTTTATTTCAGTCCCTCATCTGCTTCACTTTGTGACCATAGAAGTTCTTGTGCCATGCAAGAGAGATGGTAATGCAAAGCAGAAAAGGAAGGCTAAAAATGTGGAGGATATGGAGACAGCATCAGCCTATACTGCCCTAAATTACATGTGGAATTACAGCATCACACTGGGACGGCTGAGTTCCTGCCCAGTGCAGGGGCTGCCTGGCAGGGTTACCTCATGAAGAGGTTGCAGCTTAAATTGTATTTAGCCCAATGTTGAACAGAAACTTGGCACCATGTCTGGGTTACCATACGACAAGGAGGCTGTAAACTGCACACACATCTGCAATGAGGACAGAAAACTTTCAGAACAGAGAGCTGTAAGCTGCTGGGACCAACAATCATGAGATCAGCCCTCTCTGCTTATGCATCCAGAGCCCTGTGTGTTCACAGCACAGTCAGCACAGTGCAATGCTGACATAGTGAAATGGGTCCGACTGAAGCTTTTGACGCTGTGTTGGTTTGGTTTTAGGGTGGTTTTATGCAGATTTGGTTGATGTGGTTGGTTTCAGCTGACAGATTAAGTTCAGCTCTTCATGAAGTAAGAACAGAAGAATATTTCAAGTGTCATTACAGTATGATGAGATGAGCTCTAACTCATCTACTCATGATTTCAAAATATGTTGCTGCATTTTCCTCCAGTTGTTCATTCTGCCCATCTGCTGGATGCTACATTTCTTGCTGGCAGCAGGAAAATCAGCCTCAGTGCCCAAAGGGTGATGGGTATTTTTCCTGAGTTGTTTTTTGCTGACAGTTTTAACTGGTATCTAGACTTGGCACTGAAGCTGCTCAGGAGCATGAACATGATCTGTTGAATGACACCACAGTTCTGAGAGCTTGCTGATCTCAAAGAGGAAGCCCTGCTTCTTGGTTTCATCTTTTTCCTTCCACTAGCCTTTGGGAACAGATCTGACATTAACCAGAAAGAAAATGTTTGAAAGAAAGACCAGTGTTTTTGCCAAATCAGCCTGGGTTCAGTGGCTGGAGAGCACAGTGAGAAGCCAAGGAAGAAGAGGGAGGGTACCAGCCCTCTGTGGGCGAGTTGTCACACTAGCCTATTCAGATTACTGATTCTGCAACATGACCCCACTGTCACCTCCAGCAAGAAGATGGTAACCCAAATCTGTAGGGAGGAATTGCCTAAAGCTCTCAGAGCCATCTTTAGCTTTTCTGACAGCTGATTGTTGTAGCATTGAATGATTAGTTTGCATTGGCACTTTGGGCCTTGAGGAGATAAACTCTTACCAAGCCAGCTAATACATCCTTGTTACCTTGGGAAGAAGGCATTGGACCTCATAGGAGTACATACTCTGCTTTGAGCAGGGCAAAATGGATCACAGGAATTCTGCTTCTGTGTGAAGAAAACAGTAGAGGGAAAATGGCACGCTTTGGGGACTGAGGCTGTTAGTCTTTGTTTCCACACTGGCTAGCACAGTGGATGTGTGCCTGAGGATGCTGTGGTCAAGAGCAGGCAGACACAGATGAGTTCTGCCTGCTATCTGAAATGCTGGACTACAAGCTGCTTTGATTTGGAAGATGTCTAGATGTGTTGGGGTGGATGTGCAACAGTTGGAGAAAACTGAGTCTGACTTCTTTGTGTGGAGGCCAGTGAAGTGGTTGATGAGGGCATTCCACACGGCATGTTTGAGAAGTTTGTCAGTATTCTCCATAAAAGTGCTATACATAGTCACCATAAAAGGCAATGTGAAAATGTGGTGATGAGACCCGACTGAAAGGAGCTCAGATCGTACTTCATGAGAGCTGCCAATTGCCCTGAAAGGTCAGGGTACGTGAGTATAGGTTTGGAAGTAAAGCACTCTTGAAATGAAAGCTCCTGCTTTCTGTTTCAGAACAGCTGAAGAGACTCTTCTGGCTTTGTGTCTGAACTTGAACAGATGATGGTGATAGGCTGGCAAAAAAAATAATACTTTCTTGGGTCAGTTTGTTTGTTTTCGTCTGAAAATTGTAAATGTTTGATCATGCAACCTGCTTTTCTTATGACACTGCAAATATAAAGGGATTACAATTGTGCTTAATCCCATTGCAGTAAATGAGTTTTTAATACTGAGATTTAATGGGAGTAGAGTCAAGCTTCTAGAGAAATCCAAAGTAAGACTAAAATGCTAGCAGTGACTGAAAAGATAGTTGGATAAGGCCAATCTTTATGCTGAGGGAGAATGTGAGAGACTGAACAGTATAGGAAGTGCTGATAGGAAGACTAGTCATCAGGGCAGTAAAGAAAATATTTGGATACAACACTTACTGACCGTGAATCTTGAGCAGTGAAGGTATTTCACAGTCATGCTAATTTTTCCAAGTTTAGGTTGGAAACTGGAATTAGAGGTGAGTCCTATAGTTATCAAAGTTTTGTATTTATTAGCAAAATTATTTTTTTGTATTTTAAAACCCTTTTAAAACATACTTAGAGAAAATGCTTTCTTTGGAGGCAAAACTGGCTTAGGACATTCATAGAATGCCTGTCCGCTCCTATTTCCTTCTCTGAGCACAGAAACTACATAGCTGCAGCAACATAATGAAAGGTGAAGGAGTGCGTGGGAGGCATGTGTGGATTAGGAACTTTTCAAACTGGCTTTGCTGCTAAGAAAGGGTAAGTGTGCAGATCCACATCATAGAATCATAGAATCTTTGGGTTGGAAGGGGCATTTAAAGGTCATCTAGTCCAACCCCCCTGCAGTGAGCAGGGACATCATCAACTAGATCAGGTTGCTCAGAGCCTCATTCAACCAACATCACCTTAAGTTCATCAGTTCTGGGGCATGCCCTATATCTTCCTTGCTGCCTGCTTTGCACAGGAAGCACCGGAAGCTGATTCAAAATTTCCTGTGGCAAAAAAAGAGCTTAAGGTATGATCGAGATGCTCCCTTATTAGCATGCAAGCATGTAACAAGCAAGCTTGTATCCTCAAAACACTGTTGATAGCTCTGAAACTGCAGTCTGATGAGACAATCAGTGGAGCTTCTGACTATTCCCTTGGATCCAAACTGACTCTTTCTCATAATGTGAATTACTGATCCAGTGTGAACTTGCTCTGCTGGTAGAAATTTCTTGAAATATTGACCAGTCAGCTCTCCAGTGGCAGGCTTCACTGTGTGAAGCTGGTCCAAAAGCCTAAAACTTACAAACCCTGTCATGTATCAGTTTGACAGATGTAGACCCATGTGCCAACATGAGATCCACTTGTCCTGGTGGGTAGCGAGGGAGACACATGGCTGGTGCTAATTTGTTGTGGAAGAAAGGCAGGAACTGCTTGCTGTTTGCATGGCAAAAGCTATTCCTCCACTCGCTGAGTCAGCAGAGCCTCTTGGTAGAGATGCAGCACACACCAGCAGCAGGAGTGTCTCCGCTGGCCATGCCTGCACAGATGTTGCTGCTTGCGTTGCACAGGGCCTTTTTCTGGCAGGCTGCAGGTGCCAGGGGCCTGGCTCAGCTGTAGCCAGGTGCAAATGCAGTGCAAGGCCGTGGCTCGACAATCACTGCAAAAACATGTGTTGCAGTTGAGGGTTGCAACCTGTAACTGGTCTTCATGGCTCAATCTGGTTAAAGATGCCTGCTCTCGACTAACCTGTATTCACAGTGCCCACAGAGCCATGGTGGGGAGGGGAGAGTGTGTTGGAGAGTTTATATTTGTGTCTTTAACATTGTCAGGAAGCATGTACAAAGCTTCCTGATCCTTATATGCTTGCCTTGATGCTTACGTGACTTCAGGTTTTGATATAATTTCAGAGTGAAAAGGTTTTGTTGAACTTCGCTGTCTTTTACTTGGATGTCAGACTGGGAGCAATGCTTCTGTGAATGACCTGCTTGCATCTTGCAGTGTGATTTTTCAGGGTTGAGAAGGGTTAGTGGATACTGAAAATTCCTGGTTTAGAATGGAAAGTTACTGACATTAGTTGGAAACCTGCAGAAGGGTCAAAGTTTGGTTTTGGGCTGGAGCAGGTAGACTGAAAACAGTAGGTATTTATAAGCAGCTGAAAAGAACTATTCTATGAAAGTAAGAGACCAGTAAAAAGGTGTGGAATTAAAGAAAAGACAACAAGTGATAAATGAGAAATGTGAGTTGAAATCATATGTATGGAGGTATATGAAATAGCATTACTTAACATTATGCCAATAAGTTAGTGTAGACAAATCAAATGTACATATAATGAGGAAAGATGAGTGAAGTAGTAGCAATTCTCTTGTTACTCAAAAAGGGGAGCAGGAATCTGTATATATATTCAAAGAGCATTAATCTGTTCAATATGCCTCCTGGGTACCCTTACAGCTCTTACAAGCTGCAGGAAAGCGTATCTGGCTTCAGAAGAGGATGCCTGTGCTTTTCAGATGATCTTGCTGAGACAAAGAAACAAATGTGGCTGGGAATATGGAAACGATAGGTTGGTAAGGTCTTTTTGGAATTTAAACAAGTATACTACTCAGTATGGAAAGACTGTCTGAGAATTGATGGAACCCTGCGGACTTACTATAAAGATTGGATATATATGAAAGAATGATAATGTGTGTGAGAACTGAAGCTGAAAAGGCATGCCAGTTAAAAGTGAGGCTGGAAATGCAACAGGATTGTGTCTTGTTCTCCAAGTTGTTTGAAATTCTCAAGCATAAGCTTCTTAACACTCGCTGGAAGAAGACATGCTCAAGATTACCAGCCTGAAGGTATTAGGGTATGCAAGGCATTAGGAATGGTAATTACCATGACCTCATACATAAATAATCATTAAATAACACAGCTGATTTCTGGAGCCTTAACAGTGTTCTGTCAGTGTAGATAATACACAAAGAAAATTTCCTGAAGCAGGAAATGCCTTCGATCTAAGAACCTATAAAGGAAGAAAGCTTTGAAAAACAAAAAAGCAAACATTATCAGGTTCCATAAAAAGGCAGTGAAGCTGAGCAAGAGATGCTGAATAAGAACGGGTAGGCAGGTTTTCAGATTTTGCCAACATGAAATGCTAATGGTAATCTCCTAAACAGAGCAGGCCAGGGTTTTGATGATTCTGGAAAATATCAGCTCCCACAGACCAGTACTTTTCAGTACCTTTTCAGGTCAGCTGATTTCTAATTAGATTCCAAAATACTAATGTAAAATGCTAATTTTAGACATATTTGTGTTTGAAAAGTGGGACTTTATCCATGCAGTTACTTAAAATCTGTTTTGTTATCTTGCTTATTACTTGGTTGTCTGAAATCTCATCAATTTTCTGGTTAGCATCAATTCTGGCAGTGTTTCCAGAGCCAAAAATAAACTGCACATCTCTGTGATGTAAGACGTGTAATAACTGGTAATTCACTGTGAAGTTTGACAATAATTATTCATAGTTTTAGCATTTGCAACTTGATAGCCTATTTTAACAATACTGTTAAAAAGGTTCTCAAATAAACAATTCTGTAGCTAAGCAATCATAATGAATTTACATAATGTGTAATAAGTACATTTAATTTTTAATTTAAATGTAACTCCAAGTTGAGTAAGTCTGAAATCATTAACGGAAAGACAATGAAAAGTCAGGAATGCTATTAATTGTGAGAGGGAGACTATTTTTAGTTTCTGTTCCCCACTATCACAGAAGACCTGCATTTAAAAAAAACTGTTTCTGAGAGTGGGTCCTAGATATCTGGTGCAGATTTCTACAGGCAGAGATATTTTTAAAGGGGCAGTGTATACCCAGTAAAGACAATAATTTGATGGAAAACTTTAACAGTTAAAAAAATGTAGATTTTACTTTTTGATATCTAAATTTTCTCAGTTACGTGGGATGCAGTTGACGGAAGAGGTAAACAATGGAATATTGAGTAAAACAGAAATTTACATGCCTACACTAAAATTTTTCGTACCTTCTCACCCAACATTTAAAAAGTGTCTTTTCTGAGAGCAGTACTAAGCTAGAAATGAGTTATCCAAAGGTTAAAAACACACAAACGTGTGTGTTTACTTCTGGGGAGATTTGCTTTTGTTTTTTAAACAAAAGACAAGGTATGCATAAACACATTCTCACACTACCTTGTGAGCAGTTGAAATTAAATTAGTTTAGTTAGATATAGAATTATGTCATTTGGGCCAAATCTAGTAATAACAATTTCAGAATTTGTTTCCATAACCTTTTGCTGTCTTTTGACTCTTACTTATTGCTGAGAGGCCACCAGGAGGGCTGGTGACGATTCTGTTCAGTTCATTTTGTTTCAGAGCTCAAACCATTAATGTCTGCTTACCATTGCACATGAATTCCCCTGATGACCTTTGCAGGATAGTAAGCTTTACATCATACTATTGTTCTATAGGAGTCTTTTTTGTTTTCTGAGGACGCTATTTTATATGTTGAAACGTAACTTCTTTATAGTTTCCATTGTTCATTGTATTTTCCAATTAGCTGTCCACATCAGCTGAAGCCCATGAGAATTCTCTGTGAATTACAATGTCATGTTGTACTGCAGCAGTTATGAAGGTGCTGTGTCAGAAGATACAAAGCACTTTTCCCAAGTATACATCTGCAATTGCATTTATTTTAAAACTTGAAATAAAACTTGAAATTGAGGTTTTCTTAGAGTTTTTTTCTAATCTGTGTTTTTCAATCTCCTCTCTTTTTATTTGAGGATCAATAATATACATTGTGCCCAGAGGGTACATTTGTTTGTGTTACAGAACATCTCATGAGCCGTCATTTTCAAGCTGCTGGACTGCAAAACCAAGCTGAGTAGATTCTCTAGTTTTCTTTTTAAATGTCACTGACTTCATTTCAGATTTCATTTTTGGGGTTTTTTTTCTAGTATCTTGACAGCTAGCTTTCTCTTTGTAAGTGTCCCTTCACTTATTTAATACTTCCATATTAAATAAATAAATTCAGTATAGCTTATCATTTTCCACATAAAAATTGAAGGGCTATACTCCTCTTAATCTTTCCAGATAGAGAAATCCTGGAATATGATACGGACTATTAGGAGGTAGGCTGTTGACATAAATGACTGAAGGGGATGGATGACTTTGCATGGGGATGGATGATTTTGCATGTGATCAGTGGTTTATGAGTGACTTCAAAAATTATTACATCTGGTCATTGCTTTGAATCCCACTGGCTTGATGGATACTGGGTCAAAGTCAGCATTCTCCTAGAGAAACTGGTGGCTCGTGGCTTAGAAAGGTGTACTCTTTCTGGGTAAAGAACTGGCTGGATGTCCGAGCTCAGAGAGTTGTGGTGAATGGTGTTAAATCCAGCTGGTGGCTGGTCACATGTGATGTTCCCTCAGTTCTGGGGCCAGTCTTGTTCAATATCTTTATTGATGACCTGGATGAGGGGATCAAGTGCTCCCTCAGTAAGTTTGCAGGTGACACCAAGTTGGGTGGGAGTGTTGATCTGCTAGAGGGTAGGAGGGCTCTGCAGAGGGATCTGGACAGGCTGGATCGATGGGCTGAGGTCAACTGTATGAGGTTTAATAAGGCCAAGTGCTGGGTCCTGCACTTTGGTCACAACAACCCCATGCAATGCTACAGTCTTGGGGAGGAGTGGCTGGAGAGCTGCCTGGGGGAAAAGGACCTGGGGGTGTTGGTCCCTTCTCCCAAGTAACTAGTGATGGGACGAGAGGAAATGGCCTCAAGTTGCACCAGGGGAGGTTTAGATTGGATATTAGGAAAAATTTCTTCACTGAGAGAGTGGTCAAGCATTGGCACAGGCTGCCCAGGGAGGTGGTGGCGTCACCATCACTGGAAATGTCCAAAAAACGTGTGGACTTGGCACTTCAGGACATGGTTTAGGGGGCATGGTGCTGTTGGGTTAATGGTTGGACTTGATGATCTTGAAGGTCTTTTACAACCTTAATGATTCTGTGATAAAGGAGCAGGATAAAGTCTCTGCACTCCTTCAGGATGTGACAGGACCACCATTGTAATTGTCCCATAGAAAGTGGACAGTTCGATTGTCTTCATAGTCCTCAGTACCCAAGTGACAGCTGGAAGACCCTGAGGTGAGGAAGACTCAGCTTTGTCTGATTGCATGTGAGCCTTCCACTCCAGGAAAACTGACACACCTAAAAGGAGGATGGAGGGGTCACTAAAGGGAGTCAGTCTCTGGTATTTCTGCAGTACGGTTTAGATTAGTTACACCAAATAGTTCCCAAAGCAGATATTGCCTTCAGGTGTCTCACCTTTCTCTTCAGATGTGTATCATGGTCGTGCAAGTGATCTTTGTCCTCTATGGTCTTCTCAGGTTGAGGTTTCCATTTGATTTGATTTGTTCTTCTGGGCTGGTGTCGTGGTTTAGCCCCAGCCAGCAACTAAGCACCACACAGCCGCTCACTCACTCCCCCTCCTGCAGTGGGACAGGGGAGAGAATTAGGAAAAAAAAAAACTCATGGGTTGAGATAAACACGGTTTAATAGGACAGAAAGAAAGAAGGAAACAATAAGGATAATACCAACAAAGGGATGTACAAGAACAAGTGATGCCCAATACAGCAATTGCTCACCACCCAGTGATCGACAGCCCGTCCCCGAGCAGCGATTTCCGCCCCTCGGCCAACTCCATTTTATGTACTGGGCATGACGTCATATGGTAGGGAATATCTCTTTGGCCAGTCTGGGTCAGCTGTCCCGGCTGTGTCCCCTCCCAGCTCCCCGTGCACTCCCAGCCTGCGTGCTGGCAGGCCAGCAGAAGAAGCTGGACTGTCCTTGACTGCTCAGCAACAACCCAAAACATCAGCACATTATCAACAGTTTCTTATCCCAAATCCAAAACATGGCCTCACACCAGCTTCTGTGAAGAAAACCAGCTCTATCCTGGCTGAAACCAGGACAGCTGGACATGACGTTTGTGAACCTATTAACTTATTCTAGCCTGAGTCAGGGATTGTACACTTCTTTTCATCCAATTATGTTCATAGTTACACTGAAATCTTCATCCTGTGCTTCCCTGGGGCAGCAGTAGATCAGAGGCAACCTACAAGTAGCAGATAGCACCAGAAAGGTTTCCATCTCCCTTTAGAAATGCACAGAAGGCCTCCTCCTTCAATAGTTCTTCACCTACACTGGGTGTCAGACACAATACAGGAACTCTTTAAATGGTGTTTGAGGATGGTTACTACTAAATCAGTCACTACTATAATTTAATCCATTTCTAAAGTCATGAATGAGACTACTGATGTCAGTAATAGATCATTCATTCATTTCAGAAGTACTAAATCAATTTTGTTGGTATTTAGCTTGCAGAGATGAAAAAGCTCAATCAGCCTTCAAATACATAACTACAGGGTGTTAATGGGGATTCTAACTAGGATCCTTTGTTTTATCTTGTATTAGTAATTGATTACGGGGAAAAACTAATAACATTCTTGACTCCAAATTCTTCTCAATTAGAGATGGCCGTATGATTTGACACAACTGGGAGAGGAAAGGAAGAGGAGTAAATGGTAAAGGTGGGAACTCCAACAGCTGATCTGCTTCTGCCAGGTTTCTGTTCTTTCAGATGCATTTTAAAAGGTTCTGTTCCCTGCTGTTTGCATGGGTCTGTTGTAACCATGGAGGGCAGAAACCTTCAACAGTGGATGAAGTGGGAATGAAAGGCTTGTGGCAGTGACAAGTTCTTGCAATACTAATAAAAATCTAAACTGATTCTTGTACTGAAAATAGTAAAAGAACCAATACACTAACCCTGACTTTTATCCTTTCCATTCTGGATAATGGATCCTTTCTGGGAAATATCTTAACCTTGAATGCTGCTTAATTTAAACTGCAAGCTGTATTAAACTTTTCTAAAATACCACTCAAGACAGATGGATTTTATTGGAGGGTAGGGGAAGAGAAAGTTGCCTAATCTGAAGGCGAGTTCTTAGTACAAACTGCTGTTTGAGTGAAGCGAATGGAACTGAATGGATCCCACTTTAAAGGCAGGTCTAGTTATCAATTTCCTGGAGACTACTTCCTTAGCCTGAGAGTACTCTTGTATTCTTTCCTCCCACCCTGAAATCACAATAACAGTTTGACACCTGGTATAGAACTCAGTTGTCAATTACCAGAGGCTGGAAAAGCACTTCCCATTATAAACAGAGTGACTGCTGAAAATAGTTGATGTATTCTTTTTCCTCTAGCATCTGAACTTGAATGCGTGTGGTATTCAATGACAGCAGACTTTGACTCTAGAGTTCAATCCAGTGTTTGATTCAGTCAGGTTTTGGACTATAGTGTAAACAAAGTTTAATCTTTAATTTTTAAATTGAGTTTGTGTTTAAAAGGCTGAAAATCACAATTAAATTATTGCATTCAGGCTTCTTCAGTAAAGTGCTTTCTAATATCTAAACGTATTTGCTATATTTATAGTATTTATCCATTTCTGAACTTGAAAACCTGAAGAGTTCTATTCCTTTTAAGTTCAGAAATTATTTGAGATATTGTTGTGGCATTTTGCCTTTTTCTTATCTGTAAATAGCAGCAACTTATGAGAAAACATCGAAAATCAGAAGAGCAAAAATGTTTTTGTCACCAATCAGCAACATTTCAATTTAAGGTGGTGTTTGTGGCCTGTAGCGTACCTCCACCTATGACTTGTGATTGGTGGAGGCTGTTGAAATAGACATAAGAAGAGAAACTAAAAGATATGGTAATTTTACCCAGTGATATTTTTAAGGTAAGCAAGAAATTTATTTCATAGAATAACCTGAATAACTAGCTAGCTAGATAGAAAATTTACTACTGATTTGAGCAGGTCTGGCTTTGGATATATATAAAGTAGACAGCTGCCTGGGGCAGAAAATCACAGCTTTAAGCTGGGGAAATGGATATTGCTGTAGGCCTGACTTGGATTTTCTCAACAATGGTAGAAAGGTAGGTCCTCTGGGCACACTCCTCCCTGACTAGCTCTGGATACCAAAAATGAATGACCTTTTTGGTCCCAAAATCAGGCATTCCATGTGCTACTATGGCCAAGATCTGCATCCCTCTGCAGTAGCCTCCTCTCCTGAAGGGAGGCTGGGGAGGGAAGGAACCCTGGCGTGAGAATATTCACTCATTTTCTTCTGCTCTTCCAAGAATCCCAGAGAAAAAATGCTTCACAAAGACTAGCTTGTTGATTGATTTTAAACCTACCCACAGCCCACTGACTTAGACAAGTTACAAACTGGGAAACAACCATCTTCCAAAATAAACCACATATGCTCCTTCTTGTCTTCTCTCTCTTTTTATAGTCAGATCATGAGGTCTAGTAAGGATCTGAAAGAAACGCCCATTCTTTACCATTGTTCAGTCTTAAGGAAATCTTTCCTTGATACTATACAGAAAACTTACCAAAGATAAGTAACATAAGACTTGAGAATACAAAAATCTTGGTATCTATGAGTGAGAAGCCTATCCGCAATGACTTACTACAGAGATTTTAAGCCTGGATCTGTTTTTTTGCAGATCTCAGTTTTTATAGCTAAGCTTGCACAGAAGACTTGTTCCAATGGATCATTCTCTCTGTTAATGTCTCTAACCTTTTTCTGTTGTACAAGTCTTCGCAATTCAAAATTGCTTTTTTTTTGTAGGTAAGGAATGAAATAAGCTCACATCAAAGCTGTTCTTTCATCTGTCTATTTTGACTCTCGAAGATGAGTCAGAGGACACCCACACATATACTTAAATCAGATCCACTGTTGTGAACGCATTTGGACCATCCATTAGAGATAAAGACTTTATAAAGGAGGCTGACAAACTAGCCAGGCATCTGATTAGGCACAGAATAATTTCAATGGCTAATCAAACGAATGAATCCTTACTTGATTACATTTCAGTTTTGTATCAGCTAATCATGAAACCAGAAAATACACTAATGGATGCTGGTTTCTTATAGCACCTGTTCACAGGTACAATTGCTGTAATTTGGGAGGAAGAAGGGAGGGGGCAGCACTAATTTCCTAATCAAGAGCTGAGACAAGTAGCAAGCTCTAATATTCTTAATGCAATAGGTCGTTTTTGTCTAGAAGAAAACTAGAACTTTTCCAGGACTTGGAGATAAGTCAGCAGTAGGATGCTGGGATCACTCCCCCACATCTCACAGCGCACATCTTTTACACATGTATGGTATTCCTCAAGAAACCTTCTGTATCACACAGTGAAAAGAGACTTTCTTGGGACATTCTTAAGAAAATGAGACAATATGATCTCCCACCCCTCAGGTCTCTTTCCATAGTCACTTCTCGGCAGATATTAGCAGGTGCAAGAAAGGTCCCTGAAAAAAAAACAGAATAAGTTTGTAGTGTGTGTGTTTACACATGTCCCTGTTCTTTTGGTACTCCTGGTGTCTCAGGAGCTTTGGTCTCAAAGATCACAAGTTATCATATGTAGGAGATACTTCTGAATGCTCTCCACCAAGGTCTCTAACTTAAGATATAATCAAAATCCTTAGGAACCATTGCAGTTCTTGAAGGAAATCCCATTGTGCTATAAGATAGTACAGAAAGCAGCAGTACCTGCCCCACAGAGCCTACTGTGTAAAACTGTGTACTTCTTTTCATATAAAAAGGTGACAAAGGGGAAATATTGGAGGAAGAAAGGGAGATGAAGAACATTGTGTTCTGCTTTTAATATAGCCTGGAACTGACAGTTCTTTGTTGTATGCAGGTAAGAGTTTTGGTACCAAGTTATGAACAAGATCTCACATCTCCTTTCACAATGAATCCCACAAAGCAAAAAAATTCTTGACATTTTTATTTGTTACACTGCCTCTTGTAAGGTGTCTCATGAGAAATGGGTTGAAATAAAAGCTGGTCCCTGATTGCTGAAAAGTAGGTCCTACCCCTACAGGAAGCTAGCCTTCTGCTACTCTATAGCCTCACAACTTCACTGCTGTCAGGAGAGCTACACTGAGTATGGGCTAATATGCATTAGGCTGAAACTATTGCTAACAGAGCACAGTACTTACAGGAATGGTTTTAAAACATCTGCCAATAAATACTGTCCAGTTCTTTGAAGAACTCTTAGTTTAATGCTGCTTACCTACACAGTAAGTGTCTCCAAAGTCTGAGTAGAGAAAATAGAGAGACCAAGGGCAGCTGGATTAGCAGTATTAAGCCACGGTCAATCTACTGCATGCATTTTAATAGCTTTTGCAAAAATGAAGCACTAGATTCTCCACTGTGTAAATCAGTTCCGATCCATTGAAATTGCCAGAACTGTGCTGATTTATACAGGCTGAGGACTGTCCCCAAAACTTCTAGAAACAGCTGTTTTAAATGGTTGGGTTTGATCTGTCTTTTGAAATACTAAGCTACCTGATAGATTGCATTTAAATTATCAGTGCTGATCAATATATGAGATGTATCATAAACCTTTCCTAAACACCATTCAGCTAAATTTCCCTTATTGACTTAAAATACATTCACCCTGAATCTTCTTTAACTTTTCATATAAGTTCCTAAATTATAGGAAAATTGGGACTTTGAAAAGGCAAACATAGATAAACACTTCATAAAAAAAGCATGGTGTTACCATTTGTCATTTCATTGCTCATATAAAATCTGTGCCTAAAAATAATTTTTAAAAAAACACAAAATGCACCATCTGAAGTGCCTAAAGTTATTTGAGAGTAAAAAACTGAGTTGCTAAAATCACATCTGGTGTTGTGTTTAGGATTTTTTCCTACCTTTGGGCTTAAAAGAATGGAACAAAGGGCCCATCCTGCAGAGAACTGAACACTTTTTCAGAGGTACTAAGTAAACCTCTGACCCCTTTCAGAGGCATTAAGGATTTCCTGGTACTTCAGAGCAGACGCTTGGTGTTTCTCAGGATCTCTACATTGTATGAACAGAACAATAGTTGTATTCACCATCATAAACATTTTTTTTATTTGTGACATGAGTTAGAGGTTAGGAAAATATGGTAGATTTTTACTATAAAACAGTAATGATGTTTTGGAGGAATTTCAGAGGTCTAGGAAGGAAAATGTTTCTTTCCATGCTGTCATAACGCATCGTCTTCCCTTGATATTCCTGGCCTACTTATACCTTCAGTGTGGTCCGTTGCCCCTTTTCTCACTTGTGTACCTAGGCCACTGTCTTCTCTGCTGTGCAGACCACTGCTTCTCACAGTCATGCATCCTGAATGCCATACTTCTTCAATGCTATTCTCCCTGTCCTTTTATCTTTGGACATCTCTTGTCATAATGCTTTGACCATTGTGCTAGCCAGAACTCCCTCATCCTTCTTCAATACCAGAAATATTTTCCCAGACTTGATTTTTGAGGTCATTGCTGTCACTCTGTTTCAATTCATCTCCTCCATTTCTTCATGAGGAACTGAGGAAATAATTTCTGTGCTTACTTTCCTAGAGAGTCTTGAAAAAGCAGAAGAAGGAGTAAAGCAACTGGTAAATATTGGTTACCTTTGTTTACCTTCTCTCACCTGCATCTTCTTGTACATTAACAGAAAAACAGGAAGCAACAAGAGAAGGGAATGATTGCTAGTTACAGATTCAAAAGGGTATGACGTCCAGGAGCATTCTCAGTCACATGCTTGCTCCATGCAGAGAAAATAGTCCACTGGCATGCTGACTGAATACTTTGTTTCACACAGTACCTAGCAAATGGCGATCGTGGACCAGGACCACCTGTGCTAGCTGTTCTGTTAACAAAAGAAAAAAAATTTAGAAGATAGTCACCCCTGCCAGAGCTTACATCCAAAGTATAAGACAGGAGACGACAGATGGAGATTGGCAGATGGTGAAGTGCAAAGAAACTACTAAACAGTTGATAAGCATGAAGACAAACAGTATCAGCATACCAGCTGCCTAACTTTTGTCCATTAGAGATGTCAAGCCAAGAAATGGTATAAGAATAGTTTTGAAGGATAACGGGACAGCTCTGTGGATGGTTGGGGAAAAACTATCCCAAGTGGGGATGGCAGCAAGGTATAGTTTATTTGGAAACCCTGTTAACAGACAGTGGAGGCAGGAGTTGACATTTCCAGTGAGAGGTAGGCTATGAAGGGCATGAAAATGAGAACAAATAACTTGCATTTAATGTGACCAAGAAGTGGGACCTGTGAAGGGACAAAAGACAGACGGGTAACAGGGTCACAGCAAGAATCATGAAGACTTATTGTGTAGATACAAATGAGGTAAGACTTATACTTGCAAGACCAAAAAACACAAAAATTTGAAATAATAACTGAAAACTGTAAGTCTGCATGATTTTTAACATGTTATTAGAAAGAAAAGGCAGTGTCACAGTTCTTGTATAGAAAGAATCAGCAAGGTTTTGACACAGGGTCCTGTTTCTAATGTTTGAGTGACAGGCAAAAAACATCACAGGAGTCAAGAAAAGGAGTAGCAGGATCACATCTAGTGGAGTAAGGGGCTAACAGCAACATTTTAGTCATCCTTATTGTAACATAATAGCTAAATATTTGTAAGGAGATGTCAGGGAGAAAGGCCAAGATACTGTTATGGATTGGTAGAGACAAGTACAAACAGGAGAGGTGGATATCTTTGCTAGATGGATGGCAGTCCATGTAAAGAGATCGTTTGAAGTTTGCTCACAAATATAATTACCCGGAGAGAAGGAAGAAGGGACCAAGGCTGGGTGTTAGGGAAATCCTTTGAAGAAGCTGGAGTCTCAAGAAGAACAACCCTTTAAAGGACACACTGAGTGAACAGCAATCATGGATGTTGGTGGAGGGCAAGTTTTCATGAAATGTAATAACTTACTTACATTGCAGTTGGCTAAGAAGTCAGGAAACTCCCTTGAGGGTTAAATGACTCCACTGGGGGAACCTGACTTCACATAGATGATATGAGTTGGTTTTGTTGGGCTTTTTTTTATTCTGCATGGTATTTTGCTTTTTTTATGAGAGACTTCTCGGCAGTTAGTCTGTTTAGCTGCCACTGCTCACCCTTCTCAGAGGTGTTTTGAGAGCAGAATAGATTAAGGATTTAAACACAGGTGATAGCAGCTTTGCTTGGAATAAACAGAAATGTAATATTTATAACACAAGCATATTGGCCTTTGGGTGGATAAGTGGTTCATAAAATTCAGTGCAGCATAATGTGAAGTAATGTAGCCAATTACTAAAAGAATAAGCATGAAGATTGCAGTCTAAATAGGAACACAACATGGAATTCATATTAAGAAAAGAACCTAGAAGGGACTGCGGATAATAGAGTAAACCATTAGCACTATTTCCTGGTAACAATAACAAGAATGAAAAAGAGCAAACAAGTTTCTGAAATATAGCTCTGGCAGTGTGGCATATAACGCTTCAGAAATTATTCTGGCATGCTACTAAGTCTCATTAGGAAAGAGTGCTCAGTTTTAGCCACTTCATTATAGGAAGACATTGAAAAAGGTGCGGCAGGGGGCAATCCAAGATGATTTAGTAACCAAGACATGATTTATGAAGAAAGTTTGGACATATTTCTCTTCTGTAGCTGAGGAAAGAGAGATTAAGGGAAGATTCTTAAGCAAGTATGCAACATCCTGAATAAATGGGAATGGATCAATGCTAAAATATGGCCATTATGGTCATATTCAAATTTAAAACAAGAGATCTTGGATTAAGCTTAGGGAAGAAAATACAAGCAGATTTTCAAAAAGGAGGAGACAGACCTTTATGCAAATGATGGAATTGTATGGATTGCTCTTTTAAAAATAAATCACGTTGGAGCTTTTCTTTTGAGATCTAATAGGAAAAATTGTCCAGAATACTGAACATGAAGATGAGAATAAATTTAAATATACATGGCATTTCTGATCACCTATATGTCATTTCTTCAGTTTAGTCCCTCAGATAATACTGCACTGGTAGGCTTGTACAAATACTTTCAGGTGTTAGGTGTTGTTTGTTCTCAGACCTGCACTTGGCACAGATTACCTTCTCTATTGATTTACAGTGAGCCTGAGCATCCCCCTGCAACAAGAAGGAGAGGGAGTCTGTACGCATGGACACCTTTTCCATAGAGGAGAATGAGGCAGTTCCATCCATACCACTGCTCTACCTCTTCCTCTGGTCCAGCTCTGAGCTTTTTTCTAATTAAGTGAATTTTGCGGTGGACAGAGGAAGGTGGTCAGAAAAGATGTAGGAGAGTGGTAGAGGTAGTGATGTGTACCACCTCAGAGTTTCTGATGGAACCAGGACAGTCAGACTTCCCTATATTCCTTCAGCAAATGGGATGGTTGGCTCTCTTTCCTTCTGGCCAAAGGTACTGCTAGATAAACACAGCAACATAGTAGTGACATACAGATCCTACCATGAGTTATGACAGAGAAGCCAGTAGTATGAATAAATGTTAGGAGAAATGATAGAAGAACATTTTGAGTAAAATGTGTAACAGAGATTGAATATTTTTTAATGGACAGTTTTTGGCAGAAGAACATTAAGATCACAGAATCACAGAATCACAGAATCACTAGGTTGGAAAGGACCTTCAAGATCATCAAGTCCAACCATTAATCCAGCGCCACCATGTCCCCTAAACCATGTCCTGAAGCGCCACATCCACACGTTTTTTGAACACTTCCAGAGATGGCGACTCCACCACCTCCCTGGGCAGCCTATTCCAATGCCTGACCACTCTCTCGGTGAAGAAATTTTTCCTAATATCCAATCTAAACGTCCCCTGGCGCAACTTGAGGCCATTTCCTCTTGTCCCGTCGCTAGTTACTTGGGAGAAGATGCCAACACCCTCATCGCCACAACCCCCTTTCAGGTAGTTGTAGAGAGCGATAAGGTCTCCCCTCAGCCTCCTCTTCTCCAGACTGAATAATCCCAGTTCTCTCAGCTGCTCCTCATAAGACTTGTGCTCCAGATATTCTAGATCTTAATTTAATGAGCTGGTATCAAAGGTCTATGCACTGATGGTTTGCATCCATTAAAGTAAATTTAGGGTGAATGTAAGAACATCAAAAGTATTACTCTGTAGTGAATTCACGTGAGAGGAGCCCACACTAATTCTTTTAACTCTTGCTGATGTGATATATCCCATTCACTTCAATGGGACAGATAAGCCTGATGAATAAAGGTCTGCAGGAGTTATCACAACAGACATCCTTAAATGCTTTCAAGCTTTTCCCCTCAAGTTGGTGAAAGTTTTGTTTGAATTACTGACTGCATTATTTAGCTTGTGGGTTTAGATGCAGCTAAAGAAACAGATTTTAGTACTTCTATGAGAATTATGGTGAAATGTGCAGTTACTGTTCAGCCCCTGGACATTAAAATGGACTGTACTGTATGCACTCAGCATTTTGCACAGATGTCTGTGGTGACAGTGAATTTGCATGGGAATGCTTAGAATGCTTGCAGTCTCAGAGACCTGGACACCTGTTGCCATTTATTTTATTGGTAATGGGGCAGACAATTTTTTCCGAAAACAGGGGCAGGTTGTTAAAGATTAAGAGTGATATTAAGATGCCCTTTTAAAAAAGCAAAGTGGTAATCTCTATTTATGAAAGAAAAATGTTGGGTAGGTGTTTGCAGCTTCATGTCTATTTTTTTGCCTGAATTTGGATAGTAAAGTCTGCAGAACAGGAACAGATCAACTACCATGTGGGAATTCTCCAATCACATCTACAAAGGTGTGACTTCAGATGAAACTACAGGTGTCTAAATATTTTTGTAGCATATATTCTAGTGCTTGGAAACACCACCATAGATATTTAATTTTTTAAAAATTGTAAGCCCCCTTTACTGCTATTGGTAGCTGTGGAGACTAAAGTCTTTTACAGATATCTACCTGCAAGTGAAATACAGTATTTCAGCATTTGCCTTCCACTCCGCCCTGAAGGGCTGCCTTACTGTCTTCTCTTCTTTGTCAACACTGCCAAGAATTGGACCATTTACACTGATGCTTTTGTTTACTTGAAGTGGTTGTATTTCCCAGCCAAGTGCTGTCAGCAAGCAGACAAGTTAGGCTCCTGCTATTTAGTCAAGCTCCCTTACCTCCTTGGCAGGCATTTTGTCTGGAGCTAGCTCCAAAGAGCAAGTCACACATCCTTTGTGTGTGCAATCCCAAAGATCTACCAGTGAATCAGGTGCTGCTGGTTGTGCCTGAGGCTTACAGGGACTAGGCTACTGTTGTTTGCTTTCCCCTCGGGATTGGGATCTTGAATGGGCTTTCAGTTCTCAGCACTGATACAAATTCTTTGTGATGGTGGGCAAGTGGACTGAACTTTTCAATGTGATTATCAATCAAATGCATGTAGTGACAACTACTTACATCACATGCTTTTTCTTAAGCAAGTTTTTTGTTCACAGATTTATAAAAAAATCTTCGATGTTTTGGGTGTTTATGTTACAAAATAACTGTGATATGCTGTGTACTCTTAACATTATGATATTTTTATATTCTCCATGGCCTTTAGCAGCTTATGTAGGATATGGGCTGCTTAATGAAATGTGAAATATACACTAAAACAATTTTTTCCCATGCAGTAAGATAATAAGATGTTACATTACTCACAGGTCCAATTTTAAATTTAAATATAACTTCATTTAATTTTACTTTGCAATCAGGTAAATTAATGAGAGAGAATCAAAACAATATGCTGTAATTACATTTGGAAATTATTCTTTCTGTCCTTCAAGAGTGTTCTTTCTGTTTAAGATATTGAAATTTGGTGTCTAAATATAAAGCGCAGTAACATCTGGTAGTAATTACTGGTTTAAATAATATAGACGGATCTTGAGACATTTCATGCTTTTGAAAGGAGCCTGTTAGTAAGATGTTCTGAGTCAAAGGTTATAAAAAATTTCATGCCACTAAAAATAGCTAATATTCCACTTGTGTTCTAGATCTAAATGATCTTTTACATAAAAGATTTTGCTTACTAAAGTATAGTTGGTTTAACTTTATTTGGAAAGAAGAACCAGTTTGTATGCCTTATAGATCTGCTGTTCATTGCTGCAGCTGAACACAGCACAGGAGAATGTTAGAACAGTTTATTTCTAGACTCAAAAATCATTATTTCATCCTCAAGATCTCTGATTTTCAGCACAGACCCTTGTGCTTCCAAAATTATGTATTTTAAGTCTTCTATTTGCTTGCACTTTGTCAATTATTTTCCCAACAAAAGAAGTCAGTTGGACAAGTAGATTAACAGCAATGCTAAAGTGACTTTAGTGACCAGCAAATGGGACAGGGTCCAAAAATTATTCCTGCAAACTCTGTGATGTATTCATAAAAACAACAGATACATTTGAGGAGAATAATCAGGGGTCCTATTGCTTCTCACTTTTGCATATTTTCTTACTGAAATGCCTTCATATATTTTGGAACAGACTGTGTAAAAAGAACAGAGTGCGAGTCCTTCACCCCTTCTGTGGATGGTTGCCTATGTGGAAAGCACATGTAAAGTGTTATTGGGTCACAACAGAGCAGTGCAGCGACTTGTGCAGGCTGGCCACTCGCAGTTGTCCAAGACTCTTCCAAGTTCATAGGCAAGATGAAAGGAAACCTCGACAGACACCCATTTTGTGTAGGTGATTGTCAGTGCCCTGAGGGTTCTCATAGGCTTTAATGGCCCACCTCACCTGGGGTCTCACCCACACCCGTGCCGCTGGACTGGGGGGCTCCATTTAAGCTCAGGCCTTCAGTCTTTGCCTGAGCTACAGTTCAGATGTGTCCGTTTCCAGTCCTGCCTTCTGGATGAACCAAGGACCCACACTGTAGGCAGCTTGTCTTCTGGACGGACGGAAGGACGGACGGATGGATGGATGGATGGATGTTATAGCTCATCTCCAGCCTTGTCTTTGGCCCTGTCTCCTGGTTGGACTTTAAACTCATGTTGTAGCCTTGGATCCAGTCCTGTCCCTGTCCCTGTCTCCTTTCATCCCTGACTGGGCTCCATGGATGGACCCTAGACCCGGTTTATTTCTTGCCTTGTCTGGAGCTGTGGATAGACACTGTTACCGTCTTCTGGCTCTGACAACATGGTCAGACTGTCTAGGACTGTGCTGGGATCTGTGAGGACACTGCCACCATGGGGTCACCCTCGGCACCAGGCTCACCCTCCCATAAGTGGTAGCAGGCCCTTGCTGCTCCTTGGCAGTTATAACAAGTGTGTCACTGATATCTAAACTTATGACTATGAGAACAGCAATCTTCAACAGCAGGAGGGATTCAGCCAACACTGTCTTGTTAACCATCACTGATAGGAGATGATAATGAAAAAATGTAGCAACTGGATGACAGTGAAGTGGCACTGTGTTCTGCAGGTTTGTGATCAGTGATAACTTCCTCTGTCAGCAGACACTAATTTTATCCATCTATCCTCTCCCATTCCAGAAACTTCCCTCATCGTTTTTGAATATGGAGGCCCACAGCTTTATTTAATTGTGGGAGGTAGCATCTTTGATTATCTCAGTCTGACACCTGCTGCTTTCTCCCTAGACCTTACACTGGAGAACACATGCAACAACCATTGCCTTCTCAGCTCAAACGGCTCCATTTGTCTCCTCACTGTTCTTTTGATCACTCTGCTTTTAGGAGCAGAACCTAGTGGGTCTGACTCTTCTTTCACACTGGATTTATGCTGCCTAATCACAGTGACTGCAGAGGTGCAGGATTTGGGGTTTAATCCAGAAAAGAATTTAAGCATATGCAAAACTCTAAACATGTTAGAAACTCCTCCAGATTTGAGAATTCTCAAAATTTAATTAATCCTATGTATATAACTACTTTCCCTCCTTTTAGTATGGGAAAGCTTGGCTGAAAAAGTGTGTTTCTGTTTTGCTGTGAAGGGACTGAGTTTCGTGATCATTCTGACCTTTCCAAGGCATGAGTTAGCTTGCTTCTAATCTGTTCAGCCACCTGTATAAAAGAGCTACAAATTCAACCTCATATTGCCCACACAACCTACAAATGATTCATTGTCCCAGTCAGTAGCATTTATTAATATTCTTGAAAGAATCTCCTCCCTCTCCATCCCACTGACCCCAGGCCACCTTCATGCAAGCTTGCACTTCATTTATTGTCAGACATTCTGAGAAACAAATCTTAGCAAAACAAGTTATGACCTGATCACTCGCTGGTCTGTTATGTACTTTTTCCGCTTAGGCACAGGGATGAATTTGAAAACTAGAGGGAATTATGAAATGCAGTAGTAGTGCCTCATGCACCAAAAAGTCATAAATTGATGAAAGGCAGAAAGTACTTCAGCCCAGGTAAGGAAATATATCCACTGATCCAGATGCTACAATGGACTTTGGCTCATTGGCCTTATGCACTGTGGGATTTTCCACTCTCTATTATGGAACACTCTTCCAAGCCTGTCTGGCAGTAGCTCAGATCAAGTATAATTTTTCTTTTCATAGCCAAAGTGTACCATCTGACATCTACACATTGGACATTCAAGAAAGAAGCTTGTACTATCCAGCATGAAAATACTGACATGAGGTATCAGTTGTGATAAAAAATAATAGCTTAGCATCCCACACAGTGGAGGGGAATACCTTCAGCTTTCCAACAGCAAATCGCTCTCTTAGAAACTAGCCAACCATCACTAATTAGTTCCTGTGCTGTACTGATAGCTACATGATCACTCTGAATCGTGCAAGAGCAGCAGACATTAAATCATCTACACCTACAGTCAAACATCTGCAGTCAAACGAACTGTTTGGACAGGCCTGCTGTCCAAGAGCTTTTAGAGAAGCCTTGCACTGGTGAGGAACAGTCAGATCAATTACAGTGGACCTTCTTTCATGCTTTCTCGTTTAGTTTAGAAGTAGAGACAAGTCTTAGCTACTTATGGGATCTTTTTCTGTGTTTTACCACAGTTAGGTAGATATAAATTTGAGATGAAAACTTAAGCTCTGAACTCAGGGGGAGCTTAAGAGATGAAAAGTTTTTTTAGCCCTGGCCCCAGAGCAGTGAAACAAGGGCACCACCATTTTGGAGGTTGGAGTTTTTAAAGAGATCTATCTGTGACCAATCCATGAAAAATCTGACCAATTTTCCCAAATCTTGGGTGATTAGATCTAAGGCAGGGTTGTCCTTTTGTTTTGTTAGGTTTGGTGAAACATTCCTGAGACTGTCTTATCGTGAATGAAGCTTGGAGTTTTTAAATGACACAGCAAGTTTATTCCCTTACAAAGGCCTAGGCATATGTGACAGTTCTTGTTAGACAACTGCAGGTGTGCTGAATTTGAAATATATCAATAAATCAATATATCAACATATCACCCTGGCACAGGTTTCCCAGAGAGTTGGTAGATGCCCTCTCCCTGGAAAGGTTCCAGTTCAGGTTGGACGGGGCTCTGAGCAACCTGATCTAGTTGCAGATGTCCCTGCTCATTGCAGGGGCTTGGACTAGCTGGCCTTTAAAGGTCCCTTCCAACCCAAACTATTCTATGATTCTATGATTCTAATATAAATATATATTACATTACCAACTGTATCCTGCGCTGCATCAAAAGAAATGTGACCAGCAGATTGAGGGAGGTGATTCTCCCTCTCTACTCTGCTCTCATGAGATCCTACCTGGAGTATTGTGTCCAGCTCTGGGGTCCTCAGCACGGGAAAGACATGGACCTGTTGGAGCGGATCCAGAGGAGGGCCATGAAGATGATCAGAGATCTGGAGCACCTCTCCTATGACGACAGGCTGAGAGAGTTGGGGTTGTTCAGCCTGGAGAAGAGAAGGCTCCAGGAAGACCTTACTGCAGCCTTCCAGTATCTGAAGTCCCCCTGGAGGGGGACTTTTTACAAGGGCATGTAGTGATAGGACAAGGGGTAATGGTTTTAAACCAAAGGAGGGTGGATTTAGATTAGATATAAGGAAGAAAATCTTCACTATGAGGGTGGTGAGGCACTAGAACAGGTTGCCCAGAGAAGTTGTGGATGCCCCATCCCTGGAAGTGTTCAAGGCCAGGTTGAATGGGTCTTTGAGCAACCTGGTCTAGTGGAAGGTGTCCCTGCGCATGGCAGGGAGTTGGAACCAGATGATCTCTAAGGTCACTTCCAATCCAAACCATTCTATGACTCTATGATTCTGTGATTCTATGCTATCAATAAAGCAGTTCTTCAATAAATCTTCTGTGTAGCGTTTGCCTGGAATGCCATACAGAAAACATCTCATCTTTTCCTATTGTCTGGAAGAGGGGCTTGCAGATGATTATAGATTTGTCATTACATCTGCAAATCCACCAGTTATAATGGTGTTGGTGCTAATTATTAAGAAATCTCTGTTGGAATCTGTAATTGTGCTGAACTTTAATGCAGCAGCAGATAAACTACAGATATACAAGAGCTTGTGAGGGTATGGGAAGATTTGCATGTCTTATGTAGCCACTGTTACCACCAGTTGCTTTCTATCAAATATTTCCAAAGGCTGTTACTTACCAAGCTAAGCACCTTAGGAGGACTGCAATTCTAGTGAGGATCCTTTTCATCCTCAGGCTTCAGAGTAAAACCTGGATCATCAGAAGAGTTAGAAAAAAAAAACCAACTTCTTTTGTTTCTATTCATCATTTAATAAGATACTAAAAGGTGTATGATAGTTTTAAATCTCCCTTTAAAATGTAGAAGAATTCTAGTCAGAAGCAGGACTGAGAGATACAAGGATAAATGCTCTGTTCCTGCAGCATGAGCTATTTCTCTGCTGTGGTCATGTAAATTCAGTGCGATGTGATGTCTCCTTTTTAGGAGATAGGAAATCATTATGCTTTCTGCCTTGCTAAATTTCATGGGAAAGCTGATAAATGGTATATTTACCTTCTCCTATTATTTCTAGTAAGTTAAAAGATTACTATGAAAATGAAAAGAAAAAAAAATTACAGGTAGCAATTAATAACTAAAAAAAAATCACACCAGTTTTTAACTCCTCAGCCACCTGTTCCTGTGTTTATTTTTAATACATTTAATTTGAAATCTAATTGTTTAGACAGTAGTACTCCTGTGATTATTATTAGTTATCTAACAATCATTCACACCCTGTTTTATTTTTAATGCTTGTTGTGTTATGCTCTGCTGATACTATATTGTTTCAATTGTGTTTTTTTCTACTTCTGCACAGGGAATATAGATTACTGTATTGCTTCACTGGATCCTAGAAAGGTCTGTCTTTTATGATTGCTGAAAATCGGTATACAGAGCAGAAAATGTCACTTGCATATTCAAAACAGTAATTTCAGTCACTGAGGCTATGGTAATGAATGTTGGTGGTTTGAATGCTTTGATAAAGATAACAAACATCACTGTTGCAGGATACACAAATCATCACGTACTCCCAAATAGTGGCAGGAAGGAAGCAGCCACTGTTTTTCGCTATTTTTTTCTTTTTTGTTTGTTTGAGAAAAGTGAGGAGAATCCTGATCCTAAGGGCCATATTTGTTTGGATCACTAAAACTTTGACACCAGCAAAGTTAAGTGCTTAAACCTTGTTAAAGCCACTGAAATTTAAGCTCATGCATAACTTGAGTGCATAAATGTTTTCTTGGATTGGTGACTTTGTGAATAAATTATTTTAGAAGCCAACTGGCGATGCCTGAATTTACACTCAATTGTCCATTGTCTTCTTGCTGCCTTGCACTTTCTGTGCTATTATTTTAGTTCTTCGTATGACCTGCTCTGGTCTTCTTGGTATCCAAGCCTCTGTGAAGACCTAGACATCATTCAGGGAGGTTTTTCAGCACATTTTTAAGTTCATTCTTTCAGCAGTCATGGTAAGCCCCAGTGTAACTTTTAGCAAATGTTTCCATGTCATAGAACTTAGTGCAACTTTAAGCAGTATTAGTTAGTGTTTTCCTGAGCTGGAGATTTAGGGTTTGGGTACATGTCTTCTGGGATTAACTTTTGTCATTTACCGTTTCTGGTGCCTGGTACCACACCACTTCCTCTGCTCTGTTTACCACCATCCATCAGGTGAATGTTTGTGTGCACTTCTTTATCTAGTTTAAGTTCAAGGCACCTGAATTTGTTAAGCAGTTTTAATGCTGGCTAATTCTCTCACTTTGATGAGGGCAGTAAAGCTTTTTAAAGTGTTTAAATGTACCTATTTGTAATGAGAAATTGGCTTATGTTGCCCAAATTAGAAACTGATGAGTAGTTTTCTTCCATTTTGTTAAAGCATATTTCAACAACAGAAAGAATGCTTATTGCTTGAACATCTCATGCATGTTCAAGCAAGAAGCTCAGAAGGTGATTACCTTGGACTGGGAGGTGATGGTGAACAATGTTAGTGCAGGCTGGGATGAGTACAAGGCAGAAAGGCAATGTAAGATCATAACTCCACAGTGTTCTGCCTCGCAGAGAGTAATAAAATGCTTTAACATTGACTAATCAAGACAGTCGGTGTTTTTGGAACTGAAAGTGGATCTATATTTCGTATTTCCAAGAGACTGAGGGACTGCTGGATGCCAGATTTCTGTTTGGTTGATTTCCAAAGGGCAGGCTTTGTGCCAAGCTGCACCACAGCTTGGTGCAGGCCTGAGATGTGACCTTTGCAAGCTTTCCTACAAACTGAAGACATGTTTGGATCTGATTTCAATATACTTAAGATTTGAGCACCATGTGAGTTTCTTGCTGTGAGGAGGTTTATTCATCTCCTTTGAGTAGGTCAAGATTTAAATACTGCTTTTCATGTTATTTCATATATTTGACCTTCCACAACTTGTGTTCCAAAGAAATGTCTTTCAAAATACATCTTTCAAGTGTAGTAACGTTTGTATCAAATTGATCTGAAGCTTCTGTTGCCCTGAAGCCTGACTGAAATGTGGGTCAAGTCTGACATCAAGTGGTCAGACACACACTATTCCCAATGGGACAATTAACATAGTGCTGCTCCTGGTGTCTTACAAGGACGTCCCCCTCCACTTTTTCTCTTCGTTTTTTCTTTTCTTAACGTGATTTCTCAGTGCTCTTCCTACTTCAGTTTCCACCAAGGTCATGGAGTATCATTGCTGACAGATACATGAAGAATCCTATTAGTCTTGCATTAGATATTGCAGCTGCTGAATCTGTCAGCAGGATGATGGGTTCGTGTAAATAAAATCTTCTTGACATGGCATTGCACATAAGATTTCAACACACTCTGCTTTGTTTCCCCAATATATTCTAACAAGATCTGTGTCTTTTAAAAAACACTCCTAGCTCTTGAGACATCATGTCCTCCGTCTGTGCAGATTTTAAGGCTTATCAATAACTGCAAGAGCATTTAGCACTCACACATTGCTTCCTGTTGTTAAAACACATTGCAAACACTAATTCTATGAATTCTTATCGTTCCACTCCGAAGAAACTTAATAAAATTATTTATTCCATGATATAGGAGAGGAAGTAGGGAGAGAGACCAGAGAGAATTTAAATCTTTGACCTGAGACCTTAAGTTTTCCTAGGTGCCTGTCTCAGGTTCAGTCCTCTGGCATACTGAGATGCCACCTTCATGTTTTAATGGTATTTGTACCATATTGACTGAGGAGCAGCTCAGGAATACAAAGTTCATGTGCAGTTCCTAGTGCTCCCTTCCTCCAGGTTGAGGAGTTATCCTTCAGCGGCCAAAGTGACATTTTTCATCTCCTCAGTGATCAGCAGACTTAGTTTGCATGTTCAAACAATAAATGACAGGCCATAAGTTGTACAATATAAACTTTTTATCTGCACATTTGGTTCATTTTTCACTGGAACATTAGTGTGTTTCTATACCCTCTGCATAAAACCAACAGTACAAAGATCAGCATTTCTGCATACCTTATAACTGAGTCAGCAATGCAAATATGAACTTTCAATTTCTCCCATAAATGCCACAGCTTGATAAGATAAGCCATGGTGTTTGTGCCTCTGGGCCTATCTACTATTGCAGGGGGGCACCATTGTTTAAATTCATCTCAGAGGTGAAGTCATTCACTTCAGTGTCTTTTCTTCTGGCAAATTTGGGTTTTTAGTCTGGAGCTGTAGTTTCACAGGGACCTTATGCTGACATAAACCAGTACCGCTGCCAAAAAATACAGCCCTTCCCCTGGTTCAGCATGGCTGTTTTTGCAGCTCCACAGTGCAAACTGGGGAATTGTTATAGAAAAAAAACCCTCAAAAAACCCAAACAAAAAAACCCACCAAGATTTCTGCACATTTTATTCAGAGATCTGTTGTCATTTAATTCAGTGCTTAATGGTGGTTTTATCCTCTGTAAACAGAGCTCCCTGCTTGAACTGTGGTTTTTATGATAAAACATATTTTTTGTGTGAGGTAAATGATCACTGTTCATGTTCCCAGTATGTTATCTGTCTGGGCAGCCCGGGTCACTGAGGAGAATGAGTATGTGGTTGTCTTTGGTTTAAGAGTCCTATAGCCTGCTTACCTGGGAATAATTCAGAATTAAAAAGTGAGCTACATGATTAAGCTCTGTGTGTAAAAAACAGTGCTGTAAGTTGTTTTTGTTTTTTTTTAATAGGCTCTATTTTAATGCATTTCAATATGTTTTAGTTGCCATCAGTCTAATTTTGAGTTCATTATCTTTAGTCTATATTTCACTGCCTAGATAAAATTGTGGTGAATCCACTAAATATTAAATGCATGCTTTTACATATATTTTCAGGGATGGGTCCTACTAAAAATTAATTACTATGATAATTATTATAATTTAGAATTGGTTCTATTTACATAGTGTGTGATTTGTACTAAATCATACTGTCACTGAAGTCCCAAATCATGCTATGACTAGTCCCAACACTAGTCTTGGGATCCATACAACACTAAGAAGATGTCTTTTGTCCCAGGGACACTCCTTTGCCCCAAGTAGCTGGTAGGAAGGATACAGGATTCAAGCAAATGACCACAGAAGACAGACTTCAAAATGTCTGCCCAAAGATATTTTCAGATCACTTTCGAAGTTATAAGCCACAAGGGGCATGAAATGTCATAGCTGCAAATTCAGTTCTGGCTAAAAATAAGTTCAGAGTAAACGTCCTTTCTTTTACATCTCTATTATGGCCATCTATTTCTAACAAAATATTTCTACAGAGTCATGCAGTAGGCATTTTAACCAGATACAGAATTTTTCTATTGAGTAAAGCTTAGCTTCTGCAGAAAATGTACTGAATGGTATTGTGGAGCATTTTAAAAGGACATTTTTGCAAGACACCTATTTATGCTAGCCTGATGGGTGCACTGAGTTTCACCATAGATAATAAACTCAGTGGCCAAATGGCAGAGCTATGGCAAGATACATCTTACAAGCTTTGAAAGGAATTTTGGCCAGAGTTCACAATTGTAGAGTTTATTGCAGCTCATACAAAATGTACAGTAATTTTAGACAAATCTGGGAATTTTTATACTGAACAGACTATTCAGCATAAGTGTGTGCATTTCTAGCAAAACAAATCATTCTCTTGTTTAAAAACAAAACCAAACCACTATGAATCATGCAGAACTATACTTGCTATTCTTTATTTTAAAGTCATACACAAATGGTTTGTTCTGCTCTGATTAGCTTATTAGTTAATGGTGGATCTGAAAGGCAGTTTTGGGGCATTGTCTGTCAACTTAGTGGAAATTAGGACAGTGAGTGCCTTCAATAGTCTTTGTTCATTAAACCATATCTCTGCAGATGTTCAGTGTTTTAGTATTTCTTTAGCTGTTCTGAAGCATTCTAATTTTTTCAGCTAATAAGAAATGTGTGACTTTGTATACTGTTCACGGAGTCATTTATTAAGGATGCAAAAGAGATAGGCTTGTTCCTTAAATACTGACACCTTTCCTCTGAATATATTATAACCATAAATGCTAATACACATTTACAAACCCTCTAAGAGTAAGATGAGTGAGTTTAAATGATTTATAGAAATTTTTGCTCTCAGGAGAGTTTTTGAGCATCTTCTTGCAAACCAAGAAATCATTAGTCCCATGGGGAATTCAGCTGTAGCCAGCCGTGCTTTTTCATGTGAAGAAGGGTTCATACGCGGGTTCTCACTGACAGCTTTCAGCTAAAATTACTATAGGTATTTACCAAAGTTAGTATACCCTGTATCTGCAGTCTACTAATGAAAGGGCGAGTTATGTTTCTTGGTTTAAACCTCTGATATCTTTGAGTCAGAACTCCTAACTTAATGGCAAACTGGATGCTGCTGTAAATGAAAAGCTTTCTCTTAGTGGTGAAGCCAACAATAGTTCTGACTGACACTGAGCTCTCGTGTCTAGCAGAAATGCTGTATTTATTTAGAAATTAAAGCAAAGACAGTTTTACATACTTGAAATGCAGTTTGGAGTAATGGGCCCAGCTGGGGATGACAAATGAGAGTTCTAATTGATTACCTGGGGAAATGTACTTTATCTGCTTCTCTTTCATGAGCTTTCTGTTGAATTGATCAACAAGGTGCTAGTGCTACTCCTTAAGACTAATTTCTTCTTCAAATCATGCACATCATTAGTCAACAGGATGGATGGAAAGGTGGTGAGGTAGTTGTTTGTGTTTCTAAATAGATATTCATTATGCATGTAACTGTATTTTGTTAGTATTCTTGATCTCCTTTTAACTCCACTTTGTGTTTTTTACTTTAGCAAGTAAAGTAAGTGGTTAGAAATTTGCATATGCATAGGTACTGCTGATCTTTCCAGATAATCTAATGTGCAAATCTGTATGAAATTCAGAAGTCCATTTTCATCAGCCTTACCCATTTTGACCCAGCCTTATCTTGAAAGTACAGATAATAACCAACAAGAAAGAGAAAAAAAAAACCAAACCCTTTGAAATATGTAGAATTAGCTGTTTATAAAAGGAAAAGTCATGTATTGTCTGTACTTACATATGACAATGTATCACAGTGAAAATTAAGATAACACTACAATGTGTAAAATTATTAGTTGGTAGTAATATAACTGGTTACTGGTACAATATGCTCTTTATGGAAACATAAAGTAGACATAGGTTGATAGTACAAAGAAAGGGGATATTGCAGTAGTTCAGTATATTAAAAATGATAGCATATCAGATATGGCAATTACACTAGCCATCAATCTTCAATAGTTTGTGAAGAATACCACTAAAATGCAGTGAAGCTTTATAAGATTTGTGATCACAGAGTGTAAAATATAACAGATGCTACAATATTTAGATGCCTGCTGGCATTTACTTTTACCCTACACAGCTCATTTCTGTTATATGAAAATTTTATGTGCTCTGTAACCTCGCTGAAATAGGAACATATTTATAAAGAAACCACAATGGAACAGAACATTTTCAATATATACACTACTTGATCTGTTTAATAAGATAAAAAAGAGAGAAAATGGCCAGTTGGATTAAATTGCTATTAGTTTATTATTAAATTATTATTAATACAGAAGCTTTGATGCATATGATGCCTTCTAATCTGGACTGTCTGCCAGATATGTATCATTCAGAACCGGTTGGAGTCCATGCAGCCGTTGTTCAGCACATGTTGAAGTCTTATGAGGGGTGATCACTGGAAGTGAAAACTAATGAAATGAGACAGGAGAAGAAAGTTCTTGTAGTTTGCTATTCCTTTCAGCTGGTAAGCATGACAGACAGCTTTCTTTGTGAAATGTGAATCTTATGTAATAGCTGCCAAGGTTGCTGCAATCTCTTGCTAGTCTGAAGATTACTGGAGGACTGTGAAATCAGGGCATAGATATACTTGCTAATTAATACCACCTTCTGGAAGGATGCTCAGAAGCACCTCTCAGTATCGAGCTGTGTAAGTCACCATGCTTCTGCTCTCGTAGATGACTCTGTTTCATTTCATCACATCTCTATGTTATTTACCTTTTTCTAGCTTCCCCTAGGGCTACTGTATTACAAACATTTAATAGCTAAGTATATGTGATGTAATTCTGGTAACCACTGAACTTGTTGTACTAAAAAATAAATGAATTAAGGTCAAAGACATTGTCTCTAACTTGGGAAGTGCTCCCAAGGCTTGACCTTGTAGATGTCTGACACAGTATTTGATCATGAGGAAGAATTCACTCAACCCAGACTTCCAAAGGGACACAAAGACTTGTAAAAGCATTTGAACTGGCAGTTTGTCCATATGGCATTTGGCTTGGTTCCTTTTCAGTTTTAGGTTTCATGAACTGGTTTCCCATGTGGTAACCTGGCAAGCCTACAAGTTTTGGGCCTGTAGGAAACCAAAAGGCTCTGGCCGTTTTTCAGGGAGGATTATAACACACCCCTGTTCAAAAAACCATAGTAACTCCTGTGTAGCTGTTAAGTTACTTCTTTTTATCAATAATATTTTGATATCATCAAGAGGAGTCTAACTTTTACTAAGGTCCAAAATTTTTCTTAATCCAAAAACTTGACTTTCACCAGCACCGCTTACATTTAGACCATTTGTATTTTATCTTTTGCAGCAGCTTACTGTTTATGGTTCCTGTTTACGAATCAGATCCCTTGACATTTGTGGAACCAAAATATTTTTTTCCTCTGCCAGCCCATAAATTGTAATACAGCAGAAAGCATGTCACTTTGAGTGAGCTTCCTGGAAACGAGATATACTTGGACATTGAAGGATATTTATCCTGTGAGCTCAAGTTCCTTAAGCTTTAAAGAGCCACATCAGAGACTCTTCCCTTCTGTACAAGTTTAAGGTACTTCACTGCAACTTGACAATACACATGGTAACCAAGCTACACTATCACTATTCATCCAAGCCGTGTGTTCGGTAAATCAAAGCAGTATCTTGAAGTGATGTTGCAGAGGTGGTTAAAAGCAATTTTGTGGTCAAACTTACTATCTGTCTCACCCTCTCTATACATACAAACACCACAAGCATTTAGCCACAGCTAAATCTGCTAAATCTAAGGTCTGGCTTTTCTGCTGCAAAGCAAACAGCCATTTTCTTGCCTCAAAAACCATGTTAGGAAGTTAGCAAAGAGTATAATTCCGTTTTGTGCTTCTGCAAAATCAAACAAATTGTGTCCAGATCAAGGTCATAAGGCATATAAATTTCCCTTTGAGATAACTGAAGCTGATTCTACACATGTCAGACGATACTGGACAGTGTATTCATTATAGTAATTTTGAAATGTAATCTAAGCTTATTTGAAAATACAGGTGTTTAACAGTTGTTTGTGGTTAAATTATATATTTATGATAGAGTTAGCATTGAACTCTTTCATGTTAGTGAACAAGGAGTGTAGATAAGAAAACCACTTCAGAGAACTTTCATCTATAGTATTTCTTGTTGAATTAAAAGTGTTCTCAAAATGCAGACAGTTAGATGAAATACATGAAAATGTATTTTTTTAATAGGTAGAGAATCAAAGTCAATATCTGAACACATGCCACCTCACCCGGCATATGAAAAATACAATTACAGAGATGTAACATATGTCAGGGCTGTCAAATGTCACTCACGCATCTCTGGTGACTGCAGTGTGTTTGATGGTTGCAGTACACCTGGTCGGAGAAGGAACAGTTCTGCCTGTGGTTTCTAGAGGCCACTGTGGCTTCAGGCTGATGAGATGTCATCTCTGCCCTTCCAATGGTTGCTGTCCATTCAAGCAGTGATTTGCCCAGGTGGCACTGGTAGCAGCAGCAGATGGCATGGCAGGTGGTGGTCACAGAAGTTGGAGAAGCATTTTGATATTATTCCCAGGTGCCCCAGTTCCTTCACCAGAGCCTTGTCCAGTGAAGGTGAAGGAGAGCTTGCCCTCCAAACAATCCCAGCTCCAGGGGGATTCTCCATCCCAGGAAGCAAGTTATATCCCTATCATCTCTACTCACCTATCTCCTGCCTGCTCAAACTACAACCACATGCAACTCACTCAACCCATCACCTTCCTTACTACAACTAGCTATTACTAGTTGTATGTACTAGTAGCTACTAGTAGTTGTGTGGATAACTGGCTATGACTTACGAGCCTCACTGCTACTTATTTTTAGGATCGCTCAGGCTGTTGAGTGAGATATCCATCTCTAGTCCTTGGGCTTCTTCCATTTCCCTAGTCCAGCCCCAAAGCCTTAGGATCTCTCTCGACTTAGCCATTTGCCTAATCTCTGCAAACCTCTGGCTTGGTAGCTGTGCTCCAGGAAAAGTACAGCTGTAGGGGAGCTAATGCAGTATGTGGTGCTCTAACTCTGGATCTGTCAGTCTGCTCCCCTTGAGCATCGTTCCGTTGACTTCAGTGGGTTTCATGTGAGACCTTTGTTCCAACAATATGCTGGGGTAAATCTGTTACTCAGAGATCATGTCCCAAGAGGCACAGTTTGCCCTGCTTCACATTCCATGACAAATCTGTTCTGAATCCTTTTATTATTAATAATAGACAGCAAATTCTGATCTCAGGGTTCCTGAGGTAGAGTCAGTGATATCTGTGTAATTTAAATCAAACCTGCTCTCACAGGTCTAAGTGATTTCTAAAGATTTTATCAGTGCAATTTCCCTGTGCAGCTGGGCAAGCTAGCACATAATTAGAGATAAGAGCCAAGAACCTTAGAAGTGCAAGAGGTGTAACTAACCTTTGCTAATGAAGGATATCATGCAAATAGCATTTGATATTTGTGTGTATCTGATGTTACAACTGAACAAGGTATAGTTGTTCAGTGCTTAATGATGACTTCTGAGATGGTATAGGCCTTTCTTATCGAAAATGTGATTGTGACAAGTATTGCACACATTCAAAGGAAAAAAGATTCTGCCTGTTGAATGACAGCAAACCTGCCCTCTCTTTAAATTAGCTCAACCTTTCCCACTAAGAAAAATACTAAAATAATTACTTCCTCCTCAGAGTAGCAGCACAGAGATTGTTGCTTTTTGTCTGTATTAGTTTCCTATGAGGCTGTGCATATCCCAGAAATGCAAGTCAGTGGAACTAGTCAATGGAAATTAGCAATTGTTTCCTAAAGTCAATTTTATCCCAAAGTCCCTGAGAATAAGTATGACCCCTGTGTTTGCCATTGCTCAAAACCAGCTCTCTGCTGCTACTATTCCAGTAATTTGAAAACTTCAAAATCTACACAAATTTCTTGTATTTCTTATTAAAACTTGTTTCAAAGAATGTGCAAGGACTAATGCAAGTCTGCCTTAGGATATTTTGCTACTAGGAGGCAGGCAAGATGTCGATAAGGTTGGGCTGTGTTGGTACCAAGGATTTTTATAAGATTGTTAATAGTATCTCTGTGAGTCCAAAGATCTTTGTAAAATCGTTACTGTCATGATACTGTAGATGTGGATGTGATATGCATGAGTTAATGTGTACTTGAAGCTATAAAGTACCCTGAGTGTATTGCAAACATAATCAATGTGATGGTTTGAATTATCAGCAGGCTCCAAAGCATTCCCCAAGAGAGTATCTTCCAGCATTTATTGGTAGGATGGTATTGTGCTAGGTCAAGGAAGCTGTATAAGTAGAAAACAAGTTGCTAGCCAGATTTTCTTTTTTTGAGTGTTTCATAGAAGTAATTCAGACTAATTCAGGTTGGAAGGGACCTCAGGTGGTCTCCAGTCCAAAATCCTGCTCAAAATGGGATCAGCTCTGGGCGCAGACCAGTCTGCTCAGGGCTAGATCCAACTGTTGACTAAGACCCCCAGGTCCTTTTCTGCAGTGCTGGTCTCCAGTCCGTATTGTTTCTGGGGATTATTTGCATTTGTCGTTGTTAAATTTCATAAGGTTCCTGTAGGCATATTCCTCCAGCTTGTCTTAGTCCTGAATGGTGGCTCTGCTGTGTATACTTCCAATTTTTCGTGTAGTTTTTATAAGCATCTTTTAATTTATCTATTTCCCTTTTACTTTGCTGACTAATTCTCCAGATGAAATCAATTCCTTATTGTCAGAAATTTCTTTTTATCCCATAGTTATTGACTTCCGGTTAGAGCTTTTTAGAAAGTTAGTTCATGTGAGCTGTAATTCTGGGTTACTGCTAAGTACTACCCATGCTTTCCTGCCTACTGAAGAATTGCGGGAGTAGGGTAGTTACATTGGTATTGTTTTTTGCTCTTATGATTCCCCTCCTGCAATCTAATTAACATTTTGCAAACCCAGAGCATTTCTTCCAGTTTGTTGTTTGTACTCATGTAGGCATAAATATCCTGGGAGCAAAATACCTTATTCTTGTTCAAGATAATTATGTGGCCTCTGTATTACAAGAGCAGTTGATTGTCTCCTATCTCTGCAACATCTCACTAACATTTGAATAAAACAGGAAAGTGCTATTATTTCCATTTTACAGATGGTTAAAATAAAATCATATAAGGCTTGAGAGATGTGGTACCCCAGACTAATGCCTTAACCACTAGTATATACCCATTCTTACTGTTTGATACTGGAGTAAGTAAGTCTGGTACAAACTGTCAGCTGTATGAAGCCTGCTGTAGGGTAGGAGATACAATCAATTGATTCAGGAGCTACAGCCACTGTTTAACAGTGTGCATCAGGAAAATCTGCAGGAACTCAGTTCACCTATTCTGTAGATATAACATCTTTTTCTGGGCAATGTTAGATTTATTTCCTATTGAAAATAACTACCTTCTTCTGAACTATAAGCACTTTTGGAGAACAGCCATCTCTATATGAAAGTTTGTTAGACTGTCTAGCACAACGTGTCCTAGTCTGCATAGGCTACTCCACTATTAAGAATAAGTAATGATTGTATGAGTTTAGGAGAAGAAAATGAATAAGTAGCCAAGTACTAACTGTAAAGGGTAAAATTTCTTTGCCCTGAAAGGTCTGTTAGAGCTGAACAGCTACGGAGGACTGAGAGTAATCTGCAAAAGATACTTTTTGTATTCACCAGTGTGGGATGACTATGATGATATTTTGTTAGCTGTCAGTAGGAAATTGTTTTGTTTGTGCAATCAGAAGATAAAATACAATAAATAGTCTTAAGAAGTATTTGACAGTGGTTTAAAAAAGAATCCTAAACAAGGAAAGGTATCAGTACTGTATACAAAAAACAGAACTAACAAATCACAGAATCACAGAATCACTAGGTTGGAAAAGACCTTCAAGATCATCAAGTCCAACCATTAATCCAGCACCACCATGTTCCCTAAACCATGTCCTGAAGCGCCACATCCACACGTTTTTTGAACACTTCCAGAGATGGCGACTCCACCACCTCCCTGGGCAGCCTGTTCCAATGCCTGACCACCCTCTCAGTGAAGAAATTTTTCCTAATATCCAATCTAAACCTCCCCTGGCGCAACTTGAGGCCATTTCCTCTCGTCCTATCACTAGTTAGTTGGGAGAAGAGACCAACACCCTCGTCGCCACAATCCCCTTTCAGGTAGTTGTAGAGAGCGATAAGGTCTCCCCTCAGCCTCCTCTTCTCCAGACTAAACAACCCCAGTTCCCTCAGATGCTTCTCATGAGACTTGTGCTCCAGACCCCTCACCAGCTTCGTTGCCCTTCTCTGGACACGCTCCAGCACCTCAATGTCCTTCTTGCAGTGCGGGGCCCAACACTGAACACAGTATTCAAGCTGCAGCCTCATCAGTGCCGAGTACAGGGGCACAATCACTTCCCTACTCCTGCTGGCCACCCTATTTCTGATACAGGCCAGGACGCTGTTGGCCTTCTTGGCCACCTGTACACACTGCTGCCTCATGTTCAGCCGGCTGTCAACCAGCACCCCCAGGTCCCTTTCCCCTAGGCAGCTCTCCAGCCACTCCTCCCCAAACGTGTAGCGTTGCATGGCGTTGTTGTGGCCGAAGTGCAGGACCCGGCACTTGGCCTTATTAAACCTCATACAGTTGACCTCTGCCCATCGATCCAGCCTGTCCAGATCCCTCTGCAGAGCCCTCCTACCCTCCAGCAGATCAACACTCCCACCCAACTTGGTGTCATCTGCAAACTTACTGAGGGAGCACTCGATTCCCTCATCCAGATCATCAATAAAGATATTGAACAAGACCGGCCCCAGAACCGAGCCCTGGGGAACACCGCTTGTGACCGGCCGCCAGCCGGATTTAACGCCATTCACCACAACTCTCTGGGCTCGGCCATCCAGCCAGTTCCTCACCCAGCGAAGAGTAAATCTGTCTAAGCCACGAGCCGCCAGTTTCTCCAGGAGAATGCTGTGGGAGACGCTGTCAAAGGCTTTACTAAAGTCCAGGTAGACAACGTCCACAGCCTTTCCCTCATCCACTAGGCGGGTCACCTGGTCATAGAAGGAGATCAGGTTGGTCAAGCAGGACCTGCCTTTCATGAACCCATGCTGGCTGGGCCTGATCCCTTGATTGTCCTGCAGATGCCCTGTGAGCACTCTCAAGACCAACCGCTCCATAATCTTCCCTGGTACAGAGGTCAGGCTGACAGGCCTGTAGTTCCCAGGATCCTCCTTCCGGCCTTTCTTGTAGACGAGCGTCACATTGGCAAATGTGGGAAACAGATTTATTATCTGCACTTGGCAGCTTCCAAACTGAAGATTCTTGTTAAAATCTTGTTATTTCTTTGCCTGAGATGTTTCTATTGTGGCCTGAAATGTGGTCAGCAGCCAGAGCTAGTCTTCAGATCAAGTTCTGGAGAAGTGTTGGGTATGCATGAGCAGCAGACCCAGGCAGACCCTCAGAACTGACCTTGTGTGGCTGGATAGTGTGGTCTACAAATATGTTCCTTGCACATTTCTTAGCTTTCCTAGCTGCTGTCAAAAAGTAAGCTTCAATTTAGGCCCACCAAAACAGAGAGAAGTGTATTAATGACAAAAAAGCTAATAAGAAGTGCCAGAGTTTCCAATAAATGTTATTCAGAGAGGTTTAGTTTGATTCCTTTTCTGATTGTTATTGGAAAATTTTTGTAATTAAAGAAGACTCATTAAATTCACTCTGCTTTTTGTATATCATCAGTGGAACTGTTAATAGAGAACCATCCACTGAATCATTAACTCTGTGTGTGGAGATATAGAACCCTCAGTCACCCTATACAACTGCCACCGCAGTGGTGCTATAGGCAGGGCAGTTTGTCACTACCAAGTGATGAAAAGACAGAAGATCCCACTCTGACTTTCTGACATTCTCATCCATGGGTATACATGTAATATCAGCAGGCTGAAGAATCCAATCAGTTTTAATTGCATTGATTGATGTTACTAACCTTTTCCAGTGGCCCTAAAATGTTTGGACTCTTTTCCTCACTATTTGAATTGCAAAACATATTTGCTTGAAATCTGAGCATGTTTAGGTACATATTCAGATGTCATATAAGGGCCTAGATGTGCCTTTTACATTTGAATTTAAGTATTGGAAAATAATATAAGAGTATTTCTTTTGATTTTAACTTGAAAATCTAACACTAGGAATGTAGTGATGTTATGTTAATTGAGGTTTTTCATGAAAATAGTACAGTCTAAACAAATCTCTGAGAAAGAAGAAATTGTAAAATTGTTCTAATGGTAAAAATGTATGTTGGCATCCAGGCAGTGAGTTGTGTCATGCAAGGCAGTGCCATTGGTAGGCAGAAGTGTAAGGATTGCTAGGACTTGTGTGTCAGCAGCCATGTTGTGTACAAACAATGCTACAGCCTCATCATACCAAGCAGTCCAGCGTAACCAGCAGTAAATTATTACATGAAAAGCTTTTCTCAGCCCCTCTTTTGGATTGAGGGTATGTTGGTGCACTATGTCTCCTGGCCTTTTATAGTCAAAAAGCACAATCTAACCAAGAGAAAAAGAGGCTAAGAAAGCTATGCACTGGTTATGAATGATTTAATCTTCCTTTATGAATCTTTTGGTTTTTTCCTCAGTTCTAATAAACCTAAGTAGTTTTGGAAGCTTTATTTTCACATGCTACAAAAGTACTGTTTCAGTAGCAGACTTGCTTGCTGCTGAGAAAATAGTTGTTAAGGAACCATATAACAACCACTGCTGATCCCTAAAGGGGTTTGCTTCTCCCACTAGCTATTATCTAAATTGGATGTTTTCTGGAAAGACGAGCTTAATAAATAAAATAACACTAGCAAATCCCGAGTACTAAGGATTCAGAGATTCTGACTCCTCCATTTTAATGTTGGTGTAACTCCACTAAACTCAGTAGAGTTATTCTGGCTTTAAATGTAAGTCCTGGGGCCCAAAACGCTGTGGGGAAAGAAGCTGTCTGCTCCCATTTGAATGGGGGGAAGACCACAGCGTGACTTTATTTGCATAAACTGTCTACCAGATGGAGAGAAACCCTGGGGACAGGCAGGCACTCCCTGGCCCCATCCCTCCTGAAATGTAGGATGTGGGAGAAGGCTCCATTTGATAAAAGCATCTACCTAATTTCTTCCTGTGACACCCTAGGAATCACTATATCCATTTCAGAATTGTTTGCTTAGTGGGAATAAACTGTCTAAGAGGGAAACAACATTTCAGACCAGACAGACTGAATCCCATTGACATGGATTTTACTCATTGAGTCCATGCTGGGCCTGTGCTGAGGACCCTTTTCCATTAGAAGGAATTCTTGACTGGAAAGAGTAGCAGCAGAGTTAGGTCCTGCCCTTTACCTACTCCGTACATTGAAACCACTTGAGATCTCAGCTTCATTAGGGCATGGAGTATGAGAGCTGGCCTGGAGAGGCTCTCTGGGGGTACACCAGTCCCTGCTCTGGGAGTCAGCAGATGAGGGAGGAGGAAGGGATGCTCATAGTCTTACTGTGTGTGCCAGAGCTGATTTTTCCTCATCTTCTAAATATTATTCCCCAAGTTTCATATATGGCCTTGGAGTTTGTGTAAGGTTACACTGCCTTTGGAGGAAACTAAAGGTAGGTAGTCAGTGATCCTACTGTTCGGAGGGAATTTGAACCTTTTGCATGTGTTAGCTTTAAGACCTGATATTTTGTGCTGTCTCTTGTTGCTGTAAGACACCTGTTCAAGGAATCCTAAAACTATGAAGAAGGTGGAAGGTGAGCATGCTCTCCCATGTAGCACAAGGCTGCTGAAAGCGCTCAGTTGCAGCTGCTGAAGCCAGGGAGATATGCTGGGAGGAAAAGGCAGAGTTTGCTCCAGTGAGTTTAAAAGGCTGTGTGGACTTAAGGCTACACACACAGCTATGGAAGCAAAACTGGGTTTTACCTTCCAGAGAATGAGGCCAATATCATGGCATTAGTTCTTCAGCATCCTTCTGGCCTTCCCAGGACAAAGTTATGTGAAGGGTGGGGATTTCCTACCCTCCAGATGATGAGTTCAGCAGGAACCCTGCTCACTATTGCAGATAACAAGTAAGTGCTGGAAAAGCCAGCACCCTCACCCTGCCTCCAGCTCCCAAGCCAGCAAGTTCAGCCAACTTGCCCATTCCTCCTTCTCCTCACAGCAGGCAGTAGGTGCCACCATGTGCCTTTCCCTCAGTGCCAGGGACCTGTCATTGGGGGTGGTGGCTGGGGGAATGCAGACCACAGCCTCCAGCCCTGGGTGTCACTAAGACTCAGGGATCATCCTTCAGGAGAGCTGAAGAGGGGTGAAGGTACTCTGAAGTTTGCAGAGCTCCAGTTCTGGTGCTTCATCCTCACAGCTTAAAGGCTCTGAGTTTGGGACTCAGGGTAACACGTGGCTCTTTCAGCTGCCTGACCACAGTTTACTTGCTCTTGCTCCCACAACAGCTTCAGCAGATGTCAGCAGAGAATTTGATATCTGATACGAATGTGGCTGTTTACCGAATTCTAATTTGAAAGTGTTAGTGTTTTTATTTCTATTTGGTTTTCTTTTCATCAACTCATCTGTCTAGGATCTCTGTTTCTGGAAAGAGGCAGAGTGAAGAATTTAGCCTAATACACCATTTAAATTCCATAAACAAGTCAGAAATCTAGTAGCAGGCAGAGAATATATATTGCAGCAATAAAACTTCTCCGAAAGAATTGCAGCAGCAGCTAGGGAATGCTAATAAAGGTTTCTTTGCCTGTGAAGTAACATTTACAGGCCTAGGTTGGCTTGATTTTCATTTAATAAAAACACTACATTAATATAATAATGATTATATTGTGAAGAGGAAACACTTTGGAAACTTTTTTATTCACTTCATTACTTGTCTCTTTATCAGTACCACTGCACTGAAGAGATAAAACGAGGAGAGTGACTGATATTAAGTCTCATTTTGAAAGAACAATTGTGCATTTTTATTGGGTTTAGTATGTAAACTTTCAGGTAAAAGATGGGCTAAAAATTTTTCTGAATAAAAAAAAAGGAATAGCAAACCAGTGCCTTCCATTCAGGCCTATCCCAAATCATACACAGACCAGCTACAAGGTGCAGATTAACTGTCTGAGGTGCTGAGAGAAGCGAATTGAGATGGACAATGCTACCTAGTCTTCCTATCTTGGCCATGTTTTGAGCTGGCATTGAGTTTTCAGAGATGGGATCTAAAAATTGTGTTCAAGAACAGGATTTTTAATCTCTGTGAGTTCAGAATCTATAGGTTTGTTCTGAGCAATGTCAGCTCCTGCCTGCAGTTCCAGACACTCACAAAGGCTAAGATATAGGGCCAAACCCACCTGCAAATATAGAGATAGCCAGCATTTTAGTCTTACTTTTCAACTACATGGTGAATCAAGTCATAGCAAAGATCAAGTAGAAGCTCAAGAGCTAGTTCTGAAAGCAAAACATGTAGAAAAAATGAAAGGAAAAAAGGCAATGCATCTATATGTGAGAAATGTTTTTCCATATACTCTTAGATCTGAGGAGGTGTGGTGTACAGCACGGGAAATCCTCAATGGTACATGTAAGGTGATCAGAACAAGAACATACAAGACTTACTGAGCTGGTTGGTGGAGGAGGGCTGTATAGACAGACATATCATTTGCTTTTACCATTTCAAACAACTTCTGGAATTGTCCTATCAGCCTCATGCAACTGCATACTGCAAGTGGAATTTACAACCCTGCATGGGCAAGGAGGGCAAAAGCTGGCCTGGATGCTCTGTGCACCGCACATCTCCCTCTCTGTACTAGGCTGCAGCTTCACATTGACATGAGCCTAAACTATGCACTGGGTCACAGCAACATCATCTGCCTTCAGCCAGAGGTATCTAATGGAATTTCTAAGTTGTTGGTGTTTTGAACATAAAAAAACACAAAGTTCCTCAGGAAACAGAACTAAGCATATGCCGGGAATTCATGGTGGTAATGTAAAATAACGGAGTGTTGCATTCTAATGCTCCAACCTTATTCAGAAATAGGAGTTATGAAAAAAAGGTATTAAAAGCATAATGAGTATAAGGAACTTAACGTTTACTTAAATTAGAGTGTCTGAGCCTGATATTGATACATGCCTTGCTCCAATTAAAGTCAATAGCAGTAGCCTACCAAAATGATTTGCCTTCTCTTTATTTTATATTTCAAGTTGTTATTGTACATAGTATTAATTGTGGTAAGTTAGCAGAGAGAAACAAGCTATTCAATGTGAAAAGACTGGTTCCCTGTCTGCCTTCCTACCAGCAGTTTCATGCTTAATCCATTTTTTTACTTCTCGCTTGCCAGGAATTATATTTCATTGGAGACTGTTGTAGTATAGAGTTGGAGGCGAGGACTGCTACTTTACCTGAGAAGCAATATTTCATACTGTATATCAGTTCTCGATGTATAGAATCTGGAAAACTAGTAATTTCTTATTTCCAGTGTAATTTACTATACTGAAGGAATAGTGCTGTCAACTTCTGTTGAGAGTGGTATATGGTATGTTTTGTATCTAAAGGCTTGCCTTGCTTCTGTGTCCTCTCTCAGGTAAGGCAAATACAATTACATTTCCAAAGCAACTATGTAGTTCTTGGTCACCTCATTTTGTAGCTTTGCCAAAGGAGTAATGACTTATTGTCTTCCAGGAAAAAAGTAAGCACGGGGCAGCATAACTGGTATCTGTGCAAATCCACAGATATATTTTTTTGTAAGTCACTGAAACATAACACCTAAAATGAATGTCTATACAAAATTTTCTCTTTGTCCCTGTGACAGCAAACTTAAAACTATCGATTGCCATAGATAATAGTAACTGGTATGATACATAGTATTGACACCATATAATACATGTCTATGCCAAAGTAAGCTAAAGTGGTGTTCAAGATACAGACTATGTTAAGCTGGAATGCTTCATAGTTGATAAGAAGATCTTTACAATTAAGGAGTAAAACTTATAGTTACACTTGTGAAATAAGTGGTGTAAAAGATTAACTGAGTTCCAAGATTGCTCTGGGTTTGTTATAACAGCTGCTAGATGCAATGATGCTGAAATCTTGCAAAATTACCGCTTCCTGCCCTGAAGATCTACTAAACAAAATCTTTTGTGAATCGGAAATGACACTCTGCAAAACCTTTCTAACTAAACAATATATGGAAAAGTGTCTGTATGTGCTGTGTTTATGATGTATTGATCAGAACCTCTGTTTAGCTCCTTTTAACTGCTGTCCATTGATACTAGAAGTCCATTTTATTTAGAACAGGTTTTTTGTGGCCCTTCTCTTCCCCGCTCCAGCAACTGGAAGCTTACTTGGAAATCTGTAATTGTTTTGGCCTAAGCCAGGTTTTATGTAATGTGCCAGGCTGGGGACCATGGTGAAAACCAAGTAAACTGCTGAATTATATATGTATTTGTGATAATAATATATATTCATCCACAAGGTCCCTTGCTGCAAACTGAATGTCTTGGAATCCAGTCAGCAGTTCTGCAAGGTGTGACATTATGTGAAGCCTTGTGCACACTATATGCGAGGCAGCAGGCACTGGCTGTTAAACACTGTCCACATCTTTGAAACCCGATTTCATAGCTATGCTGGCACCCCACACACTCCTAAGGGGGAAGGCATCTGTGTTTCTCTGGTGCCTGGTAGCTGACATATTTCAGTGTGTTTTGAGATGTTTTCCAGTCCATGGAAGCCGATCCCTTGCTGCAGAATGTGTCCTTATTAGCCTGAGAGATCCAAGCCTCCAGAATTTTGCTGTCCATCCTGTTCAAGGAAGCATTTCAGATAAAAGCAGGACTGAGGTCTGGGAACTTGCCATCGTAGTCCTTTTCCAGGAGAAAATTCACTTGCCATAAAATTAAAACATCCCAGCTGAAAATGTAACAGAGATTGCTCCCAATCCATCCCCCCTGTTGGACTGGCAGCACACGCAGGCTTCCTGGCTTCTTGGCATCGTTGGAGCCTGTCAGGCAAATTTCTCTTACTGGGGCACTTGGGGACTGACCCAGGACTAACATGTTCCTTGGAGTGTTTTGGGAAGCCTCACATTTCTGGTTCACTGCTGGGGTTTCAGAGAATGTGAAGGCTCTTGAAAACATTTGGAAACACCGAAACAAAGTGAGGTTTTGATAATTGCAAAATGAAATTTTAGAATTTTAATTTCTTGCTTTTTTTCCCCCGAATTTATATTGGAAGAAATAGTGTTTCCATTTTCCATCTGTCTTTAGTCTATACCATAATTGTTCCTCTATGTTTTATATAGACAAGATAATCTTCTGTCATTAGACCTTTAACACCTGGAAGCAGTTGTTCAAGCCCAGATAGGAGAAGTTGTACATAAAAAAAATCTGTCTTTCGGTGCCCTGGTCACTTCTGAAACAGGACATAGCCAGTCAGTGCATTAAGGCTCCCAATACTGAGAGGATCTTAAAAAAAAAAGTGCCTTAAGTTTCAACTTCATCAAACAATTTTTCTCTTAATACTACCTTCTCTTCTGGGTCAATTATTGTGTGCAGATGAGCATGAACCTAATCTTCAGAATTTTTCATTAAAAGACAACAAATCCTTAAAGTCACCTCTTGCCTAGTGATCTCAGTTTTAGGAATACCATGGATCTCACTATGTTATTGATTTTATAATGTCTGTGTCAGGATGGCTGATCTTTAGCTACTTGGAAATCACTTGACTTAGTCTTACAGGACTTTGGTAGTTCTTATGATCTCCTTTGGTGGGGTTTGTGTGTCAGGGTATAGGGAACACTCACTAAGGCTTCCTCATAGACTTGTATTATCCTTTTTGCAGTGAGGGCGAGTCAGATATCTGTGTTGAGGAAGATGCATGGTGACTCTCACTGCTCTTCCTCATGCAAAGGGAGTTGCTGCTTCTTCCTCCTGAAGCCAGGAAATGTCTGGAGGCAGTGTCATGGCAGAGACATTTCTCAGGCTTTGCCAGAGTTGTAGTACTATGTTTCCTCCAAATCCCTTAGATGTTAATTAACATGTTGCCTTTCTGCTAGTGCTGACATTATCTGTATAAAAATGAATGTTGTATTCAAGCATCCGTAGTACCCATGTGTCCACCCAAGACTCCGTGAGGACTCTCCCAAATCTGTTATATAATAAATAGGCAAATTCCACGATAGCAGCCCCAGGAAACACTGAAAATAGTGTTTGGCTTTCTTCTCCCAGCTGTGTATCAGTAACCACTACTGTGAGCAAGGCGCATAACTCTGGCCTGCTTTGCTCTCAAAACATCGGGGCATGCAACAGCAAAATCACACCAGGTAGCTGGATTCTTACAGACATCCTGATGTCCATGTCTGCCCAGTGGGAGCACTGGTCCCTCTTCAGCCATTACAGAAGCATGAAAAGGCAATGTAAAGCAGATTATTTTACAGGGATGAACCAAGTTTGTATTAAGCACAGCTTTGCTCTGCTTGGTGTGTCAGCAGTTTGTTGTGGTGATTATAATATCATCCCCTTCACTTCCCTATTAAGCTGGTGTAACATAGCCTACACGATTGCAAGAAATGTCCTTTTGCTTGACAGTGCAATTAAGACCAAGATTCATTGCTGGGTAGATTTGGCCTTTTCTGTCAGTGGCTGTGATTTGTACTAGTCATGCTTTCCACTCTTTGTGATGTCCTGGTCCCATGAAAAGATATAACCTGTAGCATTTAAAGAACCAAATCGGAAACTGTGTTTCCTATATGTGAAAAACAGAATAACCCAGCTATTGCTTTTTCTTTGCAGGGGATGGGGGAATGGCCATATAAACTGTACATCTTAACAGCCAGAAATCTCCTTTTTGAACATGTGCATTATGGAGGTGCAGAGCCTAGTGGGCAGTGAAGGGGCATTCCCTGTCTCGTTTTTGCGCTTTCAGATGTGTTTCTGCTGTGGTCAGTGCGGTTTATGTGAATCCCCAAATGGGATCTCAACTCAGCCCCCAACCCCACAACACTGCCCTGTTCCCCAGCTCTTGCCCTGGTGAATATTCAGATGCTGTGGCAGTAAATACATTGTGAGTAATTCAGTAGATGGATGGTAAAGCAGTAACCAAATTGCTGTAGTAATATGTGTACTATTTTCAAAGCATTCTGAATGGTCTATTAGATGTAAAATTAGATTAGAGAGAGCAATTAAAATGGTAAACCTGTAAGAAAGCATTATACATTGTTACTTTAAAACTAGAATTGACCCCTTGAACAATATGTATCGGTCACATCTCTTGCCTTTTATTGAGCCTAGAGGAATTTAAAAAATATTTCATTAGCATTTAACCTGATAGATTCTTTCCATTAAACAAAGTGAAGCAAGTATAATGCAACACAGCTAGTAGCATTATAGTGGTGTGAATGCTACAATATATAAGGTGCTTCAGCTGGGGCCCCATTGTGCCTAGTATTCATATTTTGAAAAGGTTTGGAAGCTTCTCATTAAAGATAATGAGAGTTGCCAGGTGTCCAGCAGCTCATGAAATGAAGGACTGAGTCCAAATTATTTCAGTTATGTCTTGTAAATGGATTTCTGTTGTCTTTTACACAAATTTCCAGTAAATAAACTAATACTTATTAACCAGACCTCTGATACTATGAGCCATTTGGCTGAATAAACTCAAAGGTATTTTGAATAATACATTACGTATGACTATGTTTACTATGAATATGTTATAATTTATATAGGGTAGAGGTAAGATCTTTGTAAGTTTACTGGATGAGAACGGCTTTTATCTCAGTATTAATGGCCCAAACATAATTTCATCTGAACATTTAATCTAAATTAGTTGTCTTCTGAGGTGATTACATTGCTTAATTTTTTTTTCTTTCAACTGGACCATGCATTTCCCAGCAGCTTAGTTTGCTGATATTTGATTTGTGGTGATACAGATCATATACAAGCCGGCTTGTTGTTTTTAATGAACTGGATGTATTGTATAATAGGATTGCTGGGTTTGTGTTAAATTACAGCTTTGGGACTCATTATTGTGAGATGTTATCTACTTTGAACTGGCTTATTTTATCCCAAAGAAAGAAATTGAATTTGCTTAAGATGGCAAATGCAGCAATGGATGGGTTGGTTGGTGAGTGTTTTGGGGCACCCTGTTGAGCTGATATATATTTTAGCTGATCTAGTTCACATTCTGCCCCGAAGATGCATACACCCACACATATGTCGGAGTCCATATAAAAAAGCCTAAAGCAAACAACAAGCACCATATATTGCATGGTTAAATGGTGCTCTCCAGCCATTGGTCTTTGACCATTTCAACTGTAAATTCATGACATCCTTTCCTTAGGTCGTTTTGTTCCAAATTTCTGTAATGTGCATGCAGAAGCTAATGATGCATTTCTTCCTGCACATATTTAGCTTCTGCATGCAAATGTTTCAGTACATACACAGAAGCAGTTATCAGGCATTGAAGCTGAAGTGTGTGCAGCAGGATAAATTGTGTAAAAGCCAAAGAACTATGTTGCTTTTGACAATCACAGGTTTGGAAAATGAAGCCTCTGTGTGTCATTCTTGGCATTTTTTTGCTTTGAAAAACGTGTTGAGCTTTCAGCCTAATGTAATGATGATTTATGGGAAAACTAAATAATTTTATTTTTACTGAAATAATTTTATCTGCTCTGTGCAACATTTTATAAAAACATTGCTGTGCATTGACAGAAACTATAGACACATGCTAAACACTTCTGCTCAACAGTTCAAATCAATGAAAAAGGGCTTCAATTCACAGGTGATTTTAAGAAAATGTTGAAAGAATGTAAATTGGTTATAAACTGGGGTGGCATATCCTTTCACTTGGTTTCTACTTAGCTGCCTGTTGCAACAATGCCAGCTTCTGTAAGTGTGTTGGGCATATGCTATGTTAACATACAATAAATATGATAAATATGAACACATTCTGCAGTGATTTAAGTTAGTAAGAGAGTCACTGAGATGCGTTTGCCCCCACTCTTTCAGCCTCTAGCAGAGTCTAAAGTAGTGTAAGGAGTGGTGCTCGAAAGGGCAGGGCAGTGTTCAGCAAAGCAGGGAGAAGCAGGCTTTCTCCACCGGTCCCACTGCGAGCTTGCACCAGCTTACATGAAGAGTGCTTCAGGCATGGGGTGTACTGCTGTAACGCTTCCCATAGGCAATGAATTTACACTGTTAAGGGCAGGAACTTGGGGTTCTCTAGGAAGGCAGAGTAAAGGGAACCTGCACAGAGAAAGTGCCGGGAGCTAAGCCCAGAACCAGCAGCTCCCATGAGCCAGGGACTGAGCCTGTCTGCTTCTTGCTCTGGTTTTGGCCTGAGTCGCAAGGCAGAAAACACCCCCCAGAAAGTCTTGGGGGCTTTTGCTGCGCTGTGGCGGCAGCTGTCCCCAGAGCTCACGTGTGGGTACGAATCCAGCCGAGTGGCCTCAGCCCTCCTAGCACAGGGGGCCCACTTTGGCACCTCCACGTTCATTCCTGGCCATCAGAGCTCGTGCATCCCCCGGTCCATCAGCACACCATGTAGGACACCAGCATTTCGCAGTGATGCCCACACTGTGTAGGGGCTGATGGTATTGCCTTGGCCCACTCGATGCTGTGCATACACATCTATCCAGAGCACATGTCCTGGCTTCTGCGAGCACTGCCATGGCAATTTCAATTTTTGTGTTAGAGGTGTTTGAATCACCGCAGTTAAAGGTGGATATGATAAACAAAGGTATTTTGATAGCTATGGGGACTCAGATGTAAAATACCACATTAAAGGTAGCAGAACTACCCTCCCTCCAAGAGAAAGCCAATAAGCAACAATAAATATTTAACTTTCAGTGTGGGTTTAGTAACTCATTTTAAATGATTCTTCTAAACTCTCTGTGATCTAACATCACATGCCATAGAAGGGGGAAGAAATACTAGCTATTTACTCTCTGCATTAATATTTAGGGTGGATTGTAATGCTGAAGCTGATGTTGAACTCTTTGCAGTTAATTTGCTTTTGTTGAAATAACCTTTAAATTATCCTTCCCTTAAACAGACCTTTTTTTGCATACTGATGAGTGCCCTGTCCCATTCATATCCAGTATGCTGTTTTGTATCCTTTCTTGTTTCATCCTGGACACCATTATTAATAGATAGGATAGTATATACCCTATTACATGAATTTTTTCCTCACTTTGCTTTCCTGGCTTGAGAAAGTTCCATTTTTTGCATGACCTTGGTTCTTGGAGGCCTTGATTTACATTACATTAATAGCTTAATGGAGTCATCTTATAGTTTGCTTTATTTCAGAAAAACAGAACAGTTTTACTGATAGAATTTACTGTTCATCTTTTCCCAATTGTTTTTGGCATATGTTCATGTTTTGGCGTTTACATCACTGTTACTAGTAATTACCTTGCTTCCATTATTTTTCTCTAATAGAGGATAAATGAGCATGTGGTATTTTTCTTCAATAGAGCCTGAGTATATTTGAGATCTCTCTTACGATGGGGAGAATACTGTAGGCATGATTAATAGCATCATCATTGTAACATAATTTAGTTAGAAGGACTTATACAACTGATAAAGTGTCATGCACTTCTACTAAACTGCAGTCTAAGTGAACTGTATTTCAGGTTTTTATATCCTCATTTCTGTCTTCTGTAAAGATATTACTGTAAGATTCATACAAGCATCTTTATAGTCTCACACTATAAGCAGTGATAGTTAAATCAATTCTTCTTGCATGAAACATAGTTTCTATAAAAAATGAGTAATTATAATTCTGAAAAAGGAATAAATTGGTTCACTAAATACATTCATTGCAGATTGAAGTTGTGACTAGATGAGATCTTTTCTAGAATGAAAAGAAATTTAGTTTAAAGTAAAGAAATCTGTCCTTGAAAGATGAGAGAGAAATTAAATATTTACAGCAGTTAATGCCTACAAAAACTTGCATTATAATTAGTCCAAGGACCTCACATATACAAATTAAGCAGAGAAAATCAATATATAAATCAGAGACTAATAAAGGACTTTTTGTGGATAATTAAAAACTTCTGTCTTCATCTATTTGACCCAACTCCTCGGGCCAATGGAAATACTGCATTTTAGTTTCACCTCTGTGTGTTTTTATATGAAATTATCAGTTTTTATGAAATCTTTTCAAAACTTACTCACATAAAAAGATTTTTCTTGGTTTTCACTTTTTTTTTTTTTTCTGGTGGAGCATGTTGTTTAGTGAGGCTTTCCATTTGAGCCTTGCATTTTGCAGGGATTTTCAATCTTAATTTCATCTTTCTTTATGGTTAAACCTGCATAGCTGTTAAGCTCCAGCTGTCGGTCTAGCCTAAGCAGCTCGAGTATCCTCTAGCAATTGCTCTGCTGACCATACCCCAGCTGGCCCAGGGCCCTGCCGCATACAGTGACGTCACTTCCACCAGTGAAGGGAAGCAAGCTTTGCACTTGAGTCCCTTTCCAACTCCCACCTTCAGGGATTCCAGATGACCCCAGTACCAGTTTTCCCCATCCCCATCAGCTGGCACTTCTTATTTTCTCATCACCCCATTCTCTGTTACCAGTTTTGTCTAACTTACATCCTTTCCCCTTTTATATTATCAGACTGCTGCTTTGCCCTGCCTGGTATAGAGTATGCTTGTTAGGAGTAAAATCATACATCTTTTCAAATAACTCTGTAATCCTAAGATTGCAGAGCACATTTCTCAATCAGACCAGTGGATCACCTCTTAGGAGTCACGAGTATCATTTCCAATTCTTCACTCAATTGATCATCTCTATTATTTTCTCTTTCCTTTTCTGTTCATGGTCAGCTGTATTTGCAGACACTAAGCATTTCAGATGCAGTTGTTTTGCGCAGCATGTAGCACGGTGGGGCCTCAGTCTTCATGACAGCCTTTATAGGCAGCAAAAATAGAATAGTAAATAGAGTCTCCACTAAATTACTGACTCTTATTACAGATTCTCATCTTGGCACTCCAAGCAGGGTGCTCGTCCAGAAATATTTATCATGCATATTAATTAGGGAAGGATGAATAAAAATGAAAAATAAAAGATCCATCACTTTAGTACTTCTTTTTATCTTACCTTTTATCTGGTTTTGTTCAGGTGGATAAAATGACAGCTCCCTCATTTCTCTATTCTGACCTTTAAACAGGGGTGTGCATGTCTGGCTCCACACTTCAGCTGGCTGAGCCACAGAGGGAGAAATAGTGATGCTTCATCTGTTCTTGCTGCTGCTTGTACACCGTTGGCAGTTCCTTTGGCTTTATGCTGAGTCCTTGTATTCTTTTATTTCCTGTATTATCAAGGTGGACAACAGAGTAAGTAACTAGTTGGTAAGTACCTAGTTTTGACTTAACACATTGATTCACAGAAGCAACACTGTGTACACTGAAATACTTATGTAGGATATTATCTAATCTTTTTTGTACAGAAGAAGCTCTGTAAAAGCTATGGGTCACACTATTTCATCAGACTTCTACTGAAAAATGGGATGGGCTTAAAATTAAGATCCCCTCACATAATGGAAGTCATAATGAAGGGTATGGCTCATAAATTTCAATTGTTAAGTTGTCTCAGTAGGAAAGATGACTTGACATTCCCATATTTTAAGGATTTAAAATCCACATTCAACAATAATGGTAGAGAGTTTAATTATCAGCTTATATTAAGACTTGAATATGAGGGACATTTCAACTCTTCTTTATGTGAGCCATAAGCCTTTGGCTGAAGTTTTCTTTTACCTCCCAAGACTCAAATTCTAAATGTATTTTATTGGGTGCCTGTTTGTAAAAGATACAGCTTAGGGATGCACTTAGCCTAAAAAATCTGAACTGAGGCATGTAAAAAAGAAGATGAGAAACACGTTTTAATAATTTTTTTAATGTTCGCATTTACACAAAATATTTTCCAGGAGCACATTGCGTGTAAAGTCTTTTGAGAGTACTTAATGACCATTAGGCAAAGTAGTGGTTCCATCAGAGCAGGGAAAACTTTGCCTTCCTACTCCAACATACAGCAACTCTTTGTGGTGCCTCAGAGCTCAGGGTATTAAAGATGGCAACAGCAAATGTTGCAGTTGCCTGTTATTCAACACAAAACTGTTGCGCTCTGTATTGATCTGTGCTGTCTAAGATTGAAAGTCCTGTCAAAAAGTCCCTGTATGGCTCTTCCATGTTGGGGGATGGAGCGTGTGGCTTTCTCTAGCTTTGGAAAGCACTGATCACATCATGGGTGCTATTGTGATATAAATAAATAGTAATGACAATAATAATAGTGTAACGTTGCAGAAAGTGATACTGTGTTTGTAACCACAGCTGAAACAGAAGTAGTGAATGATGACCATGTTTAGCCAGACTGCTGATGCAGGAATACAGGAACTGGAAAGACATCAACCAGCCTGATTTAAGACTTGGAGAGAGTACAGAGCTGTGAGATTGATAGCACAGAAAGGAATCTTTTGGTTGAGGTCCATGGCCTGCATCAGAGCTTTTGGGATTGATAGCATGCAGCGCTATCAATCTCACAGCAGCAAATGGGACGACTATTCTCCATGAAGAATGGGCCATATTAAATTCCCTGACATCCACTAGATTGAGAACTGCAAAATGAGTAAGGAAGAGTACATGTTTTTAGAGATAATACAGTGCTGATTCTTCATGTAGTTTGTTTTGCAGCAAAAAAGCTTCAGTGGCTATTCCAAGCTCAGCTCCTGGAAGCTGCAAGTCATACTGGAAATAATAAGTATACAAATGCACAGACTGTAAGGAATATGTAAGGAAAAGTGACTACTTTAAAAAAAAAGTGCCAAAAATAAGTGACACAGCTTACTGTGATCTGTTTACTATTTTCCATTTGTGTTCGTTGGTTATTTTGAATATTACATCCTGGCCATTTTCGTGCTGCATCTTCCATTCAGAAACTGGTGGCAAAAACTCTGCTTTGTTGTTTCTTGTGCTTCGGTTCTCCCTGTGTTATGAAGCTTGTGAATCTAAAAGCTAAGTCTGATTTAGGTAGACATATCTTGCTTCAGGTCTATGGAATTGCCTGCATGAGTTGGCTTGCATTTATTATTTAATACATCCATATATTGTCTTTCAAGAATCCTATCCTATATAACATTATTCCGTGAGAAAAGTATAATTTACTCACTCTAACAGTTCAAGGGATCTGGAAATCACTTTTTTCCCTGTGTGGATGCAGTTGTCTTAGCAAACGTCACGGCTCACAACACTAGCAGATGCATTGCTAAATGCACATAACTACCTCTTGTGTGAAATAATTTGGATAGTAACAATCCACAGACAAAGCCATTAAAGGGCACAACCTGAGCAACAGAACTGTTGTTGCCTTCCAACAGTAGAGAAATGCATGAACAGTAGAGGATCACCCCTGAAATTTAGAGGTTATTTGCTCCTGTAAATCCTTACAATTTACTAATGTGCTTAGATGCTCACCATAAAAATAGGGAAGTATCAAACCTTTGTCAAATAAAATAATTTTTAAAAGTTTTCTTTAGAAGTCTGTGAAAAGCTGACTTTCACCTAAATTTATCTTCTGTAGAGTCTGAAGGCAAATGGAAACATTTATACTAAGCAAGGAGTAGCCAATTGCTCTTACTGGAGGGAATTCCCAACTTTGAATAATATGTTACTAGACTTTAATGTTCATGTGTGACATTATTTCTTTTCCCCCTTTCTATACTCTAGCTTTTTAACCTGGTTTTATTATTTTCCTTAAGTCTTATTTTAGAAAGCTACAAAATTACTTCTATCATAGATTTGCTGGGCTTCACTTTGATGGCATAACTCTTCTCTGAAACCCTTTTGGAAGATAAGAGGGACTTAAAACATGGTGTACCTCAATTAGGGAAAGTTCTCATTTCCAGTGGTTCAGACCAGCACTAAAATAAAAGGATGGTAAGCTGTAAAGACCATATCTTTTATCTGAGAAATAAGTATTTCCAGCATGAGTACTAAGCATTCTAGATCATGCTAAATAAATTGGTATATTGTTCAGGCTTACTGTATTATATATACTGACTTTTGGTAGGAAAAAGTATTTTTAAAAGTATCCAATTTTAAATGTGTGTTTTTGCAAACATTTGAATGAATGTTATAGGCTTGCTTACTGTAATGTACTGACAAAAAACAAAGTACAGTTAGATATAATTTTAAGCATGAAATACTTGTGGCCGTGAAATACTTGTGAGTGTATCTCTCAGGGGAAAGTACCTGGGGATGACTAACTGCTGGTCTAGCAGTTCAATAACAAAAATAAACTGTTGCTTTCCTGGTCATTAAAGAAAACATAGATGTAATCGTATTTAGATTCTTAGAAGACTTTTCATAATAGTCCAAAAGGGACTTTGAAGTCAAAGGTGGAAACTAAAATGAGCTGCAGTAGTTCCAGTGCTTTTGTGTCACAAACTCAGACTTCATAACAAATGTTGGAAGGAGGCTTATACTGAAACACAAATGTTACATTAGTGTCAGACTATGACAGTTTGACATAATAGGCCTGTGCAGAGGAAGGCTGCGGTTGCTATCAGCAGAATATGCCCCTTAATTATAAGCTGAATCTCCAAGTAGTAACGCTAACATCAACTGAGTGCATAAAGAAAAAAATCCCATGTGTACAGTATAGCTCATTTGGGAAGACATCTAGATTAAGGGACCTACCAATGACAAATGAAATTCAGTCCAGGTAAATGAATAAACAATAAAAAAAAAAAGCTATTCATAAACTGGAAAATGTCCTGATATCTTGACAAATAAAGCAATTTGTGTATTTCTGCATTAAAATAATCCCTAAAGTATTCATCCCAATGTGTACTGGCAATGAAAAACAAATCAAGTAGTGGAGTGAATTGAGTTACTAGTCCTATGCAGTATAAATCAAAAGGAGATCCAAGCATTTTTATTGCTCCATATGGTGGAGTTGGCCATTATCTGGAGTACTCTTTATATTACTACCCACATCAAAGTAGGAAAGTTAAAATTGCTAGAGAAGGCGGATCAGAAAACAACACAGAACAAGTGTCAATCTAATCATTAACAGAGGAAAATAGAATGACCGTGCAAGTTAACAACAGTCAAAGGGAAAAGAGCAAAGAAGAATTGGATTAATTCTAGGATCTTCGGGTCAGGGGAGGAAATTTGTGACTGAAAAAAGAAGAGGAAAATGGAAAACCAAGAGGATGTTTAGGCAAAATTCCACATTAAAACAAAATGCACGTTTGATGGTATGTGTTATTCCAGTCAATGGTAAGCTAATAGAAGTGGCATTACCTGGAGTTCTCATGCATGCTCCAAATATATCAAAGGTGGGGATACTTACTGGATGAGCCTGTGAGCTGAATGCTAGGCAGCCATGTTTGAGTGTAGTGTTGACTCCAACATGACTGTTATTAGAGAGCTGATACTCTTCAGTTCTCAAACACCAACAGTGATACTGCAAGAGTTATGAATGAATGAAATTAGGACCGGGTAATTTGTAAAATTAATGTGATTATATCTTCAATATAAAATTCTACTTCTGCCTCTTGGATTTCTTCATAGCATTACCCAACTTTATACCATATGTTTGCACAGTCCTAGAAATTAGAGGTGGTTGAATTTATAATTCTGGAGGTCACTGGGCTGCTAATAAAAAACAATGCAACTCAGTAAATAGCTGAAAAGTCCAACACAGAAAGGGTTAAGGGCAAAGTAAGTCATTCTGCTAAATTATCATCTGCTAGGGACAAACCTGCGTAGCTGCTGGAGAGGTTAATTGTGGCTGTCAAGCCAGTTAGAGATCTTAGAGTGTAAACAGAAGAGTGGCTTAAAATGAACTGGTGCTCCCTCACAAGGTCAATTAGGTACATAGAGACCCTGCCAGTACCACCATGGAGCCTTGTTATCCCACAGTGGTCTTGGTAGAAAGTTGCTTACACAGCTGGCCTGTGAGAGCAGGTGAAGGTGTACAGGAATGAGGGTAAGGCTACAGACTGATTGAAAAGGTGGTGTGGTCTGATTGTTGCGCAGTGTGCTTTGGTAAGTCGCTCTTACAGGCACAACCATCGTCTTCACGCTGGTGCCACTGGTTGCGTAGTAAACAGTGCAGGTACTTTAAGACCCGTTCACGTTTCTACTTTTAAATGGGCAGGTGGCCTCTTCCTCAAAAAAGGCTTCAGGCATCCGCTGTTTTGTTTTTTCTATTTTAGTTTTGTGCTAGCTGATACAGTTTGCTGATTGTAACTTGCCTCAGGGCTGCTGACTTTGCCTTTTTGAAGCTATAACCTCAGACTGAGGAACTTGTGGACTAAAATAGTTCATCAAAGTATGCAGATGGGAGAGAGATTACCCTCCCTTTCCACTACATGGAATGAATTGAAATTTGTGGAGTCTCCAGTTATTGTTTTCTTTTTTATGGAAGCATTTGGCTTATATACGTCTGTTAGAACTAGAATGAATTTTAAACATGTTTCCACTGAGCATAATTAAACATATTAGAGCCTTGATGAATTGTATTGTCCTATGCCAAAATAAAGACTGCAAGGAATAAAAGAAATTAAAATAGATGTCAGAGTGAAACGAAGTTAACATTGAACAGCTCCATTAAGATCAATAAAAAATTTGTTGTTGTTCAGTGTGTTTAACAATGTTCTGGAGATGTAAAATGAAGTGTCTCGTTGGCTGAAATTAAAACATTGAAATGCTGCTGGGAGATCACAGGTAATACAGGTACCTGAGAATATATCACAATTCTAGAGCAACCACATAATTAAACCTTTGTCTCAAGTGTGAAACCTCTTGCATGTAATAGGATACTGGAACTTGTGTAGGTGAAATGATAAATGGAAGAGGATATTTTAATTCCTTATCTTTAGACACTTTGGTTAAAAAAACCAACATTAAAGCTCAATTCGGTGTATTGGTTTTTATTCCCAAAACTAATACCTGTTGGTTTTGCATCAATAAACACATTAATCAGAAGGAGGAAAATAGAAAACTTTATTCAATGATCCAATAAATTTCCATAATATGAAGCTGATAATGAAAAAAATTGATAGATTAATGACAACAGTGATATCAAATACAAAATGTAGCCTCCCAATACACTGCTTATGGTGTTTGGATGAGTTTCAGAATTTAAATATGAAAAATTATTCTAACCTATCCTATTTTTAAGGGTCCTCTGAGCTCTTACCATATAAATTTATAGCATAGTACTTAAATATTGAATGGTTCTATACTTTTTTCCTGACATGAGGGGGAATCCCTAATTAAAACAAGGCACCATACCTCTGGGAGAAGTAGGTGAATTTTCCCCACCTTTATTAAAGATTCTAGGGATCCTTTTGCAGCACAACATAATCCAAATTATCGTATTAAATGTTATTTCTCATTGTAAAGGTGTTACTGTCCTCTTCTACTTCTTCTCATGTACCTTGCTCACTTGATTTTGATGCCTGTTCTCCTGATGTATTTTCATTCCACATAAACTCATAAGTTGTTAACAGTTTTTGATTTTTAGGGGGCGATTTGCCAAACTTTTTTGTTTGCTTAAACTCCTTCAAGTTTTAATGAAACTGGAATTGTAAGAAGAAACCAGAATGCTTCCGATTAAAACAAATAAAACTAGTATCTGACTTGCATTTCTTTTTCAGAAAAGCATCGATGCTAACTGCATGTTGTCAAGCTGTGCAACAAGCTTGGATGTTACCATGCTAGAGGTGTGTGTTTCCTTAGACTTGTATCTAGGTGGTTTTCTGTGTGTCCACATGTCTGCTATTAGACAATATTATTTTAGTCTGATCATCTGGGAAAAAAAGGCTGATGCAGTCATACAGTTTTGGTGCACACCTGCTGACAACTTTTAAACATATTGTCCAACCACAGCTGACAAATCAGTGATTACTCCTCAATGTTTTGTGAAAATAGGCAACTAAGTAAAGAAGAGAGACCAAATCATTCTGAAAAAGCATTTGTCTATAGGGCATTGAAATGCTTATACAGGATCATATAACTGTCCCAGTTACAAAAAGGGTTTCTGAGTAAATCCAAAATAAAAATCCACACATGGCCATGCTTTCTTAGCTCTGATGACGATGATGCATCTTGTGTACATAAAGTACTATATTGGCTTTTTCTCTGCATTTGTCTGTATGCACATCTAACAAAATACAATCTTTAAACAAACAAAAAAGACATTGTGGTGTGCTAGGCAGGTTAAAAACTGTCCTATAAGATAGGGTCATAAACTAAAATTTATTTCACATGTTGAGAGTTAAAATAACAACAAAACCCTCTTTAAATCAAATCATCTCACTTAGCTTTAAATTAAAGATATTAATCCAGTTCCTCCATCTTCTGTAAAATCTGACACTGCCTCCCCTTTAAATAGATTATTTTAAATTATGACAAGTGTTTGGTAAAGATGAATTTTTAGACTATTGGAGCGTAAGATCTTCTGGTGGATTTTGTCACCAACACATATTCTGCTAAGACTATATTAATCCTGAAAAGCTGATGCAATGAATTTACGCTTCCTAGAAAAAATCATATGGAAAGTTTCTGTTTTCAGTGTATGTCCATTGATTTCCATGGATTTTCTGTTCATTTATGTGAGTATGAATGACATCAGAAAGGGCCCAGTAGAATATGTTGTAGTTTACAAAAAAAGGATTTATTGCAAGGACTCATCAAAAGAATTTTTCAACGTAATTTATAGAACTGTTTACTGACTATAGCTGACCTTCAAAATTGCTATTAAATATTCACTCTAAGGACTGCTCTGTATATTTAACTAAAACCTCAGTTTAGAAAGGTTGCCCATACATTTCTACTTAGTGTCTATGTTTTCCTTCTGGTTTCAATGGAAGACAAAAATTAATAGCTAGAAAATGCGTATCTTTTCCACTTAGAATTGACAACAAGAAATCCAATAATTTTGATGAATACTCTTATTTTATGACTCTAAATGTCCACCAGAATCAATGTGCTTGATTAGGCAGTATTTTATTCTTTTCTGTTTCCATGATGTGTCTGCATAATCATCACATCTCTGAGAATTTGTCCTGACTACTATTATTGAAGTATATTAGATGCTGTTAGCTTGTGTACCAATTGTGTGATTGAGGTCCACACATTCTTGGGTGTGCAAGAGTAGAATACCTTCCTTGCAATTTTGTTAGGAAAAAAGTTTCCTTTAACCATATTCTAGTCAGAATATGATACTGCTATGCTTTTGTAGAGTAGAAACACCCTTTGAAAAAATGCTAGAACATGTTAGCTAATCCTTTTCAATGATGCATTTTTACGGCCTAATCAAGATAAACCCCAGGAGGGAAAGAGAGGTTTGTGAGATGGATCTGTGCCCCGTGTGGTTTTTCAAATGGATTAAAAGTCCATTTTATTAACAGAGTGCAGTGTAGTATGAAATAAACCTGAAAGCATACGGTTTTGCCCTGCCAGAGAGCCACGGGTTGAAGTTCTGCTGTGATTTTCCCAGTCCCAACCTCCCTCTGCCAGGAAGCTTCAACAACATTGGGCCAACAGCTGGACCTTGCTGCTCCTGTTGTTTTGAGGCTACAGTGGTGGAAGTGAGTTGGATGGGACAGCGGTGCCAAAGTGACTGAGCCTGATTATCCAAGCTGATTATCCAAGGCTGGAGAAGGTGGGAGTGCTTCACTGGAGGTGGCACAGGGTTTTGGGTGGGCCTGAGTCTTTGCAGACTGGCAGGGAACATCCCCTAGGTCATGCTGTGAGAGGGCAGGATGCAAGGCGGCATGTATGGTCTGCATGGCAATAGCCCACCCCAAGGCTGTGCAATGGGCACCATGCCGTGCTGCTGGAGTCACCTTGCTTCCTGGCAAGGACAATCTCATGCTGTATCTGCTGCCAAAGGGTTGGCCAGGCATAGCCTTACGTGCCTGCGGGCAAAGAGAAATGACATTCCCCATGTACTACTTCCACACTACAGGCAGCATATAGCTGCAGCTGAGGTGCTTGGTTTTTAGGCAGCATTTCCAGCTCGAGTGGCAATTTCCCATCTCTGCTGGAAAAAAATGAGCTCACTTGGTTACTTGGTATTTTTCAAGTCTGCCTCTGTGATCACTATGGATAGCCCGTTGGTGGGATCTGCCAGTTATCTGTAAATTAAATTTTATTAGGGGAAAATTTTTATGCACTTTCTTCCCCATTATTAGAATGGCTTTCTCTCTTGGAGAAAAAAAAAACCAACAGAGTTTGATCTTGAGCTGCAAGTGCATCTGCAAGATAAGGGTAGGTTCTTTTTGATATGCCAGGGTCCTGGGACTATTTCTGACGCTCAGCCTTTTTCTTGAGCCTCTGCTCTTTTCTCCACAGCTGCCAGGGCCATGAGGGATAGGTTTTGCTTTCTTTAAAGTGAAGCACTGTAGCATGGCTCCCACAAAAGGTAGCCAACACCATCTTCTACCCAGACCAGGGGAATGCTAATGTGGATATCCCTTCAAGCTGTTCAAAACATTCTTAACCATGTTGCAAACCGAGCCCAAGATTACCTCACACACACCACATAAAATATCCCATGTAGTTCCATGTATTTCTGTTGTGTTTCTTAACAATTCCTCCAAGAGCTTAAAAAATGTTTTAAATTAAGTCAGTTGCAGCTGCTCTGTCAGGAATTCACTAAGCACTGCAGCCACTGAAGCAATTAAAAAAATTGCACAGAAGGTAATTAAAAGCCTTACTGGTTCTTGCTATTAGAGTGACATTTTAAATGCCTCTAGATGTTTTATTGTGCCAATAACCTATTTCCCTAGTCTCAAAGAGAAATACAACTGACATCAGTAATTTACTAAAGTATTCTACAGGTATCATAACATTCCAACTAGAAATCTATATTAAATCACTGTGGTTTTCTGTTCTGCGCAGCCCTTGCTGCACAACTTAATGAGACAGTGGTTATTTGTTAATGGGTATTAGAGCTCAGTCTCTTATACTCATTCCCAATAGTGAGCTGTGTAATATTCGTATTACTTGTACACAAAGAGATGCCGTCTGGTTATCATGAGCATGTGGGCTGGGGGGAGTCAGCCAGAGATTCTCTTTCTTCTGTACAGCAATAGAGCAGAAGTCCTGGTTTATAGAACAGGGCAATGCAAGTGGCCTCTCTGCCGCGGTGAGCTTTACTAATGAGCAGGGCTGTACGGTATGTGACTGGCTGCTGTCCGCAAGGTCTGCAAGGACATAGCTGGGTTTTCAGTGCATCTCCGTCCTCTGGTCCTGCATTTGCAGACAGGCTAATAGAAGGAGGTCCCTCCTGGAGACTTGAGTCAGTCTCCACAGCTAGAAAAGTTGGGCTGCCTTAGCATATCCCTTCCCAAACCCCATGTGTATCCAGAAAGGAAAGCTGGAAGGATATTGGGCAGTTTGCTAGCTTTGAATTCAAGGTCCAAGCAGAGACTTTAAAAGGATGCAGGCAAAATATTTTATTATAACATTTTCCCTGATAGCCTCAAAATGTGAACGTGCTAATCCAATGACTTTTCAGTGTTCAAATGATCTACTATTTTTCATACCTGATAGGAAGTTATAGGAAAACCACACGACAGAGAGGAAGATAACTGGAGATAGCTTAAAGTTTTTCCCCTTGATTTATTTTGTAAATCCCACTGGAACATAAAATCAAATCAGATTTCAAGTATATTACACTTAGCTGTAGAGCATACAGAAGTAAAACTATACCAAACTGCATTGTGTCATAGATCGTATAATGTCTTAAAGCTTGACAGAAATTATTCTGATGCGTAAGCACAAGGAGCAGCATTAATGCTGAGCTTTCTACTTTTATTCCATTTTTTCTCTCCTGGGTTGCATTAATACTATGTAAACAGGGATATTTTGGAAGGGATTTCAGCAATAAACAAACCCACACATATTTCTGTGACCCATGAGAAAGCCTACACAGTCTAGCTTACATTGACCTCTGTGGTGTCTTTTGAATCATACCCTGCTGATCAACGCTACGTGTCTCTACAGTTTGCATCAATGAGAATGTAAACTGGCAAAACTCCCTTGGCACTAATATCTGAAGCCATGTCTAATTCTCTTTTTTAATGAGGCATTGAATTATTCCATACAGTGAGATGCCTGTCAGTTTGCAGCATAGCTCTGTGCATGCTGCTATGCCACCAGAGATAAACAATCAGTAGGATTATCAGGCAGGCAATCAGTTAAACAAATCTGAGTAGAAAAAAAATTTGCACATGCACTGCTCAGGATGAAATAGATATTTGATAAAGTTGCATAATGAAAATATCTGATATGTGAATACATTGACTGGCACTAACTAATTAATGGAAAGTTAGCTTTCGCACAAATGATTTGTATTCTAGAGTTGCAATGGGAGGAAGGTCTAAGGATCAGAACATGGAGATCCATGGCCAGTTCCCCCATTTTGCCACAGATTTTGCCTTGAGTCATTTAATTTCTTCTCTGTGTAGCAGCTCTTCTCCTCCATTATAAAAACAAAACTAATGGTGCAAGGTGCACCTCCTTAGGGCAAGCGTGGCCCTTCTTTTCAAGTGGAAAAGGCAGGGAGTAAGTTATGTACTTCTGTGAGAAACATAGGGCAGGCAGCTATGGTGCTGGCCATCTTCTTCAAGGCTGGACATCTATGAGCGCAGCCAGGTGCAGATGTAAGCAAGAGTCAGCGGACAGGTCATTGCGGTTACGTGACACTCATTAACTGGTTATGTAGTGTATAAAATTTTCAGGGGAAAATGGTGTCCACATAGTAAGCAGTCTTAAAAGAAGACACACCACAAACCACACCCAACTATATCCTCCCTACCCCTGCTTCTACGCCATCCTACCTATACTTGCCATCATACCTGTTAGCACCACCACAAAATAGTAGATGCTTACTCAACACCCCTAGGAAATGGTTCCTGGTGAAATCTGGATCGCTGTTTAATAATCTTTGTCATGATCTCATACCATTAAGGCAGTAAGTGATTCAAGCACTTTGGTCACTCAAACCTGCTCTGTTGTTCATTAAGTCAATGCGTTTCTATTGGTCTGAAGAGCATCAAATAATCAAATCAGGCATTTTATCACCTGGTTTTGCTGCATGCTGGTTTTAATGTCACTATTTAAAGCCAAGTGATGGATATATTGATTTCTGCATTTACCTACATCCTAGCCAACAGATCATTTCCTCTGGATTTATTTATGCTCAAAGGAGTTCTCAACTGCTTTACAGAATCCTTTTTTTTAAAACTCATCTGTCGCAAAAAATCTCACCAAATATCAAGATTTCATTAAAAACTTATCCTTGTACTCTAATGGGGTTAGAGTGTACTGAGTGTCTTTTTAACAAGACAAGGAGGATTCCTTCCTAGTGACACCCTGTGAAACTGGACTCCCATGCTCTGTCACCTTTGCATACAGAAAAGATCACTCTGAGAAACAGTGATTCCTTTTAAGCTTCGTATCACGAAAGAGTAACACATCTGAAGAAGGCACAGTCCAGCTGCTTGTAACGGCTCTTGTTGCCAGAAGTTATCTCCCGCTCAGCTTGCTGGCTGAGCTGCGTGTGGGATTTCTCCAAATGAATCATTCAGCATGGGCAGCTTCAATAATAACAGGTTCTCATCAAGCAGGTGGGGCAGCACCGCGCGATCCAGCAGAGGACACGTGTCCACAGCTTAAGGGAATATGGTTTTACAGGGAGGAGAATCCAAAGCTCTTGAAAAAGGCTTCTCCATCAAACGTGAAAGTCTGATGTAAAGTCTGATGCTCTAAAGCTTAAAAACATTGTAATTAGGAAACATATAGATGGTTAAGTTTAACTGAGTAATAGTCTAAGGGTGTTTGGGTAGGAAACTTGGCTGCTTAGGTGGAATTGTAAAGTTGTGAGCTAATTCACTGCCATGCAGTGTAATTTATGATTAAGGTTATCTGCAATATCTAACCTTTTAGTAAATGCCAGCTGCATAATGACTGTCAGTTTTCTCTCCTCAGATATTACATTGCAGAAGGTTCTATCTGACCATAAGAATGTATTTAATAAGACTCTAATGGGAAATGACCAGTATCTGAGTATTACAGATTAAAAGTGACAATGCTAATTGACTGCAGAGGTATCTACATGAAGAGGGACCAGGAAAATCATTTAAGTCTAAATGAAATTGGACTGATTTGATATTTGAAAAAGCATTACATTCCTCTTGTGTTTGGCAGTGTGAATTAATTGTTGCTTGTGTCAGGCAGAGCAGGTTTCTATGTAGCAATAGGCTAAGATTGGTGGGGAGTGAAGAACATTAACTTGGGAGGTTTAGAAATACGTATTAGTTTACTAAAATCAGAAGTATATGGGGAGGTTTGTATTTTATGTAGTCTTTATGGTAAAGTAGGAAATGATATGTTGTATATGCAGAACTCAAATTCTAGAAAATTTTTAATTATTTGATTGTGTAGATTTATGATTGCTAGTAAAAATGGGGTGCACAACCACATTTCTGCTCTGAACATGCAAATTCAATTACCTTTTTTCTTAGCTTTTCACAGACACTTTGCAAATAAATAGAACAGGGAAATAGAAAATCACAGTTGTATTTTATGAGGAGTAACTGGTAGGAATCATAACAATAGGAAAATGATCATACATGGCATATGCCTATGTCAAAAATTACTGAAAATCATTAGGTATTGGATAAATGCATGTTCTTAATTTCTATACACTTTGCTGTGCACAAATCTACTTTAAGTCAAAGAGGTTGCAGTATAAATTAATTTCTCTATACGATTTTTTACAGGTCTAAGAATCAGACACGTAGCATTGTTTCCAAGTAACATGTTATGTGCACAGAAAATGCAACACTTTCATATCTAGATGCGCAAAAATTTTTTGAAAATAAACATTAGACATCCTCTAAAAGTTCCAAGATACTGAGAAAAATTGTCTCTGGCATGGCTCTATGTGCTTCAAAACACTGTGGGGAAAATAGCCGTAAAGACACAGAAAAGGCTTATGGGTTCAATATGTGTTGCCACCATGTGTGTGTCACACCCACAAATCTAATCAAGTTAAATGTCTTGTGTATTACAGCAGCACATGAGCCACCTTGCCAGATTCTATTCTATTCTATTCTATTCTATTCTATTCTATTCTATTCTATTCTATTCTATTCTATTATTTCATTTCATTTCATTTCATTTCATTTCATTTCATTTCATTTCATTTCATTTCATTTCATTTTACATAAAAATTAGAGTTTCAGTTCTCTGGTTGTTTTTAAAACCTACATGAATGCAAGGGAAACTGCCAATGAATCCAGTACAGAATTCAGTGAGTTAATACAGAAAACAGTTATGTGTCTGCTTAAATTCAGTACGTGAGCAATTCTGTTGAAGTTGGAGGAACATGTGGCACGGTTCAAACTAAATGTATCCATAAGTCTTTGCAAAATCATCTGCTTAGCGTCTCTGGTGGAAGATAAAGAAGGAAAGAAGTATGGTAATTTTACAGGAATATGCACTGAAATATGCCCTGCTTTTCACTGACCCTGCTGTATCCCCAGCTCATACCTGAGAATGTATTCAATGTATTCTGTGGGACATTCTGCCAATGCTAGGAACGAAATAAAGGTGGGAAACAAAAAAATAATAATTCTAAATTATTTGAAATATTGTAATTGTGTTATTGTACAATTTTCAGATTAAGGTCCAGGTAATTTATTTTTAAGGTAATATTTTTTGTGTTTTGCTTATATAATGCATAGAATTAAGGTAAAATGAAGACTTTTCTTAGAGTTCAGAATACAGGTTACATTTACTTTTATACAAGAATTGATAGGCCATTCATATAGCTGCTGCAATGTAAAATCCACAATTACACAGCATGGAGTTGGGAAACTTATCAAAATAATCAGCATGAAAGTGAACCATAGAATGTGTTGAACTTAAATATATGGCCTAATTCTTCCTTTGTGTCAGTTCTAGGCCAGTATAACTATTTCAATATAAATAAAAACACAAGAATAATTTCATTAATTTCAGTGCAGCTGGTACTTAGATAAGTGAAAATGTTTAGGCTTTCATTCTGTGGTCTTTAGTTTGAAATAAAACGTACAGTGATTTTCTTGCCTTTGATTTTGTGTAATTAAGAGTGTATCAATACAGTGCTAAAGAAAAGAAGTGTGTGAATATTTACATAAGTACTGTAGCTTTGTTTAAATTTGATCATAATGGCCATTAAGGTCTTTCTGTTCCACAAACTCAAAGCTTTTTGGAGCTGGCCTGCATAATTCAGTCAAATATAGGTATCATATAGCTGCATATTTATATTTGTTATTCAACATCCATATTTGAAGTCATATCTTTGCATTCAGCTCACTGGTAACTTGGCTTAGCACTCTTGAGGCTTAAATATCAAACCTCAGTGTCGGTCTTTTCATAAGTAATCTATAAACTGCCACTTGCTCATTCTTGATATTGGGAGGAATATTTTTGAAACCTGGCCTGATTAACAACTAATTGGATTGATTCATATGTGTTCTGCAAAGGTCAAAATTGACCATGTTTTATTAGAGTAACGTACCGATTGACTAGTGGCTAACTTGGTGAATAAAGTAATTTGGTTTTCTCTCTACAAGTACTCTATGGCTATTAAACAGTTACTTTACCTTGTCCTTTAATCCTGGTTTGCCTAGGAATGAAACTGTAAATTGTGTTTCTTATGACATTTTATGGTAAGCAATAATATGCAGAGGTTCTGCAGAACAAAATTTGAGACCCTTATCTTTATGGTCTGGTTTATTGGGCCAACTTTAGGATCGTAACACCAGTTTATATCAAAACAAGCATTTCCCCTGTACAAACCCACCTGCTCTTTGCTGGACTAGGTGCTGTGCTTCTTGCACATCTGGACATCAGCTGGGAAAGTCTGCTCCCCTCTGTGCAAATTATACCTTGATAATCCTGTAGCTGGATACTGGAGATGACCTCTTTCTCAGCTTAAAGCAGAAGAGGTTGTTTCATGTATTTTTATGCTTTTATGTTAGCACAAGATATAATTGTAAACAGAAACAAGAATACATTAGCACAAGAGGGGGATCCATATGAAAGTGCAAGACATGGTTCCTCAAAATTCCAGTTATTAAGCATTGTAGAGATTTTAAAAATATGACAGAACAAAACTACTGAAATATTTTACTTTCAAGAGTTTTAGCCAGTTTTAAAAGTCATCTCTTAAACTAAATGTAAACCGGAGATGATATCTTATATTTGTCCCTCATAAAATGGTAGAGGGGCAAGGAGAGAATGAATACACAGGTAAGAAAGGTTACTTTTTCTGAAGATCACCACTATGGAGAAGAATCTGTGTCTGCACAGATTTGCACGAATAGCTCCAGCAGACAGCATACAGATAAATCATTTTTAATACCACAACACACAACAAAAAATAGTTCTGGTATTTTTTTTCCTGCTTTATCTTCCTCAGCTTATATAGGAAAAATTCACATATCCATTAAAAAATATGAGTTACTTTTTATTTTTTTAAACATCAATATTGTGCCAGAATCATTTTTAACCTAACTGTAGAATCCATCACTGTCAATAGATATAAGAATGGCATCAATTTTTTTTTCTTTCCAACAACTTAGCATTTTGACATGTAAAGAAGAGTCATTTTGTAAAATTTTAAACTTTTACAAAGGTAAGAAATGGCAAAATAATAACAAGATTTGTCTTCTGTCAAAAAATATTGACATGGTATTACTACAGCAAAATTGGTTTGTGTTGTGAAGTGTGTCTCATAGATAAATCAGATTTGAGACTTTTTCCAGCTAACTAAATTGTACTTTAGTACTGAGATATATATAAGAATATCAAGACACATGATACTGAATTTCTTTTTTTTTTTACAAAAGTGGGATAAGAGCACTTCAGTTGCACAAAACATTTCCTGCTCTTTATCTGCCTTCACTTTTTTTACACTTCACTCTAATGTGATCTGATATGTCAATAGGCAACCAGTGCATGCTTCAGCCTCATATACAAACAAGCAGCGGTGAGAGAGTTTATATACAGATTTACAGAAAGATGCCTTTTCCTTGTCAGATTAAATAGATATCATTCCATCATTTTAAGGTAAGTACATTTATATTTCCACATAATTGAAATGTGGGTGAGACAAAGCCAAAATGGCTTTGTAAAATCTATATAGGCACATGATATTTATCAGGCTCTGTGCTGAATAATTCTGCATTAGCTGTACAGCTCAGTGAAGGACTTGCAGAAGATTTGGAAAGTGCTACTCCTCTTGGCCATACTTTGCTGAGAGTTGTTAAGCTGACATCTGGCTGAGCATCTTCTTGCTTCAGGGCATCCTCCATGCCATCATAGGAGGTGCTAGGCCACTTTGCCAAATGCATGGCTTGAACTGGTTTCTTCATGCGTTGCTCTGCAGAACACCAATGGCTTTCCCCCATGAACTTGAAAGGAACAGCAGCAAACAATTAGCAGTTCTTCAGCACTAGAAAATATCCATCTGCTCTTGGCACAACTGTTTGTCAACATATAAATAGCTACACTACAAGCAAAAGGAGCAATTTTCTGCATCTGGCTCGTGCTTCCTTTCCTCCCTGTGCAAGTGGCATTTGCAGTTCAGTAAAAGGAATTCATATATTCACAAAAATGTCAGTTCTTGCCACATTATTTTAAAAGGAATAATTTCAGCAAATAAATGGAAACATGGAGATTCCTTGAAATTTTTTTATCTTGTTTTGGCACTGGAGTACATTTTCTTACTCAAAGAGGGATAGAGAACATATCTGATGGGCTGTGTTTAATTTTGCATTGTGTAATTAGTTACCTGCTGGAGTTTCTCACAGCTTTTCCATTTGTTCGTATAAGGGCTAATCCTAACTAAAAAAGAAACGAGTCATTCTGTGACCAGTGGAAGTTATGAAGCTTCAATTCCTGCAGCTCCCTCCCATGTGTTTTCTCTAGTGTCTAATAGATTGGTTGAGTTCACGCTGCAGGTTCTCCCACAGTAAGATACCCAGATTAGTTCCATTTCATTTGACTTTCAATTTTCACAGAACAAGTAGAAATTTACTTTAGACTTAAATTAATATGGAAATATAAGTTTCATTTATTTTAAAAAAGAAAATAAAAAGTTGTCATTTTAAAGGAGCCACAAAGCTGCATGTTACATTTTCCCAATTAGCTGTTGATCATAAATGCCATCAGCTGTGTAATGTGGTAGTGCTTAAATATCTGTACTTGCCCTTAAGTCCACCACTAGGCTTTCTGAAACACTGCAGTATTTTTGAGCATTTGGAAGAGGCAACTAACCATAGTTTCCTCAGATAAAAACAGATGTTAAATGGTAAAACTATTGCTTTTTCTAGGTCAGCCTTTGCTGTTTAGAAGACAGAGGATGATGTATTTTCAATGTTTGCTATAGAGGATACTTGGAATTCCAAGTCTTGAGATTTGGAGGCTGTCACACCTGTGACAGGTAAGACAAGCATCAAACCTAGATCCTCCATGGAGGAAAGTTTGGGTTGGCCCAAGTTCTGGCAGTGAAGGCATGAGCTGACTGACCTATTTCTATCTGGTATCTCCTCTTCCTTCCATGATTCTGTTTAATTGCATGAATATGCAAGTGACAACTACTCCTAGTGTCTGTTGAATGCTGAATCAATGAAACCTGAGGCTTATAATCTAATTAGTATGCAACATAGTAAATGACTGGTAGGTCTGGTTTAGTAAATTCAATGTTTGTTACATTTTTGGAGTCTTGGAAAGTTTAATCTGTGGGTTTTGGTCCTCTGCAGCAGACTTGTGGCTCTGGTTTCAGTTAGTTTTGTTTAAATCCAGAGAAACTTCACAGCTTCCAGTTTTCCAGTAGTCAGGATACATTTAGGGGAATAGGCAGAGCATGTAGTTTTGTTTTGACTTGTCTTTTAATACACTTATTAAATATATCTGTACCAGTAATATATTGATGGAAAACTTTTACAGAAATAAAAGTGACAAGGCTCCAAGGGATTCTCAGACTGTAATCCAGGTTGAACTTGCATTATTTCTTGAACAGTCAGGTGTTATTGCATAAATATTGACAGATCCCAGCTGGCCAAGCTCTGATCTCACACCAATTTTGTTCACTTTCAAACCCACTGGCTTCTGTGGTTCCTCCATTTTAAATTGCTTAGACATTCTCATCCTGAGAATTAAATGTTTGTGTAAAGCAGTTTGGGAACTGAATGATATGCAAGTTTCTTTCTTGTGTGATGGTGGCAGAGATGTTTTGGATTCTGAGGAAAATGCCAGTATTAGACAGAAAGGACATAGGCATAGTCTCTTACCAATGGACCTCCTTGTCATTACTAGATCTTTGCAGATGCCTGGGTTTGTTGTCAAACTCCTTCCTAATATAGGAAAGTAAATGTAATCTCCATGGGCTGGATGCTTTCTTCTATAAACTGCAATCAAGGTAGGTTCCTGTTATCTGCATGCACTGTGTGCTGCTAGCCTAGTCTCTTTTAAAATCAGCATTCTCCTTTGAAGAAACGAGAAGTGGGGAAAGGAAGGAAAAAAAACCTACCTGTTGCTTGCTCCTGCTGAGCTGGTCCTTCCCAGCTATGAGTACTAGTCACCTGAAATCCACACTCTAGGACACACAGGGATTGACGATCGTTTAAATAAACTGACTTTTACCATTGAGGAGTAAAAACTATGACATGCTCTTTGCAGCAGCCTGTGCAAAGGTTTGTTGTGTTGCAAATCTACTTCCAGGCCTGCTTGTTACCTTTTAAATTTGTTGTTACAGGAATTTGGGGCTGCTTTTTTTTCAAGCAAAAGGTGACCAGCCACTGTGCAGGCATGGTGCTGGTGAGTGGAATTTAAGCTGCCTGCAGAGCTGTCCTTGAAGGCTCCAGGGAGATCTTATAGAAGCCTTCCAGTACCTGAAGGAAGCCCACAAGAAAGTGGGAAAGGAACTTTTTACAAAGGCATGTAGTGATAGGACAAGGGGTAACGGCTTTAAACCAAAGGAGGGTAGATTTAGATTAGATAGAAATTCTTCACTATGAGGGTGACGAGGCACTGGCACAGGCTGCCCAGAGAAGTTGTGGGTGTCCCACCCCTGGAAGTGTTCAAGGCCAGGTTGGATGGGTCTTTGAGCAACCTGGTCTAATGGAAGGTGTCCCTGTCCATGGCAGAGGATTGGAACCAGATGATCTTTAAGGTCCCCTCCAACCCAAATCATTCTATGTCCTGCTGTTGCTGTGTTTCTGAGCCTCTGATGGAGAAGCTACTCGCTTCATGAGTTGTGAGCTAACGTTGAATTTGGGTGTACATCCACAAGTGGCAAGATTGAGATTTCCAAATGAACTTCCGTATAGGTTGAGACCAGGAGTTGCTAGAGGTAAAAAGCACTAGTGTGCACAACTGCTATGCTTTGGGTCTCATGGCTGGTAGTAGCCTCTGTTATCAGTATAAATTTTTCTGAATTTGGGACCCCTTAAACTAAGGAAGCACTCATATCCAATTTGTCGTATTATTAAAGGAGCACTAAATATTTTGGATCCATATCATGTCTGCATAACAGAGTTTGAATATGTTAATTTTCTTCCAATCACAAATTTGTCACATGCCACAGGTTAATTCTTAGCTTTATGGGAACCTGCTTGAGAGAATAGTTGATGCTTGTTACATCACTGGCATAACTGTGGTTTGGGAGATTTTTAGCGGTTTAGGTAGTATATTGAAGAAATAACTTGTCTGTTTGTATTTACCTGCCAGACTAGATATTAACTGAGAAGATTTTCCCAAAAAACCTTGATTCTTGGTCTAATAATGTTGATGATAATTAGTCAATGTCTAACATATGTACTTATATAAACTGTCATATTGTAGTAAATAGCCAAATATTATTTCCTTCCTATTAGCAACTGATGCTCTAAGTCTTGAGCAAGATAACCTGAAGCCAAATCACCTTACTTTCACCTTCTAGGAAAGCAGGTGATGGTATTCATGTTGATGAGTGTGTGCTCCTTCTCTCCACAGTGCCATTTCATGGTGTTTGGAGAACTGGGAGATGTTTCATCTGTCCAGATTTTGAACTCAGTGACCATTTCTCTGATACAGATTCAAAAGGAAAAAAATTCTTTCATATGCAGAGGGGGAAAGATTTGATTGTTTGAGTAAATGTGATGTTAGAGTGTAAAACAAGGATGATAATCTGTGCAGGCTCCTTGGAAAAAGCAAGGTGATTTTCAATATATTTCCTTGAAAGAAGTGTAGCTCTTCCATTAAGTTATTTATTAAGTCTTTTCCCTGATTAAAAGTCAAGCACAGACTCACAGGAAATGTGAGGAAAATGCCTGAATTAAGAAACATGCATTTGATATATCCAGATGCAATAACAAAAAGGAGAACTTGGACAGGAATTTCAAGCTACATACTTGGAGAGTTTCTTACCATCCTTGCAGCCCTTCCCATTACTTTGTCGATGCCTCAGTGGATCTAGGAGACAGACACAGCTCTAGTGATACAAAGCTTCATCTTGGCATCCTGAGGTTTAAGACTGCATCCTGAGGCTCCAGATTTAGGTAACACTACTAGAGCCTGGTCCATGGAGCACAAGACTGATGGATTGCCACTATCATAATAAAGGAAGGAATTAAAAAAAGGGGGGAAAAAACAAACAAACAGAAAAAGAAACAGTTACTGAGTGATAATGACATTTTGCATTAGTCACTAAGAGCTTAGTGCCCCAAATTATTGTGCCCAGGCTTTGCTTCTAGAGGTTTAAGCACATGTAAATTATTCCACAGCAAATCATGATAGTACTGGTGGGTGTTCAGAGTTGTCATAAGATTTCTCAGGAATTTTCATTGGTTTCTTTTCAGGGGGTTATAAGCAGCATGAATTAAATAGTTGGGGGGTTTTTTTGTAACTTGCCACTTTTTAATTTTCCATATGACAAGTCCCTTTTATTTTCTCACTCAGACCATCAGAGCCCAGTGCAGGGTTATTGTGCATATGCTGTGAACAAGCTCCACACACTTACACACACACACGCACATAATTCTGTCTGTACAAACCAGAGTGGAAGCAGAACGCTACTTCACAGTGAGCAAAATTGGTGAACAATTCCATACAAAGAAGATATTAGCTTTAAAGGTAGATGGTGTGCTTTTTAAGGGTTTTTAATTTACTAAACTTTATTTACTTTTGGTGGACTTCCCTCAGGGATATTTAGGATTTCCTGAAAACAAATGATAATATTGTGTGCATTTTAAAACAAAAACTCTTGTGCTCTGCCGAGAGAATAGACTTAGTTTGGTATGTGTACACTTCCAGAATAAATAAAACCCCCATGGAGCTGAGTTATACAGTAGGTATAAACTTGGGCTTGATGAAAACTTCGGGACTTATGAAATGCTCAGAACCAGGCAGACTGAAACCAGCAGCAGCCCTGAGAGTTGGCAATCAAAGCAAGATGCCCCCAGCCCATCCAAGGGGTTGGGAAGCCTTTGCTCTGAGAGCCCATCCTCTGTCCAGTCGCAGTGCAACCCCTGTCTGCTGGGGACTGGTCTGACGATGTTGGGGCACTCATGCCAGGAGCTTGCAGTTCCAACATCTGGACACAGTGACAGCATGGATCCTTTTTTACTAAAGTCCTGCACTAGAATCTAAATCTAGAGTAATTCAGCCATTGTTAACCTAAATATGCCACCTCATGTTTCATTCAGGCTTACTTCAGCGCGGTTGTTTCTCACTGATTGCAGCTGGAATGAAGACAAATCAGGCTTATTATGTTTAAGGGTTGTGAATATTTTTATTTTTGGTTTTTCAGTGGGCCTGATTCTAAAGTGGTAGCCAATTCCACCAGAGTAAATTGGGAACAATCACCTTGCTCCTCGTTGTCATTCACCCTGCGGTTAAACTAGACTCTCATTCATCGGAGTGAAAGGTGCCTGAGCCTTGAATAATCAGTAAAACATGGTGGAGTATTTAGCAGAGTGGGGACTGAAACACAAGTCCATCATTCCCGTAAGTGCCCCAACAGGAGCCTGCAGAATGTGGCTGTTATCACTTCACAGAATCACAGAATCACTAGGTTGGAAAGGACCTTTAAGATCATCAAGTCCAACCATTAATCCAGCACCACCATGTCCCCTAAACCATGTCCTGAAGCGCCACATCCACATGTTTTTTGAACACTTTCAGAGATGGCGACTCCACCACCTCCCTGGGCAGCCTGTTCCAATGCCTGACCACCCTCTCAGTGAAGAAATTTTTCCTAATATCCAATCTAAACCTCCTCTGGCGCAACTTGAGGCCATTTCCTCTCCTCCTATCACTAGTTACTTGGGAGAAGAGACCAACACCCTCGTCGCCACAACCCCCTTTCAGGTAGTTGTAGAGAGCGATAAGGTCTCCTCTCAGCCTCCTCTTCTCCAGACTAAACAACCCCAGTTCCCTCAGCCGCTCCTCATAAGACTTGTGCTCCAGCCCCCTCACCAGCTTCGTTGCCCTTCTCTGGACACGCTCCAGCACGTCAACATCCTTCTTGTAGTGAGGGGCCCAAAACTGAACACAGTATTCAAGGTGCGGCCTCACCAGTGCCGAGTACAGGGGCACAATCACTTCCCTACTCCTGCTGGCCACACTATTCCTGATACAGGCCAGGATGCTGTTGGCCTTCTTGGCCACCTGGGCACACTGCCGGCTCATATTCAGCGGGATGTCAACCAGCACCCCCAGGTCCCTTTCCCCTAGGCAGCTCTCCAGCCACTCCTCCCCAAGCCTGTAGCATTGCATGGGGTTGTTGTGGCCAAAGTGCAGGACCCTACACTTGGCCTTATTAAACCTCATACAGTTGGCCTCTGCCCATCGATCCATCCTGTCCAGATCCCTCTGCAGAGCCCTCCTACCCTCCAGCAGATCAACACTCCCACCCAACTTGGTGTCATCTGCAAACTTACTGAGGGAGCACTCGATTCCCTCATCCAGATCATCAATAAAGATATTGAATAAGACCGGCCCCAGAACCGAGCCCTGGGAAACACCGCTTGTGACCGGCCGCCAGCCGGATTTAACGCCGTTCACCACAACTCTCTGGGCTCGGCCATCCAGCCAGTTCCTCACCCAGCGAAGAGTAAACCCGTCTAAGCCACGAGCCGCCAGTTTCTCCAGGAGAATGCTGTGGGAGACGCTGTCAAAGGCTTTACTAAAGTCCAGGTAGACAACGTCCACAGCCTTTCCCTCATCCACTAGGCGGGTCACCTGGTCATAGAAGGAGATCAGGTTGGTCAAGCAGGACCTGCCTTTCATGAACCCATGCTGGCTGGGCCTGATCCCTTGGTTGTCTTGCAGATGCCCTGTGAGCACTCTCAAGACCAACCGCTCCATAATCTTCCCTGGTACAGAGGTCAGGCTGACAGGCCTGTAGTTCCCAGGATCCTCCTTTTGGCCTTTCTTGTAGACGGGCGTCACACTGCCAAGCCTCCAGTCTTCTGGGACCTCCCCTGTTAACCAGGACTGCTGATAAATGATGGAGAGTGGCTTGGCAAGCTCCTCCGCCAGCTCTCTCAGTACTCTTGGGTGGATCTCATCAGACCCCATAGACTTGTGGGTGTCCAGGTGGCTTAGCATGTCCTTGACTGCTTCCTCCTGGATTATGAGGAGTACATTGTGCTCTCCATCCTTCTTGCTTTCTCTCCGTTCTGTTTACATAAAAACTGAAGCAGGGGGAGAGTTTCACTTTACCCGGAAGAGAAACTTAGTGTCAAGTCACCATAATGGGAGATTTGGGGTTTAATCCCACTGGAAAGATCATGCATTGAATCAGATACCTGTGAGATGAAAGTGTTAAGCTGCTGGAAAGTCTTTCCTTTACAAAGGAGGCAAGCTGAGACACTTCAGCTTGGAAAAAGCATGATGGGAGATATGACAAAAATGTGTAAAATCATGAATGGCAGGGTGAGGGTGAGAAGGGACTTTCCAGTACCTCTTCCAAAACAAGAGCAGGTTTAAAACAAAAGGAGATCTTTATTTTTTTTCCCCACCAAACCTGTGATTTAACTTGAGAGCTCCTTGCCAGAAGAGACTGTGGATGTTGAAGGTTTAAGTGGATTTGGGGAAGACCAGAGAAATCCATGGAAGAGAAATCTTTTAAGTATTAGGAAATATGGAGAGAACACCTTTCGCACAGGAAGTCCAGGAACTGCAGGTTGTTGGAGGCTGCAGTCATGTTCAAAGGGAGGGTATGGATACTCCTGCCAGCATAATGAGCTGCAGAGAAAGAGCTGCCATTCCCAGGGCTGCTGCCAGAGAAAGCAGCAAGCTAGAACACCCTTGGCCTGAGCACCACGGCTGGTTTTGCATGGATAAGGGACTGGGGAGAGTGTCATCTCTTACCTTCCTGCACCTGTGAATCCTGAGCTTGGGCTAAGTCCTCCTGCAAGATTGGGTCCCTGTGAGGCAATGCTCAGCCAGAAAATCCTCTGGATACACACAGGAGAGAGTTGCTGTGTGCCAGGGGAGTGTGAAGTCTCATGTGCTTCTCTGCTCTTCACAAGCAAAACTTCACCCATTTGTACATCCCATGTCACCCACAGAAGTGAGTACAGACCTGGGATACCTTCACCTACAGTCAAGTCTAAACTTGCTGCCTACCTAAATCCTTTCATAGATCCATCCCTAGAAAACATTTCAAGGTCACACAAAGACGCCATGGTGAAAGATGGTGGCTGAAATCTGTCTTGCCCACCAGGACCATCCTACTCTTCTGATTATTGGCATAAATGTTTTAATTTTTACAAAGATTCAGCAACATTTAGAAAAAACAGGTTTCTCTTTGGTAATTCTTGCTTTCTATTTATGACATTCCTAGCATAAATAAAGTCTGGTTACTGTAAACCTGAAAAACAAAAGGCTTTAAAGACATTTTTGTCAGATCATGGTAAGAACAACCTTGATGTGGCTTGCCAAGCTTTGAATTATAATGTATGTCATCAGTAATGTAAGTTGTTATAATTTACTTCTGACATTAAGATCTTGCTTTTGGGCATATAGTTGCAAATGTATCCTATTCACTTTCTTACTTTCTAAATGCCCTTCATGTTTCAGTAAGACAATCCAATCAAAACTAAAGACCAAATGCACTGTAAAACAAATCAAGCATACAAACAATTCTTAAGCGTTCCTCTTATACATTAGCTTGCTTGCCCAAGGCTTCCAAACTTCTTAAGCTGTGTAATCATGAAGCGTACAAAAGTTTTTGAAGGAAACCATTATACCACATATTTTATATGTTACTCAGGTCAGAATTTGTAAAAAGAGAATCACACTGATAAACATTTATCATAAATCTAACCAGCCTGGTCTAAGATTCACTGCTACTGAACATCCTCATTCAAAATGCTTTTTTTTTCCTGATTTTCTTAAGTTACAATTTAAAAGACTAAGCTTTATGATGACATCACTTTGGAGGTGACTAATTGTGCTAAGAGATATGTAACTCCTTATGAAAAAAAAATCCCCTACAAGGAGAGATGCTTTAATTTAATGATAGTCATAAAGCCAATTTTTAAAGCTATAAAAGTCACTGATTTTTCAGCCTTAGGCTGAATCCCATATTCTGCATGTGCTTTCCATCAAAACCATTCCATGCTCTGCTCATAAGGGCAGAATATGTGTGGGTATGCCTTTTCCTACCCTTTAGTTCAAAGCATATGACTTTTTTCACTAAGGATCCATGAAAAACACTTAGAAATCTATGGAAGGAGCTTGATCTTTATAAAAACTTGATATTCACCTGTGCTCCAGAGGCACTGGGGCCACAGCCCCTTTGCACCATGGTGGCAGTGTGCACGCACGGTCCCTGCTTTAGCAGCGGCTGCCTGTGTTTGCACAGTATCCAAATTGCTCCACTCGTTTCATCTGGCAACTGAAACATCCATTGGGGATATTTGTAATCCCAATGGTAAGGACTTTGTTGCGGACTGAAGCGTGGCAAGGAGCAGCGGCTTAGAGGTTTCCAGGACAGGGTCTGCATTCAGGGAGACTGTGGACATGCGCTTGCGAAGCTCCTCTAAATCTCTGGAAGGAATCACCCCCCTAGAAAGGCACCACCAAAAGGAAAGGATCATGTCCTAACAGACGGGTTACCAGGGGATGGGACTGAGGTAAGTACGGGGATCCCAACCGACTTCCCTGGCTTGGGGTGTAAGCTGATAAAGAGGAGAATTAGATTTTCCCTGTGCGATAACCATCTCCCTGCCCTCCTCAGCTGCAAATAATTAAATGAGTTTCAGTAAGTGTGACATAAGATCAGATCCCAAGAGCTCCTGCCAAAGAGCACTTATGAGGCATGAATTAAATAAAGGTTGAGGTACTTTTAACCAATCAGCCGGTTTCTCGCAGAGAGCCAGGAGCTTCTTCATTTAGGAACCTGACATTTTGTTCAAGTTCTGCTGAGCAGAACAGATCACACCAGTTAACGTGGTAATGAAGAAGTGATGGTGGTATTTGCACTTGACTCGAACGTCAGCATAAATTCTGTTCCTCATCCGGATCAGTACGACTTCCCTGAAATAAAGCATATTTCAACCTCGTTAACAAATTTAAGATCTAAAATGAAATGAGATAAATTTAAACTTAAATCCATCATAACCAGGCTGGCTTTAAGAATTAGTTTCTCTGGGTCCATAAGGATACTTCCAGTAACTGTTCCTGCAAGATAATCTATTCTGAGCTTTTTCATGGGCCCAGCTACCCACATAATTTTAATTGTAAATACTCAGCTTAGATATATGGACTTCTGCTTTCTTAATGTTACTGTCACCCATGAAAACTTGCAGTATTCCTGCATTGGAGTTTCAGGCAATAAATTAATTTTAATGTGTTAAAATGGTACATTTATCATTTAGCCACCAACACAGAATTAGAACAATAAACGATTTTAAAAACAATTACTGCACTTTAGAATAGCTTTCATGTCAAACTATTTCAGTTGTGTTGATACTGCACAGTTAAAACTATGTTTAAATATTTTCACTTTTCAACAAGATGGCAACACAAGATGTCTGAAAAATAAAAATTGTAATTAAAACCTTGAAAGAAGGTTGTTTGCTAAGTTATTATTTGTTGTGAGAACTGCATCATGGTCCTCAAGGTTCAGTCTCTTGGGATTAGCTAAATAGGTGTAGTTTCTTCATAAAATAATTCATTTTCTCTCAACACTAGTATAGCCAAATGTAATACTCAAAATAACCTGTTTCTAAGGGGTCACCTCTGTGTGACACCCCTGTATTGGTGTCATCAAAATTAATAGGAAAATTTGCCTTAAGCTTAATTGGTATTTTAATGCCTACATTTTTAAATTACTTGAACATTTTCTTAATTAAACTGGAACATTAAAAATGAAACTGCTCTTTATTTTTTGCTGTTTTCTTATTATTAAAATATTTCAAAGATAATTGCAATCCATATGGAAGAGTGCTTTTTGTAAAAAAAAAAAAAAATCTTGTACTCGATACTACATGTTAATTATAAGAAAGAAACAACTGGGGAAAAAATGTAATGGGTAGTCTAAAGGCCAGCAATGATTTCACCTGAATGATTGAACATAGCAATTGTTTCCCAGCTGTTTAGATCGTAATCTGATTGCGGATTTGTATTGCTTTCACTGACTATATCTTTAATATCTACATGGACAGATTCTGTTGTGGTTGTTAAAACATTTTAGGAAACTTGCATCTTCCATCACCATTGTCACAAGTTAAAGGTCCAGAGACCTTAAGCTGATGGTTCAAACTCATTTTGCCAAAGCAACAGAGTGAAAAAATATATCTGTTTTTCTTACTGCTCATTTTAAAGAAGATGAAGTGAATGATGAGATTTTTCAACGTCAGTAAAGTCATTCTTTCCCTCAGCTTGCAATGTTTGTGAATGGATATTTAATGGATAACTTTTGACATCTTTCTAATCTATGGATCATTTGTTGTGTAGATGTATTTTAACATCTACTCTGTTCTTGCATCCTCACTCACCATCCTGAAATTAACCATATTCAGCAAATAAACCATATACTTGTATTCACCGAGCAGTATTACAGTTAGAGATGGAAATGTGTTATTGAGCTTAAATTAATGTACCAATTCATTAAACGTTTTCAAGCTGCGTGCCCATATTTGTTAGAGAGAAAATGCTAGCTGATTGCAGGAAAAAGCCTTTTACGCTCCAATATAAGCAACCTAAGTCACCTCAGCGTCCAGCTCACGCAAACCTAATGTTTGTGTGATCACTGTGCTGTGATCACTGGAAATTAGATAACTTTCTACTGGTTGTTTTAATCTGGTCTCATTTTCTTTCAGGTGTACCAGTGCCAGTTTAGAGTGACTCAACTTGGTCTGTGTTTTTTTCAACTTTATGTCAGCATAAACAAGACCAGAATCAGGCCCTGGTTTCTCTCGAAGCGTTGAACCAGTTTTGGCACCGTGCAGCTCTTCATACAAAGATCTGGTGGTTTACAGCAGAGTACCAGGCTGCAGGAGGTTTGCCTGTCTTTTCTTCTGAATCTATTTAAGCTTGGTGTTTGCATAAAGAAAAATGCATTACTAGTGCCAATTAGATAACTGGATCATTCTTTTTCTTCGACTAGAATTTTTTCTTTCTTTTATTTTCACTTCTAAGAGCTCAGCTTCTAAAGCATAGTGCTGCACAATGAATTAAGTAAGAAGTGGGCTGTTTGTGATATTGAGCTCTGAAATTATAAATACCTTCTGAGTTTGTAAACAAGTAATATTCTTCAGAGAAATTTGCACTCCTCCATTTTTAAAATGGGGACGAAATAGAATTGCCATTATCTGCCGAGCACAGAGCTACTGCTGTCTTTTCTAAATCTGCTTTTTACTCAGTTGCTAGAACAGTCTCCCTTGTGAGGCTCTCTTCTCAAGAGAAGCAGCAAAAAAGGCAGAATTGAAGGAGAGATGGAGCAAAGGTGGTTGTTTGCCACTTGCCCCTGTCTTGTCTTCTGTGTAGAGCTGCTGTTTTCCCCCACAAGAAACTAGAGCAGTTAATTACATGCTCCGCAGCCCACGTCACCCACAGTAGCCACAGCCATGTGCTGTCGCCCTGCTCACCGCGGCCCGATGCCCGTTCCAGCATCCTGGCCGGCGATGCAGCATGTGCCGCACCGGTCACTGCAGGAAAAAGCCTCTGGGACAGCTTGTCCCATCCCACGCGCTCCGGAGCGGGCTTGCTGGCCTGTGCCTGGGCAGGGGACACAAGCTGGAGCCACTTGCTCCTGTTATACTGACAAAAAGGGGAGAAATTCTGCTACCTTCGTTACTTTGGTAGAGGCAATGATGTTTGACTTCCTGGTTCTTGTTGATGTTTTTTTTCCTTATTCTTTACCCAGAAAAATAAGTTGGAGTGCTCAAAAAGGGCCTCTCTTTTCCTCCCGATTAATTACACAGCTGAGCCCATGGTCTTTGATGTTGTTGCTGTGAACACTGATAAAACTTGAGGAGCTTTAGAGCATGAAAGTTGCTGCAACCAGTTTTTCTGGCTGTTCGTGTGTCAATACCCTGTCGAGTCAGCAATTATCTTGAACCTTTATCACAAGTCAATGCAAAACAAAGGAAAAATTTCTCCGTAATCATTTTTTATAAGACCCTTCCGCAAGGTCCTGCTCCACATGCAAATTCACATATGCTTGCTGGGTTTTATAGCATTCATGGAATTACTTCTCATAATGTTTTTACCGTTATTTTGGGTGCTGGTGAGATACCCTGATAAGGTTAGGATGTAGGAGGGAAGGGTGCGTTCACCCAGAGACACTTCTCACCAAGCAGTGCCTAGCGTTGCCGGCAGAATTTACCCTCTGCATGATATTGCCTCTTTTTGCATTTGTAATAATATGGCTCTCTAACACACTGGAAAAAAGGTTCTGCATTTAAAAATGCCACAGGAGCGAAGATTAAGAGAGCAAGCACAGACACCCAGCTGTTGAAAGCAAAGGCAGTATGAAATTGGGGGTGGGGGACAGAATTAGCATTCTCCTCACACGCTCGCCGCCTGCTCTAATCACAATGCAAGCATTATCAGCCGGCGTTGAATCTTTGTATTATTTCCAAGTTTCCCCTATTGTCAGTCATTGTGACAAAGTGCAGGACAATCTGACATAATGATGAATCACTCCAGACATTGAGTTTTCACATAGCTGTCAGATGATCTCAGTAGGCTGTGTCACCTGAAAATGCCACAAGACTAAAACCATGCTGTACTTCAGAAATAAAACGGAGTTTGGTATAAACTCCACCAATTCAGGACATAACCATGGGAGTCTGGAGGGCTGGCTCAGATTTCTCTTACCTGGGAAATCTCAGCAATTTCATTCAGTGTGAATGAAATCAGGATCAGAGCTCAGGATTTATTAACGTGTCTTGCATGCAAACCAGGAAGATACATTGTTTGGGTTTTTAAATTAAATTCCTGCATGGAAGGAATTGTACTACGTGCACTTATTAAAATACTCTCTTCAAGACATGGTAGCTATCAAAGTATGGGGTAGTTTCAGTTGCATACATAAAAATGAGTTTCTTGCAGTTTCTTTTTCCTGCACGGCAAAGTTCTCTAGCAGGCTTTTCGTTTTCTCTCTGGGTCAGGTAAGATGTAGCTGTGCTGATAACTGATTGATATATAGTCAAATGCAAATACGCTTGTTTAAGTACATGCCTTGCCTTCATGTATATTTGCTTGTTGGTGCTATTGTGAGTCCAGCCCGGAAGAACATTGCTTTCTCCCACCTTATTATTCACAAAGGCAGCTTTCTGAGTTATTTCTGTTCCTGCACAATATTCATGATAGCAATTTGATACCTTAGCAGTTTCAAGGTTATCAAGTGATTGAAAATCCTACTGCTTACTTCAAGGTGTAACATATAAACTGTACTGCCATCCATTCTGGTAATATAATAGTTTTTCTTAATGCCTTTCATGAACTCCTGATTTAAAGTGTAAGCTAACTTCAGAAAGGGCTTATCAGCCCCAGACTTCGTTGGTGCTGCTCGGCTGTTGAGTACCATCCCCTGAGTTTGTAGCACTGCATGTAGCACTTAAGCAGGCAATATTTAATCTCTTTCAGAGATATTGATACATCAGCTCCCGAATGAGGACATTAAAACGCAGTCATAATGAGAAACAAAGAAGTGGTTATTTATCTCATGTGTCGAAGGGCTAGCGCTCCTTTGATATGAATCTCGTGAGCAAGAATTGCAGATTGTAGATCGCGGGGATTAACTTTATACCAAAGAGCAGCTACAGAGCCATATGATACATTAGTGTTCGTTAACGATGAACAAATAAACGCCACTGAATGCTTAATGAGGACATTGAAGAAAAGCCCATCATTTCTCAACCTGTTTTGGAGACTCCCAGCCACCCACTGAATTTTGGCTGTGGATGTAGTTTGGGTGGTTTCTGATTGGTGGATAGTGTTGCTTGATGGGGTTTACATGGTGGCATCTGCTTAAGTAACAGATGTCTGTGCCACTAAGGTGCTATGTTCTCACTTTTTATATAGAGAGGAATTGCTTCTCAAAGAGTTTTTATTGTCTTTATGCAAATTAAAATACAAAATTCCTCTCCTTAAAGGATCTTCATTACGACAAGAACCTTAAATAATCGTAAATACATATGCAGCCTCATAAAATCTTTTGCTGTTTGGATATCAAGGAAGTTCCTTCTGCACTGCCAATTGTGCATGAAATTAGTTCTTATTTCAACTACCAGTATGAAGATACTAGCTTTTATTCAGTGAAGCCCCACTAGATTTCTAAACAAATAGTGCAGAATAGTTGTTTGTGCCAAAGTATTTCAAGGAGGAAATTTCACATTCTGTTTCTTATGCAGTGCTGAAGAGTAAGATAGAGCTCTGTACTTATTCCCTAGAAGCCTGGTGACAGAAATATATGTGGTTTTTTATCTTTCCTTGGCCAATTTTCTTTAGTAGGCAAATGCGTGACATCTTTACAGATTCTTTCTTTTTTTTTTTTTTTTAACCAGGGATTGAAATCTGGGAAAGAATCATGCCTGGAAAAATGCCCACAGATGCCAACCTACTTTGGGCTGAGGGTTAAAGTACCCAAGTCTTTATGTTGCTGGTTCCTATCACATCATAACTTTGTGTCAGGGATGACTTAGTGCCTTGCACAGCACTAGATTCCCCATCTGTCTTGTTTATTTCCAGTGACAGAGGGATGAAGGACCTTTATCCTTTGCATGTCCATGTATGGACCAAACAAGGTGGCAGGTGCTCCGTAGCACGGCATCTTCAGGCAGGAAGAGAAGAAGGCTGCTAAGGGAGGCCATGGCCTCAACCCAATTTGCATGGGAGTGAAACCAGACCCTGAGGCAGGTAGGACTGTACAGTAACAAAATGTTTTGGGGTTTTATCCTGCAGGCTACACAGTTCAGGACAACAGCTCTTGGGCTGGAAAAGGTGATCCTTGATGAGGAAGGCAAGATGAACGTGCTAATACCAGACTAGAACATCTACCAGCTGCTTCCAGGCCCTTTGCAAAAAAAAAAAAAGCATGGAGTTCAGTCAGCATTGAAAAGCACCTGCCTGTCACCTCATCATCCTTAGGCACAACAAACTGCCCCACGAGGACCTCTGAGATCAGCCTTGGCTGCCAACCCCAGAGACAATTTGGCTGCCCCTACCCATCCCTGCCACCCACACAACCGGGCCAAGCCAGGCACAGGGCTGCTGTCCAGGGGCATGTGGATCTATGTACCTTCTCTTCCTTCCTGTGGGCTCAACAATTACCAAACCTACGGTAAACTTGAAAGAAATGGTTAAATTTTCGCAGAGAGGGGAGCCTGGATCATGTCTGGTCTTGTCATGTAGTTTGTGCTTGTTTTTTGTCCTTTCAGAATATGTTGTATTGAGGGAAAATAAATTGAAAAAGAGAGTGAAGGGAACAGAAATGTGATTTTTATTTTTTTCTGACCTGTGGGATGTGATGCTGTAGGAGTCAGAAGCCAAAGTCTGTTCAGTGTTTCAATGGGTAAACCTTATTTTAGATAGATATTTCTGATATGACCTTTTCCTAACAGTAATTTTTTTCCACATATCTACCCAGTAGACTGAGTACAGAGGTGGTAGATGTGCGGTGTATTATTAACCTGGTGGCAACAACATTAATAACATAGAAGGGTGCTTTATTCTACTGCTAGCGCTTGCATCTGTTTCACAAACATTACCAAGATAATCACATTCTTCCTGCATCTGCTTTGCTTTAGCTCACACAGATAATTCAAGGGTAATGCACCTTGTCTAAGCTAATTCTAAATACATGCCTCAAACACAACAAAAAGTGCTTGGTGGGTATTTTGACCCAATGCACTACATCAAAGTAACCAAGTAAGCTGAAAATGCTTTGAATAAAATTGGACAAAAATTGGCATTTGTCCAGCCATGTTTCTGACTGGCAGTTGTTTGAGTTTTAAACTTTCCCTTTATGTGAATATATATGAAATTACAGTACAAGCTGTGAGTTATTCAGGTGCTCTAGTGAGAGCTGTGCTAAGAGATAAAATATATAAAAGGCAGTGTGCTCTCAGGTCTGAGATGAGTCCTGGAACTGAGACCTGACCTTTTCAGATAACCAGCAGATTATCAAAATCGCTTATATGGGACAACACCTTTGAAACAACACACCTAATGTGGAGGAGCTCAGAGCCCTCTGGGTCCAACTCACTGGGACTTTGCCAGGTGGATCCAGACATTAACTCCTCAAAAATGGAATCATGCAGATGATAGTTGAAAATGAGGTTAAATGAAACTAAGCAAAATTGATAAACATAGTAAATTAGGTACTTAATAAAAACATAATATTTGTTGTTCATTGAAAATCAACAAGAGGCCACACCTCTGGAGGAAGCCTTACATCCTCACTGAAGCTGTGCTTGTTGCACAGTACACATATCAAATCTGATTTGTATGGTTAAGAAATATCAGTGACCATTAGTGTAAGCAGCTTCTGCTAGGTACTGTGATCAAGTAATAATCTACGTTGTCAGAAGCTTGAAATGGCTCTATTAGAGCCAAGAAAGAAGAGAATTTATGAAGGCATCATTAACATTTCCTTTTCAAACTTCATGCAAATTTCTTGGAGGAACATATGCTGAGAGTCCTCTCAGCACTTGGAGCCAAGAAGAGTCTCCTTCTCCTTTAGTCATCATCTAAAAAGTATGCCATATGGTTTCAGATAGCTAATACTACATTGGACATCATTCCATTCATAAGTTTGATTTCTTCTAATCATAACCCATTTTAAAATGTTACTACTCCCCACAATCAGTATGAAAAATCCATTTAAAATAAAATTATTAATTAGCACTATTCCTATGTGCAAATACATGCACCTAACAGACTTTATTGGTAAAGTTTAACTTGTGTTTGATGGACGTTACATTAAAGTGCCCATCAGCATAAAAGAGCAAATAAAAATGAGGATTTTTCAACCAACTCCTGAGGCTGTACAGACAGCAGAGACAGCTCTGAATCCCTCATAAAAAAACCTTAGCTTGTACGTAGCAGATCAACGTTTGGAATCATAAGATGGCAAAGAGGGATCTGAAACAGGTCTTTCAATGCTAAACAGCAGAATTGGGCATTTGAAAGCAAAGGCAACAAAAAATGCACAGAGAAAACAAGTGAGTTCATCTCCAATAGGAAAATTATTTAGTGCTATGTAAAGTGATCTACTATTTATCTTCTTATTGCACTAATAAATAGTCACAAAACTGTAGCACAAATTTCACTTGAAGAGAATCCTTGCTTTATCATGGGGAACTGCATCTAATGGCAGGGTTTTTGTTCCAAGGTTAAGAACTGCTTCAACAGCAAAAGCACATCCTGGATTTGTTCATTCATCTCACCAACACTGTAGCATTGAGTTTTGGGGACTAGTTTCTAATTTAGCCCAGTATAAGTGTGAGTTAATTTATACCTATTTTATTTTTCTCTTCCCTTACTTGTTCACATCACTGATGTGAACACGGATCACTGATGTGAACACGGGTCACTGATTTGACCACGGGGCGGTTTACACGGCACCGGGCCTCCTCGCAGCTGATGGAGTGCAACTGTCTCCAAGGGGCAAAAGGATTCTTGCTTACGAGCTGGCGGGGCTCATTGAGAGGGCTTTAAACTAGATTTGGTGGGGGGAGGGGATAAAACTGGGCTCACTAGAGTTGAGCCTAGGGGTGGCATGCCGGAGTTGAAATCGATAGCCCAGCTCAGGTGCATCTACACCAATGCACGCAGTATGGGCACCGAACAGGAGGAGCTGGAAGCCATTGTGCAGCGCGACAGCTATGATGTAGTTGCCATCACAGAAACATGGTGGGATGCTTCTCGTGACTGGAGTGCTGCAATGGATGGCTGTAAGCTCCTCTGAAGGGATAGGCAGGGAAGGAGAGGCGGTGGGGTGGCTCTGTATGTTAGGGAGTGTTTTGATTGCATAGAAATCAATGATTGTGAAGACCAAGTAGAGTGCTTGTGGGTAAGGATGAGGGGGAAGGCCAATGAGGCAGATATCCTGCTGGGAGTCTGTTACAGGCCCCCCAACCAGGATGAAGAGACGGATGAGACATTCTATAGGCGACTGGCAGAAGTCTCACATTCGCTGGCCCTTGTTCTTGTGGGGGACTTCAACCTACCGGACATCTGCTGGAAGTATAACACGGCAGAAAGGAAGCAATCTGGGAGGTTTCTGGAGTGTGTGGAGGATAACTTCTTGACACAGCTGGTGAGTGAGCCCACCAGGGGAGGTGTCTTGCTGGACCTGCTGTTTACAAACAGAGAAGGACTGGTGAGAGATGTGGTGGTCGGAGGCCGTCTTGGGCTTAGTGACCACGACATGATAGAATTCTCAGTTGTGAGCGAAGTAAGGAGAGGGGTCAGCAAAACTGCTACCATGGACTTCCGGAGGGCAGACTTTGGCCTGTTCAGGTCACCGGTTGAGAGGGTCCCTTGGGAGACAGTCCTGAAGGACAAAGGGGTCCAGGAAGGCTGGACAGCCTTCAAGAAAGAATTCTTAAAGGCACAGGAGCCGTAAGAAGAACTGGCGGGCAAGGCGGACAGCCTGGCTGAACAGGGAGATTTTGCTGGGACTCAGGGAAAAGAGGAGAGTTTATCACCTCTGGAAGAAGGGGCAGGAAACTCACGAAGAGTACAAGGATCTCATTAGGCCATGCAGAGACAAAATTAGAAAGGCAAAAGCCCAGCTAGAACTCAGTCTGGCCACAGTTGTAAAGGATAACATAAAATGCTTCTACAAATATATTAACAACAAAAAGAGAGGCAAAGAGAATCTCCATCCCCTACTGGATATGGCGGGGAACATTGTCTCCAAGGACGAGGACAAGGCTGAGGTACTTAATGCCTTCTTTGCCTCAGTCTTTAACAGCCAGTCCAGGTATCTGCAGGGTGTTCAGCCCCATGAACTGGAAGATGCGGATGGAGAGCACAATAACCCACCCATAATCCAGGAGGAAGCAGTTAAGGACATGTTAAACCACCTGGACACCCACAAGTCTATGGGGCCTGATGGGATCCACCCGAGAGTACTGAGAGAGCTGGCAAAGGAGCTTGCCAAGCCACTCTCCATCATTTATCAGCAGTCCTGGTTAACAGGGGGGGTCCCAGAAGACTGGAGGCTTGGCAGTGTGACGCCCGTCTACAAGAAAGGCTGGAAGGAGGATCCTGGGAACTACAGGTCTGTCAGCCTGACCTCTGTGCCGGGGAAGATTATGGAGCGGTTGGTCTTGAGAGTGCTCACAGGGCATCTGCAAGACAACCAAGGGATCAGGCCCAGCCAGCATGGGTTCATGAAAGGCAGGTCCTGCTTGACCAACCTGATCTCCTTCTATGACCAGGTGACCCACCTAGTGGATGAGGGAAAGGCTGTGGACGTTGTCTACCTGGACTTTAGTAAAGCCTTTGACAGCGTCTCCCACAGCATTCTCCTGGAGAAACTGGCAGCTCGTGGCTTGGATGGGTTTACTCTTCGCTGGGTGAGGAACTGGTTGGATGGCCAAGCCCGGAAAGTTGTGGTGAACGGCGTTAAATCCGGCTGGCGGCCGGTCACAAGCGGTGTTCCCCAAGGCTCGGTTCTGGGGCCGGTCTTGTTCAATATCTTTATTGATGATCTGGATGAGGGAATCGAGTGCTCCCTCAGTAAGTTTGCAGATGACACCAAGTTGAGTGGGAGTGTTGATCTGCTGGAGGGTAGGAGGGCTCTGCAGAGGGATCTGGACAGGCTGGATCGATGGGCAGAGGTCAACTGTATGGGTTTAATAAGGCCAAGTGCAGGGTCCTGCATTTGGGTCACAACAACGCCATGCAACGCTACAGGCTTGGGGAGGAGTGGCTGGAGAGCAGCCCGGCAGAAAGGGACCTGAGGGTGCTGGTTGACATCCCGCTGAATATGAGCCGGCAGCATGCCCAGGTGGCCAAGAAGGCCAACAGCGTCCTGGCCTGTATCAGAAATAGTGTGGCCAGCAGGAGTAGGGAAGTGATTGTACCCCTGTACTCGGCACTGGTGAGGCCGCACCTCGAATCCTGTGTTCAGTGTTGGGCCCCTCACAACAAGAAGGACGTTGAGGTGCTGGAGTGTGTCCAGAGAAGGGCAACGAAGCTGGTGAGGGGTCTGGAGCACAAGTCTTACGAGGAGCGGCTGAGGGAACTGGGGTTGTTTAGTCTGGAGAAGAGGAGGCTGAGGGGAGACCTTATCGCTCTCTACAACTACCTGAAAGGGGGTTGTGGCGATGAGGGTGTTGGTCTCTTCTCCCAACTAACTAGTGATAGGAGGAGAGGAAATGGCCTCAAGTTGCGCCAGGGGAGGTTTAGATTGGATATTAGGAAAAATTTCTTCACTGAGAGGGTGATCAGGCATTGGAACAGGCTGCCCAGGGAGGTGGTGGAGTCACCATCTCTGGAAGTGTTCAAAAACCATGTGGATGTGGCACTTCAGGACATGGTCTAGGGGACTTGGTGGCGCTGGATTAATGGTTGGACTTGATGATCTTGAAGGTCCTTTCCAACCTAGTGATTCTGTGATTCTGTGATATTTTGCTTTCCTATCTTTCTGTCTCTGTTGTCCTTATAGTTGTACTATCTATGTATTTTTCAACTCAAGATTTTTATTACATTATAATTACTGTAATTCCACATGAAAAGCCAATAGAATTCCATCAGTAATTAATCATTTAAATTAAAAGCAATATGTGATAGGAAAATTTCAGAAAACTTTGAACATGCTTAGTGATATTCAGGTATTGGCCAAATGTAATGTTGCCTGCAACCGCTGGTGCTGTACGTGGGAATTCCTCATGGCCAGCAGGAACAAGGAGCAAACCAGGACAAAAGGCTAGATCCTTCTGCAGCTTTTAAGAATGAGATTTTAAAATGTCTTGTTGAAACACACACAAAACACTGCCCTGTCATTGGAAATAATAGGCAACAAATTGATGCAGTCATTAGGGAACTGAAAATGAGAAGTGTAGGAAACAGCAATTAAGCAATTTCAAGCCTAAATCATAACAACGCAAGAGAAACTCCCCAGATGCCTTTGCAGCTTTTCAAATAATCACTGGATAAGTTTTGCCAGCAGAAAAAAAAAAAAAAACAGAAAAGAAAAAAGAAAGCAAAATCAATGCGTATACTCAGGAAAACACAGAACTGCAAAATCAAATTAGCGAGGGGAAATTCCCAATGGATGGAAGAGGAAAGGACATGCGAGGACTGCACAGTCCCCCGAGGCAGTGGCGCAGGACATGGGTTTGCAGGGAGGAGCTGTGCAGGAGCCATGTGGCCACCAGCCCCGTCCCCGAGCCCTGCTGCTGCCCCGGCACACCCTGCCCTCCCAGGGACATCCTCGTTTTTGGCATGGGATTTCTGTAGTCATGGATGTAGTCCGTGATGGAGGAGAGTCACCTTCAACAGGTGGTTCGGGGGACTGTAGGAATCTCCCCCGGGAAGCTTCCCCAAGAGCCTGCTGTCCTCCCGGTCCCTGCAGCCTCTCCCCAGTCTTACACCCCATCGAGCTGACCCCTCATCCCCAAACACAGCCGGGTAGCCAGAGCATCCTGAAATCCCCGCACCTACACAGTCTGACCCGGCTGACCCAGGCAGCCTGGCAGCCGAGGAAACGTCCTAAGCAGAGATTTAACAGCAGTGCTGCCCCTTGTCTGACTCTCTGCTTGTAAGTTCACGTTTCAGTCATCATAAGCAACACTCTCCGCCCTCCCAGTCCTGTAAATCTATGCGACTACGCAGATTTTTCCTTCTAAGCAATTGTGCAAGGGAAATTATTTGGTTGTCCTTGACGAATTCTCCAGGATAGTTTAATGTGGAAGCCCTGAGTCTCTTTGCCTGATGATGAAAAAAATACTGGGATTTAACAGGCTTGATATTGCTCGTGGTTTTTCTGATGATGACCTGAGCTGAAGTCCTAAACACTGCTGTATGTGTAAGCTTTCATGAGCCTCATTTCCAGCCTCACTTTCTGCCAAGCAACACTGTCCACCTGTATATCAAGAATTTGTGAGTTTTGTCCTGAAATCTTAAATGTGTTTCCAAACTGTCTCTATGACTAAGGAGGCGTTAGGTACTGCAAATACCTGTATCTGTGGTGCAATGTCCAGCATGGCCACAAAATTATGTTTATCCCTTTGAACTGCAAAGTCACTTTGTATATTCCCAGAAAGCACCATATTTCAGAGAAAAGCTGGATTTGCAGACATGTGCTGACAATCTGGGCAGTGTGCATGCAGGAGGGTGCACGCTTTCTGAAGGAACGGGACCCATTACACACAGGCATATGTCTTTGCATCTAATGTGAAATATATCTTGCCAGAAATGTGTTTTTTCAGAACCAGTAAGACTATGATGCAGTGGAGGTCTTGAGCATCTGTTTATCTTTAACAGCATAAGCAGAAGGTCATGGAAATAATTAACAAGAAAATAAAAGAACAAAATAAGAGACAGCTAACTATATCAAGTCGCAAATCTTAGCTCCAGGTAGTGCAATCTTCTGAATATCTGTTTCTTCCCATTTGCATGATTAATTGACATCTTGTTAACTGCTCATTAGGGACACTGCAAATCAGCGCGGAACAAAATAAACACTTTGCAACAGAGAAGAGGGTCTCTAATTGTGAATTATACTGGAAACAAAATTGAGTTTTAAAAATACATTTAAGGAATCAACCTGTGTAACATGCAAGGTAAACTGGAGATTGAAAACTTTCTGAACTGCTGCCGGAGAGTCTATGTGGCAGCCTGCGCTGTAGTCACGATGCTGCTCTGACTTTGATGAATTCCAGACTATACAGTCTCTGGCCAGTGATCTGACTAGCAAGAATTAGTCACAAAAAATGTTTTTTTAAAAAGATATTCAAACTTATTAACATATTAGTCCAGTGGTTAATTTATACACATCTCTGAATGCTCAGGTTTACATATGAATAAGATTTCAAGTCGAGAAATATCCCTTCCTAATGATGAAGGCTCCGCTGCAGAGCTGTTGTCTGTAAATATAAATGCTGCATATAGAGCAGGAATATCTAATCTATAAAGCACCTGCTTTACAGTGCACTTTAGAGGCAGCAGCGCTGAGGGCAGAAACCAGCAGTGGTCCGGCATGCAGAGATCCAATGCTTAAACTCCTTCGGGAAGGTCCCCAGGTCCCTTCTGTCCGTGTCTGCAGGCAGATGTCCGTCACCGGTAGGACCACGTGCGTGCTGGGGACGGTGCCTGAACAAGTGCTTTCGCTGGACCGTGGTTACCACACAAGCCATTACATTGATACTGGAGATCTGGAAACCGATTAGTACATGCAAACCAGCTTGAAATACTCAGATGGAAGGAACTGGAAGGTTACTTCTCTTTGTTATGCTACTGTGTCTCCTGGGTGTATCAACATTTTCTCATCCCAAATCCAAAACATAGCCTCACACTAGCTTCTGTGAAGAAAATTAACTCTACCCTGGCTGAAACCAGGACATATGGTAATAGAATAGAGCAGTAAATAACAATAATAAGTAAGGAAGGGATATAGCTACCAGCTTCTGTTCATACAATAGGGCTAAAATTATATCCCCATTTTGGTCAGAATAAGGGCATCGGAAGTGTTAGCATAAGCCCCAGGCAATGCTTTGTACCTGTGGGGGTGGTGGTGTGAGGACGACTGCGGTTAAGGAGTCCATGGCTGCGGCTTTTCCTGACTGGGGGAACTTCCTCACTCCCCGGGGAGTTTCCACCACGGCACCGTGGCTCCCTGCGCCCCTTGCAAAGGGAGCGGTACCGGGAGGAGTGGGTAACCGTTGTGCCTTCCCACGCACGGTGCTTGGCCAGGAGAAGTAACAAGCGCTTAATACTCTTGCACATCACAGCAGTGATATTACGAGATTTTTCTCCCTGTTGCAGCCTGGTAGTTCCAGCAGGAAGTTTGGGCTAAATGACATTTTTTTTTTTCCATGCACCAGAGAGTAATTTAATTTGCTTTCTCTCTTGCTTGTTTTGTACTGCAGCAGCAGAAAGGACAACGACTGATAAAGGGAGAAAGCAAGAGACCTGCGGCAGTGATTTTCTATTTTATTTATGGTGACACTGTGTAGTAAAATGTAAAAATAGATCTTGGTGCTGACAGTTTTGTTGCTTCTTGATCTCATGTTGGCACTTCAGAGCTCCCACCTCCACGCCCTGAGAGGAGCAGTGCCCGAGCAGAGGGATCAGGCAAAGTCCTGCCTCCGACAAATGGGGTGACTCTCAAGAAAGCAAAGGTGAAAACAAAACAGCAAACAATTCACAGTTTATTTTTCTTGGAGGAGACACCTCAGGCTACGTCTTGCTCTCCTAGAACTGAAGTCAAAGGGATGAGTTCTGTGAGTGATGAGAAAGAGACTGGGGAACTAGAGACACAGCAAAATCCTCCCAAAGGAAGATATGAGAAATATCATTATAGCCAAAAACAGAAATATCTGGCTTCTGGTACAGCCTTTTCCAAACAGTACCCTATTTGCATGACAGGGGAGCAGTGAATCATGCTGTGTGAGACGTTTTGATCCAAAAACACCTTACTGAAGGAGGCAGTGAACATTTCAAAATCACAACCAGCAAGATATCAGTGGTGATGACCGCCCACTTGAAAAAAGCAAAAAAACCTAGTGGGTGCAACCCAAGCAACTACAGAATCAGTGTAGTTTTCTTTTGAAAGCCACTCTTACAGAAATGCACCTTTTAGTCATTATACTGGCTGGCCATGCAACTTATTTCATCAGAAGAAAAAACTTTAAAAAGCATGTAAGCAAATATTGAATGAGATCAATCAAATGACAAAGGAGACAGAGGATGGTCATGACTTCTTTTTAAGTCAGGGGAGGTGTTCACAAACCACAGAGAGAAATAACATGTAAGTAACTTTTCAAAGAGGGACAACAGTATTTAAGGGCGTGGATACGTCAGCCTTGCTTTTTTAAATTTTTTTTTTATTGTACACCACTGGAGGAAGCAGCTGCAACACCTGTTTTCAGTAATACTGCAGGTGCAATGCGAGTATTGCCACACTCAGCTAAACTTTTGATGTCCTCGAGGGACCGCGCGAGGGAATGACTTTGATAGATCGCAGTTGCACTTGAAACCAAGCTAGGAAAGATTAGTGTCTCAGGCAGAGAGATTCCACTCACCTGATTTTTTTTTTTTGTTCTGATGAGATAATTTTTCTAATTAACCTTGATAACATTTCCAGACACACAGGCCTATCCACACATAGATGGAAATACATTTTCAAATGGACATTTCACTTCTACCTATGTTTTCTAGTAGTGAATACAGAATTTTAACACCTTGGTTGCCAACTGATTTGTTTGGGAAATTAAAGCTGAACTTCTTTAACGGAAGCAGACGTTGCCCACAAGAGCCTTTGCAGAAATCCACACTTCCACAGGCACTGACGTGTTTTGCATATGCTGATTGAATAAGAACGGTATGAACTTAAGGGCAACCTTACAGTGTCAGATGTCATTTTCTTTTTATTCCTCTTTTAAAGCTTATCAAGGAAGTCACTGATGCTCTCCTTTTCTGAGCAGGGTCTGAACGACTGTAAAAATGTTTTGAAAGCCAAAGCATGCTGGAACCTGGTCCTTTGGAAGTGTTCAGTGTCTGACCTTTGCCCCTCACACCATCCTACTGAGGGATAGGAAAGACCATCTCATAATCCCACTGAATTCACATGAAAATAATCCTGCAAGCAAAATGAACCATTCCCCCTGGTCTCACCTACTTAGTTCAGCTTAAAAATTACTCAAGTGCTCACCACCAGTGTTGCTTCCAGAAGTTCAGAAGCTTGCTCTTGTCTGGCTTTACACCAACACTGATTTTCTACTGTATAGAGCTGGAAAAGCAGTTCTCCACTTCCCAAAAGGAGCCATGACACCCATGAGAAAGAACAAGTAACTCCCTGGTCATCCTTTCACCACGTCCTTCGAATCTGCTGCGGGTGAGCCAAGGCGAGTCCTGCTCTGAAAGGCTTTCCCAGGGCACTTGCTGGAGGTAGTATTTTTCTCTGATACCTGAAAGATGCTAAAGCTTGTTAAGAATGCAATATAAAAAATAATCTGACACATTATCTAGGCTCAAATGTGATAAATGTGTATTTATTCCTAACCACTGATCATATTTCTGAGTCTCTGACTATGCTGTTACCAGTGTTTAAAAGGAGTTGCAATATCATTTCATAAACCTTCATACAGGCAGAGGAACTGAGAAACTGTAATGTAGATAACAACCTGTATTTTCCCTGGGAGATGGGAATTTAGATTTAGGGACAAGTTTTAGCAGGATATTTGGCACCAGCTAAGCAGAATATAAGAGAGGGACAATGTATATGTGAGTTTTAAGAGGACAGCAATTTTAGAGATATCAAAATTCTTTTTTATGTCTTCAGAGGTTATGCTGGTACCTCATCACCAATCGCCTTTCCCCTTCTCAGAGAGAGCCTACTCCAGTTTTGCTGCAGCTGAATTTATATGAAACCAATGGTTAGCTGTCCACTTTCATGTGACTTTATGGGTCTTTTAACACATCTAGTAAAAGACACAATTGCTCTGGGTGAGCGTTACTTCGTTAGGCAGAAGTGATCGCTCTGTAGGATTAGCTTTCTTTAGCTGTAGCAAGTTTTTTGTGTTATTCTTCTCAAAGAAGTCAATGACACTGTCCATTTCTGAGCCAGTTTTACAAAGATTGTAAAATAAAAGCATTTTGAAAACTAAAACATGCCAATACTCAGAAATTACTTATTTTAAAATCCAGTGGTGCCATTGGCCTGAACATGCTGATGAGGAGGTGTAATTCACCCAAGCCCCAAAGGCATTCTTCATGATGATTCACAAAATAATTTGCAAAAAATTTCAGACTCGATACTATGTGTATGGGTTTTTTGCTCAATGGGTAACACGATTCTGAGAATGGGGTGGGTTTTTCCAGACATACTTTTGTGAGGGGGTTTGTTTCACTTTGCTCATTTCTGAGGCATACAGTCTTTCTACCTTGTCAGCCTTTGCCATAACTTTTAAAGGACACAGGCAGAGAAAGAACAGATGGAAACAATGATACTTGCTTAGTTTGAACATTGCAAGAAATGCACAATGCCTATAAGGTCTCATCCAAAGTTAATGGAAAGACTATCAATCTATCGCACTTATATTGCCTCTGTTATGTAGGATCTGAGCACCTCAGCAGCTTTCAGGAATTTATCCTCAGGTGGGGAAGCACATTTTTCCCTGTTTCACTGAGGCAGAGAAAGACTTTCTGTGCTTCCCAAGGTCATACACACTGATGAAGCAGGAATTTGAACCCGGATGTTTCAAATCCTTTAGTTGCCTTGATGGTAACCAGATCCTGCATGACCTGCTGGTGGGTTCTGGATCCAGCTCACCCTGACAAGCTTTTGTCACCTTTAATCTCAAACACTTCAAACCATATGTGGAGTATAGTACCAAGTGTGATGACTAAGTGGACTATAACAACTATTTAGCCATCTCACATGCCTCAGCACATCAAAAGTTGGCTCTAGTGAAGTGGATCTCAAGAAATTACAAAGGTAGTACGAATCATATCAAAATCCATGTGATATTTTCTATAGATCAGTAAAAAAATTCTTGTCCCTCCTAGGTGAAATGCATGTTTAATTACTGAACAGGGTGTGAGCAGAAAACCACTGACAAAGGCGCTTTACTACCTATAAATAACATGACCTGTGTGATAATCAGGAGCAAAACCTGGGAGAACATCTCACTGATGCTTCTTGCCCATGTTGCACTGCCCCAAGCACCTGGTCCTACCACATGTGTCATCTCCTTTGACCCACCTGCCACATTGCTGTTCTGACTTGCTCTTGCTTTCTCACAGGACATTCCTGGGGATAGGGTTTCCCATTTGGCACCCTTTGGCGTATGTAAACTCTTGTGCCCTGACTTCCTGGTACCTTTTTCCCACTGATCCCAACCATGATGCTCTGTCACTGGCAGGTCACCGTGCTTGTGCCTGCCCTCCTGGGTGCATACTCCACAGCATCCCTGTAGGATCAAGCAGCCTCCACCATTGCCCAGCCCACACAGTGCTCTGCAACGCCCTGTTTAGGTGTTTAAACAACAGTTTAGGATACGGAGTCCTGTGTTGTGATGAAGACTCTCCTGCTTTAAATAATGTGTTTGGGCTAATCACAGCTGAAAATTTTTACTCTACTAGAGGAATCAATACTTCATTCATGCACTAAGTGGTAGATCTGTTGTTTCCGGTAGACAACAGGTAGATCACCTGTTGTTTTGCTTCTGGATGAAAATGGTATATAGTTATAGTGACAATCAAGCCTGCAGCAAGCAGAGTGTCCCTAGCATCCACAGAAGTGATTGTTTCTGAAACAGGAGGCAAGAACATTGTGTCTGAAAAGAAATGCAATATTTTAAACAACACGGAGGACATAAAATGAGACTTTGGGGTTAAAGGTTTGGAGGATTGTTTTGGTTTTGAAGAAATAAAACCAGGAATAATGTACAAACCTTCATCCAACTTCTATCTACACATCTACTACGTGTGCAGTACATGAAGAGTCCAATTTTGGGGCACTGTGTGCAATACATGTACAGCAATGACACAGATATTTGAAGTAAATGTGTGCTACATACAGCGCTTGTGTCATTCCAGGAAGTACACAGATAGAGTGAAGGGCTTAGCTACGAGGATTGAAATAGTAGGGAGAATTCAGAAACCATATTTAAAGAACTTAAAAAGAACATCTGAAAAGATGAACCTTTTGATAGGATTTAAACTGCCTATGGGATTCAAGAGCTTTAATCAACAAAAGCAGCTTATTCCATCAATGTCATGAGCAATAGCAGAAAAGGCATCATCAGTGAAGAACACTGTAGAAAACAATTTCTTTGGTTTAAAAAACTGTTTAGAGAACTCTGAGACTCCTCCCTTTGTCTGGTGACCATCTGGATGGATTTTGCCTTGGAAAGCCTGTCCTGAACTTGAAGCAAACAAACATTTGTTCACATGGTGGGAAAGAAAAGATTGAAGCAATGTGCCAGAACTAGAAAAGCTGCCCATGCATATCAATATATTTACCTAGAGCAAGAAGAATGTGCTCTTTGTTTCTGGGACATTATCTTTAGTCTCCTTGTAAGGGTCTCCTTGACCATCCTGCGTAGTGTAAAGTAAATATTTATCTTTTCCCATATATACCATCTATTTCTACAACGCGTATTTGTATCCAATATCTGTTACCAGAAGACTCTCGCACCATGTGGTGCTGTGAGGGTTAATTTTTACATTCCTTAACAAGGTTTTAGTAACCCCAAAATCAGTTTGCGGTAAGCAACTCCGTGGGGGAGGAGGCGCTGCCGGCAGCCTGGCCCTGGAGCACACCGTGGGGTTTCTGCCGAGTTTTGCAGGACCGGTACCCGGCGAGGTGGCGGTGCCAGATGGTCCCCCCCTCTGCCGCGCCCAGCTGCCAGAGCCGGATCCCAGCCATTTTGGGCAGCTGCCTGTCGTGCTGATGGACCCAAAGCCATCAGCTGGCGCCGGGGTCCTATCCAAGACCTATAAAAAGGGATAGATGGTAAACTTCATAATGGGGAGGAGTAATGCAAAGAGGCAGAAATGTTTATTTTCCTTTTCCTTTATGGTTAGCCATTATGAATTCGGGTGGCACTCTTTTGGATGGACCCTGGACAAGTCTGTCTCTATGCTGCAATATAGTCACTACAACACTTATTTAAATGAGCTGGCAGTTCAGGTGATGGTTGTTTCCCATTTCAAGCTATTTAGCATCCCTGGCTGTTTCTTTGCTAACTGAAATATCTGATATCCTTCAATAAAAAACCCGTGACTGCTAACAACGTACATATAAAACCCAGATAGTGACTAAACTTGTGCTCTTTAGCATTCCCGATTCTCAATATTTACTAGACCTCTGAACCTGTCTCGCCCAGTGCACAAAGCAAGGAGGAACATTGTATTTCATATTTCTTGTTTTCACAGCCTTGAGTGCGATAAGTAACCTTTCCTATATATATATACACACTAATATATATATATACACACTTACTATAAAGTAAGTAACCTTTCCTATAAAGTCAGCTAATATAATCTTTCATCTCAGACATGTATAATTTACAAATGTAAAAGCAATGGGTCATCACATTTATATGAATCCGCATACAGGGAGAAAAGTTACAGTATCTTGGAAGCAGCTGATACATACTCCACAAAGGACACTGATAAATCATACATTGGCTCTTGCTTATTTGTGCACCATCAGTGCTCTGGCAGAAAGACAATCGCATTGCCTGACTAACATGAAGTAGTTCAAGGATGCTTTGTTAGTGTACCTTTTGGCACTCCAATGTGCATTTTTGCAGGTGCAAATATATCTAAAAGATATACCTGGAAGCTTTTAAGTTCAAAATGAAACACCTTTTCCTTAAAGACAATTTTGATTTTTTATTCTAAAATTACCTTGAAATGAAATATGGATTACTCAGTGTTAAAATGGGTTGCAACGGTTTAAAAGAAAGTATATGTGTTAAAATGCTTTAAATTCCAGTAAAATATTTCTGAAATTTTTAGAGCAAATTGAGGGCACCTATGCAGGCACATATTACCTTCCCACCAGCATTGCAGAGTCTGAGAGCTGAATTATTAGGAAACTCTTTTGCTGGGTTTCAGACAAATCACTTTAATGTGCCAAAATTGATTTGGCATGAAATCATCAATAAACCCTCCAGAATCCTAATAGCATTAAAGGCAGAGGCCAGGACTGTCAAACTTGCTTGGCTAAAGTTAGGGTCATAAATTAGTAGTTAGGCATCCAAATTAAAGTCTTCTGCTTCCAGATGTGCTGTGTGGCTGTTGGTCCAGCTGAAGGGATTTCAAGAATGGGAGTGCTGGGAATACTGGGGACAAGGGCAAAAGTTTATTTAATGGCTTTGCTTCTCAGCTCAAATCTTTGTCTACAAGCCTCAGAAGCTGTAGGTAACCACCCCAGGTAGTTGGTAAACCACTATGCTTTTGTGCATTTATTATTTTTTGTTTAACAAATCCACAGATCTTGACTCTGAACTACACATCTTTCTTTTAATCCATCAAAAATACCGGCACAGCCCAGTGCTCTGAGCAGAGAGCAGAGAGCTGACAGGTGAAGATCACTAACCTCTTCTCCCAGCTCCTTTTTCAACTCCCCTCATGGCCCTGGGTGAAACTTCTCCCAGTCTCTGCTTTTTTGTCCATAAGGCAGCGATGATGATGTTTATTTTCCATGTATGCTGTGAGCATCTCTTATTATATTCAACTACCCTCCCTGAAGCACAAATTTAACTGTAGGATCTTTGCTATGAAAGTACAGGGCAATGTTCTTCCCCCAGCTAGTTGTATTTATGGAGTTTAAGAGCGTGAAACAGAATTTGGACCATGTCTTTAGGCAAAATACATACGTGCCATCTCTGTAACTTTAGGGACAGGAGCCTTGGGTGACATAAATCTTCTTTCTTTAACTTTACTGAATTTCAAAGAATTTTCTTTGGTGGAGGTATTGATTCAGTTCAGCCGAGGTCCAGGCCTCTGCCTTTTTGGTAGCAACGTTTCTTAAAACCATTGGGAAAAGTACAGTAGAGGAGGAGATCTGCAGCCAAGCAGCAACTCAAGGGAACTAAAACTGTCGCAGCTGATTAACAGAAATGAAAGCTGCTCAGAAACAAATCTGAGTATGAATTTGGAGCACAAGAATTAATTGAGAAGGGGATTCTCTTTGTACTTCTTTTAGTAGGTCAGACAGTTTATCCACTAAGATGCCTTTGAAGCTGCCAGCAAAAAAGGCATCACTGGAAAGATGAAACGAGCCAGTGAGTGAAGTCATCTGTTTGACCTAAACTCTACTGTTCTGAGTGAATTAGTTGCACAGTGAATGACAGAACCCTAAGCCAGAGGTGCTCCATTAGCCTTTCCGAAGAGAGGGTAAAGAAAGGCGTAGCTGTGGCAAGGAATGAGCTGACGGTAGCTTGCAACCTTGGTGCAAGAACAGGGGTGTAATGCTAGAAGGTTGAATTTCTGCTTCATTCACACAGCTATGCACTACTTCTGCTTTCGCTGCGGAAAACACCAAAGGACTGAACACAAACTCACAGCAATGTGTTCCCTTGCTGATGGCATTCATTTGATGGTGGCATGGGGCAGGTGAAAGTTGCGGTGATATCACGGTGACTTAGTAGATGGCTATTCACATAGCCATGAATTCAGTGGGAGTTTTTACATTGATGTTAATGACATGAGGCTCACAAGAAAAAAAAAGAAATACAGGCACAGGCATTGATCACTAACATTGATCATAGGAAAAAGACTGCAGCAGTCGCTGAAGTCAATGGGAGGAACAGATTTCACTAATAACATGCAGAAAAGTATTTGAGAAAAAGAAATGTGCATTCAGAGCAAAGCAAATGAACTGTTTGTTTTTTCCAAGACTTGGCTGTTTGAAGATATTGACAGTAGAAAAATTAAATTTTTAAAGCTGCCTCTGTTCTCAATTCATATAGTCCATGTGGGATGTTTGTCCCAAAGAGAGCAGGAATAAAAGAGAGATTAAGAGCTCACAGTCCTGCTCTTCTCATCAGAGAGGAGTCATGGCAGATCATGCCATCCTCTGCCTCCAGCATCCAACCTTCACAGAATCACAGAATCACTAAGGTTGGAAAGGACCTTCAAGATCATCAAGTCCAACCATTAATCCAGCACCACCATGTCCCCTAAACCACGTCCTGAAGTGTCACATCCACACGTTATTTGAACACTTCCAGAGATGGCGACTCCACCACCTCCCTGGGCAGCCTGTTCCAATGCCTGACCACCCTCTCAGTGAAGAAATTTTTCCTAATATCCAATCTAAACCTCCTCTGGCGCAACTTGAGGCCATTTCCTCGCGTCCTATTGCTGGTTACTTGGGAGAAGAGACCAGCACCCTCATCGCCACAACCCCCTTTCAGGTAGTTGTAGAGAGCGATAAGGTCTCCCCTCAGCCTCCTCTTCTCCAGACTGAACAACCTCCGTTCCCTCAGCCGCTCCTTTGCTGAGGATCAATTAGGTGTAAGAAATGAAGGAAAAGAGGATGCAGTCACACAATATGGCACATTTTAAGAAGTAAATTGTGAAAACAATATTTGTTTTGTCCATATTTTTCTATATCTATAGCTCCAAAACCAATAAAAGAAGCTTTTTGTCATGATGCTGTATTATGTTGTATTTATTGTTTTTTTCAGCCTAAAGTGCTTTGTGTGTGAGATTAAAAAGCTGCAAGTCTCAGGCCATCTGGCCAACCAAATGGATTTAGTGTACAGGATCACTGCCAGATGTATGCCAGTTGTAAGTTTAATTTTTGAACATATAAGTGCCTGGGGCTCTGTGTCTGTTATTCAGAGGAAATCATGTTCCAGTTTTCTAAAAGAATCCAGATACAGTTTGAATCTAGGTGTACGGTCTTTTCTCTCTCACATGGTTTAAGGCATATTCTTTGTTTCTTCTAAAGAAAAATGATGGCAAGAGAATTTTGCATATATCTGACATGTTACATATGTTTGATCACATCTGTCTGACCTTATGGAACAGTGGGAAACACAGCAGTAAGTTTTCTTAAGGAGCTTCATTTGAATTTGTTTAATTCAAAGATAAAATTTCACGGAGTACTTTAATTTGCACTTATATTTATTTATGATCAACTTGGAGAATAAATATGATTTCAAGTATATAATAGTTTATAATATCTTAAAAATGATATTTAATTGATTTGATTTATTTTAAATGAGGAACTAATGGAAGATGAGATATATTTTTAGCTTTACAGACTGTAAGAAGCATAAAGTGCATTTAATTTTTTATTTTGTATATGTTCTAACATAACAAGGTCTACAGCACATCTGAGATAGATATTGTGAAAATGAAGAAAGGTCTGAGCATAGCCCTGAGATAGCTCTGGGCTTTGCAAAAAGATCTAGAGGACTTTGTTCAAAACAGACCAGTTGAAATCCAGGGTAGAGCAGGATTTGGGTGATGGGAAACAGTGATTTGTGAGTCTGGCTCTCCTGCCTAACGCACTGCTGCCCACATCAGTGTATTTCTTTGCAGCTGAAATAGTGAGGTTGAATTACTTTCTCCTAAACAGACCTGAAGGCCCAGTGAATCAGGGATAAATGTTTGGAAAGGAGAGAGGGACTTGTTTGTCAGGGCAGAGTTATTCTCCCCTGCCCGGCGGAGCGGCGAGGGAGGAGCCGGCGAAAGCCAGGCATCTCGCAGCAGCCGAGAGCTCCTGCAGCGGATCTCACTGCCCCCGAGAGGCACGGCGTGTGGGACAGCCCAGCCCACGGCGCTGACTGAATTTGGCAGTTTCCATCACGGTCAAGTTCAAGTATATGTAGACTAAAATAGGTTCAAACGTTTGGAAAGGGAGAGTGGTGGCAACTGGTAGCGCTGCTAGACGCTGCCAAGAAGCAGAGCCTCCCTAAGAATTCCTTTGCAAATACTTCTAACGTTAAAAACAAATGTCAGTTTTCCAAAACAAGGGCTGCATCAGCCTTGAAATCAGCATGTCTAATTGCATTCTTGATCCTGGAGATATATGAGAAATGTTGGGTAGCAGCTCAGATCAGTATGTTAGATGATTACCCAATGAAAAGGGCTCCATGTGGTTTTGGGTGCACCTTTCCAATGAAGAGCCATAAAAGAAAAGCTGTCACTGTCATTTGCAATTTATTTTACTCTTCAAATAATTTTCCTTGTGATATTATCCATTTTTTTCTCCTGCAAACTCATCCACAGAATGGGAATCAGGGAAACAAAATAGTAGATTTCATAAAGTAAGGAACAGCAAATTGAGCAAAAGGAGGATTATGAAGACTAAATCTTTTGTTCAAAGAGTGATTAAAAAGCATTAAGTTGGATGAAGCCAATCTAGAGCTTAACTGCATGAACCTTATGCCCTGTTTTTCTTCTGTTTTGTTTTCACATATATTAAGAAATTTAAAGGAGTGGGAGAGACCTCTCGAGGACTGAAGAGGCTGTGGCTTTTTAAAAATAATAGTTGAGCAAAATCAGTTGGACATAAGCTCTGTTTCCTGGTCTCCAGACAATGTAAATTGTCCTGGACAGCTGTGTCCGAGAGCAGCAAGAATAAGTTGAGTGCTCTTTCCAGCAGAGGACTCGAACAATTCACAACCAAAAATATGTGCCATGGGGATTCCTCCAGGCAATTAAATTCTGGGATTTGTAGCCTCTCCCCATGGCTTAAGTAAAAACAGTTCCCTGCCCAAGAGCAAATACAGCTGCAGTTCATTGCTGAAATAAGGAAGTGTCAGGGTAATTGCTATTTGCTTTGCATTCAGAATACTTTTTTTTTCTTTCTGTGGTTTTAGATTAAATTTGCACAAAATGAGGGCATCCAGCTCTCTGGGTGTTGCTCACCTTAAAGAAAACTGTGTGTTTAGAGGAGCACAGCTCCTTTGCAGGAAAGAGCAATAGTATGAAGTAGGAGTTATCAGTGGGTGGTGTATCGTAGCCATGGACATATATCAAGAGAGTAAAACCAACAAATAGTCAGATTTCTGCATTCTGCTTGTGCATGGCACTTGGAAAGCTCTGAGCCTTTTTTCCATGATGTGTTTATACAGAAAGATCAAGAGTGGGGGACAGAATGCAGCTGTAAACATAAATGAAGTCAGTATATTATTTTTCTCCACAGCTTTTCTGTATTGACTGACTTAATTGTTGTCTTCTGTTTAGACTATGGTTTTAAATTAATTGCTAGTTTGATTAAAAGCTAATTGTTAATTTCAAAATCATCTGTCTCCAGCCATTTCCCATCATGGGCTCTTTGGTCTGTACATTTTTGTATCCTCCCAGTTTGTCTTGATGATCTTTCCTTTATCTGAAATATTTTTATTTCTGGTCTTTGATGTCCTTACGAACATGGTAATTTCAATCTTTACTTCTAGAGAACACTGCTCTTGGACAGCAGCTGCGCCCTGTAGCTCCGACATGTGGAGCGACAGCTCATAACAGAGCAATGCAAAGCTCTCCCAGTGCCAGCAACATTAAACAGAGTTGTACTGAGCAAAAAATTTGCCCTGAAACCTTTTCCTCTCCTTGGGTCTTATTTTCTCCCTTGATTCACACTTCTCTTTCTAATGAAGACCAGAAGGAGGAGTTTCCTGTCCACCCCAGGCACTTGAATAGAGCTTGGAGGAAAGTTATTTTCCTTCCAAAAGTTGTTTTTGATATTTAATCATCTATCTCATTCTGTGATTGGGTGAAAACAGGGATTTTGGTAAAAAGGAAGTTTCCTTCTCCCTCAGAGAGAGCTAATAAGTAGCCTAGTGGCTAGGGCACATGTCCAGGGCAGGACACTGAATACCTCCTCAGTCTGGTCCTTACCGGAGACTGATCTTAGCTCTTGCGCAGTGCAGGGCCCGGGGTGCCTGATCAACTCCATCTCCCTTCTTCCCTGCGACCGTTCTCACTTCTCCCCCAAAATCACTATTAGTCCCATGGAAATTTGCTTAACCAGCCATCTAGCAAAAATGTCCACGTGGTTCTAGCCAAAAAAGTTGTAAAACTCAAACAGGACTTGAATTGAAGGAGTGAGTTAGCTCCAACCATAGCAGATATGCATATTTATATTGGCTTTTTTTTTCCTCTTTCGAGTACAGTGGATTATCATAGAATCATAATGTCCTCTCAGAATTGCTTTTCCAAGGGGTGACACTGTATAAATCATGAAAACTAGACATGGAAAATGTCGAGCAGGTCTCCTGGTCCAACCATCTGCTAGCAGAAGATTGTTCCCTGCAGAATTTTCCCCAGTGCTCTGCTGTAGTGAAGTAGCAAAGAGATGCTTTATCTGCAAAACAGCTTCACGCCTATTTATAGTCCTGCAGAACTCATTATCTTCAGTTACAGAGAAAGGACTTTACACCCCTGTCACAGGATAAGGTCCCTCTGTCCAGTGTTGCAGCTGAGATTGCGCACGTGTACATCCCCAAAGACACAAGTGTGAAAGCTGATATGCATTTGCAGCTCCATAATTAAATCAGAAACTTATCTTATCCACCGCAATCACATATCCTGCCCTTCCACAACACACTGATAACCAACCGGCAACCGCTTGATTACTCCCCCGTGAATAATAGGCAGCACAGCAAAATGTTCCCATGTGTTTAAAGCAGAGAAGGAGCATTTCATTACCAGATCCTCTCCCTCTTTGCCAGAAGCTACCACACAATAAAATGGAAAGGAGAGATATAGCTTGTGGCACCTGTCAGTGCAAGTAGCCTTTGGTTCAACCTGGGCTGTTATAAATATTATATTAGAAGTATTAGCAAGCGCAGATTGGATTGCAGCAGGTCCGGAATGAGGCAGCCTGAAGGCTGGCAATAAAGCTGGAAAAAATGAAATGGTTTGGCATAGGTGTCTTCTGCTTTGCATTGTGCAAGGAGTGAAGGGGAAAGATGGAAATCTTTCTCCCTCAGTTCGGCTCATCCAGAGCATCTATTTAGAAGAGCCACTTTTGCCACCCAGGCAAATATCGACCACACCTGCATGCCAACACTGTGACACACAATGCCATCCTCACAAAGTCTATTTAATTACCCTCGTCACTCTTTTGTGCTTTTCTGGATGTGTTTCCCTACGTTTCACCTAAGTTTGCATCACCATGGAATGAGGGGTCAGCTGGCACTTTGGGCCAGAGCTGGGAGTGCAGGTTCAACTTGCACAGCCTTTATGGGTGAACTCAGGCACATCGGTGAGGGACTGTCTGAAGGCGTTCAGGTACTGAAAGATGAAAAAATAGTTCTTAACTCCTCTTGGTTTCACACAATGAGAGCTCCTGAAACTGCCGTTTAGTTTTTACTCTCAGCTTTAGACACCACAATTATTTTTTAAATCTGGTTAAGTCTCTGCACCTTGGTCCCCCACCTGTATTATGGAGAGAAAATTCTTTCTCTAGCATGAACTTTTGTGAGAAGTTAAGAAACTTCTTGCAAAGGCCACATGAACATTTCAGCTAAATAGGAAAATTCATTGTATACTTTGAAATTCTGACAACTTCAAGGGAGTAAAGAAAATCAAGGGGATGTGACTATATCTCACATTCCTTCCTCTTACTGCAATTTCAGGTGTTGCTTGTAAATAAAAATTGTTCAGCAAAAAGTTTGATTTCTTAGGTTCACGATGTTACTTCAAAAAAAAAAAAAAGACAACCAAAGATCCTCTAACATTCCGTCTCCAGTAATAAGAGAACAAAGGAGGCAAAAATCATTGAAGAGGTGGACATTCCCACACCACTAAATAAACCCTCCGCCTTTGCGTGCACAGGGGATTAGGAAAGACAGATGCCAGAAATTGGCCTAGACTATATTTCCCTAGAGGCACAGAGAGATATTGAGGGAATCACAATCATTCTGTAACATGTGATTGAGAAATCAAGATTTACTTGGTATTTTTCCATTTTAAGAATGCAACAGACTGGATGGGAACCACCTGAGAAAGCTGATGGCAAGATGAGCGGGAAGAAATCATTCCAGTCAACACTTCTGAAGTGTGGGCTTGCATTGTTTGCTTTACAGCATTTTTATCATAGCAGAAATGCTCATAGAGAAGAGAATAGCCTCGATCATCTTGGGTAGAGGCTATTATATAAACTAATATATATTTAATTGCCCTCTGTTTGCTCTCCAGAAGGACTTTCCTGTCATTCCAAGTTGGAGATAGGTCTAAACTCAAGACCACTTTGCACAAAAAGGCCCTTGAAGTTTTCACTATAATGATGTGCAGTTGCACAGCCTCTTTGAGCAGCTTTAAATAGGTGCTGTGAATGGCAAGTCAAGAAGCTGCATTATCATTAGCTTCCGCCTGAGGGTAAAAAGAAATACACTGTCTGACCTTCGATGGATCAGAAACACTGGCTATGAAGAAAATGGCAGCAAAATATCCCCGACTGCTCTGCTACTGTTAACCACTCCTGGTATTGTGCCTGCCCTGTTAAATGCACCACGGTTAACCTCTGCTTGCAGGACTGGAGCCTCTGCAGGACGGGCCACCCACCCCACGCTGCCGTTATCGCTGCCCATCCGAGGACTGGGAATGGCTTTCCATCGCCACTGCTGGCCCTCTGGACTGTCAGTTTGCTGGTTTGAAATGTCCGGCTGCAGCTCTCACTCATGACCCATCTTGGTGCCAGCAAATGACCCCCTCGCAGATGTGTCTTGCACATCGGTAAGAGTGGGGTGGTGCTCCCATCTGCCCAGGTGACGCAAATTGATGGTGTGAAATGCTTCTGCCCTGCCTGCCGCTCTACACTGCTGAGCTATGGCCCACCAGGCAGGGCCATGAACAACCTGCCCCGCGCTCGAGCATCGTCCTGCTGGGATGATGTCCAGTGCCAAGCCAAGAGGTCTGGCCACACAGCCTCTTGCTGTCCCTTTGCTACAGACAGCTGCTGTTTGGGGCTGTATTTGTGTCCCCTATGCGGCGTAGGCTACGTACAGTCATTTCCCTTCTCTAACTTCTCCTTTCACACTAAACACTGCAATTTGTGCTTTGGCTCTCTTCCTAATGACTGTATTATTAGCTCTATTTTCATCTGCTCTCAGCTGTTTATTTTGCACAGAGTTATTTTGGCTGCTCTGCGTATCACAAATTGACTAGCTGAACCCAGTCCACAAATGCGAACAGAGCAAGCACGTTGAGCGGCCCTTGTCCGACCAGCAGCATTTTCACCCTCGCCTGTGCTGCTTCTCCCTGCCTATGCCAGCATCCCAGCCGCTGTCCTGCTGCGCTTCCCAACGTACAATGGCACAGTGAGGAGCAGAGTGACCATATGGCCTGAGGCAGCTGGACCATATGAGTCTCCATTTGCAACACCTAGTCTGCGCTTCCTAAGATGCAGAAGGTATTTAATACGTTATGTGTCACTTTATGGGCTATTCCAGCCCTAATTACAAAGTCTGAAACGGTGCACAAAAGCTGTCCTCTTGAACGTGCTCCCTGCAGGAACAGAAGGAGGCTTTGTCCCTCAGTCAGAGTGTATTTCCATTTGTACCCAGGACATCTGAGCAAAGCAGCTGACGCTCTTCAGCATTCAAGGTGGCTGGTCCTACCGTTTGCTATCTAGGCGTTATCCCCTCAGCAACCCATCAGTAATCTAGTTTTTTTGGTACAGCTAATGGAAATGTGACTTGCAAAGGGGTGGGAGAGGTCTACAGGGCTCCCGGGTTTATGGAGGGGAAAGGATCTGTGTGACTCCAGTTCTCTTCTGGTCTCTGGACAGCTTCAGACCACAGAGGTCTGTTATTTAGGTATGACAGGGTTAGAGTCATCCTGAATTCACTTCTCACAGACCTTCCTTGGGTTTTTGGAAAGGCTTCATTTACGTATATGTATTCCCAGAATAGGTCTCTGGAGACCTCTCATTGTGATCAGCATCAGGTATGAGCCCTGCAGTCTGCAGCTGCACGGGTGCTCACTGCTTCCCCACTGCCCACCAACAGCTAAAATGGGAATTCCCATCTGCACCATGCACATTGGCTCCAGATTGTTCTTGTGGAGGGAATGAACTGAGAAACAGGAAAGGTGCCCTCACCTTCTGCTTTCCTTGGAGCAGAGTCTTCTCAAAGGTCCTATTTTCTTCTGGATCACTGGAAATCCTTGAGGGAATGAGGGGACGAAGGACATTAGGAGACTCCCTAAGAGCAAACAAAGCAGAAGCACCTCATTGCCTAGGGAAAAGCAGAGAGGGACTGAGTGGATAGAAGCAGAAATGACTGATCTCCGTTCATCTCTTTGCTTCCCACGAAACAAAGCTGAAAGCTGAAAAATTAAATAAAGCTGCCTAACTTCCAGGTTTTGGAAGAGGAAGAAGCACAGGTTATGTGCATATGCTGTTACAAGAAAGTCTTAGCTAGAAAAGAATTTTCTAGCAATTTTACCCCCCTCCCAGCCTAGCCACAGTTTTAGCAGCAAGCTGGGATCTCTGGTGGGCAATAGCCCACTTCCCAGCAGAAAGAATTCTATGGAAGCTGCATGCGGTTTTTAATGTCTAATGACAAAAAATCAATCGGAAGTGGTTGCTGGCTTCCACAATCAATTTTAGGAGATCTCTCAGAGAACAGGAGAAAGCGGGAGAGTTCCCATTAGCCCTGGAAATCTCATCAGTGATAGGAAAATGGTTATAAACAGCCCTGCACTCCAATAAACATATTAATAACCTTGTCCTCACTCATTTCTCATATGTCTGTAAAAGGATACAGTTTTGTCACCAGTAAGGACACATCTTGGTCTCAATTCCACCCTTTCTTTGTACGGACCCACAAACATCCGTATGGTCGTGAGCTCCTTAACACAGCAAGCTCTGAACCATGGCTCACGGTTGCTGCCCCGTGAGCTGTCCCTTGTCTGGGAATACCCGAGGGGCAGGAGTCACAGGGGGGTAATCCCCTGCCTGCAGGCTCTGCCCCATAGCAAAAGGCACCTTAGCCAAAACACACGGTAAGAAGCCATCCTGCCCTATAGCTGGGTGGGGAGGGTCTCCCGAGGAAACACGGGGCTCCTCGCCCTGGGTGCATGCAGGGGCTGGCACAGCCAAATTCGCTCGAATGCTCATGGGTGGCCACACTGAAGGGCTGTTCGGTCAAGAAGAAAGTGCCTGCTGATTTTGATGGGCTTTGTGCCATTTGCCAAGCTTAATGCTCCATGGCATGAAGTGCCCTTTTTCTGCCCTTGTTTGGCTCAGACTGGGGGAGTGTGATGCATGCTGCTAGATGGAATCTGAAAAAAAAAAAAAAAAGAAAAAGAAAAAAAAGGTTATTTTTGGTGTTTCGAAAAATCCCAGGACTAAGCAAAGTTAGGAACAGCCCTGACTGCAGCTCAATACAAATCAAGAGGCTGTTTTCAAATTTTGCAGGTTCGCTCCAGGACTCCAGCTAAGTGAAATCAAGGCAGTGTTTGTAATGCACAATTTAATCAGTGAATTTGTAGATCTCAAAAGGTATGCTTAATTTAATATTGTTTCTAATGTCTATTGTCTTCATGCTTGCCTGTTTCCCCAGTGGTTTTCCCTTTTGTAATTACTTGAATGTGCATTTCCAGGTGCACTGCATATATTAGTGAGCACTTTCATTTTAGTAATGAGTGAGACACTTTCAATGTTTATTTCTTCATTGCCCTAATACTTACTTCATTAAAGGTCCTGATTCTTCTAAAGGAGAAAAATTAACTTTTAGCACTCGTTTCTACCTCGTTTTCCTCTTTTACCTTATGATGCCCTTGAAAACAGAGGAGTTAAATTGCTTACTGGCCAGGGTTAGACCAGATTTAAATTATCAGAGAAAAATAAAGCTAAAAAGGCATGCTTGGTCAATGCCTGTCCTCACCCCTTATTGGGGTGACAAGTAAGCACTTGTTGAACTTAAAGCCATTCCCCTGGTTGTCAGGGCCTGGGGTCTATTTTAAGCTCTGTTAGGGGAAGCTGCAGTGCCTGTTTCCTACATGCCGTTACCATCCCTTAGCATTAACGTGCATTTTCCCACCCCTTGCCCCGCAGCGTGCAGCCTGGGGGCTCATGGGCTGCAGGAGCCCGAGCCCTGCCCGGCCACCCCGGGCTGCCGATTGACGCTGTGGGAGGATTTCAGCACCAGCTGACAACCTTCGTCCTGCCGCTGAGCAGCATTTATTATACGTGCAAAACATCCCTTTGCCACATGCTAGTCTAATTTTCAGATTAGCTGTTTATTAGCATTATTGCAAACATGGCTCTTCGTCTTCTATTAAATGGTACTGCAGCCACTGAGCTCCCACATGAAGCCTGTAAGGAAGCACTTGGTTCACTAAATTACCCTGCAAATGTCAAACTTGCTCTGTATTATTAGCTGTATGTCTTACATCCTCTTTATTAGGATTCTGTGTCTTGAGGGTGCCCTGTGGCGTATAGATTTTTTAAAATACAAACCGGTGTCATTTCCCTGTTTAAAAGAACATTTAATTAAACTGGATTCATTGCTTGTATGGGGCAAGTTAAATGAAAACTAAATAGATGGCATATGATTGCATGTTATTAAGAAGAGTGACTACTCCAGAGACCAAAGTCTTTTAACACAACATTAAGCTGAACTCATTTCATATGCACAGGTTAGCTCTGGCCTGTGAGAACATATTTTGAGAAGATCAGCAGAATGGTTATGGGCACTAAACAGCTTTTAACAAAGTGTGTGTTTCAAGGAAGAAACCTTTCCTAAGCTAGACTTAAATATGCTAATGACAGAAATCAAAGCTTCACACTGATTCTAGGTAACCTTTAAAAAATTGCCACTTTTATAGTGTCAGATGTAAATGATATGATTGCTTTGTTTATTATTTCACTAGCTATAAGATAACAAAGGGCCACAATGAGTATAAAAATAAAATTGGAAGTATTTTGTAGGCTTGAGTCGTTGGTCACATCATGACTTTTTAATGTTTTTTAGGAAAGCAAAAGGAATCATCATTAAAAACTCCATTGCACAACTTCCTATTCCCTACTCTATTATGTTAACACTGTTCGTACGATCAGATTTTTTTAACTGAGCAGCACTCACCAAATTTCCTTTCCAGGCATCCTAAGCTGGGTTTTTAAAAGTCTGTCATCGCACCCATGTCCTTCTCCAACCCCGTCCCTAAAATTCACCCCAGCTGTGAGCCTACAAAGCCTTCAGCAGTGGTGTGGCACTCGGTGGGGCAAAAGCTGCCATTTTTTACACGAATCGCAGCCATCTCATCATACTCCTATAGCTACCAACTGCTCTGAGGTTAGGATTGCCTTTGGTGGTTTTGTCCGTCGTTTGGAGGAGGGATAAGGGTTTGGGTGTGCATCACTACATGGCACTGGCTGGGTGTCATAGCTCTCTCGCCGCTTCCTTCCTATGCACCCTCCTTGCCTGTTGATTTACCTGACAGTGGCAAGCTCTGGCTCAAGCCCTCTTCAGACCCTCACCAGAACATCACATCTATTTTCTCCGCTTGCAAGTGAGCATGAACAGCTAGAGCTCCAGAGAGGCAGCTCTCAGCATGAGCTTCATGACTGAAAAGCACTAGGCGATTGAGATCTTGTATCTAAAACTGCAGTGACCTGCTTCTTCCAATAAAGTAACGTAAAATCAGGTTGTGTGGCGTGGTAGCTACTGGCGGGACCAGTGCTGTGTGTCCCCAGTATGTGTTCCCTGAGCACCACTGCATTTCGTGCCAATAATCCACGTCAGCAGTGAGGACATTGCTGTGGGAGGATTTGGATCACCAAACCTCCTCCAAATCGCCGGGAGAGCAGAAGGAGGAGGTTTCTCAGGCGAGGCAGAGGCACTCAGTGAGGCTGCACTGTCTCCCTCCACTTCGGCTCCCCTGCCCTCTCTGGAAGGCCCCATGCTGCCTGACTCCCCCGATTCCAGCAGAAGCTTTATAAAACCCCAGGGCATGAGAGTGCCTAACGAGCAGAATAAATACCCACGTCCTAAAAACGGCAGGGCTTAGCCCTGCTCAGCACCCCCCGGCGCGGGTGCGGGAGGCTCTGCTTGCGGCCCTCGGCGCTCCTGGCATGGCCCCGGGGCACCTTGCCGCTGGGAGCTACAGCCCGAGCTCCCGGCCTCCTCCAAGGGTTTGGGCTGCCGAGTGCTGCCACAGCGCATGTCCCCAGCTAATAAACAGAACGGCTTTCGCCTGTGCTTTAGGCCAGGCATGTCCCTCTACCTCTACCTAGGTCGGCAAGAGCCTTGGGAGTGCAGAAGTGTGCTCTGAGAAAAAGAGGGAGAGACCTTCCTGTTTTAAGGCTGTTTTAGCTGCTACTCATGCTTTTTGTAACATCTGAGAGGGAACTCTTCCCCGGGAGTGCCACTTCCCCCACTCACGCCTCTTCTGGGAAGACCCGGAGACCTCAGCCTGTCCCGCACCGCAGCCCAGGCGCCGCACCAGCTCTGCCGCTCTTGGCGTCCCTCTCGAGCCGGCCCCTCGCGTCTTCCCAGCCGGTCTGCTTTTTATCTTTCGTTTTTGACTGCAAAATAAACGGAGCCTTTCCATGCATCGCTAATGCGAGCGTGCAGCCACATATACATGAGAAACTGAATTATAGCAAACAAATTGAAAGAAATAAGGCAGTCTTGGAGTAACTCTGCCTTCCGGGTGGAAGTGTGGTTGTCCAGAAGTCAAGCTTGTAACTTCTGGGCTTTGAAACAGGCTCTTAAATGGAGACCCTGCGTCTTCTTTATTCGTTAACACAACCCACCCTTGGGGCACATCAGTACGGCCGCAGTTTTGAGGCGAGTTGAGCCAATATAGTGATGTGCAGGGACATAATTAGCAGCGTTGGAACGGCTGCTGTGGGCAGATGGGAGCCGAAAAGGCTGCGCTTGCTGTGAGACAGACTTTTCCACGTATCGGCCTGGGAGTCTAAAGCAATGTGTGATGAATGACCTTACACATCGATTAGCCATTGGAACAGTAAACTATGGCATCTGTGCCCATTGCTTGGTTACAGGGCAGTTCTGCGCTCTCTGTAAATGATGCCAGAATGAGGTTTCCCTTACTAATCCGGGCTAACCTTTCCTGCCGTGTGGGCTGGCTACCCAAGGGTTTAAATCAACTGTTCGGCCAGGTGGCCTGAGGTTCACCTGCAAGGTAAGAAATGCCAAATTTCTCTGGCCATGGTCCCTTGCCTTCCAGCAGACCCCGGCCTCTGCCTTAGAGCAAGTGCTGCCTTCAGGCACAGCCTCAAAGCCTCTGCCAGGCGAGAGGAGGAGTAGCCAAGGCCAGAGCTGGAGGAACAAGGAATACTGCAAAGTTTGTGCTGCAAAGCCTCTGCCTTTGGCAGAGTACAAGCTTTTACTTGTATTTTCTTTTTCAATCGTATTTTTTTATCCGCCTCCCCACCCCCATACCATTACCTGCTGTCAGGCATGCAAAGCTACAGCAGCCCATAGGTGCTTGAGTATTTATTTCACAGTTTGCCTTCTGCCCTGGGAGTTCTTCTGTCTGAGCAGCAGTTCACCTCACTTATTACAGGAAAGATCCCAATCCCAGTAATAGCTTCTGACGGAAATACTCCGTGACTGCTGCTCTCAAGCTTTCTTGGGTTTTGTTTTCCAGAAATCTGTAATTTCAGGAAGTCTTAGCATCCACGCTCACATTCCAAAACCTGAGAGAACTTGTTTTATACACACGCAAAAAGCCTTTTAGTCAGAATTTGCTCAAAGGTATTACACTAAAGCACCACTGCCTGTGTCTTCCCTGGAATTAAACGCAGAACATCAGGGTTCATGCTCCCGTGGGCTGTGCAAGCACTGGTTTCAACAGCCGGATGCTTGCCCTGGGCTCAGGTGTCGGTCATTATTAGGAAAAAAGAATGACATTCAGGAAGAGAGATTTAGTGTGTAAAATGGGTAACAATACTTTTGTGGCGTGATGTCTTGTACAGTTTCTCCAGTGATGGTCATTTCAGCTTGGGCTACAACAAGCTCTAAATGGTTGGACTATCATGATTGTTTATTTAGTGTTTCTCCAGCTGTGGCTACAGGTGAGGACTTAGGGAAGGGTGTCCTATGCATCATATACATAGGGCAAACATATATGATAGTTTTCCACAATATTTTTCTACCTATTTCAGCTCAGGGACCTCCTGCACTGGACACTGGATGTTCCTCCTCAAAACACTTCTCATCCGCTATGTTGTTGTCTTCTCTTGAACCCATGTAAAGGTTTAACATCTGTTCCTCTTTCAGGAGGAGACCCAGAGGTCACCCAGCCGCCATGGGAAGAGCCACCTTCTTCTTTGGGGTTTATAGATCTGAGAGGCAATTGCTGTCAGCAAACTCATCTGCGATCACTGATCCAAATTTGGATCAAATCCTTACAGTTGTCTTCCATAAATATCACTCTGTCCTTCACATAAAAAAAATTTTTTAATCATTTATTATTTATACAACAGATGCACCTAAAAACCACCAACCAAGATGAAGACGCAATTGTGCTAGGAACTATAAAAACAAGTAGAAATCCCCCAAAGAGCTTTTAAAGTAAGGGATTGATAGTTTAGTTCTCCTAGGAAGACTAGTCACAGTGAATCTTTTAAATATATTTCTATGCAGAGCAGAGAAAGTCGTTGGGCTTTCATTCCTTTCAGTTCTTGATAGCACGCATAAAGCACCAGACACAAAAGGTAAGTGTGACCTTGCGACTCAAGCCCCAGACAGAATATGTGTGGAAATCCTGCCAGATTCATCTATTGACTCCTAAGCAGAAATTTCTTCCTGAATCAGGAAAATGATGCGCAGGGCATTGCTCGTCACTTAAAATATCAGCCCCAGAGTGGCAGATGTGATTGCAACAGGTTTTGTAGAGAAAAGCGATCCCAAACCCTTACCGTAAAAGTGTATTACTGACTTCCTGACATTGTACTGTGTTCATGGACGTGCACAAAACAATCATTTTTAGAGCAGTTTGACTCCTGAGCTTGCCTCGGTGCGCTTTGAAGCAGTTTGTTCTAAGCAAGTCCTGTTCACTATCCTAATCTGACATGAAGCCTGATGGAAAAATCCGTGATCGATTATAGCAGCAGGACAAAGAGGTATGAGAGGAAAGCAATGCAAAAGAACAGATATCAATCACTGGTTCACAACAAGCCTAAAAAAGGTAGCTGGTGACATTACTGAATTTGAAGGCAGTGTAGCACATCATTTTGCTGTATGTAGGTAAACACTCCGAGCTGCAGACTGTTTGTCTTACGGACAGACCGATTTGGTAGGAAAAGTGGATTTTGAAGTATGGATTTTGTTGGAAGGGGACAAAATAAACTATTGGGTTTTTACCTTGAAAACGGTGTAGCATGTAATGAGTGTTTGCCACGGTTTCACAGCTGCTTATTACTGTTATTTTTAAGATTCTAGGTGGTTTTTATACTTACAATTTTTAAATGGCTGAATATGAAATATATGATGGAACAAATCTGTACTGAATACGAAATAGCAGACACGATCAAAAAACTCTTTAATGTTGAGTTAGCTTTTTTCTCATTGCTGGACAAGATCATACTTCAAAGCAAATTAAAAACGTGAAGCCAAATTCTGATTGCAATGCAGGCTACAGAAATCTTCCTGTCAGCCTCAATAAAAGCAGGTGTAAGTTTTCAGTATTAGTCCAGTCCATCCAATTCACATGTCTTTCTGTCTTTATCTAATCTAATACATGGTCGTGAGATAAATTACAGGAGCATATGATAAATTGCATTGCTATTCATTTTTGGCAAGATCACCTATACTCTTGCCACTAATTCATCTCCACCAGGATCCATTGTAACGTACCAGATCCTTGCAGCAGCCTGCAAATAATGTAATTTCATTTTCTTTATGAAAACAAAGAAATTGTATCTGCTGGCAAATACCCTGTTTGCCCCCACCAAAATAAATGATACATCATTGACACCTCTGCAAAATCACTGGTATGAAAATATCAAGATGCATTTATAGCATTAAGAGTCTCAGAGATATTAGGTCCTTATATTCTATTTGAGTGAGAAACTATGACATGGTGTAGGTTTAGGGATGTCAAAGTAGGAAGGGATGATATGGTTTAGATTTAGGGACTTTTAGTAATTAATTTGGTTATTTTTGTGTTCTTTTTTTTTTTTTACCAGAGATTTGATAATACAGATAGCATACGCAAAACTGAGTAAGAAATCTGCAATATTCTTTAATATTTTTTTTTCAGTGTTTATTTAGAGCAGTTCACCACTCTTGAATAAAAACACCATCCTGAATCACAGCAGTACCACCCTGGATGCACACATTCATGCATCTCTTTTAGGTACCACTCATATCCATCTTGGAGTGGAAAGAGGAATATCCGACTAAAACAGAAAGAGAAGGTATCTTCTTTCCCCTTATACTCACTGGATCCATCTTTGCCTTCCATATGAACTCTGGTGAGTGGCTAAGGCTGGCGGTGAAGTGCCTCTTGATGTGCAAGGAAATTGAGATTTGAATGCGATGTCTTGGGAGGTGGGAGGTAATAAGGCTGACTTTGTGAGTTGTAGGAGAGCTCCCCATTGCCACTAGCATGAAAGAGCACCAGGACACTGCAGGCAGGTAGGACTGCAACACAAAAGCTGGCGTCAAGCCCATTGATGGTAGACACCCTTGGCCCCACCACCAGCATGAGCTGTTGGGGAAGCTGGGGGGTGGTGGGTGCTGGGCTTCATCCTGAGCCAGCTCCATGTCCCAGACCAATGTCCCATCACTCTGCTGCCAAGGAAGAGGGGAAGCAGTGAGCCGATGGCAATTTTGGCCGGAGAAGACATGTTAGCACCCGTGCTCCGGCTCAGTGCCAGCCTGGGTGATTGCTTCTCTGCTCCTCAGCATTGCCACTTCGACTGCTGACGGCCGCCGCCTCCTCCTCGCTCAGCCATACATTGCTGTGAAATGGTGCTGTGAACCACCCAACCGCTGCTGAATTTCACCCAGGGGATTGCTGCACCTCAGTGGTAAGGGAAATGGGTTTGCATATCAAGATTTTAAAGCAATTTGTGGCATTTTGAGGTGGAAGATGCTACTGATGTGAAAAGGCGGTTATTGTATTTACTGCAAAATCTGTTATCCACCCCATGAAAACATGAGCAGTACTTCAAGGCAGAGGATGTATTGCAGGATGATGTGAAAACCTGGCCTTGCTGGTGGGAGGGAAAGTCTTCCCAGTGATTTCAGGGAGGTGAAGGCTTCATCCTACACTATTTAGGAGCAGTTGAGGCATAATAGTTACATCCAGCTAATTGGATGCATTGCTATAGGCACTTGAGAAACATGATAGACAGATGCATTCAGCTAGATAGATATCCCCTGGTGTAGTGAGCTGAAGTCAATTACGGAGTTAAACTGTGAAAGATTTGACCTGATGTCATTTATATCTCAAGTCATAATTAACACTTAAAGTTCAACTCTATGGCAATTTTCTTTTAATAACACTTAAAACCTCTGTAGAGCTCAAAGAATTGCATAGACATAATGAAGGATGACTTGAGTGGATGCCAGAATTTCAGTGTTAGTAATTAATCCTCAGAAAACCTTTGCAAGGCATATGGGTAGCATCATTTCTCTTCAGTTTCTCCTTTGAAGGGAAGCGAGGTTTGCCCAATGCCTCCCCAAAGCCCATGGCACCTGGAGATAAGGATTGAGGCTTTTTCAGGTGCTAAACCAGCGAACTATCAGATCAGCCCAGCTCCCATCTTTTTGTCTTGATATATTTTTAGATTCTACCAAAATCTTTAGAACTATTATGGTCAAATTGCTTGTCAAATGGCCTGGTTTTTCCAATTAGAAGCTATGCAAATGCAGCAGAAAAAATCTGCCATAAATACAGCTTCTGCTTCGAATATTGTGATGTGGATGAAAGACGAATCTTACTGGGGGAAGAAACACGCTCTCGGACTGAGACCTTGTAAGCCGAGATTCAGCTTGCTGCAGGTTTTTATGGTCAAGTTATAACTGCCTGTAAGGCAGTGGTTTGAAATGGAAGTGCTGACAAAACTTTTAAACTACAACAGTGGAAATGGCGCCGCAATAATTTATAATCTACAGGCAGCTTTGGATTTATTATCACAATGACAAATGCACTGTCATTGTTAATAGGATATTTCCCAGCAAGGACTTCTTGTTATGCAAGCCAGGTTCACTATGTCATGCAGCATGATAGCAATAAAGTCTACAAGAATTTGTAATGAACTTCAATTACTAATAGATTATGGTTAATGGGAAATATGTGCAGTAAAGATATGGGTTTTTATATGCGCCTTCTGGTACTCTACAAGGCAATGATTTATGCTACAATTTATGTTAACATTCTCCAGTAAGAAAAAAAGCCTAAATTGGTGGAAAGCCACTTCATCCATAACAAATATTTAAGATAATTTTGCACGTCATGTAAATGAAGATGTAAAATTAGATATTAATCCGTTTCATTTTAGCATTTGTATTTTTATTAAAAATGAAGACTTTGCCCTACTGTGTAACGACATTAAAAAATCCTATCGTGGGCTGCAAGCATGAATTACACCGACGTAATAATGGTGACAGCAAGCGAGCTGCAAGTGCGTTTGTTCAATCTGCCGTTGTAATTAACAGAGCAGGGAGAACATTTCTCTACGTATGATTTAAAGCAAGAGCCCCGACGCTGCCCAGGCAGACGTGTTTGGCGCGGAGGGGGTACATACGCGAAGACCAGGCTCCTTTGAGGGGGTCAGCCTTTTCCCCCCGCTCCTGCTCCCCCCCAGCCCTCCTGCGCGGCACCGCTCCGAAGCCATGCCTCCTCCGCCGGCACAGCAACCCTCCCGGGAACGGCTTTGGGAGATCATCATCACCTGACGCGGCACCGGTGCCGCGCGCTCACGCGTGCTTATCAGAGGGACGCAGGCCCGGGCGTGTGCCTGCTGCCTCAAAGGAGAGTTGTTGTTGTTGCTGTTGTTCCTCCTCCTCCTCCTCCCTCCTTCCCGCCGGCTTTTTTCTCCTGCGCCTGCAATATAATCCGTATATTCCAGGTTTACGTGCCCGCGCAATGAAAAGGAAAAAGGTGTCTCCCAACCGGAAAGCGAACGCTGTTCAGAATCACGGCTGATGAATGCAGAGGTGCAACGCTAAGGGTTGCGTACGCCCAGACTCACATCTCTGCAAAATGTTTACGCTTCGTGTCTGAAATATATTTAGCCAGAAAGGGGCACCCCTGCATGAAGAACTCGCAGGATGAGTTCTGGTGTATGTTTAATACAGGTAGCCTGCTGCCCAGCTTGTTCCAGTCAGCGTTATGCTGGTTTAAGACCATCGCCCTCAGCGAACCTCTGTACAAAGCCTATAAATTCCCTTTCTAGGGGTGCCGGTGAGGAAGACCCATCCCGTTGGCCCACACGTCCGGCTGGGGGGTTGCAAAGAGCAAGGCCGGTCTAGAGATGCGCTTTCGGAATAACTTGAGGTTAAGGCAGACTTTCGGCGAGGAAAACAATTAATTCCACGTGGAAAGCACACGGGTAAGCTCAAAATTGCCGTGTAAATCCCAGTCTGTGGACAGGCTGGACTCCCCAAACGTGCTCTGGAATAGCAGTATCTCACTGTACGACTGAGGGCAATTCTCACACGAAAATGTGGCTCTTCAGGCTAATAGGGAGTTGTTTAAGAGATTTACAAAAAGTCCTTCAGTTTTTATGGCCAAATGAGCATAAAAGTGTGCTTCCCCACACTCATTTCCTGCTAAATAATACTTACGGTACTTACTTGAAAATACCAGTGTTACAAATTTAAAATTAAAAGTAATTTATTCCTTAAGGGTGCTCTTCTGATTCGGTGTTTCCCCAGTTCCTTAACAGAAGCAGCTGCATGTACCGAATGGAGCTTACTGTATTTTTCCCCACCAGTTTTTTAATTAAATTCTCCTCCGCAGCAGCAGCAGTGGCAGAGGACCGCCCGGCGCGTCTGGTTTGAGTTAAGGAGTTTTCTTCTCCAGCCTGGGGCAAAAGCGCCTTTTCGCCCAGCGAGTTCTGCTTTTACATCCGACCCCGCGCAGCTCCGCGCACCCGGCACGCGCTGCCTCTCCCTGGCCTCTGCCTTTCTGATCGAGGAGGGGAAGGAGCTCCCGCACGCGTCCACACCGAACCTCCTTTTCTGTGTTCTCTGTGGTCATCCCCGCCCCTCTCCTCCCCAGGTCAGCTCTGCCGTTCCTCGTCTGTCCTGCTGTCTCCCACATTTTCACAACAAACCTCCCCCCAAAACTCTGAAAAGGTTTTTTCTTCTATTTTTACCTCTGCTAAACCACAAAACAAACAGGACACGCATGCGCATCTTGTTGCTGGGTTTCGTTGTTGGATTTTGGTGGGGTTTTTGTTCTGGCATTTCTGTGGCTCCGAAAGATAAGTCACCCCTGACAGGGTTGATGGGGCAATATCCAGCGGTCACCTCCTTCGCAAGTACTGTTTAGAAGAGGTCACTGACAACACAAAAGAGCTATGAAAATAATTGTAACTTTAATTTGCTTCCCATTAGAAATGCATGCAGCAATCTGTCCTAATGACGGATTTTCTCCTTCCCGCTTCGGCGTGTCACCGTAGCAGCTTACAGATATACCAAGGTCTCCTAATGCGGGAATCCGTATGTAGCACTGTGTGAAAGTAACAGATTTTGTTCGGTTCAACAGCTGAGAAATACCATGGAAGCATTTTAAAATACACTGGAATTAATATTTGATCACTAGGAGAAGTGCGTGTTTCCAATAATTCACCCTAAAACGAATACAAACAGCTATTAATGCCCAATATAGTCTCTTGTAAATAACTTCAAATCATTAATAACCTATACTGTATCAGAAATGTATATGCAAAAATAAAACATATTTTCTTGTAGCTAAGGCATTACGTACAGTAAGCCGTTTCAATGCTGAATCATGTTATTTCAACGGCAGAAATCACACCTGTTTCACAAGATAAACTGAGTATTCAGACTATTAAATTCATTCAAGTGACTCCCACTATGCATTGTGCCTTGTAGAAAGCATAATACTTCTTAAAACCGTAAAAACATTTAGCAAAACAAATGCATCAACTACTGGAGTGGAGACAGCCCCACATGGAGAAGGGACCAAGGAGGTGACGCACCTTCTTGCTGAACACCCAATACTATATACTGAACAGATTTACCTGACATGACCCCATTGAAAATGAAACAAATCCCACCCAAACGTGTCAGTTTGGCATCAGAGTTCATTTTCACATCTTCCATGTTACGAAGCTCACAAGCCACCCATGGCCCTTGCTGCCAGGTCTAGTGAAAGGCTGCAACCAGGAGGTTTGTGTGTTTAGCTAAAAACACCAAAAAGCCCTATGTGATGGCAGTAGCTGCTTCCTAACAAAGGCTTTGCATCGGGATCACTAGTGAAATCCACCTCTCCAGGATGGTTTTTACCACTGCTGTTCCTCAACCGTCTTCAATAGCTTCTCTCTTGCAGTGCCAGTGTGGACCTGGTACACAAGCCGCTCTGCAGATGCAACATCATAAAAATAAAGTACAGATACAGGAAAAGGGAAGCAGTGCCATTAAAAGGAGGTGTGAGGCCCCTTTCACAACAACTGGAGGTATGAGGTCTGGAAGTCACAGCAAGCTCAAGAGCTCCCATTGAGCAGCCACCCAAACGGTCGGTCATTCTCAGCCTCCGCTCTTGCCAGCTCCACTGAGAACCTGTAATTTGCTTATTTGGTCTGTTGAGAGTTTTTTAAATGAAGATGGCGAAACCACATATAGTTCTTGATTGTTTCTTAGGAAATGGTCAGGTTTCTGCAGCGCCTGAGTGGATGGTCTGGGTTACATCTCATTATACAACATCCATACAATAAAGCGCAATTAACTGCTTAGTGAGTTACACATTCATAGATTAGTACAGAATTAATCAGGTATCAAGGCTCGCTTATAGCAACAGATATTAATACTGATTTCTTAACAGGCTCCAAAAATTATATATTAGTACTGAAGTAAACTAAGCCATTTATAAAGTAGGAAAAACGTATTTCAGCTGCTAACAGTTTGTATCTGACTATTTGCTTTCAATCAAGAAGCAAGAAGTTAACTCATGGCTCAATCACTATTACACTCAGGTTGTTATTAAAAAGCACCTTCCCATCTCTTTTTTCACTGCACTCGGGCTTTCTCAACTCTTGCATTACCTGACTCCTTAATTCAGGAGGAGCAGTTTTAGAAAATTCACAAGTTTCTGTGAGGAAATCCAGCAACAGCTCTCCATCTTCGTTCCCTTCAATAAAGCAGCTTGTTATGTCCATGTGGGATGGAAGCTCATGGACCTGGTACTTCAGCCCAGCTGAATCCAGTATCCTTTCAATGTCAGCAGAGGAAACATAAGAGCAGAGATCTTCTAAACGGAAGGAAGACCCATACTTCTTCCACAGTGTTTCCCAGCCACTGGTTCCTGAGAGATAAACCACCAGAAAAATGCTCAGGAATAAGGAAAACACTATTTGAACAAATTATTGATCATCTGGGTTTTCTAGTAGTTGTCCTTGCTGTGAGCAGGGTCTCTCCAGAGTTGGGATATCTGTCCTGGGCCATGGTGGATGCCTCTGTGCTTTGAGGCTGGGGCTGCAGGACGGGATGGACACGTTACCTACCCCGGAGCTCCAGCCCTCCCCACGGAGCCCCCAGCTGAGGCCAGAGCAGCTCAGTGCACTTTAATCCTCCCTCCTTCCGCTCCCAACATGCTGCACCCCTCTGCTTCATGCACATAGGCAATATCTTTCAGGGATATCCTTCTGTAGTCCACATGCAGAACACAAGCTATTCAGTTTTATCTTCTTGATTTAAACTGTTCCCTAGATTTCAGCTGCCTGTTTGGAAGACCAAATCCTCTCCTAGTCCTTCGCCTAATTTGTGGTTGAGCTACACATGAGCTTCACTGAAACGATTATTGCCACGTGAAATACGTGGGGTGCAAAACCCTGATCGCATTGTCCATGCAGCTGGATGCATGGTGGAGAAAAGGGTGGGATGGACAGAGCCCAGGAGGAAGCTGCCCCATCCTCCTAGCCTTCAGCCTTCACTCCCATCACACCCACATGCCGCTGGGCATGGGCGATGAGAGGGCTGCCCCTCACCCCACGCAGACCTCCCCAGTGGTGCTAGAAGGACATTTGGGCTGTGTATTATTTGGGTGAGCAAAGATGAAGGGTGAGGATAAAAGGCTCCTGTAGCACCGCAACCACCTCCAGAACTGAGCCCATGCCAAGCCCACGCTTGTGCACGCTCCCCTTCTCAAGGGATGTTTTAGAAAGAAAACCAGCTGGGTAAGCTGAAAACGCCCCAGATACGTCTTCACATCTTTATTTTCCCTCAGCCTGCATCTGTGATTCAGCATTTCTGCTATAAATCATTTATAAAAGGATCACCCAGAATGACTGGACAGGATGAAAATAACTTTGAGCCTAATGAACAGCTCTTGAGAGTTAGGACTATAAATCTCCATAACTACTAAAACCAGTCGCTCGGCGGTTTTGCAAATGCTTTCTCTGCAAACAGTTATTTATAGTCAAATAAACAGTTTGATGTTTAGAAGAGGGGCTACAACATTTTCTTTCACCTGGTGGAAATTGAATGCAGAGCACTAATTGCAGAAAATTTGCTGGTGTCAGTGTTGTGTGACTCGGTGCCATCTCGGAGCCGAGCAATTATACACTACCTGAACGAAGCGTTATTATAATAGCTCTCAACAGGCTCAGCATATGGCACTACTTTTGTTTTCGAGGCGATGTAAACAGATTTTTTAAATGTGTTAAAAATAACACCGGATGGCTCTTTCAATTCACCTGCTCTCCCGGCAGGGATGGAGCAGGAGGGATTGCAACCTTCACCGACTGACCAAGCCCTCTCCTATCAGTCCTATTCCCAGGCTGGTTTTTAATTAACACATCCTAATGTGTTTGTGTTGGAGAAGACATTACCTTCATTTTTTGAAATAAGCTTTTTTCTGCTTATCTTTCAGTACCTCTTTTTGCTTCAGCGCTCATTTTAACAGTAACTCACGTCATTTAAAATACAGATTTCGTGTAGCGAACTGCTTGAAAACACTTTAAACCAAAAACATTTTGGAGAAAAATAGTTTGAATAAATTCAGGTCAGAGAAGTGCCACTTCACTGGGGACACTTCATGAACACAAAAATGGAACTTCATCACATTACGGTTTGCAGGCATGGCCAAATTCAATAAAAAATTAAGATTAAACCTCTGAAAAACCAACATTTGGCACCCCTGAAAAAATTATCATCAGATGTGACTGTTTACGCAACTAAAACTTCCACGGCTTGTGAGGCAAGACTTTCAAGACTCAAGTTAGACCCCACCATTGCAGTATCTCTAGCATACCCTGCCCACAGTATTAAAAGGTCGTTGTTTACTCCGTTGCTACACCTTCCTTCTGGACTGACCACGGAGCATCTCTTTCAGATCTGAAGTGGCCTAAGAACACTGTTTTCCACCCAAAATGACGACATTAAGGAAATGGGCAGTTTGAGAAGAAAATGAACCGTATGTGCTCTAACACCTGCTGTACGGCACAGCCGAGCCCCATTGTAGCCGTTCGCTTAATGCCACAAGTCTCCAGGAGCGCGATAAGTGGCCCCAGCCTGAAAAGCCCTTTACAGAAAATCGCAGAGGCTGGAGGAGCCCGTGCGGGTGAGAGCCGTGGGACGGAGCCTCTCGCCCGCTCCGGGGCTCCCCGCTGCCACCCGTCACCGGCCAGGCTGCGGGACGGGGAAGGCGCTTTGTGCCCACGGCACAGCTTTGGCGGCTCACAAAGCCGTTGGCTTTACAACCTGCAGCACGGAGCTGCGCAGATACCGCGGGCGTGCAGATTTCAATGGATGCAGATGAGCGGGCACCACTTATTATGCAGCCAGTACACCTCTATAGGTGATAAAGGGCGAGTTAAATAAAAACGTGCATTGTTTTCTAGCTGGCCTGCGTTGAACTCGCAGGAACCCCGAAGGTTCTCGTGGTTCTTGCCCCACCGAGCAGTGTTGGTGGAACAGCTCTCACCTGACACCAGGATGATGAGGAGCTTCGCCTGCGCTGCCAGGAGGCTGCAGAAAAAACGGAGAGTCGCTGGGACGTCTTTCACGTAATACAGCATCTGGAAAGAGCAGAGATGCTCGCAGAGATATGGTGCGGTCCTGGTGAATATTATAACTGGTACCACTAGGTGAAAGAAACCGAACAGGGCAATCTGAACAGAAGAGCAGTGGGACGACAAGGCACAACAGCAGGCAGCAGGCTCACGCTGCGAGCTCGGGGCTGTCACCGCCCTGCCTGCTCTCTGGCTCTCCCAGGACCAAGCCCGTCTTCATTCATTAACCGGAGATAAAGAGGTCTGCCTTTCTTAGCACTGAAGATGGCTTGTAATGGCTTCAGTAAACTTGGAAATACAAAGGCAATTTCACAGAGAGGACAAGGAGCTTTGAAAACACTAGTTAAAACGTATTTTTAGTTGACTGCCACCCACAGCCTGATTAATAGGACTACTGTGCTTAAAGTTGCTTTGCTGTAACTCATCTTTCATTTTTGCAGTTCACTTATGCTTAAGTACTTTAAATTACAGGGAAATAAACTCACCTTTCTTCCCCTTAGAGAGGATAATGAGGTCACATACTTCATGCATACTTTTAACAGCCAAGTCTTTGACAACATTTACTTTGCAGAGACTTTTACCTGGATCATGTGAATGAAGTCCCATTTCTTGGGCTTCTTTTCTGCATTCATGCGACTTTCGTATTCATAAGCTGTCTCCTCATGCCAGGTAAACTTTACATTCTCGAGGTTTGATGTCTTAGCCACACGCTCTGAAATATAGGAGAAGGCAGGACAGAGGCATCTCAATTGCCAATACGGGACCGGTTTCCATTCAGAGCTTTAATACATCCAAAAGTCATATTTAGGTAGAGAGTTTTGGTACCAGTTTAACACAGCAGTGGAATATTTAATACCTTGAGCACATATGTAGGAAGGGGGCTGTCCAGGTCTTTTTAGGATGGAGTCTTAAGAGGGTGTGATGCTTTCCCCTTTGCACCCTCATTTGGGCTCCTCCAGTTTTTACCTGATTGAAAAAAAAAAAAAAAAGAAACTTCCCCATGGTTGGCTCAAGCTGCACTAAAAGATGTTGGCTGGGATAAACAGTAATGAGGCCATGAGCAGCACGTTTCATGCTGAATGGGAGAAGAGCTGATGGCCCCTTTGCTTAGATGCCACCCAAGACTCACATGGCTGAGGAGAAGCCAGGCCATGGCAAAGGGTTTTTCAGAGACTGAATAAATAAATACAGGGGCTTGAGGATGGATCCGGGGGCTGTGTTTTGGAGAGAAAGCACAATTAAAAGCTTGAGAAGGGCAGAGAAAGCAAATGGCTCACTCTGGGAATTTGAAACAGAGATGGTGGGAGGGAGAGGGAAGGAGCTTTGCTCCATGAGCAAGGACCCATCTTTTGACATTTGGCTTCTGCTCTGCTCAGATAAATGAGATTTTTCAAAAGTCCACAGTTTCGGCCAACTGCTTCAGGTAGAAGGAATAATACTGTTTTAAAGCAAAGACTAGTATAAAGAGTGACACATAGTGTGTTTTCAGACCTCGATACAATGCACATCCAGCAACTCAGGAAAGCAGAAAGCTGAAGTGGATTCAAGGAACAAGTTATGCCGAGGGCCTGGCTCATCACTGCGTTTCTTTGCTTTTAATGGGAGCAAAACTGAGGAATAATTTCATATTTTAGGGGATGCTGGAACACTAATGTCCATCTGCTGGCATATGGAGCTCATCTCACTGCGCTCCTGCCTGGTGCTCGGAATTGCTCCAGGACAAAGCTAGCCCTGATGTGATTCTTGTGCTTCACTGGAGTTAACATAAATTTAAAACTTAAATGGCCCGAAGGCCGACTGAGCCTTAGCTACAGAACACATGCTCAAAACAACATGATTTGCTAAGACCAACGCCTTTACACCACTAATCACGATGTTTCTCCTTTTGGGCTCCAATTAGGACATACCCCCGTCAGACAGATGAGAAACGCTCCAGCAGTGCTTATCTCCTCTCCTGTACGGCTGGGAACGGGCCACCCCTTTCTGATGCTGCTTGCTGTTACTCTGTTTGCCTCCATGCATGATTCACTGGCCCCGGTGCTCGCAGTTCAGATTTAATTTGCCATTTTAAACTCAGGTTTTGTTCAGCAGCAGTTCATATTGCCATCACAAATAATCTGGTGCAATCTGGTTCGATTCAATTGCTAGACAGTCTGCGAGGAGGCACTAGGAAGAAAACTGAATTGCTTGCCAGGGTGGGCTTTTGAAGTCAAAATTTCAGAAGGGACAAACTCATTCGTATTAGAGGAAGTTGCTGCCCAAAGACCCATCTGAAGCCAAAACATATCACCCTAACCGTGAAGGTGCATCGTGCAAGCAAAAGCAGCGCAGCTCAGTCGGGGTGCCACCAGTGCTCCGACCGTGGTCACCAAGGGGTTTCACCTCGACACAGACCAGGAATGAAGAAAAGCCACAGCCTGGCCACAGGGCTTTGAGGAGAGCCTCCGTTGTATGACACAGCCTAAGATAAACCTCAGTTTGTCATCACCACACATCCCAGTATGAAGTTTCTCTTGTGAGCATGGCTTCTCCTTCCCAAGGAGAAAGTGTCTGGTTAGGCAGAAAACGTAACTACTGAATCCTCAGAGGCACAGATGATGTTTCCAATTCTCCACGGAAAATCTTAGGGCTCAGAAACCTCATTAATGATACCTACTGGGGACATGATTAATTACCAAATAAGAAAGTTTAAAGAAAGAAATTCAGATGAATATTTAATTTCTAGTTTAGCATAAAACTTAAAACAAGGACAACATTTTATATTTTCTTTAACTTTCTTCTGGAAAGAAAGTCACTGAAGTAGGATAGGACTGCCAGTTAATTGGCGGTGGGTGGTGAGACCACCAGGAAGATTCAGCGCAAATCCAGTTCCACGAAGCCGATGGTTAATGGCCCAGACAGGACAGAAACGCTGTGTGCAAGTGCCCAAACTGTCTTACAAACAGAGCAGATGCTCTGTTACCCAACCTCCACCATCTCAGCCTGGAGCAATGTAAAAGCTCCTGGGATTTAACACAAGCCATTCTTTCAAGGATCAGGTCCACCTCATGCAGAGACAGATACACAAAAATTATGTGTTTCCTGAGAGCCTTTGGTGCTTCCAGTGAACTCCTCCACGGCAGGGAGAAAAGGACTGCTACTATTCTTACTTTTTTTCTTAGATCTCCACAAGTTGCTTCAAACTGGGAATGCTCATTTTTAAAGACTTAAGTGAGAGTAGGAGATGGAGATTTACAGTGCGGTTTTGCAGTCTGGAATTTACTATGGTTTGGAGCATTTCCAACAACACAGACTGCTGAAGAGGGTCATTCATTACTGCCATGTCCATTTAGCAGCCGCTTTCTGGCAAGGTGTGCTCTGCGTGGGGCTGCTCACAGCCTGTACGGCATAGCCAGTGTCACCTCCATACGAGACCATAATTACATAGAATCATTAGGGTTGGAAAAGAATTTTAAGATCATCAAGTCCAACCATCAACCCAACACCACCATGCCCACTAAACCATGTCCCGAAGTGCCATGTCTAGACGTTTTTTGAACACTTCCAGAGATGGTCACTCCACCACCTCCCTGGGCAGCCTGTTCCAATGGTTGACCAATCTCTCAGTGAAGAAATTTTTCCTAATATCCAATCTAAACCTCCCCTGGCGCAACCTGAGGCCATTTCCTCTCCTTCTATTGCTAGTTACTTGGGAGAAGAGACCAACACCCACCTCACCACAACCCCTTTCAGGTAGTTGTAGAGAGCGATAAGGTCTCCCCTCAGCCTCCTCTTCTCCAGACTGAACACCTCCAGTTCCCTCAGCCGCTCCTCATAAGACTTGTGCTCCAGACCCCTCACCAGCTTCGTTGCCCTTCTCTGGACACACTCCAGCACCTCAATGTCCTTCTTGTAGTGAGGGGCCCAACACTGAACACAGGATTCAAGGTGTGGCCTCACCAGTGCCGAGTACAGGGGCACGATCACTTCCCTACTCCTGCTGGCCACACTATTTCTGATACAGGCCAGGATGCTGTTGGCCTTCTTGGCCACCTGGGCACACTGCCGGCTCATGTTCAGCCGGCTGTCAACCAGCACCCCCAGGTCCCTTTCCGCCGGGCTGCTCTCCAGCCACTCCTCCCCAAGCCTGTAGCGTTGCATGGGGTTGTTGTGGCCAAAGTGCAGGACCCGGCACTTGGCCTTGTTAAACCTCATACAACTGACCTTGGCCCATCGATCCAGCCTGTCCAGATCCCTCTGCAGAGCCCTCCTACCCTCCAGCAGATCAACACTCCCACCCAACTTGGTGTCATCTGCAAATTTACTGAGGGAGCACTCGATTCCCTCATCCAGATCATCAATAAAGATATTGAACAAGACCGGCCCCAGAACCGAGCCCTGGGAAACACCGCTTGTGACCGGCCGCCAGCTGGATTTAACTCCCTTCAGCACAAGTCTCTGGGCTCGGCCATCCAGCCAGTTTCTAACCCAGCAAAGAGTGCACCTGTCTGAGCCACCACTTTCTGTAGAAGAATGCTGTGGGAGAAGGTGTCAAAGGCTTTACCTGCTAAGGTAAAGCCTGGTAGGTGTTAAACCAGTAATAATCAAACTGTGGATTAGTATTTAACTCTCGCTTTGTAGAGCCATTTGACCAAAGCACCCCTGCTAAACATTCAATCCTCCACGGAAAATGCTTTCCTTCATGAATGTTGCTCCGACCTTTGGGCTGAAACAAGCTCTAAGCCATGGAGCACACAGCAAAAGTCTTTCCTATCGCCCTTGCTTGCCTTTCCGTGTTTTCAAATTCAAAGGGTGGTAAGTAATTTAGTGCAACACTGTGAGGTTTAGCTATCTGTTATTTGGAAACTATTTTTAAGATATGTGAAAATTTCCATGAGACACTAAAATTTTCCTGTCGATGTTGAGGAAGGATCCTGATTCAGTGCAAGTTGAAGGAGAAAAGCTTTCTGAAATGTGGGGCTTTTACTTTCTTCCCATAAAATCACCCACCAGCTCCCACCTTGCTTAGCTTTTAAAGTCGGTCTAGTCCAAGAGTTTGCCACACGGAGTTCTTTGCAGTGTGACAGACTAAGATTTTAATGAGAGACTGAGCATTGTTGAAAAACAATGATGGCTAAAAAGCATAAAATAATGACTTTTTTAACTTTTAAGAGCCAATTCTGACAAGAAAGCATTTGAATGTGGGTTCATGCAGCGTTCAACTCTTTTTAATGCATTTAGAGTACTTTAATGTAAATTTAATTTATTTAATGTAAAAATACCTTTGTACTTGAAGATTTGGTCAGCGCATGGCTCTATCACTTCATTGTTGATGGTGACCCCGGGATATCTGGCTTGTACTTTTGAGAGGATCAGCAGGTCAATCTCACCTAGGGAAGCAGGCAACATGAAAGACAAGATGAAAGCAAAGCTCAGGCAAACATTATCTCCCATCATCATCACATCCCCAGTTTTGAAGACTGATGCCTGCCATTCATGTACAGAGAATGTACCACACGGGTACACGTAGCTGCTTTGTATTCCCAGCTGATTGCCGCTGAGGGTTTAGCTCTAGGGTTGGAGAAAAATTTAAACATCAATCCCAACTATTTTCATTCCTCCTCTCTGACTACCACCATCAGCGCCAAGGGAAAACCAGACACAGTCAAGTGTGTGGCTTGACCTCATATTTTCTGGACATGGCCTAACCTCCCGGGGAAGATGCAAAATGACTCTGACGGTCCCAGTTCTGACAGTCCCAAGTCACCAATGAACCTGGCAGGATTTCTTAGCAGTCAGTAAAAGCATTTTTGGCCAAGCATCTCACTGGTTACCAGGTCATGTGGGTGAAGGAGAAGAGAATACGTGTTTACACTAGAATCAGAAACAACATTCACGTCTGTTTGTCTTCGGTGTCCTGTGACTTTTTCCATAAGTATGATCAATAGTGGACGTACCATTTATGTTTATCTAACCCCTGTTTACAGAATACCCCAGAGCTGACCAAACTTTCTTTGTGAGGAATAGTTCTCTCTGGATACTGTCCAGGCTAGCTGCAATTATTTTACCGATGGAAGTATCGATACATCCAATATTTCAAAATTTAAAAAGAGCTACCGTCACTCTTGGACACCTTTCCCCATCCACAATATAGGAAGCTCAGGGAGACGATGCTCGTGACTGAGGCATGGGTCCGGGGACAACATTACACTGGCTTGCTTAGGTTTCTTAGGACTCACTTCTGCTTATTGTGCTTGAATAAATTTTAGGTGGAAAAAATAATAGAAGAATAAATTAAGGGAGAAAGAGTGAAGCAGAGGGTAACTGTGGTGAATAATAGACCCAGGGGTCATGTTACAGACAAATAGTGAGCTTTGTCCTGGAAGATGTACTTGTGCTTGCTCACAACAAGCCTTGTAACATTCCCTACAAATGAGCAAAATTACGCACTCAACAGAAGATCACGCAGCGAGCCCTGATGGCCAGACAAGTTCTTGCTGAGGGTCTGTGGAGGGAGTGCTCCCATCGTATTTGCACGGCCTCTGCCGGTCCTCATGCTTTGTAGTGCCCCTGGGTTCCCACCACTTCCACATTATCTCCATCATATGGAAGATTTGAAGTATAAAAGGAAAATATTGGGGGTTAAATAGCCATAATGTGCACCCCAGAGCTCAACCCAGCACACCAGGTCCTCCCCCGGGAGGGTCCTTTGCCCTGCAGAGAGCTCTGCCTGCTTCTGGCCCCAGCACACATCACCCCCAGGCAAAATCAGGCACCCCCCCAGGTCTCACCTGCTCATTAACACCCTGAGAATTTAACATAAAAAGTAAGGAAGAGTTCAATTTTTTCAGACTTACATGTCTTTCTTAAAGCAACTAATAACACCAAAATTTACATGGCATCTGTGCAAGCGTGTTCTTTGAGGAAGGGAAATTAAATTTCTGAAGGAGAAGAAATAGCTGCAGCTTTGCTATCACTGCGAACGCTGTATTTTGTTGAAAAATCAGAGCAAAGTCAGTTATCTGCAGGCTGCCGTGGTAAAATCTGGGAACACAGAACCTTACTGAATTACTGCAATATTTTTGATTTTTGGTTCCTTTACCAACTTTTTGTAAAATGGATTAGCCTTTCTGAAAGGTTGCGCAGGTCCTGATAAAAAAAATTTGAATTTTTGCATTTCCATATGTGGATAGACTAATATATTTCCTTCCACTCTTCTGTGGCCAAACCACCCTTGTATTGTTTTTAACAAAAAACCTCCACCCCTTCGATTCATAATTTAATCCACAGCCTTAATTGACTTCAGTTAGCTCTTTTATATGCAAACAAGTGTCCTGAGGCATTTTACAGTCAAATCTGTGGCAGCTTGCATTATCAACAATTTGGCAATTAGGCTATCCGCATTATTTAAACTCTCCAACACAATTACCTTTTAAAGGCTACCGCTATGTTCACCATTAAGTTTCTAATTAAACATTTTACGTAACGGGATAGTTTATAAGCACAGTTGCTACTTTATAGCAGCGCTGACGACTTTTATGGTTTTTAAAGGTGCGGAGCGCTGCGCGCCGGAGCGGGAAGTTAATAAGGCAGCGGCTGCAGGCGAAGGCAGGCGCCGTGGGCGGGGGGGTGGAACGGGACGCGGTGCCGCGCCGCGCCGCGCGCCTCCCGTAGGCGGCAGCGCCGAGAGGAAACGCCCCCCGCCGGCGCTCCCGCCCTGCCCCGCGCAGGGGCAGGCGGCGCCGGGGCGGCGGCTCCGTCGCGGCCCTCCGGCCCCGGGGTTAGCGGGGGGGTGTGGGAAGCCGCTGCCTCCTGACCCCCCAAGGACCCGCGGCGGGAACGAGCCAGCAAGGAGTGGGGGTTGGGTGGCCTTGGAGGTTTTTTTAACGTCACAAATTGGGTTTTGCCTGCGCATTATTGGTTGGGTATCCGTCATGCTAAACTGGGGGGTCCCTGGTTAGGGGATTAAGTACCTCACCAAGTAAAGTGTTCCTGTTTAAAGCAACCTTTTGGGGGGAGAAGAATGGTTTCCTTTGTTTGGAGAGCAATGTTCCTACTCTGTCACACTGGCTGTTTTATAACTAACACACACCATTTACATACAATTATTTAAACTTATTAGGAGAGATCGACAAAGTGGAGATTAGTCTTTGGAGATGGTATGACTAAAACATTTAAACCAAATTAGCTGTTCATATAAAATTTAAGTTTGATCACTTAATGGGCAGAGCGGAATTAGAAAACATAGGCTTTAATTATGGGGGAACTTAAGCAAGGATTTAATGAGAAGCCACTTGATACTATTGGTATTGTTTTTCCACCCAGCTAACTTCAGAGAAAAGACTTGCTCTGATTTCTTCTGGAGCTTGTGTTCAGCTCCACTGTTTCGGGGGACAGTAGCTCCAGGAGGGTCCTGTGCATTGACTGTGGTCAGCACGTACCTACGGGCAAAGCAGAGGTCGGCCAAGGCTGTCACGTAGCTGGGCAGGAGGCAGCAATGACGGGGAGTTGCCACATCAGTAAATAGCTACCGAGGACAGTAACTGCAATGCAAGTAAAACTTTAATATTCTGAGGAATCTAAGACGTTACGGTGCTTTTTTTGCATAGAAACACTATGGGGCGGTTCAAGGCTCTCTCTGCCCTCTAGAGTGAGGTTGTAGGATGTCTCTCCTGTGGAGGACATATGAGGCTTGAGGTAGGGAGGCACAAGCTGTTTTCAGACAATGTGGCCCCACACCAGCTAACAGCATCTGTCCCCTGGAGCTGACTTTTCAAGAAAAGTTATTTTCCACTCCACTCCTTTCTGCAATTTGTAATCCTCTATTCTTAAAAAAAAAAAGGAAAAGCATAAGCAGTACGGAAGTCCATAGCATACCTGCTCCACCACCGACGCTTAGAATGTTGATTGTAGACTTCCCACCTCCAATACTGAAAAACATTATTTATAAATTTTAGGAGAGCTACCCAGTAGAGAGGGATACATCCATTTTGTGAAGCACTGGAGATCCCATGAAGACTAAAATCTGTAGGACAAAATTGAATGCAACGTGCACACATACAGGCATGCCTATGAGGCGGGGTCACATTCAGAACTCTGCTCTTTGGAGGTTCGCGATTTCCAGTTGTTTTGGCAATTTGTAGAGAAGTTCTGCTTTTCTTATGAGTGCATACAAGCAGAAGCAGGTCCATGCCTTCTTATGCCTGTGCTTCAAGGACCAGAGATCTTCCTAGAGCTGGACCAGCAGTTCAAGTATTATTCAAAAAAAAAAAAAAGAAAAAAAAAAAGTTTTGCATTTTGCAAAATGAGGAGGAAGAGGGAGAGTGCAATACACTTAAAATCCCTTAGGGAGGCTTTGGCAGAGCCATAAGACCTTGGGTCCAGAGAAGGGCCTCCCCAGAGCCAGGATTTGACCCCAGCTGCCTGCTGCCCAAGCCAGCTCACAAAGAGAGGGGTCCAGTGAGAAACACACACCAGCAGGCAAAGCAGGATTTTAAAAGATGCTTTCAACTAAATTTAATGTTAGAACCTAATATCTGTTATTGCATTTTAGAGCTGATTCAGGGTAAGCTCTATTTGCACGCAAGAAAACAATTCAGCCCTATCTCTCCCTGCTAGGCAGGCTCTGTCGCAAAGAGCATCCATTCAACAACGTGTGTAAATGAAATCTCCAGCCAAGCCCTATCAGAGACCCACAGATGGGGCCAGTTATCCGAGCCCAGCCGACCCATACCCGCCACGGGACCACGCCACCAGGCTGTCCTTCAGCTGGATGTGGCCACCACCATGTTACCTCGCTATTGCGGCCGGCAGCTGCCTCTCCACGAACTCCCGCATGCACTGGTGCTCGGTCGAATTCGCCAGGAAGAGGCGAAAGGACTGGAGGTATCTGTCAGGGTTGGTGAGCAAGCTCCTCATGGGTGATGCCATGTTGGGGGTCGGAAGGTTGCAGGAGGTGGCAGGTTGTTCCCCGCAGCTCTTCTTTCAGACCTAGAGAAGAAATAACGCCGGAGAGGTAAAAACCAGCAGGCACCTGGACTTTGCTCCGCATCCTCAGCCCTGCTACTGCACCTTAGAGCATGTAAAAAAGTCTTACGCATTTTTGCACTAGAAGCTGTAAATCAGGTTCGAGCAGCAAAGGGTAATATATCATCTTTAACCTGTGCAGAGGAAATGCCAGCATTTTTTAACTCTGCTGACACAGGGCTCTGTTAAAACCCAGTAAAATGGTCTTTAGACGGTTCTTAAATAAAAGAAAAATTTCCCTATTTCTTGAAGGCATGGAGATGCTCCAAAGACTTGGTCTGGATTAGAAGAAAGTGCAACACACATCTCCAGAGATGCTGGCAGATGTCTCTATCTGGTTTTTTTTAATCTTTTGATGTTCTTAAAGGGAATGCTGATGGTGGGGTGAAAACAATAAAAACCTTATAAATGCACTCTTTATTTTTCTACTTCCTCTGAAGATAATGGTATGATTCCCATGAGAAAAGTAGTTAATTCTTGAAAGCCACGTGATTTACTGGAGTGGATGTTGTGCTAAACCCAGCTTACACAGAGTCGGGAGAGGGGGAGGCAGAATGTGCTACTGCAAAACGTCGGGCAGTACCTTGAAATATGCACAGAGGTGTTCATCCCCTCTTAAATTGCATTTTAAGTCCTTCATGTCTTGTCCTAACTGGCAAGGAGAAAGAGCTCCTCTTCCTTCTCGCAGGTCCCAGGCTTAAGGACCACACCGCATCTCTTACCATCAGATCTGATTTCCCACAGAGGTTACATCCCAGCCACCTCACGTTATTTTTATCGCTCCCTTTGGACTGTCTCCACCAAGCCCTGTTGTTGTTGAAGTGCAGCAGCCAAGAGCAAAAGCCTCCCACCCACTGAGGTCCACAGAGCAGCTGGGACAGCTTCCCGTGCCCCACCGAGAGCCCGCACCTCTTGCCTTCGCTCACCAGCATGGCCACTGAAATACAAGCCACTGGCTTTGGGTGAGGATTCTTTCCAAACTACTTCTCTTGTCCCCTTGAATAATTATTCTGTCCTCTGTTGTGCCCCGAGTCCCTCCCAGCTGCACACAATATCGGTCTTGTCCCTCCTCAAATCACGAACGGAAACACGAAAGAGTAGTGGGCTCAGGCTCATACCCATCATTGCCTCCCTTTCTGGCAGTGAACTGCTGATAACTTTTCTAAGTGTGCAACCAGTTTTCCACCCACCCAATAGCCATCTCATCGAGGCCACGTCTTTCTCACTTGCTTACGAGGAAGCCACACAAGATGGTGCTAACTCTAAGGCCTCTGTGTTGGAATGTCTCCTTCTCCCATGTACGCCGGGACTGTTACACCTCTGGCAGAAGCATGGGCTGGGCACAATTTCTCCCTGACACCTCCACATTGCCTGGCCATCCCCTCTTCTCTTTCTGGTGCTCACTCCTCCCCAAAGGATGATTTTGAGGAACAGCCGTCACGCTGAACAGCTGTAGTTCCCCGGCTCTTCCTCCCCCTCCTGCCCCCTTTTCAATGACAACGTGAGCTGCTTGGCTTTGCCCACCTTCCCTTGCTGCTCATGCAAAGACAACGCCCAACTTGTGGCACGTTTTGGTTTTGCATCCCATAAACCACATCTCTACACACCCCAAAGGTTCCCACAGGCAGACACGTAGCGAAGGCTGGTGGTGATGCACCTCCTCCAGCGCATGCTGCTGCCAGAGCCGTTAAGTCAATTAGCAACACCTGTTAATTGCTGCCCTTGAGGCAGTTCCAAAGACCAGCAGCAACCTCCGGAGCAGGACCCGAAGTGTGATTTTCCACCCATCCCACCGCCGAGGCAGATCTGGCTTTCGGCACGCAGCCGGTGCCCCACCCTCTCCGGCAGCAAGGGTGCTCTCGAGGGAAACGCCAGCAAACCGGAGTACGTCAAACAGCAGCAGTGATGAAGAGGGGCTGGTAACAAGCAGGCAGGAGACCTTTAAAAACTTTGCCGGCTCCCAGATGCCCACGAGGGCTGACCAGAGCACCATGAGAAGGCGACGGCCCCCCGGCCACAGAGCTCGCCCCCCGGCCGCCCGCTCCGGGGAGCGTGCTGGGGCTAGCTAACGGAGGCAGTCTGGCCCGCGCGTCGGACAGACGGACCGACGGACCGCAGCCGAATCGACCCTGTGAGGTGGAGGACGACGGCTCGGGTTCGCAGGGCGGCATCTGACACCCCCGCTGCCCACCCGTCTCAGCCGCCACGCGTGCCGTCGGGCGGGCACACCCACACCCCCAGATCCTTTTCCCAGGCGACCGGCACTCAAATCCCTAGCAAAATCTGAATTAACCTGGGGAAACCAAGTACAGATTTTGCCAGAGAGAATACGGAAGCAAACACCTGGAGGCACATCGGGTGAGAATCACTCACCGCTAACCCACCCTGGAAATAAAGTGGTATATTCCTTGTTCACCCATTCCTCTGTTCTGCCCAACTCCGCGCTTTTTTCTTTAAGCGCATGAAGAGGCTTTGCCATTTGCCACTAACATATTTTACTACTTTCAATTTTGAAAACATATTTTGCAGCTAATAAAAGGAGATTTAGATAATCGACCTTCTTTCTGTGCTTCCCTCTACTTCCCGTGATTTAATTTACCCACGTCCCCGGCTCGGCAGTCTCTAATGAGCAGCTGAGATTCATTTCCATGTTAGGTGCAGTTCAAGGAATTTGTGTCATTTATTTCATTACGCTTTTGGCTGTTTGAATTTGCCCCATTTATTTCATTATGTGTTTTCCTGTTTGAATTGCGGCCAGTTAACTTTAGAAATGAGTAAAGAGAAGGAAGAAAAGGATTTTTTTCTGAATCAGGCTGACTGACAGAAAATTTTGCATAATAATGTTCACTTGGGCATGCCCCCTGCAGCGACGATCCGTATTTATACGTACCTCCCTAAAAAGATTGAGGAGTTTCAAAGACGGATTCTGTGTTTACGCTGCGGTTGCTTGATCCTCCCCCGGTTTGCACCAGCGCCAGCAGAATTAAACCTCCTTTAAACTCACCGTAAAACGCTTTAGACCTTCCCCGTGAAGGCAGAGAACAAAGCGAGCGTGCCCGTAAACTGTTTGCAGCAGGAGCCTGGTCTTATTAGCACAGGATTAGGTCTTGCCAACGCCGGCAAAACCGGGTCCCTCTCGGCCGAGCTTAACGCGACCTGCTAAGCTCGCGCGGTCTCGCGGGCAGCCGTACTCACGTGAGAGCGGCCCGTGCCTCCGCGGGACGCGCTGCCGGCCGGACGCCGCCCCGGGCTGGCGCCGTGGCGGCACGGAGGAGGTTTTGCTGCCCGAGAAAGGAGCGGGAGCGGTAACGCGGCGCGGAGGCAGCCGCCGGCGGGCGCGGCGGAGGCGGGCTGAACCCTGCCCGCCGCGTCCGGCCGGCAGCCGCCGCGTGCTCCGTACCCAGCGCGGCCACCAGCGCGCTGGGAGCTTCTAGACGCGGAGCTCCATCGAGGGGTTAGTTCGAGTCCGGAGACAAAAATAAAGCCCTGCCACTGGTGTGTAAGGAATGCGACTCTTGACAGATTGGAAATAGTTGTCTCGGGGTGTGGCACGTGGCAACACACAGTGTTACTTACAGTTTGCCTGTAGAAGCCTACTGTTACACATTACTTTGCTTTTTAGCTGGTTTTCTTGCCAGCAGCTGAGATTTTGCTTACTTTCCAGGGCTTAAGCAATGAGAAGCATTTTCCAGATTATGTGCACCCTTCACATCCCTGTTAGGACCGGTTTTATCCCAGGAAACATAAGCATGGAAAAAAGCACTGACCCATGTCTGCTATCACACTGTGGTTTGGTGTTCAGAGCCTTAATAAAACATTTGCCCTATGTGTGCCTGAAATTATTCATTGTTCCTTCATTTTCAGTGAAAAATAATTTTTTGAAGTTAAATGAACAAGTTTTCCTTCTGGACTTACATGGAGAAATGAACTGTGCATGGAGAAAATAACTGTACACATTGTGAAAGTCATATAAAATAATGCCAGTAATACTGATAATCATGCTTTCAAAGGCACATTTACAGGAAAAATGGCTGTAGTTTGACATTCAGCCGAAAGTCTACTGAAATAAAGATTTCATATCAACAGTTAAAATTGTTCAGCTAGAACAATGACTGTGTGGGAAGGCAACATGCGCTGCATTTTCTTCTCTCCATACACAGCACCATTTCCAAACCACTTGGAGGGAAGGAGGTACAAAGTCCTTCGCCAAGGATCGAACCGAGAGCTGTGGGGCCATGGTGTTTTTGTACCTTCTGCTGGTCTCAAGCCATGCAGGAGGGCCAAGCAGCCCCACAACTGTTTTGCCCTTTTCAAATTGGCAACCACGACTTTATTTGCAAGAGGCATTTTAAGGAAAATGAAACCCCAGCTCCAATGTCAGCCAGCCACAAACCGAGCCAGCTTCTCACGGCTTGAGGAGTCCCAGCGAACACTATTTCTGCAGCAACGGCTCCCACACAGGCTGTGGGTGCAAACCCTGCTGCAATGCCGTGCAAAGCCCTGTCCTGGCGCCGTACCGGCGATAAGCACTGCTGTTCAAACATAGCTGAACAGCAAGGTCAGTGGTGTTTTCCTAGTTTTCTTTGCACTTCGGGAAATCTGGATTAATTGGCATCACCAGAGCTGTGCAAGTTGGTCAAAAGAAAATAAACTCAGTGCATCTGGCGCATGCTTTCTCCCTCTGCAATCCACTAAAAATGGGGTTTCCAAGTGCCTGTTGCCATTTAATATGAAAGCCTATGTTTAGAGTGCCAAAATTAAAATTATATGCATCTGGTGCCTTTAAGTGCTTTATGAAAATAAAAGATGCTGCTGTTAATTTTCTTCTTTAATTTCCCCTGGAGACACATTCTGCGAGCTTTAAGCCAAATCCCAGCCATTTTGGTTCAACGTGGGCTCAGTGCTGCCCTGGCGCAGGGTAATTTGGGAGGGGGGATGCTGTACCATTGCCTAGACCTTACTTGCCTTTCCCCCAGCGCCTTCCCTTCCTCACGCTGTCTCTGTGATGTGCTGCAGAGGCACCTGGGCCCAGGGCAGGGCTGTGCTGAGCCGGAGGCTAAAGCCAGCAGAGAAGGGCAGGAGCCAGGACAGAGGTTGGCATCACTCCGCAAAATGAAATCCTGCAGAGAAGCTGGTCATACCAACCCTCAGGCAGACTTACGGTTTTCTTCATTATCGTGGTTTTACACTAACACCAATATTTAGAAAAGAAAAAAATCACCTGCCTGTGCCATTTTACCACGTGTCCTCCGTTGCATAGCACTGTCCCAGCGGGCAGGAGGCCAAGTTATTGAAAGGAGATCCCACAAACCTTGAAGGCATCAATATTCGGGAAGTAATAGCTATTGCACATTGAACATCTCTCTGTCATGACAGCTCAGGGGACAGTTCACAACTCTGTAGATACTTGGCCGAGTGATGTGGTATAATATTAAAAAACAAAGCTGTGAGTAAGAGGAGTCCTCCCAGAAACCTGGCAAGGACCCGAGTGGTTGTCACTGGCCCCTTAGGCGAGGCGAGAGCTGGGAACAGTCAACATCTGCAGATTGTTTCCTTCTCTGGAGTACGTCTGCGTGGGTTTTGGCCGAAAATTTGTACTCTGGGAAGGAGGAGAAAGGAGTTAACTGTTACGGTCTGGGTCCAAGTGAGTCATTATCATTTCTTCTCTCAGGGCTGCTGGGAGTGGTGCTGGGAGCCAGCCCTCGCTGAAGGAGGAAAGGTGCAGGGGAACGTGCCCACCATGTGCTCCCATGGCCACCGCCAGCCGTGCCCAGCAGCAGCGCAGGGTTTCCCACAGGTTGTGCTGATCCACAAGCTCCAACAGCCTCGTCAGGCCCATGGCAGAAGTGGGAATAGCTGCACAGAAGTATCCACTGAAGATTTAGAAGAGCTGTGATAACTGGTTAATCAAGTGGTGCCTTCAGAGATGAAAAGTGCTATCCAAGTTAAGAAAAAACCTGGGTACAGGCAAGGGCATTGGGACTGACTGCTGGTTGCATGCGTAAAGACCGGCGGTTTCAGAGGTAATGCTGATTTTATCTTGGAAGGGACAGGAGTGCCAGAATAGAGCACTGGTAGCGTACATGGCTGCAGTGACCCTCACCTGGGCGAAGATCCATCCTTTTGCAGCAGAGACTGAAGCCTGGAGTCACAGCTGAGCAAAGCTGAGCTTGGCAGCAAGCAGGGGGTGGATCCACGTGCAACGTCCTGCCTGCATTAAAAAAAACTGAGAGTCCAAAGTACGTGGGTCATATGTAGGAAACTGTATTTTCAAGAGGAAGAAGGAGTAGGAAAGGCTGGGCAGGAAAGACCTGATTTCTATCCTGTCACCAGACTCCAAAGAATCTGTAGATGGACCAAATACCCGAGCCCAGAGATCCAGGAGTTTATTGGGCTTACCTCTGGATCTGATTTAATCACCCCAGCCAGCCTGATAAAAGCAGAAGCTAGACGTTGCTTAATGTCTAAAGAATTATTTCTGCTGTCTTCTAATAAAGCACACTGATGTAAGCTGGGGTTGATAACAAGATCGCTGCGCTGGGGTAGCAAAATCTCATTTTACAGGACAAGTGAACTGTCAGTGCCAAAGAGCAGACAGGTTATTGCTCATGCTCCTCCAAGGTTGCTTTTATTAAAATGGAAATTTCGAAAGCTTTGCATGCACGTACACGTGGCCACAGGAGCAGACATCCCCTCGAGCGGGAGAGGGCCAGCCACAAGGCCACAGCCACCCCTTCCTCCTGCAGCTCATTAGGTACAGCCCATACAAGCCGGGGTGCCGGCGGGATCTGCAGCACAGCTGACTCTGCCCAGGGCGAAGGGGTCCATGTCTTCACAGCCCCCGTCCTCCCCATGGCTTTGGGGTGGGTTTGGCGATGCGCTCCCCCATGGCTGCACCCCGTGAATTTCCCAGCTGATTTGGGTGAGGATTTGCTCTCCCTCCTCAAATGCAGCGTAGGCATCATCACCTTAAAGCTGGACCCTGCACACTTCGGGCTGCCGCGGCTCTTCATGCAGCAGGGGCACAGCACCCCAGCCCCTCGAACCGCCGCGCCTGGTTCATCCCCGCAGGCACTCCCCACCCTGAAAACAGCAAAAATTAACACCTGGCTGCATTTTCATTTTTTGTCATCGTAATACACTGAGCGACTGCAACAGGCAGAACCTGAACCTGGCTACCAAGAACAATTTGTTCAACAAATGTGTTGCTTTATCTTCCCAAGTACTTCTGAGGAACGGATTACAATTTTTACAAATGTTTGCCTTTGTTAAAATAATTTTGCTTTTTCCCCCTCCCCAAAGTTAACTGAATCAAAGATTGTTTGTGAAATATCTCATTATGCACCACTCTCAAATTCTGGCTTGTAATTAGTGAAACAAATCAGTGCCGTATTCCCAGACTGAAAAAAAATAATTTTAGAATATTTCAATTAGTAATTTGAAACTGAAATTCTTAATTAAATTAATCTCAGAAAGAAATCAAGTTCCAAAAAATGTTGGTGAAGGATTTCATTATTGTGCCGGGGTTTGGAGGTGGTAAAGGATGGTGAACAACTTCACCGGCTGGTACTCCTTAACCAGAAAGAGCTGGTAGAAAGTGATGCTGCTAGAAATCACCCAGAGCGTACAGCTCTCATCCTGCAAAGCCACGAGGCAGCGATGGAGCAGACACGAGAGCCCCAACCTGTCACTGCCCCTGAATGATACGCAGCTCATTTTTTCCTTGGGACTTCAATCTCTGCCAAGAAACTAGTTTCTGTGCTGGAGAAGCGTGAAGGACTCTGCAAAGACCTGGCTCAGGTTATCAATGTCATGGGAAAGCAGAATTATGCCAGGGAAGAGGAGCTGGGTTTTCCTCTTTGCCGCTTTTGCTGCTGATTAGGTTTGCTACACAGGTGTGGATTTTAGCAAGCAACAATCATTCATTATAAAAGAGCAATTTTTAGGGCATTTTACCCATATATGGTAGTAATTATTTTCATTTTTCAAGATGCAGTGATACGAGGACAGAACTGACAGAAATACCCAAGCACCTATAAATGAAAAATACCACTTGGACACTTTTTTCAGAGACCGTCACATGGGGCCACCCCTGGTACCACGTTAACTCAGTGGAGCTTCAGACCCGCTTTATTAGGCTGCAACTTGATGATAAAGGCCCGAAGCGATACAGAAGTCATGCAGCTCTTAATACCTGCTCATGTTTTAAATCATTCTCCGTTGTAACAGCAATAGTCTGTTACTCATTCTGAAAGAAAGGCTCCCGGCTCGGATCACTGTCTTTCTGATACCTACACGATATCCACTTGCAATCGGCACCTTCCGCGTTATTAATTTCCCCTTACCTCCTCCTCTAGCTGTTCCCTAATGAGCTCGTGCGACGAAGAGGATCTGAACAAGCCGCATTTGAAAAGCAATCAGCTGAAATTAGAAGGGCTTTCTTCTAGCCCATCTTTGGGAAGCCATCACCCCCCCGAGCACACGCACTGACGTCTGCTGTCACGCCGGCTCTGACACGGTAATGCAGGGAGCGCAGCCGCGGCGTTGCTTTGACGGCACCGCTGCCGTCGCAGCATTATTTTGACAACCGAATATTCCACTTGCAGCTCCTCGGCATGGTTCACATGCCTCCTAAATCTCTCTGCTTGAAGTGTAATATTTTTGTGCCACTCATATCTCTTCCTGTGGGAACTTATGATAAGCTTGGGAAACGGCTTAGACACACTCACTCCCCTCTGATGGCAGTAGCCGCGTACGGCTCTCGTAGTCAAAATCTTCGCATTAAGATCACTGTAACACCATGTATTAGGAACACTTCAGATGTTTGCAAGCCATCATTTGTGCCAGATCCCAGCACTTAAACTACTCAGACCTGGCAAGGAGCATCCCTTTGACAAAATCTGTTTTATCATCCGTAAGTCTCTGGGATCCTGGTCAGGATGGCAGCTGCCAGTACCAGCACAGGGGTGGCATTCCCACCCGGTGTCTGTATAGCCCAGAGTCTGTGCACCACTTTGGGCATTAAATTACTGTGGCAACCTATACATACGGAGCATCTAAAATGATCCATATGTCTTTTGAAGAGTTTCTGCTTCCCAGGACAGAGAAGGGTGTCCTGAACGTGAAGCTTCGCACCCAGCAAGCCCAGCCCTCCCATACCAGCGTTTGCCTTTGCCTTTTTTCCTTTGCCTTTTTCGTTTCCAATCCCCAAGTCTTTTGTCCCTCCTGCCAACTTCACTGCAGTGATGTTGTGTTCTCACAGGTTACTGATGAACACACATTTGATAACAGAGGGCCAGCGAGCTTCCAGACTGCCTGCGTGGGAAGCCGGCTCAGCAAAGCCAGACTTTCCCAGGGGAACCGCGTGGCCCCAGACCTCCCCCCCGGCTTTGGGCGCAGATGGGAGCAGAGGCTTGGCCACACAGTTGCTGTTTCAGTTGCTCTTCTCCCAGACTTAACAACGGGTCAAAGGTGGAGGAACAAGGAAAATAAAGATCAAATGCTCCAGCAAGCAGCACGGATGGACACGGAGGGATGCTCGCTGTGTGACCTCTGCCTCTCCAGCCCTTGATTTTCAGCAAGCACACCCAGCAGAGTATGTTTTAATGGCACCATGTAACTCCTAACCACAAAACCAACTGCATCTAGGACAACAGAAAGAGGCTGAAATTTTTGCAAAACTGAGATTCACAATGATCTCTCTTTTTTTTTAAATGCCAGATGTTATGGCCAACTACTGTCACATACAATTAGACCCTTGGACGCTGCTGTTCAGGGCAGAAAGCAAGATGGTCTGTGACCTGCCAGGTCTTCGTATGGCCATGCTGTAGCTTGGCTCCAAGCACAGCCATGCTTTAATTTATACTGCATTTTGTGCTACAGTTCAAACTCATATATTAGTTTCAGAGCTGAGCTTACTACCTACTGCCAAAAAGAGTTGCAAAGATGGAATTTCACAGTGAAATATCAACAGAATACCATTGCTTCCTTGCTAGGACTTACCAGTGCTAGGTACATGGATCATGCAAAAGCTTTTGACACAGTATTATAACATTGCTCAAGTGAAAATGTTCAAGAACTTTTCATGTATAGTGCTGTCATTTTTTTGTAAATACAACTTAATTTGGAGCCAAGAGAAGTCTTGACTGGAAAGCTCCTCCCTGCAGAGTACATTCACGTTTTTAACAAGGAACGCTGAAAAGACCTAGAAGTACTTTTACTTTCCTAGAAGTAAAAGTACTGTGGATTTCCCCCCTCCGTGAAAAGTAATTCCCAAAGAAATTACTGTTGTTTCCTCAAGCCATAAACTGAAGGTGTATTTATTTGCACTGAAATAAGACATGAAGAATTTCGTCTGAAAAGGAGTTTTTTGGACGGTGACAAGTGGGAAAAGGGGGCTGCAAGGGATTCTGCAGACAGCCTGACCGTCAGCTCGTGGCAGGGTGGACCTGGAAGGAGGCAGCTTGATGTGGCTCGCAGCCACCCGCGGTCCCCCATCGCATCCTTTGAGCTCCTTCTCCTGTCACAGCCCAAGTAATTGCCATTCCTGGAGCAGTGTCCTCGCCTTTTCACTCGCCCTCCTTATCTATTGCAATGCTTCCTGCTCTCCCTTCCCTTTCTGCCCTGCAGGCCTACAACTGTTGCTTGCAATAATTTTTTTTTATACCATTTCTATCTCTTGCCTCAATCCAGACGGTGCCATTGTAGGCAGTTTCCATGTGTCATTGCTTCTTTCAAGCATCATATCCTCCTGCAAGATACCGACACATCCAACTCAGCCTGCCCGCTCTCTCCTTTGTGCAGGCTTTATATTGCAAGTTATCTAAACTCCTAGTTGTTTTCCTGTTTAAATAAACCCAGGACCAGTTACTTTATTAGAAAGCTACATTGCCATCTTGTTATTTTGATCGCTATTCACCTCTCATCTTCCCACAGACAAAAGCCTCTGTGTTTCTTTATATATACGTGTATTCATGGTTTTATTGAGCAGGAATACTCTTTGCAATCTCTGCTCTGAAATGAGACTGCTCTGTGGATTATATCTGGTGTTTTACCTGAGTTTGGTTTTGTCTCTGCTCTGACAAACCCCTGGAGAAGATAAAGGTGGCAAAAGGACAAGTAAGTAAAGCACTTCAGGATTTGGTCCTGATGGCAGTGATAGGAGTTCACCTCCTTGCTATGCTACGGATGCTTGTTTCCCTGTTGCAGCTGCATCCAGATTGTGGGGGGACTGGGAAGGGTAGGGGAAGGTGGCAGGGAATATCTTTCTGGTTAGGATACACAAGGATGGGTATGGTACATGAAAATGCAAAGCAAACTGAAATTCATTAAAGCATAGCAGTTACGTCAAAGATAGATAGTTGAAAAAAATACACCATCTTGCTATAGTTAATGGATTTTACTAACCGTGCTGTTCAGAGCCCAGAGGAGGGAGGCCTGGGCTGTGGTCGTACCCCCCCCGCTGTGGGAAGCTTCCTGGTAACACAGGGTTAAAGCTTCAGCCTCCTGCCTCCAGGCAGGAAAATGCAAAAGTGGTCCAGCTCTGGATTTCCAGCTGCAAACATCTGCATAGCCACGGGTGAATAAAAATATGGAAACATGTGAAAATCATCAGGGCAGCTGGGGATTATTCCCCCCCCACCACCATTTCAGCCTGCAAACAATACCCCCTGATCTGATGCCCTGTTCCAGTCACTTTCTGTAACGGCCAACGTCTTATCCCAACCAGAGCTGCCTCAGCACCCGGGCACGAGCTCCACAAAGGACACTGCTACTTCGGGTGTGCCTACTAGTCCGACACCCTCTGTCAATTAACAAATTTAAGCAGAGAGTGAAGTGTCAATCAGACTTATCCCAGCATGCACAGAAAACGCGGCATCTTCTGCACCACTCTGCAGCTTTTTCCCGAGGGCAGGTCCCACCCTCAGGAACACGGTGTTGGGGCAGGTCTCGTGGGTCTTTTCACTTTTACCCTAGATATAGGGTAGCAGCTTTCACAGTAACCCCCGATCCAGCTGGGCTCAGAGTTCATCCCTTGCCTACCTAAATTTCCCTGAAGAATGGACTGAGAAAAATCAGACTGAGTGCTGTGGGACAGAGCCCGTGTCCATGGCTAGCACGGTAGAGGGAGAGTGGGGACAGGTTAGGGATGTGTTTTATAACAAGGAAAAAGAGAACAGCTACCATTGCCTCCTTCCAGCGGTAACAGGCTAACAAAAAACCCCAAACTACCCCTCCCCCCCCAAAAAACAACCCCTCCAAAAAACAAAACCCCAACACACCCAAAACCCCCTAAAAACTGGCTCCTCCCGAAGTAAATGACCTTAAGACCAACCAGAAAACAAGAATTTCATTTTGTGAAACGTTTGGGTTTGTTCCGTGGGGACTTAATTGCCTTTTGTTTTGCTTTTGTGCAAAAATGAAAGCATTCAGCAGAATGAAATGCACTGCAGATAAGTGTATAAACCAGGGATTAAGACACTCACTGGGGAGACAAGAACCTCTACATCAAATCTTTGATTTATTCCAGGAACTGGGCTTCTGTTAATCACCTATTTTTTGGTTCATTGGCCTAGTTGTATTTTGGGATGAATGTACTATTTTGTCACATCAGAAATGGAACATTAATAGGAATGTACCCTTAATTTGGAGGATGTTTGTACCCACTGAAAAGAAATAAATGATGCTATAATTAAGGTTGAAAAATAATTCACTCAAAAACCCTGGAACATTTACAGAATGCAGAAATGCATTGCAAATTTTCATGCTTGAAATATTCATAAATGATTTTGTGAGTCATTACAGTTACCCTGTAAAGAGTGTTTTAGGTAGCCAGCGCTTTGCTCTGGGTTTTGTGCTCATGCTCCTACGGGCTGAGGAGGTTTCTAACCTTCCATCACACCCAGCGGGTCTGGTGTGTTGACGCTGGGCTGCCCCACTTTGGAGATGGAGGCACTCCATGGGCTGGGCGGGAGCAGGGCACGGCTTTGCCAGTGCTGGGATTCCTGGGCTGAGCTGGGGAAAAGCCTGAGCTGGCTGCATTTTAAGGAAAAAGAGGGGACTGTGGCCACACCAGGAAGGTGAGGGCAGGCCCTCAGCTGTCATGGGTGTTTAATGCACTGCTGCACTGCAGTACCCAGCCCTCCCCATGGATCTGGGTTTCACACTGGGAACCATCACCAAGACATTTGCAGTATCCTTCTTTGCTGCAGTCAAACCCTTCTCTGCACCAAACCCCGCAGCACCTCCTGGGCCAGTACCATGAAGCACTGTCTCCTAGAAAGTGTTTTTCATCCATCCCCCATTTGATCTCCCTTGTGCACCAGTGCTTCCACAGCCCCTCCAGCTGCTCCCACTTCTGACATCATGGTCAGGATTTGGGGGGCCCTCGGCACACTGTGAAGAGCCAACCTGGCCTTAGGTTGGACTCTCCAAAACATCAAGACAACAAGAACTTCGCCAGCACTCTTAAAAGCTGTATCTACTGTACACAGTGGCTTTAAAAGTAGCTTAATATAATACTTTGGAGCTACCTTTTTCCAGACAGAGGTTTTACAGCATGGGAACAAGGCAGAGAAGTTGGGAAGAAGGGATTTTATTTTTTTTTTCCTTGTTATTTATTGCAATTTGCCTGAAGAATTTTCTTGCTCCAGAGCAAGGGAGGGGGATCTTTAGCAATCCTTCAAAAACAGGGGCACGTCTCCATTTCAGGTCTGTGTGGCTGAGGTCAGTACCACAAAGAGAAGGGGACCTTCCTGCAGCAAGGGAGATGCTGCTGTGCCATCCAAAGCACACACTGAGCTGCTGGGTGCTGTAGTAGCATGGTAATGCCATGAAAAGCCTTGATAAAAATATGCCTTATTCTTCCTTTGATCTGCTCTATTTAAGTTGGATGTGCCAGGTTTACTGAGAGAAGTAACCTGTCAGACACCCAAATAGTGACTGTTTAATTTTGCCAAAGTTAATGGAGAGAGTGCCCATAATTACACATGGCCTTCTGTAACTTTTCGGCTTTTGCGATGAAGTAGGAGACAGCATTACGGCACTTACGGCTATTGATTATTTAAACTAATGGACTGAGACTGATTGAATCTATTGCCACAGTCAGGGGATTCTGCATTGTGTTTCTTTCATGGACTCAATAGAAAACATCCCTCAAACTGCAGGGTGGAGAGGTGAGGACCAGAGAGCACCCAGGTCCAGGCTGCTCTGACCACAGTATTGGGGTGCAAGGAATGGGTTCTTCACCTCAATGTGGCACTGCATACAAATGTCTTGAGACCAAAGCTGCTATGTTAATCCTTGTCCCACTGGTATACTTCTCGTTTGTGGTCTAACGCAGGTTCTTCATGCGACTGTCTTGCCAAATTGCATTCAAGAGCAAGAAATGGAAAATTTAAGAAAGCACAGAAATATATGATATACAGTACATGTCTGAGGGGTGCCAAGGGAATGGCAATACGACTTTGTTCATCTAACAGACTTCAGTGCTGGGCTCCCTAGACAGCTTGCCTAGACCAAATCCAACACAGTCTGTCATATCACACAGATTTCTGAGGTAATTTCACGTTGAGCTTCAATTGGATAGCTAGTGCTAAAGGCCAAGCTCACCAGGTTTACCACTACACCTAAATTTTCTTGTCATTACCTGGATACACTAGAGCCAATCTTCAAATTATTTGTTTTTATTATGTATTCAGCCCAAATTTAGCTCCTTTTGTACCTCCTGGAGGGTGATGGGAAAGACAAGCAGCTGTTGAGCTCTGCCATTTCCCTCAACCCGGGCCAAAGCCTGGTCAGCACCTTGGCCATCCATGCACTGCCCACATATCTGGAGTCACAAAAGCCACTTTGCTTTGCACAGGTGAAAATACAATCCCCACGGGCCATTCAGGCTTCTGGGAAGAGCTTTGTGTCGTGCCATTTCCCTGCTTCAAGAGGAGACGTACAGTAAGTGCCAGACAACAGGTCTGATGGAAACTGCTCCTGTCAAGAACCTCTGCGGTTTATTATCGGATTAGAATTTTGTCTGATGAAGGCAACAATGCCAAGGTAACTGATTTGACTTGTACAACCACTGGCTTGGTGATAATATTTTTGTTACGCACTGAGAGTGATATAACATTAGCATTGTGCAGAACATATGGATTGAAAACTGCCTGGATGAATCACTCGAAACGTAGGCGAAAAAACAACGACTTCAAAATAAAGATTACCTCTAACCAGAAGGATGAATCTCCTAGCTCAGGAAAAAATATTAGGGACATAGGACAGCAATTAGGTGGTCTACCTGGTGGATGGGCTGCCTGATGCCAGGCTGATGGTTCTGAAAATAATTGTTACGCATATAATAATAGGCAAAAGCAGGCAGCAGGCAAGGGATGGCTGGACAACCTGGTGTTCATACACACAGAACACTGTTCCTGTGCTACAGGCACAGGTTATTGGGGAAAATGGTTCCAAACTTAACCTGGAAAAAAAGGAAAAAAGGCTAAAGTCTAAGCAGTTACAATAAGTGGTCTATATCGGTCTGTTGCAAACGTTATGGGTCTTTGTGTATTCTTGACCAGATACAACTTTAATGACTGCCAAGAATAAACGTGAAATTTCTGTCTTAAAAGCCCCAAATGACTTGTGCGTTTCAAAGCTCTTTTAGAAATCACACATTCAAACAACAAAAGTTTCCATCACTTACCCGTCTAACGTTGACTCGATGCACAAAGACATTTTTTTAGGATTGGAAGTGTGAGCAAATCATGTGATGCACCACGTGGCATACTTGGCCCATGAAGATTTGCTGCCACCTCTCTCCCATGGTTAAGACCAAGGTTTGTCCACCCAACAGCTCAGGCCCAAACAGGAAGACTCTTGCCCTTCTCCTCCAGCAAGATCAGGTTCCTTCCATGGCGGACTCCTCATGCGGGCAGTGCTGTGGAAGGTTTCAAGCTTTATGTTGTTCCCCTGAGGGTCTGGTCACATCTACTTCCTCCCCTGGTTCCACATTATGTCAAAAGTACATTTATAAAGAATGAGCAATTATTTAATGGACTAACTAACTAGACTGTCCAACAGGTTGTTTAGAAATGTTATCATTCTCTATATGCAATGACAATTGGGTCAGTCACATGCTTATAATATCTCTTAACCATTTAACAAGATGTAAATCAGTTAGACAACAGGACTGGGGGAATGTGCCCAGCATGGCCAAGACCCCCGGACTCCCATCGCATGCTCGTGTCTGGGGATGTTTGTGGTGCAGGGGGTATCAGCTTCTCTGCTGCTGCTACTCTAGATGGACAAAGGTGTCCCACAGTTCTCATGGCAGCACCCTGAGGATGACTCAGCTGTCCCCAGGCACCTTGAAGAGCCCATGACATGTGCGAGGCCACCTCACAGCTTCCCTTGCCACTTCTCTTGCAGGCGCAGCTGGTGGCTTGGTCACTTGCCCCTCAAGGAGCTGCTGTAGCTCAAAGACATAATTCATGCCCGTTTCATTACAATAAAAGGATGACTGATGAAAAATGATCTTTGCTATGTTTTGCTGTTCTCTGCAGGTGGGAAGCATGGCTGCCCATCAGCAATGCAATGCTGACCTCTGCTGCCTGAAACCAAAAATGTGAAAAACTACCTGCAACAGCATCAGCTGGGTCTGGTGGCTTTGACAGAGCAGCTCTAACACCACCCAGGTGTAATATGATTTCCATGGGTGAGCACAGGTTTGTAACTTCAGACCCACAAGCCAGATCTTGAGGAGATGCTATAAAAGCCAACCAGGTTACAAGTCGTGGCCAAACCCTTTCCCGATGGTGATGCCAGGGGCTTGGCTGCCTCCCATGGCAGGGAGAGCTGGGGTCGGCATCCCCATGGCTGGCAGCTGCTGCTGACATGCCCACCCCATCCAGCATGGTGGGTCTTACAAGAGCCCCAGTGAGTGGGCGTGCAGCCAGACATCAGCTCAGCTGCCTCCACCATCTTCTTCAATGTTTTGCTCTGCAAATCTGTCAGGAACCTGTTGGAAAGAGGATGCTACAGAGCCAGAAGTGGTGGTTCAGCTGCTCAGGCAGAACTCTGGATTTTCATATTTAGAAAAGTTTAGCTTGTCAAAACATAATTATGAAAATACAGGTTATTCCTCTTAAGTATACTTGGGATCCAGCAATGAACAGCACTGAAAGGAGCACCAGACCCTGAGGCATTTTCTAGGGTCTTCCTCAAGGGTCAGTCACACTGCTTAATATTCCCATTAGTGATCTTGGCAGAAAATGAAGTGTGTCGTGATAAAAATGTGCTGATGCCACAAACCCAGGGGACACCTTCAATATAGAGATGGGATATGACACTGAGACAAATGGAAGCCTCTGAGAGCTGAAAATACAATTTGGGATGGCATTAGGTGACAAGCAAGGCACTGCTCCGCTGCAGCATGAGATGGGTCTGTGGTGCCACAGTAATACAACCAGGTGAAAAAAGCAAGTGCACTCCTAAGATATATCAGCCAGTAGATGTACTTCCCATGGAGACAGGGAAGCAATGTAGTCAGTTCGGAATTATCTGAGGGCTTCGGTTTAACTGACCTGGGTCACAGAGGAGCTTTGCTGCAGATGCTGAGACACTGACGTGTCCCCCCCAGGCAGGCTGGGTTTGCTGCCCCAAGCACTGTGTGACTGCACAGGGCCACATCACCTCCAGAAACTGCTCCTGAAGCATTTCCACGGGGTTTCTCAACTCAAGTTAATTCCTACTGCAGTCCCCCAGGTCTCCCCTGAGCTCATTACGATGGATGCAGTGTACAGGCTTCAGTCCATTTTATCTGTGCTGCTCCCTGTACTCTGCTGGTTTTGTGCAATTTGTCGAACGTGCAGTGCCTGGCCTGACTGCAAGCTCTTTTGTAAGGGCTCGGGGGCAAAAAGTTAATGCAAGCAGCTCGCTCCTGCTTTCCTTGCAGGGAAAATTGAGAGCAGCTCTGCAGCCTCCCAGGCACTCACCTCCCCCAAGGACCTGGAGAACCATCCTGCTTCTTGCAGCTACAGACACTTTTGCCGGTTAGAGAATAAAGAACTAAGATGGGGTAGATGTTTCTGGATTCAGATCCACCAAATTTGGCACCTCTTGGAGGAAGAAGAGAGAAGCAAAAGGTTCAGGGGAGGTAAAACCAGAGCAATTTCATTACGAACTGATTGCAATCCTGCCAAGCTCTCTTCTGCATCTGCCACACACTGATTACAGCTGCAGTGAGAACCGCTGAGGGCTTTTTGCTAGAAAAACTCTTTGCATTCACATACAACACAGAAAACTTTCAACTTGCTACCAGCTGGTGTACAGGCGATACAGAAGAGGAGCAAGACACGTGTCACTCCTGAGCAGGCAGCATGTAAAGGGAAAGCTCATGTGTTAATGCAACACCCTTGGGGAGGTTTTTGCCATCAGTCGTGTCTTCTGGTATCTGCGTAAGATGTTTTATTACTGCTGCTGATCTGCAGCTGGGCAAACAGGGACACAAAGGAGTCAAGTGACTGACTCGTACAGGGAACAGGAAGAGTCAGGGGCTCAGCAAATGGTTGCTGACTCCTCGGCACAGGGACAAACCCAACAGCACTCCACCCTGAGCAAGTTCTGGCTGAAGGATACGCCGTGTAACCGTCTGCCACTCCTAATCAGAGGGAGAATTATGTGTGTTTGTGGTCAAGGTGGACTATCCTGGGATGTGCATTTCTTAGTCGTTGTCACAAGGTCTAATTTATCTTTCGTAATTAGTTTCTGTGCCTCGGAGCACTGAAGCGCAAATAGGCATTTAACATTGATCTATTGCAGCACTTCCCTAGGTAAAAAGATGGCTCTGGTGTTGGCTGATGCTGATGCATCAGTGTCTCTTACGATCAGAGGAATCACTCAAGCATCAGCTCAGCCACAAGCCAAAAAGCATGTCTAAGCTTTTAAAAGCAAACTCAGGGAACATGTCTTCTCCGACCTCCTCATGCTCTGGAAGACAACAGCACCATTTCCCTCCTCCTGCTCCAAGGCACAAGCCCAAAGTGCTCCCAAGGGCGAGATCACATCAAAGAGAAACACAGAAGCTGGAAGACTAAGGCCAGCAGAAATATCCTTTGCTTTTTTGAACCTCACGAGCCCTTAGGTTCAGGTTTTACAGCCACTACACAACCTGCATGGCCAGCTCAGGACCACAGTCCGCCCTAATTAACCTGTTGCCAGTTTTCAAGCAATTACATGTGATTAATGATTTTCTTTTTGGCTGCAAGAATGTAGTGTCACAAGTCTAGGAGGAAGGATATATAATAAATCTGTCAAGTGAGGAATACAGCGATGGGAACCACAGACTGGAAAATGTGGTGCAGGAACCCCGAGCCCAGATAGCTCCACCTCGGTTGTGGGGCTGGCTTTGGTGCAAAAGCTGGAGGAAACTTTAAGTGAAGAGTTTGAAATGGAAACCAAGGTGTAACACACCACGGGGTCCTCAGGCATGGCACAGGTCATTTTGGATGAGCTCTTCTATGGGAAGATTATTTACCTATTTACTTAGATTGAAAAAATGCCACCGTGCTAATCTTCCCTGTCTTTAAATAAGGAGTGGATAAGGTGCCACATGGGGCATAATTATTTCAACAGGAGAGCCAGTTGGAAATTACAAGGTGGGTGAGGAAATGGCTAAAAGGGAGATGCTAGATGGTGTTTTGAAAAGGCAACGTCAAACCAAAGAAAATTTACTGTGGAATATCTATGGACTAATCACAGATAGTAATTTCATTAAGAGTCTTAACAAAAATGACAGAAACATGAAATATGTTAATGACAAAAAGCTGCGGTTTATCACCACTACCAACAGGGACAGGGATGCTGTAAAAAAAAACCCAAACAGCTGATTTTGAAGACTTTGGTAACAGAATCCACCAGCAATTCATTGCAGCAGCAGCAACGGCCCCGAACAGGAGCATCCGTTCTAACCCGAGCTTGTCGATGGGACTGCCAGGGAAAGAAAGATGCACATATGCTGTTTTAGCCCCAGCATACAGAACAGATGCAGACATACAATTTTCCTTCTATTTTCTTTAGAAGGAAACTATATTAAGAGGTTCATTGAAAAGAATGGATGTAATAGTTGCTAACCTACATGGAACAGAAGCAGAAATAATAATTTAAAAAAGCATTATTATACACTAAGTAGAGTGGAATATAAAATATCCATTAATTTAGAAATAAATTATAGACACTAAAACCTGTTAGAGCTAGTGTAGTTTTTCACTTAATTAAATGTGTTATTATTATTTGGTAGGGAAGTACTTTATTCTGTGATACCTAATTATTTCTTTGAAAAAGTTGCATGTTCATCTTTATAACTGTGAAATTAAAAATAGGCTGTAAAATCTCACTTTGATTGAGAGACTCTTCCAGAATATGGAAAGAAATATTAATTCAGTGCCCACCACATGGTGGATACACTAGCCTGGATACACTGGCTCTTCCTCAACCATATTTAACAAAGTGCAATTTAAAAAACTGTTCCTTCCTGCCACAGGGGATAGGAAGCATTAACTACCTGCAGTGCTCAAAAAGTATCCCAATTCTTTGTCTGAGGTATGAAACTGGGCTGCACAAATTCAAAGTGTCTAATTTTATCATGACCCAAAAAATATGTAGCAATTGGAAAATAATTTCTCCCCAGCTATTAGCTCCATTGTCCTCATTAAATAACTTTTCATTTGCTGGTTAGACTGGAGATGGAGAGAACTTTTAGTTGCTATTCATGATCACGTTACTGAATCATTTTATAGCAGTGGACAAATTGCAGTGGCCAACATTTAAAATTTGGGTATTTCAGTTTATCAACTTAAATCCTAATTTTCAGGCACATTTTCTTTTTTTAAGGCTGCAAAAATACTCACTGGCATCTGTGAAAATCAGATCACTAGTATAAGTTCCTAAAATAGAAGTACGAACTAGGTAGCTAATGTTGGGTGCCCTCTTTTGGAGATGGCCTCACACTTTTGGCTACCTAGAACCAGTTCTAATTGCAGTTCAACAGGAGCTCCTGGTTTTATAAAAGAACTGACACATCATAAACATATGATTTAAAAAATCTTCTTATCAATTCTTCTGACTTTCTTCCTCTCCTTGCATTTGTTTTAGTCTGACACCCTCTGCTTCATTTGAACTTTCACACTTTTCCCCCCTCTCTTTGGCACTTTCTTTCTCAAGATCTCCAAAGCACAGGGAAAAGCAGTAAAAAGTTGTCGCAGTTGGACTTCCAAGCCTGTGTGTATAAAGAGAGTCACAATTAGACAAAACCAACTGAGGGTCTGGTGAATTGATGAATAAAACATGCTTTGATAAAAGAATCTGCCTAAGTGCAAAGTATCATTATAACGTAACTTGGGTAGAAAAAGGCTTCTTTCCTCAGTTGAAATTTCTCAGAGCCAGAAGAGCATTTTCAGACTACTATTACTGACATAACCATCAAGGTGTTCAGCAAAGTAGTTATCCACCTCAAAAATACAAGTTATCAAATAAAACTCAGTTTCCAAGTATTTCAATTTCTCAGCTGCAAATTCAAAGGGAAGCGGATGCCTAGGAGCCTTATTATCATTTGAGGAGTTATTAAAGAATAGAAATCATCAAGAGAGAGCATGATAGCAGATCAGGTTGAAAAGTACAAACGACTTTTTTCCTGACAAGTCAAATATCAAAATAAATTCACTTCAGGCACATTCACATCAGTTTTCATCAGCTTTCTTGCAAAACTTTTATTGGCACAAATGATCACAGGAAGCAAACTTCACACTGAAAGTGCTCTACCCATCTCCGAAGGGTAAGTTCATTAGGAAGGATTAATTGTGTGAAGGCATTATCTCCTTTGAGAGGTCTTTTTCATGTCAGCACTTAATAGTGTTCACTCTATGCAAGCTAACTCAGGAGTGCAACTTTCCACTGTCGTTCTGAATAGGCAAAACACCACTCTCTTGTGTCAACTATTTTTATTTCCATTGTAATGAAACGACTGCCCTTTACTCAATGATCAAAGAAAGATAGATGCCACAATAGAGGATAGAAAATGAGGTACCGGAGGTTCAAAGGACACATTATATCTGCTGATGTGACCTGCTTTTCCTCAGTGAACTTATCTATGAGCATCTCGACTCAGACGTACAGTGTAGACGTACTGCCAGAGCCCTGCACTAGCTGAGACCAACTTCTGCCTTTAACAAAGAGCTTTAGTCACTTTTGGGGCATTGTGAAGGCCCTCTGCACATTCATCACTGAATAATAGCCTGCAGGAGAGATGCACAAAATCACATATTTTATAAGCATCTAAAAGCTTTGCCTCCTGTTGAAGTCATCTGACACCATCGCTATGTAGGACTGAGAAGATATAGCGCATTTGCATTTTGTGTTAAAGGAAAAAGAAAAGAAAGTTTCCAACTCTTTAGAAAAGGAAGGGTTTCATGCCAGGGCTGTATTTCTGCTTGTTGTGCAACTGGTCCTATGAAATTCAGAATTTTGCTTGGTTTGTATTTGACTAAACATTTCAAGCAGCATGGTTCTCCTGTACCGTGATGGCAACATCAGCAAAGGTTTTGTAGCTATTGTAATTTCCTTCTCTCTCAGATAAGATTTAACTGACATGAAAATCAAAGGTGCTTTGGGGCAGCATCGGGGCTTTGATGCCGAAGTCCTGGGATGCTATTATGGGCAGGTATTTCAGAAGGGCCCCTGGGGGAATCAATGCAGAAAGCCTCCTTTGCCTATGTACCCTGGCAGGATGCTCTTGGGAAGCCTTTCACTTTGCTGACTCATGCCCACAGACGAAAGGCAGCCGAAACAAATGTGGGAAAATAGAAATCAATTCTGAAAGCACACAAATAGAAAAGCTTACAGGATCAAGCGAGACCTCTCCTGCCTCTCAGAGGGGTTTCCCTCTGCCTTTGCACCCCAGCAGGGTCATGTGAGCGCTGATGGGAGTGATGGGGAACTTGCACAGGTGAGAGGTTTCTTGCTGGGTCAATGCACCGAGGACATTTCAGCTGAAGAAAAGCCATTTCTTTCCAAATTGCAAAAATGTGAGCAAGAGAAAAACCTTCGGTCTGTTCTGCATTCAATCCCAGTCCACACATGCTGCAAGTGCTTGAAATGCAATTAATAATGTCAGAGCCTTTTACACTTTTAGAGAGGTTATTTATTATTACTATTGTATTGGCATGACACTTATCACCTCAGTAATAAAGCCTCTCACTTACAGTAATGGATCTAGCCTCACGACCTGCCTGCAAGGAAAAGAAGATTTTAAAGATGGAAAATTGAGGCCCAGAAAGATGAAGTGATTATGGCCAGACTGGGGAAGCCCATGGCAGGGCCCCGTGCAAAATGCAGCTCTCCTGGGAAAACGGGTGGCCCTTAGTTACAAAGATGGACTTCCCTTTGCATGCTCAGATTTAAATGTTTCTCTGTTGAATAGCCAAGTGAGAAGATTTTAATAGAAGGTACTCTCTGATATGATTTCTAGCCTGACTTTGGAAGCAGAAGATGACAGACCGTTTTGCAGTCAGGGTGTACATAAACATTAAAGGCAGATGAGGAGCGGAGTGGCACAACAGGAGTCACAGACAGCCCTGACAAACCTGGCGTACGGGCTTTTGAAGGAGGCAGGGATCACCTCGCACAGAGGTGAAGTCATGCCCAAACCCAGCCCACCAAAAAGCAGCATCCTGCCCCACAATGCTGGTGCTCTGCCTTCAGAGCAACTTAAATCTGATAATAAAATCATGATACCTGCTGGAAAAAACATTATAAACAGCCACTGACAGCAAACAGACAACACACCAGTTCTGCTTTGCCAACTGTTACCTGTCAGATGGAAACACACTTGGTGTCACCGTGATGAGCTCATATGTTTCTCCCCAGAGGACTGAAATGTGTGATGGAAAAGCTTTTCCTTCATCTCTTCCCCTTGCAATGTTAGGGAGCACCTCCTGGCCGGCTCCTGGTGCCCACCTCTTATCCCCTGGGCTGTCGGCGCTGGGGATGGTAAAGGTTGTTTCTCCTCCTTGCTGGTTTCCTTCTTCACCCTGCTCTTATTACCTCATGACACCAAGGATGTGGTGACTCTATGGTGAAGCAGGTGCCACAGTCCACAGCAACCCTGAAATGAAAAGCAGAGTTGAGCTGTCATGTTTGAGGAGACCAGATGGTCCTCATGCCAGAGGAATTTTTTTTAAAGAAGAGACATCTTTCACCAAGATAAAAAGCAACTGTAGAGGGGTACTTGAAATGGATTTATTTGTTGCCCATCTTTGCAAAACATGTTAAAAAAAATAGGCAAATTAATGAGGAAGGGCAAGGAGGAGGTATGATTGCCCAGGTGCAGCCTTCAGTGCAGGAGGTCCCCGATCGAGAGGTTGCCAAGAGGCAGGGAAGGATGGGGGAAGAAAAAGAAAGATTTCATAGAAGATTGACTATTTTCTATATTCCCTACTTTCCTTCCCTCCCTAAAAAGGACAGGATTCTAGTCAAGGTGAAGTTTTTGTCTAAACCTGAGTGAAATTTCATAAATTCTTACATTTTTCAGTGACTGTTGCGATGCATAAATAAACAAGACTGCAGTACTGGTATGAATGCTAATTATGTTCAAAAGCAATTTGTTGCTGAGTGATGGAATTAGAAGATTAATTTAAATGCCCACAAGAACAAGAAATAATTTGGGGACTGTATTTGCTGAGAGGTGGGACTGCTCCTCTACATGTACAGGGACCCAAAATACAGTTCACCCATACAGAAGAGAAAGCGAGAAGTTTACTCGCCCATTAACAACTTTACCTGGCTTTGTACTATACATTATATTGATGTCCTCAGTTTAAAATTTCAAAAGCATCAGAAATATTAATGAACATTAAGCAGTGGCTCAGGAATAATTTATACAAAGTGCAGTGAAGGTACGCTTTGGCAGTGCTTGTTGTTTTAAGGCATTTGTAATCGGGTGAGACACCCCCAGTAAAACACCCAGACGAGTGCATGTCATTTGTTTCGTGTCACCTTAGGCTCTGAAGCAAAAAATCTGCATTAACATTTGGCAGGAATTGCGAGTGAGTCACTATGGAGGTTGGCCATGACCCGCGACCCCTGAGCGCAGGAAGAAAGTTTTCCTTAATTTGGCTGCCTTGAGATAAGGCCATGGATGGGGGATGCTCTGCCGGAGAAGGGAGCTAGGAAGGATGAGAACTTGGAGGCAAGCCATAAGAATTAAATAAGCTCAGGAAGGATGTCTAGGCTGAAATTTGTATTTTTGTCATTGTTCTTTTTGATCATGTATAAAAACAAGTCCTGGCAAGAGGGGGTAAGTTTGGGCGAATAATTTGTAGACTGAAGATTATTCACAGTTGAGTTGTTTGATTCTCCAGTGTTAATTACTTCTGCTTTACATTGGATCATATGAGTCACAGGGGTTTCTTTGCACCCCAAACTGGATAACAATATGTAAAATCTGAGAATAACCTGTGGATGATACTAAATAATGGAGAAGATCTGTAAATTAAATGTATTAAGTATGTAGAACTTTTATCTGAATTTCCTCAAATACCGTCCCCTTTCCAAAATAACAAATGACATCATCTGCTCAAGCACGACAAAACAAAGCCAACATTTATCTATATGAAAACATCTGCAAATGAAGATCTGGACTGTTTGTTCAGTACTGAAATTATATTAGTCCTTCTTCCAGAAATAATAAAACCGAAACATTTACCCTCTGGATAGTACCCTCTGGAAGGTACCTTGTAAAGTAAAAGCACTCCAAGTCAGGAAAGCATTACGAAGTGTTCATAAAACAAGGGGCTCGGTCCTGTCATAGTGAAGTCAATGGCAAAGTGCCCGTAGAGTTAAAACCTAAAGAAAACAGCCATTGGAGCGATGAGCTGTAATCTTCCTTAATCCATAGTATCAGCTGTTGACAGATACATCCAGAGTGATTAATAGGATGCTAAAAAATGTTAACAAAGCAATAAGGATTTAGAGACTACTCTGAAAATTTCTTTACCACGTTTCTAAATTCACCAGAGGTACCATCGTTACAATGTACAACAAAACATAGGTTTTCTCTACAAACTTGTTGGCAGGTCTAACCGAAAGTGTCATCAGACTCTCGGGAAGTGACTAGTGGAAATGAAGCTCCTGTTCTGCTCTTCCCTGTTCCTTCTCAGACATGAGAAGAAAAGCCCCACTGGGATCCTGCCATCTCGCATGTTCTACAAATCCTCTTCAGACCCGAGATCTTTCCAGCTGTAGCTTGTACTCTTCAAACATTTATCTTGGAGGGATTTTTTTTTAAAAAAACCAAGAAATTAAAGGAGACTAGAGATTGAACAACACATTTCCTGCATTTTGTAAGAGCTGCTGCTTTAGCTAAAACCAGCGTCATTAAATAACACAGTGCAGGAAGGCTGGCCCACAGCCGGGTGTCCAGGCTGCAGCCCCAGCTCCCATGCCAGGCTGATCACATGAACTTACTTGTATTAGGGGGATAAGCTGTCGGTTTATTTCTTTTTCTGTTTTAGGACTGATTGCAAGGAACATTTGCATTGATAAGTGTGCTCTTAGAGACAGAAAGGGCCTTAATTCCAGTGGCAGAAGGAAACCTTTGTTTGCTTTGTGACTCCTGAAGGGGTGTGTATCTAAATTTCAGCATTTCCCAGCAGAACTGGGCTGGCTGACGAAGCAGAAGCAGGGGAGCTGGTGTTATTAGGGGCGTCTGTCTGGACCCCGAGGCACTCGCCCCCAGCCAGGAGTTTGGGTGACTCTGGAAGGAGCTGCCCCAAGATGGCGGTCTCTCCCCAGCCAGCCTGGAGCTACTCTGCCAGGACAGCATAAGCACATTCATGGCCCTACCAGTGTGTTTACTAGTATCACCCTGTACTGGGTTTGCATGTCAGGGTCTGGCAGTGGGGAGGCTGCAGGGCTGGCTTCTGTGAGAAGCTGCCAGAAGTTTCCCCCATGTCCGACAGAGCCAGTGCCAGCCGGCTCTGAGACAGACCCGCCGCTGGCCAAGGCCGAGCCCATCAGCGATGGTGGCAGCGCCTCTGGGGGAACGGAGTTAAGAAGGGGAAAGAAATGGCAACAGCAACTGCAGCTGGAGAGAGGAGTGAGGATGGGTGAGAGGAGCAGCCCTGCAGCCCCCAGACCAGAGCAGGAGGCGCAGGAGGGGCTCCAGGCGCCGGAGCAGAGGGTCCCCGGCAGCCCCCGGGGAAGCCCACGGGGAGGCAGCTGTGCCCCTGCGGCCATGGAGCTCCACGGGGGAGCAGATCTGCACCCACACCCGGGGAGGGCCCCACGCCGGGGCAGGGGGATGCCCGAAGGAGGCCGTGACCCCGTGGGCAGCCCGCGCTGGGGCTGGCTCCTGGCACGGCCTGTGGCCCCGTGGGGAGAGAGAGGAGCCCCGGCTGGAGCAGGTTTGCTGGCAGGACCTGGGACCCCGCGGGGGCCAGGCTGGAGCAGCCTGTTCCTGAAGGACGGCACCCGTGGGGGGACCCGGGCTGGAGCAGCTCGTGAAGAACTGCAGCCCGTGGGAAGGACTCATGCTGGAGAAGTTCATGGAGGACTGTCTCCCGTGGGAGGGACCCCAGGCTGGAGCAGGGCAGAGGGTGAGGAGTCCTCCCTATGAGGAGGAAGGAGCGGCAGAGACCAGGTGTGATGGACTGACCACAGCCCCCATTCCCCCGTTAGATTTTCCAGTTCCTATTGCAGCCTTCATTCCCCTGGTAATGTTTAGGGGTAGGGAAGCCTCAACATTCATTACAAAGGCAAACCATTCAGTCCCCAAGACTGAATACAGGCCCAGTAGAAAAACAAATTATCCTTCCCTGATATTATAAAGAGCTGATTTCTGTACCTCCTTTTTAGGAGGCTGTAATACACAATGAGAGCAACACAATGCCATTGAAATGGGCGTATTACTAACTTGAAATAAGGATAAAACCTACAACTGCTCCATTTAAAAATAATGCAGTTTGGGATTTGTAGGCATTACTTCTACTCCAGAGTACACATGGCAGCTTTACTACATGGTTATCTGCAAAAGCATTCGCTTCAGGCTGGAACAAGCCATCACACTGACGGAGCAGCACAGATCCCTCAGGGAGCCACGGATCTGCTCCTTGCTAACTGCAGCGCTGGGAGCTGCCATGGAACTTGTTGCTGAGTAGGGCTCATCCTGGACTGAGGTCAGCAAGTTTAATTCGACTCAAAGCTAAAGCAGAAGCAACCTCATGCTCCTGACATTCCCTTCCTTATGTTTTCCTCCACGGTCAGCTGTGGCGCCTGGTTAGCTGTCTGCAGTCCTGTGCCTGAGAGACAACTAAGCTGCAGCACTCCAGCCGTCGAGTGGGAAAAAAAAACAATACACCCTAAGAGCAAATTTTGGGCAGCACTTCTTGGCACCCAAGCTGTGCAATTATAACTTTTTGATAAGCTGGAGCCCGACACCAAAAAGATGACTCCGCGATAGAAAACAGCACGGTTGCCAACAGCTAATATTAGCATGCGATGACCCAGCAAAGAAAGAGGAGCCGAGCCGGTGCATCGTTCACCTGCCCGGCTACTTGACTCTGCTGCTTCAGCTCAGCATCCCGAGTGCTGGGGGAGGCAGAGTGAGTCCGCTGGCTACTGCAGCCCTCTCGTGGCCACGCAGACCCAACCACGCTCCTGCACGCCGGCTGCTGGGAAAGCACAGGCCAAAATGCTGCGTGGAAGGGACAGCATGTTTTAAACAGCACAGCAAATAGTTATTAAAGAGCAGATTCATCCAAGAATAAATATATAAATAAATGGATCAGACACTTAGGATAGTATTTGTTCCAGGTGTACAAGTGGATCGTTAAATGACTTGCTTTTCAAGAATCAAAAGAAAAATTACAGATAAAGCATTAAGCAGTCGTTTTTTTAATGGGGTGCCCTGTTTCATCTCCCTAGCCTCTCACTAAACAGCCTGCTTTGAAGCGCTCCTTTTCTTTTGAGTGTTTACGCATTGATTTACAATGGTGTGGATAAATTTTATGCTTGCAAGTTTTGCTCAGTATCTGCTTATTGGAAACGTGTCTATCTGCTCAGGAAAATCCAAGGGAGGTTGAAAACCTCTTGGGTTGGGGTAGATCTGGGGGAACCTGGACTGTTCCAAATTTCTGCAAAGACTAACAGGTACATGGTTCCTGAAAAGCAAGCCTGGTTTTTGGTATGTTTTCGTTTTCATTTCAATCTACGAGGGGGAGACAGAGGCATCACTAACACTTGGAAATAAACCGTGGGAATTAATAGTGGAAGGAGAACGCTGATGGGAGCAGTGCTGAGAGCCCATCCAACAGCCCAGCCGTATGCTCCCTGCCCAGTACTGTCAGCGAGCACAATCAAAGGAGATACCTATAGAATAAAAAATAAAATTAATCAAAACTAAAAGCTTGTGCATGGGTATGGGGTACTCTGGAGGAGGTTGTCCAGCTTCGATTGATGCTTCTTAGACTGACAGCCAGTGTACTTACAGACCAGAGTGCCGCAGTCCTGCCGGAAGGATGATGTTACACTATCATTTTCCCGCTGCTTTCCTCTGTTTTTTCCTTACTGTAGTTTCAGAGGAAACATCTGCAGGAGAAATGGCTGTTCTTCCAAAAGATATGAAAAAACACCAAATCAAAACTAAAAAAAAACCCAAAGAAACAATGAACAAAGTGGAGTCATGATGACCATGTGAGCTGACATTACCTTTTCAGACAGGAGCGCTGCTACCTCTGGCAGTAACGGCACCCAGGCAGATAGATGAGGGGTGGGGGGTAGGTTTAGTGGCATCAGCAGGACTCTGGGTGACAATGACATCTAATATTTTGCAACCCAGTGTGCCAATCCATGTGTTCATGATGCTCCAGCCTTTTCATCAATACCAGGCATCCATAAGGCAGCAGTATCTGAGCCCCTTCAGATGCACATGGGCACGTGTTTTCCAGCTTAGGCACAGAAAAAACAGTGTGGAGAGGCAGGCTCTGTGCCTGCAGGTATTTTCCATCCGAGCCGGTGTTTCCTGCCCTGAGTGCTATTTGCCAGGAGGCCGGCAGGACTGCAGGCTCCTTTGCCCCCATGTGCGCAGCCCAAGGTCTGCGCAGCACCATGGCCCTAAATGCAGCACCAAATCCCGCTGTTGTCCTATGCAGGGTCTCACTTTCCAGCTGGCTGCCCTATCTTTAGCCCTCTGAATACCTCAGAATGCTGTGGAAATAGTCTTAACTTACCTGTATTAACAGCACATAGGTTATATTTAAGTAACATTATATTTAAGTACAGGTACTGTTTTGCTGTACTGTAGCACTGCTGCTTTGAGTGAGCCAAGCTGCCTCCCGTGGCTGTGGCACAAGGACGAGCTGCAGCTCATGCCCAGCTCTTCCATACCCTCAGGCTCATACTTCACATTTACAAGAAAACCTGAATGCTTCCATAAAATGGTATTTTGCATTTCTTTTTATTTTTAACTAAATAACATCTTTGCTCTTCATTTTCTGTAAGACCACAGGTACAGAACAAGATGTGACTTTTTTAGTTTAAGATTGCTTTTATTGCATATGGAGAAAAACAGTAGTAAGAAAGTAACAAAATTAATATCTGCCTGAAAGAGCATAGGGCAAGTATCATCCTGGGATCCAAAAAACTCTCCAAACAAAAAGGCTGATTAAGTTTTAAGACATGTCTATATTGCGAGATGCTGAGACGCTTGGGGCAGTAAGTACCTACACTGATAAAATCATGTGAAATAGCCTAGTGCAACTAGAGCGACTTACAGCTTAGGTCTGGGTGCAGTGAGGTACCTTACTTGGGTGCAAAGCAGCAGGGACACCTTGCTGGTTTTGTCCTGGTGCAGCTGGAAGCAGTGGGTCTGCACGCAGACAGCACGTGGGCTGCAGCCTGGTCATATAGACATGTCTTTAGGTACATAAACATGCTGGCTATATAGAAAAGTGGGAAGCTCAGTGTCAAAAGCACAGACAGGATGCATACCATTAAAAAAAAAGGTCCATGTAGGTTTTTAGTGAGATGGACCTCTTTACTTTCTGGAAAACATTCTCCTAGGGCTGGACTAAATAGGCAGGGTGAAATCTTGGCTCCATGGATCTCAGCAGGACAAAGAGCTCATCCCTGGTGTTGCAGTGTCCGCTGACCCTGCCTAGAAATGGGAGGCTGTGGCTGAGCCCCACTTTCTTGCCTTCTTGTCTGCAAGTTGCCTTCTTTCTGTGCTACGCCTTTCTGCGGCTGCATCGCACTTATGCCCACCCTAACTTGTCTTCTGCTGTTGGTCTGGACTCTAGGATTCAACCACAATCATACTCAAGTTGTTGCTGAAGATGATCCTCCCGTCCTTTTTGCTGCTGCACTCGGGCTGGCAGAGAGCCTCCTGCAGCCGCTGCCGCAGCCCCGGGGGGGCTGTGCCCAGGAAGTTTTTTGTCCCCGTCAGGAAATCCATCATGCGGCCCCCAACCGGGTCCCCCTCAGCAAAGCACTCTGTGATATCCCAGCCTGACGGGAACTCATAAATGTGGTACACAATACCCAGTCTTTTCAAAACATCTGCGATGCCATTGGAGGTGATGTAGTGGCCGCTGTCGGTGGAAGGCAAGCAGTGTCTGTACTTCTTCCATAAGCTGGCCCATCCGCTACTGTCTGCCAGAGCAGGAGGGAAGGTTACTTTTGCAAAGCCAAGGCAGTCAAACATCAGCTAATGGAACTACTAAATGACTTTGAAATGCTCCTTTGCTGCTGGCCCAGACTTTGCCAGGAGCAGTAGAAGAGCTTTCCCATTACTTGAGTCCGCTTATAAATGTCCGTGCCTGGAGAGGGGTAAAACCATGCTGTCCCTCAGCCCTCCTTCCAAAAATCTCCTGTTTGTTTAAAGGAAACTCTGAGGAGACGGTCACTGGCACTGGATTTGCCCAGGTGGAGTACACACAGATATATCAGTGCACCGAGCCTGCACATGCATGCTACCTATTAACTACCACTTTGATAGAATAATGCAGATGTTTTTATACATTGAACTTCAATTTTAGGTGCACATCAAAGAATATATTCCACAAAAAGCCAGTCCCAGCTGCCAAGGGAAATAAACAGCCTACCAGCAATGCTAGAGGGACATTTAGTGGCAAATGTGGGGAAGCGTGCTTTATCCACCGCACCAAAAGCCAAGGATTCATGAATGGCACACTGGAAAAAACACTCTTTTTTTTTTTTTTTTTTCCCCAAGTTCCACGAGGTTGTAAGTCTCTGTTTTTCCTGTCCTGCCATAAAGCCCGCAGCTCCTGGCAGTACCCATTGTCCTGCTGGGGTCTGGCCCGTCGCTGTGTGGAGGGAAGGGCCCCAAAGACGGGTCCTCCCAGAGCTCAGGTTGTGTTTTTACAGTGCTAATTTCACCATGAAGACCCTCATTCATGAATAGCCACGATTCTCTCTAGCCAGTAATTTCACAGCAGGAGGTCTCTTTGAGGTATGGAGCAATTTATGTACTTCATAAGCAAGGAAGCAAGAGCACGAAGGCTATGCCTAAGTGGTCCCATCAGACATTGGGGTCCAAGAGCTTAAGCCCAAGATTGCATGCTGCCTATGAAATACAGCATTTGTTTTATTTAATTACTATAGAATAAGCACTACCAAAATCCCAAGACAAATATTTGTGGCGCTCATACTTCAAAGCTCTTCAAAACACCAGCAACGAAGCAAAAAATAAAAGGTCCCCTCTTACCTGATAAAATTATGATCAGGAGTTTACCATGATGGTCAAGGCAGCTGTGGAAAAACTTGATAGTATTGGGAATATCCTCCACACGGTACAGCATCTGGAAGTGACAGGAGTTAGGCACAGCTGGTTTGTTCCTCCTCCACAGTGCAATGGCTCTTCAAAGGCTTAAACACTTTCTCTATAGAGCTGTTGTTTTAAATTACTTCCCAGTTGCTTCCCAGCCTGTCTTGGCTCATCACGCACGTTTAGGGATGCCTTACAAGACTGAGCATCACCAGCTCTCCACTGGCACCAACAGCCTGGGGTCACACCACCCTCTGCTCAGCCTCAGCCACCAGCCAGACACTGACCTGCCCATCGCTGCCCTCCAAGCCCAGTGCAGTTTTGTGGTTGGAAAATATGTGCAGAGGGGAGTCCCCTGGTTTCTGTGGATGGTCCTTATTACAGCATTTCTCATCTGTGTCTGGGCCGTGAGCAGGCTGGATCTCTTCCAGACACTGAGAAATTTGCACTAGGACAAAGCAGGGCTCAACTCAAAGGCTGCCCTCAGGACTTGTAACTTATTCCTTGACTGAGCCATGAAACCCCTGAAACACTTTCTCGTTGTGAAATCAGCTCTTATGAAATGAAAGCAAAATGAAATAAAAGAAAAATTAAATAAAAGCCACTAAAGTGAGAGAATAACAGATTTTTTACAAAAATAATTGGCACATACAACATCAGTGTCATCAGTATCAGCATAATTTCTGACCCACAACCTGACACAGGTGTTCATTCACTAACCTTTCCCTTCAGTGCCATCCAAACTATTCTGATAAGGCAAAAAAATTAAGTTTTTTTGCAGCAGCAAAGCATAATTGTTGGTCTCGATGTGACACGTGACTGCCTGAGACTCACCCTGTTTTATTACCCACCATAGACAGTTAAACCAGTACAAACCAGAGACCAAAAGCAGGGTGGATAGGGAATGAGGTTTGGTGCTTGTAGAGCTGCAGAAGTATAACTTCTCATATAACTTGCTCATGGGAGAACTGTGCTTAGTTAGGTCTCCCTAACTTCATGCACACAGCAGAAATGAAGGGAGTGGTTAAAGCTAGTACTCCTATATCAAAGCAATACTCCATTACCTGGATCATATGGATGAAGTCAAATTTCTTATGTGCGCCTTTCTCTTTCACCTGTTGTTCATACTCTGAGGAAGTGAGCTGGTGCCAAATAAAAGAGACATTCTGCAGGTCCGGAGCTTGATTGACCAACTCTGTTTTTATTAAAAAGTAGAAGAAAAACATGATTTTCACAAACCAGCGGAAAAACTCATTGTTCAAAATAACACTCCTCACTATACCCCAGGCAGACAGGTATAGACTTACCTTTGTAAGCTGCCACGTGCTGTGGGTTGGGCTCTATGATTTCGTTGTCAATAAGGACCCCTGGGTGTGCAGCCTGCAGAATCCTGATCATTTTCAAATCCTGCTCACCTATTCAATACACACAAATGCGTTACTTTAAAAAGTACAAAAATGTGAAAGGATGCCGGTGCGCCTGCCGCCTCTGCTGCCCGGATTTCCCCCAAGGAGAATTGAGGCACTCTCTACCTTGGGCGTGCATGGTGGCACCTAACCCAGTCTTACCATGGTATCTTACTGCTCAGGGTAACATATATTTGCAGAAAGGACTAAGAACAAGGAAGAAATAAGCAACCGTGCAGAAGCCTGCTAATGGCAACACTCTGGGTCATGGGACAGGCAAGGCAAAGCAATCAAAGATCAATGTCTAAAAAAGAATAAACATGAAGCATTAGTTTTCAACAAAACACAAAGTTTGAATGGGGGCAAGGAGGGAGTCAGCACAGCTGTGCAACTTCAGCGTGACACGGGGTGGTCCTTGCCTTTGGCACTGCCCCAGGGAGGTCACGGCTGCTCTGCCGCTGGAGTGACATGGAGACCTGGGGACCTGCATGGCAAGAGAAGAGACCCTGGGTCTCCCCTCTTTGGGGACCAGCCACATAGTCTCAGCTCTGGGCATCTACTGACTAGATGCAAACAGAGCCTCATATATTTGTGTGTAGGTACCCTGCAAATTTAGCTATTGGTGCTCCTCTGTTGCTAAGCTCTGGAGGAGCAAGCGGCAGTCTGTCCTGACCTAGGAAGCTGCCAGCCTCTTTCAAGGCAATGCAGGTCACCCTTATTTCTTTCAGAAAGGCCACAATACACCAAGTGTACAAAGTCCATCTGGTTCATCTGGGACTACGTAAATAAACAGCAGAGGTGACCACCTTGAGTGGACCTTTGTGGGAATCCTGTCTGTAGCTGATGGTGGGGCCTAAAAATAGTCCTGCCATTGCAAATGTCACACACAGAGGGCTTGATACGGGATACTGCATCTTCCCTAGCCTTTCAGCTGATGCACCAGCTATGAGAAAACCGTCATCTTTGGCAGGTGTTGCAGTAAATAGAATTCAAGGAGGGAAACATCAGTCATGTCAGCACTACAGGGACATCCAAGGAAGGATGAGTCTTTTGAAATTGGAGAAAAAATACCCCAGATCCCTGAGGAATGCAGGGGCAATGGTGCAGGGCTGGCCAAAGGCACAAGGAAAGAGGCTGCGGCTGCATCCATTGAAGGTGGGTGCATGGACCAATATTGCTGATAGGAAGGAAGATCCCTATAGCAAGCAGCTGAATCATTTTAGAGAGTCCTAAATGCCAGTTCCTGTGTGCCGGGGGTGGGGAGCACCAGCAAGTGGAGGTGCTGACGTGGGCTCCCTGCAGGCTCAGGGCGGGCGGGAGGCAGAGCATCGCTGCCGCATGCCCTCAGACATGGATGGTGGCAAATGGGTATATCAACAGCAAATGGGTATCTTAAAAGCTGTTGTGGTTTTTGCTTTGTGGTTTTTTTTTTTCCCCCCCACCTCTGTAAAATGCCCTAATCCAGTCTTTGCAAGAGCAGGTAATAATGTCCTCCTCTGGGGTGCCTGCAAAAACAAGTGGTAAAATACAGTGCTTCAGAGCAGGATTTTCTCTGCTCCAGCTTCTCCTGCCAGCAGCAACCCTTCAGCACTAAGCACAGTGAGGCTGAAAGAGGAGCGAAACCCCTCTGCAAACAGCAGCCCATGCTGGCACTAACTGGGGGTTACAGCCGAGACAGCTAAACCAGCCGCAGGAAAACATGGGGTGAATGAGAAATGTGATCTGGACTGGACAACAGTCTTTTAGGATGTGGAGTCGGTCACTAATCCCCATCAATATTTTCATCAACTAAACTAATTCTGGAGGCTCTGTGAAATCAGAGTCCAAGCCTGGAAAGGTCAGGGATCAGATATAACCTTTTGCTCAGCACTGTCCTAGCTCAGTGCTCTGCCTGGCTGCAGTTCAGCTTGTGCAGCCGTGGGCAAGCTGAGGGGGTGCGAGTCTGTACCCCTGCCCTGGCATCTGTGAGGGGCAGCTACCCAGGAAGCCCAGGACACTTTTTTAGAGTATTTGTTTTTCTGTTAAAACATCTTCTGAAGAGGAAAAAGGGAAAAATGAGGATGGTGCAAAAGGTTCATTTTTCCCTTGTGTTTTCTTGGAGTCAGAATTTGGGGGTTTTATTACTTAATGAAAATGGAGTATAATTGAAAACTGAATAATTTCTTCCTCCTTGCTTCCTCATGTGCTCCAACATATTCCGAACCGGAGAAAACAATTCAATGTTATTTTCCTCTTAGTCAGGAAAACACGCAAAAAATAGTGAGGAAAAAAACCTTTCACTTGAAAGTATTAACACTTAAAATTCAGCTGAAAATACTTTTTAAAGCAAAAGCAAACTCTGACAAATCAAACTGCCACTTCTTTTCTCTAATTTTTATTTTCTCCCAGTTTTTCTAGGAGCAAAGTTGGATGTTTCACCACTTTTTTTTTTTTTTTTTAAACCACAAATGTATTCAGAACAGCTTTAAAACCATTTTTCCAAAAGATTGTTTCTCTCTGGAGGGAAATATCATTTTCAGTTAAACCTTACTTATCACCATATAAAAACACAGTAGTAAGAAAGAAACACATCTTGAAAAAGCTGAGGGCCCCCTGCTAATGGTTGTGGCCAGCTGGTTTTGCACCTCTTGGAGCAGAGCATTGCCCAGTTTTGGCCTCTGGGATCCCTAGAAGCAAAGCAAAATGAGAGATCCCTTCAGGTGGGATATTCTAAGATGGGACTTTGGGTAGAACAAACCTCTCAGATGTCTCTCATTCTCTCCGATGAGGTTTGAAGATGCTCTCGTACCTAACCTGGAGCAAGACTTCTTGCTTTGAGACATATAAGTCAGGTGAGAGTCATCAAGAGGCAGAGACTAAGCTAAAATCGTCACACTCATCTCGCTCCTTGGGCAGATTTGGACAGCAGTGTTTCAGAGGGGAGCCAGGGAAGGAAGGGAGGGAGCATCACTCTCATCCCGGCTCCACACCCCTTTTTGCCGTCTCGGCTTCAGTGAGAAACGCTATCATTAATGCCTAAGTAGTTATCACCATTGCTCAAAATTTCAGTATCACTCTCTGCTACCCATAGGGATCCCCCATCCCCCAGCATCAGGGGTGCTGCTAAGCTCCTTACCTGTGCCACTTCCAACCCCCAGAACGTTTATAGTCGACTTTCCATTGCCGAGACTGAAAAGATAAGTACACATTCCTTAACCACACTAGGTCACACTGCTTCATGTTTTAATTCTAGTATCTTGGATGCCATATCGGCCTGGAAAGTTAACTGAGTTTTGCCACATGAATTGGGATAGAAATTTGAGCATCCCTTTGGAGCCCAGCTATAACCAGCTGTGCGGTAGGAGCCAGCCCCATATTACCAAGCTCATATTTCAAAGTACAGCAGGCATCAGGATATAGTGTTTCTCATCCTTTGCCAGAGATTCTTCTTCAAGCTGTGGCTGGCACCATGCAAAAAGGCCTTGGGGAGCCCCAGGACAAAAGGTTCCCTCTGGGGGTAGCAGGGCTGTGCCTGGAGGGATGGACATGCTGCCCAACAAGAGCTGCAGGGACGATGTGAGCCAGGGAGAAACCTCTGCACCCTCAGGAGTCAAGTTTGGTTTTCCAATATTGTGTATAAGTGCCCAGAAAAATTAAAAAATCAGGCTGTCCAGATGACCGGAAACCCTCTCTTTTCAATATTCCTCTTGGCTTGAAATTGGGAGGAAAGGTCAAAATCTTCAATAATTTTACCTTTAAAAAATTACTTCTGAAAAGGTCAAAAAAAACCTGCCACCTTTGTGGTTCCTAGCAGAATATTTAATAACAGCCTGCCTTGAGGATGAGGAGCCCAGGCGTGAGGCACCTTGCTGCTCTGACATGCTTTATGGCCTTATTCTGCTCTCGGGCACGGACTGTGCAGAAGGACTGAGTTTCCCATACACAGTCTCAGGAGACGCCGCAGCAATGGTTCAATACGAGGGGACAGAGTAGTAAACCCTGCAAGGTGTGAGCTAGTCAAGGAGCCCTAGCCTTAACGAAGGTCAAGACCCTTTGACAGACCCAGAATCAGCGTCATAGGAAGCCACAATGTTTAGCATCATTTAAAATCCACATAAGTAATTTTTTTATTTAAAATTTCCCAATACAAATTATTTTTTAATTATTATTTCTATTGCTTATTTTTTATATATATATATGGTCTGGAGTTGCCTGCCTGAATTTTTTTCTCAATGGAGAATACAGTTTCCATAGCATTCAGAAATTACCCAAACTTGAAAGATCTTTCTTGTGGTTTGGATCTAGGCTGCTCTAAAACTTATCTGCAGTCATCCAGGCTTAACATATTACATCAATACTTCACAAAACTGATTATCATTTGGTACTTAAGCAATGCAAATCGACTTAGGATAGAAATAAGGAGGTCTTAGGGGATTTAGAAAACCAAGAATTAGTCACTAGAAGAGTATTAGAGATGTGTTTCTGTTTAGACTGATGTGTGATGAAGTCCGAAAAGCAGGAAAAGAGAGCGCTTTCTTTTGGAAAAAAAACAAACAACAAAAAATACTTTAATCCTTGGAAAATCAGCTAATGAAAAGAGATAGACATGAAAATGAGGTCTTGATTCTTTCCTTAACATAAGCTGAGAGGCAGCACAGTGTATTAATTAAAATAGCACATATTCTGGAGTCATTAAAAAGAATATCCTAGAGCCTGCTATTAAGGGACTTAAAATTGAAAAGCATTAAAAGTTCATTCATGCCCCAGAAAATCCTTAAACATGTTTGCTCACCCTTGTGCGCAATTTGCCCTCCCGAGATAAGAAGTGGCTTTCCCACGTCAGTGGAAGCGTTTCTTACCTAGCCATGATGTTGGGCATTTCTTCCTTGTTGAACTCATCCATGCATTGGTGCTCTGTTGAATGATCCAAAAATGACTTAAAGGCCTCTACATACTCCTCAGCCGTGAGACTTCTCATGGAAGGGATCACATATAGCTCTTGAGACACAAATACAAATTGTGTGTTAGCAGCTTCAAGGCAACTGAAGGATCAAAGCACTTACCTTGTGGAAGAAACCCAACCCAACAGGAGCCAGAGATTCAGGAAGACAGTACAGAGGACACATGGCCTCCATGCAGGTGAGCTCATGCAAACACTTTCCAACCTGTTCACACTCAGGGTTTGGAAATTATTCTTAGATGCTCTTTGATATTGGAGTGTTTGTTAAGAGCCTCATTACTACAGGTCAGCTTGAGGAAAATGTCTCCAAAATGCTTAACCAGATACAGGGTACTCAGTTTGCAGAAAGGGAGGTAACTGGAGTGTTTTTCTGGAAGACTCAAGGCAAGAAGGTGAAGGGAATCACACAGCAGGTCCAAACCTGGAGGGGCCATTGCTCTCACACATGCTGGACGGCGTAACTGAAATCACCAGCTGTCGGCACACTTGCTATTAGGGGTGATGCAACACAAAAACTGCCACTGTACCTGAAGCAAAAATAGTCAACCCTGTGCACCTCATTTCCAACTCTTGCTGGCATGGGAATACACTGTCCTGCTGGGGAGGTGAATTCCCCACTGGGAAGTGCAGCTCACGGCCAGGAGGGCAACTGATAGCAAAAGCATTTCGTCTGAACAGGCTCATGCTCAAATGTGGGTGGCTGAGACTAAGATTTTTCTTTGAACCAATGCCCAGGACTACTCAAGGAGATGCAAGCAAGTATTTAAAAAACTCACTTTCCTGCTGTCTCATCCTAATGGCAGTGCTCCTGCCAGGGCGCAAGCTCTGGCCAACTGCCTGGGTCTGAGGAGCAATGATAAGACTAAGACTTGAGGCTCATGAGAAGATGCCATTCAGCTGAGTACTGGCTCTGGGGTCTATCTCAGACAGAGGGCTGCAGCAGGAAGGCAGTCACAGTGCAAGCCTCAACATGTGAGATCAGCACTGGAAAGGTAGTATTCAATAGAAAAAAAATCAGCTTTTCCTCCTCGAAGAAATGAGGATGAAGGACAGGAATCAGCAGAAATCTTCATCCTCATTTTTGCCTTTTGAGGAGCTGCTAGTTTATCTTCTGTTTACAGTTGCCACTAATAAGAAAACTTTATAAGTCTCATATAGGACTCTGCAACTTTAAAGTGGATGCCTGTGCTGTTTCCAAAACCACATGTCATTGGCAGCTCTGTTTCTGGTAAGTATGTATGGAGACCCTATGTCCAGCCTTGTTGGAGGTAAAGATATCAACTGTCCTCAACACTTTGAACTATACCCTAACATAAGCCTGAAATCACCTGAAGTCAGTTTAGCATCCTGTTTTTTTTTTTTTAAACAATCTCTAACTCCAGAAGAATTAAAACATGTTTGTAGTGATAGCAAGCTGAGATAGCAAGCTGAGTGGCCATTTTAATTTAATCTCCTTTTTTTTTTTTTTTTTCTCCCAAATACCTGAATTATCGTGTGGAGCTGTCAGAATCTCTGCTTCAAAGTTCATGCTGGGGAACCTATTCCTGTAAGGAAAGTATAGCACTTCAGTTATTTGAAGAACCTGTACGCTTTTTTGAAGCTGCATTGAAAATGCGGAACAAAAGGGAGTTGCTCCAGGACAATTTTTCCTCACCTGGTAAGCAATACTGTTTGTTCTCTTTTACCAGGATAAAGAAAGTCAAAACTTCTTGGTTAGCTGATCACCCATAAGTATCAGCAATGGACTGGCCACCTGCACCAGTGCTTGTCTGAGATGTATTGTTTCTCCCTCTGAAGAATCGTTAACCAGTCAATACAGTGGAAGGCATTAGACTAACTGATATTACACACTCTGCGAAACCTTTAATCATGAATGGAGTAGAAGAAATAACAGTGAAATTTGGAAAAGGCCCAAGATTTTTCAGGACCTTTTTGCTTTGTTTTTTTTTTTTAACTTCAGTTTTTCCTGGCTGCAAATATTACATTGGGTAACTTGTAGACGGCACAGGACTTAAAGGGCAAAAGTCAAAGAGGTCATTTAACCATAAATGTTTTCATTCAGTCATATGTTTTCATTCTTAGTTTAAGGGTTTTTGTGAAGATTTCCAGCAATGAAGTCATGTCTTTATTTTCCTTTGACAATGTGTCTCATCTATAAAATAGGGATGAGGTGCCACTAGCAAAAGAAAGGTATGAAATTAAATTGGAGCAAGGACCTCACTTCCGCAAAGAAAGTGTTGGGGTGAGGCTATCTATGCAAGGGGAATAGTCATCTTCTGGGTGTAATTTCAGTATCGAGATGCACAGCAAGACTTAGGGGTGATATTCCTGTACAACCTGGGTTTAGACACATTGCTGCTCACAAAGCTTTGCCATTAGAAAATGCTTCAGACAAGCAGTCTGCCATAGCAGTAAGCAGCCCCTGAGTCCCCTCTGCCAGGGATAAAAGTCCTGTGTGAATAAGAAATAAGCCAGGAGGTAGAAGAGGAAAAAAGGAGTCTTGTAGGGCTCTGAGATACAATATGTAATGACTGTGCTAGCAGGTAGCAAGGAAGTGGTCATGTGCAAATAGCGCAGTGCTTTGTTTGATGAAGGCAAGAAAAGACTGAAGTGAACCAGAAGTTTCAGAGATGCTGGGGAGCTGCCAGAGTCCTGCAGGAACAGTTGATCTCATTTGAGTTCACTGCCAAAGTCACGTACCTGGCTCCCATGAGGTACGTCAAAATCTCGGTTCCACCACCTCGTCCTCACTTCTCCTCAGAAAAAATTTCACAGAAATTCGGCAAACAAGCCTGAACTCAGCCCACCTCCATAAGCTCCAGCTTGGCTGCAGGCCAGTCCCTCCAATTTCCACTCAACCCTCTGAACTCTTGCATCTCTGCCTGTCAAAACAGAGGACTATTTTGTCCTCTCAGTTGGCTGAACCAAGCAAGATGGTTTCCAGAATGAATCTCCCAGTAAAATGCCAAGGGGTAGCACAGCTTCCCCTGTGCAGAGAAGAACAGCTCTCGGGGTCTGGGGACACAAACTCCATTTCTGACCGGTCAAACATTTCCAGCCATCCCAGAAGACCTGCCAGGTGACCTGGACAGACTGCAGCACAAGTATTCACCAGGATGGATGGTGCCAAGATAAGTCTTCCATTGAGACTTTTGCCATTTCTCCCCAGGCAGAGTTTCTAAGATTGATTAACGCTTGTTCCTGGGAAGGTGAAACAGGCTTACTTATCGCTGGGAACAAATGGACTTCCTCTAAAATCTGGCTTAAAATCTAGCCTAGATCTGAAAATTGACTGCAGTACTTTGGGCTGATGCTGCCCATCCCAAGACCCTGATACGTAACAGCAGGACCGAGGCAGTGTCTGTCAGGGAGTGGGATGCTCGTGGGCAGCTGGTCCTGCCACGGCTCCTGGCTGAGTCGGAGCTTGCCATTAGCAAGATTAAACCTCTTCCCCTCCATGAACTGAGCAGATTGCATTACAGGCTGCAGGTGCAGGGCACAGAGGGAATTCAGTGTCACTTTAAGCGATGCAGCACCTTTAAGTTGAAAAAGTCATTAAATTCAAGATGTTTCTAGCTACATAAATTATAAGAACATCTTCATAACTCATCATTTCATTATGCCTAAACCTAGGCTGCTAAGGGGCTGAAGGTCTCCTCACAGAGGCTAACTTAGCCCATCCAGAACATGGGCACATCTGCTGTTACTCCCACCTTACACACATCCACCTGTGACACAGAGACAGCAGGGGTGGCTCTACCACCAGCCGGATGGTGGGGAAACGTGCACTCACTCCTTCCCAAAATCCACGTACCTCTTCATCTCCAGGGCTGGGTCCATGGTTGGGGCAAGTGCCGTGCCAGGACACGGCGGCTGGGCACGGGGCTGGGGTTAGCCGGGGGCCTGGCCCCTATGACAGCATGGCCACCTGCCACCCCGCTCCACGCCGGCCGCTCAGCCCGCCGCGGCGCTGGCGGTGACCCCGGTGTGCGGCCGCGGCTCGCCAGCACCTGTCGGGACAGGCAGCGTCACTGGAGCGAGAAGGGGAAACCTGAGCCCCGCGGGGAAGGAGCGAGGGGTTGGGGCAGGCGATGCGCAAGGGCTGACGTCCGCAGGGCTGTCGTCATCGCGCGGGAGCTGCGCTGTTCTCCAGGGGAGAGAGGAAAAAAAAGGACATACTGAGACTTCCAAACCTTTAAAACCCCAGTGGAAGAGGCTGCAGGGTGCCAGCCGGTGCCAGGCAGACCCAGGGGCCACTTCCATCCATTTTTTAATTTGCTTTGAACCCTGCCTCTCCGTTGTGCTCGCTGCCCTGGGCAGGAGGAGACGCTTTCCGGCATCCTTGCCACACTGCTGCCCGACGGACGGGCACGCTGCGGGCGCGCTGGGAGATCCCTGCTTTCCCCAGAGAGAAGCGGGGCTCGCTGGCTGCCCACGGATGTGCGCAAGTGACTTTTCCATCTCTGGTTCGGGGGGGAATGGGGCATGGTGGCAGGACCTGCCAGCGGGCACTGCAGCCCATGGGCAGCTCGGCACCCCACCATCCCTGCCCCACGAAGGGGACGGGGCTGCAGGCAGCAGGCAGGCCCAGCCTGCTCCCGCTCTGCCTGGTACACTGCAGGGATTAGAAAGCAAGGAAACATTTTTGTGGGAGAGCTCTCTGAGCCAGCGGTGGCTGGAGGTTGCCCGGGGTGGGATGGCACAGCTGGAGGTGCAGTGGCCGCTATTGCAAATACAGAAACCCTCCGCACCGGGATTTGGCCTTTCCCCCTACAAATGATGCATCTACAAAAGTGATGCTCCTTTTGACTAAAATCTAATAACACTAATATAAAAAAGAAAGGATTGAGAGACTTTATATTTCCAAGTGAGGTCCGGCGGTGGAAAGCGCAGCATTAGGATCCTCTCCATTCCCTTCCCTTGAAGGCAAGGGGCAGAACAGATTTAGCAGACGACAAACAAAAACTCCTCCCTTGCTGAGATCCCTCCCAAAACACTGCCTGCCCGGCACAGCTCACCGAGGCCAGGGGTCATGTTCTTAGCTGGGGATGCTTCACCATCAATGACCTGTCTTGCATTAGATTTGGTTTCCAAAAGGATTTAAATTATCTCCACCCCAAGGCAGGTCCACAGCAGCATGTTAAGCTAGAAACAGCCACATCGCTGCTCCTAACCAAAAAATTGAATTCAAAGCTGAGGAGAGACCAGAACGTTTTTGCTAGCTGTAAAATGCAGATTTGGCTCCTGGTGCTGACCACCCAGGCAGGGATTTTACATCAGCCATTTCAATCCCTAAATATTTCCACCAGAGACATCAACCGTGCACCGGCGGGCGGCACCTGGTGTTCCTCAGCCAAGCCCCACACAGGTCCCTCGTGTCCCCCGGCCACCGCCGCCTCGTCCCAGCTAAGCCACAGCGGCCGCCCTGGCCCAGGCACCCCTCCACCTCCCCGTGCCACCGGCAGGGATGGGCACCCCGCAGAGCCCAGCAGAAAGCCGTACCTCCCCGGAGGAACAGGAGCTGTAGAGAAACCTCCAGCACCCAGGAGCTGCACAGCCCTTGGAAACCTCCTTGTACATCCACGGGGGGCTGATCCCCCCCAGCTCCCCAGCCCACGCAGGCGCATGCCACAACTGAGCCGGCACTAGCCTACAACAACGGCCTTTGTTCCCCCAGGGCTGGAAACAACAGCACATTGTGGGCAGCTGCCTCCACCGGCAGCAATTGGCAGCAAGGTGGTTTTGGAGGATGAAGCCTCCGCAGGCTGCGCTTTCGGTCGTTCTGGCGAGCTCGTGACTAAATCCGCTCTAAACCGTGTTTTTCGCGCAAACAGAAAAAGCTGGGATTTTCGTCAGTGGGATGACGGCTAACCTAGAGCTGGGCTGCGGTGCGAGAAAAACAAAGCAACAGTGTTTTTCCCCACACGCTGCGGCTGTGGAGGTCAGTTTTGGGCCGATCCGTCAGAAATAGGTCATTCACTTTTCCCAGGGGCCAGCCTGCCCGAGGCTGGTATCGCCCACGGCGCTGAGCCCCTCGATGCTCCGTCTCCATCAGCCCACCACGACAAGCCCCAGCCCTGCACCGCCAGGCGGGAAAGCCTGGGTATTTGGAAACCGAATTTCAACTAATTTATCTTCTAAATAGTGATCAGCTTTTAGGCTGATGAATGTCAGGAAGGTCCTTGGCATTTTTAGAGAGTTCCTCATGGCTCTACTAGTTTATTTTTTGTGACCCTCCCAGCTCCACCTAGAACAACTGATTAAGGCCCACGTAATGTAACTTTGATTTTCTTGTCAGCAGAGCTCTTTTGTTCTGCAGCAGTGTTTCCTTTTTTAATGAAAGTGTTTTCATCTGCTAGTTAGTTCCTAAGCAAATCTTCTAAGGTATAGCCAGCAGTGGCTGTACTCCCCTAAGTGAAATGTTTGGTGCAAACATGTTATTCTGCATTAGGCAAGTTCTGGTAGAGAGGAAGACAACCAGTAATTTTGTAGCACCCATTTTCCTGATAGTTAAAGATGAGATTTCTCATTAAAGGAAGAAATTTTGTTTTGCCTTAATCCTATTAAATATTTAACAGCTCCTGGGCTGTTAACAATATCCTGAGCAGATAACACAAAAGTAGCATTGAATTATTAATGTTACTGATTACATTTCAGTTGCACCTGAAATGAAGGATCAGAATTGAAATTCTGTTTACTTACCTCCTCTTAAAGCAAGGCTGATCCCAGCCGTCGCGGCACGTGTGACGCTGCACCACCTCTGAAGAGAAGAGGCCTGAGTACTCCGAGCACGAGTACCCAAAGTGCCGCAAGAGAAGCCACTCTGACGGGCAAAAATCTGTTACAAAACCGGAATACTTCTTTTTGTGCCATCGATGGAAACAAGATGATGAGCCACCCTTTTCTGGGTAAACTGAGAGAGCAAATGGTGGCAGAGCGGGCACGAGTCCAACGGGGGATGTTAGCCTTTCACAGAAGCTTTGGCTGATCTCCTGTGAATCTTTCTGGCTTGTCCTGCTCTTAAGAAAGAATATCCTTAGATAAATTAACATTTCTTTGAAAGTTGGTCTAACGTTTCCTTTCTGGGCGCGGTAAGTTCTGCCATCTCTCAAACCCCGGGACTTACGCCAGGCAACTTGCCCGTTGGGACCAACGACCCCGGAGCGTGGCAGCCGGTCGCTTCGGAGCACAGCAGCTCTGCTGCCGCAGCGGCTCTGCTGCTTTGGAAGCCTGAAAGCTTAGTGAGGAATATTTCTAAAAAAATTGAATCCAAGGAAATACATCAAATCGAGCAGTTCTGACTCAGCCCAGCATTTCTGATGCAAGTTTAGCAACGTGCTTGTCTACCATTTAGCAGATTGCAAGACATTAACAAGCGTAGGAGAAAATGTTGTCCGAACGAAAGGGACTACAGATTTATTTTCCCGAAAGCCACTAGATGGGGATGCAAGGACACTTTTCTTCTCTTTCTCTTACACTTGGATCCCCATTTAGTTGTGCTTGAGCTGGCCTTTCCTGCTAACACGGCTGGTGTTGTCTTTGCTTTTTCTTTTTAGGAGCTGACAGAGGTCATTTGGAAACTTATCGCTCACTGAGTTTTCATCCGGGACGAATCAGGCCTTAGGCAACAGTTACGATGTGATTACTGCTTGCCGAGTATTATTCTCTGCATCAAGACTTGGCAAAGGGAAGAGTGAAGGATTTGGCCTTCAGTTTGAGGATTAGTCTTCTTTTATAGGCTGTGGAAAGGAAAAGTACTTTATATTGAAAAAAGTGGGGGGAAAAAAGGTATTTAGCAGACTGGTAATCCCTGAAAATGGCCTTACTTTGGAATGATTACTGTGGAAAAAGCCAGGAGGCTTTCCTCGGGCTCAATAGTCAAATTTCTCCTCCTCTGTAATACCTATTTCTCCATGCCAATAAAAGAGATAAAATCAGAAAGATTGGTGTGGCAGAGGTGTAGGCAGGGTCAGCCCTGGTGTCTAGGGCAGAAGCACTCCATAGATGTATACCATGAGAACCTATGGACTGCGGGAATCCATGCAATGCATACATAATGCTAGGGGGTTAAGGAGTAAGGAGGGCTCCTACTATACATTACTTTACAGCTCTGATCTCCGTTCACCTTCGGCTTCTGCAGTGAGCACCCACTCTTACTATTTTTATCTTAAGTGTCAGGATATTTGATGTCCTTATTAGTTCCCAGCTCCTGGAGTCAGGTGAATGTGAAAAAACTCTCGTAGCATATTTTCAACAGTAAAATTCCAGCTTCTGCAGTACGGTGGGGTACCCAAAATGCATTCCAGGGTTCAAAACACAGAAGATGCTTTGAAAGAAGTCCAAAACTGGGTTCATTTAAAAGCAAATTCATGAAAGCTTTCAGTGGTTGGGGGGGGGGAAGGGGAAGGGCAGTCAGGGTGTCTCAGGCAGAATAATCACCTCAGATGGGGAGTGTGAGAAAAAATGCTTTAGTAAATACCCTGAAAGCAAAATAATCTTACATCATAATGACAAATTCAGAAAACTGGAAGAACCATTCAAGTATTTAAGTGATGACGTGTCTTTCTTATTTAATGTGCTTAAAGCATGGAGCTAACGCCACCAGTCTATAGCAACCCGTGTTTTAAGGATTGGGGGGCAGAGGCGGGGGGGACTGTTCTGTGTTTTAAATTGCACCTCCATGAATTGCTAAAAATTGATTGTTACGTTTCATTAAAAACAAACAGAAGTGCAATTGCTTTTGCCGGGCGAGAGGGTGGAAGAGCTGCAGGGCAAGGGCTGAGGGGACACTGGGACAGCAGCGGTGGCCTTTTCCGGGCGCTCTCCGGCTGTCGGACACCACAGGCAGCTGCCTTGAGCCCGTCCTTCAGGTGCTGCCGGCAGTTCCTGCCAAGGTGCTCCCAGCAGCTCTAGCAGGTACTGCAGCCTCCGTCTATTTTTCTTCTATTTTTTTTCCCGACTGCTTAGTAGTCTCCTCATGGTGACAACAAAATGTCTGTTTTCCAGGAAACCATTTGAGCTTTATGGATTAGCCATGGTAGGCACTTGCAGACCTCCATAAAGCACGTTGACACGCTCTCTGGTGTATTACTAACTCGACTGAAAAATTGATCAAAACTGATAGAGTTACAGGGCCCCGCGTCCCTTTACAATCTGCCGCTGTGCTGCGTGGCTCTTGCAGAAGCAGCAGAGCCAAACGCAGTGAAAACCCTTGCCGGGAAAATACACCTTCCTCCTGCCCTCGGCTTTGCACCATGAGAAGAGCCGTGCACCTAAAGCAGAAGATGTGCAGGCTGCACCCCCCAGTTGCTGCTGGTCCTCCTGGGGCCAAGCTCCCCCCAGCACCTGCAGGTATGCCCCGAAATGCCCGAGTGCCTGCAGGGTCCTGCCCTGCCACGGGGCCGGGACACCGGCTGCGACGTGCTCAGGGCTGGCACGGCCTCGTGCCGATGCGGGCATGGCCTCGGGTGTCTCCTGCACCCTTGCTGCAGCTGTGCATCCCCCATCCCGTCTGCTCCAGCAGCAGCTCTTAGGAGAGACTGCTTTACAGGAATATTTATCAAACTCATCAAAGCGGGCATCAGTTTACTGGAGAAGATGGTATGCCATGCAGTAGAAGAGCTGTTGGACTACTGCGAGATCTCAGCAAAGTCTTTTTTCTTTTCCTCTCTGCCTCCCAACAGCTCTTCCTTTTGCTCACTGAGATTATCGGTCCCTCGGAGCAGAGTGCCTGCTTTGTGAGTATTTGTACTTCATCTCAACTCAAGATCTCCTAGTCTTTGGGAAGGCAGCCGGGTGTCTGGTGTGTAGCCTCTCCCCAAGCATCCTCTAGTGTCCACAGCCCCTAATGCAGCACAGAGCAGAGCCACCCCTGCAGCCCCGGTGCCACCCTTGGGGGGTGACCCTGGCGAATAGAAGGGTGCAGAATTAGCCCCAGCAACCCTTGGAGTTACCCCCGTGTACCTGCATAGGAAAAAACGCGCAGCACAAACTCTGGGCAAGGCTAAGGTCTTTCATATCTTTTCAGACAACGACGCGATTTAAGCCATCGTTACAGCAACTGTAACTATTATTTTGGGTAAGTCCTGCATGGCCACCAAGGTGATGACAGGCCCCGATGGCCCCGGCTCCCTCCCTCTGTCCTTGCTCTCCCACGTGGCCACAAGATCTCATTTCCTTTCCCCCCATCAGATTTTAACTACTTACCCCAGAAAGGGTGCGATCGCTGAGCCGGGAGGTGACCCACAGCTCCAGGCAGGCATGAGGAGTCATGAAAGGACCAGCACCAAATACCTCAGTAAACTCAATGCAGCGAGACCATAACAGCTTCAAAAATCCCAGGAGAGAAAAGCAAACGAAGCAGCTCTAGTGTAACTCGGCCATCTCTTCTTGCTCCATGGCTCGTGCCATCATGTTCGACTATGTCCATGTCCATGCTGCCGACCTCATGTTTGCCCCCGTGTACTGGCCGTGTGCTTTAAAATTAATGCCCCCGGTCCCTTCCACTCACGTATTGCCTAAGGAGTGTAGCCTATATATAAATAACATTGCTGGGGCTGCTGAAGGTACCTCCTGCAGTTTAATGCTCTTCAAAGAGCACTGCAGGGAAGTGGCTCGGTTGGCTCTGGCACCTTCCCCTCTGCAGGTTTTAGCGTGATTCCCGAGCTGTTAGCAGACCTAACCCAGAGCTACGGTTTTCATCTTTCTTCCTTCCCCTCCCTACATAATACATACATGAGTGAGCTTTCCTAAAGCAGTGAGGATGCTTTTGATCTCAATTACCGGTATCAGCTATAGCGAGAAAATTAAAATTCAGGATTTGTTACCAACACTTTAATTATTCAGTGTTATCAAGTTGTCACCAGGCCTTTAATTATTTTTCGGTTTCTACCTAATTTCCCACACTATGATTGCTTTAGTGATGTTAAGGTAGATCTGCAACTGTAATAGAGGATGTCCAAGTCCTTTATGATGCTGGGGATTGGAAATGACAATGTTAATAAAAATTCACTCGTCTCCCCTGCCACCAGCCTTCATCAATATAGTGTTCCTCTGCAGTTGGCATGCTATTTAATTATGCTCTTTTGGTACCAATAAACACTTAATAATATATTCAAAATGAGTAAACAGGATATAACACTGTCTGTGATTCTGCATCTGCTTAAAGATTGGGCACAAGCCCATAAAAATCTCACTGCCAAAGCCCCCCGGCAGTTGCCTTTGCATTTCGGACAACGGCGCGACACCGGGAAAGTTATTTATATACAGAGCATATATGCACCCAAGACACTGGTAGCGTTCTGGAGATGAGGCAGAGGTTTCACAGGTGATTAACACCAATTATTCAGCTACTTACCGTTGTTTACAGAGATTGTTTAACACACCAGGCAATTTTCGACTCGGCAAAACCTTATGCAAAGAAGGAAACCTCTGTCACAATGATGGAGGTGGTGCAGAAACACTCGCAAACCTCACTAAACGCAGCAAAAAGACAATTTGCCAAGTTTCTTGCCAAGTACGGGGCAGAAAAGGGTAGGATAATTTTACCTGCAGAGTGGGATTATTATTGTACCTGCTGCTGATCCCCATCACCCGACACATCAGCCCCAGCTGATGTACGTGCCCAGGAGGACCACGGGCATCCCCAAGCTGTGCACACAGGTCCCGCCAACGTTGTGCGAGTCAAACGCTCTGGAGACCAGCTGGGTTGAGGCTTTCATGCCTTTCCCTTTGACACTGCTCCTGCTAACAACACACCGGGGAAAAAGGTCTAGCAGAAGACCTGCCCAAACTGCCCGCAGTGTCACCAGCCAGGAGCGAGCAGGGACAGTTGGCAGTGGGTGGAGGCATCGCGGTGAGAGGTGCTGGGAACCAAGCCGGGCTGGAGAGGCAGAGAAAGGTTTTGGGGAGAGCTGCCGGTGCTGCACATAGGGAAGGGTCCCTGCAGGCAGCCTCGGGAGGGGAGAGGGCTGCCCCGCTCGCAAGGAGGGGGAACGGCCAGATTCAGCTGATCAACGGGACGGGGTGAGCAGGCAGCCAGGAACAGGAGAGGCAGACGAAGCACACCCCGCGCCGTTCCACGTATGGCCCAGCAGCAAAAGCAACCCGCAGCAGCTCTCCAGGACACTGGGGTGGGGTCACCATTTTCTTTACATGTGATCTTAAAGTCCTTTGGCATAACTCATTTCTTTCTGTCTTGGAAGATTACTTGGAAGACCCTCCAAGCCCCGGAGCCCTTCCCAGCTGCTCTGCAGACCCCTGGGGCTCTCCCCGGCCACCACATCCTCACTGTCCTCCTCAGCCCCTTCTAACTATCAGGACTTGGAAATGTCATCCCAGTCGTTCCTTTGCAACAGGGCAAAGCCCACTCTAACGCCCCTAATCCTGGCCCTGCTGCCGGTGAACAGCAAAAGAAGGAAATTGTTCCTTGAGACTTGTGAAGTCTCACCCTGCTCTGTTTTACGCCGCGCTCGAGCACCTTGAGCTAAAACCCAGGGAGAAAAGCCTTGAGCAGGTCAGCACCCCTAGACTGGGGTCTCCCAGCCACCACCGCACTTCGGTTTTGCGTGGGGCAGATGGGTGTCTGTGAGGCTTACGGGTGCCCTCCTGCCCGCTGCGTGCCAGCTGCTGCTCGGGTACACCATTTGGCACGATTTTCTTTCTTACTTTCTAATGACACTTCTTGCCCAGAATTAATTAGCAGATGTACAGTCCATTTCTAGCCTGCAGGACCTTTTGCAAACAAATTTTACATGTTTGAGATTTAAACTTGTGTTCGATCATTAGGGCTGATCTTCCACAGACGGGGGAGCAAGGGTTGCTAACGCACCACCCAAGTGCTCAAGTTCGTTGCATATTTTATACCGTCCCTCTTTCCACTAATTGACTTACTGCCACACACAGCTGGGAGCGTATTTGCTCCCCAGAAGGACCGTGGGGCTCCAAAGACGTGCTTTTTCACGTGCCAGTCCGACAGCTTGACTCACAACTGGCTCCCCCCCCCCATGCCGCACAGATGTGGATGATTAGTGCCTGAACCAGAACTAACTTCTCAGAAAATTGTACTTATTGCAGGACAAATTGAGTCTGCTGTGGCAGAAGCCAGAATAATTGCTCAAGGGAGCACGGGGCTTATCTAGCAGTTAATTCATTATTTGTACCTGCTCAGAGCCAGGATAGAAACAGCAGGCAAGCCAGCAGCAAACGAGGTACAAACTCCAGTATCTCAGGATCGATTTGTTCAGATAAAGGCTTATTGCCGTTACGGCGAGGTTGCAAAACACCTCTGCATGCGCTTACGGGGGGGGAATAAGAGGAGGGAGCTGCTTCACCGCTGTCCTTTAGTATTGTGATAAGATACACAGACTTGAATGCAATCACGGCTGTGTTCCGGGCTTTGCTGTGCCTTCACGCGCACCCCAAAGTCAGGGGCTAGAGGGGAAAAGCATGTCAAGTTGAGAAGGTAGATCCCGTCTTTGCAACGGTGCCAGCACAAGGCAACGGGCTCCCGCCAGCAGCAGCCAGGGCCGGTCCCGCTGCGTGTCAAGCCTGACGCTTCGGACGGCAGCAGCCTGACAGAAGTGTCACCAACCAACAGCACCAAAAGCGATGCAGAGGCTGAGCCCTGCGTCCTCTAGGGACACTTGCCGTGCCACGGGCTGACCCCTGCGCGCTCCCGAGGCTAATCCTTTCGGCTGCTCTAAATACACCTCAAGGGACGGGGTGGCCCCGCGTCGTCCCCGTCTCAACCACACGCTCTGCGTTGTGCAAGCCCCAGGAGCACCCTGGAGCGCTCACCCACCCCTCCCAGCAGCAAGTTCCCCCATTACAGCCCGAGAAGTGGTGTGCCGTGGCCACGCAATGAGGCACATTGTGGTACCAGGGCTCAACTTCTTCAAGGGTCTCCAGAAGTTCTGGGAAAACAGTTTTCTTTAAAAAATCAAGCCATTCATCAGGGCATGCAAACAAGCTCAGGCGTGCAGGCACTGCTTAGCTATAGAGCAGCAAACCAGCGATAGAAAAGAGGAAATGGCCTCAAGTTGCACCAGGGGAGGTTTAGATTGGATATTAGGAAAGATTTCTTTACGGAAAGAGGAGTCAAGCACTGGAACAGGCTGCCCAGGGAGGTGGTAGAGTCACCATCTCTGGAAGTGTTCAAAAAACGTGTGGACGTGGCTCTTCAGGACATGGTTTAGTGGGCATGGTGGTGCTGGGTTGATGGTTGGACTTGATCATAAAGGTCTTTTCCAACCTTAATGATTCTGTGATTCTGTGATTCTGCATGAAATCCTGCCTGGCCCTGAGGCAAAGCAAAGCTGCTCCTAACATCAGCATCACCTTTGAGAGCCTTGACAAATTGGAATAGGATGTGTTTCTACTGAGTGTGGATATTTCCCCATCTTTTTTTTTTTTAGTTCTGACCGGTGCAGGGAATCAGAATGAATCTTCACCTGTTTTGCTGCATTCACACTGTGTTTATTTTAGTATATTTTTTCTAATACGCTATTTTAGCTAACGTTCATATAGATCTTAATACTCGCATTAGCTCAATCTGATCTATCATTGCTTAGTACTTCTATAGAGTTCAATTATTTACTAGAATACTGCCAATTCCTTCATTCCCACGAAGCGCAGAAGTGCCAGGCAAGCGCGGGGGCGGGCAGTGAGGAGCGCGAGGTGGTCTCAGAGCAGAGCAAGGCGATGTGGTTGGGGCAGCCACATGTGCGACTGCGCGGAGCTGGGCAGCTTCCCTACCCGATACAGGCACGGGACAGTTTTTTATTTCAATGGAGCGAATGTATTAGTTAATCTCAGGTAGATTTGTACGATTTGTTCTGTGCCATTACCCAGCCATTTTTGCTAAAGCAAGGAATAATCAATCTGGTTGCCCCCTGGTATTTATAAGTAGTGCAGACACGGTCATTTTTCTATTCCCTAAAAATAGTACTTCCCACATGGAAAAGCAGTTACCATAACGTGAGCACGTTTGACCCCGCAAGGGCACTCGGGGTTGCACCCGATCCGCACAGACATTTTTCCACCAGTTCCCAAGTGGAAGAGAAGCGAATGCAATATGGATGCATGCAAAACTCTGGTCAGAGAAATACCTAGAGAGAAAAGAATAGTAAATCCAGCCTGCACCACGCTGCGCAAACCACCTCATCACCTTCATCACCGGCTGTGGCTGGAGCCGCTCCCCTGAAGTGACACCACCATCTTTAGTCGTTTCAAGACTCGTACCGTCGCTTGGACTGGACCTGCATCCAGCTTCGGAAAAAGCGTGACGCAGGGAAGGGAGGGCAACCGCCGCGAGTGAGCACGTCTGGGGGGTCAGCAGCAAAGCGCACCCATGAGCTAAAGGAGGGAGCACACAGCTGAAAAACAAGTTGCATTTCCCTTCTGGTCCTGCAAAAACTTTAAAATAGGCCCACAGCTACGCATGTGAAATAGCCGCGCTGGAGTCACTGACCAGCAAGGTGTTGGAGGTAAAAAGGAATTAAAAGGACTGCCAGTGCAGACCCGTACACGATCTCAGGCTGTGCGCAGCAGGCCCTGCAGAGACCGGGGAGTCATGGCCAACCGTGAGACGGGTCACCCGGTATATGTAAGTATCGCATGCCATGTACCCAGTATATATATGTAACGCCAGTACCTGCGCTGTGCCGGCACCGGCAATATTGCTCCGTAGTTAGGGATTAGCTCCTTGTTTCCAGTCCGTGCCATGCTGCTGAGACACCAGATCAATTTATTTTGCTCCATTTTACCCCTGAAGGCAAAACTGTTTTTTTTTTTAAAGTTAAATACGTCACCTATTTGGCAGGGGAAAAGAAACGTACGTTGTTGGGAGACAGTGCGAACGTGAGCGCCTGCGCTCCAGCCAGCACTAATACGGGGCGCTGCCCTGTGTGCAAGGTGGGGGTCTGCGCTTCGTCCCCCGCCTGGCGAGCAGCCGAACGTGTCCACGAGGAACGGGAAAGCCCACGTCTCGGGGACGGCTCTGGGTGAGAAGCGCGAGTGCAGGCGTTACAGCTGAGGGAAGGTAACGCCTCCAGGACCGTCCTCCGAGCACAGGGCTGAGAAGGGAATCGATTCCACCTCCCCTTAATTCTCCTTTGTAGCAAGAGAGCGCCTGTTCGTTGTCTCGGTGGTAGAAGGAAAAACGCCCGCCGGCCCCTCTGCTCCCCGCGAGCAGCCCGCTCCGCCAGCGGCCGCCCCGCCGCGCTCACCGCCCCCGCGCCCGCTGCCCACCCCGTGGCGCGGGTCGCACCCAGCGCCGCTCTGCCGGGAACCCAGCGGTTCGGTTCCTCCCCCACGCGTGCGCAGCTCCCCCCCCCGTGCCGCGGTACGGGCCGGCGGGCGCCGGCGCCCCGCGCCTCGGCCCCTGGCTCTCCGCGGGGAGCGTCGCGCTCCCCGGCCGCTCTCTGCGCGGGCGCTCAGCCCCCGCTCCGCTGGCGCGGCGAGGACGAGCGCTTTGGAGAGCGGCTGGCACATCTTTATGTCAGGAAAAACACAAGTGCTCTCCCGAAATGACTGAGGGGCACTAAATTGTCTTTAAACCTGTGTAAGGCATGCTGAAGTCACAAACAGGGCATAAAATAATACGGGGGTGGAAAGTGCTTTTTCCTTATTGGGTTTATCAAAGTAAAACCAGGCTGGCAAGCTTGTTCTATCAAGCAAACGGACGTGGTAGAAAAAGGAAATGAAAATTCCGATCCATATTCATTGTTTCAGTGTCAGCAAGGGAGAAAAAAGCTCCACTTCCTTTTGCTGTAGAAAGCTGATCTGAAGTTTTACAGAAAGAAAGAAAGCGAAGCCGATAAGGAAGCAAAAGAAAATCAAAGATAATTAATAGAAAGAGAGCAGGCGGCAGCCAGACACGGTGTCTGATATTAAACAAAATGCAGAACGCCGGTCATGCCTGACCGCCCCGAGCAGCGGCTCCCGGCCGGCAGCCTTCCAACAGGGAGAGGCCTTTCCCCAGCCCCCGGTGCCGGCCCCGCCGGCGCCCGCGCCCTGCACCCGCAGCCGGGCCCACCGCCGAGCGCGTAGCGAGCTTTTCTCTGTCCAAATGAGGCTTTAACACAGACCTGGCGGCAGGACCCGCACAGTCGCAGCCGGAAACAGAGCCGGGGTATTTCCCAGGTGGAAAAGAGGTTCGCGCCTCAAACCGCAGGGTGAGGGAGGACCAGCGGCTCGCGAGGGGGGTTTAATGCCTGCACGCGCACGTGTGTGCACTTTGCACTTCGACAGCCTCGAGAAACGAACGCGTTTTTCTTTGCAAGACGACGACGGGACGAACACATTTCAAGTAAGTCCCGTACGCCGCGGCCGAGACCTGGGAGGGAGCCGGTCCGAGAGCCGGCGGCGCGGCCCCCGTGCTGGGCTCCAGCGCTCCGCACCCCGCGTCAGAGCCGGCAGCGCCGGGCTGCTGTGCCCCTCCCTCACCCCCGCCGCCCGGCTGCACGTGATCGGCGGGGCCGGCGGCTTTCTGGTGTTCAGAGTTGGACCTTCCCGGCTGTCAGGGTGATGGAAATAAGATGAGGAAGAGTAAAAGCACTAGCAGTCGACGGAAAAATACTCAAAAGTTTTCATCACTTGGGAGAGGCGCCCCTCGTGCTTTGTGAGCAGCGTTGCCAATTCAGCCAGTAAAAGGGAAATCGTAACTGTGCGCGGTGGGGACTGCAGAGGGGACCCAGCAGACCCATCTCAGGCGGCGGCTATTCATTTCTAAAGCGTGTTCTGTCAATATATCAAAAATACTGCACAACCTTGCAAAATTGAAGAGGGTTTTGGGGTTGGTTTTTTTTGGTCAAAGATGATCCGCGTTGCACGTACAGGAGCGACAAAGGAACTGGAGTTTGATCCCTTTGGCCTTTCTACAGCCCACTGAGTGCGATGAACAGATTTGTACTTCTTTCCCTTACACCTGTTTTCAGTCCCACAGGCTCATCGCACAGATTTTTGTAGACAAAGCTTGATGAGATTGGGAAATTATGCCAGCCCCTACTCCTGTAGAAAACACAGCATTACTGGAGAGCAGTTTAGGTAAATACACACTCTTTCTTCAGAAGAGGACAGCCATTTTAATGACAAATTGAGTGAAATCTCACTTGGCATGAAGCAAATAAAATAGTAAATATTTCAAGTTACTGCTTCACAGTAACAGAGGCTGCGTTTAAAAATAATTGCTGTGGATCTGCCGTATCATACAAAGGAATAGACTGACAACACAACCGTGATGTGACACATCTGCATTACAGCTTTTCGTCTCAATTCAGACTTTTAACAGGCTCCATCAGCTGAGCGCGTTAAATATACGCAGCACTATCTTCCGCCAGCCTCTACCGGAGAAGAAGTAGCAATCTCATGGTGCTTCCCAGCAATGAGAAACCTGCCTGAATGTTGTCGCTGCCACCACAGGGTGCGGCAGTCAGTCACGGCGTGGAGCTTCTATGGACCTACGTCTCTGATGCTCCCCTGTGAAGTCCACCACGCAGCGGCCATTGCAACAGAAACCAGAGCCAGGACTGGGACCGGGATATAAAACCCCATTTTCTCTGCTCCAGGACTGTCAGACGCTGGAGCCCAGTGTCTTGCCCGGTTAAAAAAGCAGCGTGTGGCCATTAGAGGAAACAACGAATCACTGTAAGTTGCTCTGGTGTGACCTGTCTCTGCTGCGACTTTTCCTTGCAGTCCCTCAGCGTGTCTGTCGCTGGGAGAGATGGCTCAGACACGCTGTCTGGCTTTCAGCGAATGTGTTTCTTACACCTCTCAAAACAAACAGTTCACCTGTAGTGGCTGAAACACAAGCAGTCGCTGGTGCTTCAGCTGGGCTACAACCTCCACAAGTTCTCTGTAGTGTATGCTGGGAAAAAAACAACCCCTCTGTCATAGAGAAACCTCTTCTCCAAAGTCCAGCTTTGGATTGCTTGTCTGAGGACAAGGCATTTGCTTCATCAGAGGACTCAAAACATCCACTACAAATAGGAAAAACACTGATGTCGACCGCAATGTGGACCTTCCACATTGTTTTTTCTCAAAGCATGGAAGATGACAGATTAAATCTCTGTTGCATCCCGTTATTGAAACCATCCCGTATTTCCATCCCCAGGTAGACCCCAACTACTCCAATAAATTTGGATACACTTGGCCTACCCAATGCATGCAAGCCAAGAAGCTTAACCCTCCTGCTGCAGAAGAGCAGCCACAGACCACATTTCTCATGGTACACTTGCATCTTTCACTGGTCTGACCCATCAGGTGATGGGATGTTCTTCTCTAATCCAGTCACTGAACTAAATTGACTAGTCATATAGAAGGCAAAACCAAGTTGTGTAATTAAATCACTTAATTTGCCATATGAGGTGTTTCAGAATCGATGAATTCAAATTCGCAAAGGGCACCGAAGGTGGGAAACTCTAAGGACGCAACAGACCATGACCTACAAATGATCCGATCACCTCGCAGTGAAGTCAATAGGCATCATTTCCTGACTTTGGATCGGACACATCCATCCTTTGCCATCTCCAAATACGGTTTTGCCTGATGCTACAACAGTGTCAGAGGAGTGACACTACCTGCACGTTAACTCCCGCTAAACCCAAGTTTCAGAATGCGGTTACCAAAGGCTGGTTGCGACAGAGAGGGGAAACACCGCATCGTTGCTTGGCCTAATCCTGCTGCTGCGCAGCGTTGCGATGACTGGGCAACGGCAGCAGCCTGGAAACACCAGGCATCCATCTGCTCAGGCAAAGCTGCGCGAAGCCTGCTCGCATGGGGTAGGAGCCAGATTGCGCCCCAAAAAAATAAATTACAACTGCCATCTTCCTCATCTGCAAAATCAATGCTTGGTGCTCCACTTCATCTGCGCACTGTTGAAAGATTTTTCACTGTTACTATGTTTGAAGAGTTTTTTTTCCAAATGTCATATTGGCATGTAACAACCACAATATCATAACATGCAGGTGAACTTTCATAAAGCAGAGGAGGAAATTAACGTTATTCCTTATCGGAGGAAATTGAATCTGATTTTTCATTCCATCAAAACATCTCTTCACAGACAGGACAAAACCCATAAATTGCTTTAACCCATGTATCTAAGAGCCCATTCTATATGTTATTGTAACAAAGCATATAATCAAAGTAAATGAGCATAATTACCAATGAGTGCAAATATGGTGCTTCTGGATTCTTTTCAGACATTTCATATGTGAACGCTTTACCATATGTTTACATTTTCAAATAAGAATAAACTGTACTAGACTTGAAGATAAAAGGGTATACATTAAAAATTCATGCAGAAAGCATCCTGTAGCCATGATTACCATCGTAACTATTCATTCAAATCTACTCTTTTCTCCCCAAATGTAAACGGCCACACAAGCACCCGTTTCAAGGGACACTGGGGCCCAGGCTATCAGACTTCGCAGTGAGGTTCTCCTTTCGGAACAAGAAATGACTGCACGCGAGTCCATGTCCTGAACGGTAGTTCAGGTGAATTCCTCGGTTGTTTACACTCACGTTTCTAGTCCTCGTTGTCCCGAGGGGTCAGGCAGGCTTCTTTAAGGCAACGTCACAGCTGTACAGCTTTCTCGGCCGCCAACAACGCGCTAACGCATCACAGCCGCATCGGCGCAGCCGCCCCGGGCGGGGGCGACTGTCCCGTCCCCGCAGATGCAGCAAGACCAGGAGGAATTACACACGACCTCGTGCCCGGCAGAAGCAGGAGGCATGACCCACGATCAGTGTTACGAGTCAGGTCGCGTCACATCGCAGCAGCCTATCGGCACGGCCGGCGGCACAAGTCACGCCAGCGGCTGAATGACAGTAACAGAGTCACCTGCCAGGTCGTGGCGCCGGGAGCCGAGCAACACACGCGTATTGATGGCAAGTAACGGTATGCGCACAGATACATCTTCATAAAGATAATATAAGTCAAGCTCCTGTCCAGGACGGGCGTGTGTCACAGCTGTAAGACGTGGAAGTTAATTCATTTAAATTACATTTTAAACCAGCCAGAACCATAATCTGTCCCGAGGCACATTAATACATCAGGTATCCTGATCCATCTTTCACAAGGTCCTGAGTTAGATCATTTTTTTCCCCACATGACTACTTCCCAATTGAAAACAAGACCCCAAATTATATTTAAGCTACATCTCTCCTTCCATTCGTAAGTGCAAATTAAGGTACATAGTTAGAAAGAGTAAGTCTCTCAAGAAACCAGCTATGTCACGTTAGCAGCAAATGACCTGATCTCTGATGATAACTTCATACTTATCAGGACTAATCCGAACTGGAAGTGTTCAACCAGTTTTTTTGCCCAAGATACTGTTTTCTTCACTTCCTGGTGGAACTGGACATGAATGTAAGTGGATTTAAGCAAAGAAAACTATGCAGTTAGGCTCTTCTGCAACGCATATGAATACAAGCACAAGCTAATTTACACGTCTTTAGCTACGTCGTCTTATGGGAATTTTTACACTACTCTGCTCCAGAGCAAAGAAAATTAGTCTTTGACTGTAGCACCCAAAGTTCAAGTGCTCAGTGATACTTCTGGTCTGGTTGCTGGTGGGGAGGGGAGGTCAGCTGGGGTCCAGCCCTGCTAACATGAAAACTCCCCAAGACTTCAGGATACTTCTGCAGGAAAAATGTCATTTGATTTTACGTACCTCATACAAAAGCCCGGATGTTCGCAGTGTTCAGGCACAATGATATGCATAGACATGGTACCTGTGCAGGCAAATAGCCCATGTCTGAGCATAACCACAATGACTGCAGCAATGATGTAGGCACCCAACACTTCAGTACTTCTTGGTAATTTGTTTTCTGTGGTGTCTTACTTCAGTTGCTGCTATTTTGTTTTACTGTTGTGTGTTAGAGAGTCTTTGAATGGAGGAGAGAAAATGCCACAGAAGACAGATGTAGGGAAAAAAAAATAGTTGCACGCTTTACAGCTGTAATGCAGAAGCAGGAGAGACCTGGCAGCGGACACTGAAATCAATAGTGTTGAAAAAAAAGATGACAAATCACAGACTCTTTCATTATCTGGTTATGAACTACCAAGCCAGACTGCCAGCGCATTTGGCAAACTCTTCACCCCCAGATGCTTTTATTCACAATCACATACGTGTCTTAATGCGAAGCCCTAGCTGGGGGTATAGGAATCACCTTCCTGAGCGGGACCGAGATCTCTCTCCCGTCTTCGGCAGGGCTCAGCACCAGCTACTTCAGCATGAAGTTTAGAAACCTCAAATAGGCAAGAATTGGGAGTAATCCCACTCGTCATGACTCGTTTTGGGCTCTAAAAGGTAGGAATTGCCTTTCAGTGCTCCCACGGGAGGCTGGGCATCCCTCCCAGCATGTTTACCCAGGGCTCCTACGAACAGCAACAGCCTCCGTATCTGTCTAAACAACCAATTCCTTTTGTTTTTTTTACGTCACGCTGCATTCTCAGCCTCGTGGACCCTGCAAGGCCACCAGCTCCTCAGTTCAATTTCACAGCTTAATTCAATCCCAGATTATCAAATACATGCAATTACATCGTGACATTTGCATCACCGCGCTGTCCAAGCTGGGCCACGAGCAGATGCGGGGCTCGGGCGCACGCCGGCAGACGCAGCGCGTGGCTGGCGGCGGCCGTCTCTAGCGGCAGCCTCGCGAGCCTTGCCCCCCGTTTTGTTTTATTTTACGGAGGCAAAGAGGTGCGTTCACTCCCCGAAGGGCTTTCCCGACTCTCCGCAGAAGACGCCGTCCCTCGGCCCCACGCGCCAGCGCCCAGCCCCAGCACGATCCACGGCCGGTCCCTTTGGAGACCCCGTGGGGCTTCGGCCAGAAGGAGCGTTCGCGCGAGTGGGGACGCGGCTGCGCGGAGGCCACCGACCCGAAGCGCAGCCCCAGCTCATCTGCTCAGGAGAAACACACGCCTTGCCCCGTTGCACCCGGAGCCCCTTCCCTGCCCAGCAGCTCAGCATCCCGCCCGCTTCTCCGCGCTGGGCATCACGTCTGGGCTGCGATTTACCCTGATGCCGAGGGCCGTGGCCACATGGTGCAGCTGTCACTTTCTGTTGTTATTACACCACCTTCCCCACTCTGATGCCTTTTTGAACAGCATGCTTAATTGAGTTTATTCCTTCATCATTCAGAGTACCATTCTCCTCACATTGTATCTCGCAGACAAAATATATTAAGACCTGGCAGTATTCTTCTCAGTAGCACTGGATCATTCTTCCCCTTGTAACTCTCACTCCACACATGTTACTCAAAGGTTCAGTACAGGGCACTGTTAAAAAAAAGATTTAGGCAGTTCCCGATGTTACTGGGGAACACCAGATCCTGCTTTTTATACCACGAACAGTTACAGCTCTACAGTGGGGAGGAGGGCCAGCTGAACATCTTCAGGTCCAGAAATAAGTGAGACAATTTCCCCTCACAATTCCATCAGCCTTTTTTTTTTTAATGTGGGAAGAGGAAAGAGCATTCCTGACCTTGCTTCGATGACACAATATCATCTCAATTCGATGCTGCAGGAGAAAGGCTGAACGGGAGGGATCCTGGCCTGGGGAAGGAAACCTCGCTCCACCACCAGCATTTTTTCAATGAAACCATAATATTCAAATCACTTTACAGAGCTGTGAATAGCAACAGAACAAGACGAGCATTGCCTTGTGCCCTGGTTACATCCCTCCCTGGTGACGATCCACTCTGACGCAACTGCAGATCGCGAAGGACCGCATAGGTGCTAGGCTGGTAATAATTCTTTTTTTCTCTTCTTTCTAATTATTGGAATAAGCAGCAGCTTTGAGCTAAAAATAAGACCAAGCATTCTCTAGATCTGCAATTATTCTCTCGACTTGTACTTGTCTACAATGCTGCTTTCACTAATCGCTACAGCACAAAATATGCCAGAATTGTTTGAAATCCGAGTCCAATCTCAGACACGGTAAAAGACTAATAATGAATATTGTTTACACACATTTAATTCAACATACCAGAAGCAATTTTCTCACTCTCTTTAGCATTTTATTTGCTTATAAATACAAGTCAATACCACAAGATGGCACTTTCTTACTTGCGACACACACTATTATAAACACTTACCCTCTTCAGATGTTCCCAGATGTTTAAGACATGTAATTTTTCAGTGGTTTTGAAACATTTAAAAAAACAAGACCTTCTACAAACTGCATTTGTGTTTGATGTATATTAAATGAGGTCAAGTAATTAAATTCAAAAAAAGAATTTATAAATATTTCAGATAAGAAAATTTAAATACAAAAGCAGAGATTGTATTAATTAAAATGAATAACAATTTAAACTGGCCATAATGTATCTACATGGTTTAATTTAATTTAAAATACTTTTTAAACAACGAAAAATCTCTATCCATTCATCAAAACACCTATCTACTCAACTCTTTAAAAAATATTCTTGATTAAGAAGCCAGCTATGCTTTTTCATAACAACCCTTATTCTGTCCTGTAGGTGGAAATGAAGCAAAATCATATTCCAGACTAGAAAACAGGATAAGAAGGAAGAAACTTTAAAAAACCTGGTAACTTCAGACACTTCAACTCATTCTTCCTTGTGTTTCTCAAAATACATGATCTGCTTTTAAAGTCTTTGAACGAAATGTAATCACTAGAAAACTCATTGTTGAAATATGTGAAGAATAAAGAACCTGCACTAATATAGTGCATAATGATGCTGTGTCAAACTTGTCATTTACAGTAAATGTCACTTTTTCCTCAGGATTGTCATGCCTTTTTTTTTTTTTTACTAATTCCTTTTGATGTCTGTAGATTCTCTCTTTTTTTTATTCCCATTGCTCAACAGGAAGAGATGTATTCTCTGGTCTCTTCAGAAAAGTTTCACAAAACCCAAGTCTTTGACTCCATTTTTTTTAATAAAGAGGTGGCAAAATTTTAAGCTTGCAATTCTTCTGTTCTGCCTGGTATGTTACGCATCAGGAGATTCCTCAAAAAACTGAGAAGTCAGAGAGTTCCAAAAAAGAAAGCAGTTAAGGCAGTTGATGTCTACATTTGGATTTCTTTTTTATGTTACATGTCAATGTCTCCATCATAGGCTAAGGTTAGAGGCTTCTGCTGCGGAGGAGTACTTTGATGCTGCTTTGTTTTTTTGCTGCAAGAAAAACATTTCAGGAGACAAAATTATAAACTGTAATAAGCTCAGAAACATCATCAGAAACCAATCTTCAAAAAAAAATGAACTTCCCATGCCGGCTATTTCATTTTGCAGCTTGGTGACACTGCAGCACAGTGACTACTTCCAAGAAAAAAAACACACGGATCTGCTTGAGTGCTATTACGTGTGTGGTGCGGACACGCAGCCTGCTGAAAATGGACAGCCAACTGTGCTCTTTATCTGGAGAGGAAATAAAGCGTATTTGTCTCCCATGTCTTCTCACAGCTGACAAAACAAGGAATATCTTGCAGAAAAATTGAAACATGAACTGTCTATGTGTGGGATATTCTCATTTTTTCTTTGGCACGGTATCGAAGCAACAATAATTATTATCGAGAAATACACTTCCTCACCAGCCTTCGAGTGATGGAGAACTATGTAATGTTATTCAAAAAATCCTCTGTATGCTCCACTGTGAAGCCACAGAGAAATGGTAGCTACCTGGCTTGGAAAATAAGGACGCTACAAGTCCTAAAAGCAGCATCCAAAGGCTGTTATTTAAGCTTTTAACTGAAGAGAGAGACTGAGAGAAAGACTAAGAGAGTGAGAGAAAATAAACTGATTTTGGATGAAAGAGGGCAATGATGCCGTCAGGCCACGGTTGTGACTCTCTGGTCGCCTGCCCTGATCTGACAGGGGTTGGGGCAGCTTGCACCATTAATGTTCGTAAAGCCTAGGCCAGCTCCATGGTCCTCAGGGACAGCCGTGGGCATCACAGGTCGCACAGACGCTGGCCACTGCTCCCTTTGTATCCTCCAAGACGCATCAATGGCGCTGCCTTTCCAAATATTCAAACCAGAGAGCGCAACACTAGCTCTGTCAAGCCAGGCCACCACCCCTGCCCGGGGTGACCGCTGCTTTGGAGGGGGGCAGACATCCCCCCACCGGTGACGCACTGGTGTAGAGCAGGGCTTCGGTACACCCGGTACCCTATCTCTAACAGTGGCTGGTAACAGCAGCGTTAGACACAGGACATGTTCCCACCTGATGTATTAACTGCAAAAACCTATTTAGGGATTTCCTGAGCTGGAGCGTACACCCAGAAAACCACAATTAACACCAAGAGACCCAATCTCCCGTGAACTGTTATGCCATCTTTGAATCCATTTATCTTCCTGGCATGCACAGTCCCCGGCAGCGGTAAGCTCACAAGGTAATAATGCACTGTGTGAAAAATAAAATCCTTTGTTTATTTTAAACGATCATTTCATCAGATGCCTCCTACTTCTTATACTGTGGGAAATAAAAATTCCCTAGCGCCTTTTCTACTCCATTCATGATTTCATAGATCTCTATTGTATTCCCACGTCAAACATCATTTTCCAACTGAATGCTCCTATTCTATTTAGTCCTTCCTTGAGCAGAAGCCAGTTCCTTGATCCAATCAGCCTCCTTGCCTTTTTTCAGTTTTACTTTATCTTTTTTTTAAAGAATACAATAAAAAGCCCTTTCTAATCCCAGCAGAAGTCTGAGTAAATATGAGGGCCTATTGATAACCAAAAATAATGGCCACCACACTTCTTCATGATTAGGCCAGATAGCATTTACAATTTGGAGAGTTTTAAATTACTCTGAGGTAAGGTCCAAATGAAGGCACTTAAGTAATCCTAGCTCCATCCTTTCCTAAAGCCTTGAGGATTAAATCTCTGCAACACAGAGCATTGTGACATATTTTGGATTGTTTAAATAAAAGCAAACCAGCTTTTATTTAAGGACAAAATACATTCCATACTCACCACATCAAGTAGGATGTAAAAATCAGGAAAACTATGATGAGGAACCCGCCAGCTGATACTCCGTATACCCACATCTTCAGCCTGCCATCTGTTGGAAGATGAGGAAAAAGGAGAGAGGGAGAAAAAGGGAAAATAAAATACTTTTATTCTAAAATACACAAATTCTTAAGAGATTAAGAGAAAGCTCACAAGCAAAATTAGTAGCATCATTGATGGGAAACACAGTAAGGACTGGCTGGGAATAATCCATAAATCCCATACTCTTGACAGAAAAGAAGATTCCTGTAAAAATCAATCATTTTGAAGACAAAATTGTAGTTTTAGTAAGGAGTGTAAATTTTCCTCAATGAAAACTGAAAATTAACTCTGTGTCTCAGTTTTCCAAAGCAGCATTATTTCATAACCTCCCCCCGGGGCTAAGCTCCTGCAGTTCATTATGGGCAGCCCGGGCTTATGGTGCAGCACCAGAATAACCTCCCAGACAGGCTCCCGCCCGTGGAAAGGAGCAGGGGCACGAGATAATTGCAATACGTTCGCTCAGGAGCCCCCACGGCTGCCCTGGCAAAGGCAGTTCAATGTTGAGCTGACCCAGATACAAACGCAGGTAACACCTGAAATGTTTATCCTAAAGAAAAGAGGACTGAGAAGGGATGGGGTTGTTCTTCCTAAATACTTAGGGGTCAACTGGGGTAAACAGCAGCGAGAGCAGGTGAACAAGCTACTCAGAGCTGGAAAACACTTGGGCAAAAAATGGGAATAAATTCGGCTTAGAATGAAAACAGGAACATGCTTTGTAATAGTAAGAGGGATAAAGTTGTGTGAGAGATTTCCAGTTGGGCCACAGGAGCAGGAGACATGACTGGCTTTAAGATGAGGTAGGGCTCTTGATAGGGCTGTTTGGGTTGCAATGCCAGGGGACTCACTCTGCGACCCTTGCAGGAAGGAAGAACCTCCACGCACATGTGAGCTTGAGAGTGTTGAAACATTTCCTTCTGACAGAAAGTCCCAAAACACATTATTTAGACAAGTCCTTAATTACAAGCTTTGCATCAATAACAATAATAATTTTTAAGAGATCAATATTTCAGTTCCTTGCCCTGTTCTGGCTGTACAGCTTTCCTTGTGCAGAGAAGCGACGGCATTTTTTCCGTGCAGCAGTAGCCTGATCTGATTCACATCAACAGAGCTGTTAATATATAGTGGACGCGGGAATACGAACCCGCGCTGTGCCCACAGACATGATTTGACAGAGGCCATTTCAAACTCAGTCATGTGAGTGGGGAGTTACTTCACGGGACAATCACTAAGCCTGTTTTACGTTTGAGGCTTGAATGATGAATTTTTTCAAAGGGAAACATATTTAATCAGATCCCATTCTTTCTCTTTTTTTCTTCCAGGCTTTGTGGAAAGGATGAGTACCTTTCGCAGATTTTCTCTTCTCCAAACACTTACAGTCTATCTCCCATGTGAGGAGAGCTCCGTTCATCAGGTTTGGGTTGGTTTTGTTATGGTTTTATTTGCTGAAGTCTGGGCATGAAATTTGTCATCCTCTCAACTGGAGATGGCCAAGAAACATTTAGCAGTCCTGCAAAAGGACTGCCACAGCAACAAAGAGGCATCCCACCATGCCTGCTAAGAAGGCAGCTATGCTCCCCATCCCCAACATAAAGGCATCGGACCATTTCATCCTACAATTTAAACAATGCTATTTAAATTGCCTCTCAACTTGAAAAAAGTTTTCTGTACCTGAACTCTGGCATCCCAGAGTGTGGTAAAGAAAGGAAAAACACAGCCTGATTCGAAATCAGTTCTGTGCACTCCTGCAGAGCATTTAAAAGAACAACAGCCTCATTAAATAGTAATAAAATTTGTGTTCCACACTGTAAATGGAAAGGGAAATCACAAATTAACTGGAGAAAGGCATGTATACTTTTACTGACAGATATAAGTCCTTAGATGTACACAAATGTCAAGGACTATGGTACTGAAGGGTGGTAAATGCCATCCATACAGGGTGCATTCACTATAGCCCTGCTACCAAGAGCATAGCTGGTAGGTAACAGCGGTTTCCTGGCTCAGCTAGCAGTAATTATTGCAAACCCCCAGACTAGTAAGCCTAAGAGGCTGTTTAAGGGGAGTAATTATGTATTTTTTCAAGAAGTTAGACAAAGGAGAGTGATTTGAAGAGCACCAGCCTTGAGCTGGGGTCTGAAGGGCACATACAGACTGAAGAGCTACCTGCAAGATGCCATGGGGTTGGTGATACACTTAGCACGCAAGGAGCACGTTTATTCCTTTCCCATATATTGTTTCTGTAACATTTCTGCCCTAAAGTTAAGTAACACTATGTTCTGTAAAAGCTCCTTAGTCCCTATTTCTGTCTTATAGTCCCTGGGGGAGTACTGGCTCACAGATGCTGCACTGAGGTCAAGCCCACCAGAGGCTTTCAGGGCTGCAGCCTTGAATGCTGATTTAAAAAGAGAGGATTGCAGCATCCACCTACACCCCTCTCCCTTTTTCTAAGCCCATATAGGTACCAGCTGAAGAGATGGCACCTAAGACAGACAGCCTACCGAGGGCCACGGATGCTGACAAAAAGGCAATTAACCCCAAACCTGTGACTCAAACTGCTGGTGAACTGCGTGGGCTTCTGGATGATGGGTTTGATCGAAAACCAGCCAACTTTAAAAGGCTTTGGACCGACTCTATTAGCTCAGAGACTGTCAACGCAAAGGTTAACTACTGTATGCAAATCAAATATGTAAATGTAACATTCAAAGCATGATCACATATATCAGACAGAATTACGGCTCCCTGAATCCCGTAACAGAACCTTTTGCTACATGTTTTCTAAAGTCTCGTGTTCATTACAAACTAATAGGAAACAAATGCAACGTCAGGTAACAGAAGAGGGGGAAGGCTGCACTGCCAGTGTTTTAGAAAACAGGGAGAACTACTGCGTTTCAGTAAACCTTGACATGCTTGGCACCTTCATCCCCCATTTTAAAGTCCTATTTGCATTTTAGAAATCTATTTTGACTAAATTTATCTTGCAAAATAACAAGTCACTATTAACAGGTAATCACTATTACAGCTACAGCACCAGTCCAGTGGGCCAGCACACAGTTCCAACTGGGAAGCATTGTATGGTGTGGAAGTCAAAGATCCGCTTGGGATGCACTGGTTGGGCACGGCAGCTTGCCTGCTTTTTGTGGTGTTTTTTTTTAATGTCTTAACTTCAATACTTAAAACTCTGAACTCTATACTTTCTCCCCTATTTTTTTCATATACTTTTGAAATATGGCAAGAAACAACCAATGCTTTCTTTAATGAAATCTTAAGTACTTTCTGCTCTGAGCCTTCTGAAGCGCTAGTGATCAATATCTTTCCTGGTCCAAATACATCACTTCTAGAAACATCATCAGATAATAGTTCTAAGCATCCCCCCAAATCACATCTAAGTATACTTGTGCAAAATATTATTGCTTCGTTCTGTCTTGGCTATCTCTCAACATAAGAGATTGTGATAACTCTGTATAGGCACAAAGGCATGAAAGATGGCATGCGAATTAGAAACTGGGAGGCTGCTCTGCAGCTCCCAGACACAATCTCTGATGTTATGATCTACAAAGCTTGTACCTTTCTTCTACAGAAACATTGTAAAGACAATTTATTCCATTCATATTTAAGTTTTTCACCTGGATTAAAAGGTTGAATAGACCATCCTTTGAAAATGTCATGCATTTTTGAGTTGACAGGTTTATTTTTTCCAGCAATGGTCTTAACATCAGCTTTCTTATCTTCTAAACCTGGTACCTTCATGCAGTAATCCAGGAAACCATTTGATCTCATTATTTCTGTATATCCTCGCTCACAACCGCAGACTCCTCTCTAGGTGATAAAAGGGAATTCAGTATTAAACCAAATAGTATCCTCTCGCAGAACAGTGCAAATTGTAGGCAAACTATGAAGAAACTGCAAGATATATCCTGCAGATGAAACTTCACCACCATCAAACCAAACAAGCCAGGAACCAGTGCCCGCAAACCGATTTCAGTGCAAAAACCCAAAAGAGATTTGGGGAATTGGCTGAAAAAGAGTCAGTAATTACAGAGAAGCCCTACACGGCAATATTTTCATCCTAATAGGCTTAGTAACAGGCATCTGTGGCTTGATCCAAACTCCTCTTGTCAGTAACAATTTTCCCACTGATGTGCAGGGCATTAGAAGAGATGAACACAGAAACAATCAGACCCAAACCCTCCCAATGTATTTCCACTGCAGTATTTCACAGGGCTACCTGGAATGAAGCTTTTTCTCTTACAGCCAAATAACCACTGCCCTGGACCAGTCTAAGCAGTTTCTTCAAGGGGTTTCTTAGAAGTCTGTGATTCACTAAGTAGATACTCCATTTTCTGGTTATCTACTTTAAAAGACCTCTTTTATTTTGCTTTTCTTTGCTAATTATCTTACAATTACAATGCCTGTCTGAGGGTCTGATACCCTTGGTCACCATCCAAACAGGAGACTGATTTACAGTCTCTGTGATAAGAATTTAACTCTTGACATCAGTTTTGTGGCCATGAAAAACCCCACTTATTGACTGACATGATCTTCATTTTTTTTTGAAAAAAGGTGAAGTCTCAAGAGTTTTTATAGCTAATAAATTCATGCTTACCCATCATTTTTATGTTCCCGTAGGCTCTGAGCACTCTCATGGCCACCCTCTCAGCCACATTCAGTTGCCCATGAGCTAGTTTCCAGTGCTAATTCCTCCCACCAGATACTCAGCTGAAGCCAAGAGCTGTGGAGGCTATTTTCAAAATATAAATATCTAAACCCCAACTACCTCTGGCTACTTTAAGGGTTCTGGGTTTTATACTCCATCACAGTACTGACATGGATAAGGCATTTTGGGAAGCTCTTACTCTGGAGTTCGGTACTGCTGGGAGGGACCTTCGTAACCTCTGGGCTCATGTTTGCTCAGAGGCAAAGAAATGTCAGTGGCTGAAACATTCAGCAGGTGCTCAACATTTCAGCAAAAAAAGGTCACTTCCAGGTTTTGCTTCAGAAGATAGTATCTATCTATCTATAGAAGATAGATTCCACAGTATGATTGTGGAATCAGGCACTACAGCTTCCCTGCGCTCATGGGGGCTTTCTGTGTCTGTGGAGGAGCAGGAGAGGACATACTCTTTCATCTATCTTACAATAGTTTTGAGCAGTCCATTTTCTACGGAATGGCATTCAGTGAAAATGAAACCAAAAGGTTCCAAAACTCCTCCACAGAACAAAAGCAAAATTGTAACACCAGACAAACACTCCATCAGTCGTTTGTGCAGGTTTATGAAGGTTTTCTTTCAGAATGAAATACCCACAGCTTCCTCGAGGTGGTACCATGGACATACTAAACTATTTTCTAGGTCCTGGAATGCATTTGTGATACCGAAGCTAACTGAATAGATTTTGCAGTGTTAATTTCTCAACCATAATCTGCAGCGAGCAATTACCTGTGTGCAGTAGGAGAATGGTTTTCTGCACGCTGGGCTGCAGTGCCGAACTTCTGCAGGTTTTGTCCGAAAAGCACACCCTCCTGTAAAAGGAAATACTGAGTGCTTTGAAGGGTATGTTTTAAAATGTTTTTGACTTAGATCACCATGGTGTAAGGACTGCTTGCTTGCTTATTTTATATAGTTAAATACTAGTCTATTGAGCACATTAGCATAATATCTGTAGGCATTGCATTAATTAATTTGCCTTAACAAGGCAGGGAATTATTATCATACCCATCTTGTTAATGGAGTACAGAGATACACAGATTTAAGCAATTTGCCACAGGCCATATAGGAAGCTGAGGACAGAATCAGGAATTAGACGCAGATCTTCTGTGTCCTCATTAATGTCTTATCTACATAAGAAGACATAATCCACATAACACCTTTGCCCATCCTCACTTGGGGAAGTCTGTGCTTCTATAGGAATAAAAACATGTTCATGTGTTCTTAATTACTCAGCAACCTTTGCACATAAAACTTTTGTTATTTTCTTAACTAGTCACTTATAAATAGAACCAGATAAGAAGATCTGCATTTTCATTTCTACTCTCTCATTCACCCTGTGCATATTGAGAGAGACCCTATGGATGTACAAGCCCTCCTGCCTTTGCCAATGTCTCACTGAGCTTCAAAGTGCTGACCACGAATTTCCCGTTTCATTCTGCGCAGGCAGAATTTGTAGGTCATGGCAACAGCAGGAATCTCACAGTTTGCGTGATTCAAGATTCCTTTGTGTTGAATAGAAGAAGAGGTACAGAAGCTCGTCCCTCTACCACACATGGGATGTTCTCTTCTGTTCTCCACAGTTACAGGCAGGTTGACTACCAGCTGTGCAAGCCAGCCGAGGAAGCCCTTTTAGTACATGTATACTCATTTCTTCCCATGACCAACCCAACAGTAGGGGTAACTCGCCCAAATACTCTCATATAATGACATGTGTGATATTGACCTGACAGCAAGGCTGGTGAGCTCCCATCTCTCCCTCCTACACACAAATTGGAACTGAGATTCTGGAGGAGTTCGGAAGACTGTCCAACTGCTCTCTGAGCAACTGATGCAGAAAAAGAAAAACCTGGATGGAGACATTTCATTCATAATCAAGCACGGCAATTTTTGGATATACCTGTGACATTTACTCCATCTGAGCGCTGACACCACACCGTGCGTACATTGTCTCTCCAAACGCTGGTTTTCCACAGGTAGTTATAGCATTTCCCTCCTGCAATATCAATACTAGTTAGTCTTCACCTTGCAACAAAAACAGAATAAACTCTTGAACAGGAGGAAGCAGCACTTCGGCCACACTACCTGAGCAAGGTCGTGTTTCCATCGCTTGTCCGGAGCAGCTCTCCTGGTTCTCAGGAGACTGAACGATAAACGCCCTGGATCGAGACTGGCGCCCTGTTGTCTCGAAGCTCCTGCCGTTGATGCAGGTGAGCTCACAGGAGCTCCACTCTGACCACTCTGTCAGATGGCAGTCACCTGCACGTTGAAAGAATAAATCATAGGTTTTCGAAAAGAATCAGCTTTAAGGGAAAAGGACAACCTAAGCGTACAACAGCTTTAATAGTGAAGTACCCACAGTTTATTGCCCAGTGTTATGCATTATTCAGATTTTCTGCTTCATGGAGAATCTCATTTTCTCCAAAAAAAAAAGTAAAAAAAAGTGTTTTTCAGGTGATCTAGAAACAGCAGACTGAGCATTTATCTGATCTGCTGAAGTACAAATTCTTACTACAGTGGCTGACAGTACTCAGCGCTATGGAAGCATCTCCATCTCAGACAGCTATCACAGACAGAAATGCACCGGGACCTTCCAAAGACTTTACCTGGGCAAGGCACAGAGCACGGTAACTGCAGCACACTCTCTTTCGATGGCAGCTCACCACATAATGCATTTTCTACTGGTTTGGATGTAACCGAAACAGATGCATCATGCACTACACATGTGAGATTGCGGACTTGCAATCCATCTCCACACTGTCCACCCTACAAAATGATAGAAGGGAACAGAGACATACATCGGTGACGTTAGCAGATGACAGAAGAAATACGGCTGATTCCACCTAAAAAGACTTCAAAGATACAAATCTGGTCTTTGGACTGCAGTTATGAGAAGATATGCAGACTATGCAGATCGTGTCCCCAGTACAGATGTCCTCTGTACACCTCTCTACAGAAGCTCAGAGGCAGGGGCAGTCACACAGAAAACTGTGTTGCAACCAAAGCAGAAGAGGTGAGTACCATAAGAGATGAATATTGTCTTTGGGGTCAGCCCTTCATGCCTTTTACTAGAGCTAGGGAATTTACTGATTCTTAATTAGTGCCTAGTTACATGAAGACAGAAATTTTTGGCTTCTCTAAAGAGGCCAAGAGCAGTGCCTGCACATGAGAAACAGACATATCCACTCACCTCCTTCGAAGATACAGCCCAATAAAGGCACATACATTGTTTAAACCCTGACTGCAAAAATCCTCCAGCACACTTAACTAGACTGCAAGGGTTATTGTGCTGTTTGTGTAATTTCTTAAAGGGAGCTACTGGTTCTGAAGTAGACAGAGATCACCAACTCATATCACATCTACCGAAAAATCATCTGAAGTCAGGCACAGCCTGTGGAGCACTGAACCCCATTTGAACAAGCAGTAGGAAGTTCTGTCTGAGCCTCTCCACACCCATCAGCCCAGTTCTGAAATACTTAGATAAACACCAAACTACTTGCTGAAGATGACTTCTTTTACTGGAAAATCAATATTGTTTGGCTAAGGCAATGATACAGGGCTGAGGATGCAGTAAGAACTGGAGCACTAGGCTATTTATAGAGTCGTTTCTAGGCTGGAGTTGTTTCATTCTCTTCTGAAAAACAGAGCTGCAATGATGTTTGAGGTGTACACCTTAAACCTGCGTGATGCTTTATGAACTTGTGCCTGAAGCCTTGCGGAAATGGCACTTTACAAAAATCAGTAAATAAAACTCAAGAAGAAGGATGAAACACTGCTTTTATATAACCAAGGGAAGTGCTCCTTTGGATCACTTGGCAGTGGATTCTTTTAAAATAATGGACTTCATCTGCAGAGTAGAATGGCTCCCACCGCGTGCATTCATTCAGCAGTGTGTTTGCTAGCAGGGATCTCAAGGATGGCTCTCCTGCACACACCTGGTAGGTAGCTTTTCCATTCCCTCCATCCCTTCTGTTGCAGACCCACAATGAAATGGAAATAACTAGCTGGATTTAGAGCATTTGCTAATCAAAAGCAACTTAGAGAAGTATTAGTGTAGATTTACTATATTCAACCAGATTTCAAGTTTTTAACACTGTGTTTCACTTTAGTCACTATGTAACTTACTGTTCTAAATCACTCTTTCACTACTGAAACCTCTGTTGTGGTCTGAGATTAATGGTGTGCGAATAACTCATGCAGCTGTCAATTGGGTTAGAAATGGCTGGTGGAAACAGAAGACGGTGTGGAGAAGATTCTCAGGGGAAATGGGCACTAATCAAACTGCAGTGTATTTCCAGCTCAAAGTGTCTCAAGGAATGACTAAAGGTTATGGGAAAGGACGAAGAAAGTTTTTAAAAAGACACTTATTATTGTATAAACAATATATAACTGTTTATATACATATATAAGTAGTTATAGGAATACCGGATATAAATATAAACAATAGGTGAAAACAATACATTTTTTTGGTACAGCAGTCTCCACCATAAAAGTCCACATGCTTCAAGGCAACATTCCTCATTCTTCTTTCATGCAATATTGTAAATGCATTCATATTTTCCAATGTTTAGAATAAAAAAATAAATAGAAACTGTGGACTCTCAAACAATTCCCAAGATAAAGGTTCTCTTTTTAACAGTGGCTTCCATTTGCTTGTACTTTCTTTCAAGACCAGCAGTGTGTTTTTACAATCAACTGAAAACACTTAGAAGATAAAATATCATCCAGTCATTTATAAAGGGAGATGTTTTTTTTATATTTGGCAAAGTCATAAGCAATGCACGAGCACTGCATGAACTTCTTTATCATCTTAAAAATTATTCGTGTCCCCCAAATTATACATTTGAAGATCTAATTAACCGGTATGGAATCAGTGGAAGTTTGCTGCACTGAAGGCACACTAGGGATGCAGGGAATAGCTGCTAATCAGAGGAGAACTGCCAAGAAGATGATCACATATTCAAACCTCGGGGGATCAAATCTGTATTGTAAATGCTCTTCCCTAGAAGACGTGATCACCTGAGCTTTGCCTAGAACCAGGATTTGTCTCGAGTCATGAGGTCCTGGCAAGGAATATGTAGGGATTTCACTTCCAGAGAGGATTCCCCCCATTTGACTACAAAAATGTCTATGCTGACCCTATGGAAGATGCAGAACCCGCCCTGGGTGCCCTGGGGGTACAGGCCCCTCTAGGAGCACCTGCATGGAGCCTCCGCCTCTCACCCCCCTCACCCCAACTGAGCACCCATATAATATGGCGAAGGTTTACACCAGGACTGTGTTTTGACAGCCAGGTATCTTCTGAATTGACCAACATGCTAACCACACCTGCACAAACCTCCTCTCACGTCACTCTCCCATACTCACCACATATAACACACTAGTAAGACAAGAGATAACAGTCCTTAACAAGATGCTTTGCCCAGATGTGCCTTCAAGAAAAGTTTTCCCTTTTCAGCTTTTACTGGGGTTCATGCGTATTCACAATTATTTTAGATAAAGAGTTGACTGGGCAATGCTTTCACAGGTTGATGAGCATTTAATCAGGTAAAAGTTTTCTTTAACGAGGAAGTGTCGCGTGATCACATTTAAGGGATTGCTTTTAAAACACTTTAGCAAGGAAGGGTTCTTAGTCTTCTTACGAATGTTAGGCTGCTAGTGCTTGATAATGTCTATCTATCTAATCTACTTCACTTATATTCCTTTAATGGAAAATTTATGAACAGTGTCAGCCACTGCTAATTGAGTTGCTGGAGCGTGTCCAGAGAAGGGCAGCGAAGCTGGTGAGGGGGCTGGAGCACAAGTCTCATGAGGAGCGGCTGAGGGAACTGGGGTTGTTCAGTCTGGAGAAGAGGAGGCTGAGGGGAGACCTTATCACTCTCTACAGCTACCTGAAAGGGGGTTGTGGGGACGTGGGTGTTGGTCTCTTCTCCCAAGTAACTAGTGATAGGACAAGAGGAAATGGCCTCAGGTTGTGCTGGGGAGGTTTAGACTAGGTATTAGGAAAAATTTCTTTAATGAGAGAATGGTCAAGCATTGGAACAGGCTGCCCAGGGAGGTGGTGGAGTCACCATCAGTGGAAGTGTTCAGAAAACATGTAGATGTGGCACTTCAGGACATGGTTTAGTGGGCATGGTGCTGTTGGGTTGATGGTTGGACTTGATGATCTTAAAGGTCTTTTCCAACCTTAGTGATTCTATGGTTCTATAATTTATTATTTGTTTATTTTACTAATCAGGGTAAACCCGCTCCAGCAGGAAAATGATTCGTGTAATGTAACCCTTTAAGATTAGGTGTACTGACCATTCCCCACGTTCTGCATCCATCTGAACGCAGCACAAATGCCCCATACCCATCGGAGATGCGCCTGGGACATGTAAGTACCTGGAGAGCAATGCACTGATTTCTGTACTGTGAAAATCAGCAATACAGAACACTTAGCGGGCTCTATTCCTAAACATTCAGACACCTCTAATTATTCACATTAAGTCAATTTTGCATAAAATAGTCCTTCTACAATTAAGAAATGCAGTCTCAGTTATCTCATAACACAAGCAAGAAATATGTTAGCCTTATAATTAATTGTCCTGTTTATATTATTACAGGAAGACACTTTCACAATATGCGTTTACTCTTACCGTTGGATGCATTTACCTTATTTAAAAAAGTATCCTTGAAAACAGGACTTTGGAAAGCTTTCTTTAGAAAGTAAGCTTAAGCTTCCTTTCCAGTAAGGCACAGGAATAAATCACCCTGTATTTATGAACTACATTTAATTCCTAAGCACCTCATTAAAGAGAACTGAACACGAATAAAATGGCTCCTCTCCAAAACAAAGCAAAGGGTAGAGAAACTACATCACAGTAATTTAAGGAGAGAAGCCGTCTCTATCTCACTGAAAGCACAGGGTGATATCTGGGTTACGGAAGGCTGTGATTACTTCTTCTGAGCTGAAATTTAGCCGAGGTCTGGATACACACACGTTTAATCTGCACAATGTGTTATTTATCTGGAGTATGCCAGAGCACAAATTCAGCTTCCCTACTAATTCTTTTATCAGCTATGTTGGCTTCTATGGCTTAAGGTCTCTTCCCTAATGTTTAACAGAATTTCCTTACATTAGCTGGACAAAATATTAGCTGATGTTAATATTTTTTTATATTTACATTACACATAAATAAATGCTAAGCACAGTGCATACAAGGACCATATTCGCATCCCTAGTTGCAATGAGTTGTTGTTCATTATATAAAGTATAAATATATTTCTGTTTCTCTGGTCTTGGACTGTCCCAAGACTGTCACACTCCAGATTTCATTTGTGAAAACCTGGGAAAACTCTGGGTATCTATTCTGCCACCTGCAGTATTCACTACACGTCCATCTACCGCATCTAGAAACCAAACAGGTATTCAAGGCGTTTGCAGCATGGTAGAGGGCAGAGCAGAAAACACATGGGATGTATCTTTATGCGCATTATTGGCTTCAATCTCCTACACAGTATAATGTGGAGAAGCGAGCACAGATTTGCACAGAGGTGCTGTCCCCTGGGACCAGACAGGGCACTCTTCCACCCCAACCAGACTTCTCCCACCTGCATCTCTGCAAAGCCGGCTTTAAGGAGCACAAGAGGACTTTACACTGCCCGAGAAACTTGTGTGTGAAAGATTCACCTCTGCTTAAACTGGGTTACTACTGGAATATTGGACTATTTAATATTGGAAATGTGATCTAACAGATAAGGAGAGAAGAAAAAGCATTGAGGGGAGAAAAAAAAAATCAATTCAAGCCTGATGCAAGTCACTAGCAGTGAAAAAATGACTCCTCCAGTGCCAAGGAGGTGCCAAGCCTATGTACAGCACATCGCAACCGAATGGAGCCCTTTTTAGATCATTAAAAGGACAGCCCAGCTAAGAAGAAAGTAGAAACCAGCACTTCATACAATAACTCACACTGTTGTACCACAGACCTTGTGGGGAAAGACCTGCTATAGAGTCCTTTAAAAAAAAATGATAAAAAAGACTAAGCTCTCTTGAAATCTAGTGTTATCTATTTTCTTCTTAGAGTTGTTTTATATAATTAAATTATAGGTCACCATGACTATGCCCACTCAAGCATATTTACTCTGTAAATCTCCTTTAATACCTCTATAAGCTTGCGGTACTTGAACCCGTATTGTTATAAATAGCTGCTGACGGCTGGAAGATGAGGTGCAGAGGTTTACCGCTCCTGAATTCCCCTGCTTCCCTACAGATCTTACCAGCGCCTTCAATGGCCGCAGAGACACCTCCGACCCGCGAACGGCGACCTCAATCAATTCTGCCATATAATGAAGATTCTTGTCACTGACCTCGGCCGCGGGGCCCCGGGGGGCACTGGGGAAGCGCTGGAGAAAGCCGTACCTGGATTCTGCAGGGAGACCACGGGCCCAGCAGCCAGCTGTAGCAGGGCTTCACCGGGCAGCTCCGGTGCTGGGTGAGCTGCTCCGGGCAGGGTCTGCCCTCGCCCGCTGCCCGCAGGACCACCGAGCGCACACGCACCATCTGGCCTAGGCGAGGGGAGAAGACGGGACACAGTGAAGGAGACCCAGAGAAAGAAAGAAAAGCAGTTTTTGTGATTTATCAGTATGCCTAGTTCATTTTCCACCACTAAAATCTGTTAAAAAAGCAATTAATTGGGAAGACTATTTGGATAATATGGATGCAATTGCTAAGTCTAAGTGATGTAGTCACTGATATTTTCAAACACAGTTTTTAAACAGAGTTTTGTATGTTTTCCAAATACATTATTTGTTTATGCAGCACATTTAAATACTTGACTAAATCCTGATTATTAAATATGACAAGAAAATAATTCCTGTGGCAGCATCATTTCTAACGTTACACGTTTAATATGCTTCCAGAGATTTTTAACGAATTAAATTTTCTTTTTATGACCAATTATGTGCATCTAATTTGAAAACTGCAAACACTCTAGTGGCTATTACCGTCCATAACCACTTCTGCCATTTCCATCAAAACCCTATTTATTGTTGGTGAAAACTTCTTCAGCCACTGAATGGAAAAAGCAATTACGTTACTCCTTTTGAAATAATAAAACTGAATATATTCATTAAAGTTACAGCAATTCCATTTCTGTCTCCTTTGCTGTCCATTTATGTCCAGGAATGTTTTCATTCAAAATGTTTCAATTAGAATCTGGGCCTCCAATTAAAAGAAAAGTGGGGGAGAAAAGCCCTTATGCAACAGGATGCAGAAGATTGTGCTGTGGGTAAAATTTCTACCTTGACTTTCATTTGAGAGGCAGTTAAAAAAAATAAAAGGTCTGGGTGACATGGGCACACACATGCAACAAGACAGATGCAAGTGGTAATTGCTAACTCACGGAGGAGGAAAGCGAGGACGTGTTGCGGCGGAGCTCTCCCATTTGGAACGCAGTCGTTTAGCTGCGGTCATGAGTCGAGGGGAGCCCGGGGGGAAGCAAACACCCCTGTGAAGTGGGGAGGCTGCGGCATCCAGCCAGATCCTCCTCCCAGCTATTTATGCACGCACTTTTTAATTAGGGGTACTGCAGCCGGGTTTAAGGTACATCTCTAATAACTGTCATTGTGAGAGTCTATGGAGCAGGGTTTCCAAAAACGTTTTAGCAAATAAAAATTAAAAGCAGACACTCCTGAAAAAGCTACTGACAGATACCTTGGCAAGCTCTCTTACCTTTACAATGCTATTCCCTTGCTCTGACCCATTGAATTCCATTTTTATACCCATTTAAACCAATTTTAAGACTTCTTCCTTTTCCAATTCTAATCCACTAAACCTGGGGAGTTTGCAAGAGAAGTGATGATAAAAGCTCTTATCCACATGACTGTGCATTCAGCCATCACGGAATCAGGTGCATTAGGAGGTGGAAAAAAAATCCGACCAGCTGAGAGGAAAGGAAAGGAAAGGAACTCCTGTGGTTCACGGGGACTCAGAGCAAGGGAAGAGAAATCCCCCAGCCCGCTGCCGGCAAACCCCACGGCAGCCTTCCCCTGCGCAACAGGCCAAAATTAGCTGTTTCTTCCTCTCCAGCAATGGACCATATTTGCCAGATTCTTTGTAATTCTGAATGCTGAGGTAAGCAATGCAAAAGGCTCTTTGGGAAGTCGTGGGAAGCCCATGGCTCTGGGGTCTTCGGGATGCCCTGGGGCGGGCGGCTCACCCCGGCCAGGGAGCTCTGTGGCCCTGCCAGGCACGAGCCCCGAAACGGCAGCTATGGAAAAGGAGATCTCCTAAACTTAAAAGATCCGATTTCATTAGGAGGGACTTGAAAGCCTGAAGCATTCATCAAGCTATTTTAATTAAAGAAATAATTTCCTTTTGTACACTCTGTTTAACATCTTTCTAGCAAAATGTAAATGGAAATAGAAAACACGATTTTCCTTTTAAGAGGAATTAACAACCCTTCTGTGTCTATTTACATTTTACTTTCCTACAGTTGGTTATCCAAACCGTTTAAGCTTGCTACATTCACAATGGTCAGCTGGTGCTTGCCTCATTTAGTCTACCACTTTCTTTTATACTTTGAATAAATCATCGAAGAAAGATACTTTGTTAAAATTCTTCTTTGCACAATCACTGCAGTGAGTTTTTTAAAGCTCTGTGTTTTTTTTTTTTCTCACTCCATAAACATTACCTAGGTGCCTGGTTACCACTTCACTAGCAGAAAAACTCCCCTTCTTTACTCTTTAAATACCTTATCTTTCACTGCCTGTGGAGAATAGAATCTCACTGCATCTGAAATTATTTTTCTTCCAATACAAACTCTGAAAGAGTCAAAGCAATGCTAGTTGTGTCTTTAATTTCCCAATGATTTTTTCTTCAATTTTCCCATGAATTGGCCATATCCCTGTTTCCTCTGCTCTGCAGTGTTAAATGATACAAAAATTAAGACAGAAGGTATGCTGAAAATTGAAAATAAATATTTCTTCATATCCTCAAATTTGTCATTAGTTTTGAAAGGAGGAAAAAACAGGCTAGCCTTGTTAATGCTGGTCACTTAAAACCCTGTTTTGCATCAGTGGCTAAAACTTCATCTCAAGACACAGGATCCTATTTTCAAATCAGAAGAATAAGATTTTTTACCCTCCAAAAAATCTTGACATTCCTTGCAGTTTATCCCCACAAAGTGATGCATCATGGCTGAAATCAAGAAGATTAAAATTCCTGCTAGAGTTCAACCCAGTCAGAATTACTGACATGTTGTTACCTGTTTGATGAGTGTGAGCAGAACATACAAAACACAACCCTATCAAGCAACCGCAAGACCAGAGCAGGGATCAAGTTACTTAAATACAGCCCTGGAGTCCAGGTTAGGTCAAGTCAGAAGCAAAGGGGACTGCTGAGAAATGGGGGTTTTCATCTACTTCCCACTGCCAGTCCCACCAGTGGGTACTGGGGCATCCACAGCTCTGGGAGAGGTTTTGGTGACTCCTCTTCCTGCAGTGCCTCTCAGCACCATCAAACTGGAGCTTGATGAGTTTGAATAGCAAGCAAGAAAAAGTCACAAAAGTTTCTTCTTCACAAGCCCAAACAAAAAATGTTTTCCCAAATTGGTGATGAATCTGTGAAAAATGTAACCACCAAATTTTTCAGTCGTGCACATCCTTGTCCTCCTTATTTCTGTCCCACAGGTCAGTCCAGTGCTGGTGTGCACATCTCTGCCACCTGCTACAGTCTCTTCTGGGCTCTGAGGACTGAGCAAGCATGGGTTTAGGTATTCTTACACTGTTTAGCACTCCCGCTAGACAACTTGGGAGAAATCACACAGGATTGGAAAACGCTTACGTAGAAAAATCCAGCATCCTTGTGTATTCATTTGCCTTAACAAAGGAAATAAAATTTGCTGGGGATTATCCGTACCAAGCATCTTCCCAGTAACTTTGATTCAGGCCGTGGGAGCACCATCCATTAATGCAGTACTATACATCTTTTCATAGCAGTACAGCAACCGATATGAGGAACCTTAATATATAACCCAATGTCAGCCTAAAGCCCTAGCCAGCATCCTGAACAGATGCTTCCCAGAACTACAGCTGCAACAGGCAAATATCAGTTACACATCTCCGTAGGCTCAGCGCAGGCAGGAAAGAGAGATCTACTTTACTCATCATCATTTATAAAAATCAATATACTTGCCTTTGGCTGCTGTGTACCAGAACCATACTAGCTGTCAGTGCCACATACACAGCAGCACCACTTCATGTTTAAATGCATTGTTCTATAAAATAAAACCTGAGCAAGAGAAAGGTACCATCCATTAAAACATATCACAGCAAACCGTTACTGGAAGAGATGGTCAGAATAAAAATGTTAGCAACAATGCTTGGGTTAAGAAACACATGAAAACGTAAATCCAGCAACACTAAATTTTGATCTGAATGATTTTTAAATTATGTTTCTCTTTGAAGTCGTTTATGGTACTTCAACAGGCCCTTCACACGCTCTCCAAGAAAAGGCAGAAAAGCAGGGTATTATTGTAAGTGGAGCCAGTAATGGTGCATATGACCGATTTGCTGTGAATTATTTCTGAGAACCATGCATCTAAGTCCTACATTTTAGCTTTATCAAATAGCGGGCAATTACTTATTTGGCAAAGGGGAGCTGAATCAGTGTGTACTACAGCCAGTTCCCACAGCTCATTTATTGTCATCCTTTGGTTTTTCCTGTCTAATTTGAGGCTTCATCCTATTCTCACAAATGCCTGTGAGAAATTCATGATGATTTCAGAGGTATTGCAGTCTGAATCTTTGCAGAGGAAACCCTCTCTGTATTCATCTATGGATTATCACCTGTAGATGAGTACATAATTAGCATCTTCTCTGTTAATACTATCATCAAGTTGTATTTATAACTCAGTGAAGAAGCTGAAATGACAGTGCTTCTGCTGTTGGAACAACACAAAGGCCACGGCTGCAGGACTGTGCCAAGGTCCCTCCATCACGGGTGTTCGACATCCGTATAGCTCCATGCTTGATGGTTGCTACAGCAAAACTCAGATCAGGACTGGGGCTGCAGTAAAATAAAACCATGCGCTTGGAATAACTTGGATGCAAAGTATTTTGTTTCATTGACACTCTTCATCAAACGATGTGCTCAGAATAACTTCCATGCAAAGTAGTTTTGTTTCATTGATGCTCCTACTTTGGGATGTGATTCAGAAGACTCTTGGGTCCCTGGAAAGCTGTTCAAATGATAGAGGAGGAATGAGCAAAACGTGGCTTCCTTATGATACAATTTTTAAGACTTTCCCAGCCACTTAGCTGCCGTAGGTTCACAAAACAGTATCTCCAGCTTTTAAATTGTACATGTGTATGTCCTGGACTATACAAGCCAGCTCCCTAGCTAGCAGTGTAACAGAGAGTTATGATCTTTGAGGACCAGAAGACGACCCATAGACTGAGCTAAGCTTGGGCTTCACTGTGTGATACAAGTAGCCTTAATGAGGTTTGGCACCTACAGCTGGGATGCTCCCAGGAAGAGCTGAGGTCTGCTTCGGCAGGACACGATGTTTCCAGCTTCCCTCTGCAAAAGCCCAGCTCTGATTTAGGACATGAAGTAACCGGTTGCCTCTTACATACATTGGAAACCATCAGCTCTTTAACCAGTCTTTAGGATTTACATAAGCATTTCAGGATCAGGAGAAGAGTATGAAACATACCTTTACTTGAATAAAGTAGACTATGCAATGTAAGAGCTCAGGACAAAAAAACCTCCAGGCATTATATAGGATGAGCTGCTCCTTTAGCATGCTAAAAGCCATAAAGAAATTGCAACTTGCTTTTGCACACATAGTTCTGTTTATTTTAGTAAGTGATTGAACACTCAAAAAAATAATTTAAGTCCATTCAGCAACATGAGCATTAACACTCCAAAATGGATTTTGAAGGAAAAAAAAATAAATTTGGAATTAATAGTATTCCTAGTGTGTTGTTGTTAAAACACTGTCTATGAATTATTCATTTCTGTTAAGAAAGCACTACTTTACAAAAGGGCTAAAAGCTCAGCAAAGAAAGAACACCACTAATCCAAATATTAAGCTTTTTCTGTAACACGCTTTGATCTCCAAAATCCATCTGAAGGAATCACTTTATGGAAGTTAAGAGCTTTTTTCTTTTTGACCTTAAGTGAATTTGATTAAAATATACATTATGGGTCTCAAATCTTAAAGACCATTAGCTGTACATCTAATGCACATCAGAAGCCTGGGAAATAATGTCATGAGCTTATTTTGAATAAAAGCTCAGTGCATTTCCTCATGTTGAATACTCAAAGGGTTTTTTAAATCATATGAAGTTAAAAAAAGGTCCTAATCCTTCCACTTTTTGTATGCTGGTGAGCATTACTGGCTATAGAAAACCTCGCTGAAGTTACTGGAGGCATGCAAGTATTAAGGGACCTGTGGATACAAGATGGAGACAGAGGCATATACTAAATGATGAAAAATAGTCTTAGTGTTTTTTCTTCCATGGGATGTAATTATGTTACTAAAAATAAATTCACCAGAGGATTTGTATTTAGTTATTTATCCATTTCTTGAGAATCCTGTAACTCTCCCCAGCTCTTCGCTAGCTCTACCTACTCCTCTCGTCTCTGAGGTTGATGTTTCCTATGACTGAATTCTAAGTGTTTGCATTAATTAATTAAATAATCCTCCAGGCATCTGTCCATTTGGTTTCCTAAACTGCATTTTCACTTCCAAGTACTTTGAAAATAGCCTGCTTTGTTCAAAAACCCCAACACCTCAGGACCTTGAGAGCGTCCAAAAACCACTTCAGATGGGTTCAGTGCAGCTCGGGAGGATCCCTGAGCTCTGCACCCCTGCTCAGGGGCTGGGTAAGCCCTTCTGAGGCTGGGGGTCCCATCTGCACTGCATTGCTGAGCCACGGGCAGCAGGGGGAAGGGGGCAGGAGGCAGCTGGGGACTCACCGCCGGCGCCACACGTGTGGGAGCACTGCGACCAGGCTGACCATGCCGAGAGCCGGCAGTCCACCGCGCACCCCACCACGCACCGACTGCTCGTCTGCATGGGCTTCTCCAGGCGAAGCTGTGAGATGACAAGGAAACACAGGCGTCACCCCCCCCAGCCCCCCGGCCACCTCCCGTCGCGGCTGGGCACCAACTCAGGAAACTGAAGATTGGCAGTGACTCCAGTGGGATGCCAGCGTTGCTGCTCACAGGGTCTTTTCCTGAGCGTGCAACTGGTGAAAGCAGTTTCAGTGTTGAAGCATTTCTCCTCCACAAGACCTTCGGTGTTTGGGTCTTACTCTGAAAGGACAATCCCAAACTTCTAGTAGGGCACAATCCTCCTGGTGACCAGCTTTGTTGGACCCATGGCGCAGGCTCTACAGCTGTGCCCCACGCATGGTACTCCAACCCCAAAAACCTCCCATTTGAGTCAAGGAGTGATACCACCCACTAACACCCTGGGGATGCTTTTGTTCCCCAAAGCACCCAACTGCTGCGCTCCCAGCAGCAAACACAACGTCACCATCTATGGACAGTGCCACGGTGCGCATCAGAAGGCACTGGCTTTCCAGAAATAAAATGAACCTCCGGGCGTTTCCCTGCCCCACGTGTGCCATCCTCACCCGCTGGCAGAGCTGCGTGCTGACGGTGGCCCCATCGCTGCGCCGGCAGCTCAGGAGGCGCCGCCGTTCTCCGTGCCCGCAAGTGGCATTGGCACCCAGCTGGCACCCGCTCCAGCCTGCAGACACAAAGGATGCAGTGCAGCAGGTCACGGCCATCATTCTGTTTTCACATCTTTTTACTCAACACGAGGGTTACCTTGCCCTAACGCAGCGCTTCCCCACGTGAGGGCATCCCAAACCCAAGAACAACCCACGCAAAAGAAAGTTGCTCTTAAAACCCAGCAAGTCTCGGAGGAGAAACTCCTCACTTTGCACTCAGATATCCCCTCAACGAAACCCGTACCTCAGAGTGCACAGAAAACTGTTAAACGCTGATAAAGTATATCAGTTCAACCCAGTTGGTGCATTTACAAGTCTGTATTGTCTGAAGTAAAATTTCACTTTGATAAAGTAGCTGTGGAAGTTTCTGAAGGGTAATTCTGGTTTAACCTATTTCTTGTCTCAAGGCAAAGATTTCCATTATTTAAAACTAAGCTCGAATACCCATGAAATAAAACTAGTATTTCTAGTAGAAGAAAATTCATATCTTATTATTCGTCTGAAATTATGATGGTCAGAATACAACTAAACTAAAAGAAGCCTTAAAACATCATTTAAAATAAAAAAGAAGCATAACACAAACAACAAAAAGATCCATGCATCACCAATAAATAGGAAGCAAACGAGAAGAAAACCTGCTACTTTTTATCTTCCACCTCTGATAAACATGAACATATAAAGGTTCTGCGTTTCTGAAATGTGATTATAAAAAAGGCATCGTCCTGCTGCCTGTGTGTTTCTAGGGCTTTTATTTCAAACAGGCTGAGTTGATATTCAGATATAACGTTTTCTCCTGCTTTGCTCTCCCTTCTCACCAGCCCCCAAACTCCTCTTAGATCTCCTCTCCTCTCTCTGCCTTTCTCATTTATCCGAGCTGGTCAAAACAACAGGAATTTTTCCTTTGATTTTGTTAGTTTGTTTGCAACAGATCTAATTGCTTCTAAGGTCCTAAATAATGCATTTTGCTCTCAATATCTGATGCACACACATATAATCCATATTTACCTTCAAATCAGATTTTTTTTTATGTTATTGGCTTCACCAGAATCACACAGATGATACTGTTTTAACTGGAATTTTGTCATTAATTCTGTTGATAACCCACCAAAAAGAAGAAATCCCATTTAACCTATTTTATTTCTAGTGTACCTGCAATAACAACTTACCTTAAAAATTGTGCATTTGTCCACTAACCTTTGGACAAAAAAAAAATTTAGGCACTTTAGTGAAATCAGTGATGTCTACACATAACTCCTTTAATGTCAAGGCTTTAACCAACATCACAAGCAAACATAACTAAAAACACAAGTGGAGAAAGCCTTTAAGGAGATGAATCTTTTATGCAAAGATATTTGGAAGAGCAAGCATCAATTTAGTATATATTGTAATTGATGTCACTTCCTGCTAAGAGCATATCGGAAAGTTATACCTACCTGTTAGATTGTACTGATATTGGAAGCAATTTTGGTTAAGAATACATGGCTTCATTTGTGAATCTTCAGGGCAGGGCTTTGTATTGACAGAAGACCTTAGCACTTGTCGAGTTCGGGTTTGCATAATATTTGGATCACACACCTATATACAAAAGTGATGGACAGTAGAAGAGACCCTTGTAAATCATACAGACACCGACCTCCTGGGGCTGTTACATGCACATCCACAGCCATACTGAGGTACAATATAACCATGCTTCTGTTCTAAAGATACTTAAAAGCATATGAAGGAAAAGAAACGTGGTCCAAAGGTAAGAAACCAGTATTACTAAAAGTCATCTTTTGTCCACCCTGTTTTGGCTATTTCAGGCACTCCTATACTATTTATTTCCCTAATTTTTTGTAAGGAATCTTGGGGACAATGGGATAAAGATTGTGTCATTTTGCTGTGCTCTACTCTCCACCGCTTCCAAGACTTCCAGTGAAATGCCATAGTACTGGCACAGATAGGACTTTTGGCACAATTAATGCATTTTTAAGTAATAACTGATGTTACAGCAAAGCTTTCCTTTCTAGGAAGGACATTTGTAATTGCATATGTTATGACGCTGACAAGAAGACAGGGTGACTTTCCAAAGTATGTGATACAAATAGTGATGTCCAACTGCCTATAAACCAGGCTTTGCTTGTTTACATTTTCACGTGAATATGAACCACGGAAACATTTTCTGGGAAACATCCCCTTTCCGTAGAAGAAAGCATCTGCTCATCCCCACAAACCCCCTCCTGCAGCCTCCCACTTACCCCTCCTCTCCAGAGAGCTCTTCTCTTTGGATGTCACATGGAGGTGTCACCCGGAGGTGTCACCCGGCTTTGTCAGGCATTTCTTAAGTTTTTCCCTTGGTTTACTTAATTTGGGGATGTAGCATAAGCACTGGGCCACGGGGAGCGCAGTGCCGCTGCCGGTGTCCCCACCCCAGCTGTCCCACCCATGTCTCATGCCAAGGGGAACTATTTCAGGAGGAAGGAATCACGGCACCGAAGATTAAATGTGTGTGACGCCAGGCAAGGCTAATCGGTGGCGAAGAGCACTAAGGATTGCTGCTTTGTCTCACTAAATGAAAACACAAAAAAAGACTAAATAAGCTTATTCTGAAGCCAGGCTGATGACGGGAATACATACTAGCCATTTCGCCTGCAAGGCTGGGACAGAAAGGCAGCCCCAAGGGTAGGGGCTCTGACCCGCTGAAACTCAGCAGTTTTCCTGCAATCCCGTACAGCGGGAATGGGTGCGTGGAAGAAGTCGCAGCACACCTAGTGGAAATAATTCACTCCTAAAGGTATTCACAGCCATTTACTGAACAAGATGACCTATGTAATGCCTAACAGTCTCTCATTAGGACTAAAGATTGCTCAGGAACAGCAAAGAAAACCAAAAAAACAATGCATGTGGAAATACATTTTCATAAATGCTTGGGAATTTAAAACATGATTTTTCTACAGAGTACTTTAATTACAAAAAATAACTAACAGTTTAAAACCACAGGCTTATTATCATGTAACAAAGTTCCTGCAAACACTGAACCCTGCACAGGTGAAAGTATGGATAATTCCTATATTATGAATATTGAAGAGAAATGTAATGGCATTGCAGCGTAAATCTAGATCTCGGACTGCTGTAAACTGGATTAGTTGCACAGATGACACCATAACTAAAGAGAATAAATATTGGGACAAATAGGAAAAAAGTCTGGTCTGGTCTTAAAGTACATTGTCAAGGCCTATTTTCCTTACACTTACACTATGTGCGGGAAATTCTATTATGTGCTTATGCTGACACACACCTTGTCAAATCATTTTAAATGGTAATCTTATTTGAATATCCATGGTCATCTAAAATAGCCAATTGCTCTTAATTATCTGAACATTAAACCTATGCTAAGTGTTTACCAATACTTCACTGCCTTTTCCACAACTAATCCGATTGTTCATCCTCACAACTAACACTAATAACTTAAATGATTTGCCAATAAACCAAAACAAACAAAACAAAACAAAACAAAAATCAAAGAAGGTACCTCAGCAGCTACTCCTAATTAATGTTTCTCTGCATTATGTTACCTAAGGGGGGGGAAAAAAAATCAATGAATGCTGTGAAAGAAGTTAAGCCTGTGCCATCTCAGAAATACCTGCTTTTGCTGCCTTCAAAATAAGAACCTGCAGACCAAAAATATGCATCATTTGTAGATAAGTAACTTCTTTTAATAAAATAGTATTTTTCCCCCCATCTAGCATGCACCCCATTGTGCTCTTATAAGTCTCTGATGCAGCTCAGCGCTGCACACTCTATCATACAGCCACCCAGATTTCCTGCCTAGCAGGACCATTCTCCCTCTCAGATGTCCTCCTGGTGGGTAGCAGACCAGTTTAACAGCTGTGACTCAAACAGGTCAAAGTCTATCTTGCATTTGCCAGGATCCAAATAAATGACTGGTTTACTGCAGCTCTGAGGCTGGCGTTCTCACTGTGCTGATGAGCCATGTTGTTCAGAAGCCAAAGCTGATGTGATAAGCTCCCCACTTTTACTAGTTTTGAATAATAAAGAACCTCTGTAGGAAAAGTATTCATTTAATCAAGCTGAGTACATGGGAAACATGCAAAAATTCAAAGTCGGCAAACTGTAACTAATATCCTGTAATATTATTTGTTGAATTTCTCTTTACGTCAATTGAGAAGTCAATTTAGTTTCATAATTGATTTTCTGGCCTTACTCTTTCAAGTTAACTATGTAAAAAATTGAGCCAAATATATATGGAACTGAATAAGCGGCAGGAGGGAATGACTTGCAAAGAAAAAGATGAAAGCTGGAATTTTCAAAGGAGCAAGACTGAGCTGAGTATCCAGCTACCCTGGCATCTCAATGGGCTTGGGTGCACAACTCCTGCAGGATCCCTCCAAAATCCCATCCTGGAAAAATTAAACATCTATGATGTGGCAAAGGTTGAGGAATGGCTTGGCAGACTCAAAGTCATTAGGGCATGTGAACGATGAAAGTTAAAGAGGAGGGGTTATTTCCAGTGGGGAGATGCTGAGGGTATTAACAAGCAATAACAGAGAGAAGTGTTGGGCAAGTTCGTGGTTGATTCTGAATATTCTTGCAAATGAAGAAAACGACAAAAACAACTTGACTGTCCAAATACTCTCCCATATGAGATAGTGAAGGTGCCATTCAGATACATGGATCAAGACTGGATCTGCTCTGCCCCACTAGGAATCCAAGCTCCTTATCACAAGCATACATGAATCTACAGTTTTGGGGGTTTTAAATAAATAAAACCCACTGTGATTCATCAGTCCTTTACTGAGTATCTTCATTTACAACTCCTCTCTTCCCACTAAGTGGATGTTATACTTTCAAAGACATTTTACTTTCTACTGTACTATTAATAACTACTACTTTCACTGATCATAGATTAAGGGGTTTTAAAATTATTTTTACATTAAGTCAGCCATTACCTGCTGTAAGGTAATCACAACTGGCTTGTGCTCAGCATTAGCCAATGCTTCTTCTACAATGGAAGCACAAGGAAAGAGGAAAAGGCGCAGCCAATACCACTGTTAAGGGAAAGGCTAGTACATACAACAGAAACATTCAGTAGTGGGAGTTTAACTTTCACTTGCATTTTTGAGATTATCTCTTTATGATCATGCTGCTTATTTTTATGCCTGTGGCTATCAATCCCATAACTAGCTTCTATAGTTGGAGAATCTGGTATGTAACAATGGGGTAGAATTGGGCATAACAGCAAATCTCCTTACACAGAAATGGAAAGCCAAGTTGGTAAGACTTAGATTGCAACGGTTTATTAAAATAGATCTAGGCAGCGTCAAAGCCAGGTGGTGATTGAACTGAGCGCAATGCAGAACCCCATGCAGGTTCTGAAGCTCTCCACACACACTGAGCTCGCTGATCCATGCTGGGGTCCAGACTGAGCAACTCTTGTACAGACCTCATGTAGAGGAAAGCAAAAAAGAAAGTGGGGTGAAATTCAGCCTCTCACTTGGGTCTCAGCTCCAGGAACATCTCCAGCAAATTGCAATGAGAGCAACTCTAAGGACTCAACACCTTCACCTGATCTTTCCAGGAAACGAAGGACAAGTAATTCTTGCTGCAACTTGCAGCAGGAATTTAGTACCTGCTTAACAAGTGGAAAATCTTTGTTCAATTTCTGCTTCTATTCTGGACAACTGAAACCCACTTCTGACACCACCCAGGCTAGAAACAGATTAAAGATTTATGGATCAAAGAAGGATGATAAATATGGGTGCCAACTGGCCATAAATAAGAGAGGAAACAAGTACTAAGAAATGGAGGCAGCCGTGATGCACCGAGGTAGAAGGCCAGAGGCCTGGAGAACTCCATGTACCTTCAAGGTCAGGTGCCAACTCAGTTTGGCACTTAAGTTTTATAGACTATGTTGTTTGTTGGATTTAGTCCAGATTCCTTCTTGATGACTGTAAGCAACGGGGTGTGTAATTCAGGCATGTGCTTCCTTTGGTATCAGTGATAGGAATGGAATTAATTTCTGGATGGAAAAAATAACAGGGATGTAACTCAGGTCACACATTAATAGCCTACAGCCATCGCACCTCATACACAGACACAGTAAGTTTCTTTACATGTACAACTATACTGTCTCAGCCTACTTTAGCGTATTAAATCTCACCATTTCCATTATCCTTTCCTATGAAGTGTGAAGAAGTTGAGTTAGAGCCAGGGATCTATAGGCCAGATTATATAAACCACTACAGAAACAAAATATTCTGAAGCAATGAGAGGTACATAAAATGTTAAGGTAGGTGCAAATTGGAGTTTTTCCCAAAGGACCACTTAGAAATTACAAAAGCCATCACCTTGATTCTATGGAGGAATTCTTGGCACTATAAACTACCGCATTTTTAAATGTTTCTTTTAGGCAATCATATTTTTCCACCATGACCACTTGTGACTATATTAAGCTAACATAAAGGATGTACCCAGCCTTTGCTCCAGGCAATAACAGAACAGATAAAGCACGGAAAGTTTGTTCTGGAAGAGAAGGATATCAAGTAAAATAAAACTGCGAGGTTATAAATGCTAAGTTCCAGAGTAAGAGCTGTTAACATATCGCACATTAATATACACTACTAGACCTTCTTTGTGATGGATTTTAAAAGCTGTCCATTGATCTAGACTTTCATATGCATCATAATTGTACAGCACAAAGGTTGTAACCCATTAGAGAGCCCTTTAAGCTGTTTATCAAACAGCTTGTATAATTCATACTGCACTATAAATAGCTGGCCACATTCTATGTAACTGGCTAGTCATAAGGAAACATACAACCTCAAACTAAGGTAAATGCATTGGCAGCAACAGGATTTGACTATTTTTAACAGTGCAATGAACTGTTCATGCGGATGCGGATGTTTTGTTAGCCATTTAACAAGCCATTTACAATAACATGAGCAGTCTTTTGAAATGAAAATGCATTTGCATAAATTTTCTTTTTGAGATGCATCTAGGTTCTGAAATCTTATCTGCCTCTATATATAACCATTACTTTTTAAAAAATTACTGTTAATAAAGGTGAGTAAAAATAAAACAATAAAACTAAAAGAATAGAGCAGTTACCAACTTTTTGATAAAGCCATACAAAAAAAAATTGTACGTTCTTCCAGAAGGGCCTTGGACCAGCATAATTCTCATGCTTGATCTGAATAAATTATCTCCTGGGCTAGAAATACAACTCTGCAAACTTCATTCTTCTATCCAGCCTCTATACTGCAGGTCCTCTGCCAAACCTACGTATAAAAGTACTAGTCCTGATGAAGACTTCAGTGAGTCCCAATGTTTACACGAGCCCACAGTTTGACTTCCAGTTGGGTTGGGAAGGAAAGCATTTCCAAACCATAACAACTCCGACTCGCATCTGCGATGAACGTCACTGCAAAACCTGAGAGGCGGCTGTATTGCCTGGTGCCACATTTCATACGATCAGTTATCGCAGCACTACACATGGCCCCTCCTGCAGATTCAAGAGAATAACTCAATTGTTACAAGTCCTGAGCATTGTACACCGCTATTGATCCATGAGGAAAATGCTCGCTGAAACAGAGACAGCTGTTCTCACTCACTAGACATGTAACCTCCTATAATTAACTAATTTCAGGCCTCTAAGAATTAGCTGCTAGAAATGCCAACAGCTGAGGCAAACAAGGAGGCCACTCTGATCGGCTATGGCCATCCACATGGCAGCAGAGAGCTAACAAAATAAATTTGAGGTAATCATGTCAGGGACTTGTAGCACAACTCGCATATTAACTCTTTTTGAGAATGCTTTGATGAATTCAGTTGAAGTCAATTAATTACATTTCCAAGTCAGTTGAATACAAAATTGAGACACCGCAGGTAGTGCATGTTATTCGATCACTGAATATGTAACAGAGGTGATAGGATTCCAGTTTCCAGATTGTTTAGCTGGGTCTTTGAGCAATCAAGTGATGATGTCTGACTGAACGCGCTATTGTAGCTGGAACGAGGGTGAAATCTCTGAAGCAAAATGCAAGTCAATCTAATTTGCTCATGATTTTTTTTTTTCCTAACTAGCAAGCTTCAAACTGTTATTTTAAATGGCTTTAAAGCCTTGAAATTTAAGTTACGTGGATGTTACTTAGTGACAAAGAAGAAAACTTTATGAGCCAAAAAACAGTATTCAATCAGAGGGAAAACCATTTTGAGTTTACTTCTCACAATAGAGTATGTGAGAATAATAGGGAAGCTTTAAATCAGTAATTATGAGTTTCTTGAATCCAGTAAAGAGACAAAACCTCAGAAGTAACCTCAAAGTATTACATTTCAGACAGCTGCATTTCTGGGTCACAGCAAAGTGCCGTTAGAGGAAATATTAAAATTTAGCTTTGTGTAGCAGTGTTAAATGGCACTATAATCAAGATGCAGAAATTGCAATTCAGTTGCAAAATACACACAAAAGAATTGTGGGAACATCTGAAATTACAAAAGACCACCCTAGAAACACAAATATTTAAAAGCAAAAGGGAAATGCAGCCAAAAACCAGAACAAATACAATGTTTTAGCAGAAAGAAGTATTGAAGAAAATACTTCCTATTGACAAAGCAGTCGCCACCTTTATGACTCATTGATTTCAACATGATTCAAGATTATTTACTACCCTGAAAGTGAAAAATTCACATGGAAAGAGTATTGTTACAAGATAAAACCAAGTAATACGCTAGAAAGTATCCAGAGTACAATGACATATTGACAAAAGGTAAACTGGATAATCTAAAAGGCCTCTTTATATTCAGCTGATAAGAGTTAGTTATTCCGCTATCAGGATAAATTTATTATCAACACTATAAAATATGAGCAGAACACCAAAGCGATTGGAAAAGAATTCTCACCTGACCAAAATCTTAGGTAAATATCCCAAATCAAAGAGCTACCCAGGCAACGATGAGGCTGAAATGGTGGTTGCTCATTTCTTACAAACTAGAATTTGCCAAGTTTCATAAATCCTCTTTATGTCCAGCAAGCCAAACATGACCAGAGATGCAGGAAGATTTCCCAGAATGCTCTTTGGCAGCTGCCTCACAAGAGTGCTATGACTACAAGAATGCCGACTATTTTGATATGAAATGTAAATGTGCTTGAAAAAGAGCAGCCAGGATGTACAGTTTTGCTTTTTTAATTTCAGTATGATGTGATCCTTCAAATTTGTCTCATTACTTGGGGAAGGGAAAGAGCCATACACGGATATTTGGTGAATACTCAAAAGCATTTTATACATCCTCAGAAGACAGGCATTTACTTTCAGTTTGGCATGAATCATAAATCATGCATGAGTACACCAGCTATTGAGCAAAATTCCATCAAACACAATTAAATAGACAGTTCTAATGAGCAAGAGGTTCTACGCACACAAACTTACTGATGTGTTTTGGGGCTCTGTGGGAAGACACTTCAAGCAGGCTGGTGGCACCACAGGTCTGACCAAAAGACTTAACAAGAGACTCAGCTCCAGATGCAGACTCCTATATTTGGGTGTCTATATGTAGGGTCTTCATGCAAGGTCCAGACCCAAGCTCTCACTTACAACCAGTGGAGCTACACAACTGACCACCCGTAGCTCTTCTCTTAAAGACGAAACAGGATCCTCCATAGGCTCCATTGCCTTTGTAACTCCATTGACCATGCCCACCAACTTGTGGCCATTCTCAGTGACTATCTTTACTAGCGGCGACTCAGGAGATGGAGGGTTGCATTAATTACCCTGGTGCTGGCAACGCCTTACTCCTGGCCACCACATTTCCCTCAATCCCTGCCCCATCACACTGGTACTCCCACACATACTGAAGATACACCAACATCATGGTACAGCACATCCAGTGCTTGCCTTGGAGATGTTAAGCGTGTGCAGCCTGGGAGGGACTGTGCTGCGTGGTCCTTTCTCCAAGCCAAAGAAACACAAATAGCCTGAGTGGCTATAAAAGGGAGACGACACTGCTGTAAACTCTTCAAAGGGAGGGTTTTATCTCTCCATAAAACTTCAAGCTGTTTATTGCTTCGTATCTGGACAGAACTATTTAAACACATGCTCCATCTACACACAGTAATCTCAGTTTCACAACAAAGCATTGCAGAACAGCTTGTGAAAACATATTGTTCAATTAATTGTGTTGGCATGCAGATGCCCTCACATTTATGAATTAACATCTATCACGGCAAAAGGATGTACAAGGAGACACAAGGACTGTGGCACTCAGCCCCGTGACTGCCAAGGGCTATGCTGCCTGATGGAGTGCTGCCCACAAACTCTGGGCATCCCATTCCTGCTTCTGTGGGCTACAGAGGCTTCGCCATTGCCCAAAAGGAGTCTTCAGGCAAAAACTTGGGGTGTCTTAAGGATACTGGGGTGCTTAAAGCTTCAAGCAGTCCTTCATGACCAACTGACTGCCGCCAAGGCACCTGAAAAATACCCAATGGCCTTAAGCATCTCCGCATTAGTTTACTGCACGTTAAAATGAAGAAAATCTATCTCTTAGAAAAAAAAGTCAATGGCAAAGAAACAGCCCAGTCACAGCGCAACTTTGAAAGGTATCCAAGCATCTGTATCGGTTGCAAGAGTGTTATACTTCATCAAAGCTATGCTGCTCAGGAGGAGGTGAACGCAGGAAATGAAACACAAGATTTTATTTGACACGTTCTTACCGAGTATATTGATACGCTACACAAAATATTATGGAAGAAATTACCTGTGTCAGCAGTAGTATAAATACCTGTCCAATAACCACTCAGACTTTTGATAATGGCCCTGTTAACACAGGGGCAATGAATATGTTTGTCGTTTAAATACATCAAGCAAGTCTATTACAAAACCCCTGAGATTAAACCTGGCACCTATTTCAACACTGATCAGAGAGAAACACTGGGTTTGAAATGACATGCTTTGAGGCCAGAGAGTTTTCACAAGACAGAATTTGCAGCTTCTTTCCATCTTGCACACTTAGGAAAACACAGAGCACTTGGTGGTGGCTTGAATCCCTGCACGATCCACAAAGTTTTGAGTATTTTGTTCAGGTGTCTTGTTGCCATGCCCTTCTGTTGCTGTTGCCTCAAATCTTGCCTCAAGGTTTTGAGGAGGAGGAGATGCTGGACAGAAATAGTGTCTGCCGGGAAGACAGAGCTGTCGTTCCCTCAGGCCTAAGACCTGTCCAGAGGAGTGCCACCACCATGGTTCACCAGCAGGTTGTTACGACAGTTGTGCATCACTCACAGGGCTCTCCCCTGCAAACATTTCCTAATGCAGACAGCCCTTACTGCAGCTAGAATACTGGTCCCTTCACCCGCTGTACTTGTGTGGGTCCTCTCCTCTACACCAGGTGGGAGGATGAGTGGAATCAACTGTCACAGTAATAACTATGTGTTTTACTAACTAATTTTCTATAGCTCAGGCTCTGTAGAAACATAAAAATCTCCAGATTCAACCATGTTGGCAGGATCCATTAAGCCTGACTTCCCTCAGAAAATAATATACTTTATTAGTAAATAACTCTCACGAAATGGTTGAAGGACAAAGAAGACCAACACGTGAGGAACATTGCCACAAAGACACAAGCAGGAGAGCCTACCTGTGGACACTTGCTCCACTGTCCCCAGTCAGACACTGCACACTCACTGGGACAGTACAAGCTACACTTCTGCATTGCATCTGGGATTTCAGCCTGATTACACAGTGCGTTGGGCACAGTCTCCCCTCCACGGTCCTCAGCGGTACTCACACACCTATGCAGAAAACAGACACTTTCATTAGAGGATTACCAGCATACTACAGAAGTGATAGATATCAATAGGTCTGCTTGAACCCATATAGGACACTATATGTAACACCAGCAAGGCTGGTCAAAATGTAGAATTAATCGTGTTAATGCAAATCAAAACCAGCTACACACACGACATGCTTTTGTTACTCACAGATTTCAATAACTACTTTAAACAAACATTTCAAACCTCATACAGAAGGATTTTAACTTTGATCGTCTGACAGATGAGCGAACAGAAAACGACAACCAGCAAGAACAATCCTTTGTGCTCCTGCTAGTAACATCCGAACATTTGGAAATAACTCAGCGCTTCCCCATGCCTAGGGAATGAATACTCACTAATAATGAATGCCACTCTGGTGTGTGCAGTGCCATTACTTGGGGAAAACGTTAGCAAATCAGAATATGGAGGCTTTGCACCTCAGGGGGCTTTATGTATATATGGCATTTAGGTTGAAGAATTCTAATTTAAACATCACGCCTTCTTCCTGAAAGACGTCTTGATTGTAACACAAGGCTGCATCTCTGAGATGCTTTTCCTGTAAACCATTGCATATAAATGCATGTTTCTTTTCATTTGGAACACACTGGACTCAGCAATGTACTCACTGTCAGATGGACAGATATTCCAGCTCTATGCAAGTATGTATCAGCTTTTTTTAATCTGGAGTACCCGTGCTTTTGTCTTCACATACCTGACTTTCCTCGTTTGTATTCCTTCTCCACAGTGGAGGGAATTTTGTTCACTGTTGATTTTGCATGGAGACCATGGTTCTACCACCCAAGAATACTGATTGCACTCAGTGTAGCATGGGACTGCCTCGTACACCTGCAAGGAGAAACAATCACAACTGTTCATTTGAACTACCTGGGTTGGTATCTCTGCAGAAATGCCTCAGCCAAACCCAGGAAAGGGTACACTGAAAAATATCCTGGCTTACGCTCCTCATGCCAAGGGTGTTGTAATAGCTTTAAGTTCATTTATTCATTATTGACTTGCCAAGAGATTTCTAAGTATATAATAAACAGTAGTATGCATGCAGCATCTTAGGAAATAGGATAAGTAACAGCTATTTCCTGCAGCCAGAAGAGGAACTCCATTACAATTTCATTTGCTCAGACTGCTCTTGCTATAATCTATGACACATCATTCCCCAGGACCGTATGTACTGCATTCTTTTGTGTTTCAGAAGGTAGAAACTTAAAATCAGCACTCATTTACCTTTGCTTCTAACATACCCTTGTAAGTCATTTACCATAAAAGAATGAAATTCCATGCGTCCTATAAATTTCATTTTTATACACAAAAACTATAGAAGTTTTTTTCCCTGCAAGTGACTTATCTGTAACACATCTCCTAATCAAACATGGCTGTGTATTCACCTAACTATGGTATCTATGTAGAGAGAAAAATACAGCCAAAAGCTTGATAAACACTTTTTAAAGGTGCTGGATATCCGAGTTGTTAGAAGCAGCACACCAAGATATAGTACTTTAGCAGATTTTTAGGTTTAATCAAATGAATGCTTCAACAGTTCTATTGCTGTTTTTAATAATAATATTAATAATGATGATGAATATTTTATAAAAATGTAAATATAAAAATATAATATAAAATTTTATAAAAATATAATATTTTATTCATTATTATGAATAAAAGTTATTTATTTTTAATCCAGGTTGTCTGCAGAAGCTGATCTGAAGCTACAGTGTTCTCTGTTGCTTTGTACGAAGCACAATCTGCTACCTTGAAAAAATACAGCGCACCTAAAATTTCTTTTTCCACACACCAAAATCTCCTTGGCCTTGCTGCTGTGGAGCCATTTGGTTCTCACCATTAAAATAACTAAATCAATAGGCTTCCTCCCAACCTCTCCCTCCACCCCCAATTCAGCCATAGGTTTAATAATTCATAGCTTCATTTTAAAATAGCAGATTACGACTATGTATGTTGTGGCCACAACAATAAAGAAACCTTATTTCCAACATTTGGAAGTGAAGGGCAGGGAGATTGAGATACAGTCCGAAAACAAAACTGGTGCCCCATCAGCAAATTACCTTCACATCAAACGAAAAGAAGATAACTTGCTAAAAACCCCGCAGAAACAGCAAATGTCAGAAACTAATTTTAACCGTGGGTCTTTATAAACGTTGTGCATAGGCTTAGCAACGAGGAGAGAGTAAGATAGGCTACAAAGTGCAAAATACATGAAGGAGAAAAGAAAGGAGAGAGGGTAATAGAGTCGGCACTGTGGGGACAAGCACGGCACGAACTAGTAAGAGCATCACGTTTGATACAGGGAAAGGGACAGGAATGGAGGGAGCAAAGGCAGTAGTACGATTACTACGCGTTTGCCAACTTATTATTGAGCACAAATCCTTTTCACAGTCTGTGCACAAGTAACACGGGAGAACGTGCAAAATTTATTAGTACTACGGCAGGGCTGGGACACACCAGAAGTTCCCCTAATTAGCTGTGCAGCCACGCTCATTAACATTAACTGGGGTACGCAGGGGCAAAGGGAGGAAGTGCCCGCCGGGCAGGACCAGTGCTCGGGACCGGCGAGCAGGGAGCCCGCAGGCGCGGGGGACGCGGCAGCACACCGAGCCCGGGGCGAAGCCACCGCCCTGCCCCGGCCAGCCTGTCACTTCACGAGGGTCACCAGCTCCTGCGGCCGCTCCACGCCGGGGAGAACAGCAATCCCTCGTTAGGCACGGCGAAGCCTTCACGTTCCCCAAAGACAGCCAGGAGACGGGCGTAGAGACAGGGCGTATTTATTAGTTTCCCGGCTCCACAAGGGTGGGGGGGAAGGAAAAAACCCCCATGCTCTGGCTGTGTTGTCTGACAAAACATATTGCCGTCGGCCGGAGACGATTAGCTGAGGAGGGAAATGTGTGCTTTAGGTGCGATCAGAGTTTCCCTCGTTGCAGAGGAGAGGCAAAACCCAGAGACAGCGAAGCACCAAACTTTGCAAGAACTGGCTGCCAGCGGGCAGGGAACCCGCAGGTCAGGGAGGAGACATCTCACTGGGCAGTGTTAAAGGAGGTAAAACTTATTTGTTAATAAGTTTATTATGAGCTGGGTGGGTGCCTGTTCCTGCTCTTTAGACTTCTGGAGAGAAAGATGAGGTTGGGGGAGGCTGAGAGGTGATGGCGCGAGTGGTGCCCGTGCCCCCGCCCAAGCACAGTGGGGCAGCTGGGGCAGGTGCGGCACAAGCTGTGGCTTTAGGGATTTAAGATTCTTTTCCTTGCTCTAATTAATAAACCTTCCTCGGGGTTAGAGGATATCGCTGTGAAACCCGCAGGTCAGGACGCAAGCACTGCCAGCCCTCCCGCGCTCACCCCGCCGCTGGCAGCGAGCAGCCTCTGCTCCTCGCCTGGGCCAGACCAAGAGCTTGGGAATCCCGGCTCCCTCTCTCAGTGACCGCTCATCGCTCTGCGTTAAAATCTGCTACACCTCAGACCTACCCGCACCAGCAAAGCCCACTTGCGGACAGCAGGAGAGGCCGAACACCAGGAATTTACCACAACTGCGTTTTGGTGGCCAAAACCTCCTGCGGCGTTTACCTACCGTGATTTCTGTGTAAGAAAACCAGCAGGGTTTGGCCTGGGCTGGGACGCCACGTGAACTGAAATCTATCAGAGGAAATGCGTGAGGACAAAACAGAGACCACATCCACAGCGACACAAACACACGTGATGTTGAAGTGACACTTCAGACGCGCTCCTTCAGGAGCGGGCAGGATCACAACCATAGAGCCACGAATATAGCATCTGTATTCTGCTGCCTAATCGTGTCAGGCCGGTACGATCACAGGTGAAGCCCCATCAGCTCTCCTCCTCCGAGAGACATCCCCCTCTCAGCGCGTGGAGGAGGGCACCCGGCACCGGCCGCACGATCCCTGCGGTACCTTAACAGCCGGTTCAGGCCTCACAGCTGCTGCGGGCTGTGCCTTCCGCAGGCGGTCTGCTGCTGACCCGCTCGCTGCTTCCAGTTCGCTCGGGATTCCAGCATACACTCACCACCAAAACCCCCAAATATAATCGTTACAAACAACCCGTTTTACTAAGTTGTTGTGCTGACACCCCGGTGTTCACTGTCTGTGAACAAGCTCTCTCCTCTGCCCTGCGCCAGCACTGAGCATGCCATCTCCGGTAGTATCTCCGAGACAGCGGGAAGGTGTAAGTAACCACGCGTCACTGGGAGGGACAGGTATCTCCAGAGCAAGTTACAACGCGTATCGGTAGACTCCGTTACACCTTTTAAATAGGAGTCCTAAAGAGATGCAAGGTTTCCACCAGTGCAACTCCATGGGTATGCATTTCAGAAGCTGTGAATATAATTTGTGACTCTCTCTTTGCATTTAAAAAACCACTGTCACATGGCATGTGTTCCTTTCCTCCACAGGAAGATGTCTTCCTCCTGTTTCTCTCTCCCTGCTTGCCATCATTTGTTTTCAATCACTTCCAATACCTCTTTTTTTGTATTTAAAAAAAAGGAAAAAAGCCTTAAAGCCTTTCACTCCTGTTGTTTGCTAACAGCTGTGGTTCTTAACAAGGTCAAACAGATGATGCTCTTGATTTTGCATTTTCAAAGGATTTTGGCTAAGCCTTGCTGTTCTTTGGGTCCCACTAACCAGGGTACCTGGGAGCACTTCCCATCTCCTGATTCCATGGGAGCACTCTTGTCCCCACCACCTTGAACAGAAGCTGGGATGGGATGGGGGGTCCTCACTCCTCACCCAACCCAGGGACCCAGAGCGCCTCAGCTGGAAGAGGGTTGGGATGTGCTCCCGCAGATCCTTGGCTGCAACGTAGAGCGTGTCCAGGCTTCAAATTAGACACAGTCTCAGTGTCCTGGCCCACATCACATTCGCCATCTGCTACCTCTGCTGCAGATACAGAATTCGCTTGTCCAGCTATGCCGCTTCTCTCCCCAAGCACAGAGACAACAGTTCATTTGAAAATAATCTGCTTAATGCTCACTCTTCCCCAAACTTATGCAACCCGCTATGACAGCGCATTTACAAAAACCTTCAGACCGAGCCACCCAACACACGTGTGGAGTTGTACTACCAGAGTCGATCTCCTGAAGGACAGAAACTAAATGAAGACCATGCGATGGGCACAGGGCCCGTTGTTCTGCACTGCTCAGCAGGGAGAAAGATGGAAGCCGCAGACACCTGACCTGTGGGAAGCTGCAGAGCTCAGCACCCACAGGACCAGCCTGGCTCCATTGCTGTGGACTGCCTTGTCTTTAACCCTTTCAAGAAATAAACACAATCAAAATACTTTTAGCATTTTAGGAAATTAACTGCTTTCCTCAGTTTTTATTCATATTCCTATGCTGGGTTTTGGGCTCAGTGAACCAAGGGGTGAAATGCTGCCTGACTGAAGTCAATGGGAGTTTTGCCACTGACTTTCACAGGACTGCTGTAGCACTCTCTGTAGCCACAACTACCCTGGAATACATTAACATCTGAATCCTAAAATCAAGCTGATGGGCACAGTTCTAAATTAAAGGGAAGAAGGACAAAAGCTACTTTTTAAGAGACAAACTGCCATAATAAAAGAAGCCAGTTCCCATTCACTCCAATGCAAATCCTGAGTCCTTGCTAAAATATCTTGACAAGATATACAAACATTAATCTATTTATTTTCTCTTATAATAGCTGATACTTCCGTTTTAATGAATAGACCAAATATCTAACCACCAGAAAGCTTTGGTGTGATTTATAATGTTCTGTAACTTATTTATTTAAATGTAGGTCAGAAATAATACTGACTTTGCAAAGGACATTTAGAAACAACCACACTTGCACAACTGACATGATTCATTAAAAAAAATTCATACCTATATTTCAGGTAGCTTTTCTGATGAGCACCTGCAGAGTAAACTAGAACGAGGTTCAACGCTTCTGAAAATCATAGCGACTTCATATTTCAGTGAACATCAAGATTTATTGTCCCTCAAGGTAAATATTGACTCTGCTTTTCCCTCAGTCAATATTTTAGCTTTCAAGACAGTAAATCTTGGTGTTCACCTCACCTAAAGTCAATATCTGCTTATTATATTAGAACAACCAAACTGATCACTGTAGCAGTTGCCCGAGACCCTGAGGACAACCTCTGTGCTATTCATTTCTAATAAAAATGGGCTAAATTCATTGCTAACATAAGTTCATTTCACATCACTGCCCTTATACCAAGGTTACATTAGACCTAATACATTGAAACAGCCAGAACTGAAGAAATAACAACCTACTTTTAAACTATGGAGACCAGCAAGAATAACACTAAAGCTAGAAAAGATCTCATATAGGAAAGAGAGCTGATTTCCTCTGGTTTGCAAAGACGCTTGCTGGTAAGGAAATTCAAGCGCAGATATTAAAACTACTCCTACTGAGACTGGCCAGCAATTTGCTCACTTTTACTACATTTGCATACCCACTTTTATGTTCCCTGCACATCCAGGCTGCGAGAGGAGGCGGCAGTGGGATGTCACCATGCACAAAAGGCCCTCTCCTCCTCTTACAGCTTATGGCCACCACTGCGCGAAACCTGGACCACAGCAGTACTTCTCTTGCAACCAGCCTGACACGAATGGATCTGGAGGAGGGTGGGAAATACAGCTCCAAAGATGTCCATCCATTGCAATTACCTGCAAATTTGGCTTCTATGTTGACTCCATCTAGTTCATCCAAATCTCTTTTTCGGTTGTAAGGTGTCCATACATTAACTGCATCTTTTTTATAATGCTCTCATACTGCCTTCACATTCCATTTAATCCAAAACAGACAATTTCTAATAATGAGTTTCTTTAATTTTTCAAAACTGAATTCAAAATGGAGTACTTACTTTTTTAATTACTTAAGTGCATGTTTGATTTGGCAGATCTAAGCACGCATTTAAAAGCTTTATGAATTAACTATATATCTGTAGGACAAGTACTTGCACATTAACAAACACTACATCACAGAAATGACCTCATTAAAATTTCAACATTAAATAGTTCTCTTTAAAATAAAATTGATTTTATTTCATGCTAGTTCATATATTGATCATAATCACCAGAAATATGCTAACCACTCAACAGTTTAATGCAAAACTGATTGAACAATTAATTTTCAACCAATTTGGATTTTGCAAAGCAGCTGTTTCACTGATGAATACCTGTCTTTAGGTATTTGGACGCTGCCAAAATGAAAAAAATATTGCTCAAGAATGATTTACAGCACAAAAGTTTGAATAGATCAGCATGCAGTAAGACTTCTGAAATTACTGGAATTCCTGAATTTTTTATGCCTCTGGCAGATACCTGCACAAATATTCGTGAAGCAAATTCAGCACTTTTAGTTTTCATTTACACTCAAATCAAAAGGGTTCATGTTTTTTACCTCTTTTGTGGTATGGAAAAAGGAAAATCACTCAGAGCTTCACTAAGGTTATGAAAAGCCTTCACTGGCGTTGAACCAACTTTCCAGAAAACCTAGATCTGCCTAAAACTTTGTAGCTGGCAAAAGGATGGGATCAATTTTATTCTAAGTACAAAACACAAATTGAGAGTCTGGGCAATAATTACTGTAACACAGACAGAAAAACGTACCAATTCCCAGTCTCTGCCCTGTGGGCATTATGGAAGCTCCTACAGAAACAGACCCTTCACCATTACTCTAAGGGACTAACCACGGTGACAGCCTTCAAAAACACTGTCGAAAAATGATTCTCACTGAGCAGGAAGGGTAAAAACAATTATCAACCCTCTGAAGTTTCCCCAGCTCTTGATTATCTATTTATAGCCCGACCCTCAAAATGGCTCAACTTTAATCCTAATTTACACATGAGAAAACTGAGGATGAAGAATTAAGTGATTTATTAGAGGCTGGCGAGGGAGCCCTCAGGGAGCGGGGGACTGAATCTGGAAATGCCCTATTTCTTGCACTAACTGGATGACATCTCAGCTTAAAATAAGACACTGAAAAGTTCAGATAAAGACATTTCAGGATGAAGCCATCAAAAAAAGCAGCACTGTAAAATTCTGGCTGTAAAATGAGGAAAAAGAAAGGAGGAGAAATTAGGAAAGCAGCAGAGTATTCTTGCTATAAAGACATCTAGCTGCTCTACATTCCCTCATCATGGCCTTTAGATGCTTTTACTGTATCTAGTCTTTTGCTGGGCTTCAAAAAATGCTCCTAGTAAATCCCTTATTTTCTTCTAATGGATGATTAAATATGCGAAGACAGACACGGCTGTATTTCAAATTTTTAAGTGCAACGAATGGAAAATGCCTTGTTTAAAAAGTTAATTGAAGTGAGATCTGCTGAAACCCAGTCACTACAGCTCACGCTTATAGAACTAACATGTTGCTCAGCAAAGTTTATTAATTTGTATTTTCTAATGGTAAGTGGTTTTATTTTCTGTAAGATTGGTGCAGGCATTAAAAACAACAAGCTGTAATACGGTAACATGTGAGCGCTCCTTCCTGGAGATTAAAGCAAGAAGTTGGCATCATTCAATGTGAAGAAAATAAGGGGGAACATGCAGCTCCCAGCCCCGAACCTGCCTCCCTGGTGTTACTCAAGGTTTTACTGTCACTACAGCCTTTGAGGAGCAGAACACAGCATGGAATATAACCTTGCAGATATTGTGTATTTATTTCTACCTGAAATACTCCGGCAAGACAATTTAGTCTCAGAGTTACACAAAAAAATTGAGATGTTAAAGTGTGAATGGGGGATATATGAATACAATCACAAAATGTTCCTGTAGCTCTGCTTTTTATTAATTTTTATATTATGTTTCTTCACTATCAAGAAGATACTGAATCTAGACGAGACATGAACAAAAGCCAGTTTACTATGTTGTCAAATACGGGGGTCTAAAGCAAGGCAGAAAGTTGTTAGTGAGAGTTTCGGTGCATTTTTGCTGATTCCAGAAGCTGTAGGTGCTGTAGCTTCTGCTGTCTCCCTGTCACAAAGCTAGGCAAGCATAGCAAATTTAAGTAGATATAAATAAATCAATGTCCCATGGTTTTGAAGCAGCACATTTTGGTGCAGTTGAAGGAGAGTTTCGGGGTAACAAACAAATGTAGCACCTCTCTGGATGACTCTTACACGCAGTAATAATGTTGGATCCAGCTTCACAGAGAGGAAGGCAAAAAAAGCTGATAGATGAAGAACAACATCCAAGACCCTTTTACTAAATGAGAACAATAAGATAAGATGAAGACAGACTGCAACACCAACCTGAGCCTTTGTAGAAGTCCATGTTAGCAGGGCATGACAAGCAGAAAGGAAAGAAAATTATATATTCATTAGTTTAGCTGCTGTATGATAATATTGCGAAGAAGAAAAAAGCAGGAAATCTGCTTAAAATAAAATTGCCACAATGTAAGGTTGCATTCAATTCTTCGATTTCCCCATCTTTAGAAAAAAAAAATCCCTCAAGCAGAAATCAGGCAGTTATCTGTGAGTGAATGAAAAGCATGACTATGCTGTAGAATAAAGCAGAGTTCATTCAGCTTCATCCAGCAATCTTCTGGACTTCCTAAGTGCATATCACGATCAAAGCCTTAGGATAATAAAAAAATTACAAAATCTATGAAGCTTAACCTGAAATCTGGTAAGAAGCCCCACAATTACGGAATATCAATCACAGCAGATATGGAAGGCTTACAGACATTTAAATCTCAACTGGGTGGCACTGTCTTTAGTGAAGCCTGCAGATGACACGCAGAAGGCATGCCAGGCGGCACGCAGCCAGCTGGTCTTTGTCAGGTGGGACCCGATCTCCGTGAACACCGTCACGAACTCAAAGTAGATTTCATTACGGAAAAAATAATTAAATGATAAAAAATCAGTGACGTGGGCATACAGTGCATGCACATCCTATAGGAGGGCTGTGCGGGGGCGGTTGACACTGAGATCTCCAGGGGTCTGCCAGCAGCGCAGGAGCTGCACTAGGTAAGTCCGTACCAAATCGTCCCACACCCACAGGCAGCCTCACTGAAACAGCACAGACAACAGAAACGTCAGCTTTCGCTAACCGAGCCCGGGCAGGCTGGTGCTCCCACTCCTCTCATCTGACTGAAACGCCAAACGAAGCCCACACGGACGTACGCCAGGAGCCATTCGGGCTTGGGGAACATGGGGCTCCTGAGCGAGCCTGCGACAGCCGTGGTCCTCTGCCCAGCCAGCCTGCGTTCCCAAACCAAGTCACAGCGTTTCGGTAGGTCAAAAACCTGCCCTGGTGGGATATGAGCAAGTGATTACTAGATCCAGAAGCCAAGTAATCTGTCACATAAAATGAAATAAATGCCAGTACTAAACACAAACAGTCCCAAAGAAGCACTTTCTTTGTAGGCATCTGTACAATAGGCAATTTAAAGGAAAGACCTCAGAGCTTACTGCTAAGTTAAAAATGATGCCTCGGAGACAAAATTTGAGCCCTAGTCTTTCTTTTAAGAGATTTTAAATCATTTCAAGGTCTAAAAACTTCAAATTGATATTGTATCAGTTTACTTTCATGTCTTAAGCAAGAATGAAATAGCGTGGCAGAGCAGTCACATGTTTGTCCTTACATAGTATGATCTTAGACCAACAATTTTTCCACACGAGATTTAAAACCGATTAGCTGACAAGAACAATTTGATTGATGGCACTATAGACAGGAAATAGAAGAGATTGGGAAGTGTCAGGCATTTGAAAGTTATGTTTTCTGAAACACACTTCCATGAGACTACACCAAAGGCTGGAAGCAGAGAGAACTGCAAACTGCTCCTGGGGCTTCCTGCAGTCACAGCAAGACACGGTCCAGTTTTAGGTTCCTGAAAAAGCAGGAATAGAAATGCAAACCAGCTGGTAACCTGATTGTTTCACTAGGATGAGACTGCCACGCTCCCTCTCAGTCCACTCAGCAGCAGGTCTGATTCCTCCTCAGCAGCAGCCGGACAGAAATGGATGCTCGTAGGGAGGGCAGGACAGACGTTGATGGATGAGTGATAGATCCCATAGCTTCAGAGCTCAGAAAGATCACCCACAGCCTGATTAGTAACTGGAGCTGGAAAATCTTTCTTAGAAGTGTGAGTTACTGCAGAAGCCAGGATATTTGACAGCCTATTGCATCGTATATTTGTGGTAGCTGTCTTACCGCCAAGACAGGCAGATGTTAGTACTGCGTTTAGACGCAGCATTAACTTGAGCAATCTTCTCTGTATAATTACAGGTAACGCAGACCTCCTAGCAGTGCCGCTGAGGGGCCAGCCTCTTGACAAGGCAGCTGAATTCACAGATTTGAAGGCAGCTACAATCACACCACCGCACGCTTAGAAATCCTGCCATTGTTACCATCTGACAGTTTTTATTGATATTTCTTACAGGCGGATCCAGACAGAAAAGATTTAGGTACAGAAAAGCCAAGTTTTCTTTCCCAAATGCATACGTTCAAGAAAAGTGATGTGCTGCAGAGAGCAACTGTGCTTCTACCTGCGACCGCTACTTCGCAAGAACATCCATATTTAATAAACTAAAGGCTCCCTTGAGCCAAAAGTTAAATTCTACCCAATGTACTTCAAACATCAGAGTGCACATATACTACCCCCGAGCCAAAAGAGAAGGCGGAAGCGCTTGCGAGCCACTACCTTGCGGGGTAGCTGGCGTCTCTCTAGTTCTGGGTACCTTTCTTCTGCATTTCCATTCCATTCTTTCAGAGCATGGCATGTCTATTTTTGGATTCCTACATTTCTATCATTGGTCCATATTTTACATGGGCCTATACAAATCCACATGAATCAATGGAAGATCTTCTACTGCCTTCCACTGTTTGGGCCTTGCTGTAGCAAGCAAGGAACATCTAAACATTTATAGGTACATCACTAAAATTCAGAAAAAGAAGTACTGATCATGGGGAATATTTGCTGCAGTACCTATTTATTTAAAATATGTATCAACAGGGCCTACTGCTGGTTAACGAGAAGCTATATAAAAAACAAACAGACATTTTCCAAATTAATCTGGACAGGAATGACTGCGTAACTCTACATACACACATGCCCATGCTCCACAAACATCACCATCTAACACATAGTAACGTTTTCTCTGTACCTTGTTTTTAAGGAGTTTATGAGTGTCTGACTATTGGAATCCTAGCAGAAAACAGACTCCTTATTTGTTCATGTACCAGTGGGTAACATACCCCGTAACAACCACCACCAGTGCACCCAGTCCTGCTCTCTACCACCGCAGCGTTCAGGAAGGGTATGTCAGGACATGCGTGATTCAGCAGTTCCCACACCTCTGCCGTTCCCTGGAGCACCACTTTCACGCATCCATGATTCTGGAAATAATGGAGTGAAAAAAGCTGTTTCCCAAAACAGCTAAGTAAAAGGAGAAAGTAGAAAGTAAATGTATGTGGAGACTATACAACAGAGCTGTGCCTTGCAGTCTGTGGTACTCACAAACCACTCTACCTGAAACCTTTGAGAGGATTATATCATGCAACAGAGCAAATAGCATGTGGTATACATTAGAGGACGCAGTAATTTAAAGATCATGCAAACAGTCTAAAAGAAAGTATCCGCTCAGCCCATAGCAGATTAGAAAGAGAGGGAAATTAAAAAGCAGAGACAAGAAACTGAAATTGAATGGCAGATCTGAGAGAAACTCAAGAGTCAAAGAAATAAAGAAAAGGGAAACACTGTTACCCATCACAGGAACCACACAGAGAAAATCCAACACTAAAAATAGTCAATTTACAATAGAGGGAGTGGGAGGAAATGAAAGATCACTTAAGAGAAAGAAAGGTGAGACAAACTTTTTATGATGGGCACTGGCTCTGAAAGTTTGGCCAACATGGAGGGCAAACTTGAAGAGACACTTGAAATAACTTCTGGGTCACTGGGGTTATTTAGGAATGATGGAGACAAGATTGCCCAGCAACCTTCAGAAGATGCAATGTGAGAGAGCTGGAGGAAGAAGGGGAAAACAAACAGTGAAGTGCATAGCAGTCAGATAAACTTCTATTCTTGGAAAAATATTTTCCTACCGACATTATAAGCAGCAGAAAATAACACGGAGATGAGTAGCAGGCAGCATGGGCTTGTCAAGAACAAACTGTGAAATCATTCTGATGTCTTCGGTAACAGGACAAGAGATGCTGTGGGTAGGGATGAGATGGCAGGTATTATGATGACTTCAGTAAGCCTTTCAGACTACTTCTCAGGCTAAGGAAATATGGTCTGGATGAATGTAATAATGAGTACAATGTTGGAAAATCATACTCTGAACACTTAACAGTGTAAAACAGGCAAGAAACCTCACACATGGCTCTGCAGAGCTTTATGTTGTGTATCCAGTAACATTCCTTGTTTTCATTAATTTGGGGCTGATGGATTGAAAATGATTCTTACTGACTCTGTGATCATCTGTGGATGCTGCCAAGGTGAGAGGGACAGTGAGGCAATTGGAGGACAGGAAGAGAATTCAAAACAGGCTTTATGAATTGGAGAAGTGGACTGAAAAAATAGATTGAAAGAGAAGTACAGAACTACAGTGATGAGAGACTGATCAGTCAAGAGCGCGAACACAGGATGAGAGACAACTGGCCCCTTAGGGGTACCACTGCCCTGGATCCAGAAATTGTAGAGAACCATAAAGAGAATGTGATTCAATAATATCATAAAAAGACAAGACAAATGTAGAGTTTGTAAAACATTTAAGTGCAACTTGAGCTATGGCATGGATTCAGCTCGGGAAGCATGTCCAGATGCATGCACCCAGAGAAATTTGAAGGATTGGAACCAGCTGAGAGCCAATGGATGACAGTAAGACCAGAATCAAATTGCCAAGGTGAGCGGTGGCATTTCCAATGTTGCTTTACAGGTAAATATTTAAAAGACCAGTATAATTAGTGACAATCTAGATGATGGCAGGTCTGTCAATGAAGCATGGTATCATTGTCAGATAAAAAAGCAATACTGAGTCATAAAAAGAAATAACCCTGCTGTATCATACCAGATGCAGAGTGGCAGAAAGACACCTGAGAGACCTTTAAAGATATCTTCCAGCAGCTTGAAACCATCTATCTGCAGCACCACTGAGCTCCATGCTAGCTAATTCACTGCTGCCTTGAATAAATCACAGACTGCCAGACTATATTTTGGAAACCAGGGACTCGCTTACACCTCATACAAGAATAGGGCAGTGGAATTGCCAATATATTAAAAATTAACAGCACTTGTTGTAACACTGCCTACAGTCCTAGCTCCTCATTGTAAAAGTAACATTGATAATGATAGAGTGGTTAAAGGAAATGCAGAGAAATAATTCAGAGTCTGAAAAACCTGCCTAAAAGTAACAAAATAAAGAAACTTACCTCTTTGGTTCAGGTGAGAGGTGGGGAAGAGTAGACCAAATCATTTTTGGTAATATACAGAGAGGATTTCTCTTAGAAGAGCTCTTTTTAAGCTAGCATGTAAAGATATGTGCTCCCTAGGCTGAAAGCTGTAGTTGGACAAATTCATATTCAAGTTAAGAAAAAGAGGGAACTTTCTAAGCATGAAAGAAATTAATTACTGGATCAACTTATCCAGGGTAAATCCTTCTTCAACAGAAGCGTGTGCCAAGATGGGAATGATTTCTACAAACCTGCTCCAACTTTACAGGTAGGCAGGGATTTGACTGCAGTCAAGTAGCTTATGCTATACAAAAGGTCAAAACAGACCATCATCATCATTATCATCATGGTCTACGTCTGGTCTTAGGACCTCTGAATGAGGAAGTCCACAGAAGACCTCTAAATCACGTATTAATCATTAAGTGAGCACCACATTTATTAACCTATATTACATACTTAAAATAAAAATTGTACCTTAAAGTTGAAGGGATGCCTGCATGGATTTGAGATGCATTTTGAGAGGTTGTCAAAAAAAATCGTTCTACATTACAGATTAGAAGCGCATTGGAGTTCAGCCAGTCCATGTGTCATCCCATAAATGTTGATCTCACAAAGATGACAATATTTTATTTACTGCAGCAGTTCTAGCTACTAAATTATAACCAAGAGAGGAGCTGGAATTGAGCAGAGAGAATACACTTTTTAGCTAGGTCATGATGTTGCCAGTAGCATGCAGGATGGAGGAAGCAAACCCTCTCTTGGCTGCATCTGTTCATCAATGACTTTTGCCATTTCTCAGCTGTAACTCTGGTGTGGGTAAAATAGATGGCATACTTGAAAATGCAAGTTGGACTCTCCTGGCTCTGGATAGAGGCTTCCAGGTCTTTGGTTTGCTTCTCAGCCAACCGGCTCCTGCTCGTTTTTATTACTAAACGTTTTTATTACCTTGCTTAGCAATGCATCCCTGTCCCTCGGCAGGTCAGCGTGTGGTACCTGGCACATGGACAAGTATGTGCATATATGCATGAACATCACAAGAATAAATACGACTTGATTGACAGGAAAGTGAAAAGAAAGAAAACAGAGAGAACAACTGTAATTGCATGTGAGCAAAGAAGGGCAAATATTCACTATTCAGAAAAGCATTTCAGTGAAAACAAGAGAAAGAGGAGAAACGTGGTAACAAGGAATACTGGCAATGACAGAGAAAGGGGTAAGGGCAAGGAAAAGACAAAGAAAAATACTAGAGGAAGAGGCTCACCTTGTTTCACAAACACTTGACAAGGTACAACACAAAGCAAAATACGGCTGAGGCAGGACAGAGGTGCACGGAGAGGCAATGCCAACGTTACTCTGTAATAGGAAATACATGGAGCCCTGCTGGGCTCTACTTCAGTAGTTTGTTCGTGGTTTGGCGAGTCCTGTAACAGCTTCTGATCACACGAAACACATCCAGTAGGTCAGAATAGTTGGAAAATAAGCAATGTTTAAAAGGCTAAGGGTTTTATACCTATCAACTGACAATTTCATATGGACACGAGAGCCGTCTTTTGCTCTACATATGAACAATAAACAACGCTCCCATGGTTATTTTCACCTTATTTTACAAAGTCACTTTTGGAAATCTTTCTTTGAGTGAGCTATGCAGGCATTAAGAGTCAAGCTCCATCTGCTTTGTATCCAAGCCTCTCCCACAGTGCAGCTGCACTCTGGTGCACAGGGTCCAGGCACATACTTTTTTGCAGTTGCTTTTGGCCTGCTGAGCCAAGAGACTATATGCAAACAAATCCTCCCTGCCCATGTATGCTGAATTGGGAAACAATCTACATTTCATTGCCTTTTCGTTTAGACTGATAAATAACTTTGAGATGAACACTAGGCAGCAAGGAAAGTAATTGCTCACTGAAAGTTTCATTTAAAAATACTTAAGCTTGGCATTAAACTCCTCTCAGTATTTATCATATAGACATCAGACAGTTTGCAAATAACATTTTTAATCACCAAATGTTGACAGAGCTAGACTGTGAAGGACTGACATCTAACAAATTGTTTCAGATGGGTATAGAGAAATATACCCTGGGTAGGGATCACTGAAAAATCCACTGCATTTGGTATAAATAATAGTTTGGGTTGGTTGTTTTTTTCAGATTGTATAATGGAATAATTCAGCTGCCTTCTGTTACCTTCCATTATATCAACAAAAATTATCAGAGAGAAAAAGTGCCAAACAAATCCCCTTTTGTGCACCATGGAGACGAAAAAAACCAAGTCAACTGAGTAGGACTGGTATTTGCGCTTGTGTATGTTTAGACATGGAAACATTTTTCTTAATAAAACCAAAAGACATTACAATTTGGAGGAAAACATAAGCCTGTGGTAATGTGTTTTCCTTTTTAAATACCGTGAATGATGCTTCTCAAGGACAATGCCTGACTTTCTAACTTGGGCAATGCTGGACACCAATGAAACCAAACCAGGTTTATCACCATGATGGTCAGCAAAACTCAGGATATTCAAAATAAACAACCTAAACCACGAAATTTATGCCTCTCTGTTCCTGCCTGGCTTCCCCGTGTGTTGGACAGTGAGCTCTGGAGCAGGACGTGCTCTTGTTAAACAGAAGAAACACGAGCGGGTGGCTGCAGTGCGCTGCCAGCCGGCTCGCTCTCCGTGAATGTCTCTGAGTTGAGGTTTCCCACACAAAAGGAAAGGGGATTTCTCTTCCTCACTCATCCAGAGACAATGAGTACGGCTGCACGTGAACTCTGTAGAGTGAAAACAAAGCAACTAAGGAAGAAGCCTTATCACACACTGGGCAGAGCTGCATGGTTTTACACAACATGCAGAAGACATCAGAGATGTTCCCACTGCTGGCACTTGAGATTTCCATCCAGAAATGGGAATGTACACTCAGAAATGCTGTCTCTCTGGCGCAGAAAGCCATTGCAGTCCCCTGGACCAGGTGAAGCAATTCAAAGCTGTTGGCATGTACAAAAGAGCATGAGGAACTACGGCATTTGCCTGGTCAACCTGAGAGAAAGGGGCCTCAATTCTCCTACATGCCCACTGGAAAAGATGTTTGGATGCTTTGCAAAAATAACAATTTTTGCACTCCCAGCACCAACAAGACACATCACCGGTGGGGAGGACCAGGGCAGAGAAAATGTCAATAACTGACACCAGGGCAGAGAAAATGTCAATAACTGACACTATTTTAATGGCTGTGCTTTTAAGACCTCCTGAGGATGAGGTTGGATGCAACAGTGGGTAAAAGACCACTTTCCTTGGGGAAGAATTATGGGAGGCTTAAATAAAATTAGGTTAGGTACTGAAGGAAGACCACAGTAGTCTCCAGCACAGGTGTGTGCAATGGCAGCTCTCAAATACACAGAACAAACCAAGATACAATAAGGTAAGCTTATCTTTGCTGGGCACAGTAATACACGCCATCAGACTTCTTTATAGTGTATCTACTTAAAACAACTGACATTTTTAACAATTCTCACTATAAGAATGCCTGTTTTTATTGGGAATTAGCCCCCTTGACTGAATGCTTATAGAAGTCTTATCTTTTTTGGTTTTCCCAAACCAATGTGATACTAAGCATTCAGACGTTTCTCTGCCGTGTTGTCCCTTTTGGACTGTTTTCTTTGTGAAATTCCATTTAAATCTGCTCTGGGTGCAGCAAGAACAAACATACCTCAGGATAAGTTATGGGCAGTTAAGACTGTACTCAGCACAGCTCAGCAAGTGAAGGCAGTGTAACTTTACCCATGTGGCATGGCATGGCACCTAACCACCACCACTGAGAGAGAAGCAAAGGACTTCATCAATGTGAGCCCATTTCATCTCTACAGATGACATCGCATTGCACCACAAACGTACCAACGTGTGCAGGCATCTCTGCAGACAGGGTAAGTACGTCTCTGGTGAGGTTGTGTTCTCCATCAGGCTGGCATGGCAGCAGAGAGGTAAGCGCTCATCCGGCATGGCAGAAATAATGGGGCCGTTCCCACAGGTACTTTACAGCATGCACATGGTTATTCTTCTTCTCCATAGCTCCACTCCATCAGCAGAATTACACACAGCAGTAATCCATACCTGGGCCTCTGGTAGCACCTAACAAACTCTTGAAGGAAGATTTAGTTTGCTCCCAATTCGATAGCTCTTTCCATCTGAAAAGGGCATTGCTGTACAGGTTGATTAGCTAGGAAGATTTTTCCTTACAGTCAGCCTCTATCTCCACTCTTAATTCCACTCCATTACCCTTGCTATACCCCTGGGCCCCACACTGTATAATCGCCGTCTTTCTTTAATATTTATGCCCTTTATGTGTTCAGGAACTGTTATGAACCCCCACAGACACCACTCAGCCCCAGACGCCTTTTCACGCCAGCAGTGGGCTCTTCCCACTCCCCTAGCAGCTGGATGATAGGGCTGGCATTAAATACAGCACAAACTCCCATTCAGAAACAACCTGGGCAGCACAGAGGGGCTGTATAGCCTCACCCTGTGCAAGCCCTTGAAGTCTTTAACGTAAGCACACACAGGTTTATGCAGACTTTGATGGAAAACAGGAACATACCATTCAGACATCACACTGCTTGCTCTCCCCTGGCTTCTTGGCCCATTTACTGTGCTCTTCCTGTGCATTAAAAAGGAAGGCAAGCTCTCTATCTATGTTTATTACACAATTCAGATTTATATCAGCATATTTAACTTGTTTACACTGAACTCTGCTGCCTTAGCAAAGAACCACTGAGCTGAGTCTTAGGGGATTAAGTTCAGTATTTTCTCTTAATTGGGCTGCACTGGCTGCTAGGATGCTTCGTGTTGCTTTTATCTGCATCCTCCCACAAACTGCAATTGTGTATCTGAATATTGCATAACTGTTTTTACTCTTCCCCGAGATAAACCTAAGAAGATTAGACTGGTCGGCTTCTCTCAGGTTCCTGCAGATTATCACCCGCAACACAACTGCCTCCGTGTCCGTGTCCCTTATCTCCCTCCAAAACTTCCTGGTTTTGAATGTTTCTGATTATATGATAGAGCCTGAAAAATAGCCAGGGTCTCCCTCTGTGTTTTGCTCTTTCTAAAAACGTGCTCATTTTCTCATTCTTTCCTTCACCTATTCCTTCTTCAAGACACCATTTGGGACAATAATCTGAAAGCATTTATTGCAATCAGTGTTTGATATATACTGGTTGGTTTTCCAGAATCACTTGGTCTGCCAACCATCAAGATTCATCACAGCATTGGATTCCGAAAGCCTGGAGGCAAGGAAACATCCAGGATTTCCTGGAAGTCAAAAGAAATCCAAGGACTAGCCTCTACTGCATTACCTAGCTCTTCTTAGGCTGCACTACATTCCTCTGTAGAGGTTATGATTATTTAATATGTGTATTAAGAACAAAATGAAAGTGCCCCAGAGCACCTTGGAAACTTTAATCATACTTGCAGATGCAACCAAGCAGTGGGAATCTAAGTGTCAATGGGACTTCACCCTGCAGATGCCTTTGTGCCCCAAACACCGTCACCCTGCCTGGGCTCCCACATCAGTAAGGTCAGCTGGCTGATGGGTATTTTATTCATGTTGAATCTTTATTCAAAACGTACAGCCTTGTATATGTAGGGCACGGACACTCCTGCAGGAGAAGCAGGTCAATGAGTTGGCCTTCAGTTCCGCGGGAGGTCTGTGGATCTCTGAGAGCAGACACCACAATGCACGGCAAAGAAATTACGGCTGTCTCAGGACGACGCAAGCCAGCGATGGAGACTGCGAAGATCAGCCAGAGGAGATCCCAGGCCCTGGCACAGCGGCAGCAGAGCTGTCAGGTATCAATTCGCATCAGCAGGCAAGGACTGTGAGAGCTCAGTCGCCAATTCAGCCCAGGATCCCTGGGAACCAAGGGTCTTCCTGAATTATTTATTTGGTTCAACAGGTGATCTTTGGTCTTTAGATTATCTGATTCCACTCAGCCACCTCCACAATATATATTTTTTTCTTTTTCATCTTTTACCCCATTTTCCCAGTGAAACTTAATTTTCTCTCTTCTTCTTTTGTTCACCCATGTGCTGAACCCCAGATGACTGTCCTTTCTTAGAGGAATATATAATAGGTGTATTTTCCCAATAGCAACACCAAATAAGTGCACAGCTTAGAATCACAAATACTAGAGATAAAACACAGTCGAATAATGTCAATATAACTTTCCAACTAGTTCAATACAGTATTAGTTTCAGTATGACACAGCCTTATTTTCAAACAGTTATTTATAGGGCTTTTCATCAGGTTACCTGGGATATTATTTCACTGTGAGTAGTTTTTTTCTGCTTAATATCCAGTCTAAAACACCTCTGAAATCAGAGCTGAAAAACCTCTTGGTTAATTTAATGTTTTAAGTGTCAGTACAATTTCCAGAAAGTACGAGAATTACAGAAGTTGAAAGAATCACTCCAACTTACACCTCAGTGTTCATTCATAACGAGCCTCAAGACATCCTTTGAGGACAAAATGTTTTAGCCCCAACTTTCCATAAATGTAGCTTTGAATTTGGGTGGCCACTCATGGTTACTTGAGCCTCTCTTTGAACAGCTTAAGTGACCATCACCATGCTACTGGATGCTGCGCTCTCAGTGGCAATTAGTCTGCTCCTAGTCATGGTGCTGTAGGTCGTTTACAAAACCCCTTTCTTAATCTGCCCTGTGAACAGCAGCGTGCACACCATCAGCGACGCGTCCCCCAAGAGAAGAGAGATAACAGCTGAAGGATGGTGGGTCCGTAAACCCTCTCTAGATAGTAAGCTACAGCACGTCATTCATGTGCTCCAGAGTGCTGTAACTTCAGGGGCAGAACAAAGGGGAGCGATTCCAAAACTGGTGTGGGTGCTAAAAAGGCACTTTCATCTCAGTTTTCACCGTGGGAACACAGAGTTACGGAGGAGCCAGTAATTACCAACTCGCGTGAGACATCATTTGTTTTGTAACTGCTAATTTATCATCTTGAGTGGACTTTGCCTGTGCAGCCCTCCAAGAGACACCTACAGCAAGCTCCGCTAATTGGTCAGGTGCAAGAACTGCTGTCAAAAATGTGCTCGGTAGGCATTTTCTTACAAAATCTATCAGAATGTCAGCTAGAAGTTTAGCCCTCAGAGAGAAAAAAAATGGGAAAGGCATTTAGGAGTTTGACAGGATTTTACTGTAAAAATTAAGGGAAGTGATGATGGTTTGGGAGACACGCACAAGAGGACAAGAGGACAACCGACTGCTGCAGATCTGGTAGAATTATATTGGGGTCAGCCACTGGTGATGCACCTGTCTGAGGTTTAGCATTGCACTAATGGAAGACACTGATTTCCCAGGCATCACTCTGACATATTTTAACACGGAAGAAAATGGTTGAACTATATTTGGATGCCTCTGTGAGGATTTTCCTATTTCCTACAGACTTTCTATAAAAAAATTAATTCAGACATATTCAAACACTTACTACATTTGCAAAGTTTTGTAAGTTGCCAATAACTGAGAGTTGTGCTTGGATGTGCAAATTTTTCTGCCATGAATATCTCCCTGAATATCTCCATGAAGAATACAAGAGGTTCAGTAATACAAAAATACAAGAAAATGCAGTTGCTCTTATTGGCCAGTAAAGACAGTACTGTACTTGTTCAAAAAAAACACAGTTAAATGGCTCCCAAAAAATGTCTTTGGCCACAGACATGGCCAAACCCTTTAATCTAGTAATCCACACTTGAGGACACATCTTTACGGAAGAGCTTGCTGCACTGCAAACAAGTAATAAACATACATAAAAAGGTTAATGCATTAATGCAAGAAATTGCATTACAGAGATCAAGCCACCTCTGCAAGAGAAGGAATATGCAGTCAAATTTATTTCCAAAATCAGTTTAATGCTAAGCTGCAATCTCATTTACCTAAAAATAACGAAACAGGAAGGAAAAAACCACCCAAAATTATGATTAAAATGAACAGAAAAGAACATTTACCAGATGTTTAGGCTCTCCTACCCCTTATCCTTCTTGACGTCTGACACTTTCTTTCTTTTTAAAAATGCATTAATAAGATAATGAATCATAACAATAAAACAGGTGGTATTAAAACCCTCTAATTTAGGCTTCTAGTTAAGGTGTGTTATAGGTATTTACCTCCTTCCATTGACTACGGAAGGATGTCAGCCTCCCAGCTTTAAAGATTAAAGGGAATATCTGCACAGTGTCTTTTCTTCTTTTTCAATTTTCCTTTAACCTCCAACTTATCCTACCCTAGAAGCTAAGCAATTCCCATTTCTTCCTCCTTTGTCATGCTCAGCACTCTAGTCCCATACTTTAGCTAGTCCTGTACATTACTGCTGTCAACGATGAGTTCAGTGAGGTTACTTCTTCTATCGACATTGGAAGATGCACATAGAAAATCACATGGGAAGAGAAATACTCAGCTATTTCCCTTTCTTACCTGAGCAACACATCAGGGAAAGTCAGGAGCTGCTGAACAGTGTCACTACAGGTAATTACCTACTCTTATAAACAATGCTGCTGCCTGTCCTTTCTTGATGTCTTCCTACAGGAATAAGCAGCCATCCCTATGCCAGTGGTAAATTAGGTGCTTAGTTTTTGTTTAACTCTTGTTTAACTAGATGCAACATCCCTGGATTCATCCTGAAAAAGTGGGAAATGCCATGACAGGAACCTGATGAGGGTCATACTTAAAGGGGGCATATAAGAAAGATGGGGACAAAATTTTTAGCAGGGCCTGTTGCAATGGTTTTAAGTTAAAAGAGGGTAGATTTTTACTAGACATAAGAAAGAAACTTTTCGCAATGAGGGCAGTGAAACACTGGCACAGGTTGCCCAGAGAGGTGGTAGATGCCTCATCCCTGGAAACGTTCCAGGTCAGGTTGGACGGGGCTCTGAGCAACCTGATCTAGTTGAAGATGTCCCTGCCCATTGCGGGGGGGCTGGACTAGAGGGCCTTTAAAGGTCCCTGCTGACCCAAATTATTTTATGATTGTATGATTCTATGATCAATCATCCATATTTAGCTTTATGGCAAATGAAGGAGAGCAGAGGAACTGGAAGCTGAAGAAGATCGTATATACTGGGGGAAAGGACCCGTATTACTTGTGGTACATAAACACATGGACAAGATCAGCTAAACCATCAGTAAAAATGACACTGACATAAACAATTATCAACACTTTTGCAGAACTGGAAGAATGGCAAGATCACAACAGCCTTTGCTAAGCAGAACACAGGCAGAGGCAAGGAGGGAACATATGGAAAAGAATGTCATGAAAAGGGCTTTCCAAAACAAGGAGCCTCATGAACTGTCGAAATAATGTCAGCAGGGATATCATCTTAAAATGGTATTTGACAGAAGGTAAGGCACTACAGAGGGAAGTTTTGTCCATGGAGGCAGTGTGGGACCTTGCCCAAGGTGCGCAGGGAAGAGGGGAGGAAGCGGGTGGCTGCGGCTGTCGTGGGAAGTAGCATAACCCCATAGCGCATCCAGGGCAACAACAGGGGTTCACACTAGAAGGAGGCAGAGGCAAGGAGAAGTTTAATGGGCTGATGCAAGTTGAGGAGAGGCAGAGCTTGTGGGGCCATGTGGGAGAGCTGTAATTCTTGCGAGAGGCAATCGTACATAAAAAATTCTCTTAGACAAATTGCCAAACCCCTTGCAGCACGTTCTGCGACTCCAAACGCAGAGATGCTTTTCTGCGCCTTACGGTGGTCCTGCACAGGCACTCGGGGGATCCTACTTTTCAAGGGAAGGTTTGAGTTCACACTCCTTTGACTCCTAACACAGTTTACAAAACCACAATGGAATAATTTTTCCCTGATACAGAGAACAGAAAGCAACAGAATTACAAGCTGGGCGAGATGAAAACTAACTACGGCATGTAAGATAGCACCTCCGAGGCAGGAGAGGGGAAATATATGCAAACATTTCTTGCTTCTGCCAAGGATCAGCCAAATTTGCAGAGCTGGAGCCTGCGCTCATTTTTATTGTTTTTTTTTGTAATTCTATTAGAAAATCACTCTCAGCTTCCAATAGTGTGAGGTATTGCAGAATCAGATCTAAAATATGTTAATGTCATGAGAATAACTATTACAAATTTTGGAGGTACTTTGTATGCTGCACAGATACATCTTGGATTACAGGCTTCCTGAATCTGAATTTCTTTTCTGATTCTGATGCTTTTACTTGTGTTTTCTGGTACACATTCCACTGTACTTTTTACTGCAATAATTGCAGTAACTCCTTTAACAATTTTTAGTCTTTCAGCTTTGGAAGACTTCTTTTTTAACTCTTAAACCTTTTAAACTCTTAAACCTTTTTTAATTCTTAAACCTTGCTGCCAAGGACTTTGAAATTTAAGGATTTGATTTAAGCTACCAGAAAAAGGCATTCACAATCATGTTGGGATCCTGGTTTCTTCTTTTCAGCACCCAAGTGCAATTATATCTCTGTAATAGTTATGCTGAATATTAAAGGAAGCAATTATTATGGGGCATTTTAACTATCTGAACATTAAAAACCTAAAAGCACTAATCATAATTCCTTTGCCATATTAAAACATCACATGAGTAGAGCAGGAGCTGCACTAAAGCAATAGTCATTAATCGGTATTTAAAATAAGACTGTTGCCAAATTATCTCTTAGGCTTAATTTCCTTGAGCAGTATCATCCCACAGAGAGAATTCTGGAGTATAACCTCACATATTACTTTCTTCAAAGAGATTAGTCCACCATTGGCAATTGCTCACCTGCATTAGCTGGCCCCCGCAACACTCCTAGAACCTCTCCTCCAGCTTACAGAGGCGCAAATGTCAAATTAAATACCCATCTGCCTTCCGAGCCAGCCCAAGGCTGCTCAGTAATGTGGGCAAAATTGAATGAGTTATTTTGCCCTAACTCCACAAGGCTGCAAAATTGAATTTGGTGGCAGCAGCAGAGCTGGATCCAAGAGAGGGCACAGAGGACTGACAACAGCCAGCAAGAGTTTCCGGAGGCAATGGTGAAAGGAGGGGAGTCACTGTATTTTAGAGGCCACTGATTTTGGGAAACTGGAGGAAGGGAGCATCCATTCCTCCATACACCAGGGAATGCCAGTTCTGGCTCCTTGTGGAGCCTCTCCTGCCTGACCCTCACACAACACCATCTCAGTCCCCTGAGCCCTCGCAGCTGGTCCCCACTCCCTCGGGCACAGAGAAAGCCCCTGCCAACTGCCACTGCCAGGAACGGCCCCCTCACCTACGTCCGCAGCTTGCCCATCAGTCTCATGTTTTCACCTCTCTCCACACTCCATGTCAATGAATAACCTGGCAAGAAAACACTTAATAAAAAATAAGTATTCTAACTGTTATAATAAGAGCTTCACTGAGACTTAAGAGGGTGCAATGCTATAGTCATGGTTGGGCCAAACTTTCTGAAGTTATAAGCTGAGTGCCAGTAGCAAATTTTCCCACCTGCTGCTGCCGCCGAACTTCTTCCCTCCTTCCTCCTTCTAGCTGGAAATATTCCCTGCAGAGGTACTTCCATCTGCAAAGGCAGAAGCTGTTGTGTCCCTGCCCACTGGAGTACACTCCAGCGTGGGAACATTAGCAGCAGACACAAACTGCTATCCCAGCTGTCCCAGGCTGGCCAGACAGGCAAGAGTACGTGTACTACTTACCAGCTAGATGTAGTGTTCCTGCCAGAGGGTGTCACTGGTGATAGTGTTTGCATGGTGTTAAAAGCCTGAGGTTCAAACCAGGAACAAAAAAGCTGGTGTCTAATCCAAAGATGTTACATACTATTTTATATATATATTGCACTGAAGAATAACTATATGGAGAACAGGAGTTAGCTGTCTCTTTGCTATGCCTTTCATAAGTTTGCTCCGACCACTTATCCTCCTTTTTATGGGGCACAGGAGAGCTATCCCTCAGCTCGCCTGCTTTTCTTTCTTTCTATCTTCTCCGTGGCTAATTTTATCTCCCCCATGGCTTCCACTTCCATTTTCAACGAGCACTTACACTGTCATCTCTGAAGTGTTCCTCTCCAGCCAACACATTATTTTAGCCCATCTCACTCTCACTTCAGTTGCCTCTGTCAATGACACCAGCGAGGAGCACTCATGTCTGAACTTTTGTTATACCTCTCTTTTTGCAGCCCCCCTGGAATACTTAACTGGAATTAATATGAAGTATCATCCCCTTTCCCAGCTTTCAGTACTTTCTCAAAACCCGCTTCTGCTGTAAGCCTCCCCTGTCCTTCCTAAAACCACCCACACATGACATCTAGGTTGCATGGCGCTCAGTAATACTGGCTGTTACTTATCGACTGCACTTGTTCTTTCAAAAAATTACATTGCATAAATAGCATCACCATCCCATTATGTCTACTGTTAACCCGCATGACCAAACAATCTCAGCACCACCCTTTTCATTGCTCTTTGATCCTTTCACAGTTTTGTGATTTTAGGTTTTTTTTTTTTTTTTACATTTGGTTCTGTACTGATAGGCAATCACTTCTGAAGAAACCTGTCTTCTGTGTATATACAGCAACTACATCAGTGAAGTCATTACCATAAAACTGATAAGGAATAGTGCTAAGAGCTAATTCGTCTACTTTAATCCACTTATCCTACTGTGCTTTCCAGTAGTCAAAATGAAGGTATGTCCATGGGACCCAGCAAAGAATCAAATTTACATACCACAATAAGACATTAAATAGTTACAACTGCAATTGCTTAAGGATAGTTTACCCTATTATACCCTTCTGTGTTACGTTGATGTGTCTGGGCTACTGGTAAGACTTGATGCATGGGAAAAAAAAGAAATGTATTTTATGTGACACACAGAAGAACGCTTTACTAATTTAGAAGAGTCAGGAAGAATAAAAGGAATTGCAAATTAAAAAGAAAAAGAGAATGTGGTTGTTCAGGGGATTTGGATACTTGTGATATTTGTACTGGGACCAAAACAATGCTTCTTTTAATAAAGCTGTCATCATCACGTATTATATAAATGGCCACTTTTCAGCCCAAAGCACCATACAAACAATGAACCTAATCTAGTCATTACTTAAGTCTTCAAGCTCATTAGTTTTTTATCTAAACCAGTCTGATCTGATCAAATTTTCTCGTCTGTTGTTCAGGTAAAGATCTGAATGCATTTTATCAGGGTATATCTGTTAGCTTTGCAAAATCATTTCATGTCTAATACTCAGTATAAGCAGCATTACAACACATAGGTTCTCTCTTGTAAAAGATGCACATATTCCTCGGAAATTGGCTGTTACCTACTCCTTAAAGGAGAAATAAGTCCCATGAAACACCTTTAAGGTGAGGAATAAAAGAAGTGTAACTCTTAGGTAGCACATCTGTAGTTTAGAAAGCACATTCATAACCATGGTCTCTCCTATTTCAAACTTGTTATCCAATCTGGAACACTCACTTCAGGAATGTCACTGCTATTTAGCAGTGAAGCACTGTCTGGGTATACGTAAAATTTAGTGTATGAGTGTCCTTATTGAAACCTGTCACCATACCACCGACGACTGGGCTGTCTAATGAGAATCTGAGGTAGAAGACCAGAGGTGAAATGAATATGCAGACAGGACCACTGTTCCAGCTGCAGATAATTCACCATTTAAGTGTTTTTGAGACAGATTGATAGGTGAGACAGAACAGACACACTTCCACTGCCTTTGTCCATTTTGTAGTACTCTGTGGCTACATATTCCCAAATGAGTTTGTCAAGCCTGACCTTTCAACATTCAGCAGTTTGGGGGCTAAGTGGGAAAAAAATGCAACTGTATTTTACACCGGGAAAAAAAGTTGTTGTTTTTTCCTAGATTTGCACTACTCATAAATGAAGACCTTTTTGAAAACTGTTCGTGTGGATTTTTGTCTTAATTATCCCCAAAGGTGAATACTGTCAGAGAACAACTGACAAAACAGTGGCTGAAAGTTCTTAAGCTTTTCTATGCTATCTGTTATAAATCTACATATTTATAGTTGCTTGCTGTAAACTGTATTCAGTAATAGCATCCAGGCCATTAACTGTAAAGTTAGTTTTTCCATAGTACCTCTAAGAAAATTTTTCTCTTCATTAATTTTCTCAGTGACCTCCTGTCCAGCATCATGCATTCTTATTATTTTTCATGTCAACACACGTTCATGAATTTTATTTAATTACAAGGTGAAAAACATCACTCATTAAACACCAATTGCTAACATCTCTGCATTTCCCATGATGATACTTGCAGCTGAATCCTTAAACTTACCTTTAATTTAAGGCTAAAGAGTGGCAAGGTTGAACATTGCACATAAATGAACGCATGACCAAATCCTTGGCCAAAGGGCAATACCAAACAGGCAGAAGAGGAAAGCATCTTCAGCTTCTACAAAGCTGCCCATTCAGTGAAACCAAAATGAACTGTGCTATTGGTTTCTGCACATTTCAACAGAATTTAAGTCATCTCAGTATCTTATATGTGCATTTCCTCCCAAATGACTACTGGAAGTTCTTTCTGCATTTATGATTTTTTTTTTAATGAGAATATTTAGGACAATCAAAATAAGTAAGTACACAGTATACTTTCAACATAGCTCATCCTTTTTCTCTGATATTTTTTCTGTGTATATCCACGTACGTCCTAATACCCACACACATCTTAAGTAAAAATTTGTATTAAAATACTGCTTTAGTTGTATTACTGAAAAGTCTAAACTCTTCACAGCAAATTGCAATTTATGCATCAGGAAACAAAGGCAAACATTTGCATTACCTGCTGAAAAGCAGCACAGCACAGCTCTGCAAGGCTTTAAACAAAGATGACAGGTAACTTAAGTTTCTTCTTACAGACATATAAATCAGGAGGGACTTACCTCAAGTCATGGAGATTCAGCAAAGTGAGAGGTAAACGAGACTTGGTGAATTAAAGTACTGAAGAATTAAATTAGTATTAGTATTATTAGTATTATTAGTATTATTAGTATTATTAATTGTTTATCAAAACCCAGGCTGAAATTATCTGGGGACCAGACAGCAACACTGTGACGGTTCCTCTGTGATGATGCTGGCGGGCAACATGCCACAAACCTTCACAAACCTGGTTTTTAATATCATAGTGATATTAGACAGCTATTTTTTAACAAGATTTCTCATTTATTGATGAATAAATGCTGCTAATAATAATAGTAGGACCAGATAGTCCCAAAAGCAGTCACTGACAAGTTCACTCAGCCATTCAGGGGAGGTTTAGATTGGATATTAGGAAAAATTTCTTCACTGAGAGGGTGGTCAGGCATTGGAATAGGCTGCCCAGGGAGGTGGTGGAGTCGCCATCTCTGGAAGTGTTCAAAAAACGTGTGGATATGGCGCTTCAGGACATGGTTTAGGGAACACGGTGCGCTGGATTAATGGTTGGACTTGATGATCTTGAAGGTCCTTTCCAACCTAGTGATTCTGTGATTGAAACAAGAAGGCGATGCTATTCTAGATTTCTTTTTGATACATAAGAGGAATAAAAGAACTGGTTATAAAAATAAATTTGGAGTATGCAATTATATGTTGATTCTAAATTAAAGTATATGGTGACATTCGCAGAACCCTTAGGAAAGGCACGCTGGCATTTTCAGTCACAGCTCTTGGCTTCAAAAGGGAAACTTCTGCACAGCAAGGGAACCAGCCAGGGAAGTCACTAATCACGAGGTTGAAAGATCTGCCTGGGGAAGGAGACCGGAGTTTTTCAAGTCGGAGATGCCAATACTTACAGGGATCCATATCTCAAGTGAGATGAAAAAAACACTAAGGCAGTGTGCCCGGTCGTCACTTGTCAAGGAGAGCAATAAACAGAACAAGTCCTGTGGGGAGAACACAGTTCACGTGGAGATGAAAAAAGCACCAAAGAGAAGCCCCACCTTAGAGCTCAGGAATGGCCAAGGAGGAGAGTGGAGGAGGCAGTGAGGGGAGCTACCAAAGCCCAGCTGAGGGAGCTGCTTCAGGAGCTATTAAAACAAGCAACGAAAGATTTGTTAGCTACATGAAGAGATAACCTGCAACAAAGCGGAGCTACTACACAATAAGGCTGGAGTACCAATTAAAGACAGTAGGTAACTCCAAATTACATGAATACATGCTTCAATTCTCATTGTAGTCAATGATGATAACCACACAGAAACTATCACAATTGGGAGGAACATGTATCTCCAGAAACCAAATGTCCAAAAGTGAGGAACTAAGTAATTTCCATCCAGACTAGTGAAAGAACTGGCATATGACATTTCCCATGGCGTAGCAAGTTCAAATGAATCAAGCAAGACCCAAACGGTATCATGTGATCAGAAATAATAAATGTCATGTCTATATTTAAAGAGGAAAAACAGCATCAGAGCAACTGAAAGCCCTTTATTCTAAGCTCAGCAGCAGCAAAGCTTGAGGACAATTATTAAGGAAAGAATAATCAAACCCATTGAAGCTAAGAGAATATGGGGGAAAATACCACATGGGTTTAATATAGGTGAGGCACAGAAGACTAATCTGACATCTTTCTTAAGGAATAAAACTCACTTTCTGGAGAAAGAAAATTAAATCGATCTCAGCTGTCTGATTTTGGTAAGGCTTTAACATTGTGTCACCTGGGAAGTTATTAGTTAAATTGAAGAAGATGGGGGATTACTACAAAAATTTTAAATTGGCCTGAAACTGCTAGAGATAGGACAGTAACAGCAATGTTAAAGGGAGAATGTCAGGCTGGAGGGAAGTTATTAATTAGCATCACTGCTGAGAGACTGGTCCTAGGGCCAGTCTTGGTTAATCTTTCACCAGTTATACTGGCACATGAATAGCTACAGTCCTGCTAAAAAGTTGAAGACAAAAGCTAAATTACATCTTTCTAACAGAGAGAACTGGGATGGCGTGGAAGAAGAACTGCATGGCGGCTGGACCGGAGTACCACAGAAAGGTTGCAATTCAGTAGTACAGAGTGTGAATCATGTATTTGGAGACTGAGGGGGGAAAAAAAAAAAAAGCCTTGGGAAACTACAGGGGAGCATCACAAGGTGAAACAGTATGTGATGTGGCTGCGAAATAAAACAGAAGAAAATGCAATCCAGGAAGGCATTATGTCAGAATTTCCCTACAAGATAGGATGCAATTACTGGTGTTTTGCAAAGCCCCGCTAAGGCCCCTTGTGGTGTAGTGTGTACAAATCTGGACACTTAGTTTCCCAAATTCAAACAGAAAGAAATGCAGAAGAGAAGTATCAGGGCGATTGTGAGAATGAAGCTGCCGTCTTGCAAGGAGAGGCTAAAAGGGTCTGATATGTCTGGAAACTGAAAGCTGCGAGGGATGGCTCTCATCATTAGAGAACAGAGATGTTTTCTCCCTAGAAAGTCTGCAGGGCAACAAAACACAAGAGAGCAGAGCTTTTAGTACTAATGGAAACTTCAGCAAAGACGAGACAGAAAAAAAACCCCATCCACTCAATGTGGGAATGACGAGGTTTTAAACAGAAAAGGATGGGCCAGCCTTTTACACCAGAATAATGCAGATCCCTAATGCCATGACAGAGTTTAATAATGTTTTCAACTAGCCAATACCTGCAATTTCTGTGACAGTAACAGAGAAATAAGTCCTGTGTCCTGTGAAAATACCATGAGCGTTTCACATGTGAACCTGGAACAAGACGGTGTAATACCTGCTGCACCTCCCCTCTCCCATGGGTGATCACACGTTAATTTTCTTGAAAACTTTCAATTAGAGGAGTGAACCAAACAGACAATTACCTTAATGAAACCTCAAATTAAATACAAATTAAATTCAAGACCACTGGAAAGAAGATCTTTGACTAGCAGTAGATAATGAATTGGGGTTTGTCTTTAGCAGTTGTTAACTGGGTTTAGGTAGTTCTGGGATATCAAAGAAAATATAAATTGACTCAAGCAATGACTAATGTAAAGCTATTAAGACAAACTCTTGTTTTTTACAGGTTGTTACAAAATATAACTTAAAAAAAAAAAAACAAAACACCAAACTTGTTCTTAGTAACTGCCTTTAGATGAAAAATGTTTTTCTTCCACGCAGTGCTGTTTGCAACACCGAGTGCAGAGAGCTTCGTTTAGGAACCAAGCAAGGCTGGTGTAGGAAGCCAGGTGGAAGCATCACAAAAGAGGCCCATTTTGGTTCCCATATGAGCCATTAGGAATTTTAATCAATTGGATTTAATGGAAATAGGAAAAAGCCTATTACTCAATGGAAGAATTCACCTCCTACCAAATTAGGAAAGACAGGTTCCCTTTCATGATTTAGTTACCCTTACACACATCAAATATAACAATAAAACCCAGCAACAGTTTTACATCATAAAACTGAAAAGTGGAGGTCTTCCGTAAGCAAAGTCTAATTATTTACACACTGAAAGTTATACAACATAATTAAAATTAACTAAAAAGAAATGTTTTTTTTCCCCCACAAAACTTAATGGAGGGACAGTACGGTAACTGAAGCTACAATTTAAACTGAGGGAACTTAAAGCATGGACCTCTGACAATACTTTTACTTTACTTTAAACAGAATTACATTGCCTCACTTATTCTGGTCTCACCTGGTTCTGCTGTAAATCATTCCTGGGAAGTATACTCCTTTCCCTTAGATGCTTGCAATACAATCCAGACAGCATTTTATATTCATGTGACTTTGCTACAGGCTCCAACTTTTGTATTTTTCCCACTGCAACACACAAAACCTTTTTAAGAAACAAATGTTCCTTATTTCACCATTTAAAAGATGCTCCAATAGTGTCGCAAATGCTACTGGATACATTTCAGGGAAGCATGTGGAGACTGATTGTTCTGTTCATTATTAACTCTACTGATAAGCATCAGTTTGAGCCAAAAAACTATCTCTTTTAGAGTAAAATTCATCTGTTACTCAGTCTACAAATTAGATCACAATCCAGCCAAAATATGCAAACTCCTGGTATATGAAATGATTGACTATTCTATAGGGAGGCCACTTTGTAGGGCTTTACATATGACTTGGATTAAAGGTCTCACCTTCACTGAATAGAGAGAAAAAAGGGAAATATTGTGCAAATTAATACTGCTTTCGAAAAAAGCAGAGCCAGTTCCGTATGTCCTAAAAGTTAATTGGAATTTGCTTTTATTTAATTAAATGATGAGATTTAGGCCAGAGACATTTGGTTAGAATAACACAGCAGTTAGAAAAACACTAGCTGGAAGACAGGACATAAAACTGGTGTTTGCATCTGCTCTCACACAATATGCCACGGATTTATGGGCACACTCCAGAAGTGAAGAGCTGCCATAAACTCCACCCAGCTGGGCAGCGCAGCCGTCAGGCAGTGCAGAGCAGCTGGAGCACATGTCCCAGCACTCACAAAGTACCCATCACCGGTTCAGGCACAGATGATTTACTGAGAATTACAGGGAAGGAGGAAGAAGTAAGCCATGTAGAGCCTGGATCCGTACCCAACCAACCACCCAATGCAACGCTATGGGCTTGGGGAGGAGTGGCTGGAGAGCTGCCCGGCGGAAAAGGACCTGGGGGTGCCGGTTGACAGCCGGCTGAACATGAGCCAGCAGTGTGCTCAAGTGGCCAAGAAGGCCAACAGCATCTTGGCCTGTATCAGAAATAGTGTGGCCAACAGGAGTAGGGAAGTGATTGTGCCCCTGTACTCGGCACTGGTGAGGCCGCACCTCGAATCCTGTGTTCAGTGTTGGGCCCCTCACGACAAGAAGGATGTTGAGGTGCTGGAGCGTGTCGAGAGAAGGGCAACGAAGCTGGTGAGGGATCTGGAGCACAAGTCTCATGAGGAGCGGCTGAGGGAACTGGGGTTGTTTAGTCTGGAGAAGAGGAGGTTGAGAGGAGACCTTATCACTCTCTACAGCTACCTGAAAGGGGCTTGTGGTGAGGTGGGTGTTCGTCTCTTCTCCCAAGCAGCAAGTGACAGGATGAGAGGAAACAGCCTCAAGTTGCACCAGGGGAGGTTTAGATTGGATATTGGGAAAAATTTTTTCACCAAAAGGGCTGTCAAGCACTGGAACAGGCTGCCCAGGGAAGTGGCTGAGTCACCATCCCTGGAGGTATTTAACAGACCTGTAGATGTGGTGCTTAGGGACCTGGTTTAGTGGTGAACTTGGCAGTGCTAGGTTAACAGTTGGACTTGATGATCTTAAAGGTCTTTTCCAACCTCTTCACCGAGAGGGTGGTCAGGCATTCGAACAGGCTGCCCAGGGAGGTGGTGGAGTCGCCATCTCTGAAAGTGTTCAAAAAACATGTGGATGTGGCACTTCAAGACATGGTTTAGGGAACATGGTGGTGCTGGATTAATGGTTGGACTTGATGATCTTGAAGGTCCTTTCCAACCTAGTGATTCTGTGATTCTGTGATTTTATTTTTAAAGAAAAAACCACTATAGCATGCAGACTAAAAGAAACCTGTATAAAATGAACATTTTACTTTAAGACAAGTAAACATTTTAGTGGTATCTGAGGGACTTAAGAAATCATCTGTGTTGCATTCCCTTGCTAAGCTCTCAGGTACCAGGATATGCTACATTACTCTGACAGGGTGAACACAAGGAAATGAATTTAAAAAAATATTTATTCTTCCTCTAGCTGGGATTAATTTCTGAGGTTAGCATGCAGATATGACATAATACAAGTTGTAGTTAGAATTTGCTATGCGATATATAACTGTGCTGAAAATGCTGCTGTTTGCATACAACTCCTGAGAGGATACCTACTATGCAATAATGAAGAGAGGAGAATGCTGATGAAAATCTGCAAGTCATTTATCAAACACTGACCTGAAATGAATATTAAAAAAACCTCTTTGATATGCAAATGTTTAATCCGATCGAGTTTAATCATCACATTTCTTTCTCAGGACTGATGAGTTGTGTACGTACTGTGCACTGTGAGATACAATCTTCCACATCTCCTTCTCAAAAAAACCAGTTGTTTTGTCAATGGTTGCTCTGAGAACATGAGGAATAGAAAATTAATCTTTTCTTATTATTTTATTCACCTGTGAGACTATCCATAAAGCCTATTTTGTCTGCCCACCTGCTGATCACTCGAGTAATATCTGGTTTACACGGACCAAGTACTTCCATTCCCTCAACAAGACAAACTCAAAGTATAATTGATTTCTCCGATGGATTTTCTAATGAATATCTATTGCTACTCTAGTTGCTAAAGTACTCACTGATGTTTGTGTTCCCACAAATATAAATCTGTTTGTTTACTACCTAACTTTACAACCAGTTACTAACTGAGGAAAAGCAACGTGAAAGAAAAACATCAATGCCCATGCATTTAGAAACGTTAGGCTCCAAACTGGCAGCCCGGCGGGAGCCCCGTCTCACAGCCCCTCTCTGTGACTACTCAGAGGAGCAAAATCCTCCGTCCGATAGCAAGCATTAACAAGATCTGAGCCTTATTAAAAAGCAACATGATCACCTTCTGTAAGTCAAACTCTAACTAAACTACATGCTGAACCAAAACATAATTTAAAGCACTGGTTTGCTGTACTGTCGTTTTATAAAAAATAAACATTATGTTAAGAAAAATTAATCCCCCTGGGTATGACACAGGATATAGACTTACATCAAAACCTGGACTGAAAATTTGGCTTTAAAGCTAGGATTTAACTTCTCAAAGAGGACATCATGCACATGATGGATAAAAATTTGGCATGCATGTTTTGATCCAGGTCCAGATCCCTAGTTACAAAGGAGTAATCCCTTAATAACTGGATTAATAGCAGCAAAGATAGTACCACTTAGCTGTTAAAAGAATGATTTACATATACAAATACATGTTCCAGATGGCCACTTGAGAATACACTGAATTTAAAGAACAGATTGGATTTATTTTAAGAAATTTTGAAAATTTGCACACTTATAAAGGGCCATATGTTGGACTTAGTGACTACCAAGTATTCACATCAAAACCAAATCCAACTGAGGTGCCTCAGGAAAGTCTGGCCACTGCAGCTGCATTGCCTGAAAGCAGGGACCGAGGAGCACAGGTCTTCTTATACGCTGAGGACTGAATGAAAAATATAAACTCCGTGTATTAAATAGAACACTCTATAACAGCATTAACAAATGTATATTAAGTATTTTCACCAGTTAAATACATATATAATAAGACATTATAAAAGTAGCATATGACTAGGCCTTCGTTAATTTTCAGTCTTGCTTAGAAGAGACTGCTTACTACTTTTCAACATTACTCTTTTTACACAGACTACTCAGGACAAGAATGAAAATATCTTTATGCCTGCTAGTTAACTGGGAAGTTCATGAAACTCATAATGTCACTCAAAAAAATGGAAAATTCTCATCTTTATTTAGTAAGAGCATAAAGGATACCTAAACTTAACAGATGTTGGAATAAATTGTTGAATGTAGACTGACCAGCAGAGCTGCCAGATATTACTTGGTTTAGCATTTCTAACTGCCAAAGTTCATCTTAATTAATAATAATTGTCCAATTCTCAAACTCCTGCAGAATAACCTGGATAAAATCTTTCTGACTATCCAAAAGACATACACAGTTTTTATCTAATGTGGCATAGGGTATTTTCTGTCTGATTTTATAGCAAACCATTTTCATCAAGTAAAAATGCATTTCATGATTTTTATTAATGATTCTAAAACATTATTTTAAAGACAAGGTTTTAAAAAAATCCAGGAACAAATTTTTGTTTCAGAAACAATTCAGACTGTTCAGTGACAACACTATAATTACATACAAAGTTATTTAGGAAATCCAAAACTTGAAAGTAAGGTTAAGAGAAGTTGAGCATTCAACAGCGGTTATACCTCACAGAGAGCAGAGGTGGATTACTGGCAGGACCCCACTGATTTCAAAACACAAGACAGGCAAGTGGGACTCAGGGAAGGCTCTTCCCATCCATTCCATCAGAAGTCACAAGAAATACAAATGAAATCACAGGAAAGCTGAACTAACCAACAGAGGGCAGCTGACTCACAGGTATATGAAATTCTTATCCCTGACAAAATCCACAGCAAAAACCCTTTGCCATCAGTGAAATCCAAACTGACATCAGATCTTTTTACCTGAATTCTATAATGCCAGGATTGGACAAAGCTTTGCTATAGTGGAACTAGCACATGTTTTCAAACAATAAAGACCATATTTGAGAAAGAAGGAGATAAACCCATCAAAGTTCAAATTAGATGAGTGCTCTGAAACATGCAACTCAAAACTGTTTGGTTAAAGTTTTTCAAATTTAGCAGAAATTCTCAAGTTAGTCATCTCCGCTATCACTACAAAAATTGAAGTTTGCATACTATATATATTCTTCAACAGTAACTCACATGGAGAAAAATGTGTTTTTATAATGAATGCTGGTTATAAACTTAATTAAGGAAAAAACACAACAGTAACCTATCAACTAAAAAAAATCACCTAACAACCAAACTAAAACAAAACACTAAACCTGGTGGTTCTATTGTTTTGACAACAGCATGTGGTTCATTAATAGAGACAAATTAATACTCCATTAAAACACAAATAATCATTTTAAGCCTGCTTTTTAAATTATTAAAGTGTAGCTAACATCTGTTTATTGTGAAACCACAAATGAGTCTCATTCCTTTTAACATTAATCTGTAACTCTATCAGACATATAGACGGTATTTGCCATCAAGCTATAATCAATGCTGATAAACTAAGTGCACTGATACTTAGTTATCTTTAGTTCTGAGTTTGAACTCTGAAGTGAATCTGGAGCATCTGAGACAGCGCCATGTGCTGCATCTGTCAGTGAATACAAGGCCTCACAAATTGTTCTTCTCATAAAATAATGCAAGTTTCCTGGTTAAGTTACAACATGGGAAACAGTTGACCCCAAAATAATATAAATTATAGACGGATTAAGGGCCCTCATAACTTTTAATTAAGCAATAAATCACAACAGACTACACAAGATTGCTGATTTATGCACTCCTCAAGTGAGAAGCAGTGAATAAAATTAGATAAGACAGAATATACATCTTATTGGAGAAGAAGAATCTGTTCTTTGGCGGTTCATTCATACATAAAATCCGCTTGTCTTTAGTTTTTCTACTGGTGACTGTAGCCTGCAACACACTTATTTATAACACAAAGACGTGTCATGATCTACAGGTACTGAAGAAGGATTAGCTGAATTGATGCAAACTCATATTTGCAATTCTTTTCTTACTGTCCCTGCTAAAACAGGGACTCCAGGATGCAGGGAGAGCCCCAGACAACTGTACAGTGGGGACAGCTTTAATTTCTCCTTTCTTTCCCCAAACCCACCTGCACGTAACTAGAATGAATTTCAACTTTTCTAAAACAGCCCTTGCAAACAACAGACCTCCCTGACATGGGGGCTGTATTTGACAACCGCTCAGAAAGCTCTAATTGGGCCTTAAAATCCAAAATCTCTAAGTGGTTTATATCCCAGCTAGCGATCTGGTAATGGTGACAAACCTGATGCTGTCACCAAAAAAGATGCAAAATTTGTGTATTCAACTCAGAGTTCAAATGCACACATTTGGCTGATGGCAAGCCCAGCACAATCCTTCCAGTCATGTGAGGAGAGATCAAGAAGAATACAGGTGGTCATATGCACTTTTATTCAGCTGTCTTGGAGGAGGAAACCAATCAAACAACATAAAAAGAAAATAAAATCCATTCCTGAATCTATCAATCAGCTACAGTGCACAAAACAAAGGAAACCAAACAAATGAGATGGGTATAATTTCTGTGAAATGGCCACAAGAAGCATGTGCAGCAGAAAAAATATTAATACTTTTAAAGTATTAATCAATGATAACTGCTGTAGACAGAACAATATGTCAATACTAAATACTTTAAGAAGGCAAGACCAGGGTTATTTTAATGACCATCATGCAAGAGGTGCCTGTGTTCCTGGGCTTCTCATTAGCTCTGACAGATGAATTCACATAGCAGACATCTTCATGTTCATTCTCCCTGTTTGAACAGCAACTTCATCTCCAATTATTCTCTCTTATTCATAAAGGAGAGCCAGAAAGTAGGAAATTTCTGCTCTGAATGTTCAGAATATGTTCACAGCATGCAGGTGAGTTAGACCACCTTTAACAAACTCTTTTCCTCTATGAATAAAGCCAATCACCTGAATGTGGTCAACTTCAAATAAGGACACAGAGAATCTGCTATATATTTACGAGAAAATTCAGTCCTTCTAGAAGACACTGCTGTCTACTTGAAAAATGAAAGAACTGACCAAAATCTTAATTAATAATGAAGCTAGAGCTGCATACCTAGTAGAGCAAATGCAGAAGCCCTCCATACAGAGATGAGATAGACTTAGATACTTGGCTGACCACAGGACATACGAGATACTCTGCACTGTAAAGAGGAAACTAATTTCTTTACTGCAGTCTTTCCAATGTCAGAGTTGGGGCAGACTGCCATGACATCCTTTCTTAACGCTTCTTCCTAGAATAGCCTCACACTGGTTTCTGACAGCAGTAGATGCTAAATCAGGCCAATGCCAGCACCTAATTTACCAACCCAATGCACCCTAACTCAACCCAACCCAACCGTCATTCAGGTTGGATGCTCTGCACCATGATTCAGATTGAACGCAGGCTCCCTAGATTGGACAGACCTGGGTTGCCTTCTGCTTAACGCACTCCTGTTCAACATCTTGACAATATCTTGTTGCATTCACACTTCAAAAAGTTTTGAAGTCATTATACGGCAAGTTCTGTAGAACTAAAAATTACTGTCATTAATTTCATTACTTGACTTAGAATCTATTTCAAGAGAAATTTCCACATTCATGTCTTTGTATTATAGCAAACATTGTTTTGTAATCAACAAGATAGTATTTTGGAAACTGATTTTGTACAGAAAGGGATTATAAAAGAAAGTAAAGAGAATGAAAATGTGTCAAAATCTTAATTTATCTTGCCAAAAGCAATAAAAGGGATAGTTCTGTGTAATTCACTCTTTCTGAAGACTAAATCACGTGTGATAAAATGCATGATGCCAAAGAGCTGTTTTTCACATCTTCTACCATATGAAAAGGTGAAGAACGTACCAACGTTTTTTATTCTGAGTATTCTTGGGTTCATTCCAATTAGAACAGAACCCAGGTTCTTATTTTAACTGTTATGCAGCATTTCCCCTTCCTTAATGATTATGAACCTAAAACTGAGAACAAATTATACTGCAAAACTTTGCAGAAAAGAAATAGAAAACTTTCTAAAAGGAGGAAGGAGGGGGAAAAAAAACCCAGGATTAAATCTGCTGCCAAGGAATAACCAAGGCATCAATCCTTTGTGTTCTCCGGCTCCTAAGACAAAGACAAGCAAGAGTAAGTTCAGTCTCAGTGTTAGACGCTGTCACACTGATTTATGACACACAGTGTATGCTGGTCCTCCAACATGACATATTGTCCACGAGAGATTCAGCACAAACCAAACTTCTTTCCTTAAAAAATATTGCCCAAACCAATTTAACTTCAGTTCCTTAGGTGAAATGCTAAAACCTTCTCCACTGGGCCACCTCACCCTCTACAACTGATTTTCCATTTAATTCCATCTCCTCTGCAGAGAAATAAATAAGACAAAGTACTTTTGGTATAACTCTTGTCTTTCACTATGTTTTGCAGTATGCTATCATATTAAACAATAAATGTTTTCTTCAACAACAAACGTAGGAACTGTATTTGAATCAGAAATAATTATGGGTAAATTTTCAGTTCCAGAGATGCAAACATCACTTTCTTTTACAGCAAGTCCTGCTTTGAGACATATTTCGTGAAGAACTTGGTAGGGGCTGTAGTAGGCAGAAAAATGTAGTTTAATCAGTTAGCTGCTAATTTTTGTGGATTCAGAGTAATTCTAGGGAGGAGACTGCCATTGTATGATATTTAATTTCACAAATTGCTAATGTACTCTCTCAATTACACAATATAGCATTACACCATATATCAAGATGCATTATTATTACAGAGAAGTTTAAATGAGCGGTATAGAAAAAAAAAAGGAAAGTGAAAAATACTTTTCAGGAAGTCATTAAACTGCTCAATTTTTGCAAGGCTAAAGCTTTTCATGAGGGGCAATTGTGAAAATATGTTTATATGACTTCTATTCAACAGAAAACCTACAGGAGAAATGAAAATCAAGTGTGCAGAGCTATTGAAGCTGAATACAACATTAATATATGCTGGGAAGTACAGTAGATGCTACAGGGTTGTGATCCTGAAGGACAACAGAGGAAACAGCTCTATTTTCCTTAGGAAGTGAAGCACTACCCACTCACCTGGTAGACTCTCCAGACACTTGCTTCAGGAAGATTAGATAGCGCTCGGGCTACACAGATTTGGCTTGCTACCTTTGCTTATTTAATGAACTAAGTTACTGTTTAGTATCAAAACTTCCAGTTATAGCAAGAAATACGTCCAGAAATCAGGAGGTTCTCACTACTTTTGACACCAAAAATTCTCCCACATTAGTGTAGCAGGCAAAAAATCTTGTCATTATGATATTGTAAAACCACCCCAGAATCAGAGGACAAATGTTTTCTATGCTGTAATTCCTTCCTTCAAGGCACAGTGGGAGGAAATGAGACCTTCTGAAAGTAACGCTGGGATTAAGGATAGGATTTTTGTTTCAAGAAGTTTAGTTGCACACAAAGCAAATGAGTACTGATGGGCAGAGCCAGAGGAAAATACAGGTCAGCCGTGTCCTTGCACGCCAGGGAAAGGGATCTCACACAGCCGATGCTACTGATACAGCAGCACAGGACTGGGCTCAGAAATAAACTACTGGCAGCTGAAATCCACAAGAAGAAAAGATTTTATGAGCGCCTTGAAAAGGTTCAGCAACTTTTCTGACAATTAGAAATCTATATTATCAAAGAAGTGATTTAAGCAGGAGCTATATATAGCTAATACATTATTAATGACATTCTTGAAGACCTATTTCTGATACTGAAAGGTGAGGGTTACACATGGAACTCACTCATCATCCAGGGATTGGATGTGAGCTAATTCAGTGATAGCAATGAAAGACGCTGGGTTCAGACTTGGCTTCTAACACAGGAGCCTAACAGTTTTGAAAATGTTTCATACAATGTACATACACATACATACGTATGTATGTATAAAAGATGTATTTATGCAAAGGAACAATACAACCGAGTACACCAAAACAAAGCATGAAGATAAACTCTTATAGTCAGACACACTCAAGATTAAGAGAATAAATACTATTTTAATAATTTACAGTCAGATAGGGGGCAACGATAAGTGAAAGAGGTTGCAAATATCTTGTGTCAGCAAGTAAAGACAGGAATACAGCTTGAAGGAAAACAGGTGAAATACAGTAGTTATATGTTGCTTATTCAGAAACGTTACTGTATACAAAATTATTGCTCTGAGAACAATTACCTACCTCAATAAAAATGAACTTTGTTTCATTACATTGCCCTGTGATAAGCCATGCTACGTTGCTCTTCCTCAGGCAGAGTTCCTCTGACACAGTCTAAGCACTTTTTTGGATCACAGAAACTTAGCATGCCAAATGTGAGCCAAAAATTGCCTTAAGAAACAGCTACTGAATGTGAGCAAGTCAAACTTCAGTCTGTATACTACCGTGTTAGTTTTCTTTGTGGTTTTTTTAGGAATTAAAAGTCTGAAAAGCCCTGGAAACACCTTAACAAAAGGCCTTTCCTGAACAGACCTTTCCTAACGTTACAGATTAGAAAAGGGGAAAGATCACACATCCACAGCCTCCTCCACCTCTAGCCCAAGCCCAGCTTTGCCTCACAAGAGATAGGGGCTTCTACAATTAACAGCAGTCTCTGAGCCCATCCAATCTTGTACATTTTGGAGAGTTTTGGAACCCTATAATTTTGTAGGATTTTCACTTTTGAAAATAAATTTAACACATTTTGTTTTCTCTGAAGTGCAAGTAGGACTAAACCAGTCATTTTCTATGAAAAGGTTACCAGAAACTCATACGTCTTCACACCTGCTTCTGGGAAATCTGATCTGTAAATATACCACTGTCCTCCTTTTCCCTTTCTTTAAGCTTCTACATGCAATTTCAGGAAAAGTACTTGCAATTGTAATGTGCAAGGTGTGTGTATTTCTCATATTCTAGAGTGAACACTGGAAAACGTCATTAGGAATAAAATACTCATTTTAAAGAAAGCATTTATGTTTAAATTTCAAATACATTACATTTTTTCCTGCTATGCCTGCCTTTACAAATGCTCTCAATCCTTTAAAAATGTTTACTTAAATATATGCAGTATATATAAAGGGAATAAACTACTTGCTATGATATTTGTTCTTTAGCAGGATCGAGTAAGAGAGAGAGGGGTAGGAAAGAAGAGGGAAAATCTTGACAAGAATATATATTAGAGCAATCAATAAAAAGATAATCCTTGGAATTCATGAGTCTTGAAAATAAGATGCGTTTTCTTGTAGTAATTCTAAAAACCTATAGAAGAATATTCAAGCAATAAACCCCCTATAACTCATATTTAACCTTTCATCATGTAGAACTACATATTAAATAGCTTAGCAACTGCATGCTGTGTAAGTGCATTCAAGTAAGAGCAGAAATAGAAAAATGTAAATGCTACACCTCTTTTAACATGTATCGCACAGCCAAGAACATCTGCCAGCTGACCCCATAATCCAATCGGCTGTTCAGAAGCAATCATATCCTTAGATAAGAGCTGCACAGCTTCTCCATGCAATGCCCATTTTCTTTAAAAGATGGTGCAAAACGTAGTTAGCCAACTCTTCAACGATTTTCAAACACTTACAGGTACAAGATGAAAGTAATTCAACGTATTACATGGATTTGCATTAAAATACTGTCATCTTTTCCCCGAAATATTGTAATTCATCTTTTAATTTCACAGGGCAGTAACACAAAGGAAGCTTAAGGCTGAAGTGTCTGTATCAACAAACTGTTTGTCATTTTTATTAGAAAATGACAAAACCTGGAATGGAAATCTGGAAGGGCTCAACCTAGTCCATTGACTATAATGAGAAGAAGAAATACATAAAAGCTGAATTAATTCTCCTAAATCTGAGTTTACTTCTTGGATCTACTGCAAAAGGAGTGGACTGCTTGAGAGGTTCTACTGGCAGAGGGGGGATGAAGACGTCCGAAAGAATGGATTCATGATACTCCACAAGACCCAAAACCTCTGTAGAACTGAGAGCATAAAACCCACAGAACATCAGGCATTAACAGGATGTGTCATTATCTCTGCATAAAATTAAACTCCTGCTAAAAAATTCCGTCCTGAATACACAAGAAAGCTGCACTACACTGATCGAACCGATTCTATGAGGACAGTCTTTTACAAAACAGCATATGTGACTCAAATAATTATTTATATTCATCGAATAAATTGTTTTGATTGTGCAAATTGCGCCTCTGTCCAAAGCTTTGCTAAAGTATCTGTATTGGCAAAGCCTCAGACATGGTGGGAAATAGTAAGAGAAAATTGCTGGAATAGTGTTTTACATAATGCTCTCTGTAGTTAAATTTATGTCAAATACCTGAAAGGCATTGAAAAAAAAACCAAAGACATGCAGAGGTCTGCCAAGAAGCCTAGAAAACACCCTTCACAAGAAGAGGGTGAAAAGATTATTTGGCTTAATGAGAAAAAGACACAAACTGACTGAGGGCTTTAATTATAAGACACTGGAAAATGGAGGGTTCTCCAAAGTAATTGATTAAGCAATAGCAAGACCCGAGCTCAGAAGCAATAATCAAAAGAAAATAACTAAAAATAGTGGAGGAAATAATAAAAGAAATCTACTGTCACAGAGAGGAGTTTATTATTCGTGCTAAGTTCTCTAATGCCTTTATCAACTGCATAAAACAATATAACACAGTAGCCAGTGACAGATAAAGCAAATCTCAGCACCAAGGTGATTAAGCTTTCTCATCTCTGATATCAAACAAAATCAAGTATTTGACTGCAGATATTTAACCTAGATTATATAAAAATAATTAGGATGTCACATCAATCATTTATACATAAAGAATATACAGAGCTTTGCTCTAGGATTTAAACACCATCCACACCAAAAGAAACAGAAGACAATCTGCCTTGCAGTGGATTAATGATATGTGTCCAGCTTAGCTAAACAGCAGTGCGATCAGCTAATTTAGTTTACCATCTGGGTAGGCAAGTTGTGCATGCTGCAATGTGCCTAAGGACCTCAGTGTGTCTAAATCTGTGCTGGAACTCAAAGTCCAGTGGGTGCAGAGCAAAACTCCTTCCGAACTGCACAAAGGATTGAGAAGCATTTGAGGAGGCAACGAACAGAAAGACATACACAATATGTGTACATGTGTGCATATATAAGCATGTATATAAACACACACACTTTCCTTATTATTACAATTTCTTCTTATCCTAAAAGCTCTGAAATTTATAGGATCTGATCCAATCCTATAAATCTAAATTGGAAAAAGTAAGCCATTGGTATACTGAAATAGCTTCTGCCTCTTTAAATATAAACAAAAAAACCCCCACACAACTCCAAAACAAACAAAAACCCAAAACAAAAAACCCACCATACCTTAAAAACCCAGAACTTAATGGGCTTCTAAGATGTCACTAATAGAGCCTGCAATAGGAAGCCCTCAGTAGGTTTTAGATCAAGACATGTGTTCCTGGTAGAGAGGCAAAAAGCACCGACCACATTTATATTAATACAAGCCGTGGCACTTAGCAAGCACTGTGCACCGATAAACCTTACAAAGATGTAATTTCCAAGTTTAAACAATTTCTTTCCTTTCATATCTTCTGAAAGGCTTTTGAAATTAGCAAATTTAATGTGTGTGGGAATAGGCACTACTTTATAGCAATGAGTTTACTTTTAATAGACGTAGTCTGCTGTGTCTAGGGGTAACAAACCCCAGTATCTTTTCATTACAAAGGAGCTTATTGTTACCATACGACTTACTGTGGGATTTCATTTTGCCCCTTTGGTGATCTGTCTGATCTATTAAGAAAAGCACTGAAGTATGGACAACATACATGTTATTGCAGTTTTGTATTTTCACAGTCCCTGCTGCTTTTGTTAGGCTACTGCCTATGAATTTCAAATAGTAATACGGAAAAAGAAAGAAGCAGAAGTATTTACCAAGTTTCTCACAGGAAAAAAAATAAACTGTGAAGAAAATGAAGCAAGTTCAGAATCAGGTGTTAGAAGCGGTGCTGCATCCCAGGACACCACCCCTGCAGCAAACAACCGGATCCACCAGCTCTAGCACCTTCAGGCCACTACACAAATAAATCTTTGCATGAATACTATTAAAGTCCTTCTATATACACTAAGCAACATATTTATATATATATATTCATAACATATATATGAAACCCTTCAGCATGACTGTTTCTGTCCTATTTTCATAGTTGAATCTGAAATAAAGGACAGGCAAAACTTAATAGTACTTCATCAGTGTTAATTAGTGTTGAGAATTAATCAGCAAATGCAGGAAATCACTATTAGTTTTGCTGAAATGCATACAGCATTAAATAGCATTTAAATAGATGCTGATCTTTTTTAAAGAGTAGCAATTTAGAGACTACTTTCCTCTGATGGGATACTTCAATATTGAATATACAGAGATTAATGTTCAAGGGAACTTGTGTTGAAGGGAAATGTTGCTAAAAATAGCAATATATATTTAACAAATGTTTTTGCAGCAATCATAGTCTCAGAGAGAATTAACGACTTTTAAAAGATCCATGACATCTGAGCTCTCTGATGCTTATACACTGTCCAGGATGGGTTATTCGTCCAGGGCTCTGTGTTTCAGGTCAAACCTTGCTGTTACATGAGCATCTCCCCCTCCATCCTCAAGAAGTTTGAGGATTGCCTACAAAATCTGACACAAGGTGAGATCCCAGAGACAACTCCTATTTTTAATTTCTTCACCAGCACATTATCTTTTGATCACAATTAAAAATAGAGTAAACACAGAGAGATTTCTGTTGGTTATTTAATGCCGCTCACCTGATTCTTGAGATCCAGCTTTGGGCAGGGACGACCTCCATTGTAAGGCTTCTCCTTAAGCCACCTGGATCGGACTTTCACCCCTGGTCCACAAGAAGAGCTGCAAGGGGACCAACTGGACCAATCGCTTAATTTGCAATCAAACGGGCAAGGGACCGTGCAAGATTCTTCAATGTAACCTAAACCAAAAATTTGAGAAAGGTTTTAATCACCACAACTAGTGAACTCCAATCCTCTGATGTCTCATTGTAATCTGTGTAACCCACACAAAATGAGAACTTCTTAAAGTTGGCAGACTGACAACGCTGTCCTAACATGAGATTATGATACTTGTAAAGAACAGCAGTGACTAAAACTAATTTCTACTTGGTTTAGCTCAATGAAAGCCGCCATAAAAGTGACTGATGTAAAGGTCGCACACTTGCAAATGTATCTGTTGCAAAGCTGGTGGTCACCAAGAGGTGGTGATTATCTTCCCTATAAGATTGTGGCCATAATAAAATTTGGAGAACTAAGCGTACCGCCCAATTTTGTACTCCTTTAGTATTATGCTAGCCATCCCCAGAGCTGGCACAGGCAGGGAGTTGGAGGCTTGCAGGATCAGACGACGGTGGAGGCACCAGAGCTGTGCTCCCGGCAGCTCCCACAAGATACGCCGAGGGACCCGTCCACAGCCGGCCAGCTGGAACGGTGTGGGATTTGTTTTTGGGAGAAGCAGATGAAGCATGCTTCCCACTTCTTTCTGATAGTTCTCTTTACACATCTTTCCAACTCTTTTGCCTATTCTGGGTTTCACAAATGGCATTTTAAAGCTTTGCTTTTACCTTAACCTGGCTTGACATAAAAGTCCTCCCAAGATCATCACCTCTCAAAAGGCGAATACCAGACATCTGCAGGACCAACACCTTGCTGAATTAAAACCCAGGGTTTCTCAGGGAGAAAACAGAGTTCATCCATACAGGCACAACCCCACAGCGGTTTAGGAGTTCGCATGTGGGAAGAGAGATTTTGCAGAGCCCCATGCTGCCCATGGAGCTCCCAGTGTGCAGAAAGGCAGTGGAGGGTGGCTGAACCCTCAGGGTCTCCCAGGGAATTACTGGCACCAGCTCTGGGTTGGCAGTGTGGAATAGCTCCTGCACCTTTCTGCATTCATTCTCCTTGAGTTTCTTTAGCTGCTTGTCATGTCTGTATGTACTATTTTAATTTAAACAAAAAAGAGATTTCATGTTAGACCATGAAAGTCAGTGGCTGCTAAGATCAGCCTTTATTACAGGCAGCTTCATCCCTCTAACAGCTCTGGCAATGATGATCCTGGAAATAACTGAATTTCAGCCCTACTATATTTCTGATGTTTCTCATTTTTACGCCCTTTCTTTCTCTTTGGAGTTCATTGCACTCCCTCTATATTCCTTACCTACAGAATACCAAATTAGCTCATTCAATTACTCTTTTATGAAGGGTTTCCCTACCCTGTCAAGGTGACAGTCAGGGAGGGGGAAAAAAAAAAACAACACCAACCAACAAACGCCAGAAAAATCCAACCCAGAAGCAGCTGCCCTCCAAAACCCCGAGACAACAGCCCCAAACAACCGGGAAGCACCAAGGCTGAGTAAGGCACGGAGATTATTCTGGCCTGGAGCTGGATTTACTGTCTCTGCCATACACAAACCTGCTGCTGACTCCAAACCAGGACTGCGTTACATCCTGAGCATCGACCCACAGCAGCAATATGCTGCCTCCCTCCTGGTCTTCATGCTGAAGTCAATACCAAGAAAGGTTGCAGATTTATTTAGGCATCCCTCACTGGAAATTATCCTCCTTCTAGAAGTACAAGAAATACTGATGTTGTTTTTGTAAACAGTGCCTTAAAAAATGCTAGAAACAACAGTAGTACCCTCCTTCAGGTCAATGATGCTCTATTTCTTCTCTCTTTTTCCTTCATGATAGTACCGTTCCCTCTTCGTTTACGGCGGCCACCCCGTCGCCTGACAGCTGCAATCATTTCTCCCCTGTAACTCATGCTGTAACTCTTGGCTAAAGCTGCAGACCTGTCCCCATATGGTGTGCTCTATCCACTCTGCTATCTCTTATCTTGCATTGTGTTGCCTTTCCATTTGCAGCTCCAGAGCCACTGGAATTAGGTACCTTAATTATTTCCTACCCAACCCATTACAGAGGTGTTCACATGTTTGAGATATTTCAACTTTGCATGTCTTGTATTCTCACCTGAGATTACACCCATGCACACACACAGACAAATATTTCTAAAATAGACTTGCTTTTTTCCCCCAAATGAAACTCCCAAATATCCCACTAATATTCTATTCCACCTGCTTAGGTTGTCAGTCAAAGCAATTCATAATACATTATGAAAAGTAAAAGAAATTTTCTCATGATAGATTTATGAGAAGCATTTCTTAGGCAGTTCTCCAAAGAGTTCTGTTCCACCACTGTATGAAATATCATTTTTCCTTGGTCTGTGTGACAGGCTAGGTAATTAACTCTCAACAGACACAAAGAAAGTGCCCTGTTTCAAAGCAGGATCAGACAGAGGGGTTATCAACTTATCAGTGAAGGCAAAATGGGCTAAACCTTTTGGCAGTTCAAGACCTACCTCTATAATAAAAAGAAATGTAAGACAAAAAAAAAAAAAGACATAAAAGGAAAAGGAAGGAAAAGTTACAATAAACAAAAGTAGAGGAACGTATTGTACTCCATCCCTGGGAAGCTGGGAAGTGGTGTGGGGATCCCCCAGCGAATCACAGAATTTCTAAAGATGTTGCTAAGAGGCCAGTTCATTACTTTTTGAGTTTCCTCACCCATATTTCTAAATTACATTAAGTATAAACAAATAATGGCCAGCTAATAGAGCATTAAATTACCATAGTGCCCAGAGGAAGCTAATTCTCCATACTAAACAATGCTATAGAATCAAAATAGGAATATAACTGTCTTTCAAGCTCTTCTCACAGGCTGACATTATTTATTCTATCAATCACTTGAGGTTAATCCTATGCCGAGATACCCATGGATCAAAGATTTCATTCAACAAAAATTTTCCTCCAAAAATCTTTATGTGTTATATCCTCTCTGCTATGATAGAATGCCTTTATGGCTATTTTTTTATGAGGAACTAGTAAATAATGTTGTACTCAGCTCATCCACTGCCTATGAGAACGGGATATCTGTTTTTCTTTGCAGGAGCCAATCAGGGAGTTGAAAACACTTCAGTTTGAATACCCAAAACAATCCTAGTATTGGGATTCCTAGAAAACTTGTAGCATGGGCATGGTGCCTAATACAAAACCAAAAGAAAAAAACCACAGGAGATATGCTATTAAAACAACGTGTTAATAAAGAATTCCACATTCAGGCTATTATCCAGAGAAATACTGCTTACCGTATCAGAATATGTATAAAGGAAACAGCATGATCAAGGTTGAGTTTACTCAGCTGGTTTTGTCAGTGTCATCCTTAAACATCTCATTCACCCATCATATTCCCCATTTTTCTCTCCTCTACAGAACCTGATACCAAAAATTCATGGAGTGTCCTCATCACTGAGTTTCCTTCTCCTCAGCCCTGCTCAGCCTGCTTTCTACATATTCTTATATTAATTCCTTTAACGTTTTTTATTCCTCAAAAATCTCAAATACTGCTAAACTAAAGCTCATTTAATTTAGAAACAACAGATGAGAGTCTCTGTCCTATCTGAACAAACAGCAGGCTCCTGGAGCTGCACACACAGATGTCGCAGGAGGTAGCGACTGAAACACCAGTGTATGGGATATTTAAGTAGGCACTTTGAAACATACTACTGGGAATAGTCCTGAATTGGCAGGGAAAATGAGCTGGATGATCAAATAAGCCTTTTCTATGTTTAAGTGCTATTGTTTTACTACTGAGACACTGCTAACATAATGGGATGAACAAATACATTTACCTAGGCTGCACAGTTCATTTTACTATTATTTATTCATTAAGAACAATGTGCTTGTTGCTCTACAAGCCACAAATGGGGTCTCTTCCTTTAAAGTGTCTATAATAAACAAAGCACCCACAATTTTACGGTTGGACTCAATCATCTTAAAGGTCTTTCCCAACCTAAATGATTCTATGATTACATGGGATGTACTGGGAAGGCTCAAACACATGATGTAGGAACTATTACTCTTGTCTCATTTCTTCTGTGCAGCCCAAGAGATGAAGCAATAGCAGGGTGATGAATAAAGTGAGGATGATGGTCTGGTGGGTGTTGGAGGTGAAGGCTCAAATATATGGTGTTAAAACTGTTATTCTTGTCTCATTTTTGCTGTGCAACCCAAAAGGGCCAAGGCAATAGGAGGCAGCTGGACAATGGGCTGGTGGGTGTCAGCACTGCAGAAGCACGAAGAGGCTGTGGATTGCATTGCAGCATCAGGGGGGCAGTTTTGTAGAAGTACGATTTCTTTCCTACCTACCTACCCAAGACGCAGCACATATCACACCAGCCACAGCCAGCCAGGGGCTGCAGCGTCCTTCCGTGTCCCCCTCTGTATCTGCAAACGGATTGTGGTAGGAAAAGCAGGCAATTGGTAGGTTTACAGGTTAACGTAAGACACTGGCATCCACCTGATTGTTGCACTCCCAAATGATAAATTTGCTGCGGGTGTAAGGTCTGTGCATAGCATTAAACAACAGTGCCAACAGAATTCCAAGAGGCTGACTTAAAAGCGATTCAAAAATAAACATTTCTCCAGCAGCTTTGGAAACAGATGCACTTCTAATTGAATTGGCTTTAAACTCATTTGTATCCTCTCAAACATATTTCATCATTTCGGTTAACAAACTTCTAGCCTTTCCACCCTTGTTAGTAAACCTTGAGGTGCCTCATAAAACTCAAGGTCGTTACTACGAGAGGGACAATTCTGTGCATCACCGCAACTGCCACTGGTAATAACACCAGTAATTTCCCTTGGAGTCTATAGGATAAAAGAGATCACCCTTTAACAAACAAGGGAGCAGCAGAGTGGACAGTGACACAGAAGAAATGTTTCTAATTACACAGACCAAAGGTAGAGGGAAAAAATTTGATTCATTTTTCAATTAATATTTACATTCATTTGGTTACTGACTGTGAAATATGTAGAATAACACCAGTAAATCCACATGGTGCTAGAAGTCCAATAGCTAAAGCCTCTATAAGGGAGACCTGAGGGACCATGGCACTTGGTGGGCCAGATTCTGCTCAGCTGAAGCTTTGGGATCTCCTGCAAAGCAAACCTCATGTTTTAACTCAGGTTAAAAGTCAGCATCGAGCACAGTCTGCGGTTAAGAGACTAACTCCACCAGCTGATCATAGCTCTATGGTTGGGGCTTCCCCAGTGTGCCATGGATAAGGCAGCCACTGGCCATGGGCCACACGGCATGACTAAAGGCTCCAGAAGCTTGTGAGCTACAACGGGTGCACGTCTTCCTAAACAATCCAGGTCCAAACATTTAAATCCTGCTTCAAGGGAGAACTTTATTAACTGAAGGAATCTAAGCAAAATAAGTCTGGGAGTCTTAAAGTTGCTAACAACTTCAGTTGCTTCTGAAAAGGATGTAATATTGCCATGGCACGAATGTTTAATCTTTTTTTTTTTTTAAATATACAAGGATTTGAGAGATTTTATGCATTATTAGTTTGCTAGCTGGGAAATTTAAGAGGTATTCTAATGAATACATTCAGTAAATGCACAACCAAAAAACCCAGAAAAGTAACTTTCACATCAAATATTCCGCAAAGCTCAAATAATAGACCCCCTTAGCTAATTTTTTCCCACTTGCTCTTCTCAATAGAGCATATGCTCAAGTTATCTTGTAGCAGACTGATTATAGTTTCTAAATAGACCAGAGAGAACTTGTAAAAAATGCTGGTAAGTTTAACTCAACATTATTGTTATTGAAATTCATCCAAAGGTTGGTTTTATTGCTCAATTTCACAGTCTCTATAAATCCTGACAAGGCAGTTGGGTTGATGCTGACTTTGCATTATGATTCCTAATTTCTTTTGATTTAGCATTACAGTTTTCTTCTTTAAAGAACTTGCAAGCTTACACTTTGAGTTACATACAAACCCTAATAGTTGATGTATTTAATCTTTTAACTAAATAAGGAAATCTCCATTAATTAGCGCATTCCTTGTAACAGATTACAGAACGAGCTGAGAACTCTTCCAGAGAAGAGAGCCTCGTCTGCTGCCTTCTGAGTGCAAATAAATAAGACTTCACAGTGTGCATGCAGCTCACAGGGAACCTTCGATGCAGACAGGCAGAAATCCACTGCACAAATCTGTCTGGGCTCCAAAACCAGCTGTGGAAATGACTCCCCCTTCTTCTGGGGCTGCTCCCCCACAAGTGAAGGGCTGGGCCAGTTGCTTGGGAACCCTGAAGTCTTAAGAAAGTCCCTACTCAAATTAAAAAAATCATCCACTAGGATCAACAGCAGTTAGGGTAGTAGCTCAGCTGTTTTTCTATATACTTTGCTCATCACCCTGCCACTGGGAAAATCATCTGCTTTGTCCAAATAAAACTGAGTAGCTTTGTTTTTCTTTATCTGTGTCCTCATCCTCTGTATATCAGGAAAGAAACTCATCCCACTGTACTTTATTATGAATTGTTTAACATGTATCTTCTTCAGGCTACTCAATTCATAGTAAAAGCAGATTTTTAAAACAAGCCTGAGATTCTGTTTATATTTATTGTTGTTGTTGTTATCATCATCATCATCATTGGAGATTTGTATAATAAAATAAGGCTTTTTTTAAAGGCTGAACACACTTCCACAATGCATCACAAAGACAAAATTAAATTGTCCACAGACCATCAAATTCCCCTCTTTCTCCTACATCTGACTTCTCTCAGAGGCCCAATTGTACCATAGCTCTGGAAAAAGATGTACATTGCAGAGTGCTCTGAAGATCAAGATAGACTTGGGCAATTTGGACCAGGCGAGAAGCATCTTCCAGAGCCAAGGGTCCATCACTGGCAGAAAGCTGCGGCCAAATGTCATCAAACATATCTGCCCCCATCAGTAAATCATATATGGCCTGAAGGTCAATGGTTTCAGGCTCTGCTGGAGCACACTAAGAAACTCAATTTCAGAGTTTGAGGCCCTCTGAGGAGACCATCTTTCTGCCAGTTCCTAAAGATAGGACATTAGGCACCGTCAACACAATATGCCACCTCATTTCAGCTGCCAAGCTGTGACCCCAAGACACAGACAAGCCTCATTTAGACAACTTCCCTCAGACAACAACGCGACGGTCTCCATTTTACAGAGTGGGAAACACTGATGCATTTCCTTTGTATCCTGATAATTGGCATGTATTGTGCATTGTAATACTGCTCTTACTGCAGACAAAATAAACCACCAGATGACTCTGCAGAAGAAAGGAACACAAAGCAATTAGATCCACGTGCAGTTAATGTTATCAAGGCGGCTCATAATAACATGAAAAAAAGCTTACATTTCTTTTCTTCCTTTTTTTTTCCCCTTTAAATGTACGTTCCTAGTACTTTAATTTACAAACTCAAGAGGTATTACCAAGTGTAAGGGCCTCTGTTTAAGAGCAGGTCACACAGGCACTGAAAAGGCAGGGAGAAGCTTCCGAGCCCGCAGTGACCTCTGTAGCCTCCCTCCCTGCCGTCACAGGAGGCGAGTGACACAGTGACCCCTCAGATCAATACATTTAAATCAATACACTGCCTCAATTCCTTCTCATCTCGTTGACACTAAATGAGAAACCTAACTACACATTTTAATTATACCGGCACTGTTTTAAAGATGCCACTAACCATTACTGACATTATGAAGATCTGTGAGCACTTTTCCAAACGCCAGGTAGCTGCCACAAGGTCCAGCCTGCTCCGATGAGGAGTTTCACTCCTGCTATTAGAGGTCACCTTGCTACAGAGGGATACAAAAGCATTGGACCTTCTTAAATAAAGCTGTACTGAAAAAACATCTGATGAAAACAGGATTTTAAGAAAGGGAACAGTCCTGGTTTTCCACAGCATAGGCACAGGGAGAGCAGCACAACTCATTTAGGTGATGGAAAACCTTGAGATGGAAATAGGACGGTTTTGTGATGTTAGCAGCCCTCAGCACAGAGTACTGATGTACTGAATTCCTGATAGACTTTTGTTTCAATTTTGCAGCGTGACTTTGAGCACACTGGTTGTGTAGTTCAATATCCTCTGCTGGAGGACTTCAATGAATTCAGACAGAAGAAGAAAGCGATGCAATCTTGTTGAATAATACGATTTTTAATGGTCACTCCTCCATGTTGTCAAATACAAATGAGATTCAAGATTTCACAGAGGGAATCTCTCTCTGTAGTGAGGGATATTAGAAGTTTTGCAAACCAAGCTCTCCGTGATTTAATTTACACCATCCTCATTTGCAAACCTTGGAGGACAGAGAGATTTCGAAGTATATCTCAGACCCAGGAATAGACTAAAGTAGGATAAATTCTCAGTTACTCATCAATATCATTATGATAATCCTTAGGGCAGACCGAGCTGAAGTTTAATTTTACCCACATTTCCTAATTCAGGCGTATTTCCTCAAATCTTCTAAATCCAGCTGTTGCTGTGTTTCTAAGTTGGTCTCCCAAACTCTTTGATCAAGCAGACTACATCAGGCACCTTAAAAGATATCCACTACCTGCCCATCTCTGCCTTTCATGCTAACTTTATTGCTGTATGCAGTGCCCCAGCAAACTCCTTCCTGCTCTGGCAGTCAGCTCATTTTATTCAGACATTGACCTACATGCAAAAAGTGGAATTCTTCTTTTTGTAGGACTCTTGTTCCATACAAGGAGAAGCACATGATGTTGCGTCTGAAGATCTTCAGAATACGTCAGACGTGAAAGCCCTTAACACTTCATTAAAATCCACTAAACGCCTACAATGTCCAGCTGCCACAGGGCTCCCCACCAGGAGTAAAGATATGAAATTGTGACTTTCCACTTAAAAATTGTCATACATTTATTTGCCTGAAAGTCCTGCTCATCAAGAGCTGTATAAAAGACAATCAGGTTAAAAAAATTTGAAAAAACCCCACCACATAAGACCTGACAGGAGTCTTGTGAACTCCCACCAGTACATGTCACTTCCTCATACAGCTACACGTCTCAAAGGGATCATGATGTTCTCCATGAGCAGTGAAGTGCAGAGGTCTTAACACTACAGTACATAATTCATGAAAAGGCTTAGGCTAAAATGGTATTTCTTCATAATTCCAATATAACATATTAAATGGAATGACACACAGGGAGAGAAAATGTTAATTCTAAATCTATCTTTGTATAGTAACATTTTATTAGAGCTTTGCTTCATAACAGGCTATATTTGTGATAAATGCGTTATTAAGGCCAAAGAGATGGGCCACAATTCAAAGAGATACTCTTTGAGTATCTGTAGCCTACTGCAGAAACCAGGGCAGTAGATCGCCCAGTGCATTAACTTGCTATCAAAGCTCTCCTAAACCTCTGATAGACTATTTCTACACCAAGTTACTATTTCTACACTAAAAACGTTCCCAGCTCCCATGGAAGAGCTTTAATCAACCTGTCAAAAACAGAGAAAAACTGACTGAGCCTAATAATAGAAACAAAGGCACGGACATGAGCAAGGCTCGGCAGAGGTGGTCCAGCAAATGAAGGTTGATGGTGATCTTCAAACACAAGAAAACCTACTTGAGGATAGTAAAAAATTGTTCCTTCACATAGTCTGGTATTGCTGTCTCCTCACGAGGGTCATTTTATGGAATGCAGCAAAAACCATAAAAGAAATTTGAGAAAAAAGACATGCTATAAAGGTTTATATTTAGAGCCAAGGAGTAACAACCGTCGTCACTGCCTAAATGCAGCACCTACAGAGGATGCTGCTCAAATAGCCAATCCTCTAAATACTTCCTCGTAAGACGCATGCTTGCTTTCTGTAAGAAGATAAAGATCTAAAAGAATGTGCGTTCCTACGCACTAATGCCTCAGGGGAAGTCTTACATGACTTTAAATAAGCTTCTTTGATAGCCAGTTTGACCCATTCAGAAATAACATTTTTTTGATGGCTTTTTACCTTTGATTCTGTTGCCAGAAAAAACATAGAGAACAGTAATGTCTGAACAGTTGTCTTCTGATTCAATTTCATTTGATAATTCTTTTAACATCCAGGAAGGAAGAACTGTGGCCAAACTTTGTTATGGTGAATAGATTTTGGAAAAAAGGAAAGGAAAAGATAAGGAATAAATCAATGCTCTTTGAGCACCGTTATGAGAAAAGTATGTAAAAATCCTGTAGTCAAACAAGAAATGGAGGGCAGGTCCTTTACGGACTCTGTTTCTGTGCTTACAGCTCCTCTGGGCAGTCACAGCTGTAATTAACAGTGTCACTGCACACCCAAGGAGATGTGCAGAAATGTCGGAGAGAGGTCCAGAGGAGAACCCAGCTGGGATTTCAGGGCTAAATTTAGAAGCTATTTAGCTTTGAGATAGCAGAAAACTAGTCAAAGGTGACACTGGTTTTGAAGAGTTCTGAAATGGGAACGCAAGGGTAGGACAGTCTCGTCTGCAGCTGGCAACACCTTTCAGCCACCCGTGATCCAAACCCAGCCTTAATTCCCATGCCAGAGGATGGAATGGGCAGAAAATAATGTGAATTTTTAGCTGAAACTTTTTATTCAAGCAGTCCTTGAAAAGCTTTGTTCTGATAAGTAATACAGTCATTTTTCTGTAATAAAAAGGCCACAGAGAGATATATTGCAATGACACACAGGGGAAACCACAGAGAGAAACAGGAATACTGTAATATTTAATTAAATCCAAATGCCAAAAGAAGGGTAGGGTAGTCTGAACACGGGGTCTACATGTTATCATTAACCAATGGTGCCAAAACCAGCTACTACTCCCACACTTAGGAGGCATCCCAAGGCTGTCACATGTGGGGTCTGGAGCTGGGAAAAGGACAACCTAGGCAGGGTTGCCCACTTTTCTTGTAAAAGAAATGGGGCTGTCAAGAATTAGGCCTCCAGAAATAAGGCCTCATGCATAAGATGTTTGCAGGATGCTGTTTATAGAAATACAGAAACCACTTAAAACTAAAACTAGTTGGATTCTGGAATTAATGGTTTGTGCTAAAAAATGAAATTTCAATATACAATTTCATTTAGACTAAGAATGAAATTAAATACTTGGGAATATTTTCAAAAACACAGGTGAAACTTCTGTTCAGAATAGTTTCTATTTCTGAAGATTTTAAAAATAACCTGCAACCATTTCATTCTTCCAGATGTAGAAAAATGTATGCGACAGTAAATGTCAGAATAGATACACTTTCAGAAATAAACAGTCATTTATTCAACGTAGCTTTTCCAATTTTTTTTTTTTGCAAAATTGTTACCTTGTAGGAAAGGTAAGTTTGCTATCAGTCCAGGATAGACTTGGGTCATACTTCTTTAACCTATAAAGCTCTGCTTATATTTTTTTGAGCTATACAAATACCATTTTGGAGAATGGTTATTAAAATCTAGTGATTAAAAGCTACTTGAAAACAGCTAATTTTCTTCTAAAATAACAGTACGGGGACTCACACACCACGGGGTTTCAGAGCAGGTCCTTGTGTTAACTCACAGGTAGGTCACGCAATGTCTATCAAGCTAGTGGCCAGGATTTTCATGTAAGGGAAAGTAAACCCCAGAGGAATGCCCCGGCTGGAAACAGAGCACTACTCTGGGCTGACCTTTTAGAAAATCAAACTTCATGAGACTAGATACCACCTGCTTTTCAGCAGGAGGAGTTGAAATTCCTGTTCCATGACCTTTCATACTGTCCTAAATCTCCCAACGCTGGGGACACGTCCCATCAGGACAGAAGCAGCACTGTCACTGCTGGCACACGCTGCCCTGATGTGCCTCGGAGCAGGGAACATCCCTCCAGCAACCACAAAAACAATGAGTTTTCACATCACCAAAACTTTTAACTCTTCTTGGTGCATCCATTTGCTAATCCCATCCATTTGGGATTGAAGCTGACTTTTTCAAGGAGTGACCTTGCCAGCAGCGTTCCCAGTAGGAGTGTTACATCGACCTGACTGGGAAGAATCAAGTGACACCCCTGTGTCAGGGGAACCCTCTGAGCAACCCCAGTCCTCTTTGATTTGCCCACCCACAACTAAACCACAACAAAACACTGCACTGTTGAGAATAAGGAGGAATATGAGCACCCCTGCCATGCCCTTCATAAATTTAGAGATAATTAAAGCTTTTTAAGGTGACTGTAGGTTGAAGCTAACCGCTCTGTGATTTAAAGCCAGGATCTATTTGTCTGTTGTGTCTTTCTTCCAGGTTCCTGTTGTTGCGAGCACAGCAGAATTTGAATAGTGTAAGTGCTCTTTATAAACTCCTGCTTTCCAGAAATTGCCCATTGGATCAAAAGCAGAACCTCTGTGCAAGAGCACAAGAAATCTCCAGCCTTTGATTTGGAACAGATGAGGCACCCTATGTTCCTCTAAGATTAAAAAAAACCCTGTTGGCACAGCACAGAAAAAAGAGAGGCGAAGGAACCACATGAAATAATTCAAAACAAAGGAGGTGGAAATTCAAAAATAGCACGAGGAACTCAGATGACAGATTGAAAAGTGGACGAACTGCAATTAAGAGGACAATTTCATGTCCAAAGAGGATGCTCTGAACACCAGCCAGAGAACGGAGACCCTCTGGAGTAGTGGTGAGCTGAACGCAATATAATCCAGTCTTCTGATGGGAAGACAAGTTGAGGCAAGTTATCAATTACATTTTTGTAATGCAGTTAGAGATAGTTAGCTCTACCCATAATTTAATAAATGCATTTCCAAAATAAAGGAAGGAAAAGAGGAGTGAACCAAATCCAGGAAAAAAGAACTAGCTCAATTTGGAAACTGCAGGTCACTCGTATTTTGAGCTTATTGAATAGGCAATCAAGGAAAATGATGACACCACTAAAATAAAGCCAGTCGTGGGAAAAAAAGCTATGGTGTGTTTTTTCTGTACATCACAGAAAGGTTTGGTATAGAAAGGAATAAAATTTGGAGAAGTCTGAGATTTGTATGTTTAAGTTTGTCATATTTCTGATCATGAGCTAACCCAAGATTAAAGTGCAGTGACATTAGGTAAATTAGTCAAGGTGTGACCTGTGCACCCACTACAGTTGACCCAAAGTATTCACACAAGCTGTGCTCAGCTGTGCTGGGCCAGGGCAGAGGTCCCTCCAGCCCAGGTCTCGGGTCTTGACAGAAGAAACTGCAGACACCAGGCAAGCCAGCAGTGCATTTCCATTAAGGCACAGCTGGAATGCTTTTGTCTTCACTGGTTTTGGACCTTGGGATACTCTGCATGTGGTAACTACACCAATGGGGAGAAAACCCATTTCCTGTTGAGAAGGTATGCTCAGAGGGTTAATATATTTGCAGATAATAGGCTTAGGAGAGTTTGAGTCTAGACTGCTGACACACACAGATGAACAGACTTTAATGGCTTTTTTTGATATGTATTATTTTCCCCCAAGTTTCAAATGCAGAATTGCTCACAAAACTCAGTGTAAGGTCAGGGTCTCAGACCCTGAATCCCTCTGAGCAGTGATTAATTTCTGTTAGACTCAAACTCACAGTACGTTCACCTGATGACTATGATACATTCACATAATAAGTCAAATTGACACGAGAGAACTAAACCCCACTGAAGTGGTAAGTTCAATGACTAGGTTTCAGTAACGGAAAGTGAAAATCATTGCTGCGAGAAGGCAAGAGTCCAAAGTTTGCTCTCTAGAAAATCTACAAACTGACCTATTCTCTACTATTCTATACCATTTTTGTTGTCTTATGCCTTGTACTCATGGCATTACCAAGTCTGGAACAAAATTAAATCTACTTGTAAGGCAAAGTTTGCATTCTTATATCTGTCTTTCTCCACTTTGTAGAAGTTCTTCAAAAGGACCCAGGAAAGAACTGAGGTCTGTCTTATGTCTCCCTTTTGTCCTGGTTCAAGGGAAAGAAAGAGCACTGTCCTGCAAAAGCAAAAGAGCAGGAAACAGAGAACTCAAAAGACCTGAAAGAAAGAGAAGAGGAACACGCTTACCCCCACAGCTCATAAAGAAAGAACAATGCCTAGATATCACAGTGATCGGCATTCAATATATAAAGCAATGGCTTAATGAGACATAAATATGGTCAGCTAGCAAATGTTAAAAGGTCACCTGATACTAATTGTGAACAAGATAAACTGAGCTGTTTAAAAAAACTTGTCATTAATAATTTCTCAGGGCTTAGCAATTCTGCATGCTTCTGTAATTTGCTCTTCTCTATTATGGTTGAATAACATTCTGCTAATTATTAATTGGATAATGATTTGTTTCTATCACTAATTCAATAATGTGTTCAGAAGTGCATTTTGAAAGCTCCCAGCTCTAGAGACCATAAATATTGGGCTTATTGTCACTTAACTGCTCTGGTTGGAAGACAGGTCCCAAGTGATGGAAATGGAGCCTGTGGAGCTTCCTGCCCACTTCTGGGCACTCTATACCCAAAGTCATTGAAATATTAATGTACTCTGGAGCCCAAGGCAACACTGCTTCCTCGCTTGCCTTGCAGGAGCAGGTGTCCAACACTGAGCAGCAATTAGGAGGAACAACAGACCTCAGCCACCTGTGCAGGCACAGGATTCAGCTCACAAAAGGCTTTGGTGGATCACTGCTATGGGCTGATGAGGAGCTCCAAAGGATGCTCTGGCTTTGCAAGGTTCCACATCTTACTACACTCCCCCCCAGACCACAGTGACGGTGGATTGCTTATTATGAGGAGATCATCCTGACCACCTTTATGAAAAGAGTTTCTCTGTTTTGGGAGAGCCAGCTTATATGCCCTGAATATTAAACAGGGTCTGGCTGGAAATGCGTAATTTGCTCTTAGGGAAACTCTTACAGGGTATCCAGAAGGTGGAAACTTCTCACCCCTCCTGTACCTCCACACCTAAGGGTCTTCAGAGCATTCTGGAAATAGGAGCAAGGGCATAGGATAGGGAGCTGCTGTACAGTAGTGACCACCTCTGACATGGATCCTGTGCCAGGGTCATGTTGCAATTATTTCTGCTCAGATAAAAAGCTGAAGACAAGAAAGCCAACAATAATCCCCTTGAGCTACCACTCCCTACTACCTCCCTAAGAGAAGCCAAACCATTAAAAATGCCACATAAATATCACTGACAGAAAACAGACTTCAAGGTTATTCAGAAAAGCCCCACGCATAGACAATCTGCTCTTTTTAATAGTGATAAAAACCCCAAGTTTTTCAAAAGAGCAAGTCACAGCACAGGCAAACCCGTCTTTCAGAATCCAACAGCTCCCTTTTTTTCAGAAGAAAAGGTAATGTTGTGGGGAAAGGTAGAGCATTCCTCTTTCATGGGCCACAGAGGCATCATCAATTGATACAACAGCACATTGTTAAAACACAAACCACGGAAAGCTGCTCTATGAATCTGTGCAGCCAGCTGGAACAGCCATCAACAGCTGCGAGAGGAATTCACTCCAGGACTGAATCACTTCATTAGGGTGGGGTTTTTTGCCTTTTATTACATGCGGCTCAGGCTGCTGTTCCTCTACCTGAAGACCCTCCACAGAGCAGCCCCACTTCTTTATCTGCTCCCTTATATAGTCTGGAACATTAATGGTTCCCACTGTATTACTTAATTTCCTCCTGAGACATCATTTCTTCATCTCCCGTCATATAGCTCACCAGCAGTCTTCCAACCTATTACATCACGTTGCGTGGTGTCCTAGGTGTTTTGACTGGAAGTCAGACAGCATTAGTGTTTTGGGAGCAGCACAGGTATGGAACTTGCCCCCAAGATAAGGGCTTTTGTCTGTAAATTGATTTAGCATAATGATTGCTATGAACTGCAAATCATGGAAAGTGAAGAAAATATCCAGATGCAATGACATTTCCTGCTTCCTCTTCTGCCCTACTTCTGTTTGATAGAGGCTACTTGATGATATGTGAAATATAACTGGACAGAACCATAGCCCAGAGCCCCAGCAAGCAGCGACACTGGAATATATGCTGTGTGTCAGTTTGAGCTTGGGACCGGCACAAAATTGCAAGGAGGAGACCACTGGCTGCCAAAGTTGTGTACTGGCATAAGCAACAGCAGGTGACATCACAGGGGTTTTGTAATTAAACATGATTATCTCAAGAAAATTCCTTAATTGAAAACAACCATATGAACCTCCAAATTTAGTGAAAAGGAATAAAAATTTCTAAACAAGTAAAAACTGAAGTAGGAGATATCTTCAAACAAAAAGCAAATTGAAATATACCTTCTCCTGAGTTTGTACTTTTACAGGATTTTCAGACAAATAAAAGAAATCCACCCAGTATTCTGACATCACAGCCAACTTTAGCCCTCTTCTACTTCATTTCCATGGTAGAAATACCAGCAAACCCTTATACTGAGGAAAACCTCAGTGTTTAGAACAATAAGAAGCTATCCGAAGAACAGTGTTCAACACTGACGGCAACAGCTTGTGAAAGCTATTCCAGCAAGTAAACAGGTACGCACATATGACAGGCTCCAAAACAAACCGTTGAGTGGATAAGTGTGCTCAGCATCAGGGCTCTTTACACATGTTGTGTATTTTTTTAAATCTCCTTACCCGAACCGCTACAGCGAGATGGTTCCACCAGTCTGCCAGTCTTATCGTAACAGGCAATAGCTCGCAGTCGCACCCCCTCGCCACACTCCTTGGCATCTCCGTGGGATCGCGTTCCCAACTGCAGCTCGGATGTACCTCCTCTGATAATGCAGTCGGACCAATTTCCGTGGGGCTGGGAGGTAAACACCTCACAGGGGCACAGCTCTGTTTCAACTTGAGGATAAACTTCTGTATTCTGGCATTTGTCTCGCTTTCTGCTTCGCCCTGTTCCAACCACAGAAATCTGTTCGTTAGCTTAACATCTGCTACTTTTGATAACAACACGTCATATTATTTATACTTGCATGAATTCAACACATTAGAACCAAAACAATATGAATGTTAATATCCAGGAACGTTTCCGAAGCATCTATTAGCTGCTTCCAGTGCTCTGGAGGGCAAGAACAATGTATTTATCTCCAGGGGCAACCAGAGAACTTGGAAATACTGTTTTGATGAGTAGGGCAAGGAGCAAAATGCAAAGTCTTACTCTAGTAATGGTCTGCCCAGAAAATGCTTTGTAATTCTATATAATATCGTTTTTCTCTAATTATCTGATGAAAATAAATTGATTGTTTTGTCTCTATTTGCTCGCAATCAATGGTTGCCAGGACAACTTCCAGAGGACTCTACATTAGCCACAACCTCTTCTTTGAGGCTACTTTACAAATTAGTTAAAGATGCACACGGCACACAAACTGTACTTTGAAGAAAACAGAAAAGATAATCCTCAGTGAATTATTAGGGCTGCAAAGTATTTCAACAGTTATGTTTGGTTTAATGTTTTCTTTTGCTCTATTCCTTCAACAGGTTTTAAAAGAAGGCTCTTTCAGTGGCGTCAGGAAGCAGCAGCATTCAAATAAACCTGTGGAACAGCTTGCTGCAACTGCACTCTCCATGCCCTGTTCCTGGAGGACTTGTACGAATGAGAAGAGGTCCCTGGTACAAGGAGAAATATTCTAAAGAAGCGAATTCATGCTCCCTGCATCCCTACAACTGCTCAAGGGAACAAAGGTCTGTATACAGCCTCTAGAGATAAAATCAATGCTTTTCTTGGCATGGGTTAGCCCACGTGATGTGGAGCAATCTTTATGCTGGCTGAGCTCAGGAACGTCTTTGCATTTGGCATCCGCACAGAAGGGGAGAATTCATCTTCACCAACAAACCACATCTGTATCTCATTCTCAAAATGTTCCTTGGAGATCCAGGATGCGCTAAAAATACTTCTGCAAAAAGTTTTTAAAGCTTTGATCCCCCCAAAAATCTCTCCTCTTTGGTCTTGCACACAAATAAGATACTAAAACCAAAAAACAAGTTATACAACCCAACCACCCTCTTTCTGGTCTGGAACCAAGTGTCATTTCACCACATGTCAGTAGGAGCACAAGCTGGTTTTCGTCAATACCTGTTTCCATACAAACACGGACCTCCAAAGAAAAGGACATTGATTGCAGACCCTTGATATCGCTGTCCTTCAAGCCACAGCTCTTTCAAAATTTTATTTACAGAGTTCTGGGGAATGTAAAGTTTGCCAGCACAAAGGGATAATAAAAACAAAGAAATCAAATAGTGCTTGCATCTTTATGTTTTTGTGTATATATATATTTATACATATATTTATGAGCAAATTCAGGTAAGGTATAAGAGGTACAACTCCACATACTTCAAGGAAAGTCTTTTAAAAGCTTTTAAATAGATCTGAAACTCTCTGGTGGCGTTTCACGCATTTTGTGTTTGAAGAGCTGACAGAAGGCATAAACTCAGTTTATACATACAGCTGTATGTTCCACATTGTACTAGTAAACATGGGAATTTGGGACTTGCTCATATTTTGCCATTATTACATGAAGGACATCAGACACAGGTAAGGATGCTAATAGTCTCACACTTATATGACACTTTTTTCCAACTTGCCCTGCCATCTGTTTTGTAGGAATCTTCCCTCTAATGAAGTTGCTATGAAAGATCTATTTTGAGGGCTGAAGTAACATTCATCCCATAGTCTTCTCAAAGAAGTAGTGTTAGAATTAGTGATGGAGATATTTTTTTCATCTTTACAGATTGGTTTAGAAATTACTATTAAAAATACCATCTCCAATATTTTCAAGTATATAAATCCTTCAATTAAACGTATTTTATTTTTAAATTAGATTTCTGAATATTAACAAGTATTATATACATTAAACATTATCAGGTAGTACATACTATACATAAAAATTATATGAAAAATTAAAAATATACCTTTCTACAGAAAATGTGTTGTACCCATAGTACAGTCAATTAATTGACTGTATTAATTAACTGAAGACTTACCTAAAAACTGTGTTTTCATTATAATGACTTTGAATTCTGATATGTTCTGTAATAAGTCTTTTGCTTCTTAAGTAATGACTAATTTTATATGTAGAGTCTATGATTACTTACAAAGTAAAATGAATAATACCATTAAAAACTGAGTGGGAGGCAAGCAAATAGTTAGCAAACAATTAGCAGACTCCCACTAAACGACATTGTTAATGAACTCTTATAATGAAGGCAAAGAATTCACTTGAGCATAGACACATGCAGTGATGAAGAAGGAAGTACAGTTCATACATGCTTATAGAAAGGTGAAATACAAATGGATAAAGGACTCTTAACATCATGAAATACTTGTCAAAATAGCACTTTCCTTAAATCTTTGGACTGAGTTCCTACGGGTGAGATTTTTTTCAAGACTTTTGGCCAGCTCCAATTTTCATGTTTTATGCAAAGACACGTCAGCACTAATCTCACCGACGTCCCCTTTTGAAATGCGGTCAAACCAAAGGCAATGTCTGAATTGGTCCTCCTTTGCTGCTCTCTGTGGTGTTGTGCTGTCCTCACCCCAGCACCACCGGGGACACGTGCTGCATGTTCAACATGTGCTTTTCAGGACACCTTTTCTGGGAGCAGGCTGAGACCACGACCTCCTTCCTGGAGGGAGGAAGGGAGCCCAGCAAGGTCGTATGGGAGAGACTGGTGGTGCCTGGTCACAAATGCAGTGTGGGTGAGCAGACAAGCCATCAAAACCTGCATATCAGAAACTATTTTGGGTCCACTTACTTGAATGGATGTAGATGAGGTACTTGAGGTACTTGAATGTCTGATGTAGAATGGAGTAAGAAAGGGGATAGGTAGGACCATACTGTTTTGTGACTTGCACAGATGTTCGTAAAGAAAATTCAGTTTTAAAACTACCTGGAAGTAAGTATTGACTTAATTCCTACATATTTTCTGTAAGAGCAGGCACATATTATTCTAATAGGGATAAAGGATTTCTACTACTATGAACATACAGACATTGACATAGAGAACGTTTTAGAATATGCTCTTTGGCAGAAACAGTAGAGCATTGCATAATAATGATTTTTATGTAAAAGAGAAATCTTTATCCTTTAATGAGCCATACTGACGAATGGCAACTTGAAGCCATTATGTCTGTGTACTGTAATTGTTAGTTACTAAAAACTTGGATCATTCCCACAGTAACAAACTGAATAACAAGAGAGCCATGCAGCCAGGTACAAGTGAGTCTAGAAGAAAGGAGCAGTGGTAGCCACCATACTTTGCTGCCATTCAGTTCTCAGGCATTATCACAGCAGATTTTTTACAGCAAACTCAAGCCAGCTACACTATAGCTCTCAAACACAACACAGAAGTATGAAAAGATGGGAGTGTTCAGGATAACAGTAATAGTAAATTTCTTGTAAACCTTCTGAAAACAGTGTAATCCCTTTTTATTTGATTTAGCTATGGGGCAAGGGTGGGGGGTGGAAGACAACTCTTAACAAAACAAGCAGTTCCAAACTATTAATGTTATAGAGTTTTAAAGCTTTTCAGTTTGGTCAGCATTCATAAGATAATAACAAACCACAACAGCAAGTATGGGAGACTTTTCCATGAAATGGTTTGAACCAGAGTGTTTAATCAATACATATAAAAGATCAAACAAAACTGTTTTAATTATACTGGTTTTTCTTTATTTATGGTATTAATTTGCCCTGTTGAACTACTGGATATTGCTGAGCACAGAACTTCCAGATTTAAACTTCATCCAGATTTCAACAGTCTTAAACAGAAAAACATACTGATTTTTATTCTTGTATATGCATTTGCTGTATGTTTTCCAGATTAATACATCAGATAAACTTGCACGATGCATAGGCACTGTTTTATTTGGTTTATGTCTAATAATGGCTTTCCACCACCCAGTTTTTCTGCACTATTCTCATACCTAAATGTGTGCGCATAAAGTAGGCAATGATCAGTATCAGATCAAAATTCAATTAGGGATGATCACTATTCTGTCTGGATTTTCCCGAAATCCCAACATCAGTCCACCAACATCTAAGAGGCATTATTCACAAGTATCACCATCAGACAAATATTATAAAAGATTATACCTGTGAGTGACCGTCTCCTACTTCGAGTTGATTCACAGTCGAACGAGCATGCTGTAAATTTAGACCAGGGGGTAAACATGCAGTCATCTTTGCAGGGAATGAGACACTCCTGTACGAGAGACGGCATAGCTCCTGCCCACTGCATGCAGTCACCAACATTGGCAGAGTCGTTGTGCTCTGACAGGCATGTAACAGCTGAAAAGTAAAGGTACAGAAATCTTTATATTCTTATATATATTGTATTATACGCTATGCAGTCAGTACTTGTGTTCTATGTGGGATTCACTCTCCTGGTTTAATAGGATAAAGCCGATTTATTTTTAGGTCATTATTCATGCAACACAACATTCTCATTCAAGCAGTGTGTTATCTAAATGATTATATAAATTCAATATTCTCAAGGAGGCAGTCATTTTAAGGGTTGAGGCAACAGTTTAACCAATGATACATTGTACGACCAAACAAGAAAAGATATAATACTGCGGCTATGTGCCATAAAACATACTTGGTTGAGGCCAGGATTTCCAAGCTGTGATGCACACACTATGTATGGGACCGAAACTGCTTCAAAGAAGAAAAAAATATTAAAAATATAAAAGAGAGCTTCCTTCTCCAAAACTGCCATCTTTTCCATATTTCAGATGAAGGGAACAATTGTCTGAGCAGCCTTCCCATACCAAGCGGTGACCTCTACTCTATCTGAGCAGCGGATGCTACAGCTAAATGCTTCTTGCAGCAAGGTGTAAGCACCAGGTCTGCTCCCTCCAAACTGAGTTCCCTAAACACTGTGCTACCCCTTGTGCTCTCCCCCTCTCTGGCCATCTGAACCTTTGAATGTCTTGCATAAATGCAGATGTTTAGGAGGAAGGGCACAAGCATTCAGCCTGCAGCCATGATAGAAAGGGGCTGCAGCCGCTGTCCTTTACTAGCAGCCTGCTTCTACGGTGCGCGATAGCTCCCTGTGAGAGCAATAGAAAAAAAACAAAACGCAACTGCTCTGTGGGTCTCAGCTGAGGACAGTGTCACTCTGCCAAGCTCCATCTGACCTGAAGCGCCTTCACACATGGGCAGAGGCAGAGCCAACTCCCTTTTCCTTCAACACCCCTCTCCTTTTTTGGTCTGTAATGACTAACTTTTCAGGGTGGATAATGGCACTGTATAGCCATGATAGAGGACAAAAGTATTAATAGTGATAGCCTATAATAAAACTTGATAAAGTTTCAGTGAATTAATAATAAGTAATTAAAATAAAAAAAATAGCCTGCACATCATGGAGCCTTTCCTTTCATTAATAATAATTAATTCTCACAAAATCTCCAAGATTATAGGCTATTTATATCCTACATTGTAGGTTAACCAAGGCAAAGATAGGTCGTGACTTGATTAAAGAATAAAGTCAGGGACAGAGTTAGGAATTCAATTTGGCCCCAAGAGTTCAGTCATGTCAGGCGCTCTGATTTTAGGCAAGTCCACACACTGTATCACAAAGCCACAGAAGATGAAGTGATTTAATCCAGATTTTATTATTTAACTTCAACAACCTGTGGTATTATTTTTGGGAGCTTTCTAAATAATTCAGGTTTTTGAGACCGCATATACTTTTCCTTGTCGCCAACACTTAATGTAACTAGGAGTGCCTGAAAAAAACCACAGGGAAAAAAAACTGTTTTCTTACAGTTAAAGGATTTTCTGGGGTGTAACTTTGCAATAAATTCACATGAATTTTGGTTTTTAACTACAGCATTGTATGGGATCAAGGGATGAGTTGGCAACCACCTGGAAATAAAAAAGTATCCTCTTAAAATATAATTAGATTTCTAAGAGAAAAATCTGCATTTTGAAAAGCATGCAAAAGGCAAGCAATTGTTAAAAATCTCTTTAGACTCAAGCGACAGTAAATCAGCATATTAATAACTACTTCTGAATTGCTGATCCTTGCCTTTCACTTTCAATCCTTGTGACCCTTCCTCTCTCTCAGCTCTGGCAGTCACAAACTCGGAGACATTCCCCTTCTCAATTACGAGAGTGCGAGGACAGAGGTCACCACTCTGTATGGGAAAGCGGGGTAATTGCCCTCTTCAGGAAGGTTAAACAAGTAATAGACTCTGATGCCCAAGGTCTGTGTAGCCTCATTACCTTCACCAAGGACACCGAGGGTTCGGCAACACAAAGGTGTCCACATGAAGCATGGCCAAGTGTATGCAAACCCATCTTCTCAGCATCACTACAACCGCTAGCGTCTGCAGGGAAGTGAACAGCATCCTACGCTGCCAGCCCCGAGAAGCAATATTCGCAATTGCATAGTAAACCATCATGTTGCAATGTTTACTACTATCTGACAGAAGACCACAACTCATTCCTAACATTTATTAATGGCAACACAAGTGATAGAACTTCTAAATGTTGATATTAAACCAGACGCTCCATGCTGCACTGAGTTACTACCTAACAGCCCAGTCTTTTGCACAAATGTCCTTAATTTTAAGCATACAAATAATTCACTGAGATCACTGAGCTTATTTAGATGCTAAGAGACATGGATATATTAGGACATAGGAGATCAGGGCAAATAGATCATGGAGCTTAAAGACATCAGTGGCAATAGTAAACATGGGTAGAGGGAAGTTAAAACAACAAATAATGTACTGGATTATACATGTATAAGCATGGAGACAAGGAGTTGAAAAGAAGAAAATATAACGGATAGTCTAGTAAGAGACGCAAGATCTAAGGGAGGAGAGGAAAAGGGTCTCCTGTAAGGGGGTTAGGGACAAGCAGGCGGTTGAAAATACAGAATTGCTTCTCGTCTCTACTTTGGAATTTTTGTAAGTGCAGATCCTGGTAACTCAAGCTGGTCATTCCTGATGGAGCAACAAAGCCTTAGAGTCAGCAACGAGAGAAGGCAGTGGCCAAAGAGAATGGAGTCCAAAAAGCTTTTTTTGATGCCTAAAATACTACCTAAAGAGCAAACATTCTGCTTGCTTCCCACTCTCCTGGACTTATCAACATCAATGGTGTTATTAATAAGCTGGTGGGCCAGGTGAGCACCTCTTTGGTGACCCAACTGGCAGCTGTGTCCCTTTGCTGGGAGTGCAGGTGCTTCTTCTTTTACATGCAGAATAAGATGCCAGCCATGAACATCCGGTACCCTTACACACCAAAAACCCACACCTCCTCGGGTCGGCCTAAGCAGTATGCTGCATCTCAGTCTTGTTAGGAGGCAAATCATTTCCACTCAAGAGTCTGCAAGTATCTTCAAAGACGATGCCAATGCATGAATTCTTCAGTTTGAGATGAATTACCTTCAAAAGCCTGAGCTTAATGGGCCTGATCTTTACAGCATGTCAGTCATAAAAATGGCAGGATTTCTGCTACATGCTTACAACTATGCTTGAGGTGAGCAGCATGAACTGCTAAAATAAATTAAATAATAAAACAAAAGCCCATTAGGGCATTTTAATGGATTGAGAAGGGCCAGTGGTTCGTTCAGGAGCTGGTCACCTCATTTCTGCCTGCTGCAAACTTATTTCCCAGTTAAGCTAGCTTTAACTTTTAAGAGAAAAATATTTTCAAATACAGGCATTTCTGGAAACAGAATAAGACAACTTTGCTTTCAGTGAAGCTTCAGGAAAGTTAGTAAAATTATTTATCCTTGGTGGTCTCAAGCTACTGATTGGTTTGGCTTACGTGTGGTTTACGCTGCATAAGAAATATTTCCACGTAATCCTCAGTTCTGTCACAATGGTTTTAAATAAACTCATACCACAAAGCCATTTTTGCTATGTCAACATCTCTTTTTTTTTTTTTTTAAGTGGGATACCACAGTAGAGCAAATGCAGTCCATTTGCAGCCCTATGCACTGAGAAAAAAATGACATAGTAACAATAAATCCCCCCTAGACAGAATGTGTGATTTCTAGGGTCTCTGCAGCATTTAAAATGGACACAAACATGAATAGAAACAGGTAATAACAGGACACTACCAGATAAAGGGTTTCGAATTATAATATTGATTCCCACAAAGAGAGGAAATGCAAGATTTCCTTTTGAACTGCCACTATTCCTTCTTATTACCACCAGTCAACACCACCGAACTGGAATTAAACATTTGGGGCCAAGCTGCAGGATGACAATTTAATGCAGTTCTGTTGATATAAAACAATGGCTGGCACAAAAAGAAAAGAACACCTTCTCTGATAAGGATAAAAACAAGATCATTAATTAACCTGAAAGGTAACCAGGTTTAAAATGCTAAAAGAAATTTTTTATTTTTCAGGGCAGAGCTGGAATTGTGTAACAGTGTGGATGCACCTGTTAAGGTGCCAACAAAAAGTTAGCGATTACTATGAGCAATGAAAATAGCTGCAGATGCAACCGCTTTGCTTCAAGGCATAAGCCAAGTGTTAAATGTACAGCTTGGGGAGGAAATTTCCCTTTCTGCTGGTACGGGGTCCTGTCAGGATACTGAACGAGGACTGCTATCGGGATATTCAGCACAACTGCCTCTGTCTTCTTGTTTTATGCTTAACACCCACAAGAGTATGTCTGTATGCCATCATCTTAGCATATGGCATGCGGAAGCATATGGAAGCTATATTCTTTAACTACATTTATCTTAAATTAAAAGTAAATAGCAGACACTTCTTCTATAAACTTTTACATGGTGAAATCAAATGTTTGTATGCTGTCAAATTGCAGAGGCACTGTATGCATCCGTAGATGATGTTACATCACCACCAAAGAAGCACGTCAGCATCAAACTGGGGGAACTTGAGTGCTCTCCGTAGGCACACGCCTGACTTAAGAGCACTACAGATGGTCCCAACAAAATGAGTGTATTCAGAAAGAAATATTACAGACATAGCATTGCATCCAATAAGGAAAGATAACATAAATACAGTTCCTCTTAAGTAAAATTCCAATTACAGACAGTCTTGGTAATCATATTCGTTTACCAAAGTTATAATCAATTCTCCCTTAAAAATGCATTTCAACAGTTTCCAAAGGGTAAAAAGCTTAAGAGTGAGAATATCAACCACCAACCAGTAAAATTATATTGTACCATGGCACTTCAATTTGTGAAACCTAAATTAGTGGTTTCAAAACTCTGGAATTAAATGTCATTAGAACATCTGAAAACAATGACTGATAATTCTGGGAAGGTACACTCAGGCCAAACACTAAAACTAAAGCTAGGCAGTAGTGTAATTTTAATGTAGCTGTTTACTTTCCCATTGTTCAGAAAAATTCTCATTTTGTGTTGCATAATTATTCTCATTACCCCTCAATGTAACAAGATAACACATAATTTCTAACACATATCACTAATGATAAGTGAAAAAGGAGTTCAGGGATATATCTTAGAAAAAAAGAGTAACTTTAAGGATCCAGACCTGCTGACTATAAGCACAGTCTCGTAAATCATGACGACCTCATTTATTTTCTATATTGATGCTCCTTCTTACTTATAACGAGTTTCTCCAAAATCCCAGGTGGAACATTTATGTCATTCTTGGTACATTAATGCAACCCCTAATCACAGAATCATAGAATGGTTTGGGTTGGAAGGGACCTTAAAGATCACCTGGCCCAACCCCCCTGCCATGGGCAGGGACACCTTCCACTAGACCAGGTTGCTCAAAGCCCCATCCCACCAGTCCTTGAATGTTTCCAGGGATGGACCACCTACCACCTCCCTGGGCAACCTGTGCCAGTACCTCACCACCCTCACTGTGAAGAATTTCGTCCTTATATTTCATCTAAAACTACATTCTTTCAGTTTAAAGCCATTACCCCTTGTCCTTGTCACTACATGCCCTTGTGAGAAGTCCAAAGTTTGGATTTACAGAAGCAAACCATAAGACAACCATTAAAAATAAGTCTGAGGAAGAGAGCAAATGATGCCAGGAAGGACATCACAGACATAGATCTAGTAAAAATAGCTGAGGAAGGGCTGGAACAACTAGTTATGCAGCAGGGAAACTGGCTCTGAGATCACTAGTTTCCCATTTTGTAATTATTAATGATATTGACAGTAGTGCTAAAGGCCTAAGAAATGTCACCAAGCAAACAGAGCGCTGAATAAACACAGACCCCAACCAATGTGCTCTATAAACAAACGAGGAGCCTGAGATGAGGTTGGGAAGCAATAAAGATGGTAAATATCAATGGAAAAGATAAAGGAAAGCAACTGAAATGATTTGCATGAAAAGGGGTCAAGGGAAGAACTGGGTAGAAAAGTTGGGTACAGAGCATCAGCATGGAGACAAGACCGTAACAGGGGTAAAGGGAGGAGTTTGGGATAAAATTAGAAGGGAAGAAAAAAAAGTAAAATGCGAAACTGTGAAGATCCTTCACAACTTCAGCCTCTCTTTGAGTTGGTTTCTCTGCAGCTTTCCTACAATAAGACATGTACATGGGGAAAAAGACAGGTTAATCTAGGTAAAGGAGCCGAAGAAGAAAAGGAGTGCCAACTGCAGCTTTCTGGGGGTCAGCCTGGTGGGAGATGACCTCCAGAGCAGCCACAGCTGTGCCCCCACCAGAGCAGCCGGTCCCATGTGCATGTGTCTGACCCAACTGTAGAGTTCCCCTGTGGCTACATGTCATTGGCATTCACCAGACAGAAAGGGATAAAGAGGTCTGTACACAACGTCTGCATACCAGAGGCGCACGTCCCTGCCACACCGTTCACTCTTCATGGCTCAGAGCCTCTCAGCCAACACCGCAGTGCAAGCACGAGAACCGATCAGTTTGTCTGAAAGGGATTAAATATGTCCAGGGCTGCATATTAAAACCAGTAAAACCAGTGCAGGCTGACCTCTGTCATTTAATGCCTTAAACTGGACTCACCCCTGTTCTATTTTAAAATAACTTCTTAGAGTACAATTTTTCTTTGATATTTATGGATGAGGTTATCGATTATTTGGTTGGGAATATATGATTTAAATCACTGAAAGAATTGAGTTGTACATGTCAATTTTGGCAAGCTGTGTGACTTGATGTTTTTAATTCTTCCTCAGTTGTGAACCAAGACTGCCCACTGTTTAAGGGGAAGTAGGAGAGAAATACGTTGCTATAAAGCCCATTCCTCCTCCCACCCACACTGAATGCAGAACACAGGATTGATACATCAATGTCTAGCATCATTTTCATTTTAATACAGGTGTTTTCTTATTGCAAGTGGTTCACACTCTGCCTGGCTAGAAAGACAAAATAATATGATTTTTTAATGTTTCAAATTTACTTTGGCCAGAGAATAACTGCAATTTGAGTGCTTCTATATTATGCAATCAGTCTAAGGAATCTTTCACAATTTTTCCTGTTTTTTTTCTAACTTTATTATAGGTTTTGAATTGCTTTTACTTTCATTTTCTATTAAAAAGGAAATCAATGGAAGTGCATTAGATGATTAATGATAGAAATTATGCTTTTGCTCCTCTCAGAGAACCTGACAAAATACAAAAATATGCTTCCTTTTTTTGCTTTCTGTGGCCCACCATTACTAAAACTACTCAAGTTCAATTTATTTGTAGCACCTATCATCAAGTTATATTTAAGACGAATTATTTATTGCACAACTTGAAAATAAAACTAAGACATCCTGTTATATATACACACATTGAGACCACAGTAAATAAAGAGAATCAAACATGCCAAATACCACAAGAGAGAGAAAATGGAAAACAAACGCAACGTTTAGAGTATTCCTAGTAACTCAAGTTGGAAAATCACTTAGCTGACTAAAAAAGCACTGACCTTCTTCTGAAAGCTCTGCCTCAGTTATATATTCACTGGCCAGTGTTTTTAGTGATAGCTGGATGAGCTCAAAATCTAATGCTGCTTGTTTTATTTCAGCCAGCTCCAGCTTTTGGTAGCACCACATGGTCATCTCTCATGACAGCTGTAGAGAGCTCAACACTACAGCCCACTCACATGGTAAATCCAACCTTAGAAAGGTATCAGAAGACAGCCCTGTAAACTTGTCCAGCCAAATGTCCACTTCCACCTCAATTTTCATGGTATTGGGTTTGATAAAATTACCCACTTGTATAATTTTTCAGATAACTGGACGTAAGAAAACATTGCATTACGTTGGTTTAGGAAAAGGCATTTTAAAATCTTGCTCTGGAAGGCAGGCACCCTGTCATTCCACTCCACCTATTCCTTTACAATGAAGCGCAGATACTAAATCCAGAACATAACGCTGATACACCAACGTATGTACAATTCCCCCAACATTAGATTTAAAACATTATGGTCTTCCTCAGCTCTGGCTCTTCTCATTTTGGCATTCAAAATTCCTCACTGCTCTTGGCTGGTCAGGCACCAGCAACTAAGCCACTGTGGACATATGTGGGCCCTTCAACAACTTTTCAACTCATCCTGATGCTGCCTGCTCTTACCTGCCCATCACCACCTCTCCCCAGTGTCCTGGTTTCAGCCAGGACACCCAGTTAATTCTGTTTCTAATGCCCAAATCCTGTCCTACCAGGCATGCTCCAAGGCCCAAGTAAGACAGCACAAATTAACCTGCCATTGCATAGATCTCCTCATTACCAAAAGGAGTTGTGTGGCAGCCTGTTGTCCACTGGGGTAGATTCATCGCATTCTCTCCAAAATTCACTCCAATATTCACTCTCTGCCTGGCCACACAACTTACATTTGAGGGAGAATAAACAAGTTTGTCCAAAATTATCAATTCCTCCCGACAGTACTTCCCGCATAATGATGTTTATACCACTGCACCTAAGTAAAGACATGCAGATTTGGACAGGTGTAAAATAAGACCAGAATTTGGTCTCCTCTGTTTATTTGTATTTTAAATTAACCATGCTTTTCCAGAATTCAGACCACCATACAGACTCATCATCTTTATCAAAGTCCAAAACTGCAATTCAGAAAGTAGTAACATGGAAATTTTGAAACCAGCTCATCACTTTCTATATTCCACTCATAGAAACTGCTGTTAAATTTTTCTAAAGTACCAATGGATTTTGTAGATACAGTCCTGCATAAAACTTTCCACTTCAACTATCACTTTTCTACAGTAAAGGACAGATAAGAATACTAAATGCTTTGAGGTCTGAAGCCTGGCTACTCATCTCCAGCCTAAAACTGATAAAACACCTAAATCTACTTTGACCAAAGCTAATAAAAATGCATACTCAAATAATTCATCTTATCTAAATTAAGTATCTTTCAGCCGTCATACAATATTGTCTACCTCGTGAGACAGAAATAAAGATACTGTACTCAAGATTGAATGGTCAGCACAGTCTAAGTACAGTAAAGACACTGTACTTAGACTAAAGGTGAGAGAAACAGAAAGAGATTTTGAAAAATTTCCCATGGCCAACCTTGAGAAATTAAATTTTTGGGGCCTTTCAGGATATTTGCCCCATAGGAAACCTAAGTACTCATATTTGAATCCCAGTATGAGCAAAGTCACACTCTGATGTGTGGGGGTTTCATACATGTATCCATAACGTATAAATTATACCTACAGAAAAGCTTTTTATACTTCTTCCTAAACATTCCTAGTGTGCAGGGAAAAAGCGTTTTACAGAAACCCTACTTCAGGGCATCCTTTCTTTAGCAGGAAAAAAAAAAAGACCAACAAAACCAAAAAAACCCAACTTCCCCAGAAAAAACTAACCGTCCAAGATATTGAAGAATATTTTTCTATACAGTGTGTATAAAAGACCCTGATTCCCATAAGTATAAGAATTCGTATTTCTCCTGGGTTATGTTAAATGAACTTTTTTATGTGAGCAAAGCAGTTCCAATAGGTTTGCCTCTTAAGAATAATAAAAATAATTACACTCATCTTTCCTTGTATTTGTTGTTCAGACCATTCTCAGTGCTAGTATATTCCTTTTTACTCTTCTTTTGAAGCTAACTGATCTAAAGGGACTATTTGCTTTCCCCTTCTAGTCTCTTAAAAACAAAGCAGAAGATCAGAGAAGATGCAAAGGGATACACCTTACAGTACCTTATATTTTTCTTATGATGTTCTTCTCTTCCTTTCTTATAGACCCCCAGAAAAAGGAAACAACATTTCTTATTGAGCTGCTGCTACTCTCCTTGAATTTGTACCAAATTGTTGTAATTGAGTGAGGATTATAAAGCAGATTGTATTCCTGCTGACACGATGGGAAAACTCACATTTATTTCAACAGGAAAAGAACAGATATAATTATACTTTCTTTTTAATATCTATGAGTGAAGCATTTGTTTGCAAGCATTTGTTTCTAAAGCAATTACACAATCCAAACTGATTGATTACTATAGGATCATTCATGTATAACAGATACAATATTTGGCCACAAAAAGTGCTCTATTGTGATTTCTTTACTATTGGTTCAGATCATATAATTTATGGTTTGTTTAACCGAAAAAGCAATCAAATGCCATAAAAACAAATTAATACAATGGAAAGTAAATTGCATCAGAACTAGCAATACTTTCCATCCCGCTGGAACATTATTAGTATGTTTAGCTATTCTTCACATGCTTCATTCTCGCTAACCCCGGGGTAGAGCTGGCTGGGACACTACACTACATTTTCTTATATCACAGTCTTTCCAGTACAAACCATTTTAATCTTGGCTATAATAAATCACCAGTTTGATTCTCATCTTATTCCCTCTTCTCACCTATGAAGTTTTGTTCATCTTTGCGGCACTCAGAGCAGTTTCTCAGATGAAATTGCTCTGTGTGTGAATCTTTCTTGATGCAGAAGGTTTCTACCAACTGTCATTACAAGATCAGAGAAAACCATGCTTAAAATGAGAAGGACTTAAAGCAGGGGAAGGTCATCTTTGGAGAGTAACATGGAGTAAAATTTTGCAGAGTTTGTTTATGTTTGTTTATTCTGACTTTTTAAAAAAAAATTATTAAAAAAAAAAAATCAGGAAGATGAGAGCCCATGCAAAACACAGAAGAAGACAGTAACCTGATGGCACCTCTGGGGGAGGTGGCTGTTCATATTCCACCAGTGCCACAACAGTGGACCCACCACTTAATTCTATATATCCTTAAGCATGCCTCTCCTGGCTCATTTGAAAGTGGTTGAACCACAAGCAGGTATCCTGAGCTTCCTCCTCCTGTAAGAGCGGAAATATCCTCCACACCTCTGAGAAGTCCTTGGTGTCCAACACACAGCATCAAGACCTAGGCTCACCTCCAGAGAGGCAGGTCCATGCCACCCATGGAGGGTGTCATGAAGTACATCCGTGCCTTAGACCCAAGGCTGCCTCAGTGACACGAAGCCCAGAGGAACATCTGACCCTTTGTTCCCTTGAGAGGGAAGACAAACTATGGCCAATATACCCAGCACTACCATTTCCTTTAAAACCAAGTAAACTTAGTCTGAGGGACTTCCAAAATTTCCCAAAGTGGTAATTAATTCTCCCATTTTAGAGTAAGTTATTTAGGAAATAAAATTCAATGCAAAACAAATTCAATGCTTTGAAAATCCGTCAAGATTCACATCACATTTCCTTTTCAGAAGAGAGAACTGATATTTGGAATTTTAAGTGTGCATTTTAAAGAAACAGTAAATAACACCTTTTTAATTCATCAGAAGCCCAAAGGAAAGGGAACTTCCATGGAAGTGTGTTGTACTTAGGAAACTAATTCTTGCTGCTGCTGTAATGAAGTATAAAGAAAGCACACCACGAATTCATTGTAATTTGTTTCTATGAGCAAGTTTGACACAGCACGTCCAAAAAAATTAAGATTGTATGGCTACACAGAGCTGAGAGATTCTTTAAAATATTGCATTAGTATTTTGCCTTTTCTAGATCATTCATCGCATCAGACCTTTGTCTCAATTTCTCTTTAAACCTTTGTCTTGTCCTATTTGAAGACCCACGCTCCAGGGTTACATCTTATCAGTTAATTAACTTTTAGAATGGAAACATAGCAAAAATGGCTATATAAACTTTTGCTCACATATATCAAAGCCAGTGTCAACCAGTGTGGTTCCTGTGTACCTAATCCAGGAGACTTATAATAAAAATCTCATCTTCCACTTACAGCTTGAGGCAAAAGGAGGTCTTGCAGAGAGATGTGTGAAGTGACGAGGTTTAGCAGAGCAGTAACATTACTCAGTGGTTTAAATATTGGTCTAGCTACTTAACTTTATGCCATGAGGTTCTGGCACTATATTATTAAATACCGAGATTTCATCCATGTTTTCACTTACACAGAATAATGCAAAATTCATTTCAGAAAAAAAAAAAAAAAAATTGCGATTTATGTTCTTCCTCCCCCCCCAAAAAATTGAAGGTAACGCTACTCATCAGCAGATCAAGGCAACACTAATGCAAAGTACAGGGTGTATGCATGTAATATATCAGTCCTTCATTGTACATTAATGAACAATTTAGCAACAAAACACTAGAAGCAATGAAAACCATCACTTTCGTTCAGGCTCTATGAGGTCACAGCCAACAAGGAATAAAGCAGAAACCAATTAAGCTGGAAAATCTGAATCAATATATGAGAGGAGGATCCTTGGAAGCAACTTCGATTTTTATTTTTCTGGCTCTTCACCCAACATCAGCACATCTCATTGATGTGTGTGGAAAAAGAAAAAAAAAAAATCAGGTAAGAGAGAACTGAACAAGACCCAGTGTTTGAAAATAATTTTGCCCATGGTTCAAAATAACAATGAAAGACCCACCAGTGAAAAGGATGAAACACAGAAAAAGAATAAGGAATTGAATGGGAATCAGAGCCTGAGAGGATGCTGCGAGAGCTGGAAGAGCCCAGCAGCCCCTCGCTCAACTCTCAGCACGCCTCTTCCCCCCGGGGAGGATCAGGCCCTCGGGCTCCTCACACCTGTCATTTCAGAAAAGCTGTGTGATCTGGCGTCAAAATCAGTACAGCCAAACTGAGAGGAACCCATGACTGGACCCAAAACGTAGGCTGTCTCCAAGGGGTGCATCACCAAGTGGGGCAAGGCCATGGCAGAAACAGGGAAGAAGCTGGGAAGTTTGTGCTGGGACAGCTCGGAGATCTCAGCTCTGCACAATGCACCAGGAAAACTCCTTGGGAAAAGCAGTCCTTGAAAGGAATCGCTCTAAAGGAACGAATGTCAAGGATGAATTTTATTTTGTATTTTACCTCTGAAAAATAAGATAGCAGTAGGTTTTAGTAATAGAAGGAGAAAAATCCATACATTGCAGCCAAGTGGAACAACAGTCATCCCTATTAAAGAGTTCAATAAAAAGTAACGTGTCCTGTGGTTGAAATACTCTACAAAGGATTTTGGTTACTGAATAGACCGATCTTATCAGATAACAAGTGAGCAGAAGTTTAAGCCATGTCAGGAATTAAGGCAAAAAACTTGGATACTGACCACAGTTCCTGCAGACAACATTGTGAGCAGCTCACCATTCCCACAATGCCATGAAGGCAGCCAGAGATCACTCTGGCAGTGGCAGGCCAGCAGCCTGCTCCCATCTCTCTCACCCCAATAATGCCAACGGATGTAAAGGAGGATGTAAACAAGAAAATCCCCCTGAAGGTGATGCCAGCCCTGCATGGGACTTCTCCAGTTCTACTATATAGCCCAGAGCCTTACGCATTTCTGTGGTAGCCAGGTCACCTGCAATTCATGGAAAAGGGCTTCCCCAGTCCTGGCTCTCCTTCAAATGATGATCTAAATACCACAATAATCCTGTTATGCACCCTTTTTTATACCCACTAAAGAACAGGGCAGAATGTTGATTTATTTGGAGGCATGAGAAGCATGTGATTGTTAGGTTTTGGGTTTTTTGAGGAGGGAGTGAGGGATGAAGCTGAATTGTTTTGAGTCAACCAGGTGCATCAAAACATCAAAGTTATTCTCTGCATACTCTGCATGTCACACAACTGTTCAAAGTGTTAAAAAGCAATGCTCATTTTCACAGGAAGATGTTCTATAAAAACCAAAACACACACACAAAAAACCCCTTAGTCATCCACATGCAAGTCTTCTTAACACTCAATCCTCTCCAGGAACAAACACTCTGCGATTCTCTTGGCAACACAGAAGTACTAAGAAGCCTTAACAATCTGCATTAGAAATAAACTTTAAAGTTTAGAATATAAACTTCAGGAAGCACTGAATGATTTCTCGCAGCAGGTCAAAAGTCAAATGAAGACTTTTCTTCAAAAGTATGAGAAAATTAACTATATTCTTCAACTGCATAATGTCAAATAACAAGCAGAACCTGAAGTTACTGGAAATAGTAAGAGGTTACAAAGACTGTAACTTCTGGCAGCACTTAATAAAACAATTAAAAATTCATATATCCTAAAGATTTTTTTGATATATTGGTAATACGACATATGAGAATATTAAACCAAAATTAGTTCACAAATTGAAATGGATTTCTGGGAAATTGCTCTCATTACATTATACATTAGCTACAGTTTGTATAATCGAAAGAAAAGATTCTTTCCAGCCTCCTTCAGCTGAATGAAACCAAATGGCATCACACTAAGGTAGTCCTTTTCCTGACATTTGTTCTACCGAGAAAATTATAAATCGGGGGTGGGGGAAAGGTGGATTTCTGACTAAAATATTCCCTTCTTCCCCGGCCGTTTCCAAGGAATGGACCTCACAGAAAACACAAGTTATCTGTACTGTCTTTCAGAAAACTTGAAGATAATTTACTTGGTTATTTTACATAGACATCACACTTCTACCTAAATCCATACACAAAATCCATTCCTTGTAGGTTTATATACATACATATATATATGTGTGTGTGTTATAATTTACTGCCATTCCTAATTTTTTAAATTTTTTTTTTAAGTGCAGGATTAAATCTGTATAGGTTTATTAAGAAACTTTCTCAAGGAAGTTTCCCGAAAAACGGTTTTAAAAAGTCAATAAAATTTCCTAGCTTTTAGTTTCAATAAAATGCAAGAGAATATACTGTAGATTTAGATTACCATATCAGTACTTTTGATTTACTCACATTTTCAACGTGAAGACAGGCAATTCCCATATATAACTTCATCCCAAAGCTGTGACCTTGACTTTTACCAAAAGTTCAATTGCAGGGACATTGTTTTTGAGGCAAGATGAAGGAAGAAAGGAGTTCTCAGATAAGATAATAAACTGTCAAATGCAGCTTATGAAATACTACTGTTTCAAATAGATACTCTGGTTTAATATGTGTTGACAGTCGATTCAAAAATTATGACTAGGTCATTATGTAGCACACTGACTACAAAGCTTGCATTACTTATTTTTTTATCTCATAAAGCATTAGATGTGTGAACCAAAGACATCCCCACAGCCTTCCATCTAAGGATCAAAAGTAAACAGTTAGAATAATACTAAATTAAATACCACATATTGAAGGTGTATGATTAACAATGTACAAAAAAATGAAATTTGACAAAAGGTAAAGAAAAAAGTATTGAAAAGTACTATTGGTCAAGTTACTGATTACATCAAGACAAAAAGAAAAAAAGCTGTTCTCTAGTTGTTGAAAATAATAAAGGAATGCACAAAATGGCTATTTTAACTATTAACCCACTGTCCTAAGTACTCATACAACTGTAAAAATACAGTGAAACTTTTAAAAACCACCCCAAACCACAAGACAACCTCCTGGGTGTGATGAGAATTGTGTACCCATATAGACTAGAAACACAGAAAATAATCTTTTTTTTCTCTACTCAACTTCATAAATGCAGTTAGTTTTTTCTAATAGAAGGAAAAAAAGATGAGTTGCTAATACTGATGTGTCTGCTATCAATAAATGAGAAGTCTGGATGAGACTACAAGGTTTTCCAGCACAGTAAATACACAAAAAAGCTGAGAATCCTATGATGCTTTGCACACATTCTTGTATTCTACATTGTCCAATACAACAGTTTCACACTGCTATATAAAATTATTCTAGAAAAAATAAGTGTACGCTGGAGGTAGGGACACAAGTTACATTTAAGTTAAAAGACACAAGATTGACAGGCCTCTCCCAGCAAAGGAACAAGCAAAGACTGTGACAAAATGAGGAAATGCTTAACTCTTTAATGTTTTAAATGCCTATCTACCTTTCTATCATGTATCTTTATAATGAAGTTTAATATACTTTCCATTACAATTATGGTGAAAACCCCAAACAAATATATTATACGTCATCGCGTTCCAAAATCAAATTATCCTTTGTCAACACGAAATCTGCTACACCTACAAAAACACTGAATAAATAGCAAACAACAGTCACCTGCTACCAATATTAAACTATTCTTTTCAAAGCAGCTTACATAAGGAGATGAAGAAATGGGACCTGATGTTTCTCCTCCACAAGAAGGTTGCCTAGTGTACCTTGTCCTAGCACTGACAGATGCACCCATATCCCTCTTGCGAGCCATTAAGGCTGCTCCATCATCTTTACATTATACTTCAGCTAAGGTAACTGAGGTTTCACAATAAGGCTATATTTACTCAATAAAGCCTTAAAAAACAGACTGAAAATATTTACACAGTTATCACATTAACATATATTTTTGAGTGAAACCCTGTAGTAACCAATATTTAACAGGTGAATTCATGTGACCGCAACAGTACCATAAAGGCGTACAGCTCTTCTGGAAGGACATGCAAATGATGGTGACATGTTTAATTTTATCTACAGATTATACACGTTTTCAGACTCTGGGCTAGTCTATAGAGGACAACTGACTACTGAATGCCCGGCTGATGATTACAAGGGAAAGGAACATGTGTACAGTGCTGGGAAAAGGACCCCAAACAAAGTGAGCTCATGAGCAAGTAGGAGGACACCATCCACACCACTCCACCCGGTGCTACAGGAACGCACAATGGGTCAGAAAGTATCGCCAATTCATAGACTGTCTTGGTGAATCTGGTAAAATTTGGTCTGTTGAGGTGGGGACAGAGTAAACTCTACTCAGCTAGACTGAAGGCCATGAGGAAGAACCAATGGAGAACATCAAGGTGGAAGACAGGCTGAAAGAGAATGAGCATTAAACTACACAGGTAACAACAACTGGGATGGGAAGGTAGACTAAAACATTCTATAAACGTAGTTGTATTAAAGTTAAGTAAGGTGCTCTGGAAGGCTGGGCTGGTAGGGAAAAGAAAACTGAAGAAAGGGGCAGTTCAGAAAAACACAAATGCCAAAGCGAAAGCTCTCCTATTAGGGAAAGGGCACAACCATGGTAGGGACCAGCCAGGTTATGAGGGATCAGCTAAGCTCAGTCAAAAGTTATTCAGTGCCCTCGAACAAACAAAAAGATGGAAATTAGGTCAAGTTCCTGAGGGTTAGCAGGAAATTTCAGCACAAACTTGCAAAAGTCAGAATTGGCAATGGGAATTAAACGTAACAAAGGATCCTTCTGCAAAAGCAGTAAAAAGGAGACACTTACCACTCTCCTACCCCACCTCTCCAAAAACTGGCCCAAGTTTCCACCACTCTTCACTGAGCAGATCAGCTGCAATCCCAGGAATGTTACAATTACCAGTTAAAAAAAGGCAAAATCTCAGGCCTCTTGGTCCTCTCTGAGGGAAAGGCCTGTCAAGGATAGGCCAGCTATTTTGAAATTGTCTGTCCTAATGAATCCTGGCTCTAGCAAACACAGAAACCTATCTTGATGTGTCAGAAAGTAGCATCTTTGAGACCTCATGGAGGAAGTGCAACTCATCAGCAAACACTCTGCCTATGGTTATAACAGCTCTATTTTTATTTTTTACTTAGGATGAGGGGTATGGAAACACAGGCCCACCAGCTTATTTTTTATTGGCACAGAAATACTGGAACAAATAATTATCCAGCAGATAACAACTACCACAGATAACAAAACTAAAAAGAAAAAAGTTAAATACATCAATTTTCTTTCTGTAATAGATTGATGGACTCTGGGAAAGAAAACGAAGAACGGTAGCCTCATTTTAGAATAGCTTGTTTCCTTGAGGACAAAAATCCTAAAAATGCTCAGCACCGTAAATCCTAAATGACATGCAAATTACTTTCTTAATAATTAAATTATATTGCATCAAAAAACACATGCCTTTAGCAGTTTGATCCATATATGTGCACTCTAACCATGAGTAACTGGGTAAGCAAAGATTGCGTGGAGCTGCCATAAAAACATATAGTATGCTCAGCAATAAAGAAAACCTCTGAAACAGAATACAACCGTTTGCTTTATGGTTCTCTCTGGACCTGATTCACCACTGGTTTAGTACTGACTTTTGTTATTGTATCTGAATACAATTTGATTTTATGAGATCTTAAATATTACCTTTATAAACATTTCATGGGATGTTGACTCTCTATCTGCAAATTGCTTATTTGCTTATTGTATCTCTTCATTGATGCCATTGCAATAGCTTATTTTTGTATTAACTTCTTTGTTGAGTCTAGTTTATCTTCGGAGAAAATCCTGGGATTGAATTTTTAATAAGAAACCCTTAAAAGAAAAAAGATACAACTGTAACTGGTAAAGACATTTTCCTTTAGTGTTCTGTTTGCAGTGTAATTCAATCAGGGAGTTTATGCCAGTCACCATAAGATTTCAAGAAAGTACTTTGTTTATCATTTAATCAATATGATTTGAGCAACCCAGAAAGATTTTTAAATAGTAGACTAAATTCTCTACATACCTCCTGCAACTTTACCTGAGTTTCAGACTTTTGCTCAATAAATGCTCTCCATGCATCATTTCTTTTGCTTCCACCATTCTCACTGTGTAAACTCAACACCGATAAAAACCTGTGGTTGACTTCCATCTAGTAACTTGGTTTCAAGTAATGGAAGACAACGATGACTGTACTGGGATCATTGGGCTCCCCTGACAGACCTATTGACAGCTTAGCACTAATTGATAGCTGTACTCGTCTATCCATCACTTCTACTGCAAACCTGAAAGCTTACATTCCACAAAGCACATACTCAAATTTTACTGAACAAAAGCCCAAGAATTAAGTGTATTTAACGTCTGGAAACACATCAGATGGTTATTTCTCTCACAGGAAATATTTAATACTTGCAAAACCACACGACCAACTGCAAATTGCTACTATGATACTATTCAAAGTTTGCCCCTTGGAAACACCGGTTCTCAGGGTCAAATGAAATTCCGTAATCCTTCTAAATTTCTTTCATGGGTACTTTCAATATTTACATTTACCTGTGAAATTCATCTCACTAAGAAAGACAGGCATCTTTCAAAGTTTTCAGATAAGACAATTTAAGTAGAGACGTATTTTTTCCTGTTTCTCATCAAAGCACTTAAAAACGGAAAGTTTATGCTTTCATACTGGATTTGCAGAGTATTTACATTTAAATAAGCTTAAAAAAAGGCAAGACACATGATCCTAAACCAAAAACGCATAAAAAGCAGCTATCCTCCTATAAATGCTACAATTAATCATTATGATGAACAGATAGAAAGCAATCCATCTCATCATACCAGAGAGCTGATGTAGCTTTTCCTTTATATACCACAGAAGTTAATTATTATGAGCAGATGTGCTTAGATTACATGAAAATTTATACTCCATGAAGCTAGGCACTGAAGATATCTATTTTAAAGCACAAATATATTGCCTGTTTGTTTGGAGGTTTGCTCACATGCAACTTCACCAGCAACATGGCTCACACAAAACCCATCCATGTTGCAGGCAGTGATTTTTATGTGCTCCTCTAACCGATCCTTTTAAAGCGGTACTGAAAAAGCACTTGCTGGTCAAAGCAACTTCTCACAAACACACTACATCTGATTTGCCCCACAAATTCACTAACGTGCCCCAAATGACGTCTGCCGTGACCACATCATGTGATCCACTTTAACTCCAGGGGGTTAAAATGCAACAGAAGAGCTAAATCCCTCAAACTCTCTCAAGAGTTCATGTCTGCACGTAGCTGTTCATTTCTGCAGACCAATCTCCACTTGATTTTCTCAAATATCATTAATAAGTACCGATTACTAAGATGACCTCTTAATAAGCCAGCAGCAAAGGCTCGTGGTCAGCAAGGGCAGAGGCTGTGGAAGCCCATATATTCCTATCACACAGCAGTGGCCGGGAGTGCTGCCCTTTCACGTCATACATCCCCCGAGGATGTGCTGATTTACTTCACCCTGAATTAAACAAACGCTGAAGTAGATGGCCTTCGACATGCCTATTACATTTTAATCGGTCAGTCAGATTCCCTCATATTGCGTACCTCTAGTTCAAGCGTTTCCTTTGCCAACACAAAGACCAGGATAAAAATAAAGATACAGAAAGTTAATACCCAAGAGACAGTAGAAAAGAGATAACGCGAAGAAATTTCAATCACCTTGGGGCACATATCAAAGAAAACAAATATATGATTGCAGGACTGAAACTTCAGTGAACTGTCAAGAAGGAACAATAGTAGAATTGACCAGAAAAGCAGTAAAAAGTCGCATTTGCTCCAAGGCTTCACATCCAAGATCCAAATTTTACATTACAGAATACCCTACTTCAGGAAAACTCTGTCAAATATCAGAATATATTATTCCAAACTTTCTTTATTTCACAAAGCCAATATCAGCAATCTTTTAATAAATGATGCACACACGAGGCAAAACCAGCATCTGCTAGGAAAAAAATTGACTTTAGAAAAATCTTTGTTAGAAGGTGACAGTTTTTTCATTACTATCTATTGCCATCAAAGTATAGAGATGGCTTTTTCTTGTGTAGTAATTTTATTCCAGTGGAATTCCAATTTTTTGGATGAAGTTTCTCTTGATTTATTATAATATAAAGAAGATGGAATCTTCTGCTAAGCCTTTTGAGAAGCAAATCAATGACTATACTGTTAACGAAAGGGAAGAAACGGTGTTTCCAACAGGAAAAATGCTCGGAAGTATTACTGCTGCAATCATCAGACTGGTTTAGAAAGTGCTAAACATGCTGCTCAGTATTTTTAATATTTCTGGACGTATTTAGAGACAGTGCCAACAAAAAGCACCACTGGATGCGTAAAGCAAACGCAATATTGACCACTTCACAGTTACCTGATGTATTCTTGCAAGTGCAAGCACTTCGTAAGTATCCCTGTCACTTCCAGTTACTCTACTGTCACTTTAGTGCACCCGTTTGAAAGAAAGATGCAGAGAATTTTGAAAGATAGTTTGATCCAAGGTTATCCACTTATTCTGAAATTGAAAACTCACGTCTAAAACCTCTACTGCAGAGATAAAGCTATTGGAGTAACAAACATACAAATTCAGATTCAACAAACATGACATCAGGACTCTTTTTGTATCTTTGTGGCATGTCACACTTGACAAATCTTTTGCTTGAAGATTTAGAGCAAGTCACACTGATGAGCTCTGCTATTTAGGATGCTAATATTCATGCTGACTATTAGTGCTTAATTACTGAAAGAAACCTGACTAAATAAGAAGTGCTTTCTAACTAATGCAGAGTAAGGGAAAATGCAAACTACAACTTTTACCAAGCTCCTCTGAAGGAAATTCCCCAGGCAGTCTAAACCTTAGCAGTCTGACAATGAACAATATCTGCTATAAATCAAATTCTGCATTCCTTTCAACATCTCCCTTTTTCCTTTCACCAACAGTTGGTTTTGGTTGGTTGTTGGATTTTTTTGGAGGGGGGACTGTGTTCCAAAGAACTGACAAAGTCCTTTAATATTTCATTGACTTAAGCAGGATCAGCATTTCAACCCAGAACCGCCCATTTCTTGCGCTAGGTAAAATAAATACAAAGCTAAGTTCCTTTGGTACTATTGTACTGTAAGAATAAACGACTGGTCTTTATCATTCCAGTTAATGTCTCTGCAATTTCTCAGAATTTGGTATTCCACTTGATTGAGATAATTACGGACAAGGAAGAGGTTATTCTGGTAAAGACTTGGAGAATAACATCTCTAAAGTTTTCCTGACAACTAATATTATAAAAGATTTTAATAAACTTGCTTATTTTTGGTCATGCTTCAAGGCTGCCATTTAAAGTGTCTATTTGAAGAAAAGTTCTCCTTAAGGCTATTTTCCAGAGAACCTGGCTCTTCTCCTGCTCAGCTCAGATGAATTTTTAACAATTTCCCTATGAACCACAGCAGCTTTGGTGTGAATTATCTTTGGATTTGTAAACAGCACAACCGTGACAAGGAGGAAATTAAAATTTTATAAAAGCAAAAGCAGATCTAAATCAGTACTGAATGGGACTGCCTGCAACATGGAGAGGTGAACAAGAGGGACATGAAAGTGTTATATAAAATAGCAAACAGAAAAGGAGACTAAATGGGACTCAAATGTCTTAAGAACAAAGGATGGTTCAATGAAATTTAAAATCATCAGGAAAGTAAAATAGTTTACTTGCTGCAGGGTTAACCCATGGAACTGAGGTATGCCAGACACACGCAGAGGCCAAAAGGTTAGGAAGAACATGAAAAAAATCAGGTTTGTTTATAGCTAGTTACAGTGACAGTTACATGAGATCATATAAAATATTAAGGATTATAAACCTTCATGTTTCAGGTTCTAAGTTAACGAAACAGAGTTTTAGGATGAAATGGCCTCCTGTATTTCTGATAAGGAGCACATGAGGCTGTGTGAATCAACCCACCCGTGGCCACAGAAAAGATTCCTGTTAATAGTTCATGACATCCTCTCCACAAACCGTGAAGCATGACCACCCAGGCCTACTGTTCATATAATAAAAACTCCTCAGATTTCTATGAAAAGTCTGAATGAATTGCTTATAACTCAGATTTTAAATGGATGGAAGCTGGTGCTTAAAAACAAGTCATAATTGGAAGGGCCTATCTCCGGGTTGAGGGAGACATCGCTCTTCATTATGTGTCTCATTACGTCTTTCATCTTCCTGAGTAAGTCTCAGCACAGTTTGGTTCTCCTTGGACTTCTTTCATCTACTATACTCTGTTTAATGACAATCCATCATTTAAAAAAGGACCCCAAAAATACTTTCACCGACGATAGTTGCTTAGATCATACAGACTACACGCTAGATGAAAGAAATCTTAGGAGGACCAAAGAGAGATGAACTTCATCAGAGGGATGAAAGACAAAATGAAAATCTATCTACCCTTACATTTAAAAAGGAGTTTCCTTCAGATAAGGTGATCTCAACTCCCTCTGTGTACCTGTTAAATATGGTACGAGTACTGTCAGATCATTTGTGACTTTTATGATTGAGATGCTTTAGCAATTCCTGTAAATTGTACACATTTGGATGGTGCTGCCTTTGAGGTGACTGGGCCATTTACTATTGATCTATAAACCTTCTTTCCCTGCTTCTTCCCTCCTTCCTACTAATCAAGACAGAAATACAAAGCCTGAAAGGCTTTGATATTTCTCTGCTTTACTTCCTATTATTTTGATCTTTTAACAATCCCTCTATTGGTACATGCTTGTAGTATACATATTCAGTGTTTATGACTTCTGGCTTCAAAAGACTTAATCAAGACTTCCCTCCTTCTACCCCCTCCACAAATGCTGCGTGTGGTACTAAGATGCTGATATTTGTTTTGTTTATCAGATAGGAACGGTGTAGAGTTAAGCTAGAAAACCTGCTTACTTCCTTCTACAGAGTGGAATATACACTCCTGTTTTTGAAGGAAATCAAATATATGTAATTTATCTGACGCAGTCGTGATCATCTTTATGTTATGGAAAGGCTACAGATTACTGAGTTGCCTTTGGATAAAATGTTGCACTGTAGATTGCTGTCAGGACAAATCCTCTAAGAGTCTCTTCAATTTTTATGTTGTTGGCATAAGGCTAGAGTGACAGAAATGAGTTGGAGTCTCCCTTGCTATTAGTGAGTGTCTATAAAGTAATGTCACGCCAATTCTCTTACTGCCTATGAAATACTCTCACAGCAGCTATACCTGAGGTGGAAGCTGGGCCAGACCTAGACTGAAATATAGTAGCACCGTTTTAAGTGTCTTGTGATGCCTGCTGACATCTCCTGTGAAAAAAGGATGGTAGTCCCCCATCACTCTTTTGTGAACAACCTGTCACTGGAAAATCAGTATCAATCTTTCTTCCCCTTGTCCTATCAACTAAGACTCAAGGAAAGAAAAATTGGTCTACAGGAACGCATTACCTGGAGATCAGTGAGATGTAATACAATATGAGGACAAATTTCCATTCCCCAAACCAGTACCCAGCTGCAAACTCCAGTAAAGCCATGCACATATTTACATTGACAACTCTGCTATGCCACGGGGTTTTAAGAAATTGGCCCAGGATGATTTCTATAGAAGCAGGTGATTTTATTTCTCATAAATTAAATTGCAGGAATCTCAAAGGCAGCCATGAAACGTTCAGAGAGATTGATCCATCACATCTCACATAGCCTCATCTGTTCCTTCCCCTCTCCTCCTGCTCCCGATCAATTCTAATGTTCCAAAACTGAAATAAATCCCACAGAAAATCCGTCTGGAAGAGGATAACTTTCTCATTCCACTGGTGCAGGAAAGGCTAAGAACGCATACATGACAGTAGTAGTGTATTTTTGTCTCCCCCTCCTTAATTTTTCCTTGTTTTCCCCGTTGTGAAACATTGTCACACATTTTTGCATTAAGCTAATCTACTATCAAATCCACAATTAAACTCAAGCTTTGGGAAATAATTTAAAGATCAAAGCCTACAGGTAAACTGATAGAAATTAAGAGACAAACAATCCACACTCATGTAAAAAAAAACCATACATGCTGCAGTGATAAATCTCTCAAATTAAAAACTCCTATGATATACATAGTTCACCAAGACTGAAGATAAGTTTTAAATGTAAAATCAAGGGTAAACTTCCATTAAATTCAAGAGATTTGAATTCGTTCACTGATATTCATCAGAGCTTAGACTCCTAAATACCTAATTTCTTTCTGCTAATGAAATTTGGGTATTTTCCTAGAAGAATCTTAGTCTATTCTGAATCTGTTGGCAAACCAGGAATTGGAATTACTCAGAAGAAAGTTTTGATGCTTTTAGTTAACCTTAATTGTTTGTCATCATTTACAGTGGCAGAAAGTGTTATGGAAGAAAACTAAAAGGGAGGATTATCTGTTAAAAATATTCTATTTTAGGAATCAGATGAGTAAATTTCAACACTTGGAGATCAGAAGGAAACTGTAAGAAATACATGATTTTATAATGCACATTTTTTTATAACAGTATAATGCTATCCACATGTAGTCCATAACTCTTAATTCCAGACTTACCTCTGCAGTGCTGCTGACCATCCTTCTACATATTATGAGTGCTGCACATTTTTTTCCTTTAATGAAAAGTTAATTTTTCTGATTTCAGAGCACGCTCAAATCTATACAACTTGGTTTTAAGGCCCGCCCTTCAAAGTACTCACAATTTGCAAATTCCCAGATGTGCTACAGATGTACCCTCTATTTCATCATACACAGTTAGCAAAAATACTGAAGACAGCCAAGAGTATGTGCGCTCCACGGGAAGCCATTCAAAATGGCCCTCCCGGTTAACAGCAAAAAACTGGTAACAGAGCTTTGACTGTATTTTTTCAACAAGTTGCGCAACCACCTCATCCTGCCTTTCTCTAGGTCATATCTACTTACTGCACATGGGAGATCGTCACATTGGACTGGACTGAATGTCATCCTAAAGTCAAGAGAACATTATCTGTGCTGCTTTCCACTTACCTTGTTGCCTAACCTCCAGCCCACTGCTTTCCCAAGGAAAGAAACTGGATTATCAAAACAAATAATAGTAAATCAATTCTGGTTTGGTTGTTTCTTATCACCTTATTACTCTCCATGTGTTTATAAGCTAAAAATTGTATTATCAGTGACAAGAAAATAACAATATGGATAACATGAACTTTATGAATTTGCAGTATGATGCAGAGTGGCTGCATCAGTAAAGCGTCGGCGAAGCCCTGGGCAGACATGGCTGATAATAGGCTGAGGCTCCCGGAAAGGCCACCCCCCCGAACCTCAATCCCTATCCTAGACAAACTTCACTTACCAACTTTCCTTTCAGTCATACCACAAACAAGACTCAGCTCCTGTCCTTACCCTGGTAATTATTTGTCCCTCAACTATTTGCTTCCAATACCATCAGCTGCCAGGTAGGTGTCTTCCAGACAGTGATGTTGGCCAGGACCACTCAAGTTCAGCTTGCTGTGCTCCCATCTGTGTCCCTGCAACCACCCATTACCCTAGACTAGTATCATCACAAAAAATCACTGACAAACCTAATGAACCTCCAGCATCACTCAGAATAAGGCTCAAGGTGCCAGTGTCCTACGAGGCAAAGTTAATATTGGAGGGAGCTACTGATGACAAGCTGCTATCAGCTGGGCAGATTTATACACAGGACTGCACCGCAAAGCACTGCTCATAAAATACCACCATCCAACTGAAGCGGTCCATGTCTTTGCCACGTTTACTATCATAAATGTATTCACTGTAAACTTTAGGCTATCACATTGCCTCTAGCTTGTAAATTATAACAGGATTCTTATATGTACCTCCTGAAATTGGTAATTCTGTGCAAAAGCATTCTGCAACTCAAATTATAATGAATGCATCTGTTAATTTAGCTAATCATCAGTTATATTAACTACCTACAAAACAGGGAATAAGAACTGTTGGATGACTATCTTATGAGCAAAAAAATTGGTAACGCTGATGCTTTTTTGATGGCACATCTCATTATAAATAGGTTACCGTAATATAATTTCAGCAGAAACAACAGTAATGTATATGGCCGTTACAGATTAATAATACACTAGATAATACAGCTAAAGGATGCTTGCTTGAAATATTTTTGTAGATGCAATGTTAAGAGGCAATACCAAAATGAATCCTTTCATCTTGCTTAGTATGGGACACATGTTAACAGTCACTAATTTATTACAAATTATGTTTGTAATCACAGTTCTGCCTATATTTTACATAAGAATTCACTGGAGCTATGACTGCATTTAGACACAATCAGAAAACTTAAGATAGCAGATTGTTACAATTTTTGTTCTCATAATGATAAGTTTTTGATCTGCATCTTAGTCTAAAACTGGTCTTGTCTGCAATATCCCTATATCTATCAGGAAGCTCCAGAGCACGAGCTAGAAATCTGCAATGAAGGAGACAGGAATCTTAAATTGCTTGAGTCCAGTGTTGCCTGCATTTTACTTTTTCACTGTCAATTCATATATCAACTTTTCACTGAAAGGATTATATTTAACACTAACCATCTTAGCAAAGTCCACGTGGTGTGAATTTAAAACCTAGTTAAAGAAGGAAAGAAATACATCATATGTGGTCTGACAGTAGAGCATACCAAAAGAAGTAGTCTACTGAGATGCCCAATGAGGCTATCCAGTATTGATCCAGCCCGTGACCTCAGGTGAGCCAGGGAGACTCTCCAAAGCAGAGAAGTGCTTTCTCATTACTGCATTGGTGAGTTTGTTGTTGCTTTCCTGTACATAAATCAACAAATTATTCTCTATGAATATTTGCTGCTCTGTGTCACAGCATTTCTGTATCCTTGCGATGAGGAGCTACAGCTCTGAGGTGGACTTACAGTCTCATTAATGAGGGAAGATTAAGGTCAAATCCCCCAAATGAATCACAGTTCAGAAGTGGCAGGAGCAGAAGTAAGACATAACATGTTCCGTTGCTGCACCTTCTCCTCGCTTTTGGAAGGTAACTACTTTTTTCATAACCATGCTGTCAGTGTATTTCCAAGACTAGTTTTTAAAGCGGAGTCTCATTACATCAGTCTCGTCTTTAATACGTTGTCTATTTACTTTATCAATGGCTTTTGAAGCAGCCTTCAAAGACACTTGCTTAATACAGGCTTTCCATCCACTAATTAAACCTTAACAATCCCTTGTAATGAGCAACACATTTTTTCCCCCCAAAATGTAAATGTCTAAGGTGGCTGCTCATGTCAGCACTGAAGGGAGAGGTCATTTCTGAAGGATCCTCCATCACAAACATCAGAGAACGGTAAAGTCACTGAAGGGCATCCAAAGCAGAAGCAATTTTCTCACGGTCTTGACACCTTCTAGTAAATTAGTCACTTGTCGAGGAAAATGACAGCTATATAGCAATAGAAAAGCTTGTAAAGCTCTTCATTTACTGTTAGAAATGTTGTCTGTGTCACTGTCAAGCAACAGTAGCATCCCCACCCTTTTTTACTCTAAAGTGCCCTATCTCAGGGGCTTTTTGCAAATCATGCCTTAATGAAGTTTGAATAACAACTATATTTCTTAGTTCTAAACGCTACTTTTCTCTTACTCAGAAAACAATCATGTGGGTAAGTTAGTCCACTGAAGCTGATACACAAAATGAAAGGCTGTTGTAACTAGTATAATATCATTCCAAGATAAAGCTATGAGAACTGCAGCTTCAGACAGCTGTCATCTCTTTGGCTATTCTGCTTATTATTCACAGACAAATTCTCATACCTTCTGCATGTTACATAGTATATTTACATGCAATTTCAGTGAAAACACTCATGGCACAAGATCTGTCAGTATCTATCTCAGAGTGTAGCCTAGAGAAAGAACGGAGCTCAAAAGCAATTTCAGACTTTCTCTTTCAGCACCGTCATCATTCTAAATAGGTACACATAAACATACGCTTTCTTTAGAAATAATTTATATGAATTCAATGCCCATATATAATTGGCTAGATATGACAGTCACTGAAAAATTAAATCCTTTTATTTACATGACAGTCAGTATATGTACAGCAAAAGAAGAAGAATTCTAAAAATGGATGCTCTAAGGAACAGCAAGACTGATTATCTTCAGTGGTAAAAGGGTAACTGCTGTTAAATGGTAAAAAAGAAATTGGGCAAATTCACATAAATACTCTTTGGAGAATAAGCACTTATAGGCTAAAGACGCTGACACATTATGCAAGCCAATTACTGTGTGAAGTGGTAGTGGTACTTTGAATGCAAACTCATTTGTAGGATGGCTGAATATTGCAGGAAATCATCTATCTATAACACCTGGTGTGCTTCCACTGATGGCACAGACTCCCCTGAAAAGACCCACAGACTCACAGAATCGTACAATATAATTTAGAACAGAAAGGACCTCTGAAGATCCAATGCCTGCTCTAAGCAGAACTGAACTGATTTCAAAATTAGAAAAGGCTGCTCAAGACCTTATTCAGTTGAGCTTTAAGTATCTCCAAGGAATCTACAGTCTCTCCAGGCAATCTGGGAATTTCCCTCACCACAGCCTATGACTGTTATCTTCTGCTATTTCACTGTGCATTGTTGGGAAGAGTATGGCTCCATCTTCTCTGTGAACCCCACTGATATTAGACACTTCTCCAGGCTCAACAAACCCAAATCCCCAGCCTCACCTCATACGTTATTTCAAAAGACCTCCAAAGACCATCTTCATGGTTAAGAATGAGAGGATCAGAAGTTCTCCAGTGTCGAGGTCTACAAGCTGAGGAGACCTGGCAAGGCATGTAAGCAAACACCACCCTTGGCTAAATGGATACTCCCTGACAAAATGGTGACACAACACCTCTTCACACAGGCTAGCTGCTCTTGAAGAGTTCTATGTCCTATGAGGACAGGCTGAGAGAGTTGAGTTGGGAGTTCAGCCTGGAGAAGAGAAGGCTCCCCGGAGACCTTATTGCAACCTGCCAGTACTTAAAGAGGGACTATAGGAAAGATGAGGACAGACCTTTTAGCAAGGACTGTTGCGATAGGACAAGGGGTAATGGTTTTAAACTAAATGAAGGCAGACTTCAACTAGATATAAGGAAGACATTTTTCACAATCAGGAAGATGAAACACTGGCACAGGTTACCCAGAGAGGTGGCAGATGCCCCGTCCCTGGAAACATTCCAGGTCAGGCTGGATGGGGCTCTAAGCAACCTGCTCTAGTTGATGTCCCTGCTCATTGCAGGAGGGTTGGACTACATGACCTTTAAAGGTCCCTTTCAACCCAAAGATTCTATGATTCTAAGAGTTCAAGTAGAAGCAAGGTGAGCTATTAGCAGCAGCTTTATGAAATTTTCCCTTACAGGATCACAGAATGACAGAATCATTAAGGCTGGAAAGGACCTTCGAGATCATCAAGTCCAATTGTTAACCCAACACCACCATGCCCACAAAACCATGTCCCGAAGCACCACATCCACATGTTTTTTCAATACTTTCGGTGATGGCAACTCCACCACTGCCCTGGGCAGGCTGTTCCAACGCTTGACCACTCTCTCAGTGAAGAATTTTTTCCTAATATCCAATCTAAACCTCCCCTGGTGAAACTTCAGGCCGTTTCCCCTCGTCCTATCGCTAGTTACTTGGGAGAAGAGACCAACACCCACCTCCCCACAACCCCCTTTCAGGTAGTTGTAGAGAGCCTCCTCTTCTCCAGACTGAACAACCCCAGTTCCCTCAGCTGCTCCTCATCAGACTTAGTGTTCCAGACCCCTCACCAGCTTCGCTGCCCTTCTCTGGACACGCTCCAGCACCTCAACATCCTTCTTGCAGTTTTGTGCGGCCTCACAGTGCCAAGTACAGGGGTACGATCACTTCCCTACTCCTGCTGGCCACACTACTCCTGATATAGGCCAGGACGCTGTTGGCCTTCTTGGTCACCTGGGCACACTGCCAATGCATGTTCAGCTGGCTGTCGACCAGCACCCCCAGGTCCTTTTCTGCCCAGCAGCTCTCCAGCCACTCCTCCCCAAGCCCGTAGTGTTGCATGGGGTTGTGGTGACCTAAGTGCAGGACCTGGCACTTGACCTTATTAAACCTCATACTAAACACTAAACACTTTTATTAATTACTAATCACTAATTTTACTAATTACTAAACTCTTCTACAGATAAGATACAGAATCGCTGAAAATCTAGCAACTTGCTTTTCAAAAGCAAAAAGGTCAGAGTTAGCAGCTTGGTTTCAGCTGGCTTCTCCACAGAGATCACTCCCCCTTTTGTTTGTACGAAAAATCTTGAAAATCTTCTTCTATGGGTTTCATCTGAGTTACAAAAACCACAGTTAAATAAAAAAAGTGAACATGGCACTGAAACCAATTTTGCATAAACCCACCAGGCTATGGGAATCCTTTCCCACGATGACCCAAAACCAGTGCATAGCCTATGGAACTGTTGGAAGACTCTCCACAGAGCTATTCAAATTCTGTCAGAGTAAGATTAATACAAAGATCATGCACCTCCTGGAGCATAAAGATTACGTTCCCTCCACATGGAGATTGAGGAATACATTTTAGGACATCTCAATTTAGAAAGCTCTCTTGAACTCCTTGTGGAAAGGCTTGTGGTCAAAACCTAGTTAAAGATATTTATTCCCTTGAGCTTTAGTTTAAAACCCACTTCTTCTTTCAGATACAGCCCACATACTGTCAGGGCTTTTCTTTCTTTTCCTTTGTTTCCAGATTATATAAGAAGTTCACTTCATCTTTAAAGAATAGTTTCTACCCTTATGAAGGAGAAAATTATTATGTCAAGTTTCTTCAGTTAGCATACCTGTACAGCAATTTTTTTTCAATAAAAATAACCTTTTGTTAAAGGTTTCATTAGATTTCCCAGGAAACTGATAAGCCAAATCTCCAGCCATCTGCAGGAACCACTACAGACTCTGATCACACACTCTCAACAGTGAAATTCTTCTCAACACTTTTGTTCAGACAATGGGATCTCTGTATTTTCCAAGTGCTTAATCACACCAAGGGCAGGAGACCAAGGCCTTTATCTATGCTGAACACCCTAATAGTCTTAATGAAAAGGAGGCCTCAGGCAAATTATTAGTAAAATTTAAAATCACAAGGAAATTATCCTCTCCGTTTTCAGTACCAAGAATGGATTACTTCATAGAGGCCTATAGATGGAAAGTTCTTTTAAAGCCCACATGCTTCATCTTTAGAGCAGGTTACTGTAAAGATACTTGAATACCAAGAATAAATCCCCTCCTACACTCCAAGCATACTATCATGTTCCTAGTACTTTAACATCCAGCAAAGCAGCAAAACTGTACAATGGGTCCACTTCCCAGAACACTTCAAGTGCTTCAGTCACTTAAGTTTCCAAACTAGCTACTGTAAAAGAGTAAAGACCCTACTTAAATGCCACAATCCAACACCTTAGATATTTGGAGGCTGCATGGAGAAAGCTTACCCCTTGACTGCAAACCATGTCCACACGCCTCACTCTGTCCCAGCACAGCCTGTCTCACCGAATCCGGCACCAGCACGCAGTGACTCCAGTGGTGGGTCTTCCACCTGCAAGAGGAAAAGGTTAACAATCAAGTGGTTAAAACTTGAAAACACTTAACATGTCCAGGCAAAAACTTCAGTTACGAATGACAATATACTGTGGAAACTGAAGGAAAAATAGAGTCAAAAAGCTGTAATTACTCCTGAAACGAGTATTGTGAACTGAAATTCACATGCAAGGTTCACCTTCTAGAAAGCCACATCATCCTCCAACCGTGTTTCCCTTTCTTATTTTTGTAGGGCATGGTTCAAAATCACATAAAATACACAGGAAACACCTTCAGTAAGCTCTGAAATCAGGCTCTCCTCCTGCAAGCCCATTCTCATACAACTGATGCTGTACCCAATCTGCTCTCTGTGCTAGGATGTGTGCCAGTCAAGAACATGAGAAAGCAGCTTGCTACAGCACTATGTGGTATGGAGCCAGGCAGAGCTGAGTGGTGTGACTTCTGCTTTGGCACCACCTTCAGCCCCCCGCTCTGCTCTGAGACTGTGTCCTACAGGATGTACGGCCTGGAGATTTATATGCAAAGATATAACACTTTTCTATTTACTAACATTGTATGACAGATGGGTCACAGAATTTTAATGAAGAGTGGTGAGTAATTGCCCTATTGTACTATTTGTCTAATCAGAATTTTTTAAAGTGCATATTATTCACCAGAGTGAGAGCATCAGGGGAAAAGACAAGAGTTTCTGCAATAAGCATACAATTATGATTAAGGCAGTTGAGTGCTTATGGTCCCAAAATAGCTTACACTGATTTTTAGATACACTGAGGGGGGGAGTTCCCAGTAACAGCTTCCTTACATTGATTTTTAGATACACTGTGGGGGGGAGTTCCCAGTAACAGCTTCCTTAAACACTTCGAACCCTGAGGTTACCATTTCTAGGAGCTGTGTCTAGTGGTCCTTGTTCTGATCATGCCACATCTACCGAAATCTCCAATCTGAACTCTACTTTTACACATTTTGCAAGGTACATTATTTGTTTATAAGTCTGCATTTTCCAGTATCGTGTGGTTTTCTGGTGAAAATTGTGCAGGACAATCACACAAGAGTAATTTCTAGAGAAGTGGACACCCACTAGCAAGAGACTGACTCCAAGCTAACACTTTTTACCTATACACTGGACAGATGGGAATATCTTCACATTCTCTTTCCTCATACAAGGTGTCCGGGCATGCCTGTCCCCCATTGGCAGCATCCTGAACAATAATCCTATACCGGGACTGCTTAGCTGCAGTGGCATTGCCTGTAAAATAAAGAAAAAAAATTGCCTTCCAGACACAGTTGGCACCCCAAGATAGTGATCTAGCTGTCTTGGTTAAAAACATGCTTCATATTTCATTTATATTTTGAAATCATGAGCACTCTGGCACTACCCAAAGAACGGAGGGAATGATATGCTGGATCAAAAGTTACCATTATTTGCTTTAGAATTGCCAGTAGTTCAGCAGAACAGCACCTGGAAGGTTGATAAATCAACAGCCTAAGAGAAGCATCAAAAAAAGTGTATTTAACAGAACATCAAATCAGACAAGAAAATATGAGAAAATAAGTTTAAGCATTTGAACATGAGAAAAGAATAAAAAACAAAAAAACAAACTGTCATTATGGAAGATTTTGTTTCTGAAAACACATTCTGGTGGTCTCAGACTGCTACCAGTAACCCAGTACCAGTATGGGTCTAGAAATTATAGATGATAACCTCCTGATAAGAAAACCATTGCAACCAAGAGAAACTAACTCTCTACTTAATCTGAGTCGATGAAAGATCAGTCCACCTGGAAACACAGTTCACAAAACAAAGAATGCAGCATGAAAGGCAAAGATAAGATTTATCTATATATAGCTAAAAGAAACGTAATCCTTGGCTGCGTTAAGTGGTTAAGTACAAACTGAGAGCTGGTTTAACCACTGTGTATGGCATTAGTGCTTCTTCACATAATGTATTCATTCTTCAAAACAGATGCTAGAAAACTGAACAGAGATCTTAACAGAACCCCATAAAAGACTCCAGACCAGGAAAACATCTTTTAATAGTGGACTTAGTCAAATTTGTCCAAGAGAATAAAGCGGTGTGTAAATTAGTCCACTTATGAGTATTATTTTTCCAGCTCAAGATAAGGCCAAAGCTGCAGTAGCAAGACTACAGTGCATTAGAGTAGAAGGAAAACTTAGGAAAAGTCATGCCACAAACACAAAGTGCAAGTACAGATCCAATGAAAATGGTTGTCGCTAAAAATATCAAGCCATACAAGCCTTCACTCGCACATGTGCTATCAGCGCAAAGGGATTTTGGAGCGGGGAGGAGATTGCTCACCCCAGCTGCTACCCTGAGGCAGGATCAGCGCACCCAGGGCAATCCCCCTCCTTTAACAGCCACTACCTCAGCCAGCTCTACGGCTTCCTACAGTCTTCCTTTCAGGTGCCTGGATCAGTGCTTGTAAAGCCTCACAGAGAGCCTTTTCTTAAAATCTAGCCCAAGTCATTGCTCCTGTAAATTAAGTGAAACCTTTTTTATCTCTGTCAACTAGACATAAAAAGTATTTTATCCCTATCATCTGACGCATAGCCTTTCTGAAATGTTAAAGGTTTGTATCCACCCTAAGTCTTCTCTCTAAACTAAGTAAACCCAGTTCTTCACAGGTCCTATTCAATCATCTCTCATTGCTCACTTTCTCACAACATGGCACACGAGGAATCCCACCTGCAGCCTCACCAGTGCACAGTACAGTAACACTTTTGATGTTTTACATACATGCCCATAAGTTTGACAAGGCCAGAATGAGTTTTAGCGTTTCATATTGTTGATTTTCATTCATTTTGTCGTCCATTGTATCTCCAGACATGCCTGAGACAGTACTGAGGTCTTTACTCCCCATTCTGTCTCTGTGCAATCAATTTTTCCTTCCCCAGTCACATTTTGAGAAATTTATTAATCATTTCACTATCACTTAATATCGCATCAATTGTGTTTGCTACCTCTTTCAGCTCTGCACCACCCACAAATGTTATTATTTAAGCATGCAAGCTGTTCAGACAAATATGACACAGAACTGGGACAAGAAGAGTTTTCTGTAGGACTCTCCTGGGCTCATGTTCCCATTTGATCATGAATAGTGGACATCTACCAGCTGACTAACTGGAAGCAGCTTTGCAGAGAAGGATGTGGGAGTCCTGATGGACAAGTTGACCATGAGGCAACAATGTGCCCTTGCAGCAAAGAAGGGCCAACAGCATCCTGGGCTGCATTAAGAGAAGCACCACCAGCAGGCCGAGAGAGGTGATCCTTTCCCTCTCATCAGCACTATGATGGGAGGGAAATATATCAGCATAGGGTGCCGTGTCTAGTTCTGGGCTCTCCAGGAGAAGGAGGACATGGGCATGCTGGAGCGAGTCCTGTGAACTGCCACAAAGACTGTTTAGGGACTGGAGCATTTGACACACAAGAAGAGACCAGGAACGCTGGGACTCTGCAGCCTGGGGAGGAGAAGGCTCACGGGATCTTATCAATGTGTATCAATACCTGATGGCAGGCAGTAAAGGAGACAAGAGCCAGACTCTTTTCACAGTGATATCCACTGTGAGGTTTTTCAAGCAGCTGAGTATCCATTTAACAGTGATTTAATTCAAGTCACTGTTCCTCAGCTTCCTGATAAAAGTTTCATGTGTCAAAAATCTACCACTTCCCTTAATTAGAGCAGCTACGCTGTCAAAAGAGGAGATTAAATTCATTGGGCACAATTTGTTCTCAATAGATCTACACTGGCCAGCTTATCAGAATCTGATTCTTGCAATGTTTATAACTCGAGTAATAACTTGCTCTTATGTTTTTCTATATAACAAAGTTAGTATCTACAAGCAATCTACAATTTCCTTGACCTTTCTTTTTTTGAGGGGAGAGTGTCAGTTGGTTGGTTTGGTTTGTCTTGGTATTACCGGGTTTTAGTTAGTTCCTTAGGACTTGGCAATTTCTCACACAGAAGATAGTCACTAGATGCTCTGGTGTTACTTTATTACTTCCTTCTCTATTCACACAGCCCTGCTGACATGGGAACATCTAATTTATTGAAATACTTATTCTTTAGTCCATTCCTCTCCTGGCTGCAGACAGGAAACAGCAGCAGCAATTGCACATTCCCCATGTTGTGTTTCCCTTGTTTCTCAGTAAGCAATGGACAAATACTTCATTCAGCTTCCCCTTACTTCTAACCCATTTATGTAATAGTTTTTATCAAATATCCTCCTATAGCTTAATTTGTATTCTTGATTTCTATACTATATTTTTTAATTCACTTTCTGTTACATGCCTGTTTCTAATTTTTGTGAAATAATTTGACAATCAAAAAGGAAGCAAGGTTCTGAACAACTCTGATGACAGAAAAGCTAAAAACAGGGCTATGTTTTCTCTTCATGGTTTGAAGCTTGAACGTGCAAGTCATATACATACCTTGCTCCCCTGTGCTACTGGCTTGCTCTTACAATAGTTTCAGGATAGAAAGAACAGTCCAGTTGGGCTTCAACCCTTCATACAGTCTTCCTCGGTAGCTTCCAGGTCTTCTACACTCCTGACTGCATAGAACATGTTTCCAAGGGCTGTAGCTACGAATTCTTTCCATTTGTTGAAGTCTGTCTTTTTTTTAAAACATCTTGCTGATATTGCCATCCTTCCCTTCTCCTAAGAATCCTGAACTCTATCACTTTGTGATGATTTTCATTCAAATTATCTACCACCATTAGAATCTTAGCCATTTCCTTCCTATTAATCAGTACCAAATCTAAATGAGCTTCCCACAGTAATTTTCTCCACCTCAAGAAACTAAATTATCCTCAACATTTATTGCACATTACTCAAACCCCATTTTCAAAATTGAATTTCCTCATTGGCTTTTCTACAGCATTCCTTACAAATGTTAATGAACATAATTTTTATATCTCATTTAAAATTGCTAGAGTCTGATTTTCCAGAGTATTAGCATTATGTAGGACTGTCCTTTTAAAGCCAAACTTCAACTGATTTCAAGTCTGGCTATGACTGCTTGCCCTCCCGAAAAAAAATCAAGCCTCAGGATCTCAAGAGAATCTTAACTTCTGTGTCCTTGACTCTGTAACTCAGAAAATGCTGTATGAGAATTTCGGGGGTGTATTACCACTGCTTCCACTCCCACCTCCATGACCCACCAGTCTCCCTTTCCTTATACGCACATCCATACAACTCCTCCTATCAATCCACTCTTCTCAGACCTCCCTTGCTCTTGCATCTTTCCTTCCTCTGTTTTTGACCCCCTGGGCTTCCCCAATACCCTGACCAGGGCTCAGAAAACTACATCACCATTCTCAGGTGAAGGACAAAATCCTTGTTCACTACTGTAGAGTCTGCTATATCTGGTCCAGCTTTTACAGGAAACATTCAGCTTCATACTCTTTGCTTATGAGCAGAGGGAAAGGTAGACTTTGGTCAACACAAGACTGAGCACACAAATAATGAGGACAGCCTCTCCACGATTTTCATCACCAAAACTAGAGCTGTCTTCAGAGCTTTTGTGCAGACAAGAGCTTTTGAAGGGCTAAGTCTTTAACTTCGACCAACTCTGGTTGGGTGGTTGTTTATGAGAAGTGAAAATGGCAGATCCTTGACAGAAACTGCCTGACACAAAGGAAAGGTCACTGGAATTTCTTATTGTGGTACACCATGGATTTTATCCACTTTTACTCCATCTTGTTTCAAATTTGATTTAAGGCATGAGGAAATGAACAGGACAGTTGCTACCTAACATTTAATGTAAACTTGTTTAGAGAATTAAGCAACAGTGAAATTTCTAACCTTCTCCCTGGACAACCAATGCCCAAAAGAGGAAAGGTACTTATAGGTACCATCCATTTTCAGGGGGGAGATGAAAAAATGTTATTTATTATCAGATGTTCGTTTGTTTTTTTTTTAACACACACACCACCACCACCACCACCCGCCCCCGCCCCCGGCATTGTAAATCAATGCTGACAGACCAGAGACCACATCACCCGTGCTGAAAGCAGTTACCTCCCCAGGACACCTTCACCATCTGTTATGGAGGTGACAGAGGAAAATCTACATGCTGCTCATTCAAGCCATTTCATATTCTGAAACCTCCATATTGACTCTTTGATTCTTGTTTCGATTCACCCTCAAAGACCCATTAAAACAGATATATTACAGGAGACCGCATTAGACAGTTGTCACCTTTAAGTATCTGAAATGGCAGAGAATCAATAACTTGCTACAACCTCCCTGTTCCCGCCTCACCAACAGGTGTTTGGATTCAATTGCACTTCTTTTGTGAATTATGTTGTCCGTCCATCTGTTATTGCCCTAAGTTCACCACTGTCTATACTTCTGAGGTATGAGATAAACCTTCGCCAAAAGACAGCCTGTTGTCTGATGACATTTAAATGTAGGGAAAATGTCAGCTTTTTTATTGTTAGATAGCAAAGTTAGATGCATTTTCTCAGATAAACTACAAACAGCTTAACTGGTAAAGTTCTGTGTAAACCTGATTTAGTGATTGCATGTTTGTCTAAGCTCTGTTCTTATGCTGGTACACAGTTAATTTTAAATCTGCCAGGCAATACCTGTTTGTGTTTAATCTGCTTAGTAATTCACCATCTGTATATTGTTTTCATTAAATACAACTTTTCTATAAAAAAACCAAAACCCCTAGCAACTCACATATGTATAGTGGTTTTGAAATTTCATTATCGTGCTGAGGTTTTAATTGCATAATGCAAATTAAAAAAAAATAATCTCGCAATGCAGCCATATCAATAACAGATCTAGCAAAAAGCAAACTCCCCCATCTAAGAAATTTTAATTTAGAATTATATTAAAACGATAACACTGCCAAGGAGGTTAAATAATTAATTTCTTCTCATTTTAATTGTAGACTATTATTTAATAAACAAAGTAATTTACCAGGTAATTTATTCTACTTCTTCACAGGCAGCTCATTTAAAGTCTAAAAATAAATTGCTAATTAAAACAGGATTCACTGTTTTAGAAAGCAACTTATTTTCCTGTAAAATCTAACAAGGACTATGCTAGAGCACCCACTGAAAATCTTTGAAGGGCAAGGAAGCCATCAACAAAAATAAAGTATTCTGGTAAATGAGAAGGCTTTCATCTGAACAATTAATGAAACACACAAACTTGTCACAAAGCCCAACACTAGATCATTATAAAGAAACTTTGCTAAACACCTAGTGTCCAAAGGCTAACCAACTAGACCAAAGAAATGTACGGTCCTTGAAAAACCACAAAGCACAGGAGTTATTTGCACAACCCTGTATGTACATCTAGGTTGGTCAAGAGAAATAAATTTCATATAACGTAGCAAGTCCATGTACGGCCATACAATGTTGGGGCCTGGGACTTTTGATTTTGAAGACAGAAGCCCAGAAGCAGTTTATTCCAGGTAAAGAGAACTTGCATCTCCAAATCTGCTCAAGAGGATCCCACCTCCCTTAACAACATCAGTGTCAACAAACTCCTAAGTCAAAAATTCAGGACTTGAGTGTCCTAAAAACTATTAGACTGACATGAACTGCAACCGCACATTTCTAGACCAGTTCTGTAATTTTGTGTTCTTCTTAAAGGCTTACCAGGCTGACATGCTGTTGGGCAGCGAGTCCACTCACTGAAAGGAGTAACAATGCAGTCTTTCTTGCAGAGGAGGAGACATGGCCGCACAGTCTCAGGTCTGATGGACTCTGGACATCTAGCACTCCAAACACAAAGATAAAATATAAAAAAAATATAAAAATATAATAAAAAATTAAAACTGTGAGGAAATGTTTTACTCCTAAAACTCTCACAGGGCTGTGAGCATACTGCTATACCAAAGATATCACTCCTCCTGCTCACAGCAAGCCTCATTTTTCTTCTCTGCATTCATACCCAAACTGAATTTAGTAACTTCAAAGATTTTAAAAAATAATAATTAAAAAAATGTGGAGCTTGGCCTGATAACTTCAAGCTAAATGTAACTCTATTTATGATGTCTAAACTACAAAGTTCACTGAAGCAAAACATTTTCAAACCCTAGGAAAAACAAAAGTAGCTTAAAGTAATCTTTGATTGAGGCCTTCATTGTAATTTGAAAAGTTGTACAACTGTCCTAGTTTCAGCTGGGATAGAGTTAATTTTCTTCATAGAAGATGGCATGAGGCAATGTTTTGGATTTGGGATGAGAAAATGTTGATAACACACTGATGTTTTGGGCTGTTGCTGAGCAGTCAAGGACTGTCCAGCTTCTCATGTTGCCCTGGCAGTGAGCACGCAGGGGATGCACAGGGAGCTGGGAAGGGACACAGCCAGGACAGCTGACCCAGGCTGGCCAGAGGGACATTCCATACCATATGATGTCATGCTCAGTATACAAAGCTGTGATGCAGAAGAAGGAAGGGGAGAGGGGACGTTTGGAGTGATGGCGTCTGTCTTTCCAAGAAACCATTACATGTGATGCAGCCCTGCTTTCCAGGAGATGGCTGAACCCCTGCCTGCCCATGGGGAGTGGGGAATGAGTTCCTTGCTTTGCTCTGCTTGCGTGCGCAGCTTTTGCTTTACCTATTAAACTGTTTTTATCTCAAACCATGAGTTTTCTCATTTTCCCTCTTCCAATTCTCTCTCCCATTCCACCGTGGGGGAGTGAGCGAGCGGCTGTGTGGGGCTTAGTTGCTGGCTGGAGTTAAACCATGACAACAACATAGCATAGTAAGAAGTCTTGTGATTTTTTGGTATTCATTTTTAAATCCTAAATGAAAAATATGCCATGCATATTCTAATAAAAGTTTCAGACACAGTTAATATATAAAAACTCAAAAGGTAAAAAAGGGACAATTTTCTTGGATCAAGCAGATCTTTCATTTCAAGTAGGGGAGCAGAAAGGGAATTACTCTTTTTTAATTTTTATTAATTTCCAGTGGAAAGATCACTCAAAAGTACTTAGTAACGCATGCAACCCAAATTCTATTTGAAAGTGGAATATGCCATTAAACCCTACTAGGAAAGAAAAATAAATCTTAAAGTTATGATTCTGTTACTGAGATAGTAATAAGATACTTAGAGGTATAATTTAATAGAAAATAAATATAGAGAGACATATCTTCTCATTAAGCATGATTATCCTAGAGGGCAGCTTTCTGTTATATAACAGAAGACATTGAAATATTTTCTGCAAAAATGTTAGTTTTATTTGGCTTTCTGTGCCTTGCACCTTCTTTGGATATGGTGTAATTTTGCTTCATGAAATCAGGAAAAATGCAGAATACAAAAAAAATACAGTATGCCAACACATAAGAGGGTTTTTTTTTTACATTACATATCCCATTTCTAAGCCATATTAACGGCAGACTTTCACTACATCAGTTCTAAACCCAACATTACTTTGGGTCACTTTTCATCAACTCAAACATGAAATATAATATAGTCACAGCCGGTGCCCACGTTGAGGAGGGCTGCCTTCCACCCCAGCACCAGACCCTCCCAGGCAGGAACAAGGTACTATTTAATTCTGAAACACAGAGGTTTTATTCATTCACTTAGAATCGTCTTCCTGAAGACTTCTAAGAGGTCTAAGTTTTTATTTTTAAGACAATTATCACCGTAAGAACAATAGGCAAAGCAGCAGCAAAAGAAACAATTTCAATAAGCAGCTCTTTTAAGGACTCAACAGTCCTTTCTGCTCCAGCCATTTCCATTACACGAGGAATACCACAACACTGAAGCTACCACACCAAAGACAAGGACAGACCCTTTCTGAAGTCCCCAGCACACAAATCTCTTCTTTTCACGGGATTTATCCACCACTGAAATTCTGTCTTCCCTTCACATACTTCACATAAATATTTACTTACCCCCTTCAGCTCCATTTCCCCTACACCATCTCAGAAGTGGAGGGGGCAAACAACTATCTTTGACATTATATAGCTCTATAAACAGTATGTTTAATTAGGTAAAGTTACAGTGTATCAATGGATTCTAGATAGAAATGAATACTAGATTCCTTTCCTTTTATTTAATTAATCTCATTAACCTCAAGAATTTTAATTAACTTTACTGAAATCAACACAGTCTGCTTATACAAACAGGATTGTTTTAAGAGCTACAATAAGAAATGAAACTAGGTTGTAAGTCTCTAGACTCATTAACAGTGCAAAAAATAATTGGCAATGTCTTGATTTTTTTATATTAGGGAAAACATCTGTGCTACTTCTTTTCCTCATTTAGTAAAGCAAAGCAAAATTCAGAATATTTGTACTGCAGAATACATAATTTTGCCGTGTTGGTATCACATTACAGAAGCTATATAAATCAACTGAACAATATAGATCGCACATATGGTTCTGCCTTATTGCGGTGTAAATATAATGCAAACTCTATTTACCTTTTCTACTTTATTAGAGAATTGTTAATAATGTATTGATGAATGTTACATTCAGATGTACTTTATATTTTCCTCACACCTGTCCTTCAGGAAAAATATTTGCAGAAAACTGTAAATTAGAATAACAGCGGAGCTACAGAAAAAATCCACGCCACTTAGAACATGCACTTTGCTTGGATTTACACAGAAAATTAAAAACGGGTTAGCGATTTATTTTTATTACATATTAGTATCCCTTTCATTGTGATGGAGTAGTAGCTAAAGAATTAGTCCTGAAACTAAATTATTCTCAAAACTGCAGACTCCCTATGCTAGCTGAAAATCCTTTCATATGTAATGTATTCTAACTACAAATAATCACTAATGACCTTGCTTTAAATACCTTTTAGGTGTGACCTGGCCAGAACTGCTCTTCACACAGAAGACCTTCCTTGTCTGTACGCCCACTCCACAAGTGGCTTCTCCACTCCAATTAATGGTTGCATTAAGTGCAGTTCCCAGAACATCTTCAGAGCAAGAGCTCCAGGGAGAAGTCTCCCAGAAGAAATGCACACATGGGTGATCATTACAGGCACGGTGCTCCTGCAGGGCTCGGTCAGGGGGACAGGTTTTTCCACCTGAAAGAGTCAAGAGAACACCATATTTTATATTATGGCACGTGACAAAAGGAAGACATGGAAAAATAAATTAAAATATTAGGTTTGCTTAGTATCTTTTTCTTTTTACCCATTAAAAAAAATAAACAAATAAAGCTTAAATGTTGACCTCTATGGCAGCAATAACAACCTCCTAAAATACTGTTTCCCCATTAAACTAGCCTTGCATAAAATTGTGTTCCAACACATAATGGAAACAGAAATAGGCAAAGGGTATTTCTGAGTTACCTTATTGATACTCCTACACACAGCCAAGCTGATTCCATTTAAATGCCAGTGTCACTCAGAAAACATGCAATTAGGTTTAAAGACAAATTAAGCATTATTTTTATGTTCATTCTCCTTGCTAATTTCCCAAGGAGGAACATCTTTTTCTAATATTTGGACTCTATTCACACGTTGCCTTAAAGAGCTGAGCTGTAGAGGGTGCAGGACTGTACTGATGGAGGAACTTATCAACTGATACCCACCATCTGCAAATCAAGGGGGAAAACTGAAAGATAGGTTTTGAGTATTGAAGCCTTTACTTTTTTGAAGCAGCATCCTTTAAATTGGTGCCCAAAGATTTTGCTAAGCTTCTGAGTTTTGCCAACAACTTGTACTAAATCCACGAAGTACAGGAGTTTGAACAGCCTCCCCAGAAGCTTTAACACTCTAGCCAGCAGCCTGAATTTATCCCATAAAAGCAGCAAATGTTCACAGCACAAAAGCTAAGGAGTAATGCAGTGAAATTGTTAACAGTAAGCATTGTCATTTTAGGAAGAAAGAAGTAAAAATTACTAAAATCAAAACCATTCTCCTCCAGGAGGAAGATTCTGTGACATGGCCAAAGTGCTGCAGGTTTTGAAAGAACTGAAGGGTTGGGGCCAGATACCACAAGGTTCAGGACACCTTTATGCCCTACTACAATCAACAGGAGAGGAAGGCATAATGCTCCTCAAAAGGATGCCTATCGTCTTGCAGGACTGAGCCTTCTCAAATAAGGTATGACCCCCAAATGGTCGCAATGAATCGCACTGAGAAAAGAGAGAGAGGGATAGAAATTTCTTAGTACACTGATTTGGATAATCATGTTACATTACTGTTTGTCTTTTCATGAAAGTGGACTGCTGCACAGTGTTCAGGCTCTGAAATGTTTAGTATGATGGAGCAGAAAATGCCCCAGGTAGCTTACGTTCCTCAAGATTTCGATTTGGCAGGAAAAATGCAGATCAGTTATTGCTTTCGTGTGTTTGAGCACATGCAAAAAAAAAAAAACGTAACAAGCAAATGGCAAAATGCCTGATCCATTACCAAAAAAAAAGAAAAGATCTAACTCAAAATTTGAGCTTCCCAGGGAAAAATTAAGGTGATCTTTTCAAGAATACCCATGGTAAGGAAGCTCTCCTAAACCGGGGAGAGTAATAATGAGGCAGTTTTAACTTAAGAACATAAGAAATGCCATCCAGCCTTGCAGCCAGCCTGAAAAACTGCAAGCAGGAGATGCTGTTTAGCAAAAGCACAAAAGCCTAGCCTCTTGTGCAGTTCACTGACAACTTCTGTACAAGGAAAGCAGGACAGCATGCCACTGCCTAGGTTTTTAGTAGGCATTTATGGAGCTTTTATAGACCTGTTGTTCATCAGTTACTCTAATCCGTTTTAAACCTGCTGAGACAGGCTGCCTCCACAATCTCGTCCTGTACCAAATTTCAGAAGTTTGCTGTGCAAAGAAGTATCTTTTAAAACCTGATTTAAACCAAGCCCCCCTAGTTTCATCAACAGCCTCATCTTGGAGAAAAGGACCCAAGGGTCTGAAGTAAAGTCAGCCCATGGGATGGCATCCAGAAGTCCTCAGACAGCAGAGCCATAACTAACATTGCCTCAGCTGATAGAGGACAAATGAAACACCACTTGCAAAAGTACCAGAGCTCTGCAGAAGTTTGTCGCTCAGCTGTGAGCTGAATGTGAAAGTCAGAGAAAGCAGGTAACATTGCCTTGGTATTGCAGTGATAGTGGTATTAAATACACTTCCACAAATTCAAATCAATCACTATTTATCTGTATGCAGATGTGTGACTCTGCATAGCAAATCATTACACTCATTGCTGAAGATGTAGAGAAAAAAGTTGGGGTGTTTGCTTTTGATAGTTAATTATTCCTTCCTGAGAAACTTAAAGTACTCAGTTCAAAGCACGTCATTTTTAGTTTAGTGTGTTTCAGGTTTAGATGACTGAGCTTATGTACTTCCAGAATTCTCTTCTTCAACATTTCATTTCCATAATTCCATGTTTATCTGTTATTTGCATTTTGCTACTTCCATGGAAAATATGAAGCCACCTGTATTTTTCATTTTAATTGTTCTCTAGCTCAATGACTTTTTTAGTAGCAGTTATTATCATTCAATAGACACTTATATATCAGTTTTCATCCTGAAGGGTCCCGATTTTCTTTGCAAGTGCTTATAAGGATGTTTATGTGAATACAGACCATTCACATGAGTAAGGGTCTGCAAGATCAAGTCCTTACATTGCCTCAGAAACAGTGGGTGGCTTTAATGATAATTTACAAAACGGCACTTGACAGAGCTTGTCCTAGACTAGATTTGCATCTAAAAGTGTTTTGCTGCTGCATTAGCTGCACATAGTGCTGACAATAGTAGGTATTTTTTGTTATGTCAACAAGGCGTTAGTCTGTTAGACTTGTTCATATTTTATGAATTTTTAGGCACTTGATGTGATATCATTCAAATCCTGTGTGATAAACAAACACATAAATGAATTACTGTATGAGTACTGTAGTTAGAAGACTATACTTCTAATACAAAGTTTGTGTAAATAATTGTATCGCTGATGTTGATACATAAAACTCCAGATAATTGATGTGTCCATGAAATTATATATATTCATCAAGAGCTATTTACTTACTCCAATAGAAAAACAAGGTCAATATATTCTAGGTCTGCATTAATAAAATAAATGGGTCCTCTTTTATTTCTTCATTTTTCACAGTTCACTGTTCTTTTCTAAATCGCTACTAATATGTTCCTTTATAAAGACACTCGCATGATGAGTTTGTGTCATGCAACAATTTCATTAGTAGGATGTAGCTCTCCTGAATTAAATTTACCCCCAGACTGGCCCTCAATAGACAATAATTCATAAGCTGAAGTGAAAAATTTTGAACTGTGACAGAATTTCTCTAAGTGACACATGCATTAACCAAAACCCATAAAGATATTTTAGTTGCTAGGCATGAAGTACAGACAAGTAGTAAGTATTATTCCTCATCACTACAGTATTGGGATTAGCTCTGATTTAAATACAGTTTGACTGAGGAACGCAAGTTGAGTCATTACACAAACAAACAGCAATTAATCCAAAATGTTTGCCACTCACCCTCAGCTGGAAGGGCCACGATGGACCTACTCCTGCTTTGACTTCCCTCAGCATTTTTACTGGAGCATGAGTGGGAACACGGGGACCACGGGGACCACTCGCTGATGACACAGTCTGTTGCGCAAGGGATTTCACAAGCCACAACTTCAGGATGGGGAAGCTCTGAGCAGAGGTGATGCGGTACGTCTTCACCTGGAGCAAACAAAACAAGACAGACATGGAAGAAGGCACAGCTTGGCTCAATATCCACTGTCTGCATCAAACAGGCTAACTTTATGTCAAATGTCCACCTGCCCGTGGAGGGATATACTACAAAAGAGCACATGGTTAGGCTTTAGGCTTGAAAATATAATTCTTGAACAACTAACTTCAGTATTTCTTCATAAAAGCAAAAAAGAAAAAATGTGTTTTGAGTTTTGTGTGTGACGTCTTGGCTGCAGTCCACTTTACACAGCAGGCAAACACAAGGAATGAGATAATTCAATCAACAGCAAGCTGTAGTATCAATTATCAACAAAATTGATGATAATTGTCCCATATTTTCCAGCAATCTCCACCTACAGAACCTATTTTCCACAATACAAATTGTGCAGGTCCCCACAGAAGGCAGTTTTCTTTTGCCTGTAGGCCTGAGAAGTGGCCAATAGATGTTTTGGTCCTCCTGCAACCTCACCAGAATGAACCACTATTACTTCTGACTCTGCTCCTCGCCCAAAAACTGAGAGATCCAAAATTACGGATCTGTTGGACCACTCCCATCCCAGGGAGAAATACTTTCTGTTTGAGATAAACCAAGGGACCTAGACCAAAGCGTACCTCCTGGGGAGAAGCATGTTTCCGAAACTGCTTTCAAAACAAAAAACTGGAGCAAACAAAACAAAACAGACATGGAAGAAGGCACAGCTTGGCTCAATATCCACTGTCTCCGAAACTTTTTTTTTTTCAACAAAAAAGTAGGACACTGAGGGCTGGTGGGGAAAAACCTACTAACCGAAAGAACCACGGGCAGACCAAGCAGCAAAACAAAGCACACGAGGGGTGTCACGTGGAGTCTAACACATGGAACTATTGGTATTAAAAAGCAAAATAACAAAGGAAACATCTAGTAATTTTAGTAATTACATACAAGGAGATCCAAATTCATAAAAATTCATAAAACGTTAACTCTTCTAGTACTGAATTACACCTAACATCTTACAAATACCATTTAAGCGGTGAACAAACATGACTGAGTTTGTTAAATTGTTCAATTGTTTAGTATTGCTGGACCCTCATGAATTTTCAGCTACATATCCAAAATTTCTGGAAGCTCAAATTTGCCTGTTTATAAACAACAAGCTCACACTGAACAGTACCTCCTCTTTTACACTTCTAATAGTTACAAAGCTCTCCTTAGAGGTTTCTTTAATTATGAACCTAGGGAAAAACATAATGACTACCCAGCCTCAATTATACGTAGGAAAAAAAAAATTGAAATTTATAATGGTAACAACTGGCTCTTTCACCTCATGCTATAGGAACAAGCTCTGTAACAAGGCAGTCCAGGATGCAATTATAACTAGGAGAGTAGAAAACTGCACTGCTTTTACAAGGCAATACATGTACGAGTGAGTAAATACGAGAGGCAGACTGGTAGCAAGAGTGCATAAAGCTGTCAATAGCATGGTGGTATTATCTGCAGTTGCATGCCTAAATGAAGACAGGCTTATCGCCCTCGAGGCATAAATAAAACTTTTCAAGCATATCATGAAAAGTAAGGTAGAATCTAGCTGGCAATCAGACTGCAGGATACGTTTTAAAATACTTTATTTTTATACTCCCTTTCCTTTGCACTTGTCTATACTCATCAGGAAAGCTCACTATGACCAGCCTTTGCACTACTATTTTAAGTCTACTCAATAAGAAAATGGAGACCACCACCCTTGCTATGGACAGCACCCATGCTTCGGTACAGCATTTGGCACCCCTGCAAACCAAGCTTGATCCATCATTCACTGTGACTAGCCCATTATCACCACTGCTGCTTTGGATGCTCACATAATGCTGAGGACTATCTTTAGAGAAAAACAATGTAAAAACCCTATGTAAACCTGTAAGCCGTATTTCAGCTGTCTCCTTGAGTCATTTTAGCGTCAAAATCCCTGCTAACATTTTGACAGCTTGTCTGTACAGCAGCAGATAACTTAAGGGCATCCTGGGCAGGCATAATTTTAGGAGTCAATGGTACAGTAGCATCAAGAGATTATATGCTTTGGTGAAGTAGGGAAACACATCTGTCCTCTCCTATTGCTGATGCTTACAGGGAAGCGTGCAAACAGTGACAGGCTTCCAAATGAGAAGGGGTGAGATGGGCCACTGGCCCTGCAAGCATGCCCGCCTCCAGCCGTGCAAGAAGTTATCTTTGTTATATACAGACCTTACGGCAAGGGAACACCATGAAGTTCACCAAATTCTGGATTTAGCCCATTTTTTCCAGGTAGTGCCATGGATGCAAGCACTAGAGAAAACACTTTTTGCTGAAAGCTATGACAGCCTTTCCACTGATTCAATCTGACTTTACAAAGTCCATGCCACTCCACTCAGAAGACGGTTCAAAACACTTGGGTCTCCTTCAGGGTGGCTTCCTCCACCTATGAGCCCAGGTGCCACAGATTTTCAAGCGACCACCCCGTGGGGGAAGGGAGGCAAAGGAGCAAAATGCACTTTCCACTTCTTCCCTCCATGACTACTTTTGACGCTAGATTTACAGCAGGTGACAGAAACAGTAACACTGCAAACAGAGGCTGCAATTCACGGTTCCTCAGCAAAGAAAGGAAGCTTTGAGTTTTGTTATAAAGAGTTTACCACCCGGTGCATGAAGGTACAATTCAACACTCACTTTGATTTACTTTATAGCTCTATTTGCTGTGTTCAGGTTTAATTACTGGCTTGTATTACTGCAGAAGGCGAACGTTCTTCTGTACCAGCCATCTGGCAGAGAATTCTCAGAAAACTATCGTATACTACAAAGGGAGGTAATAATCTTTCATTTTCCGTGAAAACATACTAGTACAGGATACATCTGAAGTGTGCTTTATGCATTGTCACAGATTTACAGGGAATATGAAATTCTCTAGAGCTTCCAAATTGTCCACCTAGTACCTTGAAGGTGTAATTCTTACCTCAGACATTCTGAATAATCTTTCCAGAGGAGGCTTTCTCCCTCTCTAAATAAGAATAATGCCTTTAAACACCTAAATTTTGCATCTAACATGAGTTCCCCTCCAAGTATGCGTTTAGACCTCAAGACATATCATCTGAAATCAGCCCTGGTGAGCAGCGGGGTGAGGGATCACACCAGGAGGGTGCCAGTCTTGGAGAATGTCACCTTTCCTTCAGGAAAAACAGGGAAAGGAACAGCATTGACCATGAGAGCTACAACTTTGGTTTCTCCTAGAATTTTTTAGATGAGAACCCATAACATCGCTTTGAAGTTTATCTTGTGCTAACCAGGAATTAAACCCAGATGGCAATTCAGGGACCCAGACTCTCCTGGTCAGAGCCCACAGCAGCTCCCTCTTGATGGGAAACTCATTCCTGTCTGCAACTTGCTGTGACGTTGGAACAAACTGTGAGCATCATTCATCCATTCTTCAGTAAACTGAGCCATCCAAGCCAAAAGGACAGAAGGCGTTTTCAATGAAAGAAGAAAAAAAAAAAATTAAAAGTCCTAGTTTTGTGGGGTTCTCTAGTTAGCTTGGACCAGATACAGCCCATCCAATCCAACCTACCCCAGAGGTTACCACCACTATCTTTGTTGGCTCTCTTCAGATACGACTGACTTGCTCATTTCATCTTTTTTCTCGCCTTTGACACTGTCCAAGTGCCCAGAATTAGTCCCATGGAATTATGTTTACTCTGAAGAGTATTTTTTTTACTTTTTAGTACTAAACAATACAAATCCACAGCTGTTACTGAGATGCAGCTGGAGACCTGGTTAGCATGGTGATGGAGCAATTGAACAGTTTCATCCCAATGTTGAGGACACATGGTGAAAACTAAGTGGGACTCAGATTGGAGTCAACCTTGGGAAGTGCTTTTATCCTTATGGTAACCACAAACAACTGCTGCTAATGTAAGTGCACATGGAAAGCACTACCTGTAACAGAGTTACAGCTACTAATTGATTCATGCTAGTGATGATCAACACAGTACCTTGAAAGTATTCCTTGTTTTGACTTATTCCATACTGAGAAATGTAACAGGGCTGTATGTCAAGGGGAAATTATTTGTCCGTATTATGAAATGTTTTAAGGTTTCAAAGCTTTCAAAGTTTTATACTCCATATTAGGACAAAATCCAGATCTTCCAAAAATCATATTTTAAAAAGAGAGAGGGAGAGAGCAAGAGCGTAACTATGTGCCATCACCTGTGACGCAAAACAAACAAGATCCAACCTCTGATCTGCATGAGGTTGTTGAACCGCCATCTCCAGCATCCCAGGAGCCACAGTGTTCCCTCTCACATGCTCTTTATTTTGTTTTAAGCACAGCTTTTGTTCTCAGACTTGCTGAATGCATGATTTACTACAAAAAAGTTCTATTAAGAAAAATGTTACTGTTTTCTATTCAAAATGTTTTATTGCAAACATCTTGACCAACTCTAATGACATTTTTTAAACAGATTGCCTTGTACTTGAATCATATAATGATTAAAGGTAAATAACCAAGATACCACAGAATCACAGAATCATCAAGGTTGGAAAAGACTTTAAGATCACCAAGACCAACCATCAACCCAACACCACCATGCCCACTAAATCATGCCCCAAAGTGCCAAGTCTACATGTTTTTTTGAATACTTCCAGGGTTGGTGACTCCACCACCGCCCTGGGCAGCCTGTTCCAATGCTTGACCACTGAGTAAATAAATTTTTCCTAATATCCAATCTAAACGTCCCCTGGTGAAACTTCAGGCCATTTCCTCTTGTTCTATCGCTAGTTACTTGGGAGAAGAGACCAACACCCACCTCACCACAACACCCTTTCAGGTAGTTGTAGAGAGCGATGAGATCTCCCCTCAGCCTCCTCTTCTGCACACTGAACAACCCCAGTTCCCTCAGCTGCTCCTCATGAGACTTGGCCTCCAGACCCCTCACCAGCTTCGTTGCCCTTCTCTGGACACGCTCCAGCATCTCAGCATCCTTCTTGTCGTGAGGGGCCCAACACTGAGCACAGGATTTGAGGTGCGGCCTCACCAGTGCCGAGTACAGGGGCACAATCACTTCCCTACTCCTGCTGGCCACACTACTGCTGATACAGGCCAGGACGCTGTTGGCCTTCTTAGCCACCTGGGCACACTGCTGGCTCATGTTCAGCCGGCTGTCAACCAGCACCCCCAGGTCCTTTTCCACCAGGCAGCTCTCCAGCCACTCCTCCCCAAGCCTGTAGCGTTGCATGGGGTTGTTGTGACCCAAGTGCAGGACCCGGCACTTGGCCTTGTTAAACATCATACAGATGGCCTCGGCCCATCGATCCAGCCTGCCCAGATCTCTCTGCAGAGCCCTCCTACCCTCCAGCAGATCAACACTCCCGCCCAACGTGGTGTCATCTACAAACTTACTGAGAGAGCACTCGATCCCCTCATCCAGATCATCGATAAAGATATTGAACAAGATCAGCCCCAGAACTGAGCCCGGGGAACACCGCTTGTGACCGGCCGCCAACTGGATTTATCTCCATTCAGCACAAGTCTCTGGGCTCAGCTGTCCAGCCAGTTTCTAACCCAGCAAAGAGTGCACCTGTCTAAGCCATGAGCCACCAGTTTCTCTAGAAGAATGCTGTGGGAGATGCTGTCAAAGGCTTTACTAAAGTCCAGGTAGACAACGTCCACAGCCTTTCCCTCATCCACTAGGCAGGTCACCTGGGTGACCCACCAAACCACAACACATGAGTAAGCCTCCAGTCATCTGGGACCTCCTCTGTTAACCAGGACTGCTGATAAATGACGGAATGGCTTGGCAAGCTCCTCCACCAGCTCCCTCGATACTCTTGGATGGATCCCATCAGGCTCCGTAGACTTGCGGGTATGCAGGTGCCTTAGCAGGTCCTTAACTGTTTCCTGCTGGATTATGGGGAGTTTATTGTGCTCTCCATCCCTCATCCCTGTCTTCCAGCTCAGGAGGCTGAATATCTCGTGGATACCTGGTCTGGCTATTAAAGACGGAGACAAAGGTGGCATTAAGTGCCTCAGTGAATCAGTTCAATAGTAAACTGCATCTGTCTATTTCACATAATGCCTTGCAGCTCTGGTGCATTAATCTTATTCTTCCCAGTGATCTGTGCACCCATCTCCTATGACACAGTTTAATTACTCGTGTCACAGACACCTCTCCTGGCTCAGGAAAAAGGGAATGTCCACTGGACAGGATACAACTGAAGTGGCAAAAATACAAATCCTGTCAAACAGCAGGAATCAAAAGGTCAGCTCAGTAGCAAACTGAGCATCCTCCTTTTGACATTCACCACTATACCATACTCATTTTTTAAAAGGAAAACTTGTAAAATTACTTTGAAGATTTCAGGTTTGCACATATGTGTGGAGCCTTGAGCGACCTCCATGGTGGGGAAAGTCTCAAGATGAAGGAACTGCATTTCAGACTGTTCTGCATTGCTACTTAGAAGTTCAGAAAATTTATTTTTTGCACAAATGACTGCTGCAAAAATGCTGCATATTTAATGACAATTACTGGTTTGACATCAATATTTCTCCTTGTAGCATTTCAAATTATTCAGTGGAAATAATGAAGCTGTCATCTAAAATACTATATGTATCGTAAAATTTTATGTCCCACTTAAATCTCAGAAAAGAATGACAATAAACTTTGATTAAATACTTGCCTGTAACAGAATAAGATGTCAACAGTCAGTAGTAAATTCAGAAGAACTCCTATTGACTGTATGCCAGTTTGCTAATGGCAATTGCATTCAGAGAAAGCTGTCTGTTGACAGTATGTTGGCCTAGGCATCTCATCAGCTAACGAAAACGTTACATTTAAAAGCAATAACAATCAAACTACAACAATAGAAGAAATTTCTTATAACCATTTTGAACGTGTTCATCTCATCACAACATCATGGGGGTTTTTCAGTGTTGCACGACCAGCTTTAGAGATACCTTAAAGCATCCCAGGCCTGCTGTGCTTAGTCATCACCAGGAGACCAATGTCACACTTCACTGAAATCCCTGGCTCCTGGTTGACTTTTCTTAATGCCAGTCAACAAGTAAGAACATCAGAGAAGAGTGGTGTCAGTTTGTCAGGGAAAGCAGTGGCGTATGGAATAAACTTAATTGCAGTGGTCCATCACTATTATCAGAGCCCCATGGCGATGAAGAGGAATGCAACAGCAATGAAGACAAATGGAGGTGAAGATCTATCATGAAAAAAGATGAAGCAGCAAAGAAGAACACGCCATTCACAACAGAAAAGAAGAAATAAACATAGATATGACCAGGATCATTCTCAGGAAAAAAAAAAGAATAGATGAGACAATCATTAAGTGTTTGAGTCAAAAGACTTAGTTCACATGCAACTATGAAAACAATGCATTACATGAAGGAAAAAAAACCCATTTTTAACCACCTAATGCACAATGAAGAAAAAGGGAATAACAACTTAGGAGAATAAGGAAAATGGAAAGTAAGATGAAAAAGTATGAAAAATGGGCAGAGGGAATGAGAATAAATGTGCAAAAGAAACAGTATGTCCAGAAATATGTTATGAAATCACCATAAAGTTAGAAGTCTTGCCCAAATCCCTGCATCACAGGCCATGATCCTGTCCCTTACCTATGTCCAAGTGATCATTACAGAGATTATGAGAAAAAGATGAGTGTCGAAAAAAAGGTGGCGTTTGTTTTTCTTTCCCGTACATCCTCTATTGCAATTTGGACTGTTTACCTACAACTGTTTTTCTACAACTCTTTTTTTTTTTTTACCTATGATTGTTTTACTCTCTTTATGTAAATGCACATAAGAAAATTGACTTGTGACTCTAAGGAAGCTCCAAGAAAGCAAGCACAGGGGGAGGCACATCAGCAAGCAGCTGCCAAGCCTGCAGAGAACATCCCGGTATACCTCTGTGGAGTATTATATAGCAGCTGCCAGTCTCAAGGGTAACAAAAATAATACAGCGGCATGAGGTTACCTACCTAAGAGATTGGCTCCAATGTACTTCCTATCCCACACAGAAATACAAGTAGTCATTTAGAGGAATTTGCTGCACGTTCACCACAACGTAAAAGAATTGGGCGTAAAAGAAGAATTAATTCCACCTTGTGACTGTTTGCATAAGCCCTCCTGAATTGAGAAATTGCTCACGTGGCACCTGAAAGTAAACATGGGTTCACTGTATTCCCCAGAGAAGAGCACAGAAATTCCGGTTGCTGTTCCTAATAATTAACATAGCACAGCAATCTGAAAACATGAAGTATAAGAACTAAATATAATCCATATTAGTGTTCTGGGGGTTTTTTCCCTCTCTCTTTGCAATTTTTTCTTTTTTCTCCATTTTCCCTCCTATTATAAATGAGGGAATCTACACAGGTGGCTTGATCAAAACTGATTGCAATTAAGATTTATTGTTGAAATTGGTGCTGTAGTATAATTGAAACAGGTGTCCCTCTATTTTCTTCTCTGTATTGCTTTGTTCCAAATGCTAATCAACACAAAATGTTGTAGAACCAATTACACAAACAAGTCAAATGTATTAAAATATTATAAAATATACATTTATTTCCAAAAATTTAAGAAAAAAATAATTATGAGTAGGCTATGTTTATTCCAATAGTGCATAGAGTCCACTTCACCTTATATATCTGTGCAGTGGGGCAGAACAATTTTAGTGAAGGAATTCAAGCATTTTAATTTAGAATAAAGAAGGTGGCATTTTATTCCCACTGCATCACAGCCGTACATTCCTAAATGGTCCATTTTTGCAGAATTTAGGTTCCATCTTCACTTTCAGAACTCCAAAAAATATTGTAAGGGACATACTACAAAGGGAAAACTAGAGGAACGGTGTTCTCACACAGTGAGAGACCCTAAAAAGAAAAGTTGTGTGTGCATGCATGGAAAAGTGCAGTGCTTTTATACCTACTGGTTTGACTACTATGATTTTGTTCTGATTATGCTACTTTTAAGAATAACATACCTTATTGGTTTGCTCACAGCCATCAAGGCTATGACTAACTGTTATCCAAGCAATACTCCCAAAATAAGAGTTAGCAATTTGCCATATATTGGGAATAACAGACTTTCTCTTCTAGGCCCAGAAATTGCCCCAAGAGTGAGTTTGTATTAACATAAGACACTGAAAAATTGTAAACAATAGTGCAGCAGACGAGGTTTATCTAAGTTGGCAAAAGTCTTGTTTTCAGATACAGTGAATGCTAATGATAATAAATAATTGCAAATACCATCTGGACTCTTTGAAAAACATCTTTCTCCAAGTTTGCAATTGAATCTCTACAAAATGAGGATCAATGCAAAAGAAAATGAAAACAGTAAATTAAAATTAGATTTATGCCAACTACTTAAAACTAAGTGCTCATTTAGAAGCAGTTAACACAAAAATATGTTCTAGTTCACATGCAGAGTCTGGCCTAATCCCATAAAGCAACTCTGAGAGCTTCCACAGTCTATCAGAAAATATTTAGAATTTGCAGGACCAAATACTAGGCTATTTTTATTTTTATTATTACTACTAACACTAGTAGTTTCTTTTCTAATTTTGTCTCTAATTGATCCACAAAACTCAGAACAGAATGGTATTAAGATGTCCTATTCGATAGCTTTTAAAAGATTGCAATAAAGAAGGAGAATCACCCAGTAACATATATGATCATCAGTCAAGGGTCTAATTGAATGACTGAAACCTGTCCTTGAGAAAAGCAATGCAAATTGCAAACCATGATCTTTGGTTATTGAGTAAAACCTCCCAGTGAACGTACCAGTTTTGCCCCGTACCAACTATGCATCTAAACTGCGTAAGACATTTTTCAGATAGGTTAAGTTACTTCCGGCTAATGTACCCTGACCTATGCTTGAACCATTTTTACATAATAAAGTTGCGAATTTTAGGAGGAGTGCTTAATTTCCACTGTATTTTGCATAGATCATTTAGTACTTAAAGTGGGGATAAATCAAACGTAGGAAACACAATATTAATATTTTCTGTGTGCTTCCACTTTGCCCATGAGGTGGAAGTTTAATTACATCATTAATAACGATGCCTACATTTTCAGTTCATAGTGCATCATTCCTCTAGTGCCATTTATAGTGCATTTGGTCTCTAAACTGCTCCACCCGCTGGAACTGGTTCACTGATTATATTGTAACAGCAGCCTCATCCTGCTTAGAACTCAGCTACAATGGCATCAACAGAAGAATTTCAAGGAAGGAATCGCCTATTATGACCTAAAATGTGGCAGGTTTATTTAGAAAAATTTCCTGTTATTTTCTGTCTCCAGAAAGTTTACATAGATTTAAAGTTGATGGCTGTTCTTGGGTAAAATCTATCATTGCTGTCCCCTATTATTCAGAGTCCAAATTGTCTCAAAAGCAAAAAATACCTAAAAGCTGGCATCTGTGACTACGCTTTTTACTGGGAAAAAAACAAAAGACATTGTTTCCAATGAGGGTTTCCAAGAGGCAGTCTCTCCCAGTAAGCAGCGCAGGACCTTTTATTTGGGTAGTGTAATTAAAAGGTAATGAAAAACAGATCTGCCAGTGCATCAGAAAAAAATTACGTGTATCATTTTCTGTGTATCAGAAGCCTTGAGACACAACTTTGCCTGAAGCTTGCTCTCATTGTTACTGGTCCGCTTCCTTTTTTCTTAGCTGATGAAACTCTTTCCCATAAAAACGTTCACTCTTTCTCTAGTGTTTGGATGGAGATGGGTACTGCTGCTCGAACATTTACACAGCAAGATGAAGCATCTTCACAGTCTTGACCTGCGGTATCATCCCGACCTGGGAAATGGGGTGTTGCCAGCAGAGCAGCACCCACCAGTATACAAACACCACACCCCCAAGCGGTCTCTGCATGGTGGGGTACACTGACCTTCCACCACCACATCCTTTCAGAGTTCAAACATACAGATGGGTTTGGTCATGGCAGCTGACTTCAGGCTCTGGCACAACCTGAGCTGGACCACTGTTATTAAACAAGATTCTGACTCCCTTCGTTCAAAAGCCAAGTAAGGTTCACACACTCCTGCAGCTGAAACCTGAAGGCTGTATTAAAAAGACTAAGAAAGACCACAGCCCATGCTTTGGTAGTGTCCTCAGGGTACACTCTCTGCTCACAGAAAGACAAGAGAGGAAGATGACAGAGGACAAAGTATATGGATGCTAAGTGGAGAAAACACAGGAGAAGGAACTATCTTTGATATCAAAATTCCATCAAGCTGGGGCTTTCTCAGAGACGCTGAAGCAGGGACCACGTGCTGAGCTGGCAGTTCAGAGAAATGTTGTTTGCCGCGTTCAGTGGCACCCACGCCAGCAGCTGCCCTCCCATTCTGATCTATTCCTTATTTGCTCCAAAGCAGACAAAAAGATGTATGAAGCCTAAAGGGCACAGACAGATACCAACCAGTCATTTCCTAACAGGTTTTCCAGCTCCTGTTGAAGAACTACTATTTTTACTTTGCTACTAGATTAAAGGAAAACACAGAATCAGTAAATGAAATCAAATTAACACCCTCCACCCCCTTTTTAAACACCCTGACGTGTCAAGACTGTCAGGAGGCATTTGGACACACTTTTCAAATATAAGAACTGAAAGAGAAAAACTGGAGAATATCTGCATAAAATTTGGTTTTCTACCACTAAATTTCTTTGTGTGAAAAAAGCAATAACCTCTCTGCAACTTAGAAAATATTTCTGTTCTGATTATTCAGCTATTAAAATAGGAAAGTGTCATTTTATGACAATTGCTTTCGGCAGGAGATATTTTACACATATTCTCACATAAGGAAGAACAATATTAAAACCTTCAGCGTTAATCTGTATTTTCAAAGCTAAGCACATTTTGACAAACTTTCTAATAGACACTGTTCAAAATTCATAACATATATGAGCATGATGGCATTAATTTATTTTTTCTCCTCTCATGCACAGCAATAAAATTTTACCTTTGAACTTAGATTTATTACAACTTTTACTCTACGGAGAGCATGCAGGCACGGAAATATAATAAAGCTCTGCTAATTCCATACATTATTGAAATCCTCAAAGTGGAAATGGTATCTTACTGTCTTCATGCATACTTAAAATTTCAATTGAAAACCCATTTCATTAAAAGGGATGGTTAAGCAACAGCATATGCTTATTTTAAGTTTGTGGATTAATGCAGCAGAATTACATTTTATATATTCAGAAAAAAGTAGGTAATACTAGTGTTTGTTTAGGTGTTGTAAGCAAAAGCTTGATAGATGCTAAATAATTGAGCACTCCATCTATCAGATTCCTAAGCAATAAAAAATTGTAGAGAAGGGAGGTGCTGGAGTATAACCTTTGCTTATCCACAGGCTGCTGTAAACTGGGTCTAATCCCAGCCATAAAAATCCCATTGACTTCACTGGGAAGTGTACAGCTATGCAAGGAATAGCGTCAAACTAAACAAAGCACAAACAGGTGAGAGCACAGAAGGAATTTAGACCATAAGGATCAGGGGTCATCACATAACAGTGATGATACCTGCTCAATGGAAACATCATGACTGACATAGAAGACATATTTTGGGCATCTCTTAACTTGGTTGTTATACTACTAAATGATACAGCAATCCAAGTCAGTAAGGGAGCAGCTCATGCAATCAAATATATGACAAAGTGCAAAAGTTGACTCAAACTGCAAGTATTATATCAGCACAACCTCCTTTCTCTTCACAAAGGTCACTTTACACATTAGCTCCAGCTTCATTGATTAACAGCTGAGATAATGGCTGCTCACATGCACCTCAGAGTCATTGGGGAAAAAAGACAAGGGGATAACTTTCTGCATACGATGTCCTCATCACATTGCTTGTAATTCTTCAATTGTAGATAAGGCACAAACAGGGAAAAAGCAGTAGAACAGACTACTCTAAAAATGTAACAAAAACAACTGAACAACCTTTACATTTGGCACTGAGGCATCAAAAATGATAGCTATTATTACTGCTGTAATTATATGGCTGGAACTCAGAAGAATTGCATTTTGCTTCCCTGGAAACATGGCCACGTGATGTTTGATGCCTCCTAAACCCAAAGGAACATATCTCGCACCATGGCCAGTTTGCAGAACACCCATAGTACCAAACACCTGAACCAGTGAAGACACGCTACCAGAAATGGTCCAGACCCATAGGGTCCATCACCCCCATCCTCCAGAAGGGAGGCTATGCCAGCTTGACTTCCACAAGCATCGATACAATCGCACCAGTGGAGTTTTGAAAACTCAGCAGCCAGAACTGCTGTCAGCCCCTGACTTGGGCTTCCCTAATGACAAATCACTGAGATGCACCAACGCTCCTTCCAGAGTGTTACTCTGTTCCCACCACATCTATGTCCCTACACAGGCTTACAGGCCACCACCGAGGATTAAGCCTGAGACTTCCACACCTACAGCAAAAATCCTCTGCCTGCAAGTCAGCAGTGGTCAGATACATCCTCCTGGGCCAGCTGCAAGAGAGAAATGCAAGGGAATAAATACATTGAGACAATGAAGCTTTTTGACCACAAAATACCAGACCAGGCTGGGGAAATGCATGAGGGTTGTATTTTAACACCAGCACACAGACATAATGGAGTTATCATGCTGTAGGATTTCCCAGTGTTTAGTAGGACTCAGTGCATGACGCCAAGCTCTCACCGGCTCAGACGATCAAATTTAGGCTACTGAGCTATTCTGTGCCACACCGCAAGCCCAGACGGGACAAGGCAAATCTCATCTTTGTGTGACTTCCCAGCAACGAGCAGCAAAGCAGGGAGCAGTTTACCATAGCAAACTATGATGTTGCCTCCTGCATTAAGGTGAACTTTCAAGGATCAGCTATCCTGGCTGCAGAGCCAGAGTTTAACAAAATCCCTCGGAAATTTGGTCTCGACCACATTTGGTTTAGAGAGGAATAATCACTTCTTAAAAAGGGGAAAGGTTTTTCTTTGAAACTAGGCAAGGAGAGCAAGATTTTTACCTGCTCTTAAGCAGTTAGTTGAAATATATTCCACTACAGACTGTAAAGTCACCTCACTGGCAACATAACCTTCCAACATATTGAAAACCAGCAGGAAGTGTTGAATTAATACATATATGCTAACAAGCACTCCTACAACCACGAATGTTTCTTCTAGTTTTTCACTAGCTGACACTGTATCCCATGGCTCCTATGTGGCTTTGAAGCCGTGAGACAGGGGAAGGACTAAAGGGAAACCGCTGTAAATCAGGGAACCACAGAAAAGCAGTCAGAGGGAAAAGTCTCTGGAAAAAGCCCAAAGCAGAACACTATCAGCAAAAGAGGCAAGGCAGATAATGTTAACATCTGGACAGGGATGGAGGAGGGAGAGAAGGGAGTTAACATGAGCACCAGGGAGGTCTGCCTCTATATTCAGTAATCCTGGGGCTACATTTTGATGATGTGTAAAATATTTCCCAGCGATATAGGAGATGTTACCGCTTATGTGCTGTGTATACAAAGAGACACAAACAAAATGAGTTTTCAGAGAGCGTGTAATACTGTCTGAGTGCACAGGGTAAGTTATTGCATACCAACTGACTGCTGGAAAAGGGAACTTTTATGCACCTTTGGGGTCTTACCCACGTATCTTAATGTTCTGGACCATGACAAATGATTGGATAACAACTCTTACTCCCCTTGTCATCATCCATCTTCTTAGGAGGTTTATTTCTTCAAATCCTGATGAACCTCTGTAGTCACTTATTTGAGCAGCGAAAATTTATTGCCTTTACTAGAAAATGAAATTCTCCTCCAGGAGAACTGCAATGGACACAAAAGGGCAAATTTCCACCCTGGAGTATGTGGATGCATTTTCTTTCTTTTTAGTGAGAGCTATATACATTTACCCTTTGGTTCAAATTCTAACATGGGATATCTCCTGTGTTAATAAGAATGGCTAATATCCAATTAAGTAAGCTTACAGATCATAGAGATGCCCTAATGAGAAAAAAAGATGAGGCCCCATACTAATCCTGCTTTCATTGCACATATTTAACAGGGCTGCCAAAGCAGAGTTTCCAAAATACTTACTAATTACATTGGACTGCCTCCAGCCACTGTTACTGCCAGGGAATGGGCAAAGTTTGCAATGAACCAACCTGCCAAGAGCTCAAAGATGATACTGTTCTTTTGGGAAAGCCTTGAAGGAGTCAAGAGACAAGAGAACTGTGGAATAAGTACTGCAGGGCTGATTTCTACAGAAAAGACTGCCATAGCCCATGGACTGTATTCAGATCTGGGGCCCCCAACATAAGAAGGACATGGACCTGTTGGAGCAAATCCAGATGAGGGCCACAAAATTGATCAGAGGGATGGAGCACCTCTCCTATGAGGAAAGGCTGAGAGCTGGGGTTGTTCAGCCTGGAGAAGAGAAGGCTCCAGGGAGACCTTATTGCAGCTTATAAGAGAGGGGGGACAGGGCCTGTTTGCAATAGGACAAGGGGTAATGGTTTTAAGCTGAAAAAGGGTATATTTAGATTAGATATACAGAAGAAATTCTTCACTGTGAAGGTGATGAGGCACTGGAACAGACTGCCCAGAGAAGTTGTGGATGCCCCATCCCTAGAAGTGTTCAAGGCCAGGTTGGACAGGGCTTTGAGGAACCTGGTCTAGTGGAAGGTGTCCCTGCCCATGGCATGGGGGTTGGAACTAGAGACCTTTAAGGTCCCTTCCAACGCAAACCATTCTATGATTCTATGACTTCATGAGCAGCTGTATAAAAATATTCTGGCACAGCTGGGAGCAGCCCCCAAACTGGTAAGATGCAGAAGTGCAGGCTAGCACTAACTGCATGGCATTCATGTTGAACTTAAATATATGCTATCTCCTGCAGTTACTTCAACCTGTAGTAGAGATTGGAGTATAAAAAGAAGCAAAGCTGTAAGGCAGAAGTTTATGAACTCAGCTGAAAGAATCCATACGTGTCGCCTTTTTTCGTGTGTTCCATGGCAAGAGTTGGTACCCCAAGGGTGGTTGTTCCCAATACAGGGAGAGCTCAAACTAACACCAAGGGATGACTGAGGGAGCCAAAAGTACATCACTGAAGAAAATCTATTTCCTACTTCCGTCCGATCAATAATGAGAACTAGCAAATCTGTGCAAGTCACATGTGACTAGAACATGCGACTATACTAAGAACAGTCTTTCCAGACTTCGTATCAAGTTGCACAGTTAGCCATTAATTAGCTTGGAGTTACAAACCTCCATCCCAGCTCCACAGTACAAGAAGGGTTGAAACAACTGCAGGTGCCCAGAGTGACACCATAAATACAGACCACAGTGCTCATTCCACTTCATTACCCACAAAGCGAGAAATGGTCCTCAAGGGAGAGGAAAAGGCAGATCCAATTTTGATCAAACGGCCCCACTAAAATGCAAACCTCGTGGAATATTGTTTTAATTATTGCTCTTTACTCATGCCAATTGCAGCCTATAAAAAAAGATATGTTTCTGGAGAGAGAGCCAAAAAGTTCAGCTGCCAGGAAGGTGCGCCTACACTATGCGAATCAGCCCTACGTAACGATACCCGAGTGAGCTCTGCAACCAGCAAAAGCAGTTTTCCAGTCCAGCACCTCACCCTGAGCTCGTTAGAAACACAGTTCATTAAGCAGCCAAAACTTCATGCCACCACAGCTATGGTGTTTCTGAGATACAAACTGGTCTCTGGCAATGAAGGGGCCATACAGACTTATTTGCTTATTCAGACCAACCTACATAGTACAGTACATAAATCCTAAGCTATTTAACCTTCAAAATATATGTCTGGGAATGCTGCCAGTGAATATTTGAAAAGGATTACAGGAAATGTATTAGTTGTCACTGAAAATGAAAATATAGATTTCACTGAAACTGTATTATAAGGGGAAGTTTTTCCTCAAAAAATCTGTTAGTCTAGCAGCCATGCTGAACAAACGGAAAATTGTACAGCTAACTCAGACTACACAGGGCAAACTGATATATTTTAAAAGCCACATTTTTATCTACTGAAATAAAACATTTTACTTTTTTATTTTTCTACTTTAATCAGAATATAACCTCATTAAATGACAGTGTGTGAAAAGAACATATAAACTAGAAAGAAAATATAAAAACTTTCTGAATAAATTAATGTTTATTGCTTTTAGACTTTGATATTCTGGTCTTTACTACTTAAATGCAGTTTAAATGTATTACTTGCCACGGCCTTTACGTTAAACCCAGTAAGTCTGCAATTTGCGATAAAATTCCTTATCTCTCTCTTTCTGAACCTACACGAAGATCCAAGGTTAATTTGAAGATAATATTACTTCATGAAATAATTATCTTAGTCGATAGTACTTAAAATAGCTCAATTCAAGAAAGATATTTTTAAAAATGAAGCTGCCACAGGCTGCTCCCCCCTGGCACACGTGCCCACACTAGCAGCACCCTCAGTGGGGTGCAGAGTCTGGGTACCCCATACCCAGAGCAGCTGCCTGTGTGTCCTGCTCACCCGGGGAGTCAGGACAGGGATGCTCCGTGTGGATGCGTGTGCCCAGGGCACAGACCTCCCTGCAGTGGGGAGGAAAGGGGACCTGGACCTCTGCAGCACCACCCTCCAAGCCCCAAATGCCAACAGCAAGGCAGCCTGTCTTCCTCTTCACAACCCCAGCACTTGCTGAAGAATTACTCTCTTGAGCCATTCTTTCTCATCCTGCTAATTTTTCCAAACATCATCCTATTAAACTATACAAATATATTCATTTAGTAAACATCCCATTAACCAGGTCAGCATACAGTGTTCACAACTTATTACAGAGCAGCACCAAATCAGTCACAGAAGCAATTATGCAATTGTGGAACAGACAACTCACTTTAATCTTAATATGGGGCTGGGGATGTACACGCCACTGTTCATTCACATGACTCATTCATTTCCAAGTATTGTACGCCATTTGTTTCACCCTTGCTTATGCAGCACTCTCATGTATTTTGATTTGTAAGCTTTGTGGACTGTCAGATATATGAGCTCAGTGCTTCACCCTTCATGTAAGGGATTTTTTTATTGAATTTAAGGGTATTTCTAAACTTCTATTGTCTGGGGGCAGGGGGAGAAGCTGGGCTAGGTATTTAGAATCAAGAACTAAATAAGTGTTTTTCTCAAAAAAAAAAAAAAAAAAAAAATTAAAGAACTGACGATCTTTCCAGAACTATTTAAAACAGGTGGTTGTAGAAAAAAGTCATCAGAGCTAAGATTATGGGATACTATAGTTACAACAGGAAAAAAAAAGTGGCGTTTAAAATCACAGCTTTATTTGAAGGCATTCATTTATTTAAGCATCTTGGGAAAACAGGTTGCCGTATAATATTAACCGACAAGAATATGCTCTGTCTACGACATGCAGTACCACAGACATTTTGAAGATCTAAGTAAATAATATATTAGAAAACCTAGCCTAGTCTGAATTAATGCAGACTTCTATGATATAAACGAACAGCAGTAGTGGAATTATTTTCCTGGGATTTAAGTCGCATATAGCATTAAAAGTAAAGGCCTTAAGATACTTATTGATAGGCAAGAAACTGCTATCTTTAGATCTATCTATCCCCAGGGAGCACTCTGCTAAATTTACAGTCTTATGAGAGTTTCCAAGAGAGTTACCAAATCAGTCAGCTTTATTTGTAAACACCATGAAAAAGAACAAAACACCCTCTTGGCTCTAGTCTCCTTTGACAGAGCACTAAGCGTACAACAAAACAGAGCTGACTGGGAAATCTGGTGAAACCGAGGGGGGAGGAATTGTTGCTACATTAAATTTAATGGGAATTTTGCATCTGGTAACAAAAAATGGAATTTGAACTTACAGAATCATCTTGGTTTCTACAATGTACTATGGGCAGCCACGACCCATCTCCCGCCTGCTTCAAGCACGGATGGAGCCATTTGTACAGAATTGCCCAGCAGTCTATCATTTAAGTTCATGAGGACTCACCAGTCCTACCGGGTCATCATATTTTCATTAGAAAAAAGACTTGGTATTTTGTATGACACGCACATTTGCCAGTAAGGAACGGAAACAACACCCCAAATCGGGGACAGACGTAGGTGTGGTGCCACAGGAGATGTGGCCAGGTAGCACATGCCAGCTGGAAGCGACTTTGTGCCCCCAGCAAATCGCCCTGGGTTCATCCAGCCCCAGCAAACTCCCTGCTCCCTTGCTAGGGGCAGGTAAATATTCTCACTGCTTCCAGAAAAGTCACTTGTCAAACTACATCAGCCTCCCCACTGGACGTAGTGCCTCAATCCCCACAGACACCACTAGCCACAGGACCAAGCCAGGAACTAAGTTTGTGTGGTTGTTTTTCCCTCCTTGGTGATATGAAAGGAAAAAGCACTGTTTTCTGCTTGCATAGCTGCTGACCCAGTCCACATGGATGTGCTGACTCATTCATCTTGCCTCTCCTATTTTTGTCTTTCTGGGCTTGGTGATTACTGGGTCAATGTGAGGGTTCACTGGTAGCAACACCATCAGGCAACTGATAGCAAAACATAGACCACAGCTCCCAGAAAGGCACTGAACAAATTCGTGCTTACAGTCCAATTCCCACATCTCAACAAGTATTTTTAAATAATGCATTTGTTTTAAGAACCGTGGTAAAAGCATACATTAAAATCATACAATATGGGAGGACCGGGCATCAAAATTGGAAAAGGCATCCCAACAATATGACATGATTCAGTTTCTAAAGAAACTCCATCTCATATATAAGTTCTCTCCAAAGGCTTTGCTTTGACATTTGCTAACTGCCTAAAGATAAAAACTGAACAGGCTGTTTATTTAAAAAGGAACCATGAAATATCTTATCCTGTTACTTGTTTAATTCTTCTAAACAAAGGCACTACCTAATTTGAGACAATTACAGATGTGCCTCATACAGACAGAAAGAAACACACCGCACAATGGAATTTTAAATTGTTCTCAATCGCCTCGAAGAGTTAATCTTTCCTGATTCACTAATTCACATTCACTCCAGCACTTCACAAAAGCTACTTTTTGTTAAATGAAGAGCTTCAATTCACAGATAAACAAATGCGATAATGTAATCTACACTTAAAATAATAGCTTGGCTTCAAAGTTTTGGAAGAATTAGGAGTTCTCCGTTTTTACGGCTGTTCTTAGCCTATTATTTCTTGTCACAGCTTCAGAGCTCAAGTCCTCTAATCAAGGTCCACTGAACTCGTGTTTCCACACAAGCCAGAATCTGCGTGGAGATTGAATCCCATCCCACAGAGAGCACTGACTTCACTGGGAAATCTGCCAACAGGAGGATGTTAAAGAGCATTTAGGAGACGCATCCCATGGCCGTTTTCCCTGCTCTGCAATTTCTCTACCATTTCATCACATGTTTTTCTCTTTCCATTACAACCACCCAACTAATCGTAAATTGCTGCCTAATGAAGAGTACTGGCATTACAATACTTAATTAGAATTAATAGGAAGATTTACTTTAAAAATCTGACAGACCAATATGCTCCAGAGCCAATCTCTGTAGTGCAGAACTAGCCCAAAGTTCCCATGTCCCGAATTCTTAATTAAAAGTTTGTCAAAACTTCTTATTTTAAGGGGGGAGCCTTCTCCTCCAGCATCCATTAACCTCAAAACAGGTGACTAAATTTGTTTTTAATCAGCTCTACTTCATAAACAGCTTGATAAAAAGAAACTCAAAGAAAGTGCAACAGTTATCTTTAATTTCCACTCAATGGCATTAAGAACTACCATATAAAGGGGGCTCTCACAATCGTTCCTGTCCAGCATGCAACGTGCCTCACGGAAGGAATTTCAGCTTCTGTAGGGCCACCCAGCAGGAAAGGATTGTATTACAGAAAAAAAGTCTTTTTTTTTTCTCCAGTAAAAGAGCTGTGGTCAGAGATCAATGTGAGAAGATGACTACTGAAGTTATACTTGAATTATTCCCTTATATAAACCTCTGGAGACATTTACTGCTGACCCCCACAGCACAGCACACAACCAGACCCCGAGTGCACCTCCTTCACCTTGTCTGAGGAACAGTGAGCACAGAAGACCTCATGGCTGCAGGCTGCTCTCAGCCTTTTCTTCTACTCAGACCTCTGCACCTCTCCTCTCCCCACACCGCAAACCCTTCTGCAGACTGAGGTGGAGGGAAGCCCCCAGCCCCACGCACTACTGGTTGTTACAGATATTCACTACCAAGTCTCCATGTCCTGTCTGCGGAATCAGGTTTTGTTTCCTTCTTTTAATATTATCTGATGACAACAAAGTCCTAGAATTTAAATGATACTACCTCATGCAGAACTTAATTGGCTTATTTTGAAACATTTTTTTGCTTCATGGGTTATATTGTTTGAGTTGGATTCCAGCCCACTAAACCTCACATACAAAATACAATAAAATACAGCCAGTCATTTCTTTACCCTAACAATCTTCTGTTTAATTTAAAGCCTTTATGCTGTTTTGAGTATTTCTCTTGGGAAAAGAAGCATTGGCTAAAATAATTTTGAACTGAGAATTGGGCAATTTTAGGTCTATTAAGTATTTGAAAAATATCAAATGCATTAAAACCTGTTTTCTGGCTTGTTTTAGCCTGGTGTCCTAAGGAAATCGGGATACACCATCATGCTGTTTATCCATCTGCTGAACAACAGAAAATTTTGAAATCTTTTTTTAATGTAAGTGAAATTTGACAGTGGGATTGGTCCCTTAAAGATTCAAATGCCTACTTGAAGTAGCAGCTGAATAGCAGAGAAAGCCCCAAAACATTGCTACCACTATGGGACAGTTACCCCTCTGCTGTGTTTGCTGACTGGACATGGGCTGCTCAAACACCAGTGCCCAGGAGGGGACAAATGCTACGTATAGAACATGAAACTTTCCACATTCCCTCTTTTTTTTTTTTTTTTTTTTTTTTAAAAGTATTTTGTGAACATTTCTGCAGACTGTCACCTCTCTCTTTGATATGAAGAGTTCAGATGGGCTGCTTAAATGAAAGGCTCATGCCTGCACAACCCATGCTGGTCTTTCTTGCAATTTAGCTACAGGATCCTTCAGAAAAGTTGCATGAATGGTGTCACATACATATGCTGTAATATCTGGTTAAAGAGAAATGGCTTAAGGACAGTATTAATGCAAAAAGCTTTGAATTCTTCTATCTCAAGGGGATATTATGGGTAGGAAACTAATGCCCGAGGAAGTTTTGAGGTCACAACTGTGTGAAGAGACTCTAAAAGCACCATGTCAAAACCAGGTGAAAATACCACTGATGTGAACTCTGTGAATTGCCCCTTCATATGTATCAAAACCAACAAGGGTGGGACTAAAGCATAAAATGCCTTAGTGACTCTCCTTGGGATGAGGAGGATAAAAAGATGTTTTTAAGCATCCCCATTTCTTATATTCTTCAAGGTTGTGTGCCTGGTGCTGTGCATTTGACAGACTTAACACAAACGTTACCAAATCATATACAAGGAGGAAGGAAAATATCTAGATATATTAAACACTTCCTTCACTCGTAGAAAAGCAGTGAAATCCTTAACCACTTTTGGAACCCTTTTAATCCCAAAAACACAAGCCTTATGGATGAGATTCACCTTCACTGTCACATCTTCCATCTGCTCCTCCTGGTAACTTCAGCCACCTTTGGGTCACAGCTCCAGAATCCTATCCTTAATAACATGTTTCAAATCAATCCTTCTAGCCTCCTTCCTCTTCTATCCACATAAGTTAATTTTAGAACTTGACATCTACCTACTGTCTACCTTTCAAATACAGTTCAAGAAGGACCCTATTTTGCTCACGTGCCCTTTGTTGAATCAGTGTTCCCTAAAAAATACAATAACACACTTAGAAGAATATGAAATCAACATGTATGTGAAGTCATGTTTAGTTTAAAAAAAAACAGCCAAACAGGTATTTTAGGCTGCATGCTCCATTTCACTGAGAAAATGGGAATTGCTACAGGCACTTGCAGGTATTTTTTTCATTTCTTACTGAAACAAACTGGGATTTTTGTCCACAATATACTGTGAGGAGCAAAACCAAATAAATCTGTTTTAAGATTTCTTTTCCAGACTTCAAAAATTAACTATAAATACTTCTGCAGCTATAAATTACATACAGAAATCTTATTTCAGTCTCATAATTGGAAGATAAGAAAGCATCAAACTCAGTAGAGATTCCCTAGACATTAAAAAATGGTCTATAAATAGATACTTTAAAAGTATACATTTGCACTAGCCTAGAATACAAATATTAATCCTTCTACAGTTTCTTCAAACCTCTTGCACCAACATAACAGACCTACAGGTCACACACATGCCATGCTCTTTAGGTAACCTTTATCACAAACTCAGATCAACTTATGTCAGACTTATTCTGTAACATTTAAAACATAAAGGGCAATATAGATCTTGCCCTAATAAGTGATGTTTATATTTTTCTTAACGTTATAATTCACATTTCTGAAAGTGCTACCTTGAACCTTTGTTCCAAATCTACAGGTGTTAGAAGCTCAGGTTCATTAAAAAAAAAAAGAAAGAAATCAGCACCTGCTGCTCCCTCTCAATAATACAAGTGGGAGCTGGATCTTTGAATGTCCATCTCCTCTCTGCTCAAACAGCCATAGGGAAGAAATGGCCTTTGCCCTCACCATTTTAACACTGCTCTGAAGTCTTGAAAAACACCTTTTGGAAACATTAAGTACCAAAAAGGAGCACTAGATACTGAAAAGAATCGTGGGTTTGCACAGAAGCTTATTTGAGGGCATTCTTCACTGACCACAAGCTCACATTTAGCTCAGATGGCACGGAAAAAAAATTTTCACAGGTAGCTGTAATACCTTATATTGACAAGCACAGAGAGGATAAAAGCTGGCTATATCCCTAATCAACTCCACTGGTATCTCTGTCTGCCAACTACACAGAGCTAACATCACCACTGGATACCGATTATAGCTGCCTTCTGGATGACTGACACAAATCACATCACCAGCATTTGAAAAAGCACAGCCATAGTTCAGCTGGAAATCATGCAACATAGCTGCATTCAAAAACAAAGAAAATTAATCAAAGTTCATTTAAGTTTATCCCACAACCTTCCGGCTTTCCAGCGTTAGATACTTCACCTTGTACTGTAGCACCATATGCCTGACTCTTAAGACACAAGATCTGCTTGCAGTCTTCTGAGTTTCTATCTTCCTTGGCTGTGGGACATATGTTTTCTATGACCTTGAACAAATTAAAACTGTTAAAGTGAGACTAAGAAAAGAAAGCTCTTACTTTTCAGCAACTTACCCTAAAATTAACCTAAAGCTGACCTTCTGTTTCTTTTGTAGACATCAATTTCAGTAAAGGATGCAAAGACAGTAAATTCACTTGAACTCATGATGGTGTCTGTCCTCAGATTGTCAGTGCATCAGTCCTAGAGCAGGTCACAATCTGCATTTTTACTTTTTAAATGTTTCCAGTAGGAGACATCAAATATTTGGCCTGGGACCAGCTGCTGCAAGGTAAGGCTTGATGGAGGTAACTACATCCACTCCACCTGGCTCATAAACAGCCAGCCCACTCAAAGAGGAGGCATCAATCTTCATGACTACCAAAAAAAAAAAAGGGTCTGAAATCTATTGAACAAACCACACACCATTCTTCAAGGTTCCTGAAACATTCATAATACTCATCAAGCCTTGCTACTATACTGCAATATGCTCCTTCCATCACAGCTGCAAAATGAGAAGTACGGATCCTATCTGACTGCTAGAAGGCTCTGCACATTGCCTCTAAGGAGTTGTGTTTCTAACAGTCAGGAAAACATGCCAGTTTGGGATCAGCAGCTCCAATGACAGGGTATGGTGCACTACACTGATGAACTAAGAGGAGGAATGAGCACTGTGCTGTAGAAGGCTGAGCCCCTTGACAGTAATTGAACCTGCAGGCTTAGAAGAGCTGGTACCTGTTTAATTGTATTGATTGTACGTGCAAGTGTGCCGAGCAACTGGCTAACTTTACCGTTCCCTACAAACTCATTCCACATCTTACAGCTGTAAAGTTGTCTCACCTCCAGTTTGCATGAATAGTCCACAATGTACACGAATTAATCACACATTTTTCAGGCAAAACTCACAATGTAAGTTCTGTACTGTTAATGCTGACAGCACACAAATTTGACCAAAGCAGTATATAAGTCTGTCTTTTTGAACCTCAGTGATGTAAAGAAGCAGAGACAAAACAGTTCCTAATCCATCAACCGAGCTATTTAACTTTTAGCTATACATCGTTCTCTCATTCTCCGTGTATCACTAGAAGCGCACTCTCTAGTGCCCCTCCCAGTAAGTCAAAGCCCTCACGGGTATGCTCCACTCTGTGTACAGGCAGATTTGGGAAAAAGCATCACTGAATAAAAACTGGTTTTCATTACTCCACGTGTTAGGGTCAGATTAGAGACAGGCACATTTCCATGTCAACTGAAAACAAGTATTTTAATTTTACAAGTTTCAATTTCTAAAATAAAGAATTATCACAATCATAGAATCATAGAATCACAGAATCACAGAATAGTTTGCGTTAAAAGGGACCTTTTAACATCATCTAGTCCAACCCCCCTGCATTAAGCAGGGACATCTTCAACTAGATCAGGTTACTGAGAGCCCCATCCAACCTGACCTGGAATGTCTCCAGGGATGGGGCATCTACCACCTCTCTGGGCTACCTGTGCCAGGGTTTCACCACCCTCACTGTGAAAAATTTCTTTCTTATCTCTAGTCTAAATCTACCCTCATTCAGTTTAAAACCATTACCCCTTGTGATATAGTAAACAGGCCCTGATAAAACGTCTGTCCCCATCTTTCTTATAGGCCCCCTTTAAGCACTGGAAGGCTGCAATAAGGTCTCCCTGGAGCCTTCTCTTCTCCAGGCTGAACACCCCCAACTCTCCCAGTCTGTCCTCACAGCAGAGCTGTTCCAGCCCTCTGATCATTTCTGTGGCCTCCTCTGGACCCTCTCCAACAGGTCCATGTCTTTCCTGTGCTGAGGGCTCCAGAGTTGGACGCAGCACTGCGGGGGGGTCTCACCAGTGTGGACTAGGGGGGCAGAATCCCCTCCCTCAATCTCTAAGCTTATTCTACTCTTACAGGAGAAACAAAATCTAGATATACCATTAGACCTGGTGTCGTGTTGTGTCACTGGACACAATGCATCAATGGAGATTTAAGATCTTATTCTGGTATGTCAGAAAGAACTTATTTAGAACTTACTCGCAATAAATTAAACACAGTAAGTAATTTCTCTGAGAAATTAAAAAGCCTCTGCAAATTCATTTATATCATTAATCCATTACAAGATGAAAAAATTAAGAATTCTTCCCAGATAAGGACTTGGCTTTACTGAGATTTATGTTAAAACAGAACTTCCCAGAAAGCCTCTAGCTTCATGCCCTCAACTAGAAATAAAACCAGACATTATCTCTCCTTGCAGCCCCTTTCTTCCAGAGGATGCAAGCACAGCTGTTGGGGATGCTCCTGCCTCTCATGGTGCTGTGCACCAAGCGGAGCACACATCGCAAGCTGCCTCTGCGGACAACCATTCTTAGGGGCCACAGGACACACTGTGATTGAACTGGAAGTACAGACAGGTAACTGAGCACACCATTATTAATATTCTAGCTCCAAAGAGTCTTAGGTTCCGTAAGCACAGAGCTTCACTGTCAAGCTCTGGCAGAACATACTATTGGATTTTAAAATAACACTGCTTTGATTACCTTACTTCCCTTTACTCTTCGCTTGAATTCCAACAGGATTTCAGTGTCTGCTCTGTCAATAGAGCTGTGTGAATAATGGATTTCTGTTTGGGCACTGAATCACAAAAAAAAAGCAGGGGGGGAAGGAAGAAAAAGCTCTGTAACTGTTTTAAGTAGACTGAAGAGTGACTGGGGAGGATTTAGGAAAAAAGTAATTTCAAGATAAGGCAAAATGTTTGTTTAATCTAAAAGGAATATTTTGCTTTTATATTAACAACCTCTTTTCAAAATATTTTTTTTTTAAGACTTGGCCTAGCTCATTTACTAAAAAAAAGAAACATCAATTATTTAATCTAAAAAATGCTGAAAGAAAACATTTTGACTCTGAAATATCGTTCTCCAGTTTTACAAATCATACTGTCAGATGGAATAGAAATTTGGGAATAGATGTATTTCAACCCAAACATGTACTTTTTCAATGAACTTATTAACACTTAAAAGCAAAAACCCTCTTGTCTTCTTGGCAAGTGCCGCATTCTAGACACTGACTACCTAGAACCAAAAGATACCGCACGGCGGGAGGGGAGGCATTTAATGTTAGTACCAGGAAAAAAAAAGGAAAAAGAAAAACATATGTTTAATCACCTGGCATAACTGCTGAAATAAGGACGATTGATTTTTTACTCCACAACGATTTATATTCCTGACTGCTCTTTGCTCACGCTTGTGCAGCCCCATGTCCAGCAGCACTGAGGCCCAATGAGCCTGGGCTCAGGCAATGGGTGCTGCCCTTCTGCCTCAGATAACTCCTGCAGTTTGAAGCCAGCAGCTTATTGCACTGAGAACAGTTAAAGAAAACATCTTGCCACCATAACAGCTATGACAGTAGGCTTGCAGCATGTTTTATTTCTAAGCTACCACCCTGGCAGACTGTCTGTAGCAGGGTGGTTTGCCCCTCACAGCCAGGAGTCCTGGGATCTGCCAGATATTATTCATTTATCAGATATGGCTAGGAAGGGTGCACAGAAACCTCCAAAGTGCCTGGGAGCACTTAGCTGAGGCAGAAGCTGCTGAAGAAAGTGGCTTTGTGACAGGTCCCAGGAACAGTCATTTGGGTGCTTACAGCAGAAGAGAGACAGCAGTGTTCTGGGCACCTCTGGACTCCACTCCTCTGGGTTCGGCACCTGCATCTCCCTATCACTGCATGAACTGTGCATGAATAAGGAACCGACAGATTATTCAGCACTATTAAAAATACCGACCTCAGAAAGGAAGACAACCTCACAATTTTAACTCCTACAAAACAAAGAAACCCTAGTACCAAGCTGACAGTATAGAAAGGCAAATACTCAGCGGCTTTTGAGCTGTGATTGGATTTGTTGACTAGGAATAGACTAAAACAGTCTGAATCCAGCAAAATTACAGGACCTTTGCATTAAACCTTGTTGCCAATCGGACAATTTCTGATTAAAACAATTAAACCTTTGGGTATAAATTATTTCATATTTTTTTACTATTTAGACACTATGCTGTTCACTATCACAGAGAAACCGTCTTTGTTACTAATACTTCTTCTGGTAGGAATCCAAACAAGCAGAAGCAAATTAATAAATGATGACATGGGAATTACAACAAAATGGATTGACGACTTGCGGGTATGATTCTGAATAATAACGTTTTACAATCTATTCAAGAGCATTGCTAACAGGTGAGACTTAGTTTACAGTATTGTCAGAAACATTTATAAAATGCTTGTTACTTTTATGAGTTGTACTTGTTATTTCATGAATTTATTGTTGCAGTTCCTTTTACATATGTTCTCAGTGCAACCAGGCTGTACTCCTCATCATAATCACTGCTCTGTTCACAAGCTACAGGAGTATAACATGCATTTCTAAAATCACAGCTTGCGTCAACATATGTCCTGTTTCAATCTATTTTCTTATTACTAATACAATCTAAAATAGATATGGAAAATAACAATAAAAAAGGATTCCCAAATTCCTCCATCAGACTGAACCCAACAACATTTCTATGTTAATTCCAGTTGTCTTAGCATCTAAATCAAAAGGCTGGGAAACTACCTGTGAAAGCACACCAACTCCTATTTGAACTGAACTTTTATGTGCTGACCCTGAGCCAAGTCCTGCTGTCTAACGGTATCTGCAGTTTTCTGCACACTACTACAACACTGAGTTCCCTTTGTCTCACCATACTCAAACTGCCTGCACAAAGGCGTAAGAAGCAGAGCTCACAAAAGATGATTTGAGTTGTTTTCAAAAAATGAAACACAATACATTTTGGCTATTGTTCAATTGCATTTTAAAATGAGAAAGTTCTGACCATGTTCATAGTTTTAGATCTACTGAGCAGCAACATTTAAGGAGAGCAAGTGAACTCAAAAGTTTTCAGAGAGGTATTTTCATCTAGTCAGTGCACAGTAATGTTTGTTTGTTCCAAACAAGACTGCCCAAATTCAAGTGTCAAATACTTGCAACTATCTCTCATCAAGAACAGATTATTCAGGAGACAGGAGATTATTCAATTCCTTGTTGAACAACCTAGAACAAGAACTCTGAGAAAAATCACAAATAATTCTTGGGTTGTCTGTGAACATAAAAATAGAGTTTTCAAATAAATCCTTTGATCTGAATTACAGATTCATGTACCCAATGATACAGTTACATAATTTTGAGTACCATCATTCGTTTTCCTGTACTATTTTTTTGGCTTCTCAGACTTCCCCAAAAGCATCCGTTGTCCTTTACTAGCTAAATGAAAAATACTTTGCTGAAAAATTTTGTTTGGAAGAAGCATGCCATATAGGTCTTTTCCCATTCTATGCATTACTTCATTGCATTTCTACACCTTATTTAATTTCATTTGATTTATTGCATGACTGTCTTCTGATGCTACAGAGGAGGCGCACTCGAGGGACATGGACCAGACATTAAGAGTTTCTCTCAAGCATCATATGCATGTACAATAACTTATTAACAGAGATTAGAGACACTGCTAGGTGGGAGCAGACAGACACCTAACAATGACAGAGTAATGAGGTGATTACGGTCTTCTCATTCCTCCTCATCTATGCTAATGCTGCAAATCACAGATTACAGACTCCAGCTACTCCATGAAGAAAAGCTGTACACCGTATGTGCCCTATGGAGGCCCTTCATTATGGACTCCCTATATTAACCTATTTAAGAAACAAAAAGTCATTTCTATCCCTCTAGACTAAGTGGAATTAAGAGTGCTATGTCCCTGAAATTCATACAAGCCCTTACAAAGAGAGATCAGTTTGACAGGGAAGTCGTCTTTGACAGAGAAACCCTGCTAACTGGAGTCGGACCCATGTCTGATTCAGGACTGAGTTGTTCAAGCTTCAGCTCAGGCCAGCAGCAGCTTGTTACCTGGGTCAATACCTCAAAATTCTTCTCACCAGAAGGAATAGCTTTTTAAAATGGAAAGAAAGGACTCCAAAAGTGAGATTTCAGTTGGAGAAAGAGGTTAGTTAGCCGCTGCTCCCCGCTCAACTCCAAACAGGTTCCTCCCAACCCGCTCTCACAGCATGGGCTGGCACCATGAGCATGCAAGAGACGAGACATTGGGAGAAAGACACTGGGGAGACCAGAAGTGGGACAGAGAACAGCTGATGCTTTGTTAACTTCACTCCCTGTCTATCAACATAAATCAGACAAAGATGCACCTCCAAGCTCCACATTGCTGGAGTGAAGTTTAGGCCAGCAGGATCCCCACAGGCTCTGCCGGCACCAGGAAAGTCCTCTATCATGGGAGACAAGACTGAAAAATACGGCCAGATCCCTCCCGCTGCAGCCAATGTAAGTCAAGCTCATTTTTAGCAAGGTCAAAAACAGTCCCCTCATGAAAAATGCCTCAGGTCTCTGAGCCGTGGAGTGCAGTATGCAACAGCCCAGTATTGCACAGCAGATCATGGGCTGGCGAAGGACACAGGTTCAGCCACGCTGTGGATGGAGGGAGAGGAGATGGGCAAGCGCAAGAAGCCATGATGCCAAGCTCTTCTGCAGTATGGCTGACCCCAACAGGACTGACAGATTAGCTACTTCTAATTTCTAAAGAGAAGTGAACTAACACACTGCAGCAAGAGGAGGAGAGCATCATGCCAAAACGTCTGGCATATATATATGAAAATGAAGACATCTTGCAGTCAGGGATACACGGAAGACCCAAAGTACACTAATCAACATACTCCAGGCACAAATGAACTGTTGTTAAGATGATGATACATTGGATTTTGTCATTTAATGGGGTCCAAAAAGATGTATTTTTTTTAACCCCTTTTGGCATTCAGTGGGAATACTGAGCAACAATGCCAGGCACGGATCACAAAATGACTGGATAAAAGACTGGATTTTAGGATACAGAGCTGAATTCTACAAAAGATGCTTAAGTAAATGAAAATACCAGCACATAATGCAGCTACCCTAAATGCTTTCAGCAGGGAAGTTACTTGCACAGAATTTTGAACTGTATAATGCTATGCATTAGTATACGCCTTATGCTATTTTACCTATAATCGATACATCTCACAGTTTCACACGACTCCCTGCTGGCTTCCCACTACCAACTAACCAACTATTCCAGGCAAAACATTTTATGCAACTCTGCTGCTTACTCCTGCTTTTATCCAAGAAAATAGACCACTTATTGCAATGAGAATCTAGTTAAAAGAACATGACAGAAGGAAAAAAAGACTATAAACAAAGCAACTAGTATTACTGGATTGACAGAAGAAGAAACAAATTGACTTTTTTTTTTTCCAACTTTGACTTTAAAGACTCTGCCAGTCCTATCCTACTGGATCAAAAATTCAGAAAAGTTTAAAAGTAGTATTAACCAGTGCTTTTAATCCACTTAGTGATCTGGATATTTCCTTGTGAAACCTTCTCAATTAGAATCAGACAACGATCATGTCTAGTGACGTTTGCCTCGGTTTGGTGGGGCAGGAAGAATGTCGCAACGTGGGGGTTTTTTTTTGTAACCAGAACATGCACAGAGTAATTGGAGTGAAAAAGGGTACTGTGAAACTTCCAATATCTTCTTGAACAATTAAGTGAAGAAGAGACACTTCAAAGGCATGGCTTCTTAAGGATCATAGCCACACAGTACAGTTTGATCAGAGATCAATGAGCATCTGCCATGTTATATGCTTTCTTTCTGAGTTGCAATTTGGAGCATAAAAATGGATGTTGGCACAGTTTTGACAGTCTGAAGTACATGGTGCTCCTTAGCAATACAAGGCTCCATCTGCACACATCACTGCAGGACCGTACCTACTGTTATGATCACACATCAGAAGAGAGCACTCAGACAAAATTCAGAGATGGCTCTTTGCGCTCCACTATATTCTGGCTATGTCATTTTATAACAGTTGAAGATTTTTTTTGCCCCATTTTCACAAACTTACAAGAAAACCACATATATTTTCAGTGTATTTCAGGAGGATCTGTGTTCTTCAGACAAAGCAGCCATCACTTCATTCTGTCAGATTCTAATGCCTTGTAGATGAGACACTACTTTTAACCACTTGCCAATTAACTCCTTTTATTATCGACTTGAAATTGTTCCCTGTGATTGGTCTGAGCACCATGTAAAAGAAGACTTATCCATTTCAGATATAATATCAGGCTCTAAAGTTCCACAATTTTGCCACTTTTGAAATGATAGCACAGTCTCACTGTGACTAAGGACTGCAAAATCATGCTCCATGTAATCGAATCTAAAGATCTGACAACACTGACCTTATCAAGAAATGAAACTTTTGGCTGAGGTTCAAACCATGCACGAGAAATAAGCTCTTGTTAGTTGTTTGTAAACGTCATATAAAAATGTACTTATTCATTATTAACAACTTGCAAACTGAATACACTGCAGGTCTCAAACTGCTGCCAAGTCAAGTCTTACTCACTATGAACATTTCATTTACATCTAATTCTTGTATTAATTTTGGTAGCACAACTGAGCATCCCTTCTCATGACTGTAAGAAGATCGTAATGAGATAAACATTCAGACCACACACTAAAAACTGACTACAGAAAAAATTCTAGGGACCAGATTAATTTTGCGAATGCCTATAGTGCTGCTGGCCTCAGTGACAGCCCTACTTCAGTACAAGATGTGTGAAAAAAAGGATTCTAGGGAGAACCAGGCCATTGGTATCCCACTGTTGTTGTGATAAGGCCAGCAGTGACAACACATGACCTGTACGAGTGAGCCACCTCCTTTAGAATTAGAAGGCTCCAAGCAAAATCCCCAGTAATATCAGCACCAGGCTTTTGTGAGCATCGCAGTCAATGCAAAAAACTGAAAGTTTCATAAAAATTCAATGAGGAGCTATTGTAAATAATTGCAATTGGTCTGCAGTAGAGTGCCATTTTTTTAAGTAGGCACAAAAAAACATGGGGCTTTTACGCCGATATCATTACATACCTTTCCTGTTCTTGCATACAGCTTTCAGGACGCGGTTTCCAGGTCCACATTTTCCATGGTAAGTCACACATGTTCCTTCTGAAACGATCCACTCATGACACATCGGGTCTTCACAAGGAATAGATTCAATTAAATGTGGACAACCTGCCACGGTGCCTACAGGATCTACGATCACTTGCCTTTGTCTCATTCTAAAGCCTGGAAAAAAGAGAAACTGAATTAACAAGACAACTGTAAAAAATATTTACACCAATAATCTAGTAGCAAGAGGACTACATAGGGCATCTGGAATTGGGGGATATAAAGACAAACAAGAGCACAACACTTACAAATTGAATTGATTGGGACAGTACTTGTCTGTATGTGCCCACAGCCTGGGCATGCAAAATCTAATAGTGTGTAAAGAATTCCAACAACCCACATTTTTCACATTTCTTTTTCCTTTTCATTAACATTAGATAGAAAAACACATGTTCAAATATAGGAAATTGCCACTGATGTGTATATTAATGTAATAACAACATTAAGATAAAAAGAAAGAAACAGTTAAGGAATTGAAGATATAAAGGACATCTATATTCTGTCTGGGAATCCACTAATGAAAAGACTTGTTTTGAGATACAGCAGAGCAGTTTACTAGGAAATTAGTATTCTGCCTTACGAAGGTGTAAGGATTTCTGATACATAATGCATATCAGACCTCTTTGAAATGATATCCTATTAAATTGGAAGATTCAAATGTAAAGTGGAAGAGAAAGGTTACAGAAATAATGAAAAAATTTATTACATAATCCACCTCCTTCTGAATAAAACCAAAAGTCATGTTGCTGTATAAAATGCAGAACTAATATGCAAGTATCTTTCAGCATGTTTTGTTATGTAAATGACGAAGAATTCTAAGAAAGGCAGGAAAAAATACATGGTGGTCTTTCCCAGAACAGTCTCACACGAGGGACAAATATACAATATTAGTGGAGGCCACATGGAAATGCCTTGGCCATAAAACAGAAAAGAAAATTAAAAATAAAACATTCCAGAGAACACAACAGACTGAACTTCCACTATTCTGAAACCAACAAAAAGAAATCATTCAAAACAATTTAAAAATTAAATGGTTTTGCAAATGTTTATATTTAACCATATGAGCAACCTGATCTAGTTGGAAAGTTTCCCTGCTCATTGCAGGGGGGTTGGACAAGATGACCTTTAAAGGTTCCTTCCAACCCAAACTATTCCATGATTCTGTTTTTTTTTTTAATTATTACTTTTATTTGAAAAATTCTGACCATCCCAAATCACTTCAGAAACTTACATTGTTTTCAGAAAAGTGTAATTTCCAAACAATAATATTCCTTCCCTGATATGAACGCCAACAACCATCATTTCATATTATTTTGTAAGTGAAGGAAAGGCTCTGCAAGGAATCTCAGTGCTGCAGCAACAAACATGTAAGCTGGGCAATTAAGATCCAAGGAGGGGTAAATTATATTTTCACATGCTTCTTCCAGGCATTTAAACGAAACCCAGAACAATGAGAACAATCTCTCAGGTGAGCCTAAGCTCCAAAATGGCAGGGCTGTAGGATACACCTCAGCCCTGACGCACTCCAACCTCACCCAAGCACTGCCCTCAAATCCAGGCATGCAGCCGGACTTCCGAGAGGGATCAGAGGGACAGCATGGTACTGCGGAAGTTTGCAGTTGCTATCCCAAGAAATCCTCCTTTCCCCCAAGTTCAGTGCAGGATAAAAGGATCTGAATCGGCTTGAAAATCTTATCTCTCTTTTTTTTTTTTCCTCCCACGCGTAAGTGCAAAAAGCTTTTAAAGGTCATATTCCACTCCTGCACGCATATCTAAGAGCTTCATCCTATGTCAGGTTAATTTTAAAAAAATACATTAAGCTCCCAATGTAGAATTTGACACCACTGCTTTTGCAATCTTATCATAATATTCCATTACCCGCTTTAGATCCCCCAATGCTGCAAAAGCATTATCTAAGAGCAGCCATTACCTCTTCGACCGTGGTGGTCCTGGCAGTTCTCTTGAAGGCAGGAGCCCCACACCGACCAGGCAGACACCACGCACTCGGACGGACATGGCAGGTTACACAGCTGGGAGGTGGAGGGAGCAGGACCCAGGCACAGCTTCCCATCAACTGGTCTAGTAACTAAGAGAGAAAAAAGAAAGGGAAAAAAAGAAAAGCAGGGCTGTAACTTTGCCCTGACCAATGCACGGAGCTCGGGAGTTTACTTCTGGCCTTAGCGTTACAGAATGCACCAAAATCCAGTGCTTTTTTAGGGTCTTACCTCCCAGAGCAAAAGGTTAATCCTCTGTTCAGCAAAGCATGTAAAAAATTTTAGATAAATCATCCATATTCAGCAGGCCAATTAAGACTATGCTTAATGGTAAATGGATGCTTTAATAATAAATTCAATGCTGATTTTCTACAATGCTGGAGCAACAAACTGGAATTTAATCCCCTGCATTTACGGCCAAGGAGACCTCTTTACACTACACCAAAGAGAAAGATGTGTAAGAAAGAAACACAAAAAGCTCACGCTGCAATTGGGAGCCAGGCAGAGGCAGGTGACAGCAAGCCTGAGCATGGGGGAATCGTCCCATACCCATCCCCTTCATGAGTGCTGTCACCTCTAGATTACAGATTCTTTATCTATTTTCAGTAAAACTGAGCAGAGCTCTCAGTTTCTTCTACACAGACATCTGCAGAAAGCACCTCTCCTGCCTGGCAGGCAAGACATTTACTTGAATTGCCTGCACCCAAGGCAAGCATGGATCTCCAAACCTCTTCATCCAAGAGATGAGCCAACCCCAAACTCTGCCAAGTACCAGTTTAGTTGATACTGACATTAAATTTGGAAAGCTGATTCCCTTTGTATTTTCATTTATCATAAGAGATTTCTAGTTTCAATTAACTTCTCTCGCCTTTTTATTTGGGGCAGAGGGAGGAAGAAAAAGAAGGGGAAAGACTCTTAAATCTATCTTCTGAGTCATTATATGATATTGCATTTTAATTACATTATGGGATGAATTTGGCTGTCTCTTCAGATAAATCAGTATCAAAGCAGTCTTTCAAAAGGCAAAGGCTTGTTTGAGTTTACTCTGCCATGGTATTGCCAAGACTTCATTAATTTTTATAGCTACTGAGTCTGCTTTATCCTCATTTTTATTTTTAATGTCTATTTTTCTTTGCTTCCATGCATGGAATTGACTTGAAAAGAATTCATAAAAATATGCCCAGTATATAAGTAATCTTTTTCTTTTTCTAATATTTTACCGTTTTCTTTAAAATGAATCATTTGAAGAAAAATACAACTTTTTTTCTTTTTAAACACAAGACTTCAGTGCTCAAAATCCCAATAAATTTTGATTTGCACATCCTGAAGCTGGGACTTCAGACCAGTATCAGCGCTTATGATTCCAGCTCATCAGAAAAACAGGATTAAACAACATGTGTGATTTAATTCTAAGCTGAAAGACAATATGTTAGTAAAAAAGGACTATTTTCTGAATGATTGCTGAGACACTGTAAGGCCTTTGACATGTTCATTTAGAGATTACAACAAAGGGGCATAAATCCAATTCACCTGAATGCTAACATAAACAGACCTTTTCTAGAGACCTTGCAAGTGAAGTGACAGACGGAATGAGGTAAGTATTAGTTTTAAAGATAAGAGTATTTCTTTTACCAAGAAGTCTCATGGATGGCTTAACCTGCCTTTCAGCATCAAACTTTGCAAAACTGTATCATTTTTTGAGAATTCACTTGAAGAAATTAAAGGAAATAAAGTTGAGTGCAGATGGTCAACCCAAGGAATAAAGTCCAGTCCTACTCTGCTCTAAGTCAAGGCGTCGTTGTTAGCAATGACTCTTTCCACCTCACTGATTTTTAGATTGTTTTCATATTGCAATTTAACTATTTAAATGTGGAAGACACTAGATAAAGCAGGTTGGTTATCCTGCCTTGAAAACTAACCAGCTACAACCAGTGGTGTCGAGGATATTTAAATTGATTTTGCATAAAAAAAAACACAAGCAAAATTGATTACAAAAAGTTAAAGGGGCCGGTTTTTGATAGTAGGCTGAGCCTACCAGCTGTCCCAGACTCCTTCCAATTCTGGAGGAAATCCCTGCGTTCGTCTCCCTGCCAACCACCTTCCTGCTCCTCTTCCTCCCTTAGGCTGATGCCGTATTTAATTCTAGCACTGGGAGCTCTTTTCCCAGGACTAACATCCTACTTGTCACTGGAATAAGACTGCTTGTTTACTCACGTCTTAAGTAATTCTATATATTCTGTAAAATGTAAATCAGAAAATACACAGACTATTCTAATCAAATGCCCAAATACATATTCTAGGTCTGTGCCAGCTCATACTCACTCTAAACTGACTACAATCCTCCAGTGAAAGTCTTCAGGAATAAAACAAGAACAAAAAGAAACCAGCTGCATTAATAAATGCATATACAATACCATCCTTTTCCAAAACCAGGCAGGTACAGAGAGACACAATTTCCAGCACGACAGTCCAAGCGACTGGATGGATCAGGAGGATCCTCTATAAAAGAGTTTCATCCCTTCTTCACCTACTTGATTGACAACTCTGATTTCCATGAGTTTTATCTAAAAGTTTGATGTGATTTTCTATTGCTATTCTTTCATATTCTAATAAATATCTTTTTTTTTAACGAACTATAAGGTGGGGTTTTTTCTATAAACCTTTTAAGTGCCAAAATTCTTACACACTGCAGCCTCCAAAAAGGCACAGATAGCCTGGCTAGGAATGCCCTGTTCAGGAAAAAAAATCACATTATGCCTCTGATAAATGAACACAGCTGCTAGGACTGTCTTTAGGTACCAGTCAGCCTTCTGATTTTGCTCAATAATTGAATCTGCAATGGCTTTTTCCCACATTCCTATAGAAAAAGTGCTTTTTGTGTAATTATTTTCCTTGGAAAAATATTAGCCACCTTTTTGGGGGAAGGGGAAAGGCAGAAACCAAGGAAGAGTGGGAAGAGGAGGCAATATCTCTCATTCAAGTAGCAGCTTATTTATTACGCTTGTTCGTACCTTTTAAAATCCTGTGTTCTTCCCAATCTACAGAACAAACTTGAAAAAGCAATCAAGTACTAATCTGGGAGCCTCTGAAACATTGCACATTTCTATAGCTGTTATATTGAATCTATCCTTTATAAATGCGACTACAGCTGTTCCCAGCATCAGTGTCTGCCTCAAGTTTGAATTTTACTATTTGCTCTTATTTCCAGGTTATTGCTACCAGCAGGAGATAATAAATTGGGTTCTAAAGTATCTTTTTTCCCTATATATTTTTACTGAGGTAGTGATTTGGAGGAAGAGCAGTAGAGGAAATCAGCTTTGATATGATTATTTCCATAATGTAATTTTAAGCCAATAAATAAATTATCTGCGAATATAGTCATATGGACACATACTTGCAGGTATACATACCAACACTACGTTAAAAAGCAATGATGACCAGACAGAGGGAGAAATGTATAGGATGGCATTTTGGTTCAAGTGATTCCTTTCAAAATTAGTTTTTCAACTCCTCATGAGGTAAATAACAGGTTTTTTCCCTGGATCTTAACTTTTACAATAAAACCCCAAATATTTCTGATATTAACACCTCAGTGAGACACTTCTAAATATCACTAACATATCTGGAATACATGCAAAGAATATTAGGACTGTCTCTTATGTACTGGCACAGCCATATTTTAGCCAATATTCAATTCTCCAGGCAATAAATCCAGATGTTTATTGTATCTTTTGGCAAAACTAAGACAAATTAATGATTGCCAGGGTACAAGAAAGGGACAGCATATCTTTGTGAAACTTCCTACTGCCTTTGCCAGGACTTATAAACCAATGACACTTGGATCAATACAAAGGGAAATTACTTGAGAAAATCACAAAGAAACAAGTTGTGTTACAAAAACAGCTACATGTGTAAAACTTAATACGGATAAGCCCAGCATAACATTTGTAAGTAATTTCTCTAACCTGAAGGACTTGTTTTTATATCAAAAACAAAAGATTAGACAAAGGAGAAGTGGTGAATGTAATTTAACTAGCCTGGAAACAGCACCAACCTCAGTCCGGTTCATCCCTCCATTAAAAAAGCCTAATGCACCCCTGCCTGATGGAACAGGTTCCTTTATGCTTTCAAGAAGAATCAATTAGTTTTGAAGCCACAAGGCACAAAGTTGAAGTCCTATTTTCAATTAAAATCTATTTAATAGACAAGAAACAAAGTACGAATAGAAGGCTAATCACAGCATGAAAGAGGGTTAATAGCAGATTGCCAAGAGCAACAACGGTTTAATGTATTAATGTGTTTCAGAACAATAAAGATCCTGGCAATTTTATTAAACTGACACAGACTATTAGCACTTCATGGAATGGAAAGTTTCCCTGTGTCCGTACCCTCTGCTGTACAATGTGATCCTGATCCCAGCTGGGATACTGTCTTGGTTTGCTACAGCAGAATTTGTAGAGATTAACAACAGAAACAGCAGATCTGGCAAAAATTCAGAGTGAGCATGGGGCTTTCCACCAGCAGTCACAAGACTAAGCAGACCAGAGGTGACAAGTCATTAAGAGTGTCCAGGAAAAACAGTGGAGGCAACAGGGATGCTGGGATGCCTGTGAAGGCAATGAGAGGAAGGAAAAAGAAGGATTTTCCACGATGTGTGAACCTTGCTGGCTGTTGTCTGGAAAAGGCCACCAGACGCTGGAAGTTACTGGGACAGACCACAAGAGAAGGTGAGAGAAGCGACAAAGAAAACAGGGAAGGAAACCCAAAGGGGATATACTTCATTAAATCCTTGTGTGAGTTTGAACTTTGCCCATTGCTAAGTTTAGCATTCATTCAACAGGAAGGAACACCAAGGAGCAGAAGCCTGCCCTGTGAATGCCGTGTCGCTGGATGAGAAAAGCACCACTATGGACACATCTATGATACCGGGACGTGGTACAGGGGGCCCACAGCTAAGCTAGTGACACGCTAAGCTAGTTCACTCATGGCATGGCCATGCCAATTCAGATCTTGCAAGCAGCAGGGCTGCTCCATGGAGAGCTGGCCCAAGTTCACATGCTCAATTTATCTCAAATGCCTCCTCTTCCAGGACCAGATCAGTCACCACTGGCTTCATTATCTCTCCCCAGTGTCCTAGTTTGTGGTATAGCCTCCTACATACAAATCCTTTTGTTTTTTCATCTGACTCAACGTTATTGTTTGAACACAACACAGCTCCCTGTCCTCATAACAGCAACAGGACAAAATTACTCAGAACAAACCATCATCATTTTGAATAAAATTAATCCAGTTCCAGTGGCAGGAAGTAATGACAAAAACACAAATGAAATTAAAATCTTAGCTTTCAAGGATAAAACCCTGAACTAAAACCTAGTATCTCATGCGAACTGACTGGGCAGAATATTATTTGCTGCTTACCAAAGCCAGCTAGATAAATAAAAGTATGTATAAAGAGAGATATTTCACGGTCATATCAAATAGCTTGTTGACAAAAAAAGGCATGTTTTTTATAAGGCATCTTTTAGAAGGCACACTTTCTTTCACTGTCAAAGTCTTTCTATACATTATTCTCTTCATTTCACTTTAATTAGTTTCTAGACATGAAAGAACTGAAAATATTACACCTCTAAAAGACATTAGGGAAAATGTTTTTTTCCCTAATGAATTCAAACTAATATTTTTGAAATACACATTTAAACACTACTGTCAAGCACCGCAACTATCTGAATAAAATCATTTCCTCTCTTGCTTCTAAAGGGTTTCCCCCGAAGAAGCCAGCTGTTACATATTTATTCTTCCATTATGTGAGTCTTATCTCGTAAATTCTGCTCAGCATTTGGTGAGCTTACAGATCAATAACTCGGCATCCCAGCAATATAAATCTGATGCAGGCTTGCCTGAATATATTTTACACTTCAGAGGTGTATTTCTCATCTTTTCAAACCAGTTCAGTCATCCCAACAACAAGTAACTAGTTTGGAATACAAGGGATTATTAGGTGGGGTCTCTTCTACCCGAGAATATGGTTTCTGTGATTCAGGTAAACCAAGCTGCTGGCTGGATGCTCCTGTTGCGGTACCACAAGCCAGTCAAACAAAGCTTTTTCGTACCACTGCTGACCATCAGTTCTCTCCCCACTATGGTTCTAGTCAACTTTTCTCATTACCAATATATTCTAACCTATTTCTTTTCAATTTCATAAACTAGACAAGGACAACGGGATTTAAACATCAAAGACCATAAATTCTAATTTCCATAGAGTAAATCAATGTTCTCATTCCTGCAGTTTCACCAGCATAAATTTGAAAAAAAAAACAAACACACACAAAAAAAACTGTGTGCATTTAATATAGGGCTCGTACTCCATACACAGGGCTGATATTCATCCCAACAGTGCATATCCTGCGCCAACTCCTAAGGGCAGCTTATCTCCATCAACGCAGTCTTTCCCCAATAAATATGCAGGATGGTAAAAGCCATAAATGACAACAACCTGCACAACCAACTTACTGTCTAAAGAATCACACCTGGTGGCAAGACAGATAGCACCCAAGGGATGGTGGCACGTTCAAATAGGTTTCTTCATTGGTATTATTCTCTTCCTGAAACTACTTCCAGAGTTTATTGAACAGATGCCACACATACCAATTTGAAACACTACTCCCCCAGAAGCCACACACTGGAAAATTATGATTCAGAGGAGAACAAAGAACTTGCAGGGGAAAAAATGTGGCACCCTCATTAGGAAACAGAGTGTACAGAGCAAAGAAGGCAAATACGCATATTTTAGACCTAAAAAAGACAAAAGAGCAGGAAAAAAGATATGAGAATAAATATAGAATAATACAAGATGGGAATGAAAGGAGTTCTCAAATTCATCTCTGTGCAACTCCAAAGAGGCACTAATACCCGGAAAATAAAATACAGTGCCAAAACACCTCCCATATGAGACTTAAGAATAGTCTGAAAAGTTTACTCATCAGATAAGAAAGAATTAGACATTTCTGTCTATCAAAAGTAGGGAGAAAGTTGTATATTTTGTGGAAAACCAGAAAGGAAAAAGGCTGTAAGATTATGATTTTGAGACTTGTATAAGTAGGACTTAGATGAAAGCGCAGGGGAACACTTTCACTTTCAGACCATTTGGTGATTCTGTCAGTAAAGTGGCCTTTAAGACAAAAATACATAAGGGAAATGCACACAAGGATGCATTAGAAAGTAACCATTAAAACTGAAAAGGTACTTGAGTATTTACTAAGTCTTGAATTGAAAACAAACTAATGGAGTTTTTGCTGATATATCTGGTGACATACAAGTTTATTAAAAAAACCTGATGTAAGATGAACCAGATGCAATTGCATCCTAAAAATAAAGCAAAAATGGGTATAGGCTGGTGAACTACAGTGGAATAAGTAAGCCAAGAAATTATGTCTGGTAACAGGTGAGGGTTCACAGAATCATCGAATCCTTAAGGTTGGAAAAGACCTTTAAGATCATCAAGTCCAACCGTCAACCCAACAGCACCATGCCCACTAAACCATATACTGAAGTGTCACATCTACACAGTTTTTGAACATTTCCAGTGATGGTGACTCCACCACCGCCCTGGGCAGCCTGTTCCAATGCTTGACCACTCTCTCAGTAAAGAAATTTTTCTTAATATTCAATCTAAACCTCCCCTGGCACAATTTGAGGCCATTTCCTCTCATTCTATCACTAGTTACCTGGGAGAAGAGGCCAACACCCACCTCACCACAACCCCCTTTCAGGTAGTTGTAGAGAGTGATACGGTCTCCTCTCAGCCTCCTCTTCTCCAGACTGAACACCCCCAGTTCCCTCAGCCGCTCCTCATAAGACTTGTGCTCTAGACCCCTCACCAGCTTCGTTGCCCTCCTCTGGACACGCTCCAGCATCTCAGTGTCCTTCTTGTAGTGAGGGGCCCAACACTGAACACAGTATTCAAGCTGCGGCCTCACTAGTGCCGAGTACAGGGGTACGATCACTTCCCTACTCCTGCTGGCCACGCTATTGCTGATACAGGCCAGGATGCTGTTGGCCTTCTTGGCCACCTGGCCACACTGCTGGCTCATGTTCAGCCGGCTGTCAACCAGCACCCCCAGGTCCTTTTCCACCAGGCAGCTCTCCAGCCACTCCTCCCCAAGCCTGTGGTGTTGCATGGGGTTGTGACTGAAGCGCAGGACGAGGCACTTGGCCTTATTAAACGTCATACAGTTGACCTCAGCCCATCAATCCAGCCTGTCCAGATCCCTTTGCAGAGCCCTCCTACCCTCCAGCAGATCAACACACCTGGCCGCCAACTGGATTTAACTCCATCCACCACAACTCTCCGGGCTCAGCTGTCCAGCCAGTTCTTTACCCAGTGAAGAGTAAACCTGCCTAAGCCACAAGCTGCCAGTTTCTCCAGGAGAATGCTGTGGGAGACGCTGTCAAAGGCTTTACTAAAGTCCAGGTAGACAACATCCATAGCCTTTCCCTCATACACTTGGCGAGTCACCTGGTCATAGAAGGAGATCAGGTTGGTCAAGCAGGACCTGCCTTTTGTGAACCCGTGCTGGCTGGGCCTGATCCCTTGGTTGTCCTGCACATGCCCTGTGAGCGCCCTCAAGATGAACCTCTCCATAATGTTCCCCGGTACCGAGTTCAGGTTGACAGGCCTGCTCTCCATCCCTGTCTTCCTGTTCAGGAGGCTGAATACTCTGAGGATACCTGGTCTGTCTATTAAAGACTGAGGCAAAGAAAGCATTAAGTACCTCAGCCTCTTCCTCATCCTTGGTGACAATGTTCCCCCCCATATCCAGTAAGGGATGGAGATTCTCCTTGGCTCTCTTTTTGTTGTTAATGTATTTGTAAGAACATTTTTTGTTGTCCCTTACGACCGTGGCCAGATTGAGTTCTAGCTGGGCTTTTGCCTTTCTAATTTTGTCTCTGCATGACCTAACGAGATCCTTGTACTCTTCTTGAATTGCCTGCCCTTTCTTCCCAGGTGAAAACTCTCTTTTTTTCCCTGTGTCCCAGCAAAAGCTCCCTGTTCAGCCAGGCCAGTCATCTTCCCCACCAGCTTGTCTTGCAGCACATGGGGGCTGCCTGCTCCTGCAGTCCTGATTTATAGCAGGTCCTTAAATCCTCATTTAAGATTTCCTCCTTGAAGAATGTTCAGCCTTCCTGGACCCTTCTGTCACCCTTTGTCACCCAAGGGACTGTCTTGACCAGGGACCTGAACAGGCTTCAGTCTGCCCTCCGGAAGGTCATGGTAGTGGTTTTGCTGACCCCCCTCTTTACTTCTATCATGTCACGGTTGCTAAGCCCAAGGCAGCCTTCGACCACGACATCTGCCACCAGTCATTCTCTGTTTGTAAACAGCAGGTCAAGCAAGGCACCTCCCCTGGTAGGCTCACTCACCAGCTGTGTCAGCAAGTTATCTTCCACACACTCCAGGAACCTCCTAGACTTTCCTTTCTGCTGTGTTATACTTCCAGTAGATGTCCAGTAAATTGAAGTCTCCTACAAGAACAAGGGCTAGCAATTGTGAGACTTCTGCCAGTCGCTCGTAGAATGCTTCATCTGCCTCTTCGTCCTGGTTGCGTGGTCTAGAACAGACACCCAGCAGGATATCTGCCTTGTTTGCTTTTCCCCTCATCCTTATCCATAAGCACTCGACCTTATCATCATGATTGATGAGCTCTATACAATCGAAACACTCCCTAACATACAGAGCCACCCCACCGCCTCTCCTTCCCTGCCTATCCCTTCGGAAGAGCTTATAGCCATCCATTGCAGCACTCCAGTCATGAGAAGCATCCCACCATGTTTCTGTGATGGCAACTAAGTCATAGCTGTCCCGCTGCACAATGGCTTCCAGCTCCTCCTGTTTGCTGCCCATGCTGCGTGCATTGGTGTAGATGCACTTGATCTGGGCTATCAACTTCACCCTCAACTCCGGCATGCCATCCCTAGGCTCATCTCTAGTGAGCCTGGTTTTATCCCCTTCAAATCTAGTTTAAAGCCCTCTCGATGAGGCCTGTCAGTTCATAAGCAAGCACTCCATCTGCTGCCAGCAGGCCCGGTGCCGTGTAAACCGTCTCAGGGTCAAAAAACCCAAAACTCCAATGATGGCACCAGCCTCTGAGCCATGTGTTAACCAGGTGTGTTTTCCTGTTCCTCTCAGTGTTCCTCCCTGCCACTGAAGGGACTGATGAAAAAACTACCTGTGCTACTGCTCCATGAACCAGCCGCTCCAGCGCTCTGAAGTCCCTTTTAATCACTTTTGGGCTTCCTAGCGCAACCTCATCGTTGCCAACCTGCATGACCAACAGCGGGTAGTAATCTGTGGGCTGAACCAGACCAGGGAGTTTCCTGGTGACATCTCTCACCCGGGCCCCAGGGAGGCAGCAGCCTTCCCCTGTGGGTTGGGTCTGGTCGGCATATTGGGCCCTCTGCACCCGTCAGAAGGGAGTCACCTACTACTTTTCTCACAGACAATCACCCTCCTTTTTCTCTTAACAGAGAAAGTCTTGATGCACGGGCTGGCTGACGTGCCCTAGGCAAGCCCCTGGATGGACTTTCATCAAAGTCCTCACGTGCCCGGCCCTCAAGTTCCAGAGCCCCATATCTGTGTATGAGAGCAGCTGGGATGGCGAGGGAAGCCAGGAGGGGATTCGCCTGCCGCCCCAAGCAGGTACCTGTTCCCACTGCCCCTGGGATGGGATTCACAGATCCCCTGGTGCTTGTGGAGCCTCCACCGGCTGCCCCTGCCCGGGGACAGCCGGGTGTGGCTCCACCGACCCATCTCCCTGTCGCACTCCCTGATGCTCCTCAGCCTCTCCATGGCCTCTGCCAGCTCTGCCCCAAGCTGAGCAGGTCGCTCACCTGGCCGCACAGCACGCAGGTGTTGTCTCCGCTGCCTCCGGCACGAGTGACGGGCTCAGGCACTGCCTGCAGACGGACACCCGTACAGCCGCGTGCTTGAGCAGGAGCTCGGTCTGGGTCGCCCCATTCCTTCCGGCCACGGCGTTCAGCCGGGCAGAGACCACGGCGAGGCCCCTGCTGGGCGGGCGATGACCGCTCCTGAGAGCGCCTCTCCTCTAGTGCCGGGGGGCGCTGCGCCCTCCCGCGCGCCTGCCGTGCCCGCGCCAACCGCCGCGCCACGCCCGGCTCGCCGCGCGTCGCTCGCGCTCCCGGGGGCCGCTCTAGCACGTGAAGGGCTTTGACCGCCGCCGCTCCTGCCCCCGCCCGCGCGGAGCCCGCGCTGCCGCTCGCCAGGAGCGCGCGCTGCGGCCCGGGGGTGGGGGCTCTCTCTCCCTGCGCCTGCGCGGGTTTGCCGCCGTCGGAGGAGTCCCGCGGCGCGAGCCGGCGCGGCGGAGCCCTTCGCGTCTCGGAGGTACTGAGGGCGGCTGTAAGAACGGCTCTGCAGGGTAGCGCTGGAAGGTATTTAAGAATAACAAGGGCACAACCACCGCGCGCACCTGCTACTGAAATCCGAGATCGGATACGAATTAAAATATGGAGACACTCATTAAGCAAAAAAATTGTAAACAATACTTTAGAACCTTAATTTAATTGGGATTAAATTTAATGTGGATTTTCAGGATTAAGATGATAGGAAAGTGCAGTGATTTGCTGGTGAGATGGCAATAAAAAATACATTTTATCAGCCAAGTTTACTATGCTGGGTAAACAATAAAGAAGATTCAAAGAAGAACAGCATTTCACAAAGGTCTTTTCAGTCCTATAATTAAAACTTCAGCAGACAGGCTCCAAAAAAACATTATAAGAAAATTCTGAAAGCGAGAGGTAAATTGGATTTCATTCAAATAAGTAAAAAAGAAAAAAACGTCAAGATATATGAAGCACAAATTTTACGAAGGAATGACAGGGCAGGCAGATCCCGAGTTAGGAAGCTACAGAAAATATGGGGAAAGCAGCAATCCCAGGCGCTGGGGACGGTAGGTAACGCGTTCAGAGAAGAGAGGAGATGTTTCTGGAGAATTTTATAAAGGATGCCATCCCCCAGACTACAGATAAAGAGTTACAGTCTCTAGATAAATCCAGAAAGCAAAATTTAATTGGAAAACAAAAGGATACTCCCTGGCCTTCAAGAGAGAAGGTAAAAAATGCCCAAGGAAGAAGACTGAGTGTAGGAACTTCATATGTTTATTAACTGTTTGAATGTAAACACATGCCATCCCCAGACTCTTAAGAGGAATTTTAATTCAGATATTATTGGACTGACTGACTGTGATGTAGAAGAGAGTTGTATTGCCAAACGAGGAGAGATTTCATAAACTGATCGTTGCATAATATTCTTCCATACTTTCACCAGATGTCTTTTTTGGTGGTACACTGGGGATTGTTTGTTAGTGATGTTCGCCCAGATTAATTACAATTCATTGTGGGAAAAATTTATTGTGGGAAAACACATTTCAGATAAGATTTGTGTGACTGTTGATTTTATAAAATGTTATCTCAATCCAGAAAAGGCCAGCTACAAAAGAGAAGAAAATGTGTCCCATGTTAGCAGTGTCTGTCTTTGAAAATAAGTTGAGGATCTGCATTTCTGCTTTATTTAAACAAGCTTCCATATGAGTGAACAGATTTACGTTAAAAAAGAGGTACAAAGAAGGGTAACCACCACTATGTCTAGAGTTTGCTCCAGACATGGGACATCCAGGAACAGGGGTCAGGAGTATGCGGAGATGAAGGGCAGAAAGGGCAGATCAGGGCTGCAACACTGGTAGTTCACTTATATATCCTATGCTACTTTTTGTGCAAAATTTGTCTCCTCCTTAAAAGCAACATCATTTCAAACATGTAGCTTTGACGCTTCTATCTCTGGATATCAAAAGAATAATGATAAACTTCAAGTATTAAATGACAACCTCTCTGTGAAAATTAAGCATTATAAATTTAAATGTGTTAGAATTCAATGAGACACTTAAAGAAAAAACACAAGAATCTGTTTAAAGCTAATGTTGTTAAAGTTCAGTCTAAATTAACAAAAGCCTCACAACCGAGTACAGACGTAGATTACTTGGACAGAATAGCTAACATTAAAAATAGTGCAGTCTCTTTAACTTAGGTGCCTATACACTGGCTTACTTACATACACGGAAATACAGACATCTGAATGATGCAACACTGTACATCTTTACCAAGTGTTCCCTGACAGTTTTGTCTAGATGTAAGAGTCTCAGAACGCAAGAATATCACAAAAGACTTCAAAGATTGGAAGACCTTCTGCCTTCAAATACTCATCACCCATGTTAAAAGTATGGACTTCCTCCTTAAAGACTAAAAAAATATATAAATATCAAGACAGGGATTTCTTAGTTAGGTCACCTCTTGGGGGAGAAAGATATGAAATCTTATCAATATATTTCTGAAAGTAATGCCTGAGTGAAAGTTTTCCATTTCCACTATCTTCAAGTTGGAAGTTTATAATGAAAATATATAAAGATGTCAGCAGACTTAACCTTCTGAATAACTGATATATAGGGACTCAAGAAAACAGGGGCTCCCTTTCTAAATATACACATTTTAATAAAAGAAGAAATAGATGGGAAGACTAAGCAAATGAAAAATGGGAAAGATATCCTTGGGAGATAAAAGAGCTTTGAGCAATATATATAAATACATCACAGATGGTACCTGTCTCCAACTAGGATTCAACACATTTTATCCAAGAATGCTTCTGGAAGGACCAGGTGACAAAATCTTCTTTCACACATGTCGTTGGGCCTAGGTCCAAATTCTCCTTGGAAGTAACCAGAAGAATAACAACTGTGATTGATGGTAATATCCTATTAGACTCGCTTGTTTGATTCCTGAATGATCCCTTTAAGGACACTCAAGAGGTGAAGAAAGAAAAATTACTGTACTTTTGATGGTAGCAATTAGACTCTATATTTGCTTATACATAGAAGGATTACCTTCCTCATCTTCTCCCCATCACTGAAAAAATGGTACAATAAAATATGAGATGCCCTAGTGATGAATAAAAGTATTCTATCAGTTCAGATTGCCAGAAAAGAGGCAAGGAAGATGTTACACGTATTTATTCAAAGACCAAAAATTGATCAGCTCGTAAATGAGACACATTGAATATTCCTGGATAGGGAGGGATAATAGGGAAGGCATTCCCTCTTTCTATTTGCATGTGACTATGTTGACGGTAGATGGAGGTTCTCACTTTCTAAGGACTGCTGCAAATCTGCACTACTGCCTTGGAATAGCAGTAGTAATTTATACCTTGTACAATTTCTCTGCACATTTGTTTTTTCAGTTGCCTATATGAATTATTTTATTTATTTTTTTAATAAAGAAAGGATTAGAACTGTAAAAAAAAGGAAGAGGTACCCCAGTGTTTCCTTTTTGGTGAAAGGAGGGCTTAGCAATTTTTAAGTTGAACTGAACAAGGGAAACACCTGCAGATGATCACACACTGAATATATAGCACCAGTTCTGTTGCGAATTATGTTGGCATAAGAGTTTCAGATGCACTTGAGTAATTCACATCTTGAGTAATTCACAATACTGAAAAATAATAAAGAAGTATGAATGAAAGCAGTTAAAGCTTTCTGCTCACCAACTTGCCATACAGTGGCTGTACATGAAAGTATTGTGACGAAGAAAGTCAAGAATTGTTACACGCCTCTCATCAACGGCACTATTCTTACTTTCAGAGTCATGTGCATCGCATACTTGTGCAGAACAACAGAGGGGGCGTTCTGTTGAAAGAGCAAGGTAGTGCCTGATGTTTGGGAGAGGTGAAGCAGCAACTATGCACGGACTGAGTAGAGATTAAAACAGGTCTAGTTTTCTATAATCTCAGTCTGTGCAGGACGGTAGGACATGCTGGGTGTCCAGGAAACATTTGTTTCGCTTTGTAAGTAAATAAATCTAAGATATGGTATTGTGCTCTTATTATCTTACATCTCTGCTCAAAAACATATTCTGCAACAGCCTACATAGAGTAAGTAAAACAACCTAAAATGAATTATTCATCGTGCATCCGTATCTACTCATTATTCTTCTAAAAGAAAAATAACTCACTTCCAGAGTCCAAAAACTGTCTGTCTCCTCAGAAGTTGTGAAAATACTGTTTTTGCTTTCCCCTTCAAATCACAAGAAAGATTGTGTATCAATCTGAAGCAGAGGCTAAAGCCATATCCAGAATGCAGTATGACATCTTTTTTTGTACTATAAACCAGGACTAAAACCACAGATAAATAGATTCAGCTACCAGGGGGCTGGGCTACCTAATACACAAGAGAGAAAGAAAACTCAACTGCAAGCTCCTTCATCCTTTGAAATCCCCCCATACAAGTACACCTACAGAACTGGCATCGGTTCACCCCAGAAGGTTGTGGCTCCTGACAGCTCCTCAGGACCTTGAGGACCATGCCCTCTGATGCTGAGTAACACCTCCCTGTGTAAGCATGGATACTATGAGGGCATTAGCTAGCCAAAGTCTACTAATGACAGCATGCTATCTTTTTTCTTCCTCCTACGGTTCTCTTCCTTAGATCTCCTTGGGCCAGACAATTCAGAATGACCCTACACACATACCTTCCTTCAGTCGGCGCATCCCAAGTTCTACGGAGATTTGGACACAGTAGACCTCCCGGATTTGTATGCCACCTCCACAAAGGCCTACATGTTTGTGATGGCGAGGGTCCTGCTGGTCAAGGAGGAGAGACACTTGGCAAGTTTTCCATTCAGAAGTCCTCCAGGCAAACCTTTGGAAATAAAAGAGACCAGGTAAAATAAGTTCTTGAAAAGACTATGGGTGAGGGAGTGGTACTTTATTAGATAACAAAATACAATTGGTTTAATCTTTATAGCAGCACTTCCCCCTTCAAAACAAGGAATGTTCTGAAACATTTTGAATGTTAAATTTGCAAAGGTTAAGTATTTGTTATTTGTCTGGAGTACTTGTGTAAAATTTTTCCCATAGCACTAATCTCCAAAACATTCTGAAACACTAAATCATCCTGACAAACCCTTTGAGCAGGGTGCAAAGAAAGAACAAAGATTAAGAGGTTTGATTAAGTGCAAAAACTAGTTTTCAAACATGTGTCTCAAACCACTAAACCACCTCTCTGCCAAGAGCTGAACACCTCACTCTGAAATGCACTTAATAGCTAAAACCCTACACACGTCAACGGAGCTCCAAGCACTGGGCAGCTTTTCTACAGGTGACAGCTTTATAAACGCCTACGGCACTACCATTTTCTTCAGGGGATTGGCTAAAGCAACTCAGTTCTCTCATTGCAGTTTCCAGAAGTTGTGATACACAGCAAGCTCTAGATAAAAACATTTTCATTCTATATTCACTTCACACCTAGAGTGCATTAATGGTTTTCAGGGAAGGGTAACATTCTTGGGCACAGACATGTGAATGCTGTACAGACAATCATCACTGGTATGAACCAGCTTGAACGCCAGGAAGAACTCCTTAAAACTATAGGGAGAACAGTATAGTGCATCAGAGGAAAGCAAAAATTATTTCCCCATCATGTCTGAAAACGCAGAGCATATTTCTAATAGAACAGCTTTCACAGGCATAATTTATTTTGATTCAGAGGACACAGTATCAGTGGAGTAAATAAGAGCCCAAAGACTTTCTTCAGCTTCCTGAACACAAATCTTAGGCAATATTGTTTTTATAACCAATCCGTTCACACTTCTGCTGCTTCATTCCTTTGCTCCTCTAAATTTCATAGTTTACTTTTTCCATGCAATCTTTGTTGGTTTTGTGTAATGTAAACTATGTAAAATAATTTCCTTCTTTTAGCCTCAAGACAAATGCTCTCTCCTTTTATGCGAGATCCATGGTTGTTAAAACTACATGTCTTTGTTAACCTGCTGACTGATCACTGTAAGCTCAAGCACAATGGGGTGCTTCTGCAGAAAAAGCCTTCCACGTTGTAATTCTGCGTATTTTCCATAGTGAGTATCTGCTCCTGACTACAGCTATGGCAAGGAAACATGCATCTCAAAATTATATGAAAAATAAATACATTAGCTTGCCTGAGCACACGTCAATGTTCTCTTTAACTTCTTATGTTGTAAATATGGGCATAATAATGATTTCTAGCCACAAAGCACTCATGGATTTTGTAACATACTCATGGAAAACATTTGTGAATACTGCCAATTACTTTTAATTTCCAGGCACTTTTCAGATGAGGTTTCATGTTCTCTTAAATAATATACAGTATCGTGCAAATTTGGATACACTCGCAGGGTTCATTACCAACAGAGGAAACAATAAAGAATACACTTTTCGCATGACAAGCATGAAATACTTGAGCTCCCGCAACATACAACGCACAGCCATGAATTTTTTCTTATAGTAGCTCTTCTAGGAATTCCCAATTGCATTTCTTGGGCCTGCAGTGTTAAATGCAACCTTCCTCTTATAATAAAGGCAATGAAAAGTGCTCTTCATCAAACACTGGGTGAAGAGAATTCCTCCTCCACACCACTTCATGCTCTTCAGGTCTACACTTTCAAAACTAGAAACTTAAATATAGAACACACGCACATCTTTCTGCAGCCATGGAAATAGTTTTTTCAGGCAAATATTTCTTAAAACAATAATTGACTAAAGCAAAACTGATTATCAATATCTAGCTTAGGTAGTCAGCGGTGAACTCTGGATCCTAAAGACTCATTTCCAGAGGAGTGAGCACCTGCTTCTCCTATTCAGCATGAGCTGTGAGAGTTAATGCCTATGAAAATTAGGCCATCAGTGATTAAAATTATGCAAAATAACTAAATCTGAGCTCAGAGATAATTAAACTTCATCAGGCTCTGAATGTAAAAAAAAAAAAAAAAAACAACCTTTAGATATTTTCACAGAGTACCTGGATACTGTGCTACACTGCAGAGCAGTCTTCTGTGAACAGCTATCGGGTGCTCCAGCAAGCGCCTGCTCTCCTGTGAGCAGCTTCAAGCCTCAGCCCCCATCTTGCTTTTTCCCAGCTGGACATGCCCTCAGCTGGGTGTTTGTTTTCCAGTAACGAATCTTGACCCCAAGCATTAGTTGTTTAAAAGGTATACATTGTCACAGCCATTAACAAGCCCACTACACCAGAAACGTATCCAAGGGATTGCTATCCCACTGAGCGGGAAACCTAATGCAAGACCTTTCCAGATGGACACAGTGACCTCGGACAGCTTTGTGGCAGACTCTTTGCAGGGTTTTAAGCAGCATGGCCGATACTTAGTTTGCCCATCTATGGACTACACCGAAGACAATGAGTTAACATTACTTAACGAAGAGAAACTAACGGCATAATCTTTACTTAAATTTAATCAGAAGCTTGTTAATAGCCATTAGTAAAGAACTAATGGACTGGCAAACACCTGAGGTTTTTTGGTAACTTTGGCAACCTCAAGCCAGTAGTTGCAAATTACTAGCAACATCCACAGTGGTTTTACCACACAACTGCAATTTCTCCAATTGAATGAAGATGACCAAAGCCACCAATGTCACTTTGGATATACTATTGTTAGAGCAGACCATACCACAGATGCACTATACCAGCATTAAGCTAAGGCGTCCATACCGTCCAGCCACCTTGTTCTCCAACCCCAGAGGGTGAAGAGTGTGGTAACTCAGGAAGTCAAAGGGACATTATAGATTCGGATCAAAGTTGGTCAGCTCCAGTGTACTCTTGTGATCCCTATGCCAAAACCTGTCGGTGATGACAATTTCAAATCTGAATAGATCTAACATCTCATTTTAACTCCTACCAATATCCAATTAGATTGACGAAAACTCAGTATAGTTACAGTCCTAGCTGTGCGCCCATGTCTATCTTACTATAGCTAAAAAAAAAATCTCAGCCTTTGGCTTCCCAATAAGCTTGTTCCACTTTTTGATAGTACTGTGTGAGTTACAGGAGGTCTAGCTACTTCCAAAGATTGACAGAGACCACTGCCAATGGTTAGAGGGCTAGCTAGATGATGTCCCAAATGGGGACCTCCAGAATCCACAGTTATATCAGTGCGCTTAAGAAAACTGCTAGTTTAGAAACAATAATGCAAGTGCCTGGGGTGCCTAGGAGGGAGTTTGGCTGAACAGCTTTCCGTATCATAAGCAGAGCTCTGGATTTCCCTGCTAAACAGAGTCTGCTGAGGAAGCAGAAGAGCAGGTCCTGTGGGCTTCTGTTACTTATCTTACTTATCAAGGCAAAGTGTGCTGTCACACTGCAACACCCAACCACGGCCATGGAAGTGTCCAACGCAGAGCTGGAGAACCTAAGCTTCACCATGGATGGCTCCTGATCCGAGGGGACACAACAAAGCTGCCCAGCTGATTCAAGGCCATTGTTGCACGCCCAAGACCAGTGAAGGTCAAAGGGCTGAAGAGCAATGCTGCTATCATGACCAAAGTGTAACTCCAGCAGCCTACCAGCACGGTTCACTGCATTTCCTTTCAAGTCTTTCCTACTTCACACTAATGCCTTATCTTTAATTGGGACACATAATGGGCCTCATTTACAAAGTGATACCATCACACCCATATCTCAGCAGTAACCTCAAGCCTTTTTAAAAAAATCTGGTCTTAAAACTTTCCTATTTTCCATCATTTAACTTCTGAAAAGCTTTGAATTTCCAACAAAGCAGAGGGTTTTTTTTCTAAATGCCTGTCTTGTAACGTAGCAACCACAACCAAAATGAAAGATTTAAAGACATAATAAATAATTCTGGAAAATCTATCTATTCCCAGTGAACACGAAAGCTACACATCAAGGATAAAAATGATATAATACATTGTTTTAAAACTGATGACTCGGAGACAGCTATGCAACAAACAAGTGCTCAGTATCTTTCCGATTTATAGTAACCTCTTGGTCTCTTTAGTCTATAGGACTTACGCTCTTAGCGCTTACACAAGTTTAATACCTGTATATACCCATTCACTTTAATTGAAGTATGCCAAATTTATATCACAATAAAGGAAAGTAGAATCACCTCCTATATATTTAAGCTTTTTAAGCACTTAATCTAATCCCTTCAGAACAAATAACCAAAAGCAAAACAAAACACAAAGCTCTGGAGTCCTACATTCAGTTAAAGTGTTTTATTTTCTTGCATTTATAACTATTGATTAAAGAAGTTATTGTAAACTTCAGCCATAAAAATAAAAGGCCTTCCCATTTAACAGCAAATTTACACTCAGTTGCTATGTACCTGTGATGGGACCTTTAACTTGTAGCCTTGCACGGTCATAGAACTAATACTTACCAGAGTCCCTGCTGGGACTCTGGGGAAAAAGGAGAGTTTATCACCTTTGGAAAAAGGGGCAGGCAACTCAAGAAGAATACAAGGATCTCGTTAGGTCATGCAGAGACAAAATTAGAAAGGCAAAAGCCCAGCTGGAACTCAGTCTGGCCACGGTCGTAAGGGACAACAAAAAATGTGCTTACAAATATATTAACAACAAAAAGAGAGGCAAGGAGAATCTCCATCCCTTATTGGATGTGAGGGGGAACATTGTCATCAAGGATGAGGACAAGGTTGAGGGACTTAATGCCTTCTTTGCCTCCGTCTTTAATAGCCAGACCAGGTATCCGCAGGGTATTCAGCCCCCTGAGCTGGAAGACAGGGACGGAGAGCAGAATAAACTCTCCATAATCCATCAGGAAACAGTTAAGGACCTGTTAAGCCACCTGGACACCCACAAATCCATGGGGCCTGATGGGATCCACCTGAGAGTACTGAGGGAGCTGGTGGAAGAGCTTGCCAAGCCACTTTCCATAATTTGTCAGCAGTCCTGGTTAACAGGGGAGGTCCCAGATGACTGGAGGCTTGCCAGTGTGACACCTGTATACGAAGGGCCGGAAGGAGGATCCTGGAAACTACAGGCCTATCAGCCTGACCTTGGCACCGGGAAAGATTATGGAGAGGTTCATCTTGAGAGTGCTCACAGGGCATCTGCAGGAGAACCAAGAGATCAGGCCCAGCCAGCATGGGTTCATGAAAGGCAGGTCCTGTTTGACCAACCTGATCTCCTTCTATGATCAGGTGACCCACACAGTAGATGAGGGAAAGGCTGAGGATGTTGTCTACCTGGACTTTAGTAAAGCCTTTGACAGCGTCTCCCACAGCATTCTTCTAGAGAAACTGGCGGCTCGTGGCTTAGACAGGTTTACTCTTCGCTGGGTAAAGAACTGGCTGGACAGCTGAGCCCAGAGAGTCGTGGTGAACGGAGTTAAATCCGGCTGGTGGCCAGTCACAAGCGGTGTTCCCCAGGGCTCGGTGCTGGGGCCGGTCTTGTTCAATATCTTTATCGATGATCTGGATGAGGGGATCGAGTGCTCCCTCAGTAAGTCTGCACATGACACCAAGTTGGGTCGGGGTGTTGATCTGCTGGAGGGTAGGAGGGCTCTGCAGAGGGATCTGGACAGGCTGGATCGATGGGCTGAGGTCAATTGTATGAGGTTTAATAAGGCCAAGTGCCGGGTCCTGCATTTGGGTCAAAACAACCCCATGCAACGCTACAGGCTTGGGGAGGAGTGGCTGGAGAGCAGCCCGGTGGAAAGGGACCTGGGGGTGCTGGTTGACAGCCGGCTGAGTATGAGCCAGCAGTGTGGCCAGGTGGCCAAGAAGGCCAACAGCATCCCGGCCTGTATCAGCAATAGCGTGGCCAGCAGGAGTAGGGAAGTGATCGTGCCCCTGTACTCAGCACTGGTGAGGCCGCAGCTTGAATACTGAGTTCAGTTTTGGGCCTCTCACTACAAGGAGGACACTGAGATGCTGGAGCGTGTCCAGAGAAGGGCAACGAAGCTGGTGAGGGGTCTAGAGCACAAGTCTCATGAGGAGCGGCTGAGGGAACTGGGGGTGTTCAGTCTGGAGAAGAGGAGGCTGAGGGGAGACCTTATCACTCTCTACAACTACCTGAAAGGGGGTTGTGGTGAGGTGGGTGTTGGCCTCTTCTCCCAAGTAACCAGTGATAGGACAAGAGGAAATGGCCTCAAGTTGTGCCAGGGGAGGTTTAGATTGAATATTAAGGAGAATTTCTTCACTGAGAGAGTGGTCAAGCATCGGAACAGGCTGCCCAGGGCGGTGGTGGAGTCACCAACCCCGGAAGTATTAAAAAAACCATGTAGACGTGGCACTTTGGGGCATGGTTTAGTGGGTATGGTGGTGTTGGGTTGATGGTTGGACTTGATGATCTTAAAGGTCTTTTCCAACCTTAATGATTCTATGATTCTATGAAGCTGAAGGTATTTTTTATCCCTCTGGATCCTTTTAGGAGGCTGGAATATAACTTCGCGCATCTCTCCCTGCTGAGTACAACTCTGCAAGTACTACCTCTTGAGCTGCTGCTTTTCTGTGTTGGTTGATGTAATCCCCATATGTACCTTCACTCAGTCACTCTGTCCCTGCATTGAAGAACAGCCTCTGGAGAATCCCGTGCTCAGAGACTTGCTCTCTTTCTGGTCTATGTCCTCACCCATTTTCTTTGCTGTGCCTGGAACATGCTTTGGAAAATTCTTGCCCAAAGAATAAAGCTAAAGGAAAGGCTACTTGTCTTAAAATCAACCAAAAAAAAAGCAAAGAGCAGATTTCCAGGAACTGGGAAAGGAAATAGGACTCTCATCTTAAAAGATTTTAAAACTAATCTGATTAGGCAAACACAAGCCAGAAAGAAAGAATGTTTTGTGTTGAGATCTGACAAATGAAGGAGAGCACCTGTTATTGCTGATACTGAATCTCCTTAAATTCATCATCTTATTGTAGGTGGAAGTAAGAAAAGATAAGTGTTTGGTAAGCCTCAACAAAGCCACAGATGAGGTAGTATATATTTAAGGGGAAAAAAGCATAATCTTTCTAGGTATTACACTGCAAAGAGAATATGCTCAAATAAGGAGAACAGGAGCATCAAAGATTTCTTATATTTTTTCATAGAAGTTAACATGACATCCCTCTATGGCTGAAAGCTACTGTTTTTCAGTCTGCAGTACTTCCAGTATTTTAGTCATCAATTTCCAAACACAATCACCAAATCACCAAGCTGTAAACTATAACATGGACCGATAACATCCTTTACCAGACACTGGCACTTAAATAATATACTTAAAAATGTTTGACTTCTGTTCATTAACACAAAATTTTGGCCCCTGCAGCCTTACATGCAGCAGACCCAGAGCATACATTGCAATGTTACAGCTTTTCATTCCTGCAGTATTGTATGGGCAAATCAGTCTACTAACCAGGCGCTACTGTAAAATTCTCCTCAACACTGCATAGTGAGAAGGTCACAGCATACCCCCTGCATTTTACTACATCCCTAGAAATAACGATTAACTAAATTAACTAAATACCAGAGATTAATATTTTTTTTCACTATCTTTAGTGAAATGGCTCTATTAACATGTAAATCTAATGTTATTTTTCTGGGCTAGCTCATTAGGCAGTTTATCCTAGCTCACACAGATACTTCAACAGAGTTGTTGCCTGAAGGACTGAAGGCATGTAGGTATGGCAGGATGGGGGAGGTTTAAGAATTTATAGGCTCATAAAAACCGGGGCATAGCAGCGATATGCTGAAAGAACAACAGGTTTCCTTCTGTATCAAGAGTGGCACCATGAGAAAATTATCAGTGTTACGCAGGTTCTCATTTTTTTGGGCTCTGCTGGCTCTACACCAAACAAGCTACAATCGTTTGCACTTTAATATGGTGCAACATCAAAAGAGTAGAAGAATTGATAGGGACAGACACGTGTCTGTTCGCTCCCTGATTAACTACCAGCCGGTCTACCCCAATCACGTGTCACCTGCACCCACGCTCCTATACAAAATCAGCGAGACAATGTGTTAATCTATTGTCCTTGAAATTGATACGCATTTGGGCAAGAGCAAAAATCACTCTCTAAGAGCCTTTCCATAGGTTGTAATCAAGCAACAGAATTTTTTTTTATCCTTCCTCTCTTCTGCTAGCAGAGTGCATAAAAATGATCAGCATTTGATTTTGAATGAACTCAACAATATAGAGACACTTAGAGGTTACACCTTCCTAAGAAATGTATCTTGCAAAGGCTTTATCAAAGGTTTTGGCAGTACCTGGCAAAGCCCCAGAAACTCGTGACTTGAGCACTGAACAGACCTCCTATTAAACACACTTATTCACAGGCAGGGAGATTTGTCTGCATGCATATAGAATTTTATCAATCTTGAAGCATTTTACAGTCAATCTCAGAATGTGTCACATGAGAAATTAAGCAATATTTTATTTTCTTTGCAAAGCAAACTAGCAACCCCTATGCTAGCCTGGCCAAGCATAACAGCATGGATTTGCAAACCAGAAAGGCGAGATCCTCCCCTTCTACCAAACAAAGATTGCCATAAACCAAGCAAGCACTCAGGGACTGCAAAGTTTCCCATTTCAATAAGTACCCGGAGGGAAGCCAAGTAAAGTCCAAGCTATTACCTCTGATCAGTTCCCATTTTGCTCAAGGAGGACTGGGATTTTTTTATGGGGAGATGAAGGGGAATCGTTAACTCTTATGTAAAAATTACAATTTCAAAGCCAATAAAAGCATAGCCATGGAGACCTGCCCCGTCTCTGTGCAGCTGAGGAAATTCTCCAAAACAGGCATCAGTGTGGAAGTCCCTTCAGAAAACAAAAGTATCTGCTCTCAATTTTTAAAATATGAAAATATAAACTGTAGCGGTGTCATTTAAATTTATTTCTACATATAAGTGTAATTATTGTAATAGCAGTAACGATAATAGCAACAATTACAAGAATATTACTAACTAAATACCACTAATCATAGTTAACAATGATCAAATCAGTGATCTTTTAGACACAGAGAGAAAGCATGACACGCAACCCTCTACACGCAGAGACACTGAGCAAAGAAGCTTTGCTTTGCACAAGACAATTATCAAACAGGGGCTTCTTTACTTCAGAAAACTGGGCTGAAAGCACTCGCTATACCTGGGGCAAGGCTGCAGCAGCTCTTTCCCTCCCACGCTGCATGCTTCCCTCTCTTCCAGCTCCGGGCAGCGCTTCCCGGCACCCACCGCCACGCTCCACACGGCACGGCGCCGGCTCCGAAAGCCCGGGGCAAGATCCCCCCAGCCGCAGGTCCGCGAGCAGGCGCTCCACGCGGACCACTCGGACGTTTCGCAGTCTTTAGCGATGACACAGGACTTGAAGGTCAAAGGGGCAGGATCTTGTACGCAGAGGCTGCGATAAGAACACAGGAGAACAGCTGAGGAGATCTTGCTTAATATTTTTTTTTTTAAAACCAAACCCCCAAATATTTCAGCCTAAGTCAGGGTCTGGCCTCAGTCTAAAAGAAATCCATGGTCATTAGGGGTAAATCAGAAGACCTGCATCGATACCAATACAATGAAAGTAAGAGGAGCTATAATGCACTGCACGTAATGTACTTCCAGGGAGTTCTGGGTGCAATCTTGCATGCCGAGTAGTTTGCAAATAATATACCTCATTTATTTTCAAGTTAAGACAGATGTGAAAGGCACTACATTTGCTCCCGTGCAGTTAGAATTTCACCGTTTATCCAGGACAGAAAATACAAGCCAAGCCCAGGAGCAGTGCTGCCACTGGTACCCATTCCCATCACCCCGCACACAGGACTAGCTGTCTGCCGTCCGTCCACCCGTTCAGGTGTCATTCTGCTGAGCAGCTCTGCTCTTTCGAAAAATAGTTAGTCACACACTAATAAAAAGCGTGTTGTTTCTGCGAGGCTGTCATCAAACAAATGCTGTTGAACAAGGTCAGAGGGATTTCAAACCTGACAAACCACCGGAGACCCTGGAATGCTGCAGCCGTGGTTGTGTTTTGGGACTCAATTACTCCTGCTGACATCAGGACACAATCCTCATTCATTTTGTAACGTATCAAAACACCACACAAGGCCCAAAGCAACACATAACCAAATTTTAAGAGCTACCAACTGTCAAGGTTTGGTATCAAGACACAAAGTCCAAGAATAAAATTTTTAAGAGTTCCAAAGTTACAACAGCTTTTCACAGTATAGAAAAGCATGTCAAATGTGGCAAATACTTCCAGGAGGAGACAAACCTCCAAACTACGGCCACCATCCTTCCTTGCTCCTCTGCTTCTGTCTCAGGCAGTTGATGGCTCTCCTGCCCGGCCTGCACTGGGAGGAAGCCCGCAGAGCACGGCTGCTTCTGCTCCACCTCACCCCAGCCAGAGATCAGCCACAAAGTCACCACTCATCCCCCACAATGGGAGAAAAGCCTTTCCTGTCTCTCAAAAGCCTCAGATAGCTGAGGTAACAGAGCAGCAAAAGATATACCGAAAGAGGACTGAGGTACGTATGAGCAGGGAAGCCACTGGAGCACCACGAGGGATGGGACAGGAAAAAAAAAGATGAAACCCAGGAAAATGGACTCACCAGGAAAAAAGGAACCAAAATTCCAAAAAAGGAATTTCTGACTAGTGTTACGCTGACAATGCAAATCAATCTCTGAAATTAAGACTGTACATGAACTCAGTGTGAGCTCTCTCTAAATTCGTCTTCTCCAGCCTCCAGTTGCTCATGGTCAGGTTTTTGCCAACTGTAAGGAACAAATACATCTACACTTAAAAGGTGTGAAACCCAGAGCTGCTGCCAGGGAACCAGCTATTACCTCACTTGGTATTACTTAGAGCACAGTTTGACTAACCTAACTTTCTCTAAAGAAAATAGACTGGGGCAATCATTTCAGGATTGCAGGGCAGTCTCACAGGGTGAGCAGCGAAGATAAAGGACATTCACTCGCTTCTCCTCCAGTCTAGAAATTGGTCCTGTGTTCACAAAGGTCAATAGGAATATTCCCACTGATGCCTGATCAAGCTTGACTACACCCTCAACTACCAGCAAAATACAGCATTTAGTGGCTTAAATTTACACTTCAGACTAAAAAAGTGTAACAACTTTTTGCCTCAGTTTCTTCACCCAGAATAAAACTCATTAATCTCACAAGTGCTGTGAGGATGAATTTACTGAGCTTTATTTTAACACCTTCATAAAGTAGAAACAGCCTATGATATAGCCCCCTCAAAATAAAATTATTCTTGTTTACAACTCAAAAATATTTCTCATTCCTCTATTACATGTCAAATTCAACTGATTGCAAAGCTGCCTCTGGTACAAAACATCAATGCTATTGAAGTAATGACTGAAAAGTAACATTCATTACATCTGTACTTACCAACCCGGGGATTTTGAGTCTTGTTTGGAACATTGTTAAGCGGAGTCACGTGAATGGTAACTTTATTTCCCTTTTAATACTTTAAAAGTTATCAGATGAGCCATCCGTGCCACAGTGTTAACAAGAAAGAAGAATTCCTGATTCTGAGTAGATAAAATAGTAGCACACACAAATCACTGTCCTAACTATTGTACTAGAAAAACAGAGTTTATCTAAGAACGCAGCATGGATGGTAACTGATCTCACATGTTAAAGAGTGATCAAAACTTCGCACTCAGATACCAGTATGAAAACCCAAATGCATTTTTGGGGTTGTACCACTGCAAAGGAGATTTAAGTCTGGCCGATCTTTACTGAAATACGAAACAAAACAAAGACTTTAAAAATCTGGGTTGGGGTCTTCTTTAAAATTAATATTGCTAGCCCAAATTCTTAGTGAGACAATACCTATAATACCTCTCCTAATGGATTCAAACATATGCCGACACTCCAGCCGCAGAAGACCTCTCTGCCCAGCAATCATCCTTGCTATTTGCAAAAGCCTTTGAAGTATGCAAAGCCTGAATAGCTCTTTCTTTCCCTGAAAATCCCTTCACTGCTCCTACTACAAAAGGCTAAAGAGATAACTTCGTTGACCTTAAGGTGAACAAGATGTGGAGCTGGCAACTTCCATTCTTCTGCTCAAGTAGATGTTTTTGAGAGAGAATTACATGCAACTGCCTAACAGAAAGCAAATCTAATTAACTTGTACTTACTCATTCAGAGCCTCAAAGTCAAATTAATTGTGACACCAAGCAACACAAAGACAAATGTAAAAACATGCTTTTGCATGAAATTCAGACACAGTCTTTCGTGTCACAGATATATTTAGGACAACCTAATACAGATAAAGCCCAGATGTGCGAAGACACTCGCTGATACGAGGCTGCAAACCAGACATGTATTTGCGCTGCTGTGGCTGTATCTGAACTGGCAGGGGGAGGTCTTTGGAGACGGGAGATACTACATAAGCCCTGTTTTTAAGCTAACTTTCCACATATTAATGTATCAGGTTAGATCTTCCCCTTGTGAGTCAATCTAGTAACTGTGATATACTGGGGTACTTATGTGATTGATGCTTTTTTCTGTGTTATACGCTTGGATTGATACTGTAAAACTACAGGAATTGTTTCACAACATACAGAATCACAGAATCATTAAGGTTGGAAAGGACCTTCAAGATCATCAAGTCCAACCATCAACCCAACACCACCATGCCCCCTAAACCATGTCCTGAAGTGCCACGTCCACATGTTTTTTTTAATACTTCCAGTGATGGTGATTCCATGACCTCCCTGGGCAGCCTGTGCCAATGCTTGACCACTCTCTCAGTGAAGAATTTTTTCCTAATATCCAACCTAAACGTCCCCTGGCACAACTTGAGGCCATTTCCTCTCATTCTATCAGTAAGTTACTTGGGAGAAGAGACCAACACCCACCTCACCACAACCCCCTTTCAGGTAGTTGTAGAGAGCGATAAGGTCTCCCCTCGGCCTCCTCTTCTCCAGACTGAACAACCCCAGTTCCCTCAGCCGCTCCTCATAAGACTTGTGCTCCAGACCCCTCACCATCTTCGTTGCCCTTCTCTGGACACGCTCCAGCATCTCAGCATCCTTTGTGTAGTGAGGGGCCCAACACTGAACACAGTATTTGAGGTGCGGCCTCACCAGTGCCGAGTACAGGGACACAATCACTTCCCTACTCCTGCTGGCCACGCTATTCCTGATATAGGCCAGGACGCTGTTGGCCTTCTTGGCCACCTGGGCACACTGCTGGCTCATGTTCAGCTGGCTGTCAACCAGCACCCACAGGTCCCTTTCCCCCAGGCAGCTCTCCAGCCACTCCTCCCCAAGCCTGTAGCATTGCATGGGGTTGTTGTGGCCAAAGTGCAGGACCCGGCACTTGGCCTTATTAAACCTCATACAGTTGACCTCAGCCCATTGATCCAGCCTGTCCAGATCCCTCTGCAGAGCCCTCCTACCCTCCAGCAGATCAACACTCCCACCCAACTTGGTGTCATCTGCAAACTTACTGAGGGAGCACTCAATCCCCTCATCCAGGTCATCGATGAAGATACTGAATATGTTACATTGCCTCCGGTATAAGATGGATCCGTTAGCTGACCACAGCAGCACCAAGCCTAACTCACTCAAGTGGCAGAGAGCCCTCTTACCCTCTTGTGTACTGAAGGGGAATAAACCACATATAAAAAACCCCACTAAACCAAAGGAAACTCCTGCCTCTTTTACACTCACATAGTCCCGGAGCTACAAGCAGAAAAGCAAGAGGAGGAGGAGCAAGAGCTGCCCCACATAGCACTCCTACCGTGCAGCTCCATGTCCCCCGGCACTGTGTAACTACAGGCTGCTGCCAATGAAGGACCACTGCTCTTCTCCATCTCCAACTACACTCTCGCCCACAAGATATAGTAATTGTGCAGCCCCAGGCTGCACCATCCTGCTTTTCTGTTCTGGACAAAAAGTAACTCACCAAAAAATAGTAAATTTTCCAATAGCTCCATGCATCTGTGCTACATGTCTTGTAGTCACACAGTCATCACATACACTGCAAGGAAATGAGTGGAAACATGTCTATCAGCAGGAAAAAGGAGCGAGACCATCCAGGAGCAGTGCATCATTACATCAGGTTGTACACAGGACAGAAATTATCCCTGGTTTCCTCTCCCAACCGTATCAATGCATTCAGAATGAAAGGTGAATGCATTTCCTTACATAAGAGGATGACACAGGTGGTTATTGTTGAACTTTTTTATACTGAAAGGATCATCTCCAAAATAATTTGCCACATTAAGAAGCTATCACCGTGCCCATGCTGCTGGTACAGAAGGCAGCACCAGGAGGACAGGGTACCACTTCAGCAGCCAGGCCCTTCCCCGGTAGCTCAGGACAGCTCCCGAGAAGTGTCAAGCCCAATACATTCAATCTGTGCAGCTGAGGCTTCTCTGGCAGAAGAAACACAAGCCCGTTCTGCACCAGGGTGGAAAGAAAGGTGGGGAATATTTGCCTGCCATATAGCTGACCAAAGGGAAAGAGAGCTGGGAGTCCTATGATCCAAATAAACACAGGGCTTTAGTGTCTAAGATGTCTAAGTTTTGGTGTCTCCCAAACTTAATGCACCAGACCCTCTGCTTCTGGAAGTGCTACTCTTAGGGGAAGGGGGGGGGGGGGGGGGGCGGGGAGCGGGCACCATTCATTTGTTTTGTGCATTTTTAATAAAAGTAAAGGAAACGAGAGACAAAACTTTTTAAAAACCCACTAGAAAATAAAATCTCTTTCTTTTCCAACAGCTCAGGGATTTGTTTTCAAGCCTGAGCACCGAGGCTCAATTCTCACATCTGCTGGGAGGAATCTGAACACAGATCAGAATCATAACCATCAAATAGCGTATTACGGCACAGCGTTTCCACCTCCAGACTGCAAAATTTTGTATTCATCCAGAGAATAGAAGAATGTCAACACTAGAAACTAGAAATAAATTTTCCTAAATATGTACCACAGCACAGTGGCTAAGTGCAATCCACTAGGAAATGGATAATGGAAATTCAAATTACAGAGGCAAACAAAAGAGCTGAATGCCACTCTACCTCAGCTTTGATGGATGGGTTATCCCTCGACCGAGTTTGACCTGAATTTTCACTTACAAAGGCAAAGTAAACAGAAACCCAAACCCAACTCTATTATATCATTGTTGTCATCTTACACGTAGACTGAAGAGTTTAAGAAATATGTACCTAAAAAGACTCCTAATCATAATATTAATAATAAAAAACCCCTAAAAATGTTTGCTTCCGCCTTTAACTTCTCAGTATTCTTAGAGAGCACACACATCAGGTTAGAAAGTCAGATTAAATTTATTTAGGATTTCAATGTCAAGCTATGCACACTCATTTCACTGAATTACAATTTAGTGTCTAGTGTTCGGTGTCAGTCTCTTCATAAGTAGCAAGCGACAGGACGGGAGGAAACAGGCTCAAGTTGCACCAGGGGAGGTTTAGATTGGATATTGGGAAAAATTTCTTCACCAAAAGGGTTATCAAGCACTGGAACAGGCTGCCCAGGGAAGTGGCTGAGTCACCATCCCTGGAGGTATTTAAAAGACCTGTAGATGTGGTGCTTAGGGCCATGGTTTAGTGGTGGACTTGGCAGTGCTAGGTTAGCAGTTGGACTCAACGATTCTTAAAGATCTTTTCCAACCTAAGAAACTCTATGATTCTAAACAATTTAAAAAAACCAAAACACCAAACACAAGTGCCTTTGTCTCACTGTTCAGTAGGTTTTTACAACTGTGACAAGACAGAAAACCAAAAAGAGCTGAAGTTCTAGCACATACATTTCTTGCATACACGTCTTCCCTTCTCAGAGACTTTTTTTAAAAGCACGGTTCTTATGTTTGAATTCGTTACTGTGTATGAGATTTAACGCAAAACTAAAATTTTTTCTGAAACTGAACAAAATCTGAACTCTATCTGAAATAGAATTAAAAAAAATTCCATCTTTTTAAAATAAAGAGTCTTTAAATGCTTCTGTCAGATCCATTAAATCATTCTATTTTGATGTTATTGCTTTTATTTTCACAAATATAAAGTTTCTACAGCAAAATGTTTCTCAGCAGAAATGAATCTGTCTCAAGGTCTACTGGTGTTCTTCTGTTCAATTATCTCCATTTCAAATGTTTTCAAAAAGGTCTGTCCCTCCCTTTCCTCTTCCTTTCTCTCTTTTCATTTTGACAAATGTAGAACCTCTAAACTGAAAAATATTTCATCAAAAACATTCCCCAGCTCTGCTTCCCTGATACAGCACGTCCAATCTCTCAGGTGCTTGTGCTCCTCTCCAAGTAATTCCTGTTTACAGTTTTTACCTTTAAAATTCCTAGGATTTTTGCCTGCACCTTTAAGGCTGGTACAGACACACAGATCTTCATAGGACCTATTATTTAAATGAAAAAAGTATTTGCCTTATAATGCAAAGGATTCTTCACCTCCTACCTGAGGGTTCACTGTAAAACCAAAGGACCCTTTTTGCACAGTTCAACGGCATAACCTAAGCATCAGTGAAAAACTGAAAACAAGTATCAGGCACATTTCCCACCGCTGCTACCTATTTCACAAGAGAAAGGACAACCCATCTGCAATTCCCATCAATCACATACTTGTTAGTGAAGAGATCAAGATTCTTCTCCTGACAGCAATCCGACATCTGTAAGAAGTGGATGCATTCAATCTTCTAGTCTTTAAAAAACAGCTTGCACCCAAGCCCACCAAAATTCAATTTTTGGCAAAAGACCCTTCTTTCACGCCGAGGAGCGCACCCAGTACCCCCTCCCATCAGTGCCCATGATGGCTACTGCTCGCCAGCCGATCCGCAGCCCTGAGATTAGATGCCAGTAAATTAAACAACTCTGATAATAAATTCGGCATCTTTGCCGTTGCATCATACGTTAGGAGGCGAGATGAGCACGTTTCCTCTCCTCAGGCGGTTAGCTGACCGCTGCCATTACCTGCTATCCTCCTACAAGAACCAGGCAGCAGCGGGAGGCAGGTGGTGGCAAAGCAGCTCAGATCCCGCCCTTAAAGCACAGCTTGGGGTATTCCTCTCTCTTGCCTCAGTTTTCCAGAAATTTAGTTTGCCTCTCTCACTGGTACTTACTCGACGGTGTTAGCTGAAATAGGAGACCTCAGCCAGGAAAATTAAAAAGCACCAGTAAGGCTCTTCCTCCCAGTTTTACAGCAGCCGCTTGGCTGCCGGCCAGACCCCGCTACAGGGTTATGCAAATGCGTTTGCTCTTCTTTATCAGTAGCCAAAATATCATCGCTCTTGTAAAGCGACATCTGCAAGATCAGGTCCTGTCTTCAGAAGAATGGCAGCAAATACGCGGCACAACACAAGAGGGAGGACTTTAACGGGGGCTGCTTACAGGGAGCTGTTGTCAGGGGTATTTGGTACCAGTGACACTCCAGCCCTGGAACGAAACACCAACTGGATTTTAGGCTGGATTTTTAGGTTCGGATTTTAGGTCCAAAAGGAGAGAGGAGAAGTGTGTGACTATCTGGACACTGGTCAATGACATAACCTTTTGTCTTCTATTCAATCAATGGGCTTTCCTCTTGTATTTGGAGTTAAGAGTAAGGGATGGGTCAGGCTCAGCTCTCTGCAGTAAATCTAAGACAACGGCCTCAGCAGAAAAGCTCTTCTAGGAAGTGGCTAATGGAGCTGTACGGTCCCAAAAAGAGGGCTAGATCAGCAAAAAACCCCAGAAAGGAGCAAGGAAAAAGACAGCTCCATCAGGGGAGGAGTCACTAAAACTAAAGCTCCCGGTACTCTCTGCACTGTCATCCAGAAATTCAATCTGTAACTCACACAGTAGCACAACAAAGAGAAAACACTTATAGAAACAGCGTCTTCCATCCCCTGTTCTTATGGCGAATATAGCAGTGAGCACATGAGGGAAAAGCGAGTGAGATTTTAACAAAGTCAGGATCCCCTTCCCAGAGCCTCTGATAAGGAATGAGATACAAGAGGCAGAAGAACAGCTAATAAGTGTTAGCAGGCATAAACCTGCTGCTGGTCGCACGGCGGCATAAATCGTAAGTGACTCCGTTAAAGTCAAGCAGCTACATGGTCATAAAATCTGTATATTTAGAATCAGCATATATTTAGAGACAAGTAATAAAGTCAAGATGTTAGAAACTGCTGGAACAATTCACAAAGCTTGACTTTTTTCCAATCAATAAAAAAAAAAAAAACCACGTACTTTGCTACAGGTGTAATAGGAGGGGGTAAGAAAAAGGCTAGAATGTATATTTTCACCTCAGTATGTGTGCAAAACCACTGCGGACATTAACAGGGGTAGAAAATTGGACATAAAATAACCCCTTCTCTCTGCAATTTGAGTTTGTGCAGGTGGCAGGAGCTATAGATGACTGAGAAACAGATTGATTTCCGCAAAATTCAGGAGTAGGATTTTTCAAGAACTTGTAATATCCCTGAAAAACAGAACATGAGAAGTTCTCCAGAAACCTTGACTTTCTCGGAACTCAATCAATTTCTCAGTCATCTATAGCTCCTGGCACCTGCCCAAATCCAACCTGGAGAAAAATGTCAGAGCTTAGATAGCGTAAATTTAAATGTGAGAAATGGAGAGAATAAATGTTTCCATTATTTGCTGCACATTATTGTAACCTTCACATTTGAATTACAGCAAAGCAACCTACACGGACTAAGAGAACGTGTGAGATAAAACACATGAGGAGAGAAATCAACAACCACCACCACCGACCGATGCGCAAGTCGCCTGTCTTGTATCAGCATCCGAGAGCTACACCCAGACGCGAAGGCTCCTCAGTAAAAGAGAGGACAATCACAGGTTTGCCCACTGATCTATCTTTCCAAGAAATACCTTACAGTAAATTCCCAAGGCCAAACTTTTCAGATTTATTGTATCCAGTGCTGATTTGTAAGAGTGAAGGAGTTCAAGCTGGTACAATTTTAGCCTCTTCTGCCAAATATGTGCAGTACATGACTGAGAATGAAACCTCCCTCTCCCCCAGCCAGGGCCCAGCAACAGTACAAAGTGATATATAACTCCATTTCCTCGATGTTTCCTCAAAATAACAAGAAAAAACAGAAGAGAATTATTAAAAACATAAAATGAATTAAACAGTCACAAATCGTAGAAGAATGCAAAATATTCAGCATACGCTAGCTTTACAAGAAGGGAATTAAATCAAAAAAAAAAGACCACAAAGAAAACACATAAAAATTTGCATTTAAAACTCCCGAACGGGAGCGCATTCGCTGCGGCGCTGCCGCGCAGGGCGAGTGCTCCATCAAACAAATCCGCTGGGGCTGAAATGGCAGGCAAAGCACCCTTACCTCAGCGCTGCGCTTCTCCCGTCGCTCCTGACGCACCTGACCTGCCTGGTTTGGTAACCGATCTCCACCTCCCCGGGACGGTGGTGGGGTTTGTAGCCTTGAGGTCCGGACGTGCTTCGCTCTCCAGAGTCCAAACCCAAATCCGGCATAGTCCTCCCTGCCAGGCCGACGTCTTTAGGACGGGGCAGCCGGCATTGGCCCCAGGACCCCACTCGGAGGCTGTAGGTGTACTCCTCCTCCCCGAGCGGACAGCCGGGAGTGCCGCAGGCTCTGGATTCGGTCAGATTCGGGCACGGGGCACCCCCGTAGAGAGGGGGAGCGATGACCGCCCGTGTCCGGTGTTGCAAGCTCTTGGTGCAGCCCGTGCCGCACTCGGACCAGCCGGAGAACTCAGACACGACGCAGTCCCGCGGGCAGGGCACCAGGCAGGCCTGTTCGGCGGGCGGCTGCGGCGTGAAATACTCACATATTTCATCGGCGACAACGGTTCTGTTCAGCTTCTGGAGGCAGCGGACGCTCCGGCGCTGCAGCCCGTGCTGCGCCGTGACGCAAGCCCCGGCTTCCACCTCAGCGCCAGCAAAGGGAACGAGTCCACACCTGTCCCATCCCGAAACCTCCCACTCGAACAGCTCCAGGTGCCAGTCGCAGACTTTAAAGCACCTCCTCTGGCTTTCGGGTTTGTCCTTCTGGTGGCAGTTCGCGTGGTACGTTGTCCAGCCCTCTGCGTGGGTGCACCAGACGGCCCGACTCCGAACGCCCCCCGAGCCGCAGTCACCTACGCACCGGCCCCAGCGACCTGCAAAAGAGGGGGTGTTGAGAAACGCCGTGCAACACTCCTGCCACGGATCCGTCCCGATGCCCAGCAGCATCCAAACCATACCCTGCTTTAAACCATACTTTATCAAGAGTAAATAACAACCAGCTGGTCCCTAAAACTGTTTAAAAGCATCCTAAAGGCCGCAAGTCACTTCTCTCCCAGTGCACTCCCATCACGAGACCACGCGGAGAAACTGGCGGGGAAAAAAAATGCCCCGCAACATCCCAAATTAAAGGCAGGCCAGGAACATTTCCGTAGCAGTAAAATGCATCCCAAAGCCTGAGGAAATACGAATATTTAATTTCACTGGTACAAATGAACAATAATCTAATAGGAAAAGAAAGTCAAGTTAGGTAAGAGGGAAACAGTCGTAACAGAGCAATTAGTCAGTGGAATAAAGTGCCCTGGGAAGCAGCTGAATCATCACCTGTGGTGGCAAAATGGTGAGGCTAAATACTGTGAAAATCAGAACATACTCTCAACAGGAGTTCGAACGGGAGGAACCGACTTGAAGGGATGATGTGTGTGCCCCGAGAGCAGGGGAGGCACCACACCTCCAGCGACTTCTGAATTACCCTGGCATGTACGTCGAGCAAGCCCTTTCCACTTGCAGCCCACGACACTACAGAAGGTGGTAAAGCTAGTCACTCAGGAAGAGAAATGAAATAAAAATTAAGCCCGGCGATGCCATTCTTAGTTTTGGAGCAAAGGAGCACACATATGTAGTCGTATGAACGTTATTTGAGGATTTGCAAGTGAACATAATCAGACAAGGCTAAATAGAAAGATTTTTCTCTGACAATACTATTCAAGAAAAATCTACCAAGCCAAAAAAATAATCTGAGGGCGATAAAGTACAAAATTGCTTACAAACTCGAAAGAAAAGGTAGAGGAAAGCACTGGGGCCGAATTTTCACATATTAAAGGGATTTTGATGATCATATCTCAAGAGGGTCTCATCTCATTTCTAAGTTTAAAAACTTTCCAATACCTCATAACAGAGCCATTTCACTGGGTAAGAACATCGCATATATAATTCTCGCTTGAAAATACACTGCAACTACCCTATCTTTTGTATTTTTTTCAAGGCAGAAAATGAACTTAGAATAAATAGGTCAATTTATATTAAGAAATGCTACTCCAGTCAAGCTTTTTAAAATTGATTTTAAAATTACTGGAATCAGTTACATGCTTACACTACAAAACCAAACACACACATAAAGTTCAAAAAGACCCCCATAATGGCTGCAATTATAATACCAGGTATTTCATCCAGCTGATGGTGGTTTTGTTGGTAAACCCGTTGTTCTTTCTTCATGAATAGAGGAGTTAATCCTCCAGAGCCAGGGGCTTGACATTGTGTAATAAAAAATAAAAATAAATAAAAATTCCTCTTCTTTTTTCATTGATAGTGGAAAAGTAAATAGGAATTGGATAGAGCCGAGCTTCTCCTGCAACACACCCGCGCTGCCGCCATGTCCCTTCTTCCTCCCTCCTCCTCCTCCAGGCCAGGACCGCAGCTCTGCCCTCGGTCTGGCACCTTCTCCCGTGGCGGACAGGCAGCAGACAAGAGAGTTTTTCAGAGTCATCAGGGTTTAGACAGCTCCAGCTTTTGTTGAATCCTTCGGGCTACGTGAAAATTCTTTGTCCCTTTTCTGCCTCGTCTTTCACACCGAAAGGTATCAGTGCACGGTACGGACTCAGCCCTGACACCTATCTTGAACTGGAAAAGGCAGCATCAAGCTATACTGTGCTCTACAAGCTGTACTACACTAACGACAGGCTTTCAGCAGAATTAAATGTGTTTGAAAACTGAATATTCAAAAAAATGAATCTTTAAATATGCTTTTGAAGTTCAGTTACATGAAGAGGCCCCGTGACAATTTAAATGTTCATCCTTGATACTCCACCTTGACTTGAAAGAATGTTCTTATACAAATGCCAACCAGATTCAAAACCAGACATCAGGTTATGTACATAATGTCATATCACTAAAAATAATAGTCAAAATTCAGACCTCAAGTACTAGGTGGCTTTTTATTAACAGAGGAAAGCGACCAGCACAAAAACCAAGCCTTGCAACGCAACTGTATCATGAGCTTATTTCAGCACCTATTCCTCTGAAGCAGAGCAGCAAAGGCAGTTTAATTTTTTGAGATAGGGAAGTTTCAGTACAGGAAAAGTTTGGTTTTCACCAGTTTGTTTTTAGAGCAAAAATTCAAGAGTATGTATACAAGTATACATTGTAATGGAACACATTACACCAATTAAGGATTTAAGATACTTATTTCTTTAGATAGCAAGTATCATTAGAAATAGCATTAAAACCCCCCATGGAGCAACAGAAAGCAGCTGTAGCAGAGGACTGGCCAAATTACACTCACCAAACCTACCACCTACTACTACTGCACAGAACTCGCCCCGTTAGTACTTTTTATACACTTCTGGGTGTTGGTCATGAACTACTCTATGTAATGGCTGCAGATTTACCAATCCCTACATGAACAGGATAGAGAGAGACACAGCAGAAGGCTTAGCAAGAAGTGGCCATTATTTAATGTCAGATGTGAATTTATAATGAAAAATTACCAAAACCAAAAAAAGTAAGCAAGGACTCATAAGTAATTACACTACTGTTAAACACATCACAATTTGTAATAATTCTCTGGAAAACATGCTAAACACATAGCTTGCTCTTGGCATACCAAAAAAAGAAGCGTGAAAAATAACGATAAAAAGCGGATGCAAATCCCATTACTATAGATTTTTTTTCACTTCCTGATGATCTCTTCAGGACGCAGCAGTAAACTTATCCACAATGTTTCATTGCTTAGTTAAATATCCTGTTCGGGAGCTTAAATACGGAGAAGGATGTAAATACTTCCTTAGTCAATAGTCTGCTTTGTAATTAGAATTTAATTATTTTTAGAAGACTCGTGTTAAATTTACACTTTCCTTGAAATAAGCCTGAGTCAATTAAAAGAAACATCTCAGCACAATGTGAATAATAATATTAACTACATTTTATTAAAAACCCACTGCAATTTAGGCGTCAAAAGCCAGAACTTCAGACAGATGCTTTACAACTCCTGGTCTGGAATGGGAGGCCACTAGTAATTAAAGCAAAAGACTAAACAAAATGAAATATATTTCACAGTGATCTGTCTATAGAAAGTACAAAAAAGATTACGATAAAGGATAGATATCGTCCATCTCCTAACCTAATCAGATACTGGATGGATGTTTGATCTCATTACAGCAGGACACAGGGAGAATAGGAGAATGAGAGACTGAGGGTGTATGTTGAAACAGGGGAGCTCCCAGCTGGATATAAGGCAAAAATTCGTCACTATGAGGATAACCCTTGGAACAGGCCGCCCCGAGGGACAGCAGAATCTCATCCTTGGAGGTTTTCAAGATCTGACTGAACAAAGCCCTGAGCCACCCGGTGTGAATTCAATGTTGAACCTGCTCTGAGCAGGCGGTTCAGCCAGATGACCTCCCATGGTCCTTTCCAACCTGGATTACTCTGTGAAGGAGTATCTAACTGAAAGTAAGGCTTTGTCCACTAGGATGCCAAAAAGTTTTTCACTAAAAAATACCACTGAGATCTGCAAAGTACCAAGGAACCTGCAACAGCACAAATAAATCCATTCGTCAACCAAACCAAAGAGAAATTCAATCAAATCACTACTTCCAAAAATGAGAAGTATGAAAATTTTAAGAGACAGTGGGATGTCTTTGTTTACGGAAAGCTGTAAACAAAGACATGCTACTGTCTCTTACAAGACATCTATGACACTACAAGTAATAACGACATGAAAGGGATTAACACATCAAGTCAATCCAATAAAGAAAAACTACACATCATTCTGTTTGCCACCTTTTTATCGGATAAAAGAGTACCGTGTCGTCCCATATGGCTTCTCTGATCCCTTTAAAAGTATGCAATAACACTGCAATTGTTTATTTGATCTAGTGTGCACTGATTTGCTTTTCCTGCTTGCCAGACCTACCTACAATTATGCAATAATGATGTCTGAAAGGATACAGTGACATCTGCTCTTTGACACACAGGTCACACAAGCATAAGGCAAGCAGGCTCTTCAGACAGTAATTACGTATTACAGACAAAATGAAACACCACTAAACATCAAACCTAAAATAGGAATCCCAATAAGAGCTGCTTAATAAGTATGTTATTGCTTAATAAGGATTGCTACAATAATTATGCTCTGTTTAATGTGACATTTAGCTTAATTGCAACCATTTCACCATCCGAGAACACATTCAACAATAAGCATCTTCCACAATTACTCTGTCCCTGTAGCTACGTACTAATTTGTAAACTTGGGACAAGATCAGCAATCAGTTAAATAGAGTACTGTGTTAGTAATTTATTTCAAACAGGTAACAGATAATCTCCAAGTCACATCTGATACATAAAACAGTGAAGGAACAGTGTAAAAAATAATGGACAATCACTGGAATAGTCCTTCTATTTTCTACACTTTTTACTTTGCCTTTCAATTTAAGTACCAAATTTAGGAGCAATTGTTCTAGACCTTAACAATTTGGTTTCTAATAGAATGCCCTAAGTCTTGGACAAAGACCCACAAATATCGTAACGGAGATGTACGACTTCATTAATGCCTGGCTGAGGAACAACTCGGCCAGATGTGATCATAACTCCAGAAGACCGCTGCAGTGTCCACTTTAACTGAGTAGTTCTGCTTGAAATGTCATGGAACCGCCTTGGATGTCATTCTGGCATCCTCCCCCCAGAGCACGTTTACATGAAACGGAAAGCTCCACCTCATTCTGCGATTTCTGAGAACAGAGAACAACTGACTCAGGCAACACATGAGCTTTATTCCTGGCGGCCTTACAACCAATTAATCTTAACCATTAGTAACAGTGGCAAAAAATAAGTTCCACTGAATTGATTTCCTCAGAATTGGTTATTTTATGAGAAGTTTTTATTAGATGTATGTAATTTTTATGTAATTTTATAAGAATTATTTATTTTTATGAGACTTGGATCTACATTTATTTATTATGAATCAAACTGTTAAAGATCATATGAACTACCACCTATCTTCTCACCACTTTTTTTTTTTTTTTTTTTGGCATGATGCAAAGATATTCAATATTATGCCAAGAAAAATATTTCTAATGATTCGGGCAAAGATCTTACTGTGCTGATGGAAGTCATAGCATTTGCATATCATGCTCTCCCCATGTCACTGTACTCAGTCCAGTCACGTCTTTTCTTGCACAGTAAAATCTTTGGGACCAGCACCGTACAGAGTCTAGGACACCAGACCAGATACGTTCAGGTATTTTATATTCCAAAGTAATATTAGTGTAGCTGTTGTTAGCTTAACTGCCCACTCCCCTGCTGTCTAGAAGAGCCCTCCTGTATGCCTCCCCTGCATCTACTGCCATCTCTCAGCCAAAATACAGCTTTTCCTCCTTGCCCATACTTAACTGTCTCAATTATTTTGCTATTTATTATTAGCAGCAATTCAGTAAAGCACCTTCTACTATAATTTGTATGAAAGAAGCTATACAAAATAAAAGACTATTGTACTATTTGCAGTGCGTCACACAGGGCATATAAAAGTCCTCTGATTCCTGGGATTAATTTTAAATACCTGCAGCAGCACTTTTTTAAACTTTCACGACCTACACAAATGAGTAATTCAGCAGCTTAGTTATTCATCTTATTTTAGATATGAGTAAAAGTGAAGTTTAGTGACTTGGAGCCATGCAGCAGTTTGTTCCAATTTTACATTTCAGGTTTTTGCCTTATTAGCTACATGCGGGAACACTCAAGACACACTCCAGCAAGAAAGACATTCTGCAGCAAAATGTAATCAACACTGCTGTTTATGAAAATTCAGTGATTTACTAACCCTTTGGCACTTGAAGGCAGGACTTCTCAATATTAAGCACTAATGTAAACTGCATTAGCTGAAGTACTCAATCATGTGCCCACACCCCGGAGACAGCCCAGGGAAAAACATTCTTTTCTTTCAACTCTTAGTTTAAAAAAAAAAAAAAAAAAACACCTCACACATTCCAGAGCTTTTCTGTAATACTCATCCAACACATTTTGAGGGTTTGTGAGAACAGATTTCTTGCCTTGACAGCAACTGACATTAGGAGATGAGGCCATGATGTATATCAATTTATGTATACTATAAAAACAAAAAGTATAAATAGATCTTATCAGCGGATTACAACTATGAGTAGTTTACTGCATACGAGATTAAAAACATCTCAGCACTGGATTATAGATAGTTATAATCAAACTCTGACCTTTTTAAAATTCCAAACATCTAAGAAAACCAATTCCTTTTAAAATATAACAGCCTTTATAAGGTGTTTGTAAATGTAACCTTAATAGAAAACGCAGCTGAAAAAATGTTTCTTCAGTCATTCCACCTTGACTTTGGGGCTTATATATTCCCCAACAGGAACCGTTATTTCCCCACGAAACACACCCAGAATCAATACAGCATCGGTTATGCAGCATCTCCTGCAACGCGAACTGCCTGGCTTGCCGGCAGGGAACCAGAGGCAATACACAGGCATTGCTGGACACCCATCTCAACGATACCTTCTGATCTTCACCCTCCTCTCTAGGAATGTTTAAATCTCCTCTCCAGCCCACAGGAAAGCTCAGATTCCCTCAAGCACAACCAAGTAAGATGTCGAGAAGGTCTATCCTGGTATTTGCAGGGAAGCAGAAGGGAGCTCGATATATTCATGAATGGGATTAATTCATGTTTGCCTGCAGGAACCGCGTGATTCAGAAGGTCCACTCCAGTTTTATACAGGTATAACACCAGCAAGCTTTGCACAAGGCTTTTTCTACTTTTCCATACATTGGCTTCCCCTCACCATCCTTCACATCAGCGGTCACTCTGAGTCATTTTTCTGGAATGCAAAGCCCAGGTTTCCCTCCAGATCCACCTTCTTGCTAATAGCCCAGCAAGGGGTAGGATCAGCGTATCGCAGAGGAGATACACTCAGCGCTGGAAGAGACCGCCTCACCCACATCTCCGCAAGGAACCTTACCAAACAACATCAAGATCAGCACTAATGGACGACTCCTAAAGGAACCACACCGGGGACTTTGCAGTCAGAGGTTCACTGCTCTGAGATAGGACCTCGGTGGGACAGCTGGAGGGGGAAGCACCACCAGCGGTTCAACAGCTGCTTGGTATTTGAGCTCCGAGACACAAAGAAAATTCTTATATTATTACTTCTGCAATAATCCGTTGCCTGGCAAGCACCAAAGGATCCGCCATCCCTTCTTCCCAATTGTGACAACTGCGGTTTCTAATTTTCTTACTCTCTCATGAAGCTTAAATTATATTTGTTCACTGAAATAATAGCAACGTTCTGTTTTTCAAAACCTTAAAAACTTAAATAATTTTCCCACCAAAAAAAATTGTTTCACGGAGAAAGCTGTGAAATAATACAGCAATCCGCACACCTGCAAAACCTTTCTGAAGCACCAGAACTTACTTCACACACACATAATCACAGAAACGTGTGCATCTGTCTCCAGGCATCATTTTCAGGGAGAACTACATTTTTTCTACTCAGCTTCATGCTATTCCCAACTTACATGTTTTATAGCCCACTACAGCAGAGAAGCCAGCATACCTGTTCAGATACTACAGCGATCGATACGCCACGGCAAAGGAATCGCCACCCGGAATGGCACACCGAGGTGCTACCGGGTCTGGCTGGGGTCAGATGGTGGAAAGGCATTAGCTCTCCCTCGGGCTCCTGCAGAGCGGGTGAGCGCCCAGGCAGAGATGTGTTACGGGGAGATGTTCTCCAGGCAGGACCTGTGACGAGCCCCAACCGCGGCAGCCCCTCTGCCGTGGGTAGTCCCCTTGCTCCGGAGCAGGAGCGGGGCCGCCCGACGCTCTTGGAACAGAAAAGGCAGATGGTAAAATATAGACGTCATGTACTCATACAGAAATACCTTCTCAACCGTATGGGTCAGACAGTCGTTATTCTTAACGAGCGTTATAGAAGAGTTATACGATGGGCAGGATCGCATAACATGGTGCCCCGTGCTGCTACTAATTAGTATTTCTGCATAGATGGAGAACACCGATGATAACAACTCCCTGGCAACAGATAGCATAATTAATTCATGTGAAAACTAGTATTTTTCAATATGTGCACAATCAATTTTATCAAAGCTGGACAGAGGTTATTGTAGAACTATACAAACTGCTTTTACTGGACATTTTCTCTTTTTTTTATTTACAGTCCATATGTAATTATCCATTTTTAATTATGTGTAATTAAATCTCCATTTATTCTAGACACTCTTCTTAAATGCTCCAAATTCTAGAGGAAAAGTATTTTGGAAAAGCACAATTGTCTTCAATACTTGGAAATAGCTGTGCAGAAATAAACAATACGAGCAGCGATGCCGAAGTTTGGAATGATAAGTGTTCTCCAGCAGTAAATCAATCTGCTCATCTCACAGACGCTGCGAGCACAGGCTGCTGACAGGAGGAATGGCTGAGCATTGAGCAGCGTCTAATCAACCTAAGAGGGCCAAAGAGCTTAAGTTTCCAGACAGTGTAAATCAGGATGAAGGGCTTTAAGATGCAAGTGGTTTTCGCTTTAGGGAAGAATGACAGGCATACAGCAAACACTAAAAAAAAAAAGCAAAACCCATCCCTAAACAAAAAAATAACAACAACAACAAAAAAACAACCCCCAAAAAACTAACTAACTAAATCCAATAAATTAGTGTAAAAGGAAGGCAGTGACAAAGACATTAATTTCCATATTGAAATAATCTCCCATCACGTCATAAATTCAGCTTCTTGATTGCAAGGTCCAGAAGAACAGAATAACTACTTGAGTTTGCACTCAGAGAACATGACCACATTACCTCGTTCAGACTTGCGGGTGTTAAGATTAGAAAAATCTTGGGAATCTTCTGACAAGATTTACAAAACATCAGTGGGCACAGCATATCCAGATAGGTATATGAAGAAAGAAAAATCTGCATCCCATCTGGAAGCAGATTTTGCCAGGCATCGTTCCAAATGGCTACACATGCAGGTGAGAGAAAGCAAAATATTGTCAGATTAGGATCTGTGCATCAGGCCAGACTGAGGTCCAAGGATCTTATGAAGAGGCTGTATTATCCCGCATTGCTTTTGAACTTTTTTTTTTTTTAAAAACTAGCACATTAGACATATTTACCTGCTGGAGAGCCAGACATGGAATTCAACTGCACCCCATCCAGAGAAACAGCCCCTCGGCTGCAGTGCTTCTCTGCAAACCTACCTCCCACATGAGAGCAACACAACCTAGAACCGGGGCAATAAAGCATTACAACATAAAGAGCAATTTTCTATTCGTTTTATTTTTTAATTTAGTTTTTTCCTTTTCCAGCTGAGTTAGATTCCTTGGAGCAAAAGCCAGTAACACTCTAAGGATAAACAGAGAAGACAGTACCACAGTCTTGGCCATAAATCTGTGTCAGTACACTAACACATGCCCAAGAGTTGCAAGTCCTGCAGTGAGCAGAGTGCTAAGCCACAGTCCCAGGGTGGGAACAAGCACGTTTAGGGGAAGGGGCAGGGTTTGGTTTTGCTTGTTTTTTTTTTTTTTCTTTTCAGTATCTATACTGCTGACATAAAGAAAACTGAAAATAGAACCATATTTCCAATAATTTATTGGAACCAATATATCCAATAATTTAAAGATGGAAGTGTTCAAACATCAAATCGCACCCTAAAATTATTCAGAGGTCAGCCTCACAATACTGGTAGATCATCACTACCTTTTTGGCAGATGTTTTGCGCACATGTCGTGGTTTATAGTGGTTACGTATTTCTGAGTAGCCTTCAGCTATCACTGAAATCCTAACAGACATGCACCTTCACATACATTTTCACAAGCTTTAGCCCAAGGGATAAAACCATATGCATCAAGATATTGAAACAGCTGAGAATATATATCCTGAGGATGACTTTGGTAGCACAGACCCATGTTTCTTTTGAAAACCACTAAGAGATGCGGCCGGGTGCAGGGAGCATTCAGGTATTCTGCTGGGGCTGTTTGCTGAGCAGAGATGAACAATTTTGAACTCGGAAACACGGTCACTGTTGCCATAAAAGATAACACGCTACTATTTTTGAAATAAAAGAATGGTAACATGGAAAAATACCAGTTACATATGCTGTATGCACATTTTAGATCCAAACGCAAGGATCTGCTTTTACAACGTTAGCCCACACCTTGCAACTAAGACTTTTTAGAAACAAACATTCTTATACATAAGTAATCATTTAACAAGGCCTCAAAAAATGTAGCCCTTAATAGATTTAATTAACAGGTTAATGATGTGCATAGCATGCACGCTCGCAAAACCAAAGATTTTCACATTAAGCTTGTTTCTGTTTCATAGAAGCAGCTTTCTGTAGAGTATCTGTGCTAATGTAATTACACATCTGGTACTTCTGCTGCTTTCAATTGCAGAGATATTTATAAACAGTGCTACTAATTTACACAAGAGTACCTAGCTGTTCTAATGTTTTACACTACAAATAAAGACATTTGCATGAAAATTCAACTGGAAAAAGCTCTCTCTTGTAGCCCTGAGTGGTTCTAGTGAATAGATAAAATGATCATTTAGCCTGCAAAATAAATCTAACACTTAGGCTATTGTCATGACTGCCTGTGAAACCTGCATAAACTAAGCATGCCTGAAGTTCACCTTGATATAAAGGGGTCAAGTACAAATTTTTAGACAGTTTTAAATTAAACATCAGCACTGGTGATCATCTATGTTCCACTGTGTCACCAACATAGCAAAAACTAATGTTTTAAAATATCGTTCCTTGGCAATGTTCATTCATCATCCTCATTGTAACCAGGAAATGATCGAAAACCCGGCCAGAATAATGGAAATCCCACATTATCTTTACCAGTATTGTCAAGAAAATGCAGTGGTTATTAATTTAAATATGCTTCAAAGAACCATCACAACTTCAAACACGATTCAAGAAGATAAAAAGCCATTCCTGCCTCAAGCTGCTTTCAGTTCAATTTAGGTCACATTTAGGTTCATCATGATAGCACCTGAAATCCCACAACTTAGTAAATATTGACAGAAGATGCTGCTGCCCTAAGTGTTTCATCAAAGCAGCGTATGAGTCCCACGTCCTGACGGGGTGCTACTGAGAGGAGACACTATCAGCACAACCTTACAGCACCCGTGTGCTCAAGCTCAGGAACACCTGCATGGGAGAAAAGATAAGCCAAGACAAATACCCCTTTTTGCTTCATATTTTAAGGTACATCCAATTAAGAAAAATCATACATTATTTAATAAAAGGAAAAGAATAGATGTGTGAATGTGCATAACTTCGCTGTCAAATATATATACACACACATATATATACATGCTATGAGATATTTATATCCAAATCATCCCATTTCGCTCACGTTTTGGAATCAATGTGTTTTTTTCACTCTGTCTGTACCCGATGCAACAGAAGCACATGTAAAATGTCATGACTGCCACATCGTAAGTTCTGAAATATTGGAGCCAGCTTCTAATCCTTCTCTGAGGAGACACTTCCAGTGTCCTGGAGGTCACGATGGAGGCTGTGGATGCTTTTGAAGATGACACACAATGGACTAAATGCTGAAATCTGCTCACCTAATTACTCCAACCCCCCTGACAGTAATCTGGACAGACAGAACCAAGAGTGATTTTGGGGGACAGGGGAATAAAAACATTTAGCTAATACTCCTGAACCACAGATTTCAAAGGGCTTTTAGTTTTGCTTTTATACGAGTAAGCTGTTTCCATATGAACCAGCTCATTAGCATGTCCCAGCTGCTTCATTAACCAGTACATGGAGACTCAATATCACCATAAGGAAACAATAAACTGCTACAGAAAGAGCTTTCTTGAGAAATGGAGGGGGCTACCTGGCCTCTTCCAGAAGGAAACCCAGCTCTTAGTCTTCTCCCCAGGCAGGTTTAAAGAACTACAACGTTCACAGCAAAGTTGGCATATCCCACCGCAAACTGCAGCACTAATAAATCTGTCTATGACCTCAACTGGCGGACGACACTCATCTGCAGATAAATCAGACTAGTAGTTCTGTGAAATAAGAAAAATTGGTTCTTCCCCTGAGAATACTGAAATAACTGCTCTTAATTGAGTTTTCATTCCAGTGGGCATTCTTTAATTCAATCAAGCCACTTGGAAATAGTCTTCTATTAGAAATGTCTACCCCTTTCTTATGATTCCCATAATAAACATTATTCAGAATATTCTGAAGTAAATAAAGCCAATTTGATTTGAGATCCTTTTAACAGTAAGCCATATATTTTATATATACAGATAGAAATGACTGGTCGAATGGCAAAAATCAATTAAGAAAAGGGAGCTAAGAAAATGTAATCTGTATTAAAAGTTAAAAACATTTACAGTCTGTCCTGTTTGAAGTTTAGAAATTCAAGATATTCCTCATCTTTCAAAATTGACCTTAAATAACTTGAGTTCTTTCTCAGATATGAAGAAAGATTTTTAGTTTACATCAAATCTTGGTATTACTGCAGATACAGAAAGTGGGTTCCAAAAAGTATAAACTGAATGCATGTATATGGCTAATAATGTGCATAATCTTCAGGTGTTTTTAAAACAAACAAAAAAATTTAGATTTCTTTGACTAATATTTACTGTCCTCAGGACATGTTTTTAAAAAATTCACATTAAATTATTTCTTACGCTAAAACTGGTACGCTAAGTTTAAACTGTTGCTACTTTACTCCCTTAAGAATAAAGGAGAAGAAACTATCGCCTGGACCTCTGAGCTCAGCCCCTGAGAAGGTAATGCTGGCAGGTTTGTCATAGATTCTTCTACTTAAACGTCTCAAACACCTCCATCAATCAGACAAGTTAGGTTCATTTTCCCATCACTATTCCCAGACCATGCCACTGCACCATCTTCCCATGCTCCCAAGTATTCTAACTTAAGCCAGTAAAACAATCTTGGCAGGCAAACTACGCAGCTAAATACTTTCCTACAGTCATTTTTACACACACAAATACATATTATTAATGATTACTCTGCCAACATTTCCATTCATCTAAATTTGTCTGGTTACAATAGTTGCTGCCCAAAGAATTTTCCCCTGATAATGACGGATGTGTGACCACACACCATATCCACGTGACAGCCTTATTTATTTCCACATGCAATCAGTTTCCGCCAGACTCAGAAAGCAGAAGCCTCCCGCCATGCATCCAGACGGCCTCACATCAAACTCTGCAATAAAGCCGGACACTAGAATAGTGTCTGTACTCCTAAGCTAAGTTTCTCCAGCAGTATGTGTGGTGGGTTGGCCATGGCTGGGCACCAGGTGCCCCCCAGAGCCGCTCCATCACTGCCCCCCTCAGCTGGAAAGGGGAGAGAAAACACAACCAACGGCTCGTGGGTCCAGGTAAGGACAGGGAGATCACTCGGCAATTCCCGACACGGGCAAAACAGACCCAACTTGGGGAAATTAAGTTTATTTTATTGCCAATCAAAATCACAGTAGGAAAATGAGAAATAAGACCAAATCTTAAAACACCTTCCCCTCACCCTCCCTTCTTCCTGGGCTCAACTTCCCTCCCGATTTCTCTACCACCTGCCCCCCACCAGCGGCGCAGGGGGACGGGGAATGGGGGCTGTGGTCAGTCCATCACACCTGGTCTCTGCTGCTCCTTCCTCCTCACAGGGAGGACTCCTCACCCTCTGCCCTGCTCCAGCCCGGGGTCCCTCCCACGGGAGACAGTCCTCCATGAACTTCTCCAGCGTGAGTCCTTCCCACAGGCTGCAGTTCTTCACAAAATGCTCCAGCCCGGGTCCCCCCACGGGTGCCGTCCTTCAGGAACAGGCTGCTCCAGCCTGGCCCCGCGGGGTCCCAGGTCCTGCCAGCAAACCTGCTCCAGCCGGGGCTCCTCTCTCTCCCCACGGGGCCACAGGCCGTGCCAGGAGCCGGCCCCAGCGCGGGCTGCCCACGGGGTCACGGCCTCCTTCGGGCATCCCCCTGCCCCGGCGTGGGGCCCTCCCCGGGTGCGGGTGCAGATCTGCTCCCCCGTGGAGCTCCATGGCCGCAGGGGCACAGCTGCCTCCCCGTGGGCTTCCCCAGGGGCTGCCGGGGAACCTCTGCTCCGGCGCCTGGAGCCCCTCCTGCCCCTCCTGCTCTGGGCTGGGGGCTGCAGGGCTGCTCCTCTCACACATCCTCACTCCTCTCTCCAGCTGCAGTTGCCATGTGCCATTTTTTTCCCCTTCTTAACTCCGTTCACCCAGAGGCGCTGCCACCATCGCTGATGGGCTCGGCCTTGGCCAGCAGCGGGTCCGTCTCAGAGCCGGCTGGCACTGGCTCTGTCAGACATGGGGGAAGCTTCTGGCAGCTTCTCACAGAAGCCACCCCTGGAACCCCCCCGCTACCCACTTGCCACACAAACCAAATACAGCATGGTTTTGGGGACTTTTTTCTGGAACACGTTTTCCTGTATCATCTTTGCCCTTCAGGATATCTTCCCACAGGATCCTAGTTCCCTAAATAAACTAAAAGTCCATGCTCCAGAGCTCAGGGAAGGACTTTTAATCTACAACCTGCCTTCCTCACGTCTCTCAGGATCTCAATATCCACCATCTCATGGTCAGCTGTGGCCAAGGCTATGGATTACCACATTCCCGATTGGTTCTTGTGTAGCTGTGACTCACCCATCTACTAGATCACCACCTTCGCTGGCCTCTCCGGCACCTGCGTACAAAGGATGTAGTGTGGAGAAGCAGAGGCAGAGAATGACCCATGATGGGGTGCTGCTGGCACTGGAGACCCCACCGCTACGAGAAACGTACGCCTGGAGCTGGACAACATCGGGTTGGGGGGGGAGGTGGGGGGAATCTAACATACAGAAAAGGCACCATACACAGTAAATAGCGGTGTAACATGGACCAATGAAGAAAGAGAAAGTTGTACAACTGTGATAGGAAATTCATGACTGTGGATTAACAACTGTGTTAGGAGATTAATGACCCCATATGAGGATCTTCTTCCTCACTGTTGGAAGAAGAAACCATTATCGTGAACTTCACACCCCGCCTAGGACAAGACTCCAGACACTGACAACCCACCACCACCGGGATGAAACCACCAACCTTAGGACACCAAGCAGCAGGGCGAGCGTAACACCAGGAAAGTAGAAGCTGGGAACCATGTGTATAACAACTTCAACTGCATTACTCCTCTTTCTTTTTCTGTTACAATGAGATCTGGACTGATAATGATTAGACTCCTAGGATTTCAGTTATAATAAAAATAATTAATTGGCTATACTTATAGCTAAGATGTGCTTCCTTCTTGCCCAAAACCAAGGACAGAACAATTTACCTTAAGACAGACACACTTCGATTCCTATGGGAGAAGGACTCTCTCCTCTCGGTCCACACAGATCCGTGGATTTTCATTCCTGCAACTGTCGTCCCAAGCCTTAATTAAACAAGACGCAGAATCACATTCTCCCAAACCAGATCGAGCAGAGCAGTCTGCCAGAACGCTGGCAAAAACGCAAGTGCCTGCTGTAATGCAACATATTCAAATAGCTTAGTCTCAGGAATAAATCAGCTTTACTTATTTGTGTAAGCAGAAATAAAGATGTTTTGCATCAGTCCTCTTAAAAAGATTCTTTCCGTTTATTAGATCCTGTGATGCCTTAGAAAAACAAGTTCACTGCGGCTCTCCGACCGTGAAGTTCAGAATCTCAGATATTGCAACAGACCTTAATATTTTCAAATAATTAATTACATTTCACATGTAATAACAGAAGAACACTATGCATGACAAAGATACTTATCATAACAGCTGCTTTTAATTTTTTTTAATACCAACTAGTCAGAGCATTTTTATAAACTCTTTTTTAGATTAAGGCTGCACTAAAGTCCTTCTCAAGTTTCATACGTGGATAAACCCATCCATAACAAGAAGTCTGTAAGGTTTTTTACGTTCATAATTTATGGGCAAACAGTTTTTCTTCATCAAAACTTCAGTGAGGCTCAGAAATACCTTTTTATGGCCACCTTAAACTGCTAAATCGTGCAATTATTATGAAACTGTTTATACAAGCTACATTAAAATATTAATTCAGCATCGAGTATATGCGTAAACGGCACACAGCAGTAACAACAGCGTATGTCATCTGACCCACGAGGATTATGGCATTCAACAGCTGGACCATTAGAACAAGTCACTGGGTGCCAATCGCACTGATAAAAGAATGGGGGGGGTTACTGACCACGATGCACATCCTTTGCCCCAGGGAGGAGGAAGAACAGCTGCTTCCTGTAAAATCCTTCGTATTTCCTCTCTTTAGGGAATTCAAGCCCCAGACAAATGAATTGGTTGGGCAGGCAGGAGAATTCATTAATTCTTCCAGTCTACTTGTACGTACGCGTTTGCTAGCTCAAGAAGAAAAATGTTTTTACAAGGAGACTAAATATCTCCCCCTACTACGTCCATGTTCTCTACTCGGGGGGTTATGGGTGTCAGGACCTGCGGTCACTTGACAGAAACACCTACGGCATCATCTTCCAAAGGAGAAGACAGAGGGCCAAATTCTGGTCTCTGTTACACCAAGGTGAGCAGACTGAGTCCACATTCCCACTCTGTTCCTCATTTCTCTCTGCCCTACATTTCGGATGTCCAGCTAGTTTCACTGATGAACCTCGGTTTGCCAAGAAACATTTTAAACAATGTCTTTGAATTTCCAAATAGATAGCAGAATGTTAAATAATTTCTTTTGAGATGTCACAGGAAAGAAGCCAGTATCGACTCAGACTCGCTTCCAAGTGATGCCTAATCCATATAACAATAATAATGTAAATTATCACTACGGAGTGGTTAGCCGTTGTGGTCAGATCACATGGCGGGCAGGCAAGCTCAACCAATAAGTAAACTGTGAGGGAGAATGGTAAATGTGCTGATTATGTAAGTGTAGCTGTTTGAAGTCAAAGATGTAGGCCTGTATTTCAGTGATAAAATGTGTAAAATAGAAAGAGACACTGCGTAAGCAATTAAATTTAACTTTTTAATCAATAAAAGGGAAACTGGAACCTAAATCCACTTTATAGGATTTAGGAATCAAAGTCTTCCTGCAACTCAAAGACAGCTGTGATGCCCGTTTAACCAGAGGGGAACTTACCGTAAGACAAAAATGTCACATTCTATCTTGATACCACACACAAGAGAGTCATCTATCATTAGATCAAGATAATTTGGTGGTAATGATGCTCCTGATCTTTCGTTCTGGTTGGCATTCTTTGTAAATAAAGCTGTGCTTGCAACAGTTTTGACGGCAGCATCTCACATGAGTTTGACAAATGGGCCCACCTGTCCTTGTTAACATTTTGGATTTCTTTTTGTAGGTCCACTATTTCTCCAAGGATTCCAGAAATAGGAAGTACACTGTGCCTGTGGACTTGCACTTCACCGCAAACACTCAAGGCTGGCAGAACTTGGGTTGGTACCAAGGTAGCCACAGCTGCAAAGCACCAATTATTCCACCTTCTCTGTAAGGAGACAACCCAAGCTATGAAACACAGTGGCTCAACACCGAGTCAGAGAGTCATTTTGATTTCACTACTGCCTGCCAAATACAAAGTCCACTTAATTTTTCTTTCTCTCCTCAGTGATTCATTTCCCTGTGTTGCCACTCAAACATGGCACAATCTGCCACCAAACATCAACTCCCCCTCTTCACAAAACTCTGAAAATTATGCTGTTTCTACAGACACTGCCAAACTTTTGCCACTGCCCTTACACACCACTGCATGTGAACTGCTGTTCTGTATTTTACCTTTCAAAAAATGCATCCATATCCATTTATCTGTTTCGTAAAGTACTGTACAGTGTCACAGCCTCATCAAAAGAAATACTCTTACTGATGATATTTCCATATATGAAAAGTAACTGAAAATAGATAGGATATGTATATAAACACACATTCAGAGGTATTTACTGATGCAAGAATAACTGAAAAATAAATTTACTACACCTAGTCAAGGCTGCAACAGTCAGGCTGCGTTCTAAAAAGCACAAAACGACTACCATCTGCAAGGCCTTTAATAGTTCACTAATTAATGATCAAGAATGCATTTGCTTCAGCATAATTTTATGCTTTTATATGGATATGTTATTTGATTATAATTATCATAGACCGTAGAAGTTTATTAGGGCCAATCATTTCTTAATGCAATTAAAATCCCAAGGGAACAACATGAAGCAATTTTTATTGGTGAAAATGATGAGAGCTTGTAACTGAAAAGGAGCCTACTGGTCTACTGCAATTATTCCAAAATACGAAATTAAAACAAACTGCATGAATTTTTCAATACATTTTCGTGAATACCTGAGTTTAAATGATCAATACGTGTTAGAAGTTGCAGAATGAGCTGATCTTCAGGCTCCTTCTAGCTCCTCTAGTATTCATCTCCTTGGGGAAGGGATTATGCAGCCTTTTTCTCCTCCTGGGTGAAATCACCCACTCTCAAAATAGTTCTCTGGGCTATTGCCTCTGCTTCCCAACCCTGTTAACACAACACCTCCAATTCTTTCTCTTTCACAACGCTGTGACACTTCCTATTAAAATGAGTCTAAAAACCATTTCTTCACAACACAAATAATTATTTCTTCTTTCACCCAAAGGTATTAACATGAAGATTGGAGGGTAAAAACAATAAGAAGTCTCTATGAGTGAATTCTATATACATACATCTTATCCTGCTCTTTTATACGTTTTTAGAACACCTCCACCTCAGAGCTGGTAAAACAAATTATTCTCTTTCCCATTCTGTCATTCTCTCTCTATTGTCATCCTTAAAGGTGTTTCTTTTCTTTCTCTACCCAGACAAGAGCCTTTCAGGTTTTAGTATGTTCTTTACCCCACGACCTGCTTAAGAAAAGTAATACATAGCACACTGATGGGTGCCAGGATGTGATTTATTTCCCATTTCACAGTTTCCCCACAGTCTCCCCTGAGAACCTGAGTAATCACTGCGAGAACATCTCATCACTGCCACTTAGTCCCATTTGCTCCCCCTTAAGAGTACCTTCTGATTTAACATCCTGCATTTAACCAAGATAATATTATAGTGTTCTAAAAAATGTTAAATTTTGAGAAATAAATCTTTAGTGAGTCAATCGACATCGGATGGCTGTTTACACAGCTGTTTCCAAACAATACAGACAACGTTCCACTATTCCTTACACCGTTTTCTTATCTATTTAAGCATTTTATAGTTCCGTTGAATGAGACCCAGTACCTGATATGCCATATAAAACCCGGAGAGAAACTAATTTTAAAAAAACCTAGTTCTAAATAAGATATCTTACATTTTCTTAACACAGACCTAAGAAAATTGCCTGTGGAGGAAGAAAAGGCAGGTTAGGAAAACACAAGCTGGCACTATGAAGCGAATGCCTCTTTCTCCGGGCATCTACACCAAGCGTAGAAAGCAGCACGCTTCTGCCGGGGTATTTACACCAGGGAGGACTTTACACCAGCGGTTCAGGACAGGAGGTACGGGCAGCGGGCGCTCGCGGCCAGGACACCTTCGCTGCCGTCAGCTGCCAAATGGGAACCAAGGAGGAGAATCACCAGAGAGGCAGCCTGGAAAAAGACTGACTTCAATATAAATCAGCTTCCTCTGATTGTTCCCATGAATTACATAAGAGAAATATCGTAACAGTAAACTGTGACTGGCAGTGAACGATTTTCCTAAGTATGCTTAATAGCACAGAATATACGCGTTTCTTCTTGTGTCAATATTCCACTGCGATAGCTTTTCTCCTGAGGCTTAGAGAAATCCTTCCGCCTCTAATCCTGTTTTCCAGTGACAACTTAAGAACTGAAATGGCAGCAATTCCCTGTTTCCAGCGCTAATTCAGAGATCGCCAAGTTTGAGGTTTTTTCTCCCCGCTGCTCTACCCATTCTCCCGGAATACGAGTCGGACCTGTTCAGCCCAGTGGCTCCTCGAGGGAAGCATAGATGGGTAGAGAAGAATGGGGAACCACTTCTTTTTAAATTATGTTTGCTGATTTTTATTTCTCTTCTTTGAAAAGAATATTAGAGTCATCTTAGATGAAGGCCACTTAGCTCAAGGCAGTGATGCTTAATCTCTCCAGCCCCGCTGGACACCCAAGAGTGGGCACCTCAGTTTTACAGAATAGCAGTCTGCAATGTACAGAATAGCTATGAATTTCAAATACTTCTGCTTGTCTGGGCAGTGGGGTGAGGGAAATTAAGCAAAGACTTCCTCTAATAAATCAGCATTGCCTGTCGGTTCACTTGCAATAGCTAGTAAGCCCAACAAGCCCGTGCATTCACAACAGCATCCGCAACAACCACTGTTGCACTGTTAATTACAACACTTGCCAATTATGAACTGCGGCAAATTATAATGCTATTTAATGATTACAGTATTTCAGCACTAAAAAATTAGCAATGTATATACATATATATGAAGAGATCCAGGAACAGGATACACACTTGCTTCAATTTCATGCATCAGGTAATTTTGTATGGCAGCCATTTTAGTGGCAGGTAAGGTGGTGGGTTTTTCCCATTTTTGTTTTGGGTTTTGTGTTGGTTTTTTGTGGTTTGTTTTTTTTTTTAAATGACCGGTGCCAGTTCCAAACCAGAACACTATTTCATCCCAAAATGGAATACTATACAGCCTGAGTCAATGCCTGTGAAACTCACTGGAATCCTTAGATATATTTGTTCTGTATTTTTAGGATTTAAAAAAAGAAAAGAAAATTCTATGCCAGCTGTATGACTCAATGCCAATTAAACATTAACACCTCAGGCATTTTCCTTCTGGTTTGATACTCAATTCCACAAATGTAAGTTCAAAGGGAAGAGTTTTTTCAAGCCCACATGTGGGCATATAAGGTGTTCCCTATGAAATGGAAATCACTTGATCACCTTGTATTAGTGGCTAGTGAGAAACCAAAATGAAAGAGTGTTCTCAAAAGGCAAAATATTACGATTAAATGTCCTACATAGATATTCAGGAATTTGCATTCTACTATTACCCTGCAATTTCACAATACTTACTTTACATATTTTCTGTGAACTGGCTTATGTGAGAGTACAGATACATATGCAGGAGGAATCACACAGAAATAATTTTTATTGACTAGAAATTGACAATTTCTTTCTATTGTCAGAAACTAAAGACAAATCTATAATAGATACTTGTGATATTTCTGTAAAAGCAAAACACTGCTGCTAAGAGGACGGGGTGAGTAGTCACACGCACTGACTGGCCGTGAGGGACCCTAAAGGAACGAGCCTTCTCCCGTTAATGAAGAGCAATAGGTTTCTCCAGCAGCAAACTGGGAGCACCCAGCTCATGCCCACACATGGACCTCATCCCCAGAGAAGGTCCTCTCAGCGATACGGACAAAGACGAGGTTAAAGCCAGTCTTTTGGAACACCTCTGGATTTTCCATCTGTTTCAGCAGGAATCTGTACCTTTAAGTCACTCCTAATTTAGGGCTGAATTTAAAAAAATATTTTGTAGGCAATAAGTGTATAAATCCTTGCTTTTAAGGAGGCATTATCTCATTAATTACCTGAAATGTTTTTAAGCCTCTAGCTATCCCTGAGAAGTAGATGTGGCAATGGTCTACTGAGGCACAGAACGCTGAAAACTGGGAAGGTTCACGGGGAAAAGACTTAATTCAGTACAAGATGGTAAATCAGGTTAAAAAGGAAAAGCATGCACATGCCTTCCACTGTGAATACTTCTCTCAGCAGAAACCCAACTATCAGATGACCTTGAATGTGGGTTTCATATACGATTTTCACCTCTGCAATCTCTCCGCTATCCGTCCACACCAAATATTAAGCTGCTAATTAAATCGCACAGATTTCATCCATAGTCCTGCGCTGGCAGTGCTATTCTCAGTCTCTCTTTGTCCCTTCAAAAATGTACACTAAAATTCAAGTGTTTCTAAGTATTACTGTCCCAATCTTGCAAGAAATATGATAACAAGAGAAATCAGCTGGGTGCACCAGAATCGCAAAATCCTTGACTCGCTGGCTTAAATTGATTCTTTTCTCCTTCATACATATAATCTCTTAAACCCTACATCCAATATTTCTGCACACCCTGTAATGTGTTCGTAAGACATACAAAGCAACTCCTAACTCATTCCCTGCTCTTTCGCCATAGAATACGCTTTAGTACAGAGTAGCAAATATCTCCTTTTAACCGAGGACCCAGGGAAGAAGGTCCTTGCATCGGCCACGGCTGCAGCTGACTGCTTGAAACTGAAAACCTCCCTCCTGCCTCAACAAAAATGTCAGCCATCCACACCTTTCAGTTTTTCTATGCCCACTTCCCTTACCTGACAAAAAGTATGTAACATGCTTTCCAGCCTGAATATGTTTCCCCTTTCCCATTACCAACACTGTGCATACTCTTGGTTTCCTCCAAATAAGTGATTGCTATGTGCACAATAGCACTCCCAAGCTTCTCACTGGCTTTGGTGGAAGTCAACATAAGCAAAGGTCCTCTCCACTCCCACTCAGGTGCAAAACAGAAGTATGAAGGGTTCTCCTTTCCCTACCAAGGGAACAAATCCTTAAAGGAAAAAAATTTTGCTCCTGGCTATGGGGGATGCAATTCCTAAAAGAATAAACTCAGACTGAATTTACAACATACACCAGTTATCTAACTTGAGAAAGAAATTCCTCGAAAATATTTACGGCAAAGTAGTAGTTGTGTTCTTTAACTAAATTTATAGTTATAATAAAATCAAGATATCAGCAAATATTTAGTGGCTACATTATTTTGATTGCTGTTTAAACTTTTTTGAATGCAAGAAATGACCACCAAAGCCCCTTTTAACCAAAAAAAGTAATAAAACTAACACCATGCAGCAGGAAGTAACTCCATCCCTGAGAAGGGCTGACAAGCTTTTTTATGTTCATTTTCCTCCTACTTCACTCGATTCCAAATTCTCTTGCAATGACAGGTGTCGCAAGAGGAAATAGGAATTTTTCTTTTTCTAATTGGTCCTCTCATCCTAGAAGCAATTTTCAAAGTGTGGAGAGTTTTGTCAGACAGCATTTTTCTGTATTATACTTTCATCATTTAAGAAGAAGGTCTTGAATGTTGCGAGGATCATTATTACATAACGAAGAGTGTTAGGCAAAGCTTTTTATCTTGGTTGCTATTAAATGTCCTTTTATTGCTATATCAATCAACTAAATGATTTCCAAAGTCAAGTGTAAAATAGCATGTTGGTAGAGTTGGCAAACCTGACAGTGGGTAAAACTGTAATCTGTTTACACCTTTGGACTTGATGGCTTATCTTGCTGGTGAGGCATTTTCTAACGCTCTCATTATTGTAGTGACTGGAAAACAAAATGAAAATGAGTAAGAGGTTGCCTAGCGTGCATATGACTCCTTGAATATTTTGAAAACTGCTACAGTTTCCCCCTGCAAAAAGGGGACCCATAAGAACAGTGCTAAAGAACTTTCATATATTTTAACCGTAGATATGCAGAAGAGAGACCAGAATCATTTGGGAACTAAACAGAGCAAAACTACGATGATGTTGATGGGAGGGAACCAACAAAAAGATGAAAGGAGGATAGAGGAGCAAAATTCTCCATATGTTTTTAGTAAATTAGGTGAGAAAAGCTGGATTTTTAGTTAAAGACTTCAGACTTCAAATTCAAACATAATTGTGTTTTTTCACACTAATACCATGGCCCAACTCTGCTCCCCTTTAAGCAGTTAGGCACTTCTATCATTGACTTCAAGCTGAAGCACAGTAGTTTCTTCTATTAGACATGGTTGCTTTCTTTCCCAAAACCTGAATGTTCAGCAAAAAGTAACCAAATGCTATTTCTTATCACACTCCGTGAAACATTACAGTGCAGAGAAAAAAAAAAGAGTCAGGTGCATTTCTTTATCAAATTGCATTATGCAAAACACTGAATTTATAAATGCGCAAACAAAGCCGCCATTTGAAACAGATGGGTCACTGTTTATAGAAGTTTGCTACAGATGGAAAATTAGTACAAATACAAATAATTTTCTCTCACTATATTGTTGATTGAACAACCTTCATCCCCTGAAAATGTACTTCAAAGCCATGTTTGCACAAATTAACAAGGGCAAGGGTACGACGATGCATCGGTGAACCTGCACTGGGATGAGTAAACACGGTAAGGGTCTAAATTTGAAAATACTTTCCATAACACCGTTTGAATTACAGGGTAATTAGGATTATGGGTGGTTTTTTAATACATCTAATCAAACTTTCGGGTCAAGTTAGCGTACAACTATGGTTGTAAACCTTGGTAAAAATAATACATTCACCACAGACTTTAGTTTCAAATGAGGAGGAGAGAGTCTGTAAACTTTCGACCTAGTAATTGATTTCTAATTTTTGTATACTGCACATACCTATATGTATACGTATAAATACTTTAGCCCTTCAACCACTGGGAAACTGAAAACACAATTAATTTGAAGTTTGAAAAGGAATGATCCGAGGCCAACTATGGCTGGTACCTTGAATCTACCTGTAGAAACCATTTAATTTGCAGACAGGGCTGTCAAGATCTGTTGGAGTGACTCTCACAGACTGGATTTTGTAGCCTGCCTTCCACTTGAGTAGCTCCATGAAACAACTGGTGAGCCTCTTTTAAAAATACAGTTGTGAGACTGGGCTGTTACAAAACTAGGATTTTAATAAAGTCACTTAAAGTCACCTTAAGCATAAATTTTGATTGTTTTACGGAATAAAGGTAGCACAAATGTTCTGAAATATATAACTGCACAGCTTTCAATTCCTAGGTAGTGAAATGCTTTGGGTCATAAAAGTCACATTTGGAAAACGCTAGTGCAGGCTTCCCCAAGACAACACTGGGCATCTCGCTCTGCTTGACCAGGCAAGCTTTGAGTATAAAACTGCTAACGGACGGCAATGTTTTATTTTGTAAGACTGATTTCAGTAATAAAGAATGTAAATTTTGCCTTTTCATTTCTGCTGGTTCAAACCCATTAGAAACCCCGATATAAAAACCAAAAACACTTCTTGTAAAAATGTAAGTGCGATCGCTCAAAATTCGACACAGAGATAACAAGTGTTACCTGGGCTTCATTTAACCTCAATCAGATTTGCTCAAAGAATTAGCAATACTTAAATCACATTGCTGCTCTCCTTTAAATAAAAACATATGAGATTCAGGAAAAGAGAAAGTTTCTATTACTCCATTGTATTCTATTCTCCATGAAGAATATATGAACCGCTCTACAGGTATAATACGTGCAGTTAACCAGCACACACATGCGTGAGCATAGAATCATACTGGTTTTTTAAATATATGTGCTTTAAAAGGTAACTTTACATTTATGTGTGTACTCTATGACATACGATGCACAGAAAAGAGATTTTCTTTATTACAATAGTGCTACATATCGGTCAAAATCTAATAACTGGTATTTTCTGACAAGTCAGTCAGTCAGTTTCAATTATTTATTATTCAGCGTAAAACAGATGCTTTTCACTTTTTTCTGAGATCGTATTTTTCTTGTCTTGTCAACAGAAGTCATATTTGCCATTCAATTTACATAATATGTAGGCTCTCCTGAATCATCAAAATAAGCTGAAGTAGTAGGGAAGCAACTCGCGTGAATATCAACGACTCCTATTTTTCACTCTGGGTGACGTCCATACCAAGGTATGCCTAAAGAGTTGAAAAATAACACCCAAAAGGCCAGGGAAAAAAAGGCAAAAGGGCAGCCAGTGCGATGGGAGAAACATCTGGCAGGCAGCAAAACAGGGCAAGGAAAAGGTAACTAATACAAGGGGGGATTTTTCCCTGGAGCACGCGCACATGGGCGCACGCTCACCGGTACCGTATCCAGCCAGAGAGTTCCCTAAAGACAATTTAATTTGGACCACAGCGCACCTCTGCCGATCAGCAAAGGAACAGTACCTCAGGTCTAAAAAGGTCTCGTTTAAAAAGCTGCGTGCCCAAGCGCCGGTGCGCGGTAGCTGAAACGGATGACTCGGCCCAAAGAGGGGTCCCTTCAGCTGCCACTAACTCCCTGCCAAAATTTCGCCACCGATCGCCATAGCCAAGGACGTAAGAGTGATTTTTTCCACCACTCCTCTGAATGATACGCTGAACTTCATACTCTCGCCCAAGATTTTCATTATAAGAAGTATATCTGGGCACAGAAGAGGCAAGTTAAATCTTTCTGGGAGGAAAAAAAAAATGTTTTGATTCTCCAAATTTATCAGGAAATAATTTCTTTACGTAATGATAAAAAAGAGCACAGTTATCCGTGCTTAAGGGTAAAACATTCACTGGCAATGAGAGTGTGTTCCACTTTTCTGCACAACTCATTACTGACAATACCCAGAGAAAATCTTTATAATGTTCTGTTTCTCATTTCATGAATTTTTACAGCTAATGTGTTCTCAGTCAAGAATAATGTACTGATTAGAACAGAGATCAGTAAGAATATCTGGCAATGTAATACCTATAGAATTTAATGAATTTCTCTCTGACTAGAAGAAAATTATTGATCACCAATTTTTTTTTCAAGCTTCAGATCAATTTTCACATCATTTAGCATAAAGTTTCTAGAATTAATTCGTGAAAAGGTACAGATAACAAGCTTTCAAGGTAACAAGATATTGATTTGTGCAACTTTCTATGCTAATTTTAGGATTTGATCACAGCTAATTTAATTTGACTAGTGCTTTTTTACTTTTAGATACCTACAAAATAACTTGAAGGTGAAGAATTCTTTTGACAATAACTTCAGGAGACTTACCAGAAAATAAAATTGGGAAAACTCATGGGTTTTTGTACTTACTAGGGCACATACGCTTATGTATGAATACACACAACAGCTTGTTTAGCGACAAAAATATTACCTGCAGTAATCTGACAAGAGAAGAAGCAAGAAAGGTCTCAGTGTGCCGCTACCTTTCCCCTAAGAGTCTCTACTTAAAGTATAATTTGAAAAAAGTCAGCAGTAAAAGATGAAATTTTACTTTGGTCGTGTTTAACGTTATCTCATGTTGAATTATTTTGTGTATTAAGCATTTTGTGACAAATTAATGCAATTTCAACATTTAAATAGTCTGAGCCATGATTTTACACATTTGAGCTTTCACATGCCTTGGCACTATCGCTCCGTTTCCTGGGAGACTGCAGTACTGGACGAGACTCTTGGACAGGGATTTGTTAAAAACACAATTCCTGATCTAGGGTAATAAGTGTTTGGCAGCCAAGTTAAATAAAGTCTAGAAACCATCTGTTTTAGAAACTTTAATGATTAATTTTAGGAAGACGTTCTAAAAATGAGGTTATTTTTGGCATAGCATTTATTTATAAGACGTATCACTACCAATCCAGCATTTTTCATACCAGGCTTATAACTACATTTTCCACTTATCCATCTGGGCCCTTTTCAATTCAGTGGTTTAATTAAAACTCAATGGTATTATCAATCTGTTGCATTTTTCATTTTGATGGTTATTACATTTACAGTACAGCAGGAGTACAAATTAGAGTAAGAAGATAAGTCTCATCTTAAAATTTCATTTCTGCTTCTTTAGTAACTTTCATTGTCATAATATTTTCTAGTTCATTCACATTTATAAAACAGTTTTCATGATCAATTTTTTACGATTACAATAAAGGGAAACAGGAAAAAATTATTTTTCAATAGCTTTACACATCTCTCATCATTCATTCCATCAGTCCGGTCAACAGACGGGCATTAGACAGCAAGGCTGGGAAAAGGTCCATGACGGAGTTGGTATTAGGAGTTTCACCTCTTAAACATGTAATACGGCAGTAAGTAGCCAAGTACGTATCTAAGAGACAGAACCTGAGAGAGAGATGTAGGGAAAAAAATAACAGATTCCCCAAAGAAGAGAACGGTGAAATGAAAATTGCAATGTTGCAAGTTACAAGTAGTTTCAATTAATATTAAGGAAGAGCATAGCTGTGCCTTCAAACTACCTGAACAGTCCTGGAGGACTCTAGCTTTAGGCTGCAGTATCCAAATAAGTCTTAAATTTCAGGTCACCATTTTGGCTTAGGTTTTTACTAGCAGAGATTATTTCTGAGATTTTGCTTTTTATTTTTAGTGGCACATAACAACAAAACCAGTACATACTCAATTTGCTTACAAAGTTCATTAGAGCAAGCTTTACGTGGTCAAATGGGGGGGGAATCCCATAGCTCTCAAGTAAACTTCCTAGAAAAGTGGAAACAACAGCCTCAGCTACTCTTTCACCTCTCCTTACCACTACTACAGAAACAGAGAGCAGTATGAACGACCATGTACAGCTGCCCATGTACGCTACTACCAAGGTCTTCAAAGCTTTGCACGGCTTGCAGCACTTCAAGAAACACAAAAGCCAGTTGACATTGGTGGTGTCTGTTTGCCTAGCAGTTTCTTCTATATTCTTTTTATAGCAGTGTACTCCCTAAAATTCTAATTATCATCAAGAGGAGACATCCCTGTAGATGTCAGAAATTAAAGAGACACATCAAGTCCCCTGGCCTGTGACCAAGACATTAAGGAGTCCATTCATCATCACCCTTCCCCGCGCTCTGTGCAGCACTCCCAGCGCGCTCACCGTTTCCCTGGGGAGTTGATTCCCCTTTTCATTTCTCAGCTCCAAGTTGTGCAGCAGAGCTTCTACCGTGCCAGCGCTGCCTGTTTGCCTCTGAACGTGGCACAGCATTTGGAGCAACACCTTTAAAGACTTACAAAAACAAGTTTTAGGCTGGTTGTGCTGATTTTGATTGCAATCCCAGCTAAACAAAAGGCTAAAAAAAACCCTGTTTCTGGGTCACACATTCAGTGCCACTGAATGCTTCAGGTTTTCGAGAAGAAAGAGTTCAAATACTCCCTATAGAAATAGCAAACCAAGGTTAAGTCCAGCAGACACTAACAAAAGTACAGGAAAAACCTTCATTATTTTTATTAAACAGTAAGCAGAACTGTTTGCAAACAATGCTATTTTCTTTCAAAGTCGGGAAGAAAAAAGATTTAGTAGCAGTGAGCATAGTAGAAGTGAATGGATGTGCAATGCCAGCTCCCTGTAGAAGGTTTGTTAGGGTGCACTGTATGGGAATAAAAAGCGTTACAGACTTGTCCATCCAGACAGACCACTTGCCTACCTGCTCCTCTCCCTTTTCCTCCTCTCTCCTTGTCTCTGGTTCTGAGGAAAAAAAGGTTTGAGGAAATCTATTACCCAGCTGATGTACAACCTTCCACTTTCTTCTTCCATTCAAAGGCAGGAGAACCATAGCATAACCAAATATTTCAACTGGTAGAAGCTATAAAAATCAATGGAATAAATAAATAGATACACGTAACTATAATGGCCAAGAGTCAACACAGGTTTTACGAAAAAAGCCACGCTTCCAAAATAGAGTCTTTGGAGGAATCAGAAAGCCCACTGACAAAAATGTAGCTATTGGCTACATGAAGCAGGACATCAGCAAATTCCCTGGCTCAGGTTTGCACCCAGCAGAAGTCCAATTCCTTTAACCAGAGGAGACACAACCTTAACCATACGTAACTAGTAACGTTTCAGAAAAAGATCCTGGATTCATTTGGAGCGGTAAGAAAACACAAAACAATCACTTCTGATGAGAGAGACACCAAAACATCAGGAAATGCTGGAGTTCAAAGCATCCCTGGGCAGGGTATGGTACCCCGGGATCGCGCATTCCCGTTTGGAAGACTGCACGTAGTCCTATTCTCCATTTCAGAGAAGGACAGTAAAATCAGGGAAAGTCCAGAGAAGGGTAACAAAAATTATTAAGGCTTTTTTTCAAAAGGGGGATTACACAGACTGACTCATCAAACTGGGGAGGGGGGAAACAACAAACAATAAACGCGCATATGTGAAATGTACGCAATATGAACATCAGGAAGAGGAAAGGAAAAAAGAAAAGAATATTCACCACTCCTTATACTATCAGCTGATAAGCAGCAATCTTAAAATGTTACAAAAATATAAGGCATAATTCCATGAGAAAGTAAGAAATGTAAGGAAAATGAATACAACTTACTAGACCAAACGAGACAGTTCGCAAAAACAAACATGCTTTCAGCAAACATGCACCATAGCAGGTTTATGAAGAATTAAATTCTGGACCTTGCTGCTCTAGGGTGCTTGGATGCCAGAAGTACAAATTCTTTCAAAAAGTAATTTAGATGGGTGCTTGGAGAAATGTCCATCAGGGCTATTAAGGTTGTTATCCCTAAGGTGCAGGTACCATCTTCAGCTCAGGGCTTCCCAAAGCTTCAGGCTATCAGGAGTGGAAGGGGATGCAAGAAAGTCTCTATATTTGCCCTTTTCTTACGAAATTTCCCCAGGCAGCCACCCTGGCCGGCGCTGGGGACGAGGCTAGCCTCAGTGGAGCTGTGGGGTTGCTCAGGCAGCTGCTCTTATGGTCTTATTTGAAGAAAAGGGAAATCAGGGTTTGCAGAAGGTCAGTAAGAAACATACGTGTATGGTCACACACATCATCTTCTGACCTTACATCAAAGAAGAAACTACTAAGAAGCATTTATTTGATTAATGTTTTCTAGCAATCAACCTGTCCATTGGGACATCATTCGTTAGAAGTGGTATCTGGATTTGTGGTGGTGGTTTTGGTTTTTTTTTTCCCCCAGACCTCACACAAAGTCAGCGGAAATTCCTGCTGACTCAAACATTGGATCACAGCCAGCACTTCCACAAAATGCAGCTTAAGAGAGGAAAAAATATTTAACTGCTTGGACAAATGAAATTCCAGCTTAGGTGTTGACCTTGATTACTAAAGGAGAACAAACGACACCACAGTAAACCCTGAAAGGCATCAAGAAGAGAATCATGAAGTCCAAGAAATAGTCTCTACCCTAACAAGCAACGTCATCTATAACGGTGTTACGTCTAAGGCTTGATGTCTGGCTTTTCCTTTTACTGTCAGCCGAGGGTTCCTTTGGCTAAGCAATTATAACAGCACTGTTCTTTAAAAAAAAGTTTAGATAATACTCTTTTCAAAAAAATATGCAAATACTAATCTTGCAGCTGATCAGTTTTGACACACCTGACTATCAAAATGTTAAACCTTCTATGAGAAAAGACTGTAGTTAACTGAGAGGAGCCTACCAAGAATATCTCTTCTAGCTGACATTCCCAATAACGATTTTAAAAGTACCTAGGCAGTACTTATCACACCCGTCACCCCCAGCCAACGCCCACGAGAGACACATCTTACTCCACACACACACGTGTCACTCACTCCAGCCAACTCATACATATTTAACTTGGGAAAAAACACTAAAAACAAAACAGAAATTAATATTAAATATACACAGAACTGTAATTGGGTGTTTTAAGTGGGAGCATTAACTAGTTGGCTTTCTGAAGGGAGATACGTGAAGGCACAAAAAGGACTTGGCACTCAACTTGCATTACCTTTTGGTATGAATCAGACACCCAATTATCCCTTGTGCTGTTGAAAAATCCACCCTCATCTCTAATTCTTATATTTCCGTAACAGTTGACACCTATTAAAACATCATTAGGTATGCAGTCAAAACAACATAACACTTCAAAAAATTACTGGTAGTCATAGTTAATTGTCTGTAAAATATTTCTTTAAAAACTCAACAATTTGAGTCAATATTTCAGGTATCTCTTCCATAAATTTTGGGGTTGAATATTTACTGGGGAAGTGTTGGCTACTGGTATTTGCATCATAAAAAATACAGGGAAACTACAACACAGTAGTTGCCTATGCTTTACGAGTAGTCCTGACTTAATTGCAAAATTTTAAATAAAGGAGGACTGAAGTACCAACCAATTCAAAATATATTTCCTCTGTTCTTAAAAGGGTGAAGTCTATACTCTTGAAACAATTTTGAGCCCAAATCAAATAGAAGAAATTTTTTACAAGAGATGCCAATGATCACAGCAAATTACTCAAGGAAAAAGCTAGAAAGAATCATAAGCTTGTTACAAAAGATCACAGAAAACCAAAAAAAGCAAAATGTAAGATGATAAATAATAAAAATGAATACAGATTAGCCTTCAGAATTTATTACCAATTGTAAAGAAAAAGATACGAAAGCTGGTTATCATGAATGCTAAGGACAACACGAGGTTTCAAGAACATTAGGAGCTAAAGGACTCATGCCAACAGTACGACGCGCTGCCACGTGGGTCCCACTGAAGTCTCCGTTAGATAACCCTACCCATCGCTCTCGGACGTTGAGGGATGCATTCCTTGACCCCAACTGAAAGCTTCAGCTTTACTGTGCACCTGAAGGACGCCCACGCGGCCGGCACACGCACAGAAATAACGTACTTCTCACAAGTACCTCCTTCGCTGCCCGTGCTCCAGGCAAGCACCCGCGCTCCTTGCTGGGAAACGCCACACAGCCCTACAGGAAAATGCTTTTTTAAAGCATATTTTCCCTACCCTCATTTCTGACGCGGTCACGCTCCATACAGTTGTGTCAACGCACAGCGGGCAGCACTGGCAAAATACTCTGAAAATTTCGGTACCCTGCCTCCTTCCCGTCAGCAACAACTCCGAACACAGAAGCGTGCTGCATCCTGAACGTGGAGGGTAACGGGAAAAAAAAATTATGAAGTGGCAACAGATCCGTAACCTGCGAAGAAAAGATGGGCTTCTTGCTTTCTTCTGCCAGAAACATAAACTGATATCCAGAACAGTATTTTGGCTTGAAACTGAGAGATCGGAGATGTGGCCTGCCAGATTATTGCCAACCCAACCGAACAAATACCAAACGTTTATCCATGTGATCCATCACAATGGAATTACTACAGACAAACTGCCAACTTAGCCAGAGACTTTTGAAACAAAGAAAGAAATCGGCCTGAAAAGTAGAAAAAGCGTGATTTTTTTTTCCCCCCCGATAGCAGAACGGGAGAGAGCAGTGGGAAGAGAGCAGCGGCACGGAGCTCACCCCAGGGAGGCAGATCGCACCGGGCAGATGGGTGCACACAGGCACAGCACCCATGTCTCCCGTGGGGAGGGGACCCTGCACGACTCAGGGTGGGGGAGACAACTGCAAGGGCTTTTTTGTGGTGGTGGGGACAACTAGAAACTTTTTGAGATTAGTTACAGAAAGCTGTTTATAAGTTTATACCAAGCATCTTGTACTGTAGCTCATCTGGTGCATTGCTGGTATCGGTCTTGAATGGATAGTTCACTGATGGCTGGTTAATTATGTCCCATTAATAAATCAATGAAGCGCTTTGATCCCGATTTGATTTATATTAGGTTATTTGAGCAGCTTCTCGCTGCAGTAAGCGTGTATCATAGCTTTCCCTGCCTGCCTTTCTGAAAAATTAAGAGAGAAACTTGATACGGTAAACAAAGTTTAGCTCTCAAATATTTTATGACTAATTCAACCACTTAAAGGAAATCACTGATGGGTTCAAGAGCTGACCAGGGAAAAAATGATCTCCCATTATTTTAGAGGGAGTAAAACACCTTTGCTTGAGAAAAATAATGCCACATTGACTTTATAAAAACATATAAAAGGCAACTATGATTTCTGCGTAGCTAATAAGTTTTAATAAAAAATTTATTACTTTTTCAGTTTAAAAACTTATGTTAGAATAAACAGAGGCCTGACAAAACTACTAAACCACAGAGCTGCTCTACTGCGTCGGTCTGTTCATCGAGCCATTTTTTCCCCAATGTAGACAGGGACTCACAACAGCGCAGAAAACAACCAGCAGGCCACGGAGCAGGACAACACAACAGCACAGTTAGCATCTCACAATTTGTTATATTGGATTTTATTGTTATTTTTCTGCTGCGAATTCTGTTTTCCTGCAATTCCACTAAGCTTAGGTAAACTATATACCATGTACCAGAGTTTAACTCTCCTGCTGGCTGCTCCCCATAACAGCGTTTGTTGCCAAAGCTATGAATTTAGAGAAATGGGGGAAAAACCACCTAAGGATGGTATCGTAAAAGAAGAGTCACAATTACATTCCTTGTTATTTATGACCCTGAGAGTGGAAATGTGCTGACAAACATCCTTCTTCCCGCGCTACCACAGCCCTCGGCACAGCATGTCCTACACACCCAGTAACCTTCACCCCGCAGCTTTTCCTCTTTTCCCAGCGGATGCAAAGCTTCACAGGGGCGGGGGGAGATCCCGGCAAGAGCAGGTGGCAAACGGGGATCGGGCTATTAGTGCAGGGGCAAAAGAGAGAAAAGAGATCGCAGCTCTTAGAAACCCCCAGTCTTGTCTTTTCTTTAAAAGTGTGAAGAGAGGAGGTTGTTTCTGTAAAATTAGGGAAAATTAGGATGGCCGCCTGCCACCACTGGCTAGCGGTACTCTTCGAAGAAGCCACTGAAGACATTTGGGAGCAATTTCTTTCCAGAAACAAGATTCGTGATCTGAACTGAGAGAAGCCCACTGGCAAAAGATATTCCCTGAAAGGTAAATGTATTTCTTCGTTCTACGGCCTTTCTGCCTTATGTTAAATTTATGAGCTTTTATGTTCTGTTGTATTTTCAGCTTTCAGCTCAGAAAACCACAGTCGTGGCACAGAACGAAAAAATCCCATAAAGTCAAAAAGTATAAAAAGAGATTTAACTGTCTCCTCTTAATTTCTTCCCTTCTCTGGATAAATCTCTGATGCAGGCTGTTACTCTTCGGTGGGGGCAGGGGAAACGCACACCTCCCAAACTGCTGCACAGCTCCTGGGCCGTCACCATCGCCCAAACCAAAGCCACCCCAAGCCCAGGGCTCAGGGGCAGGGATGACCTCTCCTCCCTGCCCACCCCACCCGTGACTCTGCAGGCAACAGAGAAATGGGGTTTCTCTGGAACCTCTACGCTGCCTGTGCTGCTGCCGCCATCCATAAATGTCCACGTGGGTTTGGTACCAAAACCACATCAGCTCCATCCAATCCATCTTCCATAGCTGCAAAGTGCTGAGCCCTAATATGTGACAGTATGGTGGTCAAAATTATTCTATTTTCAAGCTATCACACACACACACAAAAAGTTTTTGATGAGGCCAGGCAGGTCTGCCAAACAAAATCTCTGTCTAAAAAGCTTCCCAAATCACACACACACACGAAAAAAAAACCCACTACTTTATTTAGCTTCGGTTGTTCTCCTTCTCTCCAAAAGCTGTGAGCCATAAATCTCTCCAGAACAGAGCCCATTAACGTAATCTCTAACAACCTGTTACACCGGCGGTACCAGCCAGCTGTCACCACCGCGCCTATTCAGGCTTTATAAATTGCTCCTGGAAAAGAGCAGGAACACCGAACCTGGGTTTTTGTTTTTCTATCAGAAGAATGCAAGGCTAGAACATAATAATTGTGTTTCGAAAAATGATACAAGAGCTACACAGTAGATGGTTTAGCTATCATCCCGCCTCGTTTCTAACTGAAGGCAAATGAGCCAGCCTTAAGAAGAAAAAGAGTCCAAAATGGGTTACAATAAACTGAGCCGGAGAAAGTGAAGCCCTGAAAATTAAGTTTTAGAAGTCTGTAAACTTCATCTACGCAATTAACCTTCATCCTTCCTTACTCTCACAATGTTATTCCAAGCAGCTGTGATATTTGGAGCGACTCCTTAAACCTACACCTGAAGCCATGCACATTAAGAAAATACATTTCTCTGTTTCTCTATAGATGTAGAATATAGTGTGCAGAGAATATATATATTTTAATTGGGCTTGAGGAGAAAGCAGAAAACAGTGTCAATATTTAATTTTAATGTCAGAAAGCAAAATTCTCTTTCAGAGAACTTTTCAGAAACTCAACTCCTGCTCTTTGGGAGGAGGAGCTTGGTGGCATCGAAACTTGGAAAAGGAGTTTTAACTTCTAAAACACCATTCTCATTCACGTCATCACCTGCACGTGGAATAATTTCATTTGGTTTTGTTATACAAAAAACCCTGCTGCCTTCACTTCTGGGTAGAATCACTAAAATATTGATTAGCCATAACTTTTTAAATTGAAAACATGATTTAAACAAGACAGAGTATGTACACCAGGAACTCCAAAGAGTGGATTTCTTTTTTTTTTTTCCCCCCTATTTAATGTTTCTGCCATTCTCCTCCCATTGCACAAGAGCCTCTCAGCTCATGTATGTTTTCTCTTGGTGCTGTATACAGCCCAATCCAGCTTTTGCCAGAGGATGCAAAAGCTGGTGCCGAAGGCGCCCTTGGCAGCACGGACTGACCGTGAGGGCCAAGAGCATCTGTGAAGAAAATGTGAAGCAACAGTTTGGGGCACATTTGAACGTTCCTGACTCTCCTGATGTCATCCAGCAACACGATGCTGTGAAATGCGCAGTCCTCAAGGTTGGCAGAACAGATGGAGCCGTAACCTTTACTGGAGACTCTGGTTACACGGCTTCTGCATCTTAAATAATTTATATGATCTGATCATATGGGAGCTTCAGCTGTGGAAACAGATGATGCTGAAACCAGATCTGATCCAATCTGTTCGCTCACCACTGTTCAAAAACCGGGAAAGGTGAGCAGGTCACCCGGCAGCCCGTGGGGCTTTCGGCCCCAAACACTTGTTTATTACTGTTTATTGCCTTTACCATGACTCGGCGTAGGTTTGCGGTGCACGTTTGCTTCAGCTAATCAACTTTAACCCAATTTTGCTCTGAAACCGAGCAAAAGATTTCCCCAAATTACAGTTTGGACGATCTGCAGATGGAGATAGGAGTTAGGCAGCCACGGTATACATTATCATACAAATACCTAAATAACAAACAGTAGCCTGCTCTTAAGAGAAAATATTTACAAACGGGTAACAGCGCTTTTGCAGGACTGGAGTGGTAAAAAGGACCCCAATTTTAAACACACTGAGAAGAAAGTTTGGGCTGAGAGCGGCGTCTGTGCCGCCTCTCCGGACGGGCGACGCTGCGCGGGGATGCCAGCGAGGAAGCAGCGCGAGCGCGCGACCTGCATCAGCCTCAGAAGCGCAAATGACACCCCGTGTTTCGCACGCCTTTCTGGACAGCTGGGGCAGTCCGAAAGCTCACCCAAAACCGCGCAGGAGAAGGATACTAAAGTAAAGCAGCCCCCGCTCAGCTTACTTTAATATTCCAGACTAAAGCTGATTCATGAACAGACCCACTATTGCTGTTCCGGGATGCACAACAGCGAGCGGGGCAGATGGTCAGGGGTGGCAGCGGCTTCGCTCATCTGATTTTCATCCATCACCGCGACGCTGTCAGGGCCCTCGGTCACGTGCGTTCCACTTACTCACTTTTTCAGTTCATGCAAGGCATCCAAAAAAAGCCCACGGAACAAGATGTACAGCCGATATTTACTACCCGGCCCTGCCAGCATTCCTGGTTTTTTAGACAAGCTTGGAGAAGTAAATTTGCTCTTGGCTGAGAGAACCTCTGCCAGGTTTTCCATCCTAAGTGCATTTTAATTGGATCCCCGCTCAAACTTTTCAAAAAACAGTATTTAATGAAAACAAACAGATGTACAACCACCAAATGTCACTGTAAGATCGTTAAGTTGTGTCATCACCAAGTTTTAGCAAAACTAAAAAATAAATGGAGAGTTCTGACAGGGAAATACGGTTGCTATAGAAGTCCAGCTTCCACAAACACAACCTCCCTAGCAGAGAGGAGCTCCTACCACAGACCGAGCGGGCGCCCGCGCCAGCGCCTGCCTGCTCCCGCGCGCGGGCTGCTCTCATCCCCCTTCCCGAACCCCCCCGCAGCGTCCTGCTGCCCTCCCATTGCCCATCCTCACCGCATCTGCTGCGGGCCGGGGCACGTCTCAGCTAATTCAACAGAAACCCCTTCAAAATATATAGAAAAAAAAAAAAAGAGTTTCCATCACATCTACTACCTGAACAGATGCATCCAGCACGGTCACCCAAGCCCACCCGCTGAGGAGTGGAGCTGTGGGTGGAAACCTCTACCCAAGGCAGGACACAGCTCCCCTTGGCAGCAGTTCTGCAAGTCCTATGGCCTCCTGCACAAACACACCCGCTTGCAGAAGTTCCCAGCTATCCTCGGGAGAAGCCGCCCCGGTTGATAATTCCGCTTACAGCAGGTGCTGCCCGTGCAAACGAAGAGTGGAAGGAGAAGAGTTTGGAATGATACACTGGGGATACGGTCAAAGAGATCACAGGCGCCAGATCCTTCCACCCAGCCACAATCATGCTTCAAAATACTCGCATCAACATTATGACTCCTGTTTCTAAGAATAAAGCTGAATAACATGATCAATGGTTTCTCCCTCTACTTTCCATAGGAAAGCAAAGCAAAGAGCCTGTCTAAACTTTCTTTCCCTCCTTAATGAAACTCTTATTGATTTTTCATCCTTGTGAATCATTGCCTTGGAGCAATTTCTTTTAGCTGCAGGGTCTCACATTTAATTTGTATGTATGCTTAAGGGAAAGGTTATCAACGGAGTCTCCAGAGAGATACTAAAAGGGGTTTATGAGAAAGTTATGAAATTTTACATATGGCACTTACCAACCTAGTTAAAAGAAAAAAGCCAGCCTAGAATAATGCATGACATGAACAACCAGCAGTTTCACACAGCATCCTATGCCACTTCTGTGCAGCTGTCAGTGCATAAGGACAACAGAAGTCAGACTGAATAGATTCATGTTGATAAAGAGTAAAAATAAAATAAAATAAAAATAAAATAAAATAAAATAAACACAGGAGAAATTCTTTCAGATGTATGGATCTTCCACATGTTAATAGCTACCCAAAGACAAGTAGACCAGAACATGGGAATGTGTCCATAGGATACCAGGACAGTTACTGGCACTAAAATGTATATTCAGTTCAGGCATGAAGAAACTGTTAGGATTTAAAAAAAATAATAATTAAAAAAAAATCCATCAGCAGTACACATTAACAGACAGTTTTGTCAGTACCATCAAAGACATAAAAAGAAATAAATCTCTGATAATTTATTCTTAAGCTAAAATTTCCCAGCTGCTTCAATTGCTGTTTACATGGGGAAAAAAATCTAAAATTCTATGGACCTTTTAGTTCTCATTCATGCAAAATATGCTAATTTTACTAGTCAACGGAGGAAGTAAATTTATGAGCCAACGGGCATCCTCCAGGATATAGTAATCCACTAACTGTAATATAGGTTTACATCTAAGAAAAGGAGATACACTTTTGCTTAAAAGTCAGTATTTTGTATTGTGATTAATATTGTCCAAATGGCACTGTCCAAAGGAAAAAGGATTGGCTAGAATTGGTTCCAGAAGACCTGAAAACAAGAGTCTTTCACAAAGTAGATGGGGGAGGGGGAAGGGATCACGTCCTAGAAAACTTACTTTTTTTTTAGAAAAAAAACCTGAATCAAGTCTGTCGCTTTATCAGCCAGCCGCCCAGTCTACCTGTTGGCCTTGAGAGGTGCAGCAGGAAGAAAGCTTGATGGAAATCATTTTATTCCCATTTTCTCACGCGTCTGTCTTTTTCTTAAAAGTATCAACTTCCTAGTGCTATCCTGACGGTGATAATACGATTGTCCTTAACCAGCTCCCAAATTCCCTGATTAAGGAAGGAATTACACAGGCTCACCTCGCCAGTATCAGCTGATATCCCCCAGCAGGGACCTGCGACAGCGCCTGCGGCGTGCTGCCCACGCAGCTGAGACCGCAGCAGAGGAGAGGCACCCCCGTCGGTCACGGGGACTAGACCGAAGATCAGACTCTCTGAGAAGGTCAAACTCACGATCCGAAGCGTGCCAAAGGAAGAGGAGCCCTTGAACGGCACAGGAACAAGCGCTGGATAAAGCTGAATGAGATTACTGATGTAAGATGCTTATTGCCACCGCTAGGAAAAGCGGCACACGGGGCAAAAAGGAGATTTTACGGAGATAAACAGATTTTAAAAATTCATCCGTTGCTCATGACAGTTAGGTCTTCTACTCCAAGAACGTTTAAGAACTGTAGGAAGTTATATTGGGACGAGAAAATGTTAGGAAAACTTTTAAACTCTCACAAAATAGCCAATACTAAAATACTGAGATTAAAAGAAAGAACATTTATAAAATCCTACATGAAGCAAACACGAAAAGGTTGCTCAGTTGCGAGATTACTGAGTAATGTAACCTTTCAAAGCAGCAACAAAAAGCGATTAGACCATCCCTCAGATTGAAAATGATTGATTATTACTGCTAATATTGGAATGGAAGTTGACTGTAATACTTGTGATGTAATTGCTTTATTGAATGCTGCATAGCTTTATTTGGTAATATATTCAGAACATTGCGAGTTTACCATTTCTTTAGCTCCTGATACACTAAAACACACAGACATATAGTTACAATATATTTATCCCAATGATATTGTATTAAAAGCACATATTAAGGTTAGCTCCTGACCTTTCAGTTCAGGTCTATGGGGAATCTTCTGCCCACAGAATCATCTAGTAGATTTGAGTACCAGCAACTTTCCATCTTCAGCATATGTTCACCGGTTTATTCCATAAACTGTATCAAAATACCTTAAATCTGATTTGGGGCCCTGTGTGCTGTAATAATTCAATCATTTTGATGACTTTGAAAGCTGGCTCATCTATTTAAAAAAAATCAATCAAGGACAAGTACATCACAGTGAAGAAGATGAATAAGTAAAACTTTTTTTTTTTTAATCAGAGTACATTAAAATTTTAAAATACCTATAGGCAAAGCAGGGATTTTTTAGTTTGTTTTTCACTTTTGTTTTTATTCAAAAAGCAGCCTTCAATATTTAAATGTAACTGCATAGAATTACATTCTCACCTGCTTTTGAGTTTCTTTGATTTCTTACCCCCTGGTGTCACACCCAGCTTTTTTGAAGGGAGTCCTAGAAAAGGTCAGTAATAAATTAGCCACCAATAAATACCCAACATGAGAGTGAAAATTTGAGGCTGCCTGAGCGCCCGCTACTAAACCAAGCAACATGTTGGAAAAAGCTTGTAACAAAAAGCACAAAGTACTTTAGAGTGTTCCGAACATAAATATAATGTTACCTTTAAAGCAGTAAGTATGAAAAATATCAAAAGAAGGTGTGTAATACCAAGCTTATCACCTATTGCGCACATATATTGACTTAACTGAGACACACTCACTTATCTACAAAGCATAAATTGGGTTTTAAGTACTGTACTTTGCAAGACCCTGAGGGCACAGTAACATTACCATCATCATTTACTCCGACTTCCTTCCCTCTCATTTGATCCTTCTCCAGCCTTTCCTAAACGTTGCAGCTATATTTCTATTTCTGCCACTACACCAGTGTCCTTGGCTAGATGGCAACACAATTATACACGGTTGACATATAATACACGCAAAAAATAACGCATAAACATACACGCACGGACACTAACATGTAAGCAACATATTTAATACTCAGGCACATGGTATAACTTTCATCTCAGTGCTACACATACAAGGATATACTTGGCACTTTTTTTTTTTTTTTTGCACATATTTTCATGTTTGGAGCCAATTCTGAAAGTAAGGTTTTCTTAGAACTTTGCAGAGGAATACAGAAGATAGAGGATTGGTATTTCCTCAAGAGAAGAGCGTGATCAATAATAGTTGAAGTTTGGATAAACCCTCATTATCGGATTTCTACAACTCTGAAATGAATACATGTTGTCTACCTGTTAAGCACAGACAACTCCACGCATTATAAGCTCACTGCTAGCAGTAAGTAATGTTAAACTTGACAGTACACGTTTGCAGAATCAAGAATTTTCCACATTAACACTGATTGAAATTAAGATACTATACTTGGGTTATGAAATATTTAATGCCAGTTGAAAAAAAGATATACTGAATTAGTTTAACTGAAAATATTGAAAGCTTATATAACTTATCCTAGTCATACAGTGTACACATTTAACACACAGAGCTGCAAACGTTTTATTGAAATTCATTTTTACTTTCGCTTGAATGCAGCTTTACTTTATTAATACAAGCAAGAATATTAAGGGAATGACAATAAAAACCCTACACAAGCACTACTTTGTGTGCACCGTATTTAATAAAAGAACTTCTGAAAAGTTCCGGGTGTTTTATCATTACAGCCTCTTTTTATTCCTCACCTGTAAAAACTCAAATTCTGTACTCTATCCAGGCAGCTGCTTCAAAATTATGTAGCTAATACACATCAGAATTGATTAAATGTGCAAAACTAATTTTTCTAGATCCAGTGTCTCCACTGTGAAGATCTTCCATAGCTAGAAGAAAAGTGCTTAGTTTGCTTAAAAGCAACTGGGTGATATAAATCAATTTAACTAATGGGTCAAAAGATCTTAAAGATGTCACAAGTACTGAATTTATTTCTGTCTTCAGCAGCTTCAAACTTGTGAAATTTATGGTTATAAAAGTTCTACTGTAGAGAAGTAAAACATGCCTCACACATAGGTGGATATTTTTAAACTATTGATATTTGAAGGTCTTTCGGTCTCAGGGGTAACAGAATGAAGCCCAGAGGACACCGATCAGTGCAAAAGTTCAGGTGATAACACAGTAAACACCAGATATCCCCTCGCCCTTGTTTAATCATGTGGCTGGCAGCACCAGCCATGTTTCATACTTCTGTTGACCTATTTCAATAGGTTAATAAAGTCCCAGTAAAGACTTATTAAAGTACCTACCTTACGCATTTAATTTTTTAAGTATATTGAAAATGTAATACTTTAAATGTCAGGAAGGCATAGTGAACTATTATTTCAAATAAAGCGTAGGAACACTTTTAAAGTTGCTGTTGACTATGCCGGGGGATATGAATCCTTTCATTACCACTTCATTCTGTACAGGGCATAAACACAGCTCTCCGCTTGCCTGCAGGTACTTGGGCTGCACTGGTGGCATCAGCCCCTTCTCAAAGTCTTCTGCTGGAAGTTTGACAGCACTGCTTTATAAAGAGGCACAAAGAGCTTTTAAAACCAGATCCTGTGGAATACAGAGAGGGGTAAAAAAATATACATCAATGAGTGGGCAAAACCAAGCAGCAAAAATACTGGCTTAAGGTAAATAACGTAGGTTTACCGGTACTTTCCCCGGCAACAGTTGGGCACCAAGTCGCGCAAGCTGTGGCGCGGCAGCAACGCGGGCTCCGCGTTTGAGGCGTCGGGCTGGCTCCTCTTTGAACATATGCCCTTTCAAGTGAAATTAATCACTCCCTTTATCACTCCTGCAGCATCTGGAGCCATAATCATTACCCAACTGCTGAGAAAGAAATGAAACCACTAATCGCACAGGGAGTAGGGCTTAGTGTTCAGAGCAGGGAAGTTTTTATTAAGTTCTCATTTGAAAAGTGATTTTTCACGGCTAGCCTTCCAGGACATGCCACACAAAAGCTGGATACACTTCAGCAACTGTCTACAACTCATCCCCCAGCATATAGAACCAATATATTTAGAACCGCTATAATTAGGTTTTAACACGCTTTTCCAAATTTAGCTCTATAATCCTAAATTGCTGTTACACACAAGTATGACACAGAGATGGGTTTAACCATAAACTTTAGAAGGTCTCTAGAAGAAACTGCAGAAGTCTACAGAGCGGTAGACACCTGGCAAGAGCAAGGACCAGCTACTGCCTCTGGATTCACACACGCCTACTGATCTCAGCAGGAATTCTCTATGCAAACTGAAGCTCATATATTCGAAACTACTACCTTAAGTGGGCATTTCACCATATCTATCCTCTTGCTGAGGGTGATTAAAATAAGCTATATGAACGCTATGTCAATAATCTGGATTACCATGAAATATCCCTCATCCCTTCTAACTTCTCCATTTCATTTTCCTGGCTTTTATCATTCAAACTTTTGAAAAGAAAATAATGAAAAAGTAATAAGTTGATGGCAGCAGGACTATTCCCAGACAAACCAGGCAAAAATAAGTAATTCCAGGGAAATACGGGTATCAGTGGGCAGACTACCCAAAGACCCTTGTCCCTAGAAAGGGTCAGCTGCATTACCTGCATACTGAGAACAACAATATGCATCTTAGGGATTTCTAATAGAAATTCGTGTATTTTCACCCACAGTAAATCTGCTCTACGCAAGAGCTGAATGAGGAAGTTATTATCCCAATATACTGAAATCGTTCAATTAAGTGGCTGAGTGAAATTCTTACCCTAACTAACTTAAGATATAATTATTAAAAAAAAACTGCAGGGTTCTGAACAAGGGCAGCAGAATAATTAAATCTAGTACTCCGCTGAAACAGGCTGAAAATGTGATCATCCATTTTTAATGCTCCGCCTATACATAACAACAGAAATCTTTCCAACAGCTGCATTCAATTAAAAAAATATTAACCCCAAGGAAAAAGTACAAAAACATCCCCATCTGTTTTTCTTGCCACTCACTGTGCTTCTTTTGTGAGTGAAATATGTACAACAATACAATCCAACAAAGTTGAATGAAAAGTACCACAATTCCAATAATAAGCTATCTTTTTTTTTTTTAAATGAACAATTTAAAAGAAACCGCTTTTGCAGATTTTCCCCTGTGACCCGCAGCTCTGTTCCCATAGTAACTATTGAGGAAAGAAAAGGATAAGACGCCTAACTTATACTTTTCCCAATACCAACAGAAAACAGAAAAAGCACCTTATTCTCAAAAACTATTATTCTCAGGAAGGGAAGACAGACATTAAAAGATTAGCGTGAATCTCCTGTGTAATCTAGTTTAAACACCCACCTACTGAACATTTGACATCGGTTAGACAAAGATATTTGTTAAAGCGTGTAGTCTTTGTGTAAAAGAACTATTGAAATAGTTTTGCAAGCCCAACAATAACAAAATTACCAGGCACATGCTGGAAAAGCTTACATCAGAACGCAGCAAGCACCGCCGCCAGCCCACAGCCCTGCTGGGGCACAGTGCTCGTCTCTGCGGAGGAGCTACCACCCTGCCTATTACCTCCGAGCCTATGAAGTGTTAATTTTAACATGCATTTCGGTGTCATTTCAGTTCCTCCTTTGTTTGCCTCTTTAATTTGACTGAGACTCTGTGCTTCCCGTATTGCTCGCTGTAGTGCGCTCTTCTAGGAAATAATACAGAAGCGAGCAATTCCTTCTTCAAGCAGTGCCACCAAGAACGTTTCACTGGTGTCTTCAAGTCCCTACAGGAAACCACAGGTAGTAAGAACATACCAGATTTTACAGACAAGGACAAAGGGCACCAGTGTAAGCACTTCTGCACCTCTGAGCATGCTTCCCAAACCGTAACTCCTCCAAGAGTTGTCTCTTGATGCCTCTGACACTGGATGGCATTCTCTGGGCCAACAGGGCAGGTTCTTCAGCCATGCCCCACATGCTGAACTTTTAGCCCCGTGGATTAAGGATAAATCCAGAAGCTCTGGTGGACAGGACCCAGGTGGGTATGCAGCGGGCTGCCGTGGCACATTTATCCAACGCAGCAGCAGATCGCAATTACCTGGCCAGGCTGGAAGATGAGCTTCCAGCGTAGGAAAGGTTCTTCAGGAGACAGATCAAGCTCTTCTCACGTACATTTGTCCACTTCTCCAACAAACTCACCAGCATTTACTGCCTGAGGACACAAGGTCTCCACCAACTTTGAAATGCCTCACCCACATAAACATAATTTGTACCATGATTGCAGAGGATTATAAAGTAAGGCAACCGATGCATCTCCACAACTCCACACAAATTGGATTTAAGTGTTGAGGAAACAAGACCAGATGAGGATACTGTATCAGAACTGGAACGATGAGGGTGAGGTGAAGTAGCAGAACCATACCCAACAACATTTAGAGCTGTGTGGCACAGAAAGGTGAAAGTGTGGCTAGGAAAGGGTAAGGAATAATGAGGAGAGAAAACCGAGTATTTAGAAATCTGAAACAACTGCACTTCTGTCTAAGGAAATATGAGATTAGCTTTGAGGCCACCCTTAAACCTTCTCAAATATCCGTGATTGGTATCAGCCAGCACATTAAGTTTTGCTGCTAATGAAATTTTGCAAAACAACTTTCTTTACAAAGTTTCAAATATTACTGTTTTTTTAAAAAAAGTTTTGCAGAACTAAAAGTATATTTATATTGTCCCATAAAATACTCTTTGTAGATAATTATTTTAGATTAATTTAGAACTAATTTTGAAGTACTATTTTTTTATATTTAAAATCACTTTTTTTTAATGACTACTTAATGAAATTATACCAGCATTAAAAACAAATAAACTACTTCAAATTAAACTGTTTATTACAAAATATTCAACAAGAGCACCACCTATGTGATTCCAAGATATTTTATGCCAGGCATTTCTAATGAAAATTATAAAATATCAGTGGGTGAAGTCTCATCTGAGATTTGATATAATTCTGAGGAGCGATGTTTAGAAAAGATTTAGTTTGACAAACCAGTTCAAAGAGGATATATTTACTAACGAGGGTCCAGAAGAGCTTGGTATCCTTAAATTGATTAGAAGCAACTACCAAAAGAAGAATTACTTAAAGAATATTCTGGCTCAAGTGCAAAGGTATAACCTGATCATGAATAAAGATCCAAGTAAGAAGACTTAGAATTCTAGAACAAATTTTCAAATATCAAGTTTATGGCAACAATCTGACTAGCTTTAGAATGGAACTTACTAATTTTTTTTTAAATTGTTTATTAGTTGTTGCTGCTGCCAATATCACAAGATTGCAATCTAGAACCCGAGAACCACTGCAGTCCTAAACTCTTAGTATAGTGAGGAACCTTAGAATCATTCAAAATCTGATTAAATCAAGGCTAAATTTCCACTTTAGAGTTTCAATATTTAAAATTCCATCCTCCCAGATAGCATAACAACAACCTACAGTTAGAACATTCACCACAAAATGAGATGTTTGGAAGCATCAGACAGTCTGACAAATAGCATAAAAGTTACAGACAGCACACAAAGATCACTAGAAAGACAATTGCACTGCATTCATGAATTGTTGTCCTATCTAACGAGAAAAAACACCACACACAAACATAACAATCTGGGATAGATTGTCATTCTTCATCTTGTAGAGCTTTTGGGAAGACATCACTTGTTGCAGAGCTATCTTTGAACCTCTTTTCAGTAGGTTTGAGCTCTACTGTCCTTTGAAGATCTGGGCTCCTTTTAACATCTGGTGTACACAGGTAAAAGTTTGTCTTTTAAGACATAAGGTCAAAGGCACTTCCAAACCAGTACTTGGCCTTCCTAAAATTAGGATCTTGAGAAAGGGCATTTTATGGCAGTATTATCTGAGAACAGAGAAGAGAAGAGAAGATGTTTTTCATCTCAGCCATAACTGACTCACCCACATTCACAAGTAGTTCAAAGGTTCCTCCACACTAGTTGTTCCCCAAGAAGTTCATTTCATACCCTTTCCATTATGGATTATTTCTGAAGAAAGACTAATGATCAAAACCCATTTGCCAACCCTATTATAAGAATGACTTTCAAATATGGGTAATAACTCCGAAGTAAAGATTTTTTGTGTTCACCTGGGGCAAGAGAACTTACGGTTCACCACACCTGGCTCCCAGAAGCCCACAAACACCAGAAGGTTAATGGTTTCTTCCTCAGGTAAAATCTCTCTACTGTGATCAGCTGTATTACAAATCCATTTCACAGTCTGATATCTCACTTTCAGTGCTCTTCCGTTCGTAACAGGGAGCGTGTCCCTGCTGGGCTAAATCCCCATCCTGATTCATTTTTTTGAGAGAATTACAGATGGAGAACTCACGGGGACATCACATCTGGGTGTCTAATAGTCCTCCTCCTCTTTTCTGTAGTACACTGAATATTATTTCTACATTAAATAGCTTTTTAACCAAAATTAGGAAACATTTTTCCTAAACATCGTAACGTTTTCATCCCCCCGAAAAATTTTAAAATACTCCCCTTATTAAGAAAAAACTATATCCTGATTTAGCTCTGAGAGCTCTGAGCCCCTCTCCCATAAAGCACCCAAGTATTTCATGTTGCACTTAATTTAGACTTTAGAACTAAATTTTAGAGTTTTGCCAAAAAATAAACCAACTAGAATCATGATGTGGATTCCTGTGTGTATCAATATTCTATTTACAGTTTTAAAAGCGTGAATGGCCACCACTAAAACGCATTTGCATTACAGAAATTCTAGGCACTTTTAGGACCATTCAAGAGTTTCGCCATCAACATGGCGAAAAATGCAAATTGTTAATTGGCGATTGCATTCAACACTATAAATTTACAAGGATTTAGATCCAATTAAATTTTCTCAAGTTTCTATCACTAAAACTACTTTGTTATTTAGCAAGTGTCAGAAAATTATTCAGCTATTTGAGGTTGCTGAGTAGTTTAATTGGTATAATTATTGCTTCATGTTTAGGCTAGTGGTCATAAAATAAGTATCCAACAAGAAATGTCTTGAAACCGAAAGATACGGTGTACAGGTATTTAGACATTGATACATCATCTCTAGAAACCAAAAGCTAAAATTAAATGGTTTTAAGACAGGCCACAACTAAGAAAAATGCAAGCGCTAGCCCTTTGAATAGCTGAGGGAAGAGTACGTATAATACACCTCACACTGCCAAGTTCTTAAATTTTAGAAATATAGAGCTCGAGATTTTGTAGATGCAGTGATTTCAACACAGTTGCTTTCACCTCCATCAAGACCATCAATCCCAGCATGAAAATGTATGAGTCTTCATTAGATAAGCTAAGAATTTCGCTGAAGAAAAGCCTGCTTTATCAACTACAGCGCTGACACAATGCTTTCCTTTTTTTTTTTTCCCCATCCATATTAAGGATGCATCTCTGGACTCCTATGTGCCAGGAAAATTTACTTTAGTACTTACAAATTAATTTTCTTAAAGTCAGAGCTTTCGGGAGCATAATCTTATTTAATTACAAAGCATGGCATTTCAATGAAGTTGAATTTCTCTACAGCAGGTAAGTAACTTGCCATGCTTGCAACAGACAATTCAAGATTTAAAAACAAAACAGATCACCTCCTTTCCCATTAGGGGTTGCTCATTTCTCATTAGATTGTTTCATTAAAAGAAACAGACAACAGCTGCAGATTTTCTTTCTGTCAGAATGGATCTGCTCAGTTCTGACATTAAAAGCTACTTCACATTAAGTTCACTGTGCTGTGCTTGTATTTGATTTTTATTATTTTTTTGTCTTGGGCACAGAAGTCCTCAAACTACAGGATGATTTTTTTATTATACAAACCACAGATCTCATTAGGCCAAGATCTCCATGAGCTACATCCTGACGTTATTTTATTATTAATATCTTGCCGCAACAGGTTATGTTAACCCTTCTGCCTGTCTGGACCTACCTGCTCCATTTAAATTACCATCCCTCTCTTCCCCAAACGTTCCCTTTGGAAAGAAAGACACACCTTTGTGATTAACTGTACCTGAAAAAACATTTCAAGCAGAGTAAAAAAATGCATAGAAAAGCAAGCCACACATGGCACCCTGATGGCAGACTACCATTTACACCCTTTTGTAACTGATTTCAAGGTCCCTGCAATTTTACTTTAATACACCTGCTTCCAAATGCCTCCGAAAGGAGATCTGCAACAACTAGCACTGCTGCAGTGCTATCACAGGAAAGCCACTGCTTTATTACCTATGCCCTGACACTGCAAAAGACACCTAGTCCCTTCCAACCACGATTTTTCCCAAACAAGTATCCGTTCAGACTATTGAGAGAAATCTCAGCCCGCTGCGTTATTTCTTAGGACAACTGCAAAAGACCAAGATCCAGGATTTAGAAACGCTGCTGCTTCACTACTACTGCAGAGAAAATAGAGGCTTCACAAATAATACTTTGTTTCTTAGCAAAACAAAACATTTTGGGTGAACATACTATTTATTTCAACCTAGAACTAAATGTTTTGGGCTTAGATATAACTTCTATCTAATTTTCAACAAAATACTCCCACGAAAAAATGAAAACTTTGCCTACAGATATAAAAATATTCAACTGGAGGGGAAAAAAAAAAAAAAAATCTTTGTTTTGCCAAACAGGACAATGAATTTGGCTCAAGCTCACAAGTTATTTTCATTTGGAAAACATTTCACTCAAAGTCGTTTTCTACCTCTCATTACTACATAAGCAGAGAAGGTATATCAAAATACTGTTAGGATTTAAGGTTTTTAAAATGACTATTGAGAGCTCAGATATTTTTAATTCACTGTGGGAGTTGCAAGAACTGACAATTTTCTTCTGCATCTGGAAGACAGACCTTTGCAATGAGCTCATCACAGGGCTTTCAGAGCACGGTACCCTACATCCACACAAACCTGTCAACCCCTTTTTTTAGTTCTAAATACATCTGCCTCAGATACCTTTGAAGCACTGATATCTCTTTATTGTCAGCTGCAATCATCAAGTCAAATTACATTTTTATGCCTTCCAATGAACACCTCTAAAGACTGATGGTACAATACACTTCAGAACTGAAGAGAAGACAGACGGCATTGAAGGGTCTAATTTGTCTTAAGAAAACAATTCTACCTTTCAACGCTTGTTCTAAAATCACGTAAATAACAGTCAATTGGAGAAAGACAGTTTATGTTGTTGTTTATTTCCTCTTCATTTTACATGTAAGACATTGAAAAAAAAAAAAAAAAAAAAAAAAAGCCTTTAGAACCATAGTACAAGATTGCGCTTAACCAGCACTCAGCCTCCCATCCCAGTGGCCGGGGTGAGAAGCTTGCGTTGATCCTACCAGAAGGACCAGAGCCATCCCAGAATAATTATTTCATTATTCAGCTAATGTGGTCTCTTACCTTCTATGGAACTATAATTAAAAAAAAGCAAATAACCAAAACAGCAAAGAACCTGTCCAAAAAAAGGGGGAAATTATTTCTCCAACAAATTTAATCGCTCTGTTGTTCAGTCATAAAAGGCCAAACCTCAAAGTGATCCTGGGCAATGAAACCCCTGGTTCAGTTGCACATTTTTGATCAAGTACTTTTAAGTAAGCATTTCCCAAATTTGCCAGTCTTTCCACTTCACTGAACATTCTTTGTTGTTGTGTTGTGCTACAAAATAAGCATCCAGTGCGTCGTGCTTAGTTTTATACATCCGTATCATACCATTTCTTATTTACCTCCTTCCTCCCACCAAGAGTCTCAGTATTATCAATGTGTCTTCACAAATTTCCCAAATTTTGTGCGTGCCCGGTTTTCAACATTCAAATACTGCATGTATCCAATCTGACTGATGGACAGAAATAATTTACTAAATGTACCAATGAAATGTTAATTATGAATAGATCAACCAAGAGTATGGACTTCTGGCTCAGTTCATCCTGAAAGATGTTGGTGTGCCCTTTCCATTGAAACATGAGAAGAAAATTATTAAATATTTCAAATGAAGCAACATTAGGATGATGATATCAGGATGCAGTAAAAATTTTACTCTTGGACAGAAAGCATTGAGGAGTCCAGAATTATCCACTAGTCACCCTGGTGCATAACTGCAACAGACATGACTATTACTAATTTAAAATAGGGATTAAATCCCCCTATTTTTCAGTTACAAAAAAATTTAGGATAGAATACATTATCAGGCTTTTTTAACTTATTATTGAGCTAAAACTGAATGGAGAAAGGGCAATCACTCCATCCTCGAATGCAGGAATTATCTAGTAGGTAAGTCAACATCTCTTTTTCCTACCTGTTTTCCAGACAAACTGATGACCTCTCCTGCCTTCCGGATCAGCTGTTTGTAACATCAAGAAAACAAACAAAAGGAAGGACTTCCCCAGGCTCTGCCATGCCCAATGAGGAGAAACCCAGTTCTGTTGCAGAAGCATAATTCAGATAATTCAGTGTCTTGTCTTCTTTAGTCCTAGAATTAACAAAACAGAAAAAAAAAAGAAAAAGCTTGCTGAGAGACTTAAAACACCAAGGCAACAGGCTCGGCCTAAGGGCAACCTGGTGGCCACTGCGCATTTCATACTCCCTGTGTGCCACATTCACTGAGGACACGGTTGTTACAGAGGCTTCACTCTAATGAGAAAGAGAAGGAAAAAAGGGGAGTTGTGGTGAGAGGGGAGGGCCAGCTCCCAGAGGACCTGCAGTCTCACCCTACAAAGCCAGTCATCATAAGTGCTTTTAGCAGGTTCTTAAAAAAATAAAAAAAAATTTTTTAAAAATCTACCAGTGCGAATAAATGGCAAGGGATCCAGTAACAGTCTGTGATGTGTCCCTTCTTCTCTGTTTATCTTTAGCATGAATATTATCATGTTATAGGCAGACTAAACCAAAGCTGAGAATGGATTCCAGGGGCAAAATTCAGCTCTGAATACAGACCCCATGTCCTACATTTAAGATCCCTGACAACTGAAATTGTTTTAGCTCCATACGATGCGTGAACATAAGATACACAAAAGCAACATGAGAAATGCAGCAGGAATCGGGGGCTGCTTATCAGTACATGAACCAGCCTGAAAGGGAAAACTAGACATTCCTCGGACATTTCTCTGGAATTTGGGAATCACGTTTAAGTCCTTGATCTTTGAGGTCAACGAGCAACCAGCTACTCCAGAGAGGTCTCCCTAAGGGATTTTAATTAAGCTCTCCAACACTTCAGACGAATACCACAGCCATGCTGTGACTGAGACAAGAATGGATCAAGTCCTATTGCTGGAGAAGTTTTACACTGTACAACTCATTAAAATAATCACTGTGAGGCACTGGAAGCAAGGAGGAATGTCTCTCTGGGTCTCCCATACAAAGCAGGAGCCTAACTTCTACATGCCTGCTGCGGTGAAAGTCCACACTGTTTACATATAATGGAATAGTTCCGAAACAAGAGAGATTAAGAAAGGCATACAACAAAACCTTAGAAATTCTCAGTCTGATAATTCAAATCTCTTTCTCTCATCCCAAAGTAGACCAGCCAGCCATTTAGGCAGATTTCACATGCGTTTCAAGTTTTTTTGGATTCATCCAGATTCAAGTGGGAACAATTTTGGAGTGTCAAAAAATGTTCATGATACGTGCCACATCAAACAAGAGCTAGTGTCTGATGTAAATTTACAGACTAATTTTTTATGTAATAACTTTTGTATTTAATACCAAGTTTAAATTCTCAACATAGTTCTACTTATTAGTGATTAATCCTGCTTTTATAGGTAAAAAAGTCACATCCATATTAGCGTAAGTAGAGTGGTAACACCTGTCTTCAAGTTTTGTCTTCATTGGCATGATCTTGGTGATTTTAATTAACATTATCAGTTATTAGAAGTTTAGTCTAGAAAATTCCATTACATTCCTAATCTTTTGAAAAGCAACATTGCCATAATACATAATACACAGCATCGTTCTTGATAAGAAATTGAAGATAAACCTAAAAATACTACATATTGAATATACAGTAAAACTTTTAGTTTCAGGCTGTATTTAAATTGCTTTGAAACAGTTTCTATCATGATAAATCCATGCAATTATATTTAATCAGATATTGACTAACCACGGTGGAAGATACGATGTTATATCTGTTATCTGGTTTAGTTCTTTCTTGCGTTTCAGATGAGCAGCATTTCAGGTAAGACCTGAAAACCCATCAAGCTGACCAATACAGTAATGCAGGCACGGGAACAGATTTATTGCTTTGCTCGTGTCTTCCAGGCTGATTTAATTCAGAATTCACATTTAATTCAGAAAGCAACCCGTTGAGTCCCAACACCCGGACAACGTAACGCAGACCACAAGCGGCCTTACACGAAGCACATGTGAAGCTCAGAAACCTTGAGCATCCTTTAGAAATGAGACGGAGAGGACCTCATTCCTCCCCAACGCAAAGACAGTGGGGAAGTCCTTGGAGGGGTGAGAGGGGGCCCTCAGACATCCTGCCATTATTTTTTTTGCCCATCTAGACGGCCGCTCACCTCACACAGAAGAGCCGAGGAGGAGCGACTCGCCCAGTGTCTTCAGCATTGCAGTTACCGTCTATGTCGGTCAGAAAACAGAGTCACCAACTTTCTGTCAAGGGAGAGAGAAGGAATTAGTGACACGGGCTCCAACGCTGCTCGCACCCAAAAATGCGAAAGGAGGACAGACATTATTCAGATGCTCAGATTTAAGTACTGGAGGGGACCCAGCAGACATCCGAATTGCAGGGCAGCTCTCCGGGTCCAGCAGAAAGCCGTAAAAACAACACGTCTTAAACAGGTGGGTGCGCGAAACGGGCAAATCCGAGGAAACCTCAAATAACAGCTGAGAAAGATGCCAAGATTTTTAATGAAGCACCAGCAGCGCTCGTCAGCTGCCGGCTCCGTACGCTGCCTTCATCTCCGCATTCAAAGGGTCAGGGAACAGCAGTAAATCCCTGGGAGTAGCAGTCTCCTGCCCAAAACAAGGGGTTTCGCATATGTTCACTCTTTGGGCAGGACTACAAAGATAACTGGCTGCTGCTCCCCAAGGAGCAAGAACAGAGATTACATTAAGTCAGAAAAAAATAGAAATAAATTAGACACCGTGAGACTGATTCTAATCTCACCCACCCCAGCAGAGCTCAATAGAGTCCCCTGATTTATACCGCAGCAAAGCACAATAAAAATTTCTCAGTATATCCAGGTTTGTACAACACAATTTGGAACAGTAGCTGTTCCGTCCTGATACAATAAAAAATTATTGCACAGGCAACATATGCTATCTACAGAAACATGAATAAATTACATTACGAAGGCCACCAACACTTCACATCAAATTTAGTTACAGTATATCTCAGCCCCAAAATGTGTCAGCATGGCTAGCTGTAACTGGCAAATACAGAGAAAAATGGAGGAAAAAAAAAAAAATTTACATTTTAAAAATTCACTTTGCTGAGACTAGTCATGATTAAAATCATGCCATTGCTTAAAATGTTCCAGATATGTGTTTTACTCTGACAAACATCTCACTTTTCCAAAACGGATTATCTGGATTTATTCAATATCCTTTACAACACAGCCCTAGCCAATTAATAGTCTGCACTAATAGACTCTCATGAAATTAAATAATGAGGTGTTGTTTTCGTATATTTGAAGGATTAGTTACAAGCATCCTTTTAATTCTGTTTGGTTTGTATGGACCCTTGTTCAGAAAAACAAGGATATCGTACATCAGTTGTAATGGCTGGGAATACAGAGACAGCCTTGAAAAAGCCACGTGCAAGTTTTTTAATGAACACAACAATGCATTTACATTATCTAATCCACCACTAATTCTCTTAATGACAGGATTGAATAAAACTAGTTTTAAATACCAGACTTAGTTTAGAAACCTACATTTCTGTTGAAAACACAGCGTTCAAGTATAGTGTCAAAATGTTAAAAATAAATAAATATGGATACAGCTGACATAAATATCTCATTACTGACATCTTCAAAATTTAATTTCATTTTCAATGTCAATGAAATATCCAACCGCCAAATCCGGGTCTAACCCCTGCTTAGCTAGGGAGGGGAAAAAGCCTCTGGGAAGCTTTTCCCATTTTCCAGCCACTGCTCAGACAACCACAAGCTACAGATGTGCACTCAGAAGCAGATGTTTCCATGTGACAGGCATTGGGCTAGTCCAAGATACATTAGAGTCCTCAAAAGCGTCCAACACTGAAAGACAAAAGATTGATGGTCCAATTTTGACTCCCCGCTCTGCATGTACTGCTCTGGTAGAGAAGGGACCAGTTGCTTTTTCTGAACGTTTCCATGGGACAAAAGGTACCTTTAGGTGTTCTGCACCATTTCTGTGGTTTAGGAAAGTTCAATCTGGCTCTGCTCCAACGTGGAATTACACAGTATTTATTACTGAATTTAGAAAAAGATCAACTTAAACCAATCTAAACTCAAGACATGATTTCAGCCGTGTCATACATCAATTAAATTCCCCCTGAGTTCACCGGGAGTTGTGACCTTTCCCATCACGGGTAAACCTGACCTACTTTTTTTCTATGAAAAGGGAATGCTGACAAGGACACCTGGGTAACACTCTCCATTTAAAATCCACAATGCAATTAAAATAATCCCAAACTTTTTAAACAGCAACCAAAAAAAAAGCAATTGCAGATCATATGCGTGGCTATAAATCATTTGGCAGGTGTCTAGCACCAAGATAAGCATCATTAATCATGAATAAATTTCCTTAAATGAACGTAAGCAGTAATTTTGCAACTGTTTGCCTACTACACACGGCACAAACCCATCGCTTGTGATATTCCAAGATAATCTGGATGTTTATAGTATACTCTTTATCCTCGGCTACCAGTGAAATCTGCCTTGCCTGCTCAGAAAGGTGTTACCCAAAAAGCCAATTCTGCTCTGTCCTAAGCCAGCAGAATGCCCGGCACGTAGCAGCAAAGGCTGATCACCACAGACATGCACTGCAGACCATCCCCGGGGGAGACACTTCCAAAAATCCACTAACGCTAGTGCTACCTGTACCGAGTTTAACCAAATGAAAGCGTTTGCACAGTCACATACATCAAACTAGGAGCCGGCCTCCAGATGCGAGTGCGTATGCGCCCGTGGCATGGGTGTACGTGCGTATGGCACAATTTTTTCTTTAATGAGCATAGTTACACTAAAGTTACACTTTAGTTCCTTATGGAAAACAAACAGTACACGTTTCTCCTCTTACACATTTGGAGAAAAACACTCTTCCGGTTCAAGCAGAGGCACCCTAAACTCGCTCCACGTGGAGCTGTGTCAGAGACCTCCGGTGCAAAAAGTCCCTTAAGGTCAGGCTCTGACCTTGATGCTCCAAGCGCTCCCCTTGATCTCAGGGGAGTGACTTTGCGCGTATGAGAACAGTAGCTTGATTTTCTGTACCTCTAATTCTTCATCTCCATACCTCAGTTAAGAATATTTACTCTTCTTCCAGGAGCATTTTAGAAAATCCTGGATAAACACATACAGCGTGAATGAGCTACATTTATACATCAGGTTGACAACGGCCTGATAGTATGTTTGTCCCAAGCAGTCACTCACCAGGTATCAAAACATTAAGCTCCACAATTCTTTAGCAATTTGCTACAGTAACTGTGAGAGTAAATAATGCCTGAAAGAACATCTGGTGTTAACACATCTGCACATGGAACATAACTGCCCGGCAGAAAGGGACCTGGGGATGCTGGTTGACAGCCGGCTGAACATGAGCCCAGGTGGCCAAGAAGGCCAACAGCATCCTGGCCTGTATCAGGAATAGTGTGGCCAGCAGGAGTAGGGAAGTGATTGTGCCCCTGTACTCGGCACTGGTGAGGCCGCACCTCGAATCCTGTGTTCAGTGTTGGGCCCCTCACTACAAGAAGGATGTTGAGGTGCTGGAGCGTGTCCAGAAAAGGGCAGTGAAGCTGGTGAGGGGTCTGGAGCACAAGTCTTATGAGGAGCGGCTGAGGGAACTGGGGGTGTTCAGTCTGGAGAAGAGGAGGCTGAGAGGAGACCTTATCACTCTCTACAGCTACCTGAAAGGGGGCTGTGGTGAGGTGGGTGTTGGTCTCTTCTCCCAGGTAACCAGCGATAGGACAAGAGGAAATGGCCTCAAGTTGTGCCATTTAGGTTGGATATTAAGAAAAATTTCTTCACTGAGAGAGTGGTCAGGCATTGGAACAGGCTGCCCAGGGAGGTGGTGGAGTCACTATCACTGGAGGTACTTAAAAGACCTGTAGATGTGGTGCTTAGGGACACGGTTTAGTGGTGGACTTGATGATCTTAAAGGTCTTTCCCATCTATGATCGTATATTCTATCCCAATTCTATGATTGTATAACTCCAAAAAACAGCAGGCAGTCTAAACACCAGCCTGCTTTGGGCTTGGAATAAGCCTGCATGACCTCCAGATCAACAAAGTTGCATAAATTCACCTTGGTCCATTTTCATGTATAAACTTTAACAACCTTCCTCAACACTCAGTTGCTGGAAAGCAGCCACCGTCTTCACCAGTTATATTTGAAAGTTCAGGTATTTTGGTGACCTCTATAGGCAAATTGTAAGAATCTATTAATTAATCTTTTTTCTTCTATTCAGTCATATTTCCTTCTTGTCCCAAAGCTATGGAAGATCCTGGGATTAAAAGCAAGACTATGAAATAACTGTACCACCAATGAATTGCTTCTTCACTCATATCAATTTGTTTGGGGTAAAACCCATGAATCCTAAGTTTTCCTGCTTCAGTTTTTGTACATCCTAAAAATGTAACAGAAGCAAGTTTGAATTTAGAAGTTTATAATTAAACTTAGCTAAGTGGATTATAATGAAAGATGTTCCAGCAAGGGAGCTAAAACTGATGCATTATGACTACATTAAAGAAAACACCAGAGAATATACTTTCCATCAGTAGAATGACTTTAATTAAAACAGTGATAGAGCAGAACTGTTCTGTGAAACGATACTGCTGTTACATCTCCTTCACTCTAAGTACTTCCAATGGACTCTATGGGAACACACTTGAATTTCAGTATTAAAAAGTCTATGTGATTTCAGACTTTTCTGACAAACCCAGTTCAGAAAATCAGTTAAATGTAGTTGAAGCAAAACTTTCTTATTTGTACACAATCATGTATGGCTTACACTCTGCCAGAGAGCAGGGAGATTTCAAAGTCAAGAATTCAAGTTTGTGAAAGGCATTGTGCAAGACTATCAGGACTTTTTTCCCTACAACCCCCATGCCCATTCAACGGAGGATGAACGATGCTCAGCAACCAAGGAGAATTCCAACATTTCCTTCTACAAAAATAATGCAGTGTGTGACCCAATACATGAGTGTCCAAATGTTATCCAAGTCTTGGGATTCTCGATGGTATTTAACTGCCCTGGACCTTTTGGTGCTCTCAGTGTTGTGTCTTAGCACTCAAAGTGGGCTAATTTACCTTCACAAATGTTCTTCAAGCTGCTGTCATACTCCTCGCAGCAGGAACAAGTACAGAGAAATTAAGATCAAAATGCTCACGGCTGTCAATAGGTTTCTCTTGTGAACCCAGGCATTGATTTTTTTTTTTTTCTGAGCAGCACAACATAGAAAGTGTCCAATAACTTTTAAGTAACCTTTTCACACTGCTTGTGCACTTTCATATATTAAATTAAATACAAGAAAGGCTCAAACCAAACACCCGCAAAGTCACAGATCTTGCCTCCGACAGGAGAACGATGCCGAATGCCCAGGGTGCGGTAGAAGAACAGAGCATGCATAAATAAGACTTCTCACTATACCTTCCCACCCTCCAACAAGCTGTGGCTACCACACCTCCTGAGTCAGAAGATCTTTGCATCTGACAGCCCTCTTATAAACTTACAGAGTCACACCCTGAACGTACATAAGTTTGGGGGTTTTTTATAGATTATGTATATAACCTATATACACCTACACCTGGATGCCTTCTCATGGCAGGCGCGTCAGTCAGCACAGCAGAACACAGCCCAGAATAAGCTCAGTGATGTTTTCATACCATAGCACATCCTTTCCACAACAGCAAAACTGTATAGCTTTGAGGGTGAAAAAAAAAAATTCTTTTTCTTTACTTGTCAATAGTTAGAGAAAAGTTTGAGTCTATTATCAATATACTATTCTGCTGTAGCTTTTATCATTGGCACTGGATGAACTAAAGGTCCTTTCAAACTCAGCTATATCTAAGAATTGCTGTCACAGTTGCATAGATCTTGGGTTACTGTTAAATTGCAATTAAGCAGACAAAGGGAAAGGGAGCTGGCACTGCTTCCAACACCATTTCAGTAAATGCTATTGCAAGTTGTTGTTCAAAGAGGATTACTCTCACTTCACTGGCAAAACACTGCATATAATGCACATTCAGCAGTATAATACCATTTGAAAACTAGTATTTGAAATTATTTTCCTTTAAGTGGCAAACCTGGAACAGGAGAGCAAACTCCCTACTTTAACAGCATGACCGTACACACTGAAAACAACAGAAAACTTCAAAGTCACCAATTATAAGGCAGCAGAGTTTCAAAAAAAGAAAAAAAATCACCTCATAACTTCTGCTGCAGGAACAACAGCGGATTTTCCTAGCATTCCCATTAAAGTGCTTTCAGCTCACAGAAATCAAATTGCTTTACTGCAGTGATTTTCTTCTGCATTCTGATATTACTTTATATTATTTGACATTAACACAGCATTGCAGGCTGTAGGTCAGGGTTTTTTTCTCCTCACTGGAACATGGCCACCACACAGAGTTTATCAATCTTAAACACAAGGTCAAAATAATACGATCAAGTACCACCAAGCGTATGAGCTCAGCAAAGACTTAGGCTCTCCTTGGCAGGGGAAGGACCATCTGCTTCCTTGCCACAGGACTGGCGTATCTGAAGCTTACCTCAAATTTAAATTGCTATATTCTACAATTCTATGGAACAACCAGAGCAACCGAGCGCATGCACACACCGAGGCATCTGACCAAACAAATTAACTACAGACAGGCAGGAAAATGTTATAGTTTTAACTCGTTACTCAGTTCTGGGGACAGCGTGTGGGGTTTGGGTTTCAATCTCTAAATATTGGTGATTATGGCTAAAATAACCCCGCTCTTGTACACACATATATGCAGAGGCCAACTTCAAAATTTCTTGAATGTATAAAGTTTTCTTTCTGCTTTAACACTTCCATTAAGAATAATTTCTTTTCCACAATATCCATACCTCTATTTGTACATAGTCATTACTATTTTGCCATCTATACCTAGCTCTAGCCTATAGCCAAATGACCTAATATGAAGAGACACGCACGCACCCACAAGATAAATTCCATTTCAAAATATTCATTTCCAAAATGCTGAAATAAACATTTATTCCAATGCATCCTCTGACATCAGCCGTTTACCTCAATGCACCAAAGTACAAACTTGTAGGAAAAGAGAAAATGTGGAGCACAACGCAATGCAAACGCTACACCGCTCCAAAAACGCGCAGGCTCTACAGAGGAGCACTCGTCATCTCCTATCAAACGTCACCACTGAAGTCTTGTGATGAAGTCTCCTACAACCAAGGTTTCACCATTCCTACAGAAAAAAAACCTGTATATGTCGTCCCATGTAAGAATACGTACTTTAAATAATTATAGAGTTGTCAAAATGAATTTGTCAAATATATTTTGTGATGCCTTACTACAGATTCATTCATTTTCCTTCGATCCACTTCATAACAGATGTCCCAGCCATTGTCGCCAATTGGTCCAGCCAGACACCGTAATAAAAGGGTTAAGAAAAAATTATATTACTTCAAATAAAAAAAAAAAAAGACACAGTGAAGGCTGACACACAGAAAAAAAGAGTGACATTGGGATAAAGAATTTCTAAAAACTGCTTCTGAACACGTGCACAGATGCCAACGTGCACACGCTGCGCTCTGAACCCAGCTTTTGCTAATTGCCACACAGACCTACTCCAACACACCAGGGGTAACACAGTGCAATAATACACAGCTTGTACTGAAAAGCAGTATTTGGTTTTTTGGTGGAATTTATTTTCAGAAATGCGCAAGCTACTGCTTGTAACAAACTTCTTCACACTACTGTGCGAGGGCCTTCGGGGAAAGGCTTCAGGACCCGATTTCCCCCCTGCAGCAGCAACAGCAACGTGCCTCCACAGAAGGTGCACGCAGCAGCTGAGAGCTCACATCATCGCATCACATCACCTCCTCTGGAGCGGAAGAAACACCCGGCATACGCTCTGGCTCAGAACCTGGCGTTAGGACGCACGCCTGAAACTCAGGCATTCCCAGGCACTTTGCGAGAGCCGCAGAACCAGGTGTAGGAACATTTTTTTTCGTATCAGAAACCATTAACAACATCTGCACATTTATTTAGAAGTGGACTTGCTTTCACTCCAAGATTAACTGTGCATGACGACAACAAAAAAAATACCAAATTGCCATAAGGGCAACTAGAAAGAATGGTACTACCCTTTAAAGCAGTTGGAGCAACCAGTTGAGTAAGGCTATGTATCTATTTAAAAATTTTGTCATTGTCACCTTTTTCATTCCCATTTCTTTTCCCCTGTAGCTGGTTATAGTCACTCACTGTATTTTATCACATTGGAAAGTCTAATCTCTTCAGAGTGAGAAATAGATTTGCCCTGAACGCAACGTAATATGATTCACACAGGGGTCCCTGACACTACTGCAGTATTGATATGAAAAAATAATCATAATGGTACCAACTGATAAAAGCCCCCAGTATAATATTATTTAAGCAAGGTCAATTGCCCGTGCAGGTTGTTCTTACCAGAGTTCACATTACATCACTGGTCCCATCATCCTGACCTTCCCCGCTGTCATGCCCATTACAGTTCAATTAACAGAGGAGTCCTGCAGTGGCTTGATGAGCATCTGCTGCCTCTACCTGGCAGTAATTCAATAAGGATACGCCACAGGAAGAGATAATGAGAAGTCAGCCCAGTTGTTCTGTCTCCCCCCAGGAGAGCAGATGAGTTTGGTTTATGGGAAAGAGCATGACCTATGAAAATTATCAGTTAATTACATATTTCAGAGCTTCAACGCACTACTGGTAACTTAAAAGTGTTCTCTGGCTTCTCTGATGGTGCAGCCCATAAGGATCCAGAATCGTTTTTCCTGGTGGGTCCCTGATTAACAACCCTTCCCACACTGAAAGGATACATCTGCCTGAAAGAATTTTCTCTTTGACAGTTCTACCAAAACAACAGTTTCTACTCATGCATTCAGCAGTGGTAGGTCTGAATTAAAAAATTAAACACCTGAGCACAGAAAATGGGCCAGAACTAAAGTGAATCAGACAGAATTAAATTCACACCCACGTCAAACCTGGGTGAAGCACTTTCACAAAACCAAAATCTCCTAGGTTCTCCTGCAGATAGCATCAGCCTGGTTTTTCTCTCCCTGACCCACAGAACACAGGTACCAAAATTACCTGTATGCATAGTGACATGACCACCTCCTCACTGGTGCCCAAATTCCACTTCTCCATTTCCTTCAACACCTTTCTTACAGAGACAGCCCCCCCTTAACTGCCACCTATCCTTTCTTACGACCATGTTGCTTTAGGAACACCTACTCCACCACTAAAAACCCAGAGCCACTGACAGTCCCTCCATCTTTTACTCCACCTCCAGTTGTCACAGTGAGTATTTGAGGGATGTGGCTCTAATGTCTCCTGTAGAGCTCGCTCTCCTTCTCTCACACTCACTGCTATGGACCAAACAGCATTGGAAATGTTGAACTTCTCTGCCTCCGCTCTTGAGATTTCCAATTTCTTCCACTACTTCCCTCATTTCTCCTCTTCTGAGTACTCAAGCCAACTACATACTTCTTTCTACACAGTTTCGACTGATACACAAACTTTGACCAACTCCTCCGTCACCCAGCTTCCTTCAGCTCACTCCGACCCTCCACACTGACTCTCACCAACTTCAGCATGTAGGGTGAGGACCTATTTTGCCTTGCGATTGCAGTGTCCTCATCAGTTTTGCAGCCCTTATTCACTAAAACAGGCATTTTCAACTCGATTTCAAAAACAATTTTCCATCTTATGTCTTCTTAATATCATTAAGGTGCAAATTTACTGAAGAAGAGGATGGGTGTGAGAGGAGAAGAAAAGAAGATACATTTCTTCCCTAAACTCTGCTTCTGTAACATGGTCAGTGAACCACAGTGAATTTAAATTTACATGGTTGCACAGTCCCGTACCTCCCCACGGCTTAGTTTCTCTCAAGTTCAGCTTCATTTGCGAGACATCCTTTCCCATCACATAATTATTTGCACTGCACTGAGGACTGCCTACCTGCTCTGACTGCTCCTTCCTATGAGTACAGTCATCAGGTCTGCTCATTCATAGGATAATCCAGGTTGGCAGGTCCCTACCTCAGGTGGTCTCTAGTCCAACCTTCCTCTCAAAGTAGGATCAGACAGCTATGAATCACACACGATACTCTACATTGTCATCAACTTTCTTATTTTGCTTCTACTTCCCACCAGAAGGTTTAGTCTACCAAGCTCACGCCAACTGACATCAGATCTCAGGTTGTGGTTCATCTCTTGTAAGTCCTACAACCAGGCAGCTGTCCCCTCATTTCAAAATAATTCTCTTCTTTATTCAGTTCTGCCTTCTATTCCTGCTCTTCAGTTTTATCACCTGCTGCACATTTACTCCTCACTGCCTTTTCCCTCAGTGCTCAAACCCTTTCCATCCTTTGCCTCTAATTCTTTCCCATACTAAATTAGCTGATTTCTCCCAAAAGATAACAGATATCATTTTATGAAACCCGCCACCTTTTCTCAGCTTGGTTACTCAGCCTTTTTCTCACCTTACAATATTTTCTTCCCTCTCCTAACTAGCCCTCTGTTCACTTGCATCTCCTCTCTCCTATTTTCTGACTCATTTTCATGCCTCTCGCATTTTCTCTTCTATTGTTTTCAATTTTTTTTTTTCTGGAAAAGCTTATAGAGAAAACACTACAGACACGCTACATTATATCCAAAATAGGACACTATAACAATTTTAGAGTTGCAAATAATCAGCATTTAAGAAATGCTAGAATTAAGATAGCATTGCAGGAATGTATTAAGGTAGTCAGGTTTCATGATTACACCCATTTTTACCATATTACTGAAGTCTATATTAAAAAGCAATTTAAATCTATTTTTGACTTCTTTTGCTTTTATCTATTCATCACACTTGCTTTCAATCCTCTCTTAAAGCCTTACTCATAATCCTCTCTGAAACAAGCAGAAAGTACCTGTAAATATCCCAAAAATGCAATTACAAAAAAAGCTATTCACTTCATTCTTAATAGCTATGTGTAGCATTTAAAAAAAAAAAAAAAAAACAGATTTTTTTATTTAACTATATTAGGTTAAAGGATTTAAAATTTGATAAACACACTATGGACTAATTTCCATTTAGTTAAAGAAAGAATAGATGGGCTCTATACAACAAATGCTACCAAATCAGTTAGTGATGTCCACTGGCTAGTTTTGTTTTAAAGCTGCATCTCGTTATTAATAGCAAAGTAAAGCATATATATGTAGTCATAGTGGGCACAACTGCAAGCCGCAAGCAAGGAGCATAAAACACTTTCAGGGGAAGGATCGAGAACACCTCGTAGGGTGTCAAGACGGGGCTAACAGGAGTATTTTAAAAACACGACAGCCAACAAGAAGCTGCCCAAACTGTTCAATTCCAACTGTCCATACTGGCTTGCATTTAGTCCACTGGCGTTCGTGGTGGTCAGAGTACACTAGAACTTTATTTTTTTTAAAAAGACACAGAAAAAATCCCACATTTTTCATACTCATCAAGACATACCTGTCAGACTTTTGCAGGTTAATATATTTTACTGCCTATTTTTTACCCCAAACACTTCACTATTCCAATTAGGTGAATTGATGAATGAGTCAACTGATGCATAAATGCTTTTGTAAAAGGATACACATAGATGGATGTTTACCAGACGTTAGCCTTCATTTTCTGTGTGTTTCAGCATTCAAATAAAAATTGAGTCAACCTTGAGGAGAAACCGGTGCTGGCAGAAATTCTCTTTGTGGATTTACCCTTAGGAGAGATTACCAGCTTCTGCAGTGGAATAGCTGTACTTTAAACTAAATAAAGTCTCCGTTGTTGATAGCTTCCCAAGTCTGACACATTCGTGCTTGCTGAAAGTATTTGGGACTACTACAATAAACACTTTCAATATTAAAATCTGCAGCCATTCTCAGGCTTCCACATTATTTGTACTATTTTACCCTAGCATTTTCTTCCTTCAGAAAGATGGGAATCTGAACTAAATAGAGGACTTGACAGTAGCAGTAAACTGATATATCTCATTACACAAACAAATCTAAAATAAAATTATAATTTAAATGGCAGAAGTAAATATATTGCAAGCCCTGGCCATTTCTTTAAAAATTGGTCTACCAGACAATATTTGGCAGAGGCAGTGCAAGAGCTGGGTCATAATTTTACCTATATTATTTTTTTTCCTCATGTGGTAAAACTAGCAGGGTTACTACTAGAGTTGGAACTCCATTTCCTATGTAATTTTTCTTCAGTACATGAGTCTTTTTTTTTAAAGGACTGCAATTGCTTTGAGTTATACAAAAAGATTGGTCTGTAGAAAGTGGAAAATGTCTCCTGTCCTACTTTTGAGATTGGGATCTTGTCGTTGCAGCAATTGTTTTGTACGATCCTTCCACATCTAAGATAAAGGAAAAAAAACAGAATTGCTTGTCCTGTGGAAAGAATTTCCCCTGACTTAGAGGAAAATGCACATTTGCAAATACAAATATGCTTAAAAGCACAGGCTCTACTCTTCTCTATTTGTTCCTGCTAGACAAAATTAGCAGTGATTTGGACTCAGTGTTAATGAACGTTGAAAGCAACTTGGCATTCTCTTGCCAAGGACCTCTGTAAACTGCAGTTCAGCAAAATAAGATAATCTTCTTATCATGTGTAAGAGCTCAATTAAATCACCATTTTAATGTAATCTTATTTAGTACCTCTCACGTTTTCTGTTCTAATGCTAGCAATGTTAATGTCTTAAAAACAAGGCAGCAAAAACACAGAGGTAGAAGGGAAGGATAGGAGACAGGAAAATGCAGCTTCTGTTTCATTAGAGGTCATTTGCAGGGGACAGACGAAAAACAAAACCAAAGAACCCAAAATCCAGAAGCATGGAAACAGCTTACAGCAGAACATAAAACCCAAACAGTTTTTCTGGACCCCAATCTGTTCTGACAAACATGATGTTAATTGCAAATTGAGAAAGACCACTCTAACCAAGGACTCTCAAGCAAATTTCAAAAGTTTGCCTGCTTCCAACTGCAATACTTACTTAGGGGTAAACACCTTGCTAAAGAAATCAACGATTATTATGACAAACATTCAAAAAAACACACAAGAGGGCTATAGGAACACCCCTAAAACGCACATACTTCTTTATACATGAGCAACTAATCTCACAAAGTACGATGTAAATTGGCTAAGCTTAAAAGTTGCATTTAAATTATCCTCAATATCCATTACAAAAGAAAGGCGCCTACCCACTGATAAAACTACCCACTGATAAATTAGCAATTGTAATAAGGGACTGTGAAAAGTAAGGGTAGATTGATTGTTGTTCCTAATTTTCTCTTTATTTTAATCCAAAACTCTCCGATTTTAATCCAGAACTCTGCAAATTGCAAGAAATAAAATTTCAGGCAAGAGGGTGAACAAAAAGCTTGACTGCCATATAAAATATCTAAAAATAGTGTTTCAGTGTATTTCCGTACACTGGAAGTAGCAGTGAATATCATCTATATAAATCTATTCCTAGCAGAGGTTTTCAGCAGCATCCAAGACTTGAAAAATCAATTGTAAATCTGTATTTTATAATAATCATTAAGAAAAAGCACAAGCCACACTTACACAATATGCAGCATTTAGCAGGAAGATCCAGCCATGCATCATCTCACACAAAATATATAGAGACATTATTATAAGCCATGTATTTTTGATCCTATGGAATTTATTTGGGAAGAACTTAAAAACTGCTTTCAGAATATCACTGTATTTTAACAGTGGTGTTAGTGATGTAAGACATTGCCAAGCCTGTGGGTCCAGAACACATACAACTGATCTGGCTGGTCCTGATGCCTCCATGGGCATAGATGGCACCTATACACACAAAAAGAAGGGTTTACTGCCCAGATCACTGTGATGTGCAAACACCACCAGCAGATGAAACGCAGTATTGAAACATCAATGCAGAACCTTTCTTCAGATGAAGAAGCTGCCAGGATGAGTGAAAAAGGCAGGTTCATAACTACACTAGACCATACAGGAAAAGCTGTAGACTCCTTTGCCAAGACCTCTTTGGGAGAAGGTCATCTCACCAAAGCCGTGAGGACTCTCCAAACTCCGATCTGTGTTGTCAGTACCCACTGAAGTGGCTGCCACTTTCAACACTTGATAGTCCCTGGACCCCCTGGCAATAGGTGACAGATGTCACATCTCCCAAGAGTGAAGAGATGATAGCATATACTTGGGAAGGGAGGAACTGATGGCCAACTCAGAAGTGGTTTTTTTGCTTTCTAGCAAGATCGATACCTGGTGTATCAACTGGGAAAAAACACTCAAACCATGAGGAAACGTTATACAGACACTTATTGACTATCTTACACCAAGAAAACAAAGAAAAAAGGAGGTTTTTTGGGTTAGGCAAATTACTATCAGATATTTGAATGATGATCCTCAGAAATCCGTGCATCTCTAACAAAACTTGCACTAGCATCAGAACTAGGCTGAGCAAAATAGTCTTATTCTAATGCCAGGTTGTCTTGCAGGTAACCAAAGCAGCACTGCATTCAGCCAGCAACTTCTCCAAACAATCCCCCTTGCAAACTATGGCTGTGAGACCGAAATTACTGCACAACCACAAAGAAGGTGAGTATGAGATGAAATATGAGCAGGGACCTGCCACGAGAAAACACAGTCAATTATTCAAAGAAAGTGCCTAGCCATGAAGCTCACCATGGAGAGTCGATGTAATATGGAATCACACCAAAGTAAGGACAGAACGGAGCCTGGTTAAACAAGGAAAAGAATAATTAGAAATTGTTGAAGTGGTACCTCAGGCTACCAAAAACCCCCCTTTTTTCAGTAAAACAACAGAAGAGACACTGTGCCTTGAGAAAGCCCCTTGCTGGTGCAGGTGACGCCCAGTGGGTGCAGCAGCAGAGCCCACCCTCACACACCAGGAAAGAGGGGAGCAGGGAACCACCAAGCCCCCAAAACGTGACAGCGGCAGCACTCCAGGGGAGGGAAGGACTTCGGATTAGAGGCAGCAGGACTCTGACCCTCTGTAAGGTGCATATCTGGGGAAGAAACCTCAGAGCCCCTCAGGTGCACAAGCGCCAGGTAAAGAGACGTGTACCAGCTCCAGTGAACCTACTCAACGCTTACCTGCAGAGTTTATTTATTTCTCAGCACCTTAACACATGCCAGACACACCAAACACACTTCACCGCTAAACAGTGGGTCTTAACATTATCAGCGATTCCGTAAAGAACAACGGCTTCAGTTTTAGTGGTATTGCAGTGGATGCTTTACGCAATCAAAATGACGTATAGACACTGAAACACAGGAAGAACACTGTTCATTTTCCACACTTTACATACTTGTTGTATTAAATCTCATCGTTTATTAATGCGAAACAACCTGTAAAGGGAAAGAAGTCAAAAGTACCGACTTCCCCTTTTTTCTCCTCCCGCGAGCTGCCGGCTTTTTTCTCTCACGTACCATTTCTCATCAGAGGAGAATCAGGAGTTGCTCTCAGAGCTAAAAATAAACATTATTCTACAAACACGGGTTCATTAGGAATGAAGTTACAGTACAGCAGTATAATTCTTTCTGCTTTTGTACATACACACTTTTCTAAGTGTATCTTCATCCAGCTCCATACCTTAACATCTCTTCAAATAAACCCACCAGAAGCTGCTTAACATGCTTCCATTTCAATGCAGAGAAGTTTCTGTAAATTCAGAATCTTTTCAGAAATTGTTTACTACTCTTTTATTAATTTCTGAACAAATACCTGTTTTCCTGCAAACTCATACTGACACACTTTAAGTAGGTCACTATGTACATCCAGTCTAATCCCTGTATTAAGCAGGTCAAATAACCCTCCTGAAGATATCTGCATCCAGGCTGTAACTTCTACTTAAGCTATGACATGTACCGTAAATATGGATATGACCTTGCTTTGAAAGTGTCAAGAGGTGGGGAAAAAAAAAAAGTTTTATATTTATGTAAGTGCTTCTTGTAGTTAACCATCATTTAAAGCTATAAACTTGACTCTTAAAGTACTAAATAAACGAACAAAAAGGTATGCAAGCAGTGAACCTTGTCCCTTCTCTGCTCTTCCATTCCAGTATAGCAGTATGAGTCTGACTGCTGAAAAAAAATCACTGTTAAAAGAAAAAAAAAAAAAAAAAAAAAACCACACATCACTGTAACCTTTTTAGCAATACTCTCAAATATGAGCAGTGATTTCAGATGCCCCTTACAGGACAAAATAAATGGGCTGGGATTGCAGAAAGCAGGTGATGAGAATGTCCAGAATCCAGCCTCTTTTAAAGGCATCTCAGAGAAATGAAAAAGAAATATATCCAAAATTATTCACATTACATACGCTACTGAAAGTTCTCTTGTGATTGCCTTAGGGGGGTTAAAACAGCAGCCTGTGAAAAATAAGTGTCCATCAGGCTCGTTGTGATTTCCAGACACACTCAAAAAAGAAGGTTATGCTTATATATAATCCTGACATGTCAAGTGTTATTTGGGGATTTAAAAAGACATTGTAAGTATCTTAATAAAAATCTATTATGTATTGCTATAGGTTATGAAAAAAATATTAAGACAGATTAAAAATGTTAAAAATACCCAGCTTGTGCAAGGGCCTAAACTGCTGTAAAGAAGTGACTGCATTCTGAAAGGACCCAGTTCAAAAAGACTGTACAAGAGGAAAAAGAGGAGGTAGTGTTAACAGAGAAGAAAAAAATTATGCCTAGATAAATCCAATGCATACGCTTCTTCATTAGTGCAGTATATATAAATTTTTCATGATGAAAATTTCAATTTCCTTCAAAAAAGAAAATCAGTATAAATTAAAAGCTCTCCCTAAATCTTTCTTTGAAAGACTACAAGGAGCACTAGATAAACCCTGTATAAAAGGAAGTCATCCCACTTGATATGAAGGATTACAATACAGGAACTGATTCTGACGTCACTGAACTGCAATCAAATTTGTTAGCAATTTAATCCACTTCTAAAACAAACTCCTTGGTTAAAAATCTTTTAACTTTCTTTCCAGAAGGAAAACTTTATTTCTGGATAAAGCCCCAGAATATGCAATGTATGCAGATGAGCAGTCATATACATAAAATACACTCATTAATGTACTTATTAAACACGTTCACTAATAACATTCCACCTACCGCAGCCTCTTAGAAATAGAATAACAAAGAAAACATGTATATCTTGAACCAAAGTGAAAAGAAGGGGGAAAAAAAAAAATCCAGCAGAAACCCCCCCAAATCTGTAACTGCAATTTTCTTTGGATTCTGAAATAATTTAAGAATCTCAGGGAAACTAAAGGCTCTTCCAAGAACCGTAGCTGCAAAAAGCAATGAGCAGACACACATGAACCAAGGGAGATAACGAACTGGGGTCTAATCTAGAACCGCATGCAGTCACCTCGCAGGAAACGAGCTACAGCCCGTACCATAAAGATGTGTTTACATTTTGACTGTACTGAGAATCCCAGCAGATGCCCATGCTCACGCATGAATCAAGCCTCATCTACACGAGAAAATGGCAACACATGAAGCACCTCGTCTTCACATATGCTGTCTACTTAAATGAAGCCACTTGACGGCTTAGCACAACTCCTCATTGTTTCAGTGTCTTGAACAGAAGAGTGGCCTTGTATGCATCTCAAGTTGGGTTTCTAATGTAAAACATGGTACTATGAAAATTATCAAAATGAAATCTAAACAGTAGCTACACATTCTCCTCGCTAAAAGTTATGGTCTTTTTTTTAAGCAACTAATTCAAATAAAGTTCTGACAGAAAAAAAATTGCAAATTTTTATTTCCTTTACTGTTTTACCTAATTAAGGTGTTCCGTGGATGCACTGAAGCCTGAATTTGTATGGATGCTCCCTAGAAGCCCACCCCTCTTCACACCAGTTTCCTATACAACCTCAGCTGCCTCATCATCCCACCAACACCTCCAACCCCTTGTCACACCCTCTGACCTCCTTGTCCTTCCATAGGTCCTTCAGCACCTCCAGCTTCAACCCAACAACCAGCCGAGCAAGAGGCAGCATCTCCCGCAGCTGGAGCACCCTTGTTATAACAGGGGAAAAAAAAACCCAAATCCATAAATATTCCTCTTACAGTCCACCACTACTTTGCTGCTTTTTCTCAAGGCCCAGATCTATACATCACGCTATCGTACGAGAATCTCCTTCATCTCAGGAGAGGAAGTTTTCCATCTTTCATGGTTGCAACATAAGATCTGCAAACATCATCTTGAATGCATCCTTAAGGGGCTCAGAAACCCAACAGAAAATTAAAAGCACCTCAATACACCTTACTGCTTTAAAGAGTACCACTGGGGGAGCGGGGGAATCGCCGGACGCTTTTATATGACAACAGCCGGTACCAAATCGAAACGCGGGACTACCGCAACGCGAACCCCTGCGCGTCGAGGCCCCGCAGCAGAGGCCACGGCTTCAGTGCCCCACAGAGCCGGATGAGCTCAGACGGTTCGAAGTAGCATCCACTCCTTCATCTCTTGCTCCAGCTGAAGTACGAGAGAGAAACGGTCAAACAAACCAGGTACTGCAGGGAGGCAGCAGCAAGCGCCCCGTCCTCCCAGCGAACGGGACCACACCGGTCCTGCTGCCTGCCCAGGCCCGGAGCTCCAGCCTGAGGGGACCCCAGGTTTCCCCGCCGTCAGCCCCAGACCGGCACGCCTGGAGCGCCCACGCCAGCAACCCGCTCTGCAGCGGCTCTCCTGGCGCTTCTCCTTCCTCCTCACAGCAGTTAAGCTGCACGCAGAAAATTGAATCATAAGGGTAGACAAATAATATATCACAGACCATACTACTAGGAAATCTTCCTGTCTTTTGAAAGAAACTTACTGCTGAAGCCTTAATTTGTGGGAATTGAAAGCCTCATAACAATTTATGTTGGATTAAGGTTCCTGCCCAGTTAAATGCCAGTACTGACAGTCCTAGATGAGTTCCCATCTCATGAACAGCCATCAGCCACATGCTCACAGGCAACATGCCAGAGCCTTCCCTAACTGCAGATTATGCTCCTCTGGGGATGAAAAATCTCACAATTCGACTACATCAGCCGAGAACTACGCTATCTTCCAAGATACTATAGATAACTCTACTATACCTTCCAAGAGCCTCCAGCAGCTGATGGGCACCTCCACACCTCTCAAAGTCTATGAGCGCTGCAGTTTGTTCAACTTGCAAGTGACATGCACAGAAAAAATTAGGACCTCTTTCCATAGTCACTCTTGACACAGATGGCTAAGTCACCGGCCACCTTCCCACCAGCCACCCCAGCCAGCTGTTGGAAGGGCGCTGGCCCACGTCAGCCAGAGCAGGCATCCTTCAGCCTCATCCATCCCCCCAAGTTGGTAGAAAAGATGTTCCAACTTATGAGAGCCCATAACCGCGGTGTGAGATGCAGTTCTCTGCGAGGAACCAGCTCCACCACCACCCGCACGATGAGACATCCCGTGCTGCAGGATCAGCCCGGCGCCACTCCACGCATCGGCAGCCTCTGGCAGGGAACGAAGTCTCAGGCTGATGCCAGCAAAGGTTACGTGTTTCATGGTCAGACCGGAAACACGTCACAAAGGAAAAACACCAAAGTGCACCTGAAATTTCAGCCCGTCTTTAGCTGCTGAGTCCTTCCACAGCATCCTCGAGCTACCAGCCGCGAAGATGAATCCAGCAGCGCTTCTGCCCTGTGGCGTTATGCTACCGAACCCACGCCTTCCCACCACCATCTTGTCACACGCCACGTCTGAGCGGGAGACCAGGACGCTGGGTAGCATCAGAGGCTGGGCAGCTAACGCTCTTCCTGGGCAGGGAGCTGCTCGGAACGGTTTTGTCTCGTCCCCACCGCCTCTCTCATCTCACAGAAAGGCTCTCCTCGTCCCTACCTGAGCCGGCTGCCGAGGCAGCTGCGCCGTTAGTCATTCCTCCTCTCCCCCGTTCTCACAGCTGGATTACACAGATGTCAACGTAACACAAGGAACATCCTCTTCTCGCGTACTCTCGTGCGTACAGGTCTCTCTCCTTTCCCTTACAGCCTTCTCAATTTCCATTTTATTTTTAATTTGCACACTCCTTCCAGCCTAGCTGGTTTTAGCCCATTTACTACACTGTGAAAGATTTATAAAGTCTAACAGCAATCATGTATCATCTTCGACACACATATGTTTTACTAGACTCACAGCATATAGCTTGTTTTAGCTACTAAAAAACATTATTTGCTACATAACACCACAGATGATTCACTTGATATCAGTGTTTCCGGCAGTGTATTTTCTGCATTTGAGAGCAAGGAACCACAAGACAAATCTGAAGCAAGATTCAGCAGCTTTCAGTGATTATTCGGTGCTTCACATTCTTGCAGAAGTCATGACTTATCCCATGCCCCATCTGTGACACCTCCCAGGTGTTCTGAGAAAGCCCTGACGGGCAGTGTCCTTAACCTGCCCTCCTTTCCGTAACTCAGCAATACAGACCATCCAAACGGACACAGCCAAGCTATGAACTAAATTTGCCAACAATAATCAGTTAGTCCTCGAGGTGACTCGGGCTGCTCCTGGGATGGACGCAAATATCAGCATCACTGGGAAACAAATCCATTCGTCTAGGCTGTGCTATGTCCTGAAACCTGAACACCTTGCACCTCAAGCTACCGGGGCTGCGGAGAGCTTACGAAACAAGAGCCATCACCTCCGCTACTGCAATCCACGTGTGTTATCACCTATTACTCCGCAGCACGGAGCAGCAATCTCCTGTGACCTTGAAGTTACCTCTTTCTCGTGCGAGACATACAGCATCGTTTTCATAAAGTGGCGGCAACTTCTGGAACCCCAAATCACATTGCTTTTCTCATTGTTTCGCCCTGTCTCTGTACATCTGTAGTCCCCAGTGAATCCAAGAGCAGCATCAGACAGCATAAGCGTTTGTCTTTCGGTTTTCTCTCGAGCAAAACGCCAGCAGCTGACAACTCCTGTCACACTGGCATCTCTCTGCAGGTTACCATTACTAAACAGCTTCAGAATCGGGTTCTTTCTCAGTTCGCATTTTTTTATTTTGACACTTTTTTCATTAGTTTTTTGGGTTAAAAATAATGGTGACCACCAATGACACATCCCAACTTACACTTCTCTACAAAGTCCTTAAGCTCATCTCTAAAACTGTGGCTTACTTTTAGAGGTTCCTGTGCTGGCCACACAACCTAGAGATCAGATGCTTATTTTTTCCAGACAATCCCCTGTTTAGCTACTGTATAACCAAAGCAAGCTGTCTCAGGGAAATGCGTGGAATAGTACAAAACAAAGCACAAAGCTTTCCCAGCCTTTTCACAACTGGTTTGCCTAAGGGTACTGGCATCTCCGGTATCATTAATAGGGCTCTTGGCATTACATGACCTGTATTTCTCACATCTGCAGGAGCACTGACAGCCTCTGCAGTGTCACTGAGCATCTGAGGCAGTACAAAATGTTTAAGTCTTTCCCTTTTGCCATTCTGGGCACTTTCATGACAATCCTGCCACATCCTATATGGACAACAATAACAAGAACTTGGTACCCCTATGCTCTCCTATTTTTGGCAGTCTCTTTCTGAAGTACAACTCTACCAGTCACCACTCCTTTCCCTGTCATGGCTCATATACTTTCTCCAAACTCTTTAAACTGGAGGGGAAAAAAAAAAAACAAACAAACTAAAAAAAACCCTATATTTAATACAGACCTAAGCACCAGCTGCTTGCACAGGCATGGACAGGAGCAGTTTGCATACCAGAGCCTGGGAAGCACCTTTTGAGGAGACTCCATCTGCAGCAAGTTACTCCTTTAGAGCTCTAAAACAGCCTTTGCTTTTGCAGGAGCGCAGGAAAGTATTTGTAACAGACAGTCGGAAACTCAGCCCGAGGGGCTTACTGCCTGGTTTTGCAAGAGATGGGCATAACGCACCACTGGTGGCTGTGGTACCGTTTTCGGTGCGTGTTACCTCCGACTTATGAGGTGTTACGGAGCTCCGCAGTCCTCAGCAACATCCACTCCTCAGCTCAGCCACACGCAGCATCTCCGCTCCAGGATGGACACGGAGGAGGGCCTGGAGGAAGGCTGTACTTTCCTCCCTTCTCAGCCCACAGCAGAAAACTTTCCCGTCAGCAAAAGTCTCTTGTTTTTACATGGGTTCGAGAACAGCAGCCTGCAGGCAAGGAATCCAGAATCCACGATGCTCAGATACACATTTCAGGGCTGACAACACACGGATCCACCATCTTCTGGCCTCCATACTTGCCAGCAGTGCTAAAACACTGCCCAACAATTTCAAAGAGCTCACGTAAAAGTTGATTAGGCAGAAGCATAGATATCTCTGTGTGTGCTGTCTGTAGAAGAGAAGCTGAATGATTTCTGATGACCATCTGCTTAGCAATGGCTATTTAACACTGACCTTTTTGAATGTTATTTCCATCCATTATTTACCAGACCCTAAATGCTATTTCCCAATGGTTAGAAAAGAGGAATCACATTATTTAAATTACAATACAGCATTGCCACAGCAACATTACAAAGTGGTGTTTTGTAATATGCAGATTTGGCAGAAGAAAACAAATTCAAGCTTAGAAAGTATTTTGTACTAAGCCAGCGTTAACCACCCGACTCAAGGAGTAGATTACTGTGAAGTATGCAAGTGAATAATCATTTCCAACAGCAGAATAAACTGACTCGCATACAACCAGCAGCGTAGGGCAAAAGCAAATGAGGAAAAACACCCCACATCCGTCTCTCTTTGTTCTCGTTTCATGTCTCTCTCTACTATTCCTCAAAATCCCATTCATAAATGCTTAAATTGTGCTACACAGCTTCTTTTTTGTCTCCGTATATGTATTATAGCTTATTTGGTATCTCCTACTCTCCTTCTTCCTAATTTCTTTGTAAAACTATTAGCAAATTTTCCACGAAGAGGAATAACTATCAGAACTGGAGTGTAAAAACTGGAGTGTAAACTGACACATTCCCACCTATTAGAATTAAACTATGTTTGACCCTCATGCGATGGAGTTGATGTGGTTAAGATTAATGAGTCAATTATTTCTAGATGAGGTACAAGGCACCCAATTGTTTCACTATTTCAGTACTAACCACCATACTCCTTCTGCAGTGTTTGATACCCATAAAATAACTGTGGAGCAATTGTTCAGTAAGACATCATGAGTATTAGGCTTAGTCTAAAAAAATACGAAAAAAATCACCAAAATTAAAAGGAAATGGGTTAAGTGCATAGTTAGAGCAATCCTCCCAAGCCACTGGCCTTAAAGCTTTTCACTTGACAAATTTAAGTTCCCACAAGATATTGCGCAATACAGCACGATTAATTGCTTGCCATTCAGCTGACCTGCCACAGGGACCGGGGCTCACAGCTCCCAACACCGTCACGTAAGGCACTGACAGTCCCCACCAAACTTGGCAGGGCAGAGACAACCTACACATATACACACACTTTTACACAATGAACTCTTCCAAGTTTTGTAGTTCTCTATTTCAACAGACTTCTCAGAGCGCACTACAGTTATTTCTCAATATTTAATATAGACATCACTGTTTCAGAGCAGGGGCAGCCCCACAGAAGAGTCCAGTGAGAAATCAGGTAAGGCAATGGTGATGCTCTGCTCCATCACTCCTGACAAGTGCCTAACAACTGGCTAACAAGGTATGCATGTTCTGGAACAGCTATACTCGACTGAACGAGGAATGCAAAATTGGAGATAAAGCCCAGCTACAGGAATTCACTCGTTCCCTTTGAGTTAAACCACATTTTAAAAAAACATTTCAAAGTGGAAACAGTGTTCAGTTTCTCTGAGTAACATGTCTAGGGAACTTTATGTGAAAACTCCCACTGTCTCGGGATGGACAGACGGTCTATATACACCATGTAGTAACGTTGCACTGATGTACTCATTGGGAGTCGTTTAATGGACAGGACTTCTGGCCTACAAAGACATCTGCAAGAATGAAGTGGATACGGAAGGACACATTTTTGGTGTATCTCCACCTCCTGAAGATCCACAGTATAATCTCACTTTTAGAGCTGGCCCAAATTCACATTAAAAAATAAATCTTTTAAGTTCTCAATGTATAAGCTTATATAAGCTGGACTTTACATCAGCAGCTTTTAAAATATGTACTTGAATACACCAGAAGAAATCAGGAGACATTTTTAACAAAGTTCATTATAAACCCTTTTAAATATGACCTAGATTTGAACTTCCATATCTTGTAAGGCAAGGATTTGCTTCAATTACTCTTTTAACCCAAATAAAGAAAATGGGTAAGTCATAAACCCTCCAAAACAGGTAACCGAAGCAAGTGCCTTAAAACCAAGTAGACCTGCAGAAATTAAACCTTAAGGCTTTAGTCTGATTTGAGGAAGTTGGTTTTGCTGTTATTTTGTATTTTAACTGCAAATGTAAGAAGCAGAAGCAAGGCTTGCTCTAGTCCTGGTCCCCAGCACTGGAGCTGGGTGTCCTAGCTTCACCGGACCACCGCCACCGCTGGACGTCACCGGCCCGGGAGCAGGACTCCGCCATCCTGGGAGCACATTGCCTCCAGAGCAATGGGTCATTCGACCTCCCCACCACGTCTGCTCTCACCCTCCGCTCAGCCTGTGAACAAAGCACTCGTGGGAGGATGCTGCACAGGTACCATGGGACTCGTGGCAGAAGCGAACGATCAGCTTCCCCAAGCCGAGCGAGGAGATGAAGGTACGACATTGCCAGCTGCTGCTCGGGGACTCCCCCGGCACACGTTTGGTTTTAAGCAGCTTGGTGCCCTACAAACCTCTGCCATGTTTGCCCGAGCAGAAGCATAATAAAAATGACAGAGCTCCTCTCAGGGGAAAAGATTCAGGGAAGCTACACGCTGCCATGGACTTGTGGGCATTACTGCGTGGGAGAGGGAATAAACTCAAATTCAGTGGACCAAACCACCCCTCACAACCCTCTCTCCTGCTTTTGGGAAGGGAGGCCTTGGTTCCCAGTAAAGCAGCAATCAGAGCAAATGTCACCGGCCCCGACTACAAAATCTGCCACATTCTGGAAAGGTTTTGCTGCTGTCTTCAACAACACTAGGATCAACCCCATCAGGTGTTAACTCCCCGATATATAGGTAACCCCAAGGTGACATCCCCTAATTGCAGCTGCACATAGCACTTTCCCTTTCCAGTAATCAAATTGTGAAAGTGAGTAAAATACTTTCAAAAGTTCACAACTTTTTCTTTTTACATCAACAGTCTTCAAAAAGAATGTTTGATTTTTTTAACATTAAAAGCCAATCAGATAGATATTACAAAAAGAAAATATTTGGGGTTTAGTTATAATCAAATTTCCTTGATGGAAAGAGTTGGAGTTTTTAATACGAATTTATCGCTTGCTTTCAGCACTGAATTCAGGATTCAGTCAAACAGAAAATAAAATACAAGTTCCCTATTACTTCCATGGAGCCTTTATAATATCTAACAGAATATAAAACTAGCCAAGCTAGACACGCACACATCTTGCCAGTGATAGTGGCGGATCTTGCAAGTGGTAGTTTTAGCCGTTAAGCGCACTAATGACATATTTGCCAGGTCTGTATGCCCACCACTAAGTACGTGCGAAGTTCATGAGCAGCTTCACCAAGGGTTCAGCCCGCGTCTGCAGCGCGGCTTCTGCGTATGAAACGTGGCTGATGCTGATCTCATCACCTTATCAATTTTTGCAGAAACATCTATCAGGGAAACAGAAGGGGCAATGCATTAAAACTTTCCACAGCCACCTTCAGCTATCAGCAACAAGATAGGAGACAGTACATTAGAGCTTGTAAATTTAATAACCCATTCTGCGGGTAAGATATTTAATCAGTCAGAAAGTGATTGCATTTGGTGCAACTGGGAGACTGAAGCCTGACTGTACAAGGTCTTCTCAACAAGAATCTTGAGCAAAATTTCCTTAAACACTACCCCCTTGCTTAGAATAACAAAAACCATGCATTTATACATACTTTTGGCTCAAAGGCAGAGGAGTAAGCGGAAGCAAGCAGCAAAACACAAAACACGGTAAGGGAGGAGGAATTCCCGAGACTCTGGGCTGAATCCAGCCCCTATCTTTGCCAAGCATCACTCGAAGCATCGGTATGGGGCCTCCCTCCACCCCTCTCCTTTTTCCACTGCTCCCCCTCCCCTCTGCACAGGGCCGGCTCCTTCCTCCACGGCTGACCACCCTCCTCCCCCTCCCGTTGCAGCACCCCGCTCCTCCTGATCCCAGCACCGGCACCCTCCCTGCCCGCAGCCCGCGCTCCCTCGCCACCCCCACGTGGTGGGAGAAGCGAGGGCCGTCCGTGTCCCCCGGGGAGCCCAGCGCAGCTCCGCGCCGGGGGAAGGTCGGGGAGCCGCTCGGCGCGGCCCCGCGCGGGCGCCTCCAGCGCGGAGCTGCCGCCCACGGCAAAGGCAGGGCGGCAGCGCGCGCGCGCGGGGGCAGCGCGGGGCTTCAGGAGGGGCTGCACGGCGCGCGCGCGCCGGGCGGGCTCGTGGTCCCAGGCTCTAGGCCGGCGCCCCCACGGCAAGGCACGAGTGCAACTAACGTCTCTACATCCGTGAAAATTTAAGCGTATTTGCGTCCATTCGTACCCGTTATCTGCAAAAATCTACTGCTAACGTTTAACTTACTCCACTACTTACATCACTGCTTAATTAGGCCCCAAGGGTGACTTTTAATCTAATTTACACCAAATAAATCCTAAGTCATCAGCACTTGCTCAGATTTACTCCAGTGTAAACAAGGTGAGAAGCTGCCCAAAATGACTAATAACACAAATGTTTTTGTTTCCTGTGTTTTGCCAAAATCTTCCACGGATTTCTTTAAAAAAAAAAAAGTTTTAAATGGCTTTTTCTCTACAGACTCTTGATTCACCACTTCGCAGCGCAGTCGATAACCTGCTGGTTTAACCTAGAAAAACTGCGGGTACAGGGCACTGCTGCTCTACAGTCAGAAAACTACTGAAAAGAGGGAGAAATCAATCCACGCTGAGCGCCGCACCGCTGCCGCGGACCGCTAACCATTCAGAGTTGGCCGAGTTTAAAGTTGGCGTAGCTGTCTCTGCGACGGCGCGCAGGCAAACCACCGCTGCCTCCCAGGGCACCTCCGACACGGCCACCGCGCCTGCTGTGCAGGGCAGGAGCGTCCTCCTGCTACGGGCTCGTCCAGGAAACGGGTTCTTGCCTGACCTGAGCTCACCTTAGGAATGATCCCCAGCTGCAAGAGAGATCGGAGCCCTGGCTTCGACCCGAAACCTCTGTCTGCGTTTTGCCTGGGGCAGGTAAGTGCCGCCGCAGGGAACGCACGGGGATCCACCAGCTCCCTTCCTCCTCGATACACCTCCCCGCGACGTGCTAGCGAAGCTACGGGGCTTCTCCGGCCCCGCTGCCGGCGACACCATCGATCGCATGGAAAGACACGAAAAGGTGTTTGACACGTTCTTCTCCTGCGCCCGAGAGAAATGTATTATCCGCCCAACAAACCTGGTTATCTATCGAACAGGCAAGCCGGAGTCCTGCGAGCCTCCTCAAAACCAGGTTGGTTACGTACCGGCAAGCGTATTATAGAACGCTCCCCGATTTATCTTTTTATTCAGAACAACTCTTTACAGAAGACAAATGAAAAGCTGAAACAACAGAATTCTTCGTTGCTTCCAGCATCCTTCAACACTAGCAAAACTTGTTCCAGTAACAGTGGAAGACAAATTAGATTATTTCAAGACTGCAGGCATAAATTATGGATATAAATGCTACCGAATACATTACTTCACGCTGCCCCTTCTCACACATGGTCAGGGAAGCAAAATACATGCGTACAAACAGGATAAAGCCAAACAGCATTTGAAGTCTTGCCCTCGGCAAGCAACACTTCCTATGTGTGCATACATGTATTTTTATTTTATTTTACTTTATTTAAGACTCTGACCAGCAAAATGCCTGCTTTCTGGTCAAATTTGTCCTCATTTGTCATTATCTGGACAATTAAAATTAAAGCAACGGTTCACCTTCAGCACTGTAGCCCTGGAGTCCAGCATTTTTCAAAAAGTTTGCTCTGTGAAGCCTGAAACACACAGCGCTCTGAGGTTTTTTCCCCATTATCATTTTCAAAGCTTGCCTCTGTGTTTGGTTTGGGGGGGCTTATTTGACTCTAATTTCTATGCTAAAGTGCCAAGAGGTACAGTAAGAATAGGTGCACGCTGTTGATATTGTGACTTCTCTGGGGATTTATTTGAAAAACAGTAGAAAGGCTAAAATGAGTAAAGACTGCAGTTTTCCTCTCCATTAAACTTCTCCTCAGCCATGCATAAACACCTAATTCTCCACTGAGCTTCCCAGAGTACTAAAGTCATTTGAGAAAGAAACCCAGACAACATCTCACTTACATTTTGTTTCATAAAATCAGCGTTTTGTTTCTGCAGCAGGACAGCAGCCGCCATAGGAGCGGCCGTCTTGGAAAGGAAGGTTATTGGGCTGCAAACCGGGCTGGAGGTGTTGCCAGCGGAGAAGACAACGGACGACCTTCAATCCGACCATCACCCTTGCACCCACACCAGAAAAAAACACCCGGCTGAGGACATAAGTTAATGAACCCTTGTTAGGATGGCCTGCTACACCCTTCGGTAGGGCAGCTTCTGAACACTGGCCACAACAAGAGAAGGAAGATGGAGGAGGCACAAAAACACTGCAGCGAGTACGAGGACACACCATCCAGCCAAAGCACTGGGGTAGAAAATCAGGCAGCACTGAGGCTCCCCAGTTTTAATGCATGAACCCATTCTATGAGACATCCTACTGCAAAACAAACAGGTGGAGCTGGCTCCAAACTTAAAAGAAATTGTTTTATGAGTCAGTGCTTAAGTATAAGCTTTTTTTTTTTGCCTTTTTTTTTTTTTAACACTTTCAAATTGGTAATTTTGTTCCCCATAGACCTGTCAAAAAGTTTAATGGATGAAAAGCAAAATCACATAAGTCAAAACTAGTTGTAGCTCACTTTGGAACCCTCATGCTATTTCAATTCTCACGACCATGATAAGTGTAACTTTCTGTATTTAAGATGTACCCCTGGATTTAACGTTGTATTTAGTAAGATAACACAATAGCTTAGCATTAGATCTAGTTCACTAGCCTTTTAATTCAAAGCTGGCTGCACAAAGTAGTAATGAACATGTGGCTATGGAAAAAACGGTGCACTGAATGATTATGCATTGAACAATACCTGAAAAAAAAAGTAGCACTTTCAATAAAATACTACTTCTTAAAATCCATCTATCAGTTGCATAGACAATATAGTCACACAGCATTTTTTCCTATTTAAATATTAAAAATTGCATTAAAAAGTTAAAGCATTAGGTATGGATTTTGATTGCTTCGTTCCAAAGTCAACGCTGGCAACAATTGCCCTGTTAAGCATCCTCAGTCTAAGGAAATATCAGCCCATTTGACTTTTACCATGCCATTGGCACAGAAAATAAAACTTAGCATAGAAAAAGCTCTACAAAAATATATTCTAAAAAATATTACATTTGAGAATTTTATCTTTTATGTGACAGTTGGAGCACACCACTGTTCTGAATGGAAGCAACAGCCAGTGCCTTGACCCAGATACTCTGCGCATGGATCCCAGCCTTGCGGCTACCCAGACAACACAATTCCTCCGGTTATGTCAAGCACGGGCCATCATTTAAGATAAACCAATAAAATCCAATTTGGGACACAACGTACCACACACAGTTTATATACAACATTTCTTTGATCGCTACACACAAACGTAAGCTGTTAGTTTTAGCAATTGTTCAGATAAAGGCCCTAATCCAGGGAAAGGTAGTTCATGGAGAAAGATCCCACCATGGCCGTTAGCAATCCAGCTAACAAACCACGGCTCTCCTGCAAAACCCATCGCAGCAGTGCCTGATCCAGGGACACCGTTTTAGGTAAAATTTAAGTATCAGCCAGAATATTTGAAACAATGAGGCCATCTCCACCATCTCCAGCTTCTGGTAACTACACCAACTACTCAAGCTTTGCTGTTACAATTTATGGCATTACCCCAGTATCTTGCTATCTTGCTAAAATTATACCTCTGTAACCCTGAGTTGCCCAATTATCTAACTTTTAATAATTTCCGTGCGTGTTCTGTCACCTAAGTTTTGCTGTAGTTTTAAACCAAAAGTTAAAAGCAATGAAATTCCAACAGTCTCAGACTCGCCCTCGGATCTGTATTTAAATCATGGGAGATCAATTTCTCCCCTCTCCTGAGGATCAGTCATTAACCTTCTCCCCAACAGTTCAGCATTCGCTCAGCACTGCTGCCGTAGAAGATGTTAACAGTCAGGGTAGCTTTGCGTTAAAGGTTAATCACTTCAATTCTTTTTTTTTTTTAAAGGAGAGATAAAGATCTATTAAACTGTTCATTGCACCTCTCTCAAAACAGAGGTGAGATTGCTGAGAAAAAATCTTCGGTTAATCACCTGGAGGAATGAAAAAGCAGGGAATTTTGCATTATTAATGAAAATCTAGGCAATTACATAAGTAATAGCCTCCTTCCATTGCATAATACGGCTAAAGTTGCTTATAAGGCTTCCTGACAGACCACATTTCTAGCCAAATTAAAGCAGCTTTCCCAGTTATTAATAGTCTTGTGCTATGCAGATAAGAGTTGCAGAGTTCATCCATGACTGTCATTAAAACTGAACTGGTTTATTTCATCTGGCAACTTTTCTGCCTGATTATGAAGGTTATCTTCCTCACATATATTTTACATCAAAAGCATGATACACACACATCACTGCAGCTTCATATTCAAAATACTCATCTGAATGCCAGAATATTAATCCAAGTCCCAGATCTGAATGAAGGCAAGAAGAGTTGATAGGAACACAGGCATCCCTCTCCACCCCCATCCTACACGCCATGGCCTCTCCGATGAATTGCCATGAATTCCACTGTGAACATGAAAAAATTATTGAAGAACTTCACTCAAGCCCAGAATATTTCATGAAGCCATCTCTGTCACAATTGGAGTTTTCTGATAAAAAAATATTTTGCATAAGGATGTTGGAAAAAGTTTTAGACATTCAAATGATGGAATCTGTCCCTGTGGATGTATATAGGCAATTCAGAAAACTGTAGGAAGGATACACAGGCCATCTGTTGTAAATTCAGAGGAAAAACTGCAACTCACTCTCCAATACAAATTAGCTTCACAAAGTGACAGACCACTCAACACAGTATTACGAAAATAAATGTAGATCTTGGGTAACCTTTCCCACTTAGTGGACTTCAGTTTTCCGTATCAGGAGTGAGCATAACAAGCTTCAAGTCAATGTCTTAATGGAAGCATTTCCCTTTCTATCCTGCATACAACAGTCTTCACTAACTACTCTTGTGTCTTTGCTATGCGCCCCATGCAGCCTTGTTCATTATATGTGCCATAGCTTAGACTTTCAAATATAAAAACAATTACGACATACACACACAGAGATAATATTCAGAGCAAGAAAATACCTGAAGCCTAGTGAAAAAAAAAATGTGTGTGCAAATCCAGGACATAAAGTGCACTCAAACTGACGGGTCTTTAAGAAACAGCATTTTATGTAGTTCTCATTGACGCTCTTTGCTCTGAAATTACCAACAAACGGAATAATAAAACTACTAAATGTCAGGATGTGGCGCACTGGCTGAACTTATAGTATGCTAGCACACTTGCACAGCATAATGTCCAGTTTTAGTAAGCCTTGTTACTTTTTACACTGATTCGCACCTTTTAAAAGGTGCAGCTTTATGACATCCCAATGACACCAGGAATTCTTTTTAGATGTCATTAATTCAATCACAAAATTTATTACAACAGTAATAAACAACAGCACCACTTGAAAAAAAACATAGCTAATATTTTCAAGGAACATAACAAAGAAACAACTACCTGCATCACTCAGCTCAGGCCTCCACCGCCCCAGAAACGTCTGGCAGAAGTTTAACCTACAGGTCTGTAACTGCATGTCTCCTCATACACAACCATCAACTTCAAACATCCGGTAACAAACCAAGTCTAGAGTAAAAGACAGTAGTCAGGACCGTGGCGTGAACAGGAACGAAGAAGAACAGATCATGGGCATCACCATCTGTTAGGTCAAACACCCAGATGATCTGAGAACACGTGCTATAAGAAAGCAAAAAATATTGCTATAAGAAAGCAAAAAATCTCAACTTCTTTCAATTAGGATGAACATGCTTTCCATTCCTTAAGCCTCATAATCTGATTAACCCAAGCACATGGACACCAGCACACATTTACTGTGACCTAGCTTTAATACACTGTTAACAACAAACCAAAAACCCATAAAAATACATAGAATCACATTATATACTAGAGAGTGGAACTCCCTTGGATATAACAGCAGAGAGAGAGACTCCAGACACATAATTCCTGAGACTACCTGCTATTCCAGGACTTCTCTCCTTTGTGGTTTAAACCCTCTCTCAATTTTCAGGCTAAAATAATTTTGGACATATGTGTGCCCAAGTCATCTGATACCAAATTATGATTCATTTTGAGATCTGAGCCTGATCTTCCCTTCTCTTTGTCATTTATTTATGGAGGGGTGGGAAAGGGTGAGCGAATGGAGCAGAGCCATCACGTCATCTCTCGTGAGGACTGGAATAACACATGGCATATAGAATTCCCAACATACATTCTTCAAAGCATCTTCAAAACAAGATGCTAAGGTTATAATAAAATTTTTGTCCTCACGTTAGGGGCAGGCGTCCATTTCTGAGACGCAGAATTTAAGCTTGAGAATACAACCCCAAAGCCCAGTGTGTTGGACCAACTGATGATGCAACACTGCCTCATACCACACATACATTTTTCTCTTTCTGAGGCCTTATGGACCTGTGACGATTTCACAGGACACTCCAATATCTAATGCTCTGCCTTCACATCCTTTATACTTCAGTTACCTGTTTCTAAACTAAATATATGTGGTGTTCGAAAGGGACAACTAAAAACACCAGATCTAAGCTCTTTCCAAGTCAACTGTCCTGTGAATGCAAGGGTAAGCGTCGCCTGCTACTTCCCTTTTGTCTTCACATTTTCCCCTCAAAGTACAAGGACCATTTCACGCATTGTGAGAGAGCATCTTCACTTTTTCTTAGCACCCACCTGCTTCAAAGAAGCCTGTAAAATTGACAAAAATTGTATCAACCTGAACCACTTCCATTTGCATTGTTTTAATGCCAGTTTTGATACAGACTTCTCGAGTAACAGAGTTCAAACAGTGCATTTCCTGCTTTCCCCTGCGTGACTTACAGCCTTCCCAAACTCCCTGGACCCCTTCTTCAGAAAGTCAAAAGTCAGAACTAGGTCCTCGGTGCACTTAATACATAAAATGGCTCAGAAGAGCCCTGTTATAGCCATATGATTAAGAAGGGTCGTTTCTCAGGACTAGCCGTGCTGGGAACACACCAAATGTTTTTTATTTAAGCCACTTCCTTCGTTCCAGTTCATTTAGCAACAGGTCACTTAACTGCCCCAAAAATGGTCTTCAAGAGCAAATGTGGGGTTTTATCATTTCTCCACTATTTGACTGCAGTACAGCTGGCCAATTAAATATTTAATACAAAAGTCCTCAATATTTAATTAGGGACAAATAGCATTCTTCAGCACTTTCCTTGAATTTGAAAACAACCTTTCCCATTGTACCTATACGTGAACCTTTAATATGACAAAGATGTATTTAAAGTTGTTAGAAGTTTGTTGATAACAATATTACAATGAATTAAGGTCTTGTCAGTGACTGCTGCACATTACATTCTTATTATTATATCCAAGACATGGATTAAAATAGTAATGTTGCTGGCCTTAATCAATTATTAAGGAAAATACACTTGACTATTCGGGAAAATACGGAAGAATTTTGAAACAAAATGTTAAAAGATGAAACTTCATCTGTCATAGCACATTTGTAGTCAAAGGTATAATTTAAAATACTTTAAATATTTATTTAATAACTGAACCTTCATATAAACTTTGTCATGTCATGGTTAGTAATTAACTGTTTTGAGATTCCTGCTGATTTTGATGACAGTGTCCACCAATGACAGTGTTCTAGAAAACTGGACTCTACAATTCTACCAGCTAAGGTGAGAATAGTCAACTCTTCAGATTAAAGACATTCCTCAAAGAAAAAAAAAAAAAAAAAAAATCACTGCAGAAACACAGAAGTACAATTTCTTCATCATGCCCCTAATACATCACTGCGCCTACACAGACCAAGCAACTTCTAATCAAGTTCCACCTTCCTTTCAGATGCAGAAAATAAAAGCAATGGTGCAGAGCCAGACACCTTGGATCAGAGTTTTCCAGTGCATCTGAACTCTCAAGAGTTATTCAGCTATAGCTTCAAGAGTCCCTTCCTACCGAATTCACAATGAGCTGTAATAATCAACATATCACTGAATTTCATCACAGTCACTTTATACCTGCATTCCTACATGCCCAGTGCTGTAACAGGTGACCAATTTCACCATAACGATGGTAGTCTCCACCATACAAAGCTTTCACATCACAGATTGAAACTGTTAGTGTCAGAATTCTTTGCTATTGGGCAAACAAACCTCCAAAAATTGTGGTCATGCAGCTAACACAAGCAGTCAAGAATCCATGATATTTGCACCCAGAATTAGAGGATGCAGGAGCCATTTCAGGGCTGCTCCACCACCCTGAAACACATTTCCAGGGATGAGTACCTGAACCTGCACTGTCTTCCGTAAAATAAAATTCAAAAAACTTTCTGGAGGCAACATTTTTTAATTCTAAAGCAATAATCCTACATATTGGAAAAAAATTAGTAACATTATCTAGTACTAACTGCAAATAAATTATCTATTTTCCCACATACGTTTTAATAATTTACGTAGGTCTAAATGAAAAAAGATGATACAGACACGCTTACAACTTTAAGAAATCCTGGGTCTTTTAGTTGTTTCTCAGTTTTTGTTGTTTCCACATGCTCACGTGAGATTTCCAGTTTTGGTAACTTTACCCCACGTCACTGAGAGCTGGTCTGCCGCTAGAATGACAGCCAGGACACAACTGCAACCTGAACTACCAAGTAACTGCCAAGAACTTTGAAGACATCTTTTCAGCTCAAGGATCAATCCTCTTCTCTGAATTCAACCTTCACAACACAGACAACATTAATTTTAACATGAAAGATATGTCAAATAACGTTAGTGAATCCATCATCATCATCGAGCGAGGTATTACCCTCATTCAATGTCAGGGCGTTTTCAGGTAAGGATCCCTGTTGGAGGTTACTGGGATGGAGCAGTGACAGAGTAATAAGGGATTTGATTAAGGAACACTTGAAGGTAGCCCTGGTCCTTGCCAGCAGCTCCTGTGGTTGCTTCTCCTTGGCACGTACCCTCGGGGAGCCAAGGAAGAGCAGGTATGACAGCAGCACCTTGTGGCCAGAAGAAACCATGGCAGTAGCAGCTCCCCTCCAAAGCCCCAGGAGGGGCATGCCCCCCATGTGCATCTCCTGCAAGTCTCCAGCACTGCTTCCAGCAGTCAGTGCTCTGAAGCACGTCTAAGCCACCGCTGTCAGCATTAAGCCCCAACTCCACTAAGCTCAGCTGCTCTTCTTGGCTTTGCTAGTGATGTTTTTCTTTTTTTCCTACTACTTACTACGTTATTTCAAACAAGAACAAGCTTGACATAATTGTCTGTAAAAACAAACAGCTTAAATCTGATCAAGCGACACGATGCATGCTAGAGTAAATGCAAACACATCAACCGTATTGCCCTCCGTGGGCGTGGGGTGATGGGACGCGGGACAAGACCTCCTGAGTCAAAGCAGTCGGTTCACCTGACCTCTGTTACTGTTTCATATACAAAGCAGTGTTTGGTTTGTTTTCAGGTTGGAGGTTTGGGGGGGGGATTGGTTTGGGCTTTTGGGATTTTTTTGGTTGATTGCTTGGGTGTTTTGTTTTGGTCTTGTTCACACATATAAACTAGAAAACTTTATAATTATAGCTTAATGGCTTTGAATAGAAATAAGAAATGATCGCCTTCTAAGCCAACATATTGTTTATACTGCTATTTGATCAACCTTTTCTTCCCCTTTCTCCTCTTAACATGCTGGAACTACAGAAAGAAAAACATTTACTTTAATAAGTGTTAACATTTACACAGGGATTTCTGGCTCCTGACTATGACCACCTGCCTTACTGGATTTGAAGACCAATCTTCTACAGTGCTGAGTAGCTCTCATTTTCTTCTATATAATAAAAGAACATTATTTAATCTCCAAAGTCCTATCATACAACCATTGCTTCTTCTGTTAAAGAAGGCAAGGCCGAACAAATATTCCCAACACTTGGTGGAGAGATTTCCAATAATCCCAAACTACCCTTCTAGGGATAGCTCACTAAAACACTGCTCCTCTCGCACCGACAAATCTCCTACAGAAGATGCTCCAATTCTCAAGTTCAAAATCACGTGGATTTTTGAATTCTGTTTAGTACCTCAAAAGGTTCCTCTAAACAATTTTATAACCAGCTTCAAAATCTGTTAAGAATCCAGATGGCATTTAGCCCGTTCTGGACATTTATAGCAATTTTCCACTTGGCTTTAAACAGACTGACATCACCTATACCTACAACATAGCATGCGACTCTTGCTGCCAAGTAATTGTACATGCAATTGCTTCTGCAGAGCTGGAATTTCTTTCCTGTAAATATATTATACATTATTTAATAGTATATATTGATATCAAAGTACCTATATACAGTATCCTTATAAATATATTATTAACTCACTGCTTTACAAGTGCTGGCTTCAGTTCATTCTCATTTCCACAGCTGCTGCCGCTCCACTACTGCAGTGGTCAAACTCTGAATTGTACCGAGAAGCAACCAGAAAGGAGAAGGTAGAGTGGAAACATCAGTAGACACGTGCCTGAGTCAGTCAGCCAACTCCTATATAGATGTCAGCATGTCTCTGTGCAAGAGTAAGAATTTACAAGATCAGACCTTAATTTTTTGCATCCCAAACAATAGTAAAGCAGGGCAAATGATGACAAATTAAATAAACACAGTAACAGTTTGTATCTATTAAACAGAATATGCAAATTCAGTCATATATAATGTTATCACAACTCATTTATTTTGGCTTCTTCAAATATTCACGTTTTAATGGAATCATTACTCAGAAATTCTGGCATATATACAGGCATATATTTAGAGAAGCTAAAGATGCACAGAAACAACCTTTTTGGACTAATCTTCAGCTTGCCACAGTTGCTACTTATGCCCATCTACACGAGCTGAGGATGTGGCTGGAAGCGCGACATCAGCCCAGCTCAAAGAGCAAAGCTCCTTCAGGGAGCACCAATTCATCAAGTCCATCACTTGCGACACTGGCAGCAAACCCAACACAGAACGCTAACAATTACTTTTCAGCAAATACAGAATATTGAGACATAAGAGAGCTAAGTAAGTGAGAGACACTCTGTTGAACGCTACGCACTGAGGGCAGTCTCCCTTGCAGGATCCTGATCTGTTCGCTACCCAGAGCATCCCTCGCTGCACTGGAATTGCTCCAAGCATATTCCGCAGATCAGACAGAATATTTCACTTTTTTCCTAATCAGAAAAACAGAAATATTTCCTTGTTGTTGTTTCAAGAGAACAGAATTTCAGAGTCATTCTGATAAGCAAAAAAATACAGCATACTGTCAGAAAATGTATTTCTTTGATTTTCTTACTTGCCCACACTATGATGCTGGCTGTATTTTTGAAAATGGAACTACTACTAAAAAAAAAACCTTTCAAGGCTAGTCAGATGAAACATCTTTCTAATGTAAAAACATTTCCCTCATTTCCCATTTCCCTCATAACAATAACATCAGACCAACCTAACTGGGGCAATTTCAAAGTAAGCAGGAGAATACCACAGCTGAAGACCCACAGCCAGCAAGAGGCAAAAAAAAAGGATAAAAGTCCATTCCTACTTTCTTTTGATTTGCTATCTGCTATTCCTGTAGTTTCATCTGCCTCAGAAAAAGATTAAATTTATTACTTATGAAGCATACTTAATTTTGAAACAATTATAAAAGTCTGAACTTTGTTCCATTTTAAAAAGTGCATTTTTTAAGGGATTTTTCTTTTTTTACTAATAAGCTGAAATGTTTTGCATCTTCACACACACAGTGCTTTCTCATTCACTGGGATTATTGAAAGGTTACACAACATAAACATGAGCTACCTTTGAAACCCAGAGAGGCACAAATATATACACACAGGTCTTCTCTTCACAGGAATACCAATATGTGAGAGCGTAACTCTTCTGGAGCGCGAGGCAAAAAATCAAAACTGCACATCCGAGGACTTAGTCACTCCCGGGTGCTTTTTAATACAACCATACAGAGTTCAGTCCCATCGTGATGCACTTGTTATTCGCTATTCAGTACCGCAAAGGATTTGAGTGTTTCCAATCTATGGGCTGTGGCATAGACAGGACATGGCACGGGATGAAGGCTTTCCATGCCTTCAAAAGAAAATCAATATTCTATTAAACTTTTGAAGAAATCTTAAAGGTCCATTTGGTCTTATTTTCAATTATTCTGCAGAGGTGTCAAAGGCCTTTGCAAACATACCTTTTTTTTTTTTTTTTTTAAAGCTTCCATTAGCACGTAGATCTCCATCTGGGAAACACACTAGGGTGCATGATTTTCCATCTTTAAGTACTTCCAGACACTAGGGAAGCTAAACAACTCTGAACATGGTGTCAGATACCAGGTCCTCAGAGAGCTCATGTCTAACACGGGAAAAAAAGAAATAGGAGAAGGAAAAAAATAACAGGGGAGGAGGGGGGGAGAAATACTCAAGCACAATTATTTCTACATGGTAAATGTAAAATAATTTGTTCAAGCCCATGCTGCAAACCAGTAATACCAGCCTTGGCTCCAGAATTCACAAACTCCTAGCTATGTGCTCAATCCTTTTAGGCCACATTAACTCAGTTTTAAACCAGAAGAGACTGCCTGCAAGTGCTGCAAAATTGAATCAATCACTGATTGACTAGTAAGAAGGTACTGATTTATAGTGTGCCTGAACTGACCTGAAGTAAGTGACAGCTCTGGCTAGAAAAGAGGATCAGTGAACCCAAAGATTAAGCTCTGTTTCAATAGAAACAACCTGCCAGATACTTTTTACAAGCAAGTAGATATTTTAAAAGCTCAGGCTGTGATTCTGTGAATTACTCAAGAAAAAAATACCAAAACCTGCACTATCAAAATAATAATATTAAAAGCTGGAAGCAGACTCTCTTCAAGCTTCTTCATTTTTGCTTAGATTCTTTCAAGGTATATTGATTTTCAGACTTTATATTGTTATGTGACTAGAGAATAGAAAGGTATCTGAAACAGTTTATTTCCAGGCAGTGCTTCCATACAGTAGGAAATTTATTTAAAGCCAAATACAAGACCACTAGCTTCCTTATTCCCATTTAAACCAATAAGAAACCTCACACTGACTTTGGTGGGTTTCAACGTTTTCCCATTTTGCATTTCCTCTTCTGGCTGCATTCATGAAAACAGGCAACGCGGGGGGAAAGGGCACGGAGACCGAGACCATACAGGAGAAGCTGTTAGCTCAGTGAAAGGTTTTCACTTGTGGTTATATTTCATACACATTTGTCTTACAGATACTAAACTTTACTAAACATTTGTCACTAGAATAAGGGTATCCCTGCATTAGAACATTCTTAGAGGTTATATGGACAGGGTCAGTCATACCAAGTCAGGTAACTGTCGTTATGTCATGGTTTCAATCAAGGATGACTATAATGAGCAACACATATTTTAAGTATTTGTATCTAGTATCTTAATTACTAAATAGCATGATATAAGATTCAGTAGAGCAGACATCTTGCATGGAGTTACTCAACAAGTCACAAAGAGATGGAGGAGAAGGGTTTTACCCTTCGTTGAGGCAAGGAATAATTTTAAATATAGGAAATTATATACATTTGGATCTACAAAGAAATAAAGCATTGTCTAGTTTAATTAAGATGACTGTTCACACTAACCCCTGGATAAGAAAAATAAACTAGATTACGGTTAAAAGGTTAAATTTGTCTGCATCTTTTGTCAGGCTTCAGAAGACTGCCTGGCCATAAACACCAGCATACTTACCAAAATTCTCCAGTTAGCACTATGGGAAGCATCAACAACACAAGAAGAGGGAACGCTTGACCACAACCACATCAAAAAAAGGCTCCAGCACATCACATAGACAAAACTTTCCAGTTTAACCTTTGTAAATCTACAAGTGAAGGTTTTCTCTCATTTCTCCATCCGCAATTTTGCTGTTTTGAATTCTGTAGACGAATGCCTGTTTGCGTTGTGCCTTAACTGTTTTGAGTCAAGCATGCTCTCGAGTTATTTGGGCAGGAACAAGCATTTCTCTTTCAGCGCGGCACATTACTGAGCGAGGGCAGCCGCGGGCTGGCAGTAAGTGCCGTAGCCCGGCTGCAAGTTTTGCAGGGCACGAAAAGGCTAAACATACGCTCCCCAGCCGGAGCCGCCAAGGTCGGGAGATTGCTCCCAACCTAAGGATCAGGATGAACAGAAGAACGTTGGTAGCCAGGAAGGTTCTTCATTACACAAAACAGAATATTGGAGAACACATTTGACTCCTGAGCATCCACAGGGAATCTACTACATATATCCAGCATCTTGCTGAAATAAAGTGTCAACAGGGGGGTCCTGAAAAGCATACATGACCTCTCCCCCCCCCAACCTCTTTAGACTCTTTTTGTACTTCTCTCATACTATTTTCAAACTGGAAATCCCACTTCATTAAGTGAACCAAAGCCATCACTGTCCCTTATTCAAGTATTTTCATAAACTCTGCTTGCTCTCCTGGCATCTATCGAGCATAATGTTAACAATTACAGGGAGACAGAGTTTATCTTTTCGCCTTCAAGTAAGTAGTTCATCATTCAAACTCTATACTACGAGACTATAGTTAAATATTATCTGAACTTCACAGCTGTCTAATTTACTTCCTTTTCTCTCTCTTCTTTCTCTACGCATAGTTTTCACTTAGCAAAATGAAAGCTCTTACAGATTAGTCTTCCCTTTTTAAAACTAAATACAGTAACTTATATTCCGGGTACTGCTCAAAGGTGTAGAAAACAGTCAAAATTTTGTGTTTCAGGGGAAAAAAGAACTTAAAAATTATTTTTATTTATATTTTTTGGTCTGGATCCTTCTAAAGGTCAAATATTTCACTTCTTCCACAAAGTGGCTGCAGTAAGCTAGAAACTAGCAATGGCAAAATTTTCACATGGTGTTCCCCCCGCCGCAGACAGACTGCTGTACTAAGTCAAGGTTTCTTAACAATAGCTTTTTGTGAGAACTAAGACATTTTGGGATGTGTACTACTTCTGCCGTTTAGGACTGGTCTTCCATAGGAGGAAATAATGGAAATTATTAAACTACATATATCTTAAACTGCCTCATACAAGCTAATTCTTCCTCAGTCACAACTTCCAGCATTTAAGTCCCCTCTTCCACTCCAAACCCTGTGGAGAAGTGTAACACATATCCCATTCATATGCCAGGAGATCACAATCCACACTTTTCACAAATACTCAAGGACTTTAACACACCACTTACATTACAACAAACACTTTCTCTTCTTTTTTCTTTTCCAAACTTCCAACACCACTACTGCATTTCCCCCAGACTCTCAGTTGCAGTAAGCCACAAAGCTCCCCAGAGAGAAACTTCTTCAAGCCAGCACAGCCTCCATGTCAGGAGTTCAAACTCAGCTCCCAATCTTTCAAGCACTCGACACCAACCTGCTCTGTTGTTCAGCAATCTGTGCTTCCCTCAAGGCTGCATGTAGAAAAAAAGCTTAAATTCGTAATCCTTTCCTGCAGAAGCAGATGCCACGCCACCTCAAAGCACAGAGGATTACATCAAGTGTATGACCCTCCACTGGAGAGCGTATGTACAGACAACTCAAAATATTCTGATACAGGGTTTAGGGAGGTCAGAGCAACTGCAAGGATGGGAAGGGACCAAAAATCACTAATATCTTCTTTTTCCATTCTGGTAACATGATTTTTTTCTTAAACTTACTTTCTTAGTACTGCACTATAACTAACAAATGAGAATCTATCAAAATCTTCCATAAAACCATGCAAAGCAAACAAAACATTGTATAAAAATGCAAAAATAGCCTAACAAATAAAAACAAAAACAACTTCTTCACAATTACAGCATAGTCATTCTAAGTTCAACTACATTAACCTTTATTTCATGCAAGAAAATTCCACCTGGAGAAGTCTGAATACTCCATTCTACGCTGATGGCACCTGGGCTACTGTGAGATATACACAGAATCATAGAATCGTTTAGGTTGGAAAAGACCTTTAAGATCATCAGGTCCAACCGTTACCCTAGCACTGCCAAGTCCACCACTAAACCATGTCCCTAAGCACCACATCTACAGGTCTTTTAAATACCTCCAGGGATGGTGACTCCACCACCTCCCTGAGCAGCCTTTTCCAAAGCTTGACCACCCTCTTGGTGAAGAAATTTTTCCTAGTATCTAGTCTAAACCTCCCCTGGCACAACTTGAGGCCATTTCCTCTCGTCCTATTGCTAATTACTTGGGAGAAGAGACCAACACCCACCTCACCACAACCCCCTTTCAGGTAGTTATGGAGAGCTATGAGGTCTCCCCTCAGCCTCCTCTTCACCAGACTAAACAACCCCAGTTACCTCAGCTGCTGCTCATGAGACTTGTGCTCCAGACCCCTCACCAGCTTCGTTGCCCTTCTCTGGACACACTCCAGCACCTCAACATCCTTCTTGTAGTGAGGGGCCCAAAACTGAACACAGTATTCAAGGTGCGGCCTCACCAGTGCCGAGTACAGGGCAATCACTTCCCTACTCCTGCTGGCCACACTATTCCTGATACAGGCCAGGATGCTGTTGGCCTTCTTGGCCACCTGGGCACACTGCCGGCTCATATTCAGCCGGCTGTCAACCAGCACCCCCAGGTCCCTTTCCCCCAGGCAGCTCTCCAGCCACTCCTCCCCAAGCCTGTAGCGTTGCATGGGGTTGTTGTGGCCAAAGTGCAGGACCTGGCACTTGGCCTTATTAAACCTCATACAGTTGACCTCGGCCCATGGATCCAGCCTGTCCAGATCCCTCTGCAAAGCCCTCCTACCCTCCAGCAGATCAACACTCCCACTCAGCTTGGTGTCATCTGCAAATTTACAGAGGGTGCACTTGATCTCCTCATCCAGGTCATTGATAAAGATATTGAACAGAACTGGTCCCAGAACTGAGCCCTGGGGAACACCGCTTGTGACTGGCCGCCAACTGGATTTAACTCCACCTACCACAACCCTTTGGGCCCAGCCTTCCAGACAGGTTTTAACCCAGCAAAGAGCACACCCAACCAAGCCATAAGCAGCCAGTTTCTCCAGGAGAATGCTGAGGGAGACAGTGTCAAAGGCTTTCCTAAACTGTAGGGAGACAACATCCACAGCCTTTTCCTCATCCAGTAAGCTGACTGATCTGATCTCCTTCTATGACAAAGTGACCAAGCAGGACCTGCCTTTCATAAACCCATGCTGACTGGGCCTGATCACCTGGTTGTCCTGTACGTGCCATGTGATGGAACTCAAAAGGAGCTGCTCCATAAGCCTCCCCGGCACCAAGGTCAGGCTGATAGTCATGTAGTTCCCTGCATCCTCCTTTGTGCCCTTCTTGTAGATGGGTGTCACACTGGCAAGCCTCCAGCCAACTGGGACCTCCCCAGTTAGCCAGGACTGCTGATAAATGATGGGATGTGGCTTAGTGAGCACCTCCACCAGCTCCCTCAGTACCCTTGGGTGGATCCCATCCGGCCCCATGGACTTGTGGGTGTCCAGGTGGCTTAGCAGGTCCTTAACTGCTTCCTCCTGGATTATGGGGGTTTTATTCTGCTCTCCATCCCTGTCTTCCAGCTCAGGGGGCTGGGTACCCTGAGAACCTGGTCTTAACATTAAAGACTGAGGCAAAGAAGACATTAAGTACTTTTCCTCATCCTTTATCACTGTGTTTCCCCTTGCATCCAATAAAGGACGGAGATTCTAAATGCACTGATACAATGCATTAGAGGATATAATGCATTACAGTAAGGCATCTCTCTGGGAACAGAGGTCAGCTTTAATAAGCTACCTGAAGTCCGAATGACTTCAAAACACGTGCTGAAATGCTAATGAGTGCTTTGCTGAACTCTGATCTAAAGCAAATCCAGATGCAAAAAAAAAGTAATGAAAATCAAGATCAAGAATTTACAAAGTAATCAGAATATAGTAGCCAGAAATCAGTATTTTTCATCTCAGTTGGATAAACAGGTACATTTTTTATAAACATCTATGAGCCTACTGTCTAATGACTGCAGATTGTGTAGCTTCTACGTCCCCAGAAAGTTTCAAGTATTTCAAGAATACAAGTACGATTTCACTCATTACTCTAAGCTATTACTCTAAAAGGTAAACTGAATTCTAAAGTTCCTTTTCTTGATCTCAGAATGGCTCATAATTGTGGCTTTACTAGAAGAATTTTGGGTCTAACCTCAAACTAGATAAAACCTTTCCCTATTTCTCTCTGTACAGAAATACTTGTATATTTTTGACAAATAAAGACAAAAAGAGTATGGCCAAATAAAAAATAGTGCTGTCACAGCAAAAATTAAAAATTCATAATGAACTGCAAAGACCTATTGTGGCACTCGGTGCTTAAACCCAGAAGGATTTTTTCATTTATTAACACCCTGTCCTTGTTCAACAGCATACTAATGAAGTTAATCTAAAGGCTAAATTTCAATTATGAATCACAGAACTGTATCTCTGCTCCCCGATTGCTCAGATAATCTGAACCATGCCTTCTCTTATACAAAGCACAATGGCTGACTGCAGATAAAAGTTCCCAAAACATAAAAAATATTCTGTCCAGAAGGTAAAATCTGACAAACACCTGTTTTCACATCCATTCAATAATTCTGTGGCAAAGTAATGACTTCAAGTAACTTGACAGACTGCTCGCTCACTTAAAATATTCTGCACATGTTTGAACAATAAAAGGAACAGCAAATGTTTAAATCTCTCAGGCTTGTAGCCAAGACAAAGTCTTCAGCCAGAGTAAAAAAGGGTTTCCATTTGCTAAAATAATTTAGGATAAAATGTTTTTCTCTCGAGTACCTACCATGCATTTGTCCTGGAACAAAAACTGAGAGAACTGCCAAAGGAAAACCAAGATCAGCAAGAGGCAGCGCCTCACTTGGCAATTAATATGCACGACTACAGACCAAGATGTGTTTTTTCATGACATGTTGATGCAGTTCACATAAGGAGCTGAAGCCACAAAACTGGAAAAAACACACAATATGAGTAATAACAACGACCTGGGTCATTTGCTTCCAATTGCTTCTGCAAACAGAAGAGTGATGAACGCTCACATGAACACCAAACCATGTTGTTATCACACCTGAAAGGCAGATATGAAGGAAACAACACATCTGCTTTTTAATAAGACAATAAAGAGAGGTTGAACAGCCAGCCTTTAGTTTCCAGCTGAGAGGACAAGGCATGGAAGGACTCGCCTGTGATGGGAGACAAAGGAGCAAACGGGAACCAGAACACAGGGAAGCCACAAGTTTCAACTGATTGTAAACCTGGGTCAAAGAAATCAGAGCCTTTCAAATGATCTCTTAGAATTGTGTTCAGCACACAGTGCACGTGATTTCCAGATAATATAACAACTCTAGAGTCAACTCCTCCATTTATCATGGGGAAGTAAACCCAGGAAGAGTAAATGCACCATAACAAGCCTTTATCTGACCATCACCAGGAGTAAAAACTTCAGAGGGTTTCTCCAAATCAAGGTCAAGACAGTGATAAATTCCTGCTTTACGCACATCTATCAGTTCATACTCCAATTGATTCGAGCTCACAGATAAAGAGAGAAAACTCCCAAGACCTGCTGCCATCCCATAGCATTCAAACACAGGTCAGGTATATTCGACTACTTTTTCATTGAGTAGTAACTTTTTTCTTTCCCTCTTTCAAGTCAGACAAAGTCACATACACACTCATACCTTCACAGCAACTACTGCAAAACTAAAGGCTTCTACTGTCCTAAACACAAATATTAATCCCTACAATTCTTCAATTTTAGTTCTTCAGGATATAAGCACAAATAATGCAAGTTTTCCACCTCCAGCCTCAGTCTCCTGGTACCCTTCTCACTGCCTTTATCCTTCAAGTACATGTCACCCAGTGGGAAGCTATCAGTACCCCGATGATCCTCAGAGTTTTTAATAAATTAAAAAACAAACAAGTCCTGAAAAATACGTGCTTATAATTTAAAAAAAAAAAAATCATATTTTTTTCCAGATTGCCAAGATATCCGCAATATTAACTGATTTGGCAATATTGACTACTACAACACTGATACATATGCAAAATTATTTGGCAATTACATCCTTCCACAGCACAAAATCCTCTCATTGTCAAATACCACAACAGGCTTTTGTGTTTGGCTGGATGCTGTGCAAGTTTTCTTCCATGCTTTAGTCCTTAAATAAGCTGTTTCTCAGCAACATGCTCGTATTTGTCAGACTGAGCAAGAGGCACGTACGTATATGCTTAGCAATATGCTTGGTGGAAGCAGGGCAGTTGTCTTTCATAGTTTTTACTGAAATACATCTTAATTGAGTGGCAGCATTACACCACAAATGAGCCAGAAAAAAGGCCAACAATAATGACAGACCACTAGAAATAATCTGCTGTCTCCTGGCTAAACTGTTCAATGCTAAAACTTATTATCTGTAAAAGCACCTTTTGAATCACTTTTGTTTTGCCCTGTGGAATACCTTAATGTTTCTACTGGTAATATAATTTCTGGCTTGCAATACTGCCCTCACCTATAAGGCTGGAAGAGAAGAGAAGGGAAAAGATGAAAAAAGGGAAACACAGAACTGCTGTTATTATTAAACCTTTAAGTTACAGAGTTAATTCCAGCTAAACATTTTTATCTGTTGCACTGTTTATATGAAGCGGATTTTTTTTCTAGGAAGGAAATCTAATTTTTGCACCAGAGTGTCAAACAACTCCATGGTCATCTATATCTGCACCGACTGTACTTCTGCTACAAGTAATCTGTTAAGCAGCACATCCCCAGCTGGGGACTGTAATTAGGGTGCAAACTGCCATACAATCCCCTTGCCAGATTGATGAAGGAGACCTCTTACAAGGTGATCCAGAAGGCAGTGTTGAGACCATTAATCATTTATCCGTCGAGGAGAATACAAAAAGCTCTGCCACCAAGAGCATTACACTGCAAAAGTATCTTGACAAAACTAAGACCTAAAAAACTAGTGAACTTTTCATTATAAGGTCAGGCATTAGTTACTGTATTATTTTTAAAAGTTTTAGGTAAGTTCACCTCAAATAAGTGATATTCATATTTCAGACAGAATTTTGACATTCATGCTTTGCTATTCCTTTTAAAAGCCTGATAACAATCAGCTCAGTTTTCTTAGCTCTGCTAGCAGCATCCCAGATAGCAAACAAACATAACAGTAATCTACAGAGCAAGCTTAAATACACTGCCAGTATTTCAACCTGCAACTATTTATTTTTGAGGATTTGAATCCACAGAAAATGCAAATATTTTTCTATAATGTGTAACTGCAGAAATTGTTAGTACAAAAATTCAGTCTACATTGAGAACATCAAATCTTGAACACCTGCCTAATGAGTTCTTCACTGTCCATCCTGAGCACGTAAGTCTTGATGCTGCCAAACATCAGCTAAAATTTTTAAAATATGCTTACTATAATGAAATATTTCAAGTATTTAAAGCTGAGTTCAAGCTTAAGTGTTTCCGTTTTGCATTCTTACTTGATCCAATAAGCAAGCCCACAACATCCTTACAGAATTCATGAAACTACTAACAGGTAAACATCAAAACGCAAAAGTCAAGATCACACACGCAGTCTAAGGGTATATTGCTAGTGTTTCCAGAGAAAAATACTTCAAACAAATTTCTAACCTTCTTTAGTATGTAACCTCGTGTTTTACTTACCACACAACACCCAAGATGATCGACATCAAAAGTTTCTTAGCTCCATCCATCAGCTTCACAGACATTTTGCCGGAGCCCAGCCCGAGCAGCCGCCTGGGCAGGGGAAGGGGAGGAGGTCTGCTCCCCTCCCTTCCCTCCCTCGGATTATGTGGAATTTAGTACAATTGCCTAGGAGATTTCTGCTGTTTCAAAAGCAAACAAAATCTATCCTATACAACTTTCTACCAGACTAACAGAAAATACATTTTCCTGTAGAATATGCAATAGGGAGGAAACTTAATCCAAACACATCATTACATAGTCCAAAAGGATTTGCTTACAAACTCTAAAAACTACTTCAGTGAAGGCAAGGTCCTAGTAATTTAGCCTAAAATCCAGTTGGCAGGCACGTACTTCTTTTTTTTTTTAACTGAAAAAGCCAAATCTAAATAATTTTCCACAGATCATCAACAAGCATATCTGAAATCAAGAAGGAGGGGGCGGGGGGGGGGGAATCTGCCACCTGTGGCTATGAAGTTAAACCGATTTAAGTATGTACAAAACATTCTTGTTTGCAAATTATGATACTTCCCCCACAACTCTCCTTGTTTCCTAGAGACAAGAGGATTTTTCCTAAAGAACCCAGTGAAGGAGGCAAAGAGTAGCAAAAACACCTCAGGAGTGAGGGAAGCCCAACAAAATTTTTAGCATCAAGTGTCTTTACAATGAGGATTCTTTTGCAAACATAACTATAGACACAACAAAGCTTTTTATTTGTTTCTGCAAGGCTGGGAAGCTTATGATTTCTAAAACCCTTGCCTGCATGAATAAGCATACAAGTAATTTTCTCAGTATGTTAGTGAGAGAAGGAAAGCAGAAATAGCTTCATTATCATTATACAGAATCTTACAGGCAGCTGTGGAAATCCAAGTTTCTTAAAAATTATTGCCACAATGAAAAGCCATAATCCATTTCAACGGCAAGTTCTATCATGTATCACGGATTCCCTCAATATTTACATTTTTCCAATATAGCCTGAACTAACAATAAGAGCTCAGCAACATAGTAGCCACATGCATAGGATAATTCACATATTCTAAGCCACCATATCTTTTTAACAGGAGTCACTAACATTAAAACATCACTGAAGAGAACAGAGCATAACTTGGAAACACGAAGATGCAAACCTGAAGATGACAAAGATGAAAAATTAAGTGTGGCATCATTTACTGAAAGGCTGTGATAATGAGCTAGCAGAGACTTAACAAAAGTTTTAAAAATTAAAAAAAAAAAATCCAAGGCAACTGCAACATCTAACCCTGCTGTTAATATTCCTTGAAGCTTGACCTTGCACAATGGAGTAGAAAGTATTAAATACCGCGCACGACTGAATGCCGCAATATTTCACACTTAGTTAACACCCAAGTAACTAGTATGTTGATCTTATTTTGGAGTAACAAGGGAAAAACCTGCCCCCAACTCCACTATTTGAGTCTTGCTGTATCATCACTTACTGGCATCAATATTGCTCTCATCCTTAGGCAAGCCCTGAAAGCCTCTGATCCTTTATATCCTTTAAAGGGAGCAATTAATGCTGCTATTCAAAGTTTTTGACCTTTGGCTCTCAGTCCCAGTAGCGTTATTCAGATTTTTCTTTTCAAGTTTAGCAGAAAATACTAACTATTTGTGTCTTCCTAACGGCAGACATGCATTAATCCTAACCTCAAATTGGAGTCGATTTTGGAAATGCAATTCCCAAAGTTTTCACCTCCAAATGTGCTCCTCTGCAGGATCAGATGCTTCCCAAATTCTGCCTGCCCTTCCAAATCTCTTCAGTTTAGATGTTCTGCCTTCCATAGGTATTTTGGCAAATCACTTTGAAAATGCCTTCATAGCTGCATAAAGTTTTGCATGCCATACTGCATTCTCCCTCATCGTCCTCTGTAGGAGGATGACTACTGCTATGATTATTTTCTGTGAAACCACAATGCTAAGTTCCATTTCTTTACTCCTGCTAACACCACTCCCCACTCAGCCTTCCTGCTCCCTTTCTTCTCCACAAAACTACTCGCTCAGCTTCCCTGTTGCCTCTGTCAGGAATATTCCTAAGGAGCATTCCAGAATCAAGATAATATACTTATTATTTGTTGTCTTCATTTAATTTGTATTTTTAAACTGCCAAACAGAGGCTGACACCTAGAAAACCAAGAAAGCATGTAATTTTCAGAACTGCCCCAGGAAGGGATCTTGCACTCTATTTTCAAAGTATAATTAACATATGCCACCTTTTACAAGGTGCCAAATACCTTGCACCCCTCCAAAAAAAACCAAATATATCTTACCTCTCCCTATCTCTCAAAAAACCCCAAAATCATCATCCTAGTCCATCAATACCTTTCTGCATTAAACCTTTCCTGATATAAAAGGTCATTACAGCTCATCTGGAAGACTGACAAGCTAATATTTCTCTAGACCTAGATAAAGGGTATTCCCCAGCCGAGACTCTTCCAAATAGCCAGGGAAAAAGTTACACCTCCTAAACAGAGAGCGAGCTGGGCTCAGATAGCGCTGCACAAGAGAAGAGGCAATCAACTTGACAGTAAATGTAATTAGTGTTACACTTCCTGCCAAAATTAGACATGATATAAGCAGCTATATCAAACAAATTTGACATGATATATTACCATTGATGTGCCTAAATATATTAAAGGGGGGGGGGTGTTGGATTTTGGAGGGGTGAGAGTATGGGTTTTTTTATATTTTAAGGGAAAAAACAAATCTTGACATGCCTCCATCATTTCTGTCTCCATCTTGTTTGTTCGTTAAAGTTTCTCTTCTTTCTAGTTCCTACTTCCATCATGGTCAGGGCGACACAAAACATCCTCTTCTTGTTGCAGCTCACTAAAATCAAAGTTACATCATGTCTCTCTTTCATGCCTTTTCTTCCCTCCTTGTCATTCACAGGCTTCAATCCATCTGCTTCCTGAACACATTTGCAGTCCAAATCCATTTCTCAACACCAGCTCGCTTGTTTGCCTCTCCTCTTTCTCATTTGCACTCACCAAAACTCCTTCCTGTCATGTTGCATCTCGGTTCCAAATTGCCACCATCTCCTGGTTGTCACTCACACATCTCCCTTTCCCTGGTCCCAATACCAAATTTCCATCATCTTTGCAAACTTCCTAATATGAGCAATTTTCTATTATTTTAAACACATTCTACTGTTTTCCTTTCTATAAACCACACATTTATCTCACCGCTCCCTGTCAACTTGTAAAGCTCCTCTATAGCTCGTTCTTCCACCAGGTTAGCTCCAGTGCAATGCATCATGCCAGTCGCATTTTTCTTGATCATGTCAGTACACTGATCAAACATCTCAGACTCATTTCACATGTCCCCGTGTTTAGCAAAACAAGACAAAATATTAAGGTACTGCAGCAACCTCTGCAAAAAAATCCTCCCTTACCAAATTCCAGTCTCAAGCTCCAGAGATACAAAAAATGAACCAGGCATCATCTAGAACTAAGAAGTGTTAACAGAAGTATCAGAAAATAATTTATTTGAGAGTTACTCTATCAAATGTATGTTTCTAATATGTAACTGGTATTACCATATTACCATACTGGAAATTAAGAGATAATCATTCCCAGCTCAACACCAAAGCAGAAGTAACAGGAAGACAGCAATCCTCAATGCTCCTAGAGTTGGATCTAGAGATTCATGGGCTTTTCTAGTCAATGGGAAAAAAGTATTTTAAAAATTAAAAAAAAAAAAAAAAAATCACACATACCCCACACCTCCCTTTCTAAAATAAAAAAAATAACTGAACCGGAACTGAATGTTGATTTTCTTCCTTGCTTTTACTAGAATGCAACACTAAAGCTCTCATTTAGCGGCAGCCAAGTTTTATTCCAGAAAAATGACCTCTTCGTTTTGGGGAAATTTAACCTTTTGCTTATTTTGTTTTAATTTCCATTCTGAATCAAAGTTTCACTTAAAAACACTATAATGAAATCTGGCAATGTTTAGACAAAATTTAGCAAGTTCCCAAATCATTTTACTTCTGAAACGGTGACCTTTCACTAATTATTTTACTAATAATACGCTCTCCATGGACAAAGTTTTGTCCTCCCCAACTGGAAGCTCTGGGCCACCCCATTTTACACAACATCTGGACTTACCACTAAAGTGCTTGAGATGGAAAAAATCTAGGCCGAGCACAAGACTTTTTTTGATGCAAGTTTAAAAATTACTTCACCCCCAACAAATAAGTCTTTAACTGGACTTGTCTTGGCTGTTCCAGCAAACACAGAGCATATTGCTGTTCATCTCCTGATGAATTACTCTCCAGGAGAATACAAATCACCCATGCTGAGCTTCAGAAAGCCTCTGAGAGAGAGCTCTGCTTCAACCCACTAGAGACAAAAAGCCAGCCACAAAACAGCCTGCATCCCAGTGGAAAGCCTCCTTCGCTGATAAACAAGAGTTTTAATCCCACTCATTAACAGCTGAATTCCAGTCACCCTTACACTGTGCTACATCTTCAGGTCTCTCTTCCATCCATTACATTTTTTGCTGTGGGCGTTTTCTGTGTTTTATTAACATCTATAATATAATTCAATACATATTCCTACACAAGACAGGTTATTTTCCTGACTGTTTTAAAACATTTCACAAGATGGAGCACAGATGATTTTTTAAGTAGCAAAAACATGACACAAAAAAACCCAAGAAAAAACCCCACCACAAGAAGAAATCCTACTGTGTTTCTGTTGGAATGGTTTTGTAAAATAAAGTTTGCCATATCTGTCAAGCCTCCCACCACCCAAGTTTTCTCTTGAATGAATAAATACCACACACTAAAAATTTTTGCTACATGAACTACATCATTGCTAGAGATAGGTGCAATCAGAGTCCGCTGCTCTCACCATTACTAAAGCTGTATATCGTGTTTACTACAGATACCTGAAATTAATTACAGAATCTTAAATATTTTCAGCCTACACTTGTCCAAGTACCTCAGAAGGCATATGTTAATGCCCAGGAGGCATTAACCCCATGTTGCAGTAACCTCACAGCCTCACTGCTCTGCTCTCTGCTATGTGCTGACATCAATTTTGCAATTAAAACCCAGCAATTCAGTGAGAAGAGGTGCCTAAGCGAGGAAAAATACTTCTATCTAGAGACAGAATATCACCCTCCTGTTATACATGTATTAAAAAACCCACGACTTTTTCTAATATATATATTTATATACCCTACAAACTCTGCTCTGGCAAGTTCCACTCTCCACAATCTCCTATTCGAACCACAGCAGACAGAAACCCACGCTGCTCTCACCATGTGCTGAAACAACACCAATATGAATTACAAGCTACTGTGGGAGATGGATCAGAAACAGCCACAATTATACCTAACAACTGAAACGATCGTTTCATTTGATCTCTCTTTTGGAAGGCTACGCCAAATGGCACGTAGCGTCTTTCTGTCCATTCCTAGCAACCTGAAGACAGACAAGGAGTTCCCCCCTCACTCTGAGCAAGGCTGGGACCAGAAGCTTGCCACATTAATTTTAGACCATCTCCAACCTTTCAAAAATACCCATTATTCACTACCAGAACATCCTTTTTCTGCAGCAACATTCACACTTTCTATTTCAGCAACTGAGTCAGAAGGGTGACTATTTCCCCACTTTCTAAGAGTTTTTAAGTAGTTTTAAGTGTTCAATCCTCTTATAAAACCATTAATTTTCCTTCTCTCCTCACTCTTCCTACCTTTTCAGGTCACATCACCTCAGCTAAAACACTTTCCATACTCTACTGCACTGCAGCTGGGTTTGCATGCCCTGCCTTTATCAACAGGCACTGTGCATCACCCAGGGACATCGGAGCCACTGCGGGAATCCACAGATTATCCCATCTCCGCTAGCGCTGGCCCAGCACATGCATGGATACCGTACATCACATACATCTGGCTCCGCTCAGCAGCGGAGAGCTAGTCTTCAACCCTAAGCAGAGGGGACAGTGCTGTAACAGGCAGGCAGGTACAGGGGGGCACAGTCCACCAGATCCAATGAAGACAGCTTAAGCAGGTAGAATTTACTAGATCATTAATATACGCTTTTTTCTTTGCCTTTCCAGCGGTCCTTGACTCTCTCTTCCCTCACCCATTTCACACACTTTCTCAAAATAGCTGCCTGCTATGTGAGTGCAGGTGAAAAAAAATCAACCCCCTTTCAAAATAGCTGGTTTATTTTCAGACCCAAAATGTGTAAGCATTAGCTAGATAAGACTCAAGAGAAAACAGAGAGAGAAGCAACCAAAAAGCATTCCCCAAGAAATTAGCAGAAGATTTTGTTTCAGTCAGAATAAAAGCTTGACAAACAAAAATCATAACAGAAAGGAAGCGCAATTAAAAGCATTCCCAACAAAAACAATGCAGCATGTCTTTAATACTCAAGTGTTTAAGCTAAATACAGTAGAAGTACAAAGGAATGCCAAAAGATGAGTCAATAAGGAGGTATTCAAAGCAGAAATAGCATTACCAGCATGTTTATGGTAAGCTTGCTAGTTCAAAGCACAGTATTTTTTGGTTCTTATGTTCAAAACAAGATTGCAGACAACAAGTATTTGTGCTTAAACACAGAAGTAAGGCAGGATGGCTCATCAGTGACTCAAGAGGCTGGACCTGTGCAGACCCACAAAGTGAGCAGAGAAACCTGTCTTCCTTGCGGAGTTTCTGGTTTTAAATGACCCACACAACTTTTTTACCCTCTGCACAAATCCCTGGGATTTTTTTTTCCCCACAAATAAACAGTACTTTACCGGCAGTGCTTTATCTGTTTCCCCTACCACAGTATCCCCTTCACCACCACCCTGGAAGCAGTTTTGGATGTGGTGGGATGCCCAGATTCCAGCAGGAGCACCGCAGGCTTCAGCATCCGTTGGCACCATCCTGGCCTCGCCCAGCAATCACACCTCCATTTCACAACACATCCTCCCACTTACTTTACTTTACACGATCTTGGGGCGAATAACAGAAGAGGTAGCTTCTGGAATGCTGTGTCAACAACAAATTAGGATTTTCAAAGCTCGGGCAAAGGGCTGGAGTGACATGTGGGCAAAATCTCATGGCTTGGGAGGACTCGGAACACATTGAGCAACACACCACGATGGCACAGAGAGTTTTGGCGAGGAAGTCTGATTCTGTCGTATCATGAGACTCAATTATAGCAAGGCAAGACAGCCCATCTATAGCTTCTAAACATTTTTGGTTTGCAGGAAAACCACACACGCTCTCACCCCGAGGCAGTCCCAGCAGCACTCCCTTTCCTCAGCTGCACTGGTAACACAGGAGCCCGTGAACTGCGGCCAGGACAAGACAAATTTTTCTTTTTCTATTGTGTTAATAAACAACAAAGCAGCTATTTTTTGTGAAAACAATGCTTTTGTCTCACCATACTGAAACATAAACCCCCAAGATTCAAGAAAGTTCCTCACAATTGACAACTTAGGCACATACTTTTTGAACACACTTTGAGGCAGTCCAGCAGGACAGTGCCCTGAGAAGTTCCTAGAACCGCCTTCACATCAGGCAGCTCGAGCAGCCAGGCTTCTGCCTTCCCCCCATCCAGTACATCGATGGCATCCAGCCCCACCACAGCACACACCATTAAAGCACAGCGCACACCTCTAACAGAGAATGGAGAGCTTGCCTCCCTGAACAACAGCCTGGAGGCATTCCCACCACCTCTTTAATCTGCAACAGCAGCCCTGTTGCCCAAGTTTCATAATCCCTTTTGGTTAAGGTACGGGGGTGCAAGCAGCACTGCAGGGCAGGGAAGCAGAACAGACACAGGTATTCACATTGTCAGTGCAGCGCTGTCAACTCAGGGTGGTTTTTTAATATTTTCTTATCCCACTCCTTGCTTACAGCGTGCACAGCCAGATGAGCTTAGTTGCCTTGGACACCTGGATAAGACCATTCACATCACAGCACACCTTCCACCACGACCCCCCTGCCCATCTACCAACAGCAACAAGGAATCAAAACCTTCCAAAGTACAACCACCGCCCGGTTTTTCCACTCCCCAAAACCACTCTCACGTCGCTATCTTTGTGCTGTTATTCAGCAGCGCGCTTGGCACAGGGTACCTGCAGCATCTGGCACGTTTCACCCGCTCCAGCGCAGGCTCCTCACGTGCTCTCCTCTGTTACCAGCCACTGGGATAGTTGCTGCTGCACCCAAATACAAAAGGAGCAGGTGTCTAAGACAGGCAACGAGAGCTCTGATCATCTGTCTGAGGGCAAGACGTAAGAGACTGAATACTGGTTAGGGAAAAAAGGAAAAAAAAAAAAACAAAACCAAACAAATTATACTGAAGTGCAAGGAGACCCGCGGGAATCCCCACTTCTGACTGACAAACCCCGGAACTTTTGTGCCACCAAAGGCAGCTAAAACTCGCAGCATGAGTGCCTCCTACCAGAGCAGCGTGTCAGCAAACACACGTCAGCGCGATCCTTATCGGTAAGGCTTTCTAGTGAAGAGACGTCCCTAGAAAGCAGTCACTACAAATACAGTTTTCCTGAATATCATTACTGAATCAGAAGTAACGGAATAGCAGATAATATGGCCCCAGGGTACAAATCAACTACCTACCCTAATGCATACAGATGGAGCTCAACAGCTCTTCTGGTCTTCTACTACCAGAATGAAATAGGATCTCTGAAACACCATCACGGCAAAGCAGATGAGAAGCTTACTAATGAGTGCTGTTTATTTCTGATTCATCAGAAAATGCTTTTAAATGCTGCAATCAGGAAAAAAAATGCTCTGTTTTCACGTATGAAGATGAGTAGACACAGCTTCCCCTCACAGAACCAAGATTAAAAAAGCAGAATGTACAATCTCCTGCTCTTCCATGGTTTTGCAGAAAAGGCTTTGCTGAGAAGTGTCTAAATACTTTTTATAATAATCAACAATGAAACTTTATCCAGCCCCACCAAAGAAAGCAGCGAAACTGTCATGACTTACAGCAGGATCATGCTCCTCTTGATGATGTTCACGTCAGTTAAAGCAGTAGCTTCCACAATGCTCTAAAAACGACTCGGCAAAGGTACAAGGTACAGGCAGACACAGGATCTCTCCACTTCCATCCTTAGGAAAATTTAGCACTTAATAACAAGAGCCTACTCCCACAAAGACGTGATGTTATGCATGTTGAGCCGGTCACATCCCCTCTAACCAGCCAAGCCAATGCGCAGCGCCACACACACATCACACACCGACGCACCCCTACCTATCACCATCTTCTTTGAGAAGTATCCCTATACTTTATGGTGCTTTAATGCCACCTCTTTCATCTTTGACATGACATTACTTAAACACCACTGAAATCTTTCCAGGACCTAAAGAGTTTGCCACTTTTTTAACCAGTTTCCATAAAGTTTGAAGATTTTATGGTGTAAGTGGAACACCCACGCAGGGCACCTGCGTGACACAAGGCACCAGAAACGGCAGCTCTCCCAGTCACCATGTCCTCTCTCATGCACTCACAGCAATACCGAGTTCTAACAGGTACATCATCCCACTCACCCGCACGCAAGACATCCCCGGCACGGCTTCCTTCAGAAACTCCATTCTCAGGAAATCAATTCTTTAAGCCGATTTTTTTTTGTTTTCATTAGAGGAATTAAACAATATATTTCAATTACACAAAAGAGCTGGAGGCAGCGGTCAGCAAGTACTTTTATGACCCTCATCTATTCTTTTAAAAGCCTTCTTCAGAAACACTCAGGCAGGCACACGAGTGGGAGGGAGGGAGAGTGGAGGGGGGAAGGAACATGTCTACAGCTAGTCCTCATTCCTATCTTCACACAAATAAAAGTCCAAACTCCACACGGTTTGACCTTGAACGAATAACAAGACAGAAAACAAATAAAGGGACAAGCATGACAAATTAAGAATAAACGGTCAAAGGAGCGAATGGTTAAAGAAGGAGCGTGTTAGAGTGCCCGATTTAAAAATCGCCGACTGAAGAGTCAACGGCGGGGAAAAAGGCAACCCAAACACACTGCAGCGCTGTGACGGGGGCGGTGGCGGGGGGAGGGTAAAAAGTACGATTTTATAAGCCGCCCCGCACAACAGAAGGCAGAAGCCCCAGGAGCGAGCCCTGCGAGCAGAGGCTGCGCTCCCTCCGGCAGCGCTCCGGCAGGCGGGACTTCGCAGCAGTTACCGCACCCAGCCCAGGCCGGCGCCCTGCGGGCTGCCCGACCTGCCCAACTCCTCTGCAAACTTCACCTGTTTCACCGAGGCGACGGCGTTCCGAGCCCGCACTCCCGCGGGCGCCGGGCCGGGGCCGGCGGGCGCCCAGCGCCGGAGCCAGCCCAGGGGTTTCAGCCGGAGCGGTCCCGAACACCTCAGCAACTTCTCTCGCGCGGCGCGGCGCGACCCGGCGGGCCAGCCCGCTCGCCTTCCCCCCCGCCCCGGAGCCCCGGACCCCCCCGCTCCCCCGGCACCGGGGCGGCCGCACCTCCTCGCAACCCGGGGCGCGACATGGAGACCGGCGCGGTCCGCTGCGGCGGGGAGGTCTGCGGTGCTGGCGCCGCGGGCGAGCCCGGGCGGGCGGCGGGGCGGCGCCGGCCGCTCCCGCGGGAGGGGCGCGCACTCACCCGCTCAGCCCCGCGGCGCGGAGGGGCGCGGCGGCGCGCTGCCGCGGGCGGAGCGAAGATGGAGGCTCGGCGGCGGCCGCCCGCCCATCCCGGCACGGCCGCCAGGGCTCCGCTCCCGCGGCGGAACCGGCGCCGCCTGGCGCCCTCTGCCGGGCGCGGCGGGGCGGGCGGCGGTGTGAGGGCGGGGGCGGGCCGGGCCGCACCGCCTCGCCTCTCGCGTCGGTCCGGCCCGGCGCGGCCCGCGGGCGCACGGCGGCCCCGGCGGTGGGGCGGTGATGGAGCGGGCTCGGGGGGCTCGACTGAAACCGGGCGGGTGCCCCGGCCCCGGCTGTCGCCGCTGTGCCTGCACCCCTCGACCTGCTCGGAGTCAGTCTGGCTTCGCCTCCGCACCGCCGGCTCCGGGGCCGCTCCGACAGCCCTGTGCGGCCACAAACCCCGCGGAGGCTTAAACACCCGTGGAAACCCACTTCTTATACTTTTAAGATAAAAAGAGACGGAGTTTTCCACGTATCTTATTACCCGCGCAGTAGCTTTACAGAATGAGTCAATACTTTTTAAATTTAAGTACGTTTTAACCACCTATTGAGCCCGCAACGAATTCCCAGTAGGGCATTTTTCACCAGCCTCCTGCTCGCCACGCCGTGTTGGGGATACTTCCAACGCTTCCACAACAACCCCGGATAACCACTAATACACTCGCTACAAGCTTTGCCAGAGGAGCATTAGCCCCATTGACTTTCAAAGTCATCTAAGTCATATTTTCAGGAATTTAATTAGGGCAAGGGATCACCAGACTGGCTGAAGTCCTCAATTAAGGAGGGAATATTTATTGATTGCAGGAAGAGGAGGCAGGGTGGATACTGAATCCATCACTTTTTAAATACATGAAGTGAATGATCTCTGTTTAGTTTATTTGCACTCTTTAGAAATTCAACTAGGCATTATTCAATGCAACCTACATTTTTTTTGTATACCCAGTCAGTAAGTTTAGGTGTTATTCAGGAAAAATTAATTCATATAACCAATTTAGCAAGTACCGGGTGACTGTAAGCACAATGAAATTACTGCAATATTTATTCCAGCTTTTCACACAGTTCTTACTTCTGCGTTGTTAAAGAAAGTTCCTTCTCACACTATGATGTGGAGCGTGAAGCTAATTATGACTGCCAAGAATGAGAAATAACTCCACTGACACGAGGCTGGTATAAACGAATGACAATCAGGCCCTTTAAGACTAACACATGACCTTTGCGCTAATGCTGTACCCTAGGGATAACCTATTCAGGCTCTAAAAATTAGCTCACCAGATGTTTTCCATTCAAAAAGAACAATTTATATAATGTTTTAACAGACACAGTCGTGTCACTCTTGGTTTTCGTCTTATTTTTTCTTTACAGAAATATTAAATATCGGTAAATCCTAATGCAAGGACTGGTCATCTCACCATAGCATGGTGTAATAAACAAGGGTGTTCCTGCCTCATAGAGCTTATATCTTGCAAAGGCAAGAGACAGCAGAGTAGAAATGAAGGCAGAGGGATGTGATGATATTTATTCTAAGGCATGAAATCCAGATCAGAGATTGAAACATGAGTTTCCCTGCCTCCAGGTTCAGTTCTGCCCATTGCTCTCATGAATTACTAGGCATCGTCCTGGAAGTTTACTGGGGAAGTCCACCGGAGATTGCGCTCGAGCTGGTGAGGAACATTCCAAACTAAGTTTTATCAGAAAAGTTCTGTTTGTCAAAGACTATTTGTTTTAAAAAGGTTTTCTCTCAAATGTTTCTCAGGTCAGAGAGCCCTACCCCAAATGCCCAACAGCGAGTGGCAGAGGGCACGCACCGGGGCTGCGCCAGCCCCAGCTTCGCTCCTCTGCCGCCTGCTTCTTTTTTCCATTGGAAAGTTTTAAAAGGTCTCATTTTTGTCTGTTACAGAATGGAAACCACCTCTTGAAATGTCAGGAGTTTTTCACAATCGACACTTGAGCTTTTTTCCTGACCAGTGATGCATAGGCAGTTACACTCTGTTTCCCTTCTTACAGCATTGCCCTCTGCCGAGAATAGCTGCCTTTTGCACCTCACGGTTAATCTGCAGTTGAAGCTTCAGGGAAACTGCACCGCTGTAAGTCTTGGCTTAATTTGCCAATTTAGAGTTTGCCTTAACGTAGCCAATCTGGCATCTGGGTATGGGAGCCTGAACTCCCCCCCCGCAGCCCCAAGAGCAGCACTGATGAGAAGAGGCAGCACAAGAGGGTGAGAAAAAGAGTCCTCGCTGTCCTACAGCCAGCTGAGAGCCCGCTCCCTTCATCGCACACATTTTGGCTTTGATACTTGTCCTTGAGGCTTTAGTTTTCCTCAGAATCTTTATGGAGGACTACATATACCTAAAAGTTGTGTAGGAAATTAATATGGAGTGAATATATAGGAAATACATAAAATAAACCTGGTTTTCTCAATTTGAGTAGAAAAGCTGCAGTAAGAGACCAAGAAGCAGCAGGAAAATAGAAGCATAAATGTAGAGCATGAAGGAGCTTGGAACTTGGAGTAACCTGTTAGGCTGTTTTTTAGCCCAGATCACTTGTTGTTTCTTCTTGTTTCTGCTATTTGTGATCCTCTTGTTACATGGATCTCACCTGCTTTGTGGGGCTCAAAGAAAGAAAACTGGTACCCAAGTACTGTGAGTACTGGAAGCGTTAAGCCAGTTCTTGCTTATGGATGACTGGCTCAGCCTAAGAAGGGAATAACAAAGCCACTTGAATGACAGCTTGGATCAAGTTCATAATGACCTGGTTTGTACAGGCCAGGTGTTATGTAGATTGGAGCTTGTTATTGTGCAAAATTTTGGCAAGCCTTGCGATGCAACAGCCAGTTCCAGCAGAGCTGGGCAGAAAGCCACAGACTACAGGCAGGTCTATCTTCAGCAAGATGGGCAAAGAAGCTGTCTTTTTCTGTACTCGGTACCTCGGGGATGTGAACCAACCTGCCTGCACAGCATCTGGAATAAAGCTTATAAAGGAACAGAAAACAGTTTCAAAACGTGGGATTCCAGGCTTAAAAATGAAGAGGAAAGCTTGCATAAAAACCTGTCGCCAAGTTTATTGTCTGTTTCTTAGGGAGCAAAAGTTCAGAGCAAAACGGTATGAGATAACAAGCCTCCCACTACAGTGTTAATGGAAAGTGAGCAAACTGTTACACAATCGATATATTCCACATTTCTTAGGAAGTCTTTCATAATACTGTATCAACTTTTATGTCATCTGAAAGTAGTTACTACAGTAATGTGGATGAAGACCTATTGAAATTAGGGGTCACATATGATTTGTATTCTCACTCTTTACCATTAATATGCACATACTGTGATTTGTTATTTAAGCTAGTTGGGCTTAAATTTTATTTTTTCATTAGATGGCCATTCTTTAAAAAGAGGAAGATACCAAAAAAAACAAATCCAGAAAAGTATCTTGGGTGCAATTTTTGTAATAATAATTTATGTTGAACTTTCAGGAAATCTGAACGCCTTTTGCCAATATTCATCATTTATTCCTGTGCCCAAAGTTAATAAAAGAGACTACAAATCAGATCAAAGCCAGTTAGATGAATTGATCAGGTTTCTATTTTCTGTTATAGTGAAGACTTCGTAAGCATAGTGGTAGTGATGCTTTTACACCATACCGCAAAAGCTAGTGCAACTTGGGAGGGGAAAAAAAAAAGGAAAAAAAGAAAATTCTGAACTATGTAATCTTTACCAGGATATTATAACTGCAAACAAATGACAGCTTTTTCCATATATGAAATATGGCATTTTTATTGTAGTGGTATCAGCTTTCATATTGAAGTCAATGGCACCACAGAAAAGAAGCAGAAAGCCAAGCGGATAATGAATGCCTGCCACAATGGATTTGCAGCCTAAAGGCACAGCTTTAGACAAGTGGCACATACAGGACAGGCACAAAGTAGGTGTGGTTAGGTGGGCTTTAATGCTCCATGGAAAGGTGGGTTACAAGGAGTTTCTTAAAACTCTCATTGTTCCAGAACTTACACCGAGGTTTAGAATTTTTTTTAATAGTCTATTATAAGCTGGGATCGTGAGAACCTGAAAAAAGAAATTATCCTCTCATCCTTAGGGGCAGTGCCTCAGAAATCGATGCTAATGAACAGACTGCAGCATAAGGAAGCTTGCATTTCCCCTGCTGCACCAATTTTGTGCATTCACAAAGGACACTGCAAGTGCCATCATGTGTAATTAGAAACGGGGGGGGAAGGATATCATTCACTCACACTTCTCATGGTGTCATTTCTTTGTGGCAGTTTTAACAGAGATTAAACAGGCATTCGGTTTAATACTAGTCCTATTAAGGACCAAACATAATTTATTTTTAATTATGGAGTTATCAAGACACCAGCATAATTGATGGCAGTCCTGTTGTGAACATATCCTTCACTGATGACTTCTTTAGTAACAGAAGAAATGCATACAGGCAGGATATTTATCTTTACCAAATTCTTGTTAGAGTGTACCTCTGTGAATGGTTACAGCCAGTCTTAATGTTGGGTCCAAACCCACCACACACTAGTGAGTATGATACCCCGAATCCCAGCGTGCATCCCTGCCCGAACTGGAAATAACTGCCGACCCAGGATTGGAACTCAATCCTCCCTGGGGCGCGGAGTTTGTGGGACATGCAGAGGTTGATCAGCACACCACCCCCCTCGTCTCCACAAGCCATCTGTCCCAAGTTCTGCTCTTTGTGTCCCACAAATGGTGGCAAGTGCTCCCTAAGGGACACATGGCTCCTCTTTCCATGACTTTATTATACACCACAGTTCAAGGCACAGGTAGCAGAGGGTGTAAATTGCAAATCAGACCTAAATATCACTGGAGATTTAACCCCATTGCATCACCCCATGGCTCCCAAGTCACCCGATGGGCACTCGCTCTCCCTCATCCCTCCTGTTCCCGCTTCCCGCTGTGTACCATACCGCAGGGGATTACAGGTGATGCGTATTACACAGGGGAAAAAAACTAGAGTGTTCAAAGAGCTTTTCTGATAATGGGAGTGAAAGTAGAAAATTTCCTCCACGGCCAACTGGTCTTGGCCAGCTTCTTTTGTAGACACATCAGCAATCCAAGTGTTCGAGGAGGACTGGCGTCTGCTTTCTGTACCTAGTAAGCACCGTGACAAACAACATCCGTGTGCCCAGAGCTGTCCCGTAACGTTTTACGCATTGAAAATCTTTCTAAGTGCAAGATAACTTCTACAAAAAGGAGAAAAAGTTTGAACATTCACATTATTCGCACTCCAGATGCGGTCAGGACGAGTGGATTTGCGTAGAGGATCACTGGTTCCTATACAATAATTATAATAGTATATATATAAATGTAATAAAATCATTTAGACTTAAGAACTGATGTCCTACATCCTACATCCAACATTCCTTCCATCAAAGGAGAGCATTAACTATTTGCACTCTAGATCCTTTTGGAACATACCCTCCGTCTGCACGTCTGCTAACACAACTATATCTGCACTGGTCCATGAAGATCAGAAAACACTACCAGCCTTGATCTGTATGAGGACTTTTTTCATTGTCACCAACCCTGGAATCATTTGTCCCATTCAAATTGGAAGAGCCAAGTGTTATTTCTGAGAGTGCAGGATCAGCCCTTTTGATTCCAATGATAGGTTGAAGAAGGAGGAATATTTATCAAATAAATAATCACTACAAATTATAGCACAGACCAGAACTACTGCAAAAGACCAATTATTTTCTTGGCTAGAGCCCCTGGAGTTTAAAAATGTGATACCCTTGTTCACGGAAACGTGATACTTGCATTGGTGTGTAAGAGAAAGTCCTTTGTAAGTGCCACGGCGTGCCGGTTACAGACAGACATGAGTAGGGTGCAGCATGAAGCGATGCATCTGCCACCTATTCACCAGCCATGGCAGGGCAAGAATTCCACCTGCCATGCAAAAGAAGAAGAGCTTCAGCGGAGGCACTCCACGAGCTATTAACCTTTCCTGATTGGAGTCCTGCTTTACAGAAAGAGCAGCAAGTGTCTACTAGGAGAAGGGCTTTCCTGCAAATAGCAACTGGCAACATTTTAGCAGCTGGGGAACCTGTTAAGTATTAAGGTTTTTGTGTCATGACGCACTACTTATTGAGTAGCAAAGGTGATAATAAGAGATAAAGAAGGCTCATGCTAGTGACTAATTATTAGATTTGAAATCTGTGAATGACTATGGAGCAGAAAACTAATATTCAAGATATTTTATAATTTCAGTTTTGCTTCAGGTTTTTTTGCTCTTTTTTAGTGCTTCTTCTTAATAATTAAGTGTTGAATACAAGGGAGGAGATTTGCTCAACGCAATCAATAATGACATTCTGATGCTGATGTTAAACTGACTTGCTATTTTTAACATGCTGCTTGGTTATTGCCTGTCATCCTTAGTCACACCTTGGGGCTCTGCGGATACGCGCCATCGTAGGAGATTCCCAAGAAGGACTTTGCCTCAAGGAAGTTGAATCCTGTCGCATACTTCTGAGCATCCATGCAAGAGATTAAGGGTGCCTCCAAACATGTTGAAAGTGGTGGTAAGGTGGTGGTAAGAAGTTTTTCAATGTAGACAACTGTCTGCAGAGATCTGCTTTGTCCCAGCCACATTCATAATGAACAGGTTCGCTTGCTACGATACTTTACTGGGTTTGGCCATTTTTATCTTGTGAATGTTTTACAGAGCCAGTTGCTCTACACATAAGTATTCCTAACACTATTTTATATGAAAAAACCCTGCCTAATAATACTACAGAATACCTTGCTACAATTTATTATTTAAATTAACACGTTCTCCCCCTTTAATAATTCCAAACGCCATTCTGTGGAGCACACCCAGGAACATCAGCAGCGTGGGGACTAACAGCCAAACCTTTCTAAAGGCAACGATCGTGTGCTGTAGCGTGCCTTAATATTACTAACGGATTAAGGCAACGGTTACTAACTTTAAAGATGTTTTCCTCACTCTGAAATCCTTATCCAGTTATTTTTTTCACTGCTCTGTAGCGATTTATTTTCCACTCTGGATGCATCTAAAAGAAGCTGAAACAGTTTACTTGAACCATGGCCTTACTAACGGCTAAATTTCATGCTTGAGTGACATTTCTGTATTTTTTTTTAAACAAAAATATTTTTAAAAGACGTATTGTAGTCCTAGAACCTACATATATATGCTGAAGTATCCCTTCTTTCACTATAGCCTTGGTTTTCAGCATCATATCAGATGTATTTACTAAGCAATGTGGTGGTTTTTTCAGATGCTGAGAAACAATACAACTATTTTAGGCAAAGTCTCATTGCTTCCTAAGGACATAACTAACTGCTGGTGAAACTCTCTGAACTTTATATTAGTCTGTGTTGAAGTGCTGCAGGATTAGTTATAATTAACTGTCATCATGTCATTTTTCTCCCAACCACTCAGATAAAAAAAAAAAACAAAACAAACACTAAAAACCCCTAGCAGCAACCATGATTAAAATGTCTGTTTGTTTCCTATCCCAGACTTAATTTTTAACTCACAGAGCTCACAAGCTCTTCTCTACACACCCCTCAGCTTTCACACAGGCACTTGTGCCCTGTCTACCACACATAAAAATAAGCATTTTTAACAGCAGCTAAAGAGTTAGTTGTACAGAAAGTGTAAGAAGCTTAAGACAAATATTTAATACTAAATAAGTTCTTCCTTACTACACCATTTACACTCCCCGGTGTAACAGTTTTGTGGATACCTATTGCTGATTTATTCATTTATATCACTTCAAGGAGCCTGTTAGAGCCTGTAGGCACACATTCCAAAAAAATTTTAAAAGGACATGAATTCATCAGTGAGCCTATGACAACTAATGGTAATTCACTAGTTGAACCTGTGCCAACTAAAAATAACAAAAATGCCTACAACTTGGGTTTCTTCTAGCTTAGGATAGGTCTATAAGCTCTGCAACATCATCTTGAGAGTCAACAGCACTTGTATCTCCCACCTGTATGATAGGTGATAGCTTTCTCCTAACGTATCACCTACGACATGATAGCTTTGCGAATACAAAGCAGTTAATATAAAGATATACTTAAATCAAGTGACTGAGAGTGATCACTGACTGTGAATGTTAAGAGCCAAAAAGTTGTCACTTTTGCGTAGGTCATCCCAAGACCTTAATATTGACAGTTCTCCTGTGAAGACATTTTATTTAAGGGGGGGGAATGGGTAGCATTGCAAAAATTAATGTGATATTAATTAAAGTTTTATTTTATTTTATTATAACCTTCTTTCACTTAAAATTCATGCTCTAACATACCTACTAAGTCAATCATTCTGGGGAATTACGAGAGGAATGGGCATGGGGCAGGGCTCTAACGCTCTCCCTGAACAACATCTCCATTGCCACCAGCAAAGACTGGTCTGATCCAGTAAGATGTCTCTTATGTTGTGCTGAGAACCAGGTAATACAGATACTAAGCCAAGTGAAAAAGATTCATACTTCTTTCAAAGGTCCAAAGTGATAAAAGTTTTTCTCCCACTTGCTTGGCCTGCTCTCCCAGTTTAAAAAAAAAGCTTTCATAATAAAGACTGTGGTGTATTCAGAGTCATCCATTTTCCTGAGCTCTGTCTAGAGTCTCCACTTTAGGAGGTCGCCATGCCTCAAGGTGGCAGCTGGTGCTGCTTTTTATAAAAATGCTGGACCAAGTATGAGGGAGTAGCAGAAGAGGCCTCATACACCAGTTTCATGTAACTCTTAACCGTAGCTGATAACCCAAACACTCTGGATAAGGCGTAAGGATTTCACTGGCTTGTCTTGGAGGAAGCTTCTACCAAAGTTAAGGTTTTATTTTGCAAAAGAGGCAGGTAAGCCATACCATACACAAGCAGCTTCATTTCTTTGTGATCAGCTCTGGGAAATGACTTAATTCCCTCTCCCATTTATGCGGCACAAGTCTTTCTTCACCAGTCTAAAGGGCAAAACGGTCACTTTCTGCGGTCTCTCTACAATCTTCTAAAACTCACTGCTAGGAAAATTTACACAACTAAAAGACCATTTAAACAACACTTAATACAAGATTCAATACACAAATATTTTAACCAGATGTAAAGAAGTGGGGAAATGACACATTTACTCACCTTTTGTGCTGTAATTCTGCATTTACCTTCACTGAGTAGATGAGGTAATATACCTCATTGATTGGTAAACTGCTGTTGTGTAACTAAATGACATTTGCGACACACATGTTAAGGTAGTTTCTGAACAAAGACCTACCAGATCAAAATATAGCTGCATGCACTGGACAAAGCAGCTAAAGAGGTTAACCAATGTTGTGGGTGCCAGTCTGCTTTACAGGAGGTAGATAAATGCATTTAAATCTTCAGGCACTTACAGGAAAGGCAGAGCACAGCTCTAATACCACATCCCTGGGTGGATTATCAGCAATGCATCTGATCCCAGCATTTTAAAGGAGGAACACCTAGAACCTGCCTTTTATGCCCAAACCAAAGCGGTAAAAGGTTTCATCTATCAATGGAGAGAGCACAACAAGGTCAATACTACCGTTCACTCAAACATGAACAAGAGAAACTTTAATATATAATTAAGTCTCAATAGCAACTGATGAGGAATTTCATACTTGGAATAAAATAATTGCTCATAAAATGCACCAAAGAAAAACCGGCATAGTGGATTGTTCACACAGAATCACAGAATCATTAAGGTTGGAAAAGACCTTTAAGATCATCAAGTCCAACCATCAACCCAACAGCACCATGCCCACTAAACCTTATCCTGAAGTGCCATGTCCACACATTTTTTGAACACTTCCACTGATGGTGACTCCACCACCTCCCTGGGCAGCCTGTTCCAATGCCTGATCACCCTCTCAGTGAAGAAATTTTTCCTAATATCCAATCTAAACCTCCTCTGGCGCAACTTGAGGCCATTTCCTCTCCTCCTATCACTAGTTACTTGGGAGAAGAGACCAACACCCTCGTCGCCACAACCCCCTTTCAGGTAGTTGTAGAGAGCGATAAGGTCTCCCCTCAGCCTCCTTTTCTCCAGACTGAACCACCCCAGTTCCCTCAGCCGCTCCTCATCAGACTTGTGTTCCAGATCCCTCACCAGCTTCGTTGCCCTTCTCTGGACACGCTCCAGCACCTCAATGTCCTTCTTGTAGTGAGGGGCCCAAAACTGAACACAGGATTCGAGGTGCGGCCTCACCAGTGCTGAGAACCAGTTCCCAGTCACTGTGGCGAAGAAATGGCTTTCTTTACCATGTCAGACACTTTCTGTAGATGACTGCATGCCTCCATAACTCCCATAGACCTATGCCTGATCTTCAGAAATCCTTCAAAACCAACTTTTTATGTTTTGAGGTATTGATTCAGTTTAAAAACAGTGTTTGTTCCTTGATAACTACTTTTCCCATCTAACACTTCAGGTTGCCAGCAGTTGCAGGAAGTTCCAATCTTGTTTTTATACCTTCAAACACTCCCAGTTGCCAGACAAGTTTTATGGCAGCTTCCCCCATTCCATGTCTCCTGTTGGTCGTCTTTGAAACCCTGTAACCAGCTATGGATTGCTGAGGGGTCTGACTTGCTTTATCATGGCAAGGGAGTAAGACAGAAATAGCGAATGAGACCCTATACTGTATATATATACTATATATACTATATATATACTATACAAAGACGCACTTTGAAATAGGTGAATCACAACAAGCCACAAACTTCTTTTCTTTTTCACTTTACATTATTTCTGGATATAATACAAGAGTGTCTAATGAATTCAAAATTTTTTCTTTTTAGTTTTGTATCTAGAATTACCTGACCCCGAATGAAAATAAATCAGAGAAAACTCAGTGCTTCCCTAACTCCTAAAAAGGGCAGCCTGGCTTAAATGGATTGATGTTCTAGAGAAAATCTGAGACTCACGTGCAGATTTCATGCAGTCATTCTCAAGAGGAAACGTGGTGACGAGAAAGGGAATGGGAAAAAGAACTCACAAGCTATTCAGTTTAACTTAATCCCCAGACACTAACAGAGTTTCATTTGCAGAGGAGCAAAAAGGAATTTTTTTCCTGGGTCATTAAATGTTAATCTAAATTCATTCATGCTCTTCTTAGCAGGCAGATCAAGTCCATATGATTGCCAGCAAGTGCCCATAATTTGATTGATGTCTTCTCACCCATCTAGAAATCTGAAAAGAATTAAATATTTGATTCCTAGCAGCAAAAGGAATGAAAAAAAAAAAACTACAGGGGTATATAAATGGCAAGCCCACTGGGTTAGGTCCTGAGGTAGCTGGAAGTCCGCTGCCTTTACTGAGCAAAGCAGAACAAAGGTAGTTTTAAAGTTTCATTTGTGCTCACAACCACAGTGACAGTGAAAAGGCATTTTGACCCCCATCACAGTAAATTATATCCAGATCTGACAAGCGCCAGAGAACTTTTCACAGCCTGGCATCACTGTAGGACTGGCTGCAGCAGCTAGTACACAGGCTAGGACCTCTGCACACCCAGTGATGAACCCTGTGGGTACCTAAGGAGGCGGAAGGGGACCTTAATATGAGGCAGGAGCCCATCTCTAGGCTTAGAAACAAGAATTTCAGTGTTATATTTATGGTGAAAGCTAAAATCTTAACCACAGCAGCTATCAAAGAGTGGTCATTCGTTCATTTTGAGGGGTTAGTTGCACCCATGAATTTGAATAGAAGGATGGTGGTTATTTAACACAGAGTCTTTTTAAAAGCAAATCAAGAAAAGATGGAAAAAATGAAGACTAATGAGACAACTTCAGAAGACCACTTTTTCTATAAATGATTTATAAGAAACAAAATAACCTGGAAACCGGGACTCACAATCTCCCAACCACTCATCCATTTCATGTAAAGTTGCTGTCTTAACCTGCCAAAAGAAATCAAGTGTAAAAATGTAATGAAAGAAATGGCACCTTCCTCTTGGACTTAAAGATAGTGTTTAGCTTTAAAAGTATAATCTAAAAATAAGCACTGCTGCTCACTAGTCTCATTGTACACTCTGATTCATTCTTCTTCATTTAATAGGAAACAGATCTAATACCCATTTGGCATCCAGTAAATCTGTTCGCCAGTGGAAACACACAATTTTAATACTTGTAAAAAATATTTCTTTGCAATAAGGAAGCAAAAGACATCTGGCAATTAACTAGCAGGCACAATCCATGTCTTTCTAGATTGTCCTTATTTCTACATTGCCAGGATTGCATATGTCAAACAACCTCAGTTTGAGGCAAAACAATTGTTAAAATGAAACTGTGAAATAATGTACACTTACAGGAACAGGCAATTTCAACTTCTGGGCCAAAAAGTTGACACAATTAATGATCTAATTATAGCATATTTATAAACCCTGCAGTAAATACCATTTCCTTATGTGAGTGATACCTTTGAAGTTAATGATGTGACTCGTTTCTCTGCTTTGTGAGCAGTGATTGCACAAGGGTTTCAGCTGCAGCATACCTGGAAGGTGAAGAGTGACCATCCTCTCAAGTGGTAAATGCCAGACATTTATTGGTCTGAATATCAATAGTTCTGAGAACTCTTCCTTGAACTGTATTCAGCAGCATCTGAGGACTTCCCTGCAATGAGTAATAGCTACTACAGATTCAACACAGCTATAATGTTCAGAAGCCTTCCTTCCCTCTATGAAAATGTTTTGATGCATGCACTTTCTCCAGAGTTTAAAGTTGAACTGCCAAGCATTTAACGACCTAATGCAGAAGAAGATTGCATAGTGTGCTGGTCGAGTTATATGCATACAAAACTTTAAGTAATAGAAAAGGTATGCTATTAGAAATTTGTAGGTTGAAGGGAAAAAAACTTCCACTTTTTGACAGTGGAATTATTACTGTGCCAAAGGGAGTAGCTCAGACCTGAACACTGATCCTCAGAAAGCTAACTCTCCTGTTGGCATTCACTTCATAAATAATCCTGCAGAACAACCAGGCACATCTTGTCCCATAAAAACAAAGATGATCCTTCGCATTTAGATCTTTCCAGGCAGGAAAGAAAGGAGAGAGAAAACCTCATTTACATCAGGTAGCTTCTCTGCTACTCCTAACTTAGGCATGCATTGCTCCTGTGAAACGTGTCGGGATGCAAACACAAGGTAGGGCTAAAAATGGACAGTGTACCTTGCTGCCTAGGAAACTCTCCACAAAAAAACCTAAATCTCTACTAGGCTGTCTGCATCCTGTTGTCCAGGTAAAAGGAGAACAAAAAAAAAAACCACCTTCTGCCCTTCAGACAGTTCTGGAAATGGTCGTGGGTCATATGAAAGAGCCTGACTTCTCAGCTCTTCTGTGGAAGAGAGAGGAGGAGATAATGCCACAGCAGGACGTTCTTGAAAAACTTCTTTTTTGCTCCTATATATGTCACGACTGCACAGATTCTTCTTCTGCAAAGCGTTAGCTCACAAAGACAGGCTAGTCAGGGGGAAAAAAGCCCAAGGAATTATACCTCAGACTTCCTATAACTATAGTGATCGATAAGAGCTAATAATTAATCGACGTCTATCATTTCAAAAGTAGATTTGCACTTAGTAAAAGGTTAACTGGAAAATATAGAGCATACTGTGGCCCAAAAATTCCTTAAAGTTAACCAGTTTGTTACATTTCAGACTGTACCATGACAGTCCACAAATCAAGTGAAGGCCAAGGAGACTGAAAATCACTCTGACCTAATTGCAGGCTTCGGCAATGCCAAAAACTCGACAGTTGCATCCCAATAAAACAAAAGCAGGATTGGCCAGAAAAGCACTTTCTCAGCTGGAAGCTTGTCTTATGATCACATCCAAGAGAAAGATCTAGAAATAATGATAATTTATTTCTATTCATATTTTCCTAGAGAGAGTTTCCACTTCAGCACTTCACTTGCATAGAAAGTCACGTTGGGGGTGATAACATTTTTCTCTGAAGGTTCTCTCTTGTAAAGTGAGCTGTACAAGTGAGTTCACATACTAGATATTTGTCTACAGGAAAGAAAGGCTTTCCACCATAGTAGACCTACCTTACAGTATAATCTTTAACCAATAAAGCCATATCAGATCAAATAGTACTTGATGTTCTGGCAGCAAACTGATTTTGGTATCATAGATAGAAATAAACTGGAAGAAATTTTTGCATAGGATTAAATAATATACAAAAAATGTCTGTACCTACTTGAAAGATTGAGTTTAAAAACTATTTAAAGCAAAAACAAATTGTTGAGACATGTTTAAGTGCTCTAGCCAGATGAATCACTGTATGCCCAGAACTCCCACTAAATCTATTTTATCCAAAGAACTGCATGGATAAAACTGACAGAGAAATATGCTGCTAAAATGATCACATCAGTTGTTTCCCCAACACTGATCACTCCTCCTCACTGCATCCTAAAGACACATCTTGGACCACTAAATTCCTCATCAATACTTGCCTTCAAGTACCTGTCCTACTTCAGAACTGACTATACATTATTTTTAAACTAATTAAAAGGATAATTTAGGAGATAATTTTGCCTAATTCTGTAAAGTCCCTGTGGACTTCATCAGGAATGCTAAAAGCTTGAATTCCTGGACCCAAGGTGGGCTTTGTCATCAAAGCTTTAGCCACCTGCTGGAGCGGTCGGCAGCTGGTGGCCATCACCCTCGCCTGGGCGCTGGCAGATCAGCTGCCCCGGAGCAAGGGCTTCACCCCGGCGAGCACCCCGGCCCCCGCCAGCGAACTGCTCCGGGGCAGCGGGCTGCGGTGTCGTGCCAGAAAGGGAAAACACAAATCCCTCGAAGTCACAACATTTATTTCGCAAAGCAGAATTCTAACTAAATTCCAGCTAAATTAAGGAAAGAGTGATTGGGACAGGGATAAGGATGAGGATAAGGGCTTTTGTTGTCATCTTGGGGTGTGAAGGGAATCTGCGTGCCTGCACCGGAGCACACTGTAACCCCAGGCGCAATTAACGGTACTGGGTTTCATTCCTTCAAGGGTAGGCACAAAATAACGAGTACGGGGTTTGCCCATAGATTGCAGCAGAAAACTCTCAAGGTGCAAGGGGGGGGGTCATTAATACTTGCAGTGCATGTTCACAAAGGAAGAGAATTAACCGTGCCCATACAGCCTTACCTTTGACATGACCTGAACTTTGAACAGCTCATTTGTCATTCATCTAAATGTTCTTTCATCACAATTTTCTAGCACAGAATTTTATAATTATTTCCAATTACTCTCTATAATATGTGCAACTTTCTGCACTGCAATTATATTTTACCAGTGAACTTTAAAACAAACATCTTAATTTAAAATATACTCTGCCAACCGTATGACACAGCTACTCCGAGATAGCTGTTGAAGAAAAATCAAGCATAAATGTTTACCTCATTAGTAAAAATTAAAAGATTGTAGTTGGCTAGGCACAGTAAAAATTATCCTAAATCCTGTCAATGTCCATCTGATTCAAAAGAATTCAGTCTTACAATAATTTCAGAGCTACATGCAAAATTATATGGAGCTGAACTTAATACAGAATAACTCCCCTTTTCTGCATAATACTGCAATAGCTCTTCAGGGTTCGTAGCAACCAGTGGAAGGCATTAAAGAAGCGCTGCTTGCCAAAAATATGTTTATTTGCCATTGGACAGCCAAAAATGTTAGGTCCGCAATGGACCTGTTTACTTAAGCTGTGCTGTGTGTTATAATTATGATCATCAGCCCAAAGGACTGCTAAATTAGCAGAGCCAATAAAATCAATAAGATCAGGGGTACGAAGAGACTTAGGAAGGAAAGGATCTGCAAAGAAAACTATTTAGTATGACACAGCCACCCTCGGCTTCTATACTTTGTTGACTCAGCAGCTGTAGTGGACGTTGCTGATTGAGTGTCTGACGTCCACCTTCAACATAAAGCAATGTACAGTATTAAATGGAAAAGCTCTTGTCTTAGAACAAGCCACAGCAAATCTTGTAAGGCTTAAAGTATTTCCCACTCTCTTTTTCATGCCCTTGAATATCCAAGGAATACATATTGGAGCTCAGAGAGGGTAAAAGTGGCATCGTTTGTACAGTAAAAGGGCAGAAAAGCATCCCAAGCCGTAACGTTTAATTGTGGTAACTAAAACTAGGCAACTGAAGTCCATTAATTCAGCCAGCTCTACCTCTTAAAACTTTTATAAGTTTGTATATGTTGGTCTTAAGGAATGTGCTTTGAAACTTTTCTTTGTGATTAAAAAACAACCAAACAAAACAAGCAAAAAACCCAATCTAAAACTAGGATTAGGCTGAAAATTTCTTGCCCACAAGAGAGCAAGGGAGAGAACAACTCCTCATTTCTGTAGCACTGGTGAGTTTCTCCTAATAGCCACCCTGTAACATTAAGGAGAAAGGGTAGCATGTTTCCAAGAAAAGGGCACCAGGGTTTCTCACCTCAATATACACTCATTAACTCTGATTTCCAGCTCTCCAGGAAGTAAAAGACCAGGCTATAGTTAAAGAAACTTTTCTGCCAAAGGTCAATGAATATTTAGTTCCAATGAAATAGTGCAAAGAAAACCCCTATCAGTCTCTCACCTTTATATGACAGACAGAAATGTTTGGGGTTTCAGGGACAAGGTTTAGATACTTCTTCTCACAGCACAGCTCGTAAAACTAGGTCAACATCTGCTATTAAAAATACCAAAATCATAATGCAAGCTGGAACTGTTAAGCTTTATCCATCTAGTAGAAATCAGTGGCTCATATGCACCTATCCATACGTGGCTTCTCACAGTGTCAACTTTGGTGTCTTCATGCTATTTTGCTTCTTGTTCTATACTTGCTTAAAAAAATACTACCTAAACACTGGATCCAAGAAAAATGGCTTGGTGTAACACAGACTGAAATCAGTCTGCAGCTTTTAAATTTTTTAATTTATACATATGTAAATGAATTTTTGCATTTTTACATCTTTTGGGAAATCAGGCACAATTAACTGCCATGACTGAAATCAGCATTTAGAGAATGATGTCGATAAATAAGTCCCTCGTCAAGTATCCTAAAATCATAAGCAATCTTTCTGGTACCATTTCAGCTCCCAGCAGGAAGCAGCTGAAGGCTGGCATCTAGGTAATGCTGACCTTCAGTTGTGACTTGGTTTATCTGGATTAGCATTGTTATTTGCTAGAACCTTAAAAAAACAAAGGGCTAATCAATACAAGGTCAAAACAAAAGTGTCACAGACGGCTTTGACCATTCCAAAAAGGTGACATCTGTCACCAAGAGTTACTGCAGGAGCTGGCACGATGCTCCAGCGGCGAACGCTGAGGACATTTCTGTGGGCAGCTTCCGCAGGCAACATCCACAAGCCGTTTCTCAGGCATATTTCATGCCCAGTAGTGGGTTATGTGAACTGGCAGGTCAGATTGATCAAAAGAATGAAAAATATGTTAGCAAAAAAGAGAGAAAAAATTTCAGCAGAGCAAGGAACAGAGGTTGTAATACTGGAGAGTTTTGTGAAGGAATTTAACCCTTTGATACTCTGTGCTCGTTTACTCCAGCAGCTCATCCTCAATCCAAATCCTCATCCTCAATCCATAACAGAAGCCAGAGGCAGTCAGGATAAACACAGGTTTCAGCTATACAGTGACTCACGTCTCAAGCAGTTTATTCATGTACCAACGTTCACTTATAAACTAGGCTCCGACACACAGCCTCGTCTGCAGATGAAGTGCTCTAAGAGAAAAGAAGCATATGATACACATCCCAGATAAAACTGCCAGAAAAGTTGAGATGAGTATAATGGTCCACAGTGGATTATTTTTTTTCCCGAGCCATGGGGATCGTCATTCTTATATTTGTTCCATGAAGCCTTGTCATAAGCCTAAATGATCTTGCTGGTGCACGTCTCTTGCAGGGCGGGGGTAAGAGTCAACACGTGAGGTCAGGGTACCCCATGCCCCCAGCACAGCTCCAGGCATCAGAAGGGGACACGACCTGCAAAGCTCGGTTTGGGAAAGTATAAACCTTTCCAACACACAGAGTTCCCAGCATGCTGTGGACACTGAAGGACTTACACACCACCTAGAAGCATGTTCCCAAAGAAAGCCTTGAGGTACAACAGCATTCAAACTTGAAATTCAAACTCACCCTGGGACACTCTCGAGAGGACATCCAAGACATTTGGAAAGCGTTATATTTTATATTACAAATACTGCTAAGCCACATCTGTTTATTGCAGAACCATTATGCAGATAAGGATTCAGGCTGAACTTGTCTGCCTTGGGGAAGGTCAATCTCAGACTTAGTTCTTTGCATTCTGCACAAGGGGTTGTAGGCCAAAAAAAAGTATCAGGTATTTGTTTAGGGAAGAAAGGAAACTGGAATGTTAGTCTACGTTCTGCCTCACCTTCTCACTCTGGGTATTTAGTAGCTAATGGAAGCCTTAGTTATCTACTTTGCACATTATATTTATTCGGAGATATGATCTGCCCAATTGTTAAAATATTTTGTCAAGGAAGAACCAGTCTATGAGTTTCTGCTCTCAGAAATTGTTTCATAAAGCCTTTGATTTTCATTTTTGTCATGGGGCAGGTAGAAAAGAATATGCTAATCAAAGACCCTAGAACTACAGCTTCTATAATTGGCAGCTCAGTATGCTCTCGTAGCCTTAATTTATGCGTACTATTAAAAGGTTAAAGTTGGTCACAGGTCTCCTGTGACTGTCATCTGTGAAATAATGCTGTTGGAAATGCAGTTTTGGTTCTACCTCATTCCCGCCTGCAAATAAAACCACGCATATTCTGCACATCTTCCCCCCGAACATTGACACCTCCAGCGACATAAAATCCAGCAAGCGATGTGACAGCTGCCAAGGTCAATAAGAGTTACACTGAACTGCTGAGTAAGTGCTGGTCACACAAATCAAAGCTGTATAAGGGCAGCTTAACATACACAAATCTGCAACTTATTCAAACTATTTTTTGGACTGAGACATTTTTATAATTTTTCTCTTCCACAAAATGTTATATAATGAAATGTTAGGAAGTCAAAGGTATTTAGCATTGTGTCCTTGGTGTCAAATTAATGATAGCAAAGTGTGTTGAAAAATACATTTAAGATTTTTGAGAATCTTGACACTTAAAGGCAATTGTAGGAGGGCAATAATATGAGTAAGAAAGTAAAGATAATGTAGCAAGAAATTTTAAGCATGGGCACATTGGGCAACGCTGTCTAATGATGACCCAGCTATTTAAATGATTTTCTAAATAAGGAGTTCTGGGTTGGACATTTTCGGGGTACTTCAAGCCTTCTGCCTTTGCTATACTTGTCAAAAAGGTTTCGGCTTTCATTCTCAGCTGCATGTTAACTAAATTTTAATTACCAAAACACTAGCACTTCCCAACATGTTACCGATTGATCGGTAGGGATAATAAGGTATTTCTGGCAGACCCAAGGGTTAGATTGGATTTTATACCTGAACTCTTCACTCAAAGTCATGGACGTAGAAACTGCTGTATTAGATCAGCAAAACTTGGATCTTTGTTGTGAGCTCGTGAAATACAGAGATTTAGAACAATTGCATAGAAAAATCTTTCTGAACTTTATGCTTTGACTAAGGCTTTGTGTGCCAAGCCATATCCATTAGCAAGTATTTACAGCCAAGTTGAAAAGCCCTGGAAATAGAAATTGTTAATAGAAGCACTACTGCAGCTCTAACTGGATTGCTGCGACCAGTAACGCTCCAGTAATTACAGTGAAGTAAGTGTTAAAAGGGGAATGAGGACAGAAAGCTCTCTGCCATGTGTCAGGCACTTGCTTACTCCTGGATTTTTCTCTGAGAAGGAGAGCTACTAGCAGAAGGGCTCTGCAAGGTCTTCTGTCTTCCTTTATTCTATTTTGAGGTTGCTAATTGATCCTCTGAGGGAAGGTTTAGTCCTTTTAACACAGTCTCTCCATTAAGAGGGAGTCTGTACAAGAGAGGTTGGAGGTGTGTGGGTGTGGGAGCCATGCAACTTTTCATGACGGTCTTCTCCACGATGACTCGCAAGGCAGGGAAGCTTAAGAACCTTCCTCACCCAGTGAGAAGCGGAGCCCTGTTCCCTGCTAATAGCGTGGGGGTTGTTACCGACGCACGCTGCTCAGTTTGTTTTGCCTGAAAGGAGCCTGGCTGACCTAAATTTTCCAAGTGTGAGTATGATAGCAGGTCAAGGAATAAGGGAATGGAGAGATGAAAAGACCAGATTGTGTTGGAATAGTCATTATCTTGACTGACATATTCATCCGTGTTGCAGAAACACAGCTAGGCGTTGCTCTGCTTCGCAGTAGGACATTTTGCTTCAGATAAGCAAAATAAATATCAGGACAAGCATCCCTTGTGACACATTACCTTTGCACTAGCATAAAAATAACTTTGCAATTGCAACTTTCCCTTATAATACAGAATAGCAGAAGGAAAAGAAGTGATGGGCCTGATGCAGTCAGCTGGTAATGCCAATCACATCACTGCACAGAAGACTGACAGCCTGTTCTGATCTGACTAATGGGTTAATTTTATTGAAGCACTACCAGACTAAAGAATAGTGTTTCACCATTTAAAAAGCAAGGCAGTTTGCCAAGCAAAACAGCCCATGGTTAAGAAAGGAGTGTTTCAGTTTACTCATTCCCTGAGCAAAGCATAGTTTAATTTAGGTCCAAGGCACTATCTAGGAAACGTTTCCATTCTTCTTACTCAAGGATACTGTAGTTACACCTACAAATACTACTATCCTGCAAAATGGAAAGAAGTTTGTTTTCCCCTTTCATCCATGATTCTTTTTTACTTACCTGTTCTTTCTGCTACCAGCCAGAAAGCAATTCCCAGTTGCTTTCAGATATGTCCAGAGCCCTTTTGGCCAAGTGTCAGTTCTAACAGAAACCCAAGGAATGATTTCTACTCTGTTTCCTCTGAAGCCGGAGCTTTAATGTGAGTTGAGTAAGGCCCTCAGTTTTTAAGCATGCAATTGCCATTTTGATAAGAATTTCATGTGGGATTTTCTGTCATGACTTATTACCCTATCTGAGTGCCTTTTTGTGATTCAATGCATTGCCCTCAGTATTTAACAGGGAAAAAAGCTGGTTTCAAATAATAATCTCAGTGATCCAGAGTCATGTCTTAAATCTACTCAAGAGTCTTTAGTTTTATTTTGATCTTTTGCATACATTTCAGGAATACCCTAGTAAGTTCTTAGTACAAGGACCAGTCAAAATTAAGAAAAATTCTCCAGTCTCTGGAAATCCTATTTTCTTCCTCTTTTTTTTTTTACACATAAACTGAACCACCAATAAATACCTCTTTTTGCCCAAACTATATATGAAATTCTGATAAACCCCGTCATTAGATTATTCTCTTAAGTTAGAATACATTCAGTTCTCATTCAGCCTAAGGTTAGCCTTAAGCTGAATGGGGTTTTTATAAAATGTATGAAATGGTGATTTTATGAAATGTGTGAAGCTAACTTTAGAGACTGAAGTGAAATATTAAAGTATTCAGATTTTCTACCATTCTCTTCAAATACCATTCACAGTCCGAACACCAACATTCCTGTACAAGCACAAGGAATATGAACCCCAGAAACAAATTGAAAAGACTACTAAAAGACAACAGTGCGTGACCAAATGCAGATGTTTTCAATTTATAACATACAGTGGTCAATAGAATAACTGCAGAGGGCTGGATTGCATTGAGTGTTCTTCTTTATTTTCAAAATGCAGAAAGGGGTTTGTTTCACTCTGTCTCCAACCATTTTGTAGGTATTCAAATAATAATCTCAGTGATCCAGAGTCATGTCTTAAATCTACTGTATTTATGTCTTATTTCATTATCTCATCTGGTTTCCTATTTTATTGGTCCATGTAGCTCAGAGTGAAAAAAATGAGCAATTTGTCTCTAAATGGCATCATTGTTCACCATAGCATTACTTATGTATTACAGTTAGCTTTAACAGGCTGATGGAGAAGTGGTAGGAAAACCTGGGTGAGAAAGATACAAAACCAGGTATTCAAATAATAATCTCAGTGATCCAGAGTCATGTCTTAAATCTACTGTAAATATCTGTAGGTATTTGTGGCACTCCCACAGAGCACTACTGCTGTGAAAATGAGGGCCAGGAAACAGGAGCCAGTCCTAGGACACTAGAATGATTAATGGGATTAACTCCACTCAATCAACAAGTGGCTACAGGCCAACTTCTCTCCCAACCCTAACACACCATGTCACTGGTCAGAAGTTGCTCCAAATGAGCAGAGATAACCAATAACTCCACATTTCTCAGTCAATATCTGGTGACAGGCCAAATCGTGATCATGTTCATATCAGTTTACAGATACCACAGCCACACTCGGATAGTGAATCCCATCTCCAGTGTGGAGCGGAGACAGTTCAGCAGTGCCGCTAGACTTGGTGCCTGCAGATGCCTTTCTCGCCTCCCTAAAGAGGGCTCAAGTGATCAATTGTTGCAGACTTAACCCATCTCACTTTCTGCAATTATATCAGCAACTTCCTCAACAAAAGCAAGTGCTGCTTGGCAGGATCAAGTACGCTGCATTTCTAGATGTGCTATAAGCATTTCGGCGTCAAAGAGAGCAGGAGCTGTTGAATCACAACTCTCAAATTTGTTATCAGAAGATTCATTCAGTGCAGAGCAGGACTCACTGATCAAAATACTCAGCAGGCCTAAGTTGGTGTAATTGCACTGAAGGCAATGGAATTATACAATTCATAGAAATAAATTACCATATTAAGGGGTTAATTTTTTTCTAGACACCCCCAATGAGAGCCATCTGTCTTTATTTTTTTTTTCACTGTCTTTGGCATGGCTTTGTTTGAAAAGAGATTTTATCCCTGGATTTCCTCTGTCAGACAAATCTGAGCAGCAGAGGTAGCTTAGTGTTTGAGTGCTACAGAACAAAATTTATGAAGCATCTTCTAGACACAGATTGGTAATTGTGTGTCTTTGGACTGGCTCTTTTTTAACTTTCATCCTGATTTTTTTCAACTGTTTTGATTTTTATCAAAAGTTCAGTGATTTGCCTAGTATGGAGCCAAAAAAGCTTGTTCTTGACCCTTTCCATACAGTTCTCTGGGATTTTGTTGATAAACGACCTTGCAAACAGAGTGCACACACTCTTGCACTTCCAGCATGAGCCAGACAAGAGTTATTGGCCAGGGGGCTGGGGGCTGCTTGAGGCTATATCAGTATTTGTGTTTTTAGGTTTTGGCTGGTATATTCAGGCACACATAATAAAATAGAGCTTTTATTTTAAAAATCAATAAAATGACTGATCTTAAGTCAGAAAACCATTTTGCTTTACTTTTACCATCATTGTTTTTTTATTGCATCGCACATTTTGTTTTTTCCTAGTCTTTTTCCTGCCAGACAATCAGTATCGACTCCTTTTGAGATTCAGCTTTCTACACACCTTATTTTTCTGAGGTAGTTCCTCCTCTCCTGTTGGTGTTGCTGGTTTTGTATCTTTCTCACCCAGGTTTTCCTACCACTTCTCCATCAGCCTGTTAAAGCTAACTGTAATACATAAGTAATGCTATGGTGAACAATGATGCCATTTAGAGACAAATTGCTCATTTTTTTCACTCTGAGCTACATGGACCAATAAAATAGGAAACCAGATGAGATAATGAAAGACAAGTTACAGAGTTAGTTCATATGCTACTAATTATTAATGCTAGGCTTGGATATACCAATGCTATGCCAAAATTAATCTATGAAGATCTTACTCTTCCACCCTGCTCTCAGCTGTTCATTCCCATTTCTATCTCAATCCCCCACCTTCCAGTGATGCCACCCTTCTGTGGAGCCACAGTGTAGATCAATAAAATTGATTATAAATAAATCAATATAAATCAATAAAATTCCAAGCTAAAACCTACTTCACCCAGATAATTTTACTGCTGTAATTTATGTTGCTGCCTCAAACCATTGCATGAACAACCACAGCACAGGTTGTGAATCCACCAACTGAAATAAGGGGAGGCAGATGGGTGCTTTTCAAGCTGGTGTAGCAGTTACACACCTAGTGTTGCACATCTAATGTAAATAACTGTGTTCTCATTCACCTGGCTTCTTTCACTGTAGCTCATTAGTAAAGCATGCTAAATAGCTCAATAGGAAAGGCAGCAGCTTCTCTACCTTTCTTGATATTCCTCCCAAATATTATTTCATATATGACCCTGTGACATCAAAGAAGAAAGAAAAAAAAGAAAAAAGAAATCATTCCAGACCTCTTCAATATCTTGTAAAAATGGCAAGTCTGACTGTTTGTTACACTTCTACGTTGTTAATACCAATAAATGTTAAAGATACGAAGATCAGTTCCTGTATAAATCTTGGTTCAAGGATGACAGGCAAGCAGCTAGAAAACGTTTCTTTTTCCCCTAATGTAAAACTCTTAGTAGAAAAATGATAAGGATAAATGGCACCTATCCAACTGATTCCATTATAGAAGCTGGTTTGTCTGCGACAGATGATTCACTATTTATAGTGTCTTTAGTGCATGCCTTACAGTATACTCTCACAGTCAATCTCAAAGACATGTTATTTAGGCAGGGTAACGTACCCATCTTCTCTGAAAGGGAGAAACTTCTGCAGACAAAGAAAAGAACATCTTGGGGGATAAAATCTTCTATATCTACTGGCATTCAAAACCTACACAGAGCTTGAGTACAACAGAACAAGAACACCAGCATAAAGCCAGGATGACCCTTCTGACTTTGGGGAACTCCAGAAGCCAGGATGACCCTTCTGACTTTGGGGAACTCCAGGATGCTCCAAGGTGTAAGAGGAGCATCTAGCAAAGCTGTCGTTTCCTTCTAGAAACATTTAGACATCCCAGCTGGAGCCAAAAACCCAACAAAACCAACTCCAATTTCTCCCAGTACAAAGGGCTTCAGCTGAACTGCCAGCTCTGACATACATCAAATAACAAGGTGAGAAAATACAACTCTTGTTTCATGACAGGCAGTTATACCGAAGACATTACTAGACTGCAGCATATACCAGTCATACTCAAGCTATCTTCAACCTCCTAGGCTGAGAGAAAGCTGTACAACTCTCCATACAGACTGAAAAAATATATGTATTTAAGACACTGGTAAGCACAGAGGACATACATACACACACACAGTGATCTTAAGCCCAGCAATATCAAGAAGTAGGGAGTGTAATTATAGCTCAGGTAAGTCTACACCATTGCAGGGTAAGCTCCAGAAACTCACGTTATTAGCGTAGCCTGAGTATGCAACAGCTGAAAAGCAGCTATAGAATCTATTTCACTGATACATGGGTGTACAACCAGTATTTTAGTTGCCCAATGCAGAATTGCCCTTTTCACAGTAAAGGCCAAGAACGACTGTTTCTTCTTACCCGTTTCAAAGAAAAATACATTGTTAATATTGCAAACATTCGCTCTCAAAAGACGACCCTGGCCCCTACAAGAAGAGTTTAGCTTTTTTTTTCCTAAACATTGTTATTATACTACATAAACTGTAAAAATGGAAACAATAAAACATTGTTAAAGCAGTTTGGATAATAAAAAAATAAAGCATTCCATTCTGAAAAAATATCACAATGGGACTTTTCAACATCAAAGCATTTGTCAATAAAATACACAGAGCTATCACAAAACACTGCAGCCCTTTTATTTTTCTTGTTTAACATTTCTAAGTCACTGTCATCAACCACTACACACAGAGGTTACAATGCTTTGCTTTCCTTTTTTTCTTTTCTTCTTTTTTTTCTAAAGCCTTCACAAATGATACCCCTCTTCAAAATACTCTTCAAAATACTGCGATAAACCATCATAAAGAAACATCTAAATTACCTTTGTGGCCTCATTTTACAGAAAATATAAAAGCATTTAAAAATTTATTGTTCAGAATGTTTCAGATCAGGAGTAAACGCATTTTCTGTTTAATGCTCTGTATGAATGATACACTGAAAAACTTCATAACTGATGTCTACTGGTTAAATGTGTTTTTTCTAGGACCACAGTTACAGAAACTATAGTTTTTTCTTAAAAGAAAAAAGATTGACTGAAATCTACATTACAGGTTAGAAAACAAATGTGACTTAGATTGGCACAGCACCTGCAAATCCTGAAAACAGTGGGTTTTAGCAGTTATTACAGGACAACCAGGTGATCAGGCCCAGTCAGCATGGGTTTATGAAGGGCAGGTCCTGCTTGACTGATCTGATCTCCTTCTATGACAAGGTCACCGGCTTAGTGGATGAGGAAAAGGCTGTGGATGTTGTCTCCCTACAGTTTAGGAAAGCCTTTGACTCTGTCTCCCTCAGCATTCTCCTGGAGAAACTGGCTGCTTATGGCTTGGTCGGGTGTGCTCTTTGCTGGGTTAAAACCTGCCTGGATGGCTGGGCCCAAAGGGTTGTAGTGGGTGGAGTTAAATCCAGTTGGCGGCCAGTCACAAGCGGTGTTCCCCAGGGTTCAGTTCTGGGACCAGTTCTGTTCAATATCTTTATCGATGACCTGGATGAGGGGATCGAGTGCTCCCTCAGTAAGTTTGCAGATGACACCAAGCTGAGTGGGAGTGTTGATCTGCTGGAGGGTAGGAGGGCTTTGCAGAGGGATCTGGACAGGCTGGATCCATGGGCTGAGGTCAACTGTATGAGGTTCAAGGCCAAGTGTCGGGTCCTGCACTTGGGTCACAACAACCCCATGCAACGCTACAGGCTTGGGGAGGAGTGGCTGGAGAGCTGCCTGGGGGAAAGGGACCTGGGGGTGCTGGTTGACAGCCGGCTGAATATGAGCCGGCAGTGTGTACAGGTGGCCAAGAAGGACAACAGCATCCTGGCCTGTATCAGCAATAGTGTGGCCAGCAGGAGTAGGGAAGTGGAGGTATTTAAAAGACCTGTAGATGTTGTGCTTAGGCACATGGTTTAGTGGTGGACTTGGCAGTGCTAGGGTAAGAGTTGGACTTGATGATCTTAAAGGTCTTTTCCAATCTAAATGATTCTATGATTCTACGATTATCAAAGGGCAATTAGAATTCCCTAGGGGACACTGACATTTTTTCCAGCAATATGTGCAAAATTTTCTCTTGTTGATTCTTAACAACCTCAGTGAATAGATCTGGAGTTCTTTTACACATGCTCTTCATCCTGGGTTCACGTTCACAGCTCTCTCTGCAATGAGCTATTTTCTGTGAGTGATTCATTGCAAATACAGCTTCTCACATCATTTCTTCCTACTCCTTACTCAAGGTAAAGAGGGGTCTTGACAGTATTTTCACTTCAGTTCCTTTCAAATAATATTAGAGCTGCAAGGATGGGGATGGTTATGCATATGAAAGCTAATGTAATGGGCTAACACCTGACTGAGCCTGAGGTCAAGCAGTAACAGACACTGGACTTCACTGTCAAATTAGGCAGCGGTTCATTAAACATTCCTGTCCTATCAAGGGTCCCCAAATAGCAGCTTTCCTCTGACTTCAGACATCCGGGCAATTCTTTTTTTTTTTTTTTTTGTAATCTTACTATGATGTCTGCCTCCAAGTGCAGAAAAGATGCCAGCAAACTTTTACCTAAAAGCAGAGCGAAAGTCTTCCATATTTTCGTCTCCTCCTAGCTGGAGGTGGGGACTTGAGTTTTTGCTCTTCTGCCATAACTTCGTAAGTCTGCTTTCTCCCACAGCATTGATACGAGCCCAATTCTACTGAAGTGCCCCTTAAGCACTGAGCATTAGCCTGTCCCTAACAAAATCAAATGTTTCCCACCAAGGGGTGGGAGGGACAGTAGGATATTTAAACTTGGTGAAAAAGATTTGGGGAAGAGTTGGTGAAAAATCAAATATTCATGAGAGAAGTGAAAAGAGCAGGGAGTGAAGAGGGCAAATAGCCACAAAGAAGAAATAAGGATCCTGTGGCAATCAGAACATCCCAATGTTGCCTTAAAGGTGGCAGCAACTGTAGCAATGCTCAAGGGACAGAGACACGAGCATCGGGGTAAGAAACGCTCCTTCCTGCAGTCCCTCCCCAGCATCTGCTCCCCACAGGCAGAGCAGGCATGGAGGGAACCCTGTCTCCATCTTCAGATACTCTTCTGCCAAAACATTACACTGGGGAATGGTTGCGAGAGGGAGAAGATTTTTGAAAATCAAGGATGGGAGCAGGGAGGGTCAATTTTGAAGACGACATGAGAACAGGATCCAGGTCCTCAGGATGCAGGCAGGAGTGGAGGAGAAATTATGTGACTTGATGGCTCAGATGAGTATAGAAGGGAAGGGGAAAATGTCACATGAGTATTGGGGAAAGGATGAATTGGTGGAAGAATAGGACAGAAGTAAGGGGAAGAAGTGAGATTCTGCTCTAACTAATCCCTGGCTGAAGGCTTTCTTCTCAGGAGGTATGTTGGAGAGTCCACGGACAGCAATGCTAGCTCTTGGCGTGATGAACGGGCAAGTAACACAGAAGGGTTCACAGCTGAAGCTATGACCCTCGGGTTCTGGCTCCTGCTACACATGAAGGTAAGGCTTTATCATCCAGGTACCCGTGACCACAATGAAGACACCAGCAGCAGTGGTAGCTATTGTCTCAATAGTGACTCCTTCTAGTAGCAGGGAGGATGCAGGACCTGGCAGTCCCACACCTAGGGCAGCAGTTAGTGGGTGAGCCACTTGTAGCTCATGGTGAGCCCCATGCTGGCCGTTGCTCCCAGGGGAGAGGGACTCTTGGCCCGATTCAGTCAAACCACTGACATTTTCATCAGAATTCATCAAAAGATCCAGACGCACAGTGTTGCCCTGGAGTAGAGATCATCTTTCTGTCTTGGCTGTAGCAAGGCAAGACTCCAAGGAGTTTTAACTAAGCCCAGTTGCCCTCAGTTTTATGACACATCCTTCATAGCTTCCCCTGCATGCTACCATCCTCTCTGCAGTCTGGACTGTATTTTGTTCAATGATGCATGAAAATGCAGATCGGCACCTTTCACTGCAACAGTTAGTCAGGGTTTTCACTGGTGTCATCAACAGAAGAATTTGGCTACTATCATCCTATTCCACAAAGTAATAAAATGCAAAACTGAATGAACCTGATAAATTGGCAGTTGATCATTAATCTAGCATTTGTTTGATGTGAAGATCTTTTACTAATTAAAAGGTTTTAATATTTTTAAAAATCACAATTCAGAGCAAGACTTTTATAATTGGCAATGAATCCTCAAGTAAATTTTATAGATCAGTTAATGTCTAGATGAGTTAAGGGTGAAAGGTAAACTTGACATTAACCACTTAGTTAAGAGTGCCAGAGGATTCATCATTGCCACTAAAGGGAGAATGAAGTGAAACTGCACTACTTCTTTTCCTTGTTGGAAAAGCAGAAGGTTTAAAAGAACATTTGCCATCTTTGGAGTCTGTTCAAACTTTATGCACCTAGCACTGAGACCGTTAAAATAGGTTAGAGAGAGAAAATCTAAAGATTTAGGTCTGTATTTGAGCTGATTTACAATTTTATACCTTGTTGACCCTGTTCTGCAGCGCCTCCCTATGCAAGGCTTGGGCTGCTTATATCCTCGATTAAAAAAAACTACTATTAAAGTAAAATTATTTTAATCTTTCAGCAGCATGTTTCCGTTTTCTAAAATACACTGTTGATATTTTGGCTTTAGCCACTTGGCACCATCCCTTAGAGGAAGACGCCAAGTAAGGCAAACTACACAAAACAGGAAATAGTAAGTCTTCATGAACAATCTCTTGTACAAAGCAAATTCCCTCGACCTCTGTGCACACCAGCAGCTAAAAGGAGCTGTATCCATTTGCACTCAGACATCTTTCCTACTTTCAATTCCAGAGGAATGTCATTCACAGTACTATTTCCCACAGTACTGTTGCAATAACTATGGGCAGCAACATACCAAAGTCACAAGTCAGGCTGTCCTTAATGTCACAAGAACTGAAATTTCAGGGTGTTTTGTTTGCCTTCCAAACTTTGAGACTTTAGCTTTCGCTTTTTCGAGTCTGTCCACGCAACTTCTACTGCTAGAATTCATGTCCGAAGTGTTGCCTTCATAGTAGCAGTGTCACATTGGAAGAGTTGATCCAGGAGGCTACAATTAGTATGTAAGTCCTACCAATGCAACTAAAAATCATTTGGTAATAAAGGATGAGTGACACAATCAATATTGTCATAGACTGGGGGAAAATTCTGAGGCAAGAAAAAGAAGAGACGTTAACTGATAACAACAGCAATTTTTAGACTGATAGACAATACAGAATACACTTAAATGCCTTATGAAGACTAAAGAACCTCACTGTCAGAGCATTAAGTGAAGTATGACACACTTGCCTATGAAATATAGTATATGTAGCAGCTAAGAGGTTATAATCATTATAAGTCATTTTAGGTATCAGGATGTAAGCCACACCTGTCCAGTGCATATTTAACCATACCTTTAGACCTACAAGACTGTGGTCATACGAATAAGATATTTAGTATGGCACCAGTATCAGAAATTAGTAAAAATGTGACATTAAGAAAATTACATATAACCCCATTAAAATATAGAGCAACATCAATACCTGATTCAGAAGCATATGAGAGATGATCTATAGGGTGCAGAACTGAATAGTCACTATTTGGACTTCATACTGAGAACCTTATATATATATATGTTCATGGAAATTTTAATAAGGCAATTACAGTGCAATAGGAGGATTTGGGGAACAGAAAGAAGCGGGTCAGCTTATAAAATCTAAACTCTGCTATAGAGTATAGTGAAAAGGAAAACGCTCATTTATGGACTGTTTGTTAAGAGAACATACAGTGCAATACACTAATATGCAATGCACACTTGCCACTGGGCTCCGTGGTGACGGCACTCATTGTCTTTTCTTCCCTTAAAAGAACATCTCCATATTTGGCTCAAAGATGGACCAAATGAGCAAAAACTGGTATTGATCTTCAGAGGGAGAAGCAATGCATAGGTCTGAGATAAATACTAAGTAAGTCCAGACAGCTAGGGCTTTATTTCCCTTGCTCTTCTGAACTGATGAGTTCTCTACTCATCAATCATTTCTAAGTTGTGAAGAGTGACTAGTGATTTTTGGGTGCTTGACCTAAGTTAGCAGTGCCACTGTTTTCAGTAACGACAAGTCCAGCTCTCCTGTGACAAATGAACGAGGACTGGGGCACAGAAGGAGGGGCTGGATGCCCAGAAATTCACTTGCTCTTTTCTAAAATGGAAAGGGGCAGCACTATTATGTTTTAAACAAGTAGCCAGCGAAGATGCTTATCAATGACCATGGATCAGCTCCCGCAGCGGTGCCATCAGTCGATCCTCCTGCCTCCCAGTCTGTATGAGGGAAACATTTGTCCTCAGGCAAGCGGCTTGTGCCTGGTCCTACCCAGGAGTCTGGGCGCTCCCCACCAAGTCACGCCAGTAGCTCCTTCGTCCTCTGCACGCTTATGCTCAGAGCAGCCCCGTGCCCTCCTGTTCTCCAGCCCGAGAGTGCCCTTAATAAGCATTTGATTGCACCTTTCTAACCCGCACTATTTGCCAGTTCTTACTTTTTCTGCTTATCATCACCACTTCATCATTCCTTCCAGGGCACTATTGCTCCCATTTTGCAGGCTGAAGCTCCTTTAGAAGAGATATCTCTAATTAGTCACTCACAGAAGGTAAAAGCCACCCTTAACTAACCCCTCCCAGGCCACCACCACCAGGACGCTTACAGCCTGCTCACAAGCCTGGCCAGCCAACAGTGTCCATTTGAATGAATCAAACCCAAAGCCGTCCTTGCTCAGCTGTTCTCTTTGCTGCTACATTGCATTTACCCAAGAAGCAGAGATGTTGAAGGTATTTTCTTCCCTCACTGGTAGTTTTAAGAGTCTGTGCAGCAATCCCTGCTCCGCTGACCAACATAAACCACCACTTATGGGGCAGCTTCATAACCTTCTAGAAGAGATGAAACAACTCTGCATGACCTTTTCTTATGGACATCAGCCCCAGCATGACCAGTGTTTTGCTGGCTGTTTTCATATCTGCATAATAAACCTAATCTTGGTTGTAACTTTATGTCCAAAATACCTCCCTACTGCAATGTTTCCTTGTACTTCCCCTTAGTGACAGCCAGAACACTGCATTTAGTTACATGAAGTTGTGGCAAAATTAAGGATGCCTATTACAAAAAAAAAATTAAGAATTAGAATTAATATATTCAGTTATTGTTCCCTTAATTTATAGTGAGAGGCTTTGTGACTTCCAAGACCTGGCAGCTTTTCAAAGCAGACCTGTGAGCCTTGATATGCAAATGGCTCCTGATCTGAGACTTTTTGCCAAAAGGCAAACTCAGAAGAGCAATAAATGGAACAAATCTAGACTGCTTTTGGAGATTAGCCAAGTCTTCATGAATGGCACCACTTGCAAAGACAGGCAAGTGAAGCATCAATAAACCAGTAAACCAATAAACACTGAAATCTCTCTGTTGTATCCATTATATATTCACAACTCTTTCTAAACTTAGATAAGAACCAATAATAATCCATTCGATACCCTGAATCTGATGCCTGGCAAAAGAAAAAAAAAAAAGAAACATACAAACAGATTTGTTTCTGTTCTTGTTGTATAGACTTTTCCCTATAACATGTTTTGAAAATCATCACTCCTGCTGTTTATTTCTTTTTGAAGAGTTTGAATTTTCCTTAAATGATATAGCTCCCAATTTCAAATCTTATCTTTATCCCAGAGTTGTGCTTGGAGAAGCTTACTCCACAAGGAAAACCAGTGTTAAAACAACTGTAGAAACACCTAGTTGGCACTGTCTAATATACAAGCTAAGAATCTAAATGTGAACCCAAATGAAAATGCTCTACAGGAAAAAAAAAAAAAACAACAAGGTTTTAAGGTATATATGCACTACAGTCAAATGTGTGATAGCAGCCAGAGCAGGCATACTTGCCAAGACAGTGAATCTGCAGCAGCCCCTTGCAGAGACAAGGAGAAATACTCAGGCAGCTCACAGCATGGCTAAAATAATATGTGAAACAGAAAAACTTATACCAGACCTGTCAAGTTAGTCATACAGTCTGTACCATAAAATAAGTCTTTAATGTGTGTGATTGTGTCTGTCCCTAGTAACTGGATTAGAGACTTATGTCTTGCCCCAGAAGCATGAGATTTCGGGTCCACTTCCCATCACAGTATCTGGCACGCCCCGTTTAAAACTCCACATGCTCTCAAGAGACTCTGAAACTCCACCTGAAGGTCTTTGCTGGCAGTTGCAGAGAAAAGCTTGCTTTGCAGTCTCCTTCAAAGTACCAAGACTTTGACAGCCCAAACACCCAGTGATTTCAGTTCTGCTAACACAGAGCATGAACTCCAAGGGAGACTTAGCTCAGGAGAAGCAGTGACCAAAGGAACTGCCACCACGAACTGCAATCACAGCTGTGCCCACCTCACTAGTGTCACATCACCACTGTCAAGAAGGGAAGACCTTCCCCTGGCCACCCTCCTCCTTCCCCACACTGTGTTTCCTCCCCTCCTGCTACAGCAGAGCACTCTGCTCCTGAAGCACATTGACCCTCGCCATGGGAAACTGTGGCACGCACCAGAGACTGTGCAAGGTGCAGGACCAGGGATGGAAGGGGAGACGAGGACCAGTCTCACCCTCACACATGGGAGGAAGACGCCAGAATCAGACTGGCCGACTGCAGACTCGTAGGCGCGCGGCGCAGTATCGTTTCCGAAAGCGGTCGGAAGAAGAGTTTGAAGAGCCCCAACATGGTACCGTCAGAACAGACAGCGCCTGGTTTGCAAGACGAGCAGCACACTGCAATACAATCCTGGCCACTGTCTGTGAAGAAGCAGACAAGTTGGGTTTTGGGGTTTTTTTAATTTCAGTTTGAGCAGAGAAATATATAGAGATCCACTAATATTTGAGGTTAAAATCTTCATCCAAGCTATTTTTCACTATTTTAAAATATTTCACAATCAGAACATGATCAGAAATGTTGCTTTTCTTTATTATTTAAACAGCAAAAGGAATGCCCATTTTAAGCTCTGAGTACATCATTACATTTATTTTTAAAATATAGACGTGAGAATGTATGTTGAGATTTTTCATTTTCCCTTGCACAGCACCCAATAAAATCTTAAGCCCTGCAACAAAAAATTACTAGTGTTGCTCCCACCACAGCAACCTCACAAATCACCCTTTAATTCTAGCAAAATGAGACAAGATCAGCTCAGAACTGAAGTCTCCTAACAGTATTTCATCTAATAATGGCTATCAAAAACCTGATACATTTCAGCTCTGGAAAAACATCACTTCAGCTGTGGAAACTCTTACCAAGAAATATATTTTTGTTTCCTTTTAGCAGCAGTTTCAGGTGGATTGATCAGCTATATCCCCAAAAAATTTCACCTTACTGGCTCTAATGACTTTTGTGGATAAGTTATCAGAACTTTTTCCAGTTCTCACCCAGAGCTCTTCTGCGCAAACACTGCCGTGGTGCAAGGCTGATGCCCATTACACTTAGCAGAATATTTCATTTGAGTTAGTGACTGGATTGCACTTTATATGCTTGAGCAGCACTTTGCAATGCATGTTCTGTCATTTTGGTTTACTTGGAATATTACTTTTTATTTCTACAGTGGTGTCTCTCTGAACCATGCAAGTGGCAGAAGTTAATATATTTTACATCTTGCCTCTGCTTTGATTTCGAGGATTTTATAACCCATTAGGAAGCTGTGCTGGCTACTGCCAGTGGCAGATGTCCCATGGGCGACTCAGTGCCAAACCTGCCCATTTGAACCCGGTGCTCTGCTCTCACGTTTGAATTCTCCTTCTTTCGAGAGTGCATACACAAACTGACTTCTGCAATTATTTATTTATTCCTCTTTATTTAAACGTGACAGCTGTATTATTTATTCTTTTAAAAACAATATTCTTATGAACTATGTTCAAATTAGTACAAAATACTTTAAAATATTAGCAAAATTTAATGTTTTAAATGGTATTTAATGCAGCCACAATTGTCCAGCTATCTGCATTTCTTAGACCTCCAACCCTGTGAACACCTGAGGTCATTCAAATCCATTTCATAAAAGCTCAAATTCTGTTTGGTGGAACAGTGTAAAAAAAATATATGCATAGGTTGTATATGAAGAATGGAGCTATATACAGTACAACCATGCAAAAAAAAAAAAAAAAAATTAATGCTGTGGGCATAATATCATGCTTGAAGGATCAAGTTCAACATTACCTACAGCTTCTAGATTATTCTGCTGCTGCGTGTTTTAAATTTTAATTCAGAAAACATAGAGAAAGATTCAATTTTCTTTCCTGGTACAGTCAGATTGATATAAAAGCTTTGCTTCTGCATTATGACAACTATTAAGAGTCTACAAATTGTACTGCAGATTTACAACATCACAGACTATTTGAGAAACCCTCTAGGTTTAAGGTGAGAAGTGAAAGTTATTTTTCAGTACAAGTTCTCCTGAAAGCACACAGGGGAAAAAAAAGAAAAAAAAAACTATTAATCCAGCAACTCCAGTGGTTCAGTGTGTAGCACTTGGCAATCTGAATTCAACATGAAGCACCTATTCAACTATGCTGCCCAAAAATGCCTAAACGCAATTATGTGCCAAATCAGAGGATGCCAGAATGACAGTGAAAAGAAAGCCCTAGAAGTTTCTTTTTAAAAAAGAAAAAATCCTTCCCTTAATTTCAGTGTATTTTGGGGAAGACAAAGACAACTGTTCGTGCAATAAGGAAAAACAGATAGACAAGTGTCTTAAGGTAAGACTGTTCATTTCATGCTTTATTAGCACAATCCTATTATATATTTTTTCCCCTTCATTTTAATTAACAGAACTGCAATATAATGGTGCCATCCTGAAGGACTCATAGTTAAAAGCTGTAACTTCTATTATAAACTCTATTTTTAGTGGTATACAATTTTGGCTAGGGAATTAAAAAACAGCTTAGGCTGAAAACTGTCAGGTTTATCTCGAAAACAAACAGAAAAGAGATTGAGGTCTACAATTTGAAGACAATCTGGCAGCGTTGAGTTACAGGTCACTAACGTTGCCTTAATTTGAAATGTTAACGCACCTCCCACAAAACTCTCGTATCTGAACACCGCGGTACTTCGTTTCTTTACACGTAGGGTACGCACAGCCTGTAAACAGACTTAAAGATATAAATTTTGCAAGTAGGTGTATTTATGGTTGGTATTTGTGTGCGCACGCACCCCATCGACAGCGGTTTCTGCGCGGGGCAGTAGCGGCGGCAGAGCTCAGGTAGCCCCCCTTCTGCCAGCCCAAGGAGGGGTCTCTCTAAAACCAAAAGAAAGAGGTCCCCCAGCCCAGGATGTGAAAAAGAGAAACTGCTTGGGTCCCTCAGCTTGAGTCCCGGGCACCCAGCGTCCAAGTGAGTCCTCCCATAACCAGCTCCCAAGAGACAGCCGCTCTGCAGCAGCACTTACTGCGCCCGGGGCCACATCTCAGCTGTGCCTCATCTCACTCCCATCAGCTGGCCACCATGCCCCGGGGATGATCCTTAGCACCTCCCTGTTTTGGTATGCACCAGGACGCTTGTTTTTTTCCCTCCCCATGTTCTTAGGGACTCAAATGCATATACAAATTACACTTCCCAGCTAACAGACCTCTGCTGAGTTAAAAATCATAGGAAGAGTGGTTCAGAAGGACCAGGGCTCTCACGCCAACCTAACAAGAACGTGCTGCTGAAACACACGTATGACAGCTGGCCCCACAGCCAAGCCAGGAGGTGACTACTCTGTTATACAGGCCCAAACAGCGCTGCAGGAGCAAAAAGCCTCTTGCATCTGGGCAGAATACAGCTCTGACCCTGGCAACAAAGCCCTCAGGATCACCACCTTGTCTGATGTTCAAGACAAGATTATATTCCACTCTTCTTAGATACCCATGCACCATTTAAGAAGTCCGTAACATCTTCTGGTCACTGCAGCAGTCTACCTCAGAGCTCTATCTGTATTAAAGCACTAAGATTTCCATCCTTACTCTTTGGGATTGATGAGAAATTAAAACAAGGAACATTATTTAACAGCAAATGCCTTAACTCCAGTCATATTACTCTTCAAAAAAAAAACCCATATGATGGTACAGATATTTCCAAGAAGTTATGAGCCTCATACACAGATTTTCTCTGAATGAAAATAAGAGTCTGCATCAGAAGGGCAGACTTTAATGCTCAGCAAAGCAAAACTTATTTTGCATGAACCTGATATTTACTTTTTATGAATTCTACATCAAGCTAGGAGAGGCAGTTAGCATGGATTGGATGTAGAAATGATCACAGGAAAGCGTGTCAAGATTTTGAATTGGATACAAGGAGATTATTAGATGAGCAGCTCCTGCTTTCTGCCTCGTCACTGGCTGGTATATAGATGAAGTTGCATTTTCTGGAGTGTATAGTGCAGAACAAAATTAAATACACCTTCCTCTTTTCTGTAGGAGTCCATTTCATAGAGGTAGAGACCACCCTGGATTCCTTTAACAGCAGTGGAGAGGTGAGATGGTATCTCTAGCAATAATGGGTTACGCTGACTTTGGAGCCATAAAAGATGGGAAGGGAGGTCTAAAGGAGCTTGTTTCATTTTCTATAACAACTAACAGACAAGATGATACTAACAGCTTTTTAAAGCCTTCAACCTTCACTTATCAAAATAGGATGGATTTTTTTCTTTGTCATTGACTTCAATGGTAGAGGATCATGCCTTAAGAAATGCCCCTCTCTTTGCTATTAATTCACACTTTTAAACACTTTTTGTTTCTTTTAACTGTAACATTCTCTTTATAATTATATACCCACATCACACTTTAAACACTAAACTTAAACTTTAACTTTATATTAAAAGGTCGCTTTTTTTAAGACACAATGTATGTGTACCGTACCATAAAGTGTCAACCCCCCTAACATTCTTATAGTCAACATAGGAAGATTTACTGGAGAAAATTAGCCCAAGATACGCACTTACAAAAACAGTAACATATACAACCAGTGTGGTTCCTGTGTGATAGTCAGTCCAAGGATCACTTTATCCAGCTGTGCACACTCACAAATCAGTGTCTTTGCATAATGTATAGGACGTGAGGACTAACAAGTGAAGGTAAAGCAGTGCCTGAACTAGTGGAATCATCCGTAAAATCTAACTGGTTTGCCTCACAGTGTGCCGAGGACACCGAGCAAGGCAGGTAATCTCCAGGTAATACACCAGGAACAGGCGGAAGGACAGTGACACAGTGAGACTACAGAAAAGTTGCAACGCTGAAGCAGGTCCATCACACATCGCATTGCTCACACAAAACCATTTACATTTCTGCTATCTCACCATCAATGAATCAATGGAATTACAAGCTTATTATACACAGTCAGGCTTGGATTATAGCACATATTAAGACAAAATATGACATTTTTTAATACTGAAACAATGTTTTGCTTGTTTAATTTTTAAACACCTACTACTACCAGAGCACAAATCCTATTATCAGCTTTTTAAGGTATTACCTCAAGGTTATCTTCAACAGTATTTACCATTATGTTATCAGTTTCAAGAAACTGTCTTTAGAAAGGTTTTATATATTTACCAATTGCAAGTTTGGACCTTAAGTCAGTTACTTGATTTTGATGCAAACTGGGGAAAAAATGTATGAAATAATTTCAGTAGAGATGAAAATTACTCACCAGTATCTCTATTCAGACAGCCACTGTAATCTATTGTGGTGGTATTGGCAGAAGGACAAGACACATTACACTTGCAATGCATCAGAGGTAGGAAAGGAAGTAGGCTTGCCCATGAGGGATAGCAAAGCCAAGTTAAGCTGTCAGACTACTTCTCTATCCTGCAAGAGACTGAGGATGACAGCATTATTTTTCCTTATTATTCGGTCAGCACTCTTTAGTGCCTGGTCCTGTACAAGAGAGGAAGGACAAAGAAAGCAACCAGTAAAAATGAAAATGAAAGTAGCCAGAGCAGACCTAATCCAGAGGTAATGCTTCAGAAGTTGAGCATCTTCCACAGTGGCTTCAGACTGGTATGCTCTGTTGCCTCCTAATCAATATTCAACAAACAAGAGGTGGCCTTCCTCTCTCAGGAACTAATGAGTGTTTAATGACCCTAATCTGGTGTATAACAGATTGTTAATACTGGTACAAGAAAAGCCCTGGTGAGAACAGGAGGGCAAAAGAGTCATTTGATTTAAACTGGTCACAAGGCGTACTTCTCTCAGAAAAGTTATGATAGTTATTTGTTATGCAGATCTGCTTTACACAAGCAGAACAAAAATTAAAGGATTGTGATATTTTAAATATTACATTTATGAAGATGATTACCCAGCTGCTCTTTAATTTCCATCTGTGTTCTGCTGCATTTATACCATTAGTGCCACACTGTGGTTAGACAGACAGGCTCCTATTTTGTAGAAAAAAGTGTGGCTGACAATTACCATTTAACTTTGTGGAGTAGCAACAAATGGGCTTTTCTAGATACTGTTACCTATAAATTATAATCACTGCTCGCTTTTTGCTGGCTTTTCAAAATCAAGCAAGAAACAGACTCATGCAAAACCCAGCCGTTCTCTGCTACATTGAAAGAAGTTGCCTCCATGGTAAATTTGCAAAGCTTCATCTTAGATATACTAAATAAAGTCCCTCCCAGCAGGCAGTACACCGTATTTTTTATATTAGGAAGATATTGCAATACATCTAATACCCATTTGCTTCCTTTTTTAAAAAACTTTGTTTTTATATAATTCTACATTTATGCGCCATAGAACTGGTCTTCATCTGTTACCCTGTCCCAATAGTATGCTACTGCTTTCCATATGCCGAATTAAATTCTGTTTTCTGGTCAGTCATAATACAGGGATTTACGGGATACTCTCAATGTGCTTTGGAAAGGAAAAGGAGCCTTGTGGCCATCTTGAACAACTGCCTAGCATCCTGGGTCCTGAACAGGGCAGGAATTCACTGCTGGGAAGATTCCTAGGCTGTCTCCAGATGACCTCCTATTTCTTCAGAGAAAAGCAAAATGGGGTCTGCAGCCTGACTGCAAAGAAGCTGGGGCTCCTCCCTTTTCTCCTGCATCTCTTGATTGTCCTGTCCAAGGCTCTTCAGCTGATTCTCAAGGGTCTTTTAATGGAAGCCCCAAAGGCCTTTGGGACCAGCAAGCCTTTCTCAGAGAGCCACCTAGGATTAAAAGGATCATTAGCTACCCAAAGGGATGCAACCTGTGGAGCAGAGCTCACAGAATCAGCACTTGCACCCCCTCAAACCTTCTTCATGTGCCCGTGGGAGATCCCCTCATCCCAGCCAACCACCCTTTCCACATCAGAGAAGCACAGCACCCTGCTTACAGCGCTTGTTCTTAGTCACCTGCCCTTCAGATCTACTCCGATAGCTCCTACTATTTCCTTAGGCCAACACACTTAGAAGTTTTATATCCCTTATGATCCTGGATATTGATTTGGAGAGACTACAGTTGATCCAGCTTGTTTTGACCCAGGCAGAAGGTATTTCCCTATTGATGCACCTTTTTACCATTGCCTCACTCCCTGTGAAAACCTCTCTACAGACACCTTTGATTTCACTCTGTTTCTGCTATAGGGCAATGTGATACAGGCAGATCCAAAGCAGAGAATGTTTTTTGGTTTGTGGAGGGTTTTTTTCAGTGCTACATATTATTACCTATTTTTGATGACAAGCTAGTCAAACTCCACCAAAGCCAGTATCACAGCATTTCTTGAAGGGAAACAGAAATCAGCACCTCTTCTGTTACTCCTTTCCTTCACAAATAAGTGCATCAAGCTGATTTTTCTAGAATGAGCCTCAGCTGTTTTCAAACTGTCACTTAACTTCTACCTCTTCAGCTTGAAAACAAGCAGCTCCTTATTCTCCCACATAGGACAACTTTGGGAATTTTCTTCTTCATAGCTGGTTCTTCTTAAAGAAGCTATAAATGGTAAAAAAGGTGCACAAACCTTATTTTCTGAAAAGCAGAGAAGAACTGAGGGTTTTTTTCTTTTTCTGTATTTTATTTATTGATCTCTGTTTCTTGATTTCTTCTTTTATAAAATGCAAACCACTTGTTTCTCTTACTGGGCATCAGCTTTCAGAGATGCTGACTATCCACATTTTCTATCGATTACAACTTTGGTTTGGGGTATTCCTTAGATATAAAAATCAAGCCTATTACCTGCATTCATCAGTTCTACAAATACATTGTTCCAAACATAGACTTTGTGCTCAGGCAGCTATCCATAAATCTCTTCAAGCACTAAAACTCAAGGACTTAAGCTCATCAAGAAACAGTTATCTTTAGCCATATATCAAGCTGGCTTTCTGGATGTGACAAATAGGCAATTATTTATACATCTAATAGAGACCTGCATTCTGTCCCAATTCATTGTGGTAAATTCATCACAGTAAATTCAGAGAAACTACACTGTTTTCAAACACCTGGGCAAAGTGTGTGTGGTCAGAAACCACCAATGAGAACACGATTGATGGTTTGCTCCCATTCTGTTTGGATGCTCTGGAATCCTCCTTCTATGGAAAATTAGAGCCACATAGATTTCAGAGTATTTATTTACTGTATCACTGGTCAAAAAGTTGCAAAATCATACAGCTGAAAGAAGACAGCTGAAGAGAAACCACAGGGAATACCACGAGCCTAACTTAACTAACCTAACTTGTACTTTTGCCTTTGAAAGTCTCCTCTTAAGTTGATTAAAGGCTGTATTACCCTGAACTGAAAATTAACTATTCTCATGGGTTTCAAACGCACAGTACCTTCTTCCTTCCTAGTAAATACAATTTTTCCTGAGATAACTTTCTTCTTCTCAAAGACAGAGAAAAAATGTTGCAGCAAATCTATCTTAGAAGTAATAACTTAGCCATTATAATGGAATAGTATTTAAGTGGCAACAAGGCAATCAACAAAAGAGCAACATTATTTGTTCAGTCAATCTCTTTTAGAGCGACAAAACAATTCAAAGCCCAGGCTATTAAAATGTTGAGGAAAGAAGGGAGGAAGAAACCTGGGGGAAAAGAAGCACGGCAATATAAAATATTCAGAGTACTTACACATGATATAGTTTCAGAGACAATGGCTGCAAAATAGGAAAACAATTGCAGTGTTTGAAAACTAGAGCTGGGCAAATCAATGATTGCTAGTCATCAACCATGTCTCACACACATCATTTATTCAATCAGAATCCTTCCTTCATCCTCCTCGACAGAAACAATAAAAAACTACTCTATGCAGTTAAGCCTCACTCTGTATATCTGTGGAAGACAGGAATCAGCTAAATTCATTTTAAGGGGGAAATTCTTCTTCTAATTTTCCTCATAGGTAGCAGTTTTTCAGCTGTCTACAGTGTCCTATCGTGTGATTTTCAATCACAGTTATTGCAGAGGCACTCACATGGAAATAGTGGCCGTAATAGCTGGGTTCAGGGGCCTCTTCTGCCAAATGAAACCCAAAAGCATTTGGTATTGATGACCCTGGAAGTCATCATCTAAGTGGGAGGGAAAAGTGGGATTTATTGGTACCATACGTATCAGGAAATACATTACTAAAATACAAGGAAAAGCTGTTCTTCAATATTTTTTTTCATATGTTTTTATCATTCCTGTTAGCAAGGTGTGTAAAAGCCCTTGTCCTGGGAGGTAATCACATTCTGCTAAACCCTTTACAAACAAATAGCGAAAAGATGTCTTCAGCCCCAAAATCAGAGAGGACCTAACATGGAGGAAGTCAGAAAGGGAATACAAGGAGACAGGCTCCGTCAGGATGATAGGTCATAGTCTCCACACATGAGGACCCTCACATGTTTGTTATCTAGCCAGCGTGTATCTTAAGGAGCAACGCGAGGGACAGCAGCAACGACATTTCTAAGACATATCTTCAGACTGTGAAAGCAGCTTGAGAGAAGACACTATGTCTGTAAATGCAACAAAGCCAGGCTGGTGTCGGAGGATGATCTGTCACTTCCCAGCGAGAGATGATCCATCGGGAGAGGCTGTGACCAAGAGGACAAGGGAAAAAGTCAGCATTTGGCACTGCTACAATTGTCAAGGTCAGAGAAAAGGATGCTGCAGTAACCAAGGCACAAGTAATTAAAACCTAGACAAGACTGCTAAGAACTTCTTGTTAGCTTCCTAACCAAAGACAGCTCTTGAGGTCTAGGGTGTGTCTATGTCCCCCAGTTACTAGTGACAGTGCCCTTTCTCTCTCCTCTGTCCAGCCCTCCCACTTTCCTCTCTTGTGTCAACTCTTCCACCTCTTGCCCTCTCTTCCTTTGTTCTCAACTAAACCCTGGCTAAAAACAATCCATGAAGCAGCTTCTGTCATAACTGACATCACACAGTAAGCATCATATCGGCTAATGCATTAAATAGACACTGAAAAACAGGGAAAGGGATAAATTAAGGGATAAATTTTACCCTTGTCTGTTTGTTCAGCTGCTATGCCCTGCCAGATGCATGTTGTGGTGTTTGTTTGTTAAACCTTCCCTGCAACGAGCGATATTCAGAGGGCTCCAGTGCTGGCAGTGCCAAGGCACACGTCTCCCTGCCCCATGCTAGCGGCGTGTTTCCCCCCTCTCTTTAAAAGGATCTGTAGCCGCTATCTTATAGGATCCTCTTCTGACTTTCCAGGAGGAATTTACACTCATGGAATTGGTGTATTGATCTGGAGCAAGCACAGAATGAAGATGGTTAAAAACTGGAACCATATGTAGGATTGTGTGAAATTCAGAAATACATGAAGAAATTAGGCAAGTTCTATCCCAAAGCTGTAGGAAAAAGGGCAGTGACACATCAGTTTTAGCTATCGCTATCAGGAAAAGTATATTTTACCAGCTTTTTCCATCCTAAGGATAGATTCGGGGAACGATATAGGCTTTGAACTAGTATTGCAAAGGAAAATCAAACCTTTTTGCAACTTCTTTTTCTGACTGATTGGCACATATGGCAAGTATTCTTGTTCACAGATCGCAAATGACAAGAGCCAACACATACTTTTACACAAAATCACCTGTAAAACTTTCTAGCTAATCATCTGCAAAGTCCTAAAGAGATTCCTTGATATTGTGCCCCATTTTCCTATTTGTACCAGTGGAGTTCGGACAAGTCCATAAAGACAAATGTGCAAAAGGTGGCAGGAAATGGAGAAAAAAGAAGAATAAATTAAGCAGCAACTTTTCATAAATGTCATTAGAGGTTCTTAGGGATTTAAAAGATAAATGTTTATTTTTTTAACACCAGATGTAGTGGCAATTGCAGTGGTGCAAGCCTAGAGTCACATAGGCAAGAATTAATTTCAAAATGTATATTGGCCATTCTGCTTAACTCATGGAATTTATTCTTTTTGCTGAATCTAGCTGCAAAGTACACTTATTCAAGGAAACTTGCCAGGATACACTAAATAAGGGTAATACTAAGGATTAAGCTCATAAGCATTTTACAGCACTCTTAACAATAGTACCCGGATATTTGAATTTTTCAGAAATCACTTCCGCAAGACGACCGAGGGTGGGAGATTCTTATACTAGGAGCATTGCAAATACGAATCCAGAAATTCAGCCGAACGTGTTTTTGTTCCCAAAATAGCAGGAATTTCCTGGGTTATAAAACATCTGAAAACATTTGGCCTAAGCTATCGGATGAAGGCCCAAATAATGGGACTCCTGAGAATGAATGACAACCACTAACCTTGCCTTCTGAGAGCTCCTGTTGTTGCAATGCAATTCCTCCCTTTCTACAGATAAACAGCACAGTCTCTATAAATCAACACTCTCCTAGACTTCAGAGCCCCTGGGATATCCCTATCAATATATCACTCAAGTCAGAAATTAGCTTTAACATGCTATATGATCAGTAAATACTCAGTTAGCAGTCAGAGAGCAAAGGAGTGTTGATAGGTCCAGTCAATTATTATTTTCCTGATAAAATGGTATCTCCAGGAGATCTCTTAGTTGTGTTTCTAAAGCTAATACAGAGTCATGCTTTAAACCATGACCCTCAGATGCCATAAATTTCAAGGATCTGCACCAGAACTCTCTTCAGACACTTAAAACTATAAAGCTTCAAAGGAGACAGAACAAACATTAGTTTAAGTCATCTGAAGGAACATCTGCATCTGTACTAGCCACATGTGGAGGCAAATAGCTTGGGCTGCTCTCTCCAGCTGGGCTAAGTGACCTTAGCCTGAATCTTCCTAAATTGCGACTAATGACCCAGAACATCCATTGCAACAATTAAAGCAAATAAACAAACTCCTTGACGTTTTCTGACAGCATCTGAATCTTCTCTTCCTCTGCGTCTGGTATCTTTACAGATCATCTTGATACTAATAATGAAAAACAGTTGCCAGGATCTGTTAGAGAAGACCTCTTGAAATACTGGGCTATGGGCCAAAGTTTGCCACAGGACCACTTTAGCTGCAGAGTAATGGTAATACCTGGCCAGGAGGTCAACAGCGCACAAACTGGGAAGAGTCACACACATAATGCCAGTCCAGTCAAACTGGGTAGATTTTTCCTTTGGATGAAGGAAACACAGCACATGTCAGAAGATTTAAGCCTAAAGACTGTGCAAGAAAATGGGTAACAACCTAGTAGCTCTTCCCCTGACAGCAGAGACGAGGAGGCTCCAAACTCACCCTAAATGCTGGCACCCACAGGCTAGCATGAGGGAGGGTAGCCATCTGCCGCTCAAGACCAGTCCTATCTAGGAGAAACTGGGGCCAATCCCTCTTGATATGCAGTATCACAACCATGAAGGCCAGCTTCTCGTAGGCAGGGTTAGAGAAGAAGAAGGTGGCCTCTGCCAGCTTTTTCCCTGTTTGGATGATACTCCCGAGGAGCCAAGGGGACGGTCCCTGGTCTGGCACAGGCAGGCCTACAGCTCCCAGACGTGGCCATGCTGCATCCTTGCTCCTGAAATTGGGTCACTGTTCCATGAATACTCAGGGTCCAACAGCAAACCTGCTTGATAGCCCAAAAGTAAGGGGATTCAGGCAAAAGGGCAGCATCCTGCGGTCTGGTCCCTGCTTCCCGCATCCACTCTGCCTTCTGCAGTAAAGAGTAATTGGATAAAGTGCATAAACAACACTAAAGGTCACTCAAAGCCTGCACAGCACAGAAAGGACATGACTTTGTCCGTGTCCTCACCATTTGTTCCATCAATTCAAATTTGTGTATTTGTGTTCAATTTGAACAGCTTCTTAGTGAAGCTTCATTTCTGCTAAGTTCCTACAAAAACTGTATTTATTTTGCATATGATGTTATGATGGAATTATTATAATCAAATTTAACAATGACTAAGCTGTGTATAAATGGTCTAGTTCATCTAAACACACATAGTCATTTTGCCAGAATGTGAAATGTTGGTCTTTGGTTCTGTAGCTGCAAGTAATGACGGCAAAATAGTACAAGGAAATTACAATACAGCTTGTTTGAAGCAAGCATCTCTTCTGAAAAAACATTCTTTAAAGTCATTAGAAGTGCTCTCAGTTACATTTCAGCTGCAGTTGCATTTCAAAATCTTCCTGATTAAACACACCTAGACAACAGGAAGATATTACTCTTCCCAACAAAGTCTTAGCCTTACAAAGTCAGACCAGAAAAAAAAGTCTGCTTTGGATTGATTGACAGTCCCCCTCCTCCCTCCTAGCCTTTTCTTTTCTATGGTTGCTATATATTTTGTCCCAAAATCTCTGCTTTCATTTATAAAGAAGTCTCTAGCCCCTTTGATCACAAAGAAAACCTTTGAAATGTGAAATGAGTTTAAACCAATGCAGCAATGTGTGCTCAAGTCTTTAGACACCTGTAATAACAGTAGTTGGATGTGTGAACTGTCCTATTCACATCAGCGGAGTGCAAATTCTAAAGCCAAGTTAAATAAAGGACACATGGTCCAGTGATTAGATCATTATTTTGGCATTTGTGATGTTCAGGTTTAGTTTTCTGCTGATCCACAGAATTATGGGAATTTGGACAAGTCACTTGGCAGAAGGTTTAAACCGTGTCTGCTTCCCATGGGGGACGTGGAGCCTGGCTCATGCCAGAATGGCATGGATCTGCCTCCTGCTCTCCCTTATCCTGATTGCCATCTACAGTTAGATTTGCACCGGATCACAGCATTTGGCCCTGAGACTGGAAATCTTTTAAAAATATGTGCAAATTACCAGATTGTGCTCTTTGAACGGACCAGGGGCTCAGAGTTCATTAACACCACAAATTATAACAGGATGCAACATGGCATTTATAACAAAAGTATACAAGAAATTAAAAGGAGTACAATGACAGAGCTGAACAGTGAAAAGAAAAGGGACTCATCCTGTAACCACAGCCCTGTGACTTGGGCTCTGACAAGTATGTCATAAGTCTCCCTGTATGACAACTTGAAAGAGGAAATTAATTAAGTTCAAACATTTATTTTTCTTACAGCAGATGAAACAGTAAGTTCATGGAGTAACTACTGCCAAAGATTAGTGAGGGAAGGTCTGGGTCTCCTAAAAAACACAATAACATGATAGGGAGGGGTGTGTATGTGTGTGTATAAAATTGATATAGTTGTATGTATCGTTTCCCAGGTAAGTGCAAGTGTATTTGGATCAGCAACCCTACAGAAACAAACACTGAAGAATGCACTGTTTTCTCTGGCCACAGTTATGACAGATTCACAATACCAATGATACTTTGTCAGATTACTCGCTGAAATAGCTCTAGCTGTAGTTTATATTTTTTATTTCATCAAAATCCTTGCCATGTTAAAGCCCAGCAAATCCATAACTTTACGAATGCAGACCATTCTGTTGACTTCAAGAGGACTGTGAGGATGAAGACAAGTCTGCACCTAGGTATGCTATTGAGAAATTTGTCCCTGCACCATATTTATTCTGGCCAAATAGAGTCATATCTATCTATATGGAGCATCCATAATTTAAAAATTTATAAAATGCTATCACTAAAAAACATTGCAGGGATCAAACCTGGAGCAGAATAAAAATTGTGTACAAGAATCAAATTTTCACCCCCATTCCTCAGTCCACTGATGCAAGCAAGAAAGGAATTTTTCCCTTCAAGCTGGCCTTTCATAGAAAGTGAGGCCATCCTATTTTCTGCCAAGCTTCAGGTAGCTTACAAGGATAAGGTCATATCTTTTAAGATGTACCATTAGCTTCCTTACTGCTGGAGAAAATTAAAAAGGAAAATTGCCTGTCACACCCAGAAAGCTAAGCTGATGATGAAGGCTGAAGTCTGCTCAGATTTTCATTCTGGGCTTAGACTTTAAGGTTACCTTATTTATTTATTTTCATGCACCTCGAGTACTGTTTAAAAATACAAAACCTACCAAATACTTGCTTTTTTGCAAAGCTGATAAATTGCAATAGATTTTCAATGTGCTGCATATACGCAACCCCAGCTTTCAGGTGATCTGGAAGGGTCTCAGGTAATTTTATCTTTTTGATGGCATGTAATCTTCAGCGCTAGAATGAGACACATTTTGTCTCTGTTTTCCCCTCACCATCTAACTCGTGGCTGCGCTGATGATGCCAGGATTGATGTGCCTAGGAAGAGATACTTGCTATTTTTTATTGCTTATATGTTCTCTTTTAGTTTTACTATTATTTTTTCTGCACACTGTTTGGAGAGCAGGAGACCTATCACACTGCATCTCTTTCCAAGTGCCAGATTATTCATCCAAGCAATGACCTTACTTTACTTCTGGAAGCATAAAGATGCGTTTGTTAAAATAGGCAATTGGACACATTGAGACAGCCTGCTGGGCATGGTAACTTTGTCCATATGAAAGATGCTACTGATGTATTCTGAAGCATCCTTTTGCTTGGATAGCTGATAGCTGACTCCTTCAGCATAGTTCCCGTTTTACTGACATGTCTCAGAGAAATTTTTTAAGCCTTCAAGATACAAAGAAATTGGGTACATTAAAGTAACCATAAAAGTTTGTTTTAAACTAGCAGAAGCAAACAAGCTTGCTTGTTTGTAACATCTACTCATGCCTAGGTACCACAGACCTTGAGGGTTATTTCTGCTGGAGAGATGCATAAACTATGGTTCTGTTAATAATAAGGATGATAGTCATAATAATTATGGTAATGATAATGATGCTAAGAAGGAGAAGAAGAAGGAAAAATGTTACAGCATGCTCAAATTATCATCTGACCTCATTTTGTGAGCCATATAAGACCATTAAGTCCATAGACAGATGCTCTGCCTGCCAGATGAGGCCAGCTTACTTGGTATCACAGCCCAGGTATCACAGCCCATGCAGCACACAGTCCAGAGCCACACTGAAAACCTGGCAGGCATGCCGCAGCGTGAGCCTCTGAGGGCATGGAGTTATCTCAGGAGGTAACCATGCACTGACAGGTCCTGAATGCCAATGGTATTGCTTGAATCGTCCTGGAAAAAAACAGTCTTGGCAAGTTACCATCACAACTTCTAAGGCAAGGTGAGATTCACAAGTGGTTTTATTCCAGCAGTTAGTGGTCTTGGAAAAATTAGACAAGTTGTGAAACAGATAAGCTATACTCAGATGATATCAAAATATCACATATGTTCAAGCATCCTATTCCTCCTTGACCCCTCCCAATTTCTAACCTTAATATGTGAGGGCCAGCACGTAAGCAAAACGTCTTCCTTCTTCAACAGATCACACAAAGCCCTTTGACTGCAACAGGCTTTTCCCTCTAGTCGCTAGAAAACTGGTTGACCCTTTCTTCCCTATGTATGGGGAGGAAGAACATCAGCACACCACATTGAAAACAGTGATGACAATGCCCCACCTAACACCTGGGGGGGGCAGAAGAAGTGTAACCCGACAAATACAGTACAAAAGAATTGCTTAGAGAAAAAGGAGAGTTTTCTTATCCTGAGATAGACACCTCTTATTGCTGCCTTCCCCTCCAGCACTTCCCTCAAGCTCTGTGGACTCGCTCGCCACTCCGGTCTCATCAGCTTTGCAATCCATCTTCGCGATGCTGTCGCTCCACACTGAAGCACACCCAGCAACCAAGCCCACTCTCTCTGAAAACCCTGCTAGTCTTGTCATTACCGAAAGGAGCCATATTCAAAACTATGGCCTGTCTCACAACAGCAAGGGCCATACGCCGGCTTTTAAGACAGTGTTTCAGCTGATGTCTGAGTAAAGGCAATCGGTGAGTGAGAATCTCAAGGGAACCAAGCAAGGACAGAAGGACCGTGGAGTGTGTTTCCCTGTTACCATGTAAAGTGTCATTACTTTACACATACAAAGGTTCTTGGTGGCCAAATCACCTTCCGGGAAAGGACTTACAGCAATAAACCCCATCCTGTGGCCAGTCTGCCATGTATACAGGTGCTCTGCAAGACTTTAACAAAGTGACAGCTTGATGCAAAACCACAGGCTCCAAAAGGAAAAACAGAAATCCAGGTTTATGAAGCAATCGGTGCACTTGAAACCAAGAGGATTCCAGGAAGCGAATGCCAATCAGCTTTATGGTTTTAGGCCGTTTCTCCTCCCCCTTCTACCATTCAATGCACTTCTTATTTTTGCAAAAACAAGGGAGACATTATGGGCTAAAAAATGCATTTTTCTTGAGATCATTAGGGAATGTACAGTTTTTAATTTACGGACCAAAACAATCAACAATATGGAAATAATATTTATCAACAAATTCAGGTTTTATTCATAAATGCAGAATACTGCTATGCATAAAACATGATGTGAAACATAGCTTTATGTATTTTTACTAGGCAAACTTAAACTTTGATTTACGTCCATTTCACTAAAACTTTATTGCTTCCTCGTCACATAGCACAGATTCCTTTCTGTGTCTGAGATGGTAAATATAGTTAATGTGCTGAGGCTGCAATGGATCAGCAGTGAAGCTGTTTAATAGTGACATAAATTATTTCAGTGACTTTTCCTGCAAGTGAGAGATGACTCCATGTGCTACAAGCTAATACCAAAGGAATGATGCTCTTTCATGCTAGCAAAGTGCCTGAGCTATATTGTTTTTGTATCCTGTTGGGGATGCTACAAATGCAGCATGTATTACTATATGCACTTAGGCCATTTTTCTTTGCTGTTTTTAATGCTCTCCTGCACTGAAAATTGAGCTTCAGTGTCTGAATGAAGGCAAAGCCAATTACTTTCTTTGAAACCTCTCTTCAAAGTCTGCAAATCCCAACAGATTTTTAAAAACCTTTCCATTAGCTTAAAAATATGTTTTAAAATAATTATGCCTGTAGAAACTAAGAAGTGCGAGGCATGAATGAGGCTGGATGGCTGGGGAGAGCCACGTGCACGAGCCTGCGTGCCCTTTCCGGCACCGCAGAGGCTGCTCAGCGACGCTCCGTCTCCATTAGCCTGTCCCTGCCTCCAGAGACCGTGTTATAGTTTCCAGAGCATTTTGTTCAACTTGCAGTTCAAGTGCCCTTCTACCAGGAAACCAGTTTCTATTTGTCCTCAAATTGGTCACTTATAAAACACCTTTTCATGTGCGTTGCGGTTCCTCAATAGAAATCAAAGGAATACAGGGGAACAGAGCAGATGTTTATTACAGCGCCACAAAAATGTGCCACCAGGCAGTCAACTGATGCAGAAGTTCATCCTGTGAGTAGTTTTCACCTATGGAGTGCAGCCATATTGTCTGTTCACTTTTGTCCTTTCCCCCATAGGAATTCATCCTCTTTCCTCCCTCATACCTGTCCCTGCAAACCTAAGTGCAGTTTCCCTCTTTCTCTGCCTCGCACCAAGGCAGCTTTGGCAGTCCCTCTGCTGCTTGGCTTTATCCCTCCACGAGCGTGCGGGATCTCACACAGAACGTTGGGACCTCAATTCCCGCTTTTCTTCTCCTCCTCCCCAAGCACTCCTTCCAGCTGTGTTTCTCCCTACTCTCCATCTCTGCATGAACTTAAACTGGCCTCCTTCTTTACACTGTCCTCTATCTATTTCTCTGCAGACCAATGCTAATATTTTTTCCCCCTGTATCTCTGAATGCAACTACATGGTCTACAACTGCTTCCTGTTTCTTTCTCCATCACCAACCTTTTCATCCAGATCCATCAATCTCTGTCCCACAGACCCAATGCAGAAACTCCATGTCCAGGTCATCATCTCATACAGCCTCCTTCCCTCCCCGTACCTGTATACCACACTTGCCTCACGGACACTTAGCTCTTCACATTTCCTCCTATATTTCCTGTTAAAGCTATGGATTCTTGTTCTTTTATCCAGAACTGTAACCTGCGGCTCTGTACGTGCAGATATCTGCCTCTCCTCGTGTGTCACTTCTGAGCACCTGGCATCTGTGTCTATTCAGGCTCAGATTAAGTCATCAGTTCCTCTTAGGACTAGTATTGGCGTCTCCCACTGCGCCCTCCCGTATTTCTCTGTTGTCATCTCCCGCACCTGCTCCTGAACGGACGTGCTCCTCTCGACGGCCACAACGCTCCTTCCCCCGCGAGCCCTCCGTGGCCGCTGGCAAAGCCGCCGCCTCTGCTCGTCCCGGTGCAGCCGCAGTTTGACCCTCAGGCTACCTCCCACCCGGAGCTCTCGGTGTTTTCCCGTTCAGACAAACTCTTTCATCATAAAAAGATTTAAAAATATATTTCTTAGGTGTATGAGAAAAAGCCTTATTAAAGCTGTTTACTTGTTTTCACACAGACTGTAAAATAGGAACAAACTAAACATTTTCATCGTGAGACGTAAATGGCAGAAAGGGTCCCTCTCCTGCCCCGCACTGTGTGCCCCTCTCTTCTTTCCCACCCGCGCCATGTCTCAGTGCCACCCGCTCCCACCACCGTACCGCTCTCCCAGCATCACTCAGCATCCACGTGGAAAACTCAGCCCTTCCCACGTCTTCATTCTCTTTTCATCACTCCAGCAGACAATGCAGGAAATATTTCAGTTTTGCTTTTAAAATTCAGGCAAACAGTACAGATGGTCTGCGCCTCTCCTCCACTAGCCTCTATGGAACAGGTAAGAACCCGAGGGAGGAAGGGTACTGGTGGACTCTCTTATGGCTACCTTCTCATTTAGTATAAAACTAATAAAAGCACCGATGTAACTTATTTTCCCATTGTTCATCCTGCTTTCCAGTTACAGAACATACAAATAGTCAAGCACAAAACTGTGGAACCCAAATTATATAAAATTCAAATATAGTGATAAATGTATTGTACTTTGGAGTATTTCTTCCCAAGTTTTCCCAGCAAAGTCTTCAGTTACTTCTCAGAGTCTAAACTGGCTCTCAGGAGGATATTCGGTAAGTTAACAGTCTTTTCCATAGTGGCTAAAGACACAACAGAGAGTAATCTGAGAGATCACCACCACTTTCAATATTGTTTTATCTAAACCTATGATGAAAACTCAAGGTATCTGCATAGAAACCTCCAGGATGGTCTCTGGGCAGCCCTCCATATTGTGGCTGAAGCAGGAACATCTCTTAAGGGAATGTTCAAAATGCACCATAACATAAACCATATCAGAAAGTTCATGCTTTACCTGTGGTTCTGAGGGAGGTAATACACTGATTTCTGTTACTGATCATGAGTTTTAAGGTTTCCAGTTCCTTCAACGCAAAAGTAAGATGCTCTTCCTGACGTGCTTTGAGTCCTCCCTAGATTTTGAACCAACCCCTGGAGCAAATCCTGCTTTCCAAAGCCAAAAATGTCTGCTGTCTTTCTTGTCCCGCAGCCCTGGTCACCTCCAGAAGAGCCTGTAGAGGCCCCAGTTTCAAGTAACCTGCACCTTATTGCCAGAGTTTGGGGTATTGTAAGAACTCTAAGGTTGTGCTTGCAATTTTTGACAATTAAACAACCATTTGAATTGGATTGACTGCACGCTGCAACATTCACCCTTTTCCACTTGAAGGTACCATCCATTCAGCTTCCCGATTTTCCATTACGCTTCAGTATTCTTCTCGCCCTCCCTTCCGCAGCAGCTGAGCTATCACCCTGACAGTCCCAGTCCCCCAGGGCCCCAGCACATGAAACGTGCCCCAGAAAACGCCTTGATTCACAGAAGTGCTTTTGTTGCAAAGATTATTGCTATGATTTCCTTTTCTCTTGAACCACTCGAAGATTTCCACGGGAATCAGTGGAATTGCACTTGACTGAAATCCCTATAGCTGAGTATGAAATTATCCATGTGTTTCCAGCATTTGCAGGAAGATAACAGTCAGTTTAGGTGGCTGATGTTAGCGGATGCAGAGCTGCCTACCCCCAGGCTAAACGACAGCTCCGGGAAGTTTTCCGTCCTCCACCCTCTGTTAAAGTTTTCTTATTACACACAGGTTTCCAGTCCTATCGCTTCCCATGTAAAAGCAATGTCAAGGTAGAGGAGGCAGCTGGAAACCTGCTTTAAATGCTGACATTATTTAATATTTCTCTGATGTTCATTTCACCTGGAATGGTCTGGAAATTCACAGTTGTTTACAGTGACTTATTACTTCCATTATTAGATACGATAACCACAGAGAATAGACTGACATAATTCAAAATCCACAGGAAATGACAATAAACATCTCTGTGATGCCAGGCTGGCTTTTGCCTTACTAGAAAGGCCTTTTCCACCCTGAAAGCCTTTGCTTATCTGTGTGTGCAAAGGCAGGGCTGCATGCCCAGAATTATGCCATTTGTCCATGATTACAGTACCACACTAACCCAGGAGAACCGGTAAAAGCAGAAGAACATCATTTGGATGTTCCTTTTACATTTTCTGGATAAATAAAACCGAATTTGGTAGAAAAATACCAAGGAATTTCTAAGCAATGAGGTTTTGTCCTAAAAATGCCAATTCATGTAAGGGAGGCTGAAGCTTACTGCCTAAACTACCGACAAAATCCAAATGATTTCTGAAGTCTAGACTCACAAAAATTTTGGTTTTCAACTCTTGCCCCCATTATTATTTCTTCTTTTTTGCTTGAAGACACATTCAGAGAATCAACATTTTTAAAAGCACAGGAGAAGGATAAGAATAGATATATGGGTTTTTTCACGTACAGACAAGTTGTAAGTATGGGTGAAACTGGGAGATCAGCCAGTCAGAGGTCTGTAGTTCATCTCGTCTCTCATTTTCCCCTGTGATTTTTTTTCTGTTTTGAAGAAAATCAATAAGGTTATGTCCAGTGATATCTGGGACTTGTCTATCAACTCTGTATGCATGAAAAGTGATCGATTTCAATGATAGTACAGAAAAAGTAGACTGACATAATTTTTACAAGCCAGGCCTTATATTTGAACTTGACTGAGGTAATCAGCCTGTAATCAAATGCTTACTGTCTCTCTCAGATTTTAAAACTAGTAGACCCCATTTCAGCAATGTCATGAGTTTACCCCTAGAATGGAAGAACGCAGTATTTCCCACTCTTTCACCTCCCAGTTGGTTTATCAGTTTTGAAACAGCCATTTGACTAAACCAGTTGATGAAGTTGAAAGTTAAAGGAAAAAATATTTTCTCTGTACTGCTGTCAACAGCTCCAGTTCCCCATAGTTAACTGATGGCTTCCAGCTGCTCCTTGACCTGGCTCTCTTTAACACGTCATTTATGTACTACTTTACTTTTTTATTTTTTTCAACATCCTTAAGTCTTGCATGAAGCATAGCTGAGATCTCTACTGAATGAACTTAGCTTTGCGCTGACGGTGCTACAAAAGAGGTAGGGCTCATGCATCTTGCTGCTTTTTCCTGCATTCTGCTGTAGCCCTTCCTTTTCCTAACCCTACCCCTTGCTTTGTCGTACCCATAAGGAGCTAGACTGCAAATGCTGAGATGCAGTTCAGCTTCAGGTGCACAGTTTTGCAGTAGGCCCTGCTGATGAAGTGATGCAGAAACATCGTGAACATGCACTGCAAGTCTGACACTTTGAAACTGCAGCACACCCGCAGCTCAGCGGCACATATATTCATTTTTCTGTATGTCCAACAGCTTGCACTGCCACTTGTCTTGAGAAGCACCTGTGAAAGGGCGTGTTCTGCTTCCTGGGGTTCTTCATCCGTATGTCCATATAATATAATATGAACATATATTATGCACGATGCCTATCTCTCTGCATGGGCTCCCTCAGTTTCGGACTCTTTGGCCAAATTTTTGTCTGAGCTCCAATTTGAATTAGTGCTTCACTGCTTCCTCCAGTCTCCTGGCTTATGGTGTCCTCAGACCACAACCAGACAGAAAAGAGGTCTTTCCAGCTCTTCAGTCTTGGCTTGTCCCCCCTTCACCCAAGGTCTCCTTGCAAAGACAATGCAGTTTTCTTCTCTGTTTTCAGGGGGAGCAGGAAAGAATTGATAAAAAGACAACTTTCTTTTATTACAACCGGGAATTCATCCATATTTTTTTCAGTATCCAAAGTACAACTACCACTGGTGGTGGAAGAGCACAGAAAGGTGAGTTAACTTGCAGCACAGTTTTCATTATCTTCCCAGTATCAAGTGTTTGGTAGGAAAAAAGCTATAGTTCAACATTTTTCATGAAAATATGTATGTTACTGAGTCTTTACGTTTCAGCATTATAATTTGGTAAGAAATTTTTGTCCTCATACAGAAGAGTATTCATACATGTCATGAGCTTTCCATAATGGGTCCTATGGTGTATCATAGGACAGAATACTCTGATTCAAACAACAAAAAAAATACATCTTTCTACTAAATTAATCTGTAACTATTTTACAAATTAATCCATACTAATGTGGATAAAAAACCATTAGAGAATGCACTACTGTAGTCTTGGAAGTAAAGTGAAAAAAAAGCCTAGGTTTTTCAAACGCTATATTTTCAGTCGAATCATTTTCCCCTTTTGTTCACATTTGCACCACACTTTCAAAGAAAGCACTTCACCTACATCCATCTCAGAGTAGTCTTACATTTCTGTTATATTGTTCATTCAGAAACCATCTGCCCCAGTAACACTTCATCAGCAGATCTCTCTAGGTTGTGCATGTTCAGCTTCAAGTGACATCACTAATTGTTTTAAAATACAACTTTTTTTTTTCTAGTAATTTCTGTACCTTTAGACTTGAATATGCATTTTTATATTCCTTTAAAAAATTCCAGAAGAGCACATACATACTAGAAATAGGGGTCTCATTCCTTTCTGCATTGCAGTCCTGTCAGTCGTTCATATCTGTGCAAAATAAGTGCAGCATAAACAAAGTGCCAGGTCTGATTTGACATCAACTGTGCAATGCATAAATAAGGTGCAAAGCAGGGAATGACTGACCACAGAAACTTTATAGCAGGTTGCTGGGTAGGTACAGAAGTATGGAAATTCTGGGTGCCAATAACTTCATGTAAATAGGTTATGTAGAAATACAAGGCTGTATTTCCTACAGGTATACAGTATTTCTAGTATACATGTCACAGTTTCCTTAATACATTATCACTCTGAACATATGAAATTGATGGCTTTTGCACCATCCGTACCTAGAAGATGTATGGGACAGCAGAAGCTACAATGTCTGATATAAAAAATAGAAGTATTGAAAAAAGAAACCATTTCCTAAAATCAAATCAAAGCTGATTTCTAGCAGAAACAGTAAAGGAATATCTCAACATGTTTACTCTTGAAAATATTCTTACTGGAGAGATTGACTGTATTAACCCTAAGTTAACATCTGTGCACATTTTAGAGCAATTCCTGCACCAGTAACACTCTCTAGCTTTGTCTGTATCTGCACTCCCTATATTCACATACTCTATGTCAAAGGAAATCTTTTCTTTTATTGCTCTTAATTTATTTTCATATACTTATTTCTGGAATAAAAGACACACTTTCTAAGGAAGCAGCATGTACAGTAGGATCAGGACCAGCGCAGCAGCCAGGAGATGAAGATTCAGGTTTTAAGTCTGTGCCTGGCCTGCTGTACAGTCTGGTTACCTACCTTCTGTTTATCAACTTAATACTAGACAAAAGGGCTGCATTAGTGCAATTCTCTCTGACGTAAACAAGTATTGCGCATTACTGTAAAATATGAGATATAGTCAGGTGGACTTTTCTAGATCCCCAACTAACCAGTATGCCTTGGCTGAAACCTCCTCACTTGCAGAAGTCTGTGCGACCCACTGAAATGCTAGAAAAGTTAAAATAGATACAAACTGGTGGGTTAAGATAAAATGAAAAAATGGAAGCATGTTAAAGACTTTAGGTTCCCCTCCCTAGCGGTGAACAGCTCTGACTACCGCCTACCACACCAGGTAAGATAAGGGCTGCTCAGAGCCAACCCCCTGGCTAGCCGTGGGCGACTGCCGTCTGCCTGGAGAGACCTCTGCTTTGAGGGTACTGCCTCTTCCCCTCTTCGTGATATTTTGATGAGTAAATATAGCTGGGCTTGAGTGCCGAGGGTCACAAAATGCTACTTGAAGGACTTTAGAGAGAAGCAGGAGAAAGGTCCTCAAGAGCTATAGCTGTGTAACCCAGGATTATAACAAGTATCTGACTAGCTGGAGGGGCACCAGTATTTAGTTTATTTAATTAAATTTAACCTCCTCTGTACCGATAACAGAAATAACAGCTCACGGTGGTAGCCAGAAATTGCACCTTTTCACACAAGAAAGAAACAGAGAAGGTAACAGGGTGTGGAAATGAAGTGCAGATGAAAACCTTGGTATTAAAGGGAACATAAAACACTGAATTTAACTTTCATTAGAATATGAGCGCTGAACAAGTTAACAGAGCTCAGAGAAATAAAATGGCAGATAAGTGGGAATTTTGCTGCGTCCAGAAGGGAAACCATGAGCAAACATTTGTCTCTCTTAGCTGTTCAATTCTCTACATATGCACAAGCCATAGTTAAAAATGTTGAACATTGTTTTCATTAAGAACCACTGTAGGGTCTACTAAGGAACATATTTTGTTAGATTCACCTGCGCAATGGATTTGCTTTATTCTGAAATTAGCATACTAAATTCTACCTAGACTTGCATCTTAATAGAGTTTACTGAGCAAATCCATAAATAAGAAGTTTTCATCCATCATCTCTCTGACATGCAAGCTAAAGTCACTTTTAATGTCTGCATAATAAATAGGATTAGGCATTCCCTACATATGGTTTTATCGTGCCAGTTTACAAGAGCCCAGTGGACAATTTCTCCTGACTGGCAATCTATGTTTTTCCACACTTCTTGCTTGAGTACTAGGTTTAATACCTCATGCAAGTACCTTTCATTCATTCACTGGGTCAGCTACTTGATGAACAGTCAACACTGTGGAGGTACTCTCTGATGGGGTTCATGGGCTACCATTACTAGCAAAGCTTTTGATTTCTGGAAAATAGTAGAAGGGCAGTGATACACAAAAGGAAAAGCAGGTTAAACACCCAGTTAGAAAGAACTGAAAAGCACAAGTAAAAGGAGGGAGGATAGTCTTTTTAGAGAGAACTGAATAAAGGCTCTTTTTCCCTGAACCTTGTTGAACTCCTGGTTCAACTGTAGGCTCTCTTTGATATCTAAATTTTCACTCAGTTCCTCATCTGTATAAAATGGAAAATATTTCCTTACTTTGTGTGATGTATTGTGACCATGATAGGTAATCACATGCAATGACTACTGGCACACATTGTGAACAGCAGTGCTAAAAATGGGTTTGGAGCCTCTCAGAACTGTGGTATTTTTGTCTTCTGTCCTTCTGTTTCCTGTTGTTCCCCCTCTAAATCTGTACAAAGAAAATGCCATTAGGTGAACATCACAGTTTTGCACCAGAACTGCAGGAATGGAAGAGCACTCACCATATAAGACCAGTAAATAACTACTTGGGACAGGTCAAGTTCAAGACCAAACTAAGGAAATACAACATCATGCTTAATACTGACACCCTTTCATTCTCCCCGTCTTCACCCCCAAAGATGCTTTTCATCAGATGCATTAGCTGTTCACTGCTTGCTGATCAGCAGATATCTCATATGCTTTTCACAAACCTATAGGATCCCCAGCATAGCACCAAGGCTGATGCTCAAGGCCACGGCGTGAAAACATGCATGATGATATTGTGCATCCAACCCCAAAACAGGGGTGCGTAGAACTGATGATTCCTAAGAGAACACAGGTGAAAACAGACCATTAAACCAGTTTAATAACACCAGGCAGAGGCACTGGGAAGAAAGGAGGCCAGAGATCGTACAGCTGCTTCGTTCTGGTAAAACTAAAAATTTGACAGTAACCACCACATCAAATGTCCAAGCTACTGGCTGCAAAGGCTTCTCCAGCCTCCAGCATCTGAACTGCATAAAAGATTAGATCATAACTGCAAGAACGGCATTTCCTCCCCAACTCTCCAAAATAGGGGACATAAAAGCAAGCCCCATTTCACTCCCAAGAGGAACGTTGAGTAAGGGTCCAAAGAATATTTGTATTTGTATTTGTATTTATTCTTCTATGTATGTGTGTTTTGTTCTTTTGCCTTATTCTTAAGAGAAGATGAAATTGATTCTGAATCATATATAATCAAATTTTCAGAACCCCCCAAATCATTAAGCAAAGGAAATCCCTTTAAGTAGTCTCCATGATTTTGCCCATGTAAACTAGTCCCTGTAATGCCTCAGGTAAACCTAAGTTAAAAGTATGTGGGTATATTTTCAGTTATTCACAATAGTAGCATCTTGTTAATAGGTTGAAAAAACCCCCAAAGTTCAAACTGCGGCTTCAAATTTACATCAGCTCATTGAAGACAGAGAAAAGATTTGAACACATTTCCATATTTATTCTTCATTAGAAAAAGTAATTTAAGTCACGTGCATAATACCACTGACATTCCAATATTTTAAAACTGTTCTCCATCAGTTCAGTATTTTTGTTTGATATCTGTAATAAGACCAAATTCAATATCATCATATAATTTACTTTTTCTTTCTTTTTTTACCTGTGATTTACTGCTCAAGTTCCCAAACCAACAAAAAACCTGAAAGAGAAAGAGATACATCTGGCATAATGTCTTCATCTGTGCAACCACCTACAACACTGTCAAGATGAAATTGGTATTCTGAAAGTGATTAAAGTCTCACTGTAAGCAGACATGAGCCACAAAGCTCAAACCCTGAAAGACTCTCCTAATGCACAGAAGTGCTGGGCACTGGTTTCCTGTCATATATATGATCACAAGGAGCAGTCTGATTTTGTAAAAGGCTTGGGTAAGGTTCTTCATTCCTATCTCTCTCTTTTTTTTTTTTTTTATAGGAAGGGTGATGATTCTTACTTAACTCTGTGAAACATTTTGAGATCAACAGATGCAAAGGTTGATACATGCATTTAGAAATATTTCTGAGTACTTTGCAGCGCATAGCAGTGTGCCTGAAAGCATGCCAAATGCCTCATTTCTTATTCTACCATTTAGAATGAGCCAGTGAATGTTGCAGGATCATGATTAAACTTTCAAATGTCACATCTACTAAACAGCAATATCAGTCAGTCATTGAGACAGTGTTATATGAACTTAGCTCACATCAGTGAATGAATTATACAATTCTTTTCCCATAATTTGTTTCAACAGGGTATATACACCTCATAGCTACAGTCAATCACTGTGTTCCTCATTTAAGGAATGTGAAAAATAAACAGTCTCTATTCAGCTTTACTTCAGGAAAAAAAATTACATATATTTTATACACTGAACAGCACAAGGTATTATCTCTACACACATCAGCTCCTTGGGATTTCAGGCCTATAAAAATCAATAATAATGATGTCAGATTGAGTCTTGACCTATTTGCACCACAGGAGCTGTCTCCTATAGACTCTATACAAGGTCAAGAAATGATGAGCTGCTAATTATGAGACAAAGACAAGTGATGCAAGACTATTTTGTTATATCTTAACTTCTTCTTAAGATTTTTTTTTTTTTTACTTCATTATAAACCTGTTTATCTAAGTTAATGCCTTCCTTATCATATAGTACTTGTATTCAGGTTTGGACAGACAAAACCGTAGGATGTAGTTCATAACAACCTACCTGCAGTATAACAGCATTTATAAATATCAAAAATCAATCAAAAGAGAAGTCAACTGGCTTGATGTGCTCAGTCACAGATCAGAGCCTTTGTCTGATCTCTGGAAACAACCACAAAAACCTGTCTTAGAGCAGAGCACAGAAAAAAGGCATCGTTTAACTTTCTACACTTATACATGCCACAGTAAATGCTCATTTCCATAGCAGAGATGGGCATGTTTCTACAATTATACTCACTGATAGTCATCAGTAGTTTCTTTCTTTTAAGTCCATTTGATGACAACAACAAACCTCCATGAGATTCTTCTGAGATCTTCCTTGGGCAAAATCCACAAGCCAGTGTATTCACAGCTACTGTGCAACACAATGGGAACAGAAAAGATCTATCCTGGTGTCTTCCAGAAGTCAGATTCAGACTTTGATTTGGGGCAAGTGCATTTACATGTCAGGAACAATTTCTGCTTCTATACATAAGATCAGGAGCAAGGAAGGCCTTAGACATTCGGACAAAAAAACCTGCCCAACCTTGAGATGTAAAGGTCACTCAAACTCCTCTGGACTGCGAAGTTTTATATGATAGGGACGGCCACAAATGGAAGATAGTGTCAAAATCTGCTCTCAGACACTGTAAGGCTCGAGCAATTCCTTTTACATTTCAGTGCAAAAGCAAAATTTGGAGCAGTGACCTTCAGCCTTCTTCTCTAGCCACACATCACCCCCCCACGTGAAGGTGCCTCCGTGGAGCACTATTAGCCCTGCAGGAAGCAGAGCGCCCAGAGGCTCCCTCGGGTTTCACCATCTTCCCTTCCCTCCCGCTGCTCTCTAATTGTGCTTTTAAAGGAAGGACTCTAACAGCTATTGTGTTTCTGATTAAAGGCATAAATGCCTTCGAACTGCTCTTCGCTTCGTCTCTTTTTGTATTTTTAAAGCACTGCATGAAGGGTTAAAATGCACAGACCTACCTAATAACTGGAGCTATAGGACTAAATTTCTGTGCTTGTTCCTAAGCAGTAATTTTTGTCTGACTGACAAGGTCCTTCTCTCTCTGAGTAGCAGGGTCACAGAAGCCATCAGTCAATTACCCCTTCCCACTCCAGTGACTGCCTTTTCACCTCTCTGACTGAAAGGACTTAACAGTGTTATTCACACTTCCACGAGTGTAAAGCTCTTCATGATCTTTATGGATAAGAGATATTCTTCAGATAAAAGCCGGAATCCTCGTGATGGACGGCTTCCTTTTGGCACACTTGCACTGCTCTATCGTAGCACAGGTGGAGTTACTAAGTCACCAGATGTCCATTTATTCTTATTTCTTCCCCAGCCTCTTTTATTTCTCTCTTCTGCAGTAGCCTCATAGGCTTGAATAATGGAGAGAAGGAAAAAACCACTCAGCAGTATATGCATGCCTGGCTCCATTCTCTTTATTGGAATTACACTAGGGATGAATTTAGGCATAAACACTTTTCATTAGTTGTACAGTAAGTAGAGATGCTAAACAGCACTGGTCCAAAGATGTTCAATTTACAAGCCACAGCTCATCACAGCAGCACTGTACATGGTTATGTTACATCTCTAAAGAGTGGAACTAGGAATAAAATAGTTAAATGCATGAAGCCAGAGCCCTTAACCAAAGGTAAGTGCTGAGTTATGAGTCATGGGTATTGAATTATAGTATTTATTCTGATACTCTGCACTACAGTAAGTTTTTCAAAGTTACATCTTCAAAGCTTGATCACCAGGTCAGCTAATAAAAGCCTCACTCCTGGTCAGGCTTCCTGTATAGTGGAAGACAATGGAGAGAATGGAGATAATTAGTTAATTACAGACTGTATTCAATGGTGGAAAGGAGTTTTGTATTTAGTAGTTGCTGCAAGCATATCACTGGCAGATCCAAATTGCTCACAGAAGCTTGACAGTTCTCCTAAGTGTCATGAAAGTAAAATGTCCGTGACTTGTTAATTTGAAAAGATAGGTCTTGCTTTCCATAATCACCTTCCTCTTTGTTGCTTGCACATTGTTCTGGCATCACTGGTCTGACAGGTATCCAATATTTTAAACTGATCTATACATATGGTTTCAATGATGTGGAATGGCTATTTCATTTACATAAAGGTTAAAAGCAGAGGTGTGCAAAGTGATGCAAATACAGAGCCAACTGAGCTCACTGTTACTGTTTTCTTTGAATGGCAAGAATCTTTCCAGTCAGAAGCAACGTTGAGCACTTACTTGCTCTCCTTGGAATCAGTGATTTCTTCAGCAATAATAGACTAAGTTTAATCACAGTTGCAAGTCTATTGCCATCAGTAGAATTGCCCTAACACTGATTTTGACTCTATTCACAGAGTAACTGGAGTAATCAGTTGATGTCTCAGGTTCACAAAACAGTTATTATCTTCAAACTTTTAATTCAGATTGCCTGTAAGAGGACTAGGGAGTAAAATAGCCAGTCATGAGAGATATAATATCTCAAAGTGTAAAGAAAACAGAGGGAACAATTATATGCACTAATTAAGACATCCTTTGGCCAAATTTTGCCATGAAGCTGTATTTGATACATATCAGTCAACTTGAACTGTGAGGTTTTAGGTTTTCAGAGAGCACAATGAGAGAAGAAGGTGTAGAGAGGTGTTTGCTTTCTGACACTGAACATACATTTGCCCCATCCCTGGACAGGGTTGGACGGGGCTCAGAGCAACCTGATCTAGTTGAAGATGTCAACAGCCAACAGCGTCCTGGCCTGTATCAGCACTAGTGTGGCCAGCAGGAGTAGGGAAGTGATCGTGCCCCTGTACTCAGCACTGGTGAGGCCGCACCTTGAATCCTGTGTTCAGTTTTGGGCCCCTCACTACAAGAAGGACATTGAGGTGCTGGAGCGTGTCCAGAGAAGGGCAATGAAGCTGGTGAGGGGTCTGGAGCACAAGTCTCATGAGGAGCGGCTGAGGGAACTGGGATTGTTCAGTCTGGAGAAGAGGAGGCTGAGGGGAGACCTTATCGCTCTCTACAACTACCTGAAAGGGGGTTGTGGCGACGAGGGTGTTGGTCTCTTCTCCCAAGTAACTAGTGATAGGACGAGAGGAAATGGCCTCAAGTTGCGCCAGGGGAGGTTTAGATTGGATATTAGGAAAAATTTCTTCACTGAGAGGGTGATCAGGCATTGGAATAGGCTGCCCAGGGAGGTGGTGGAGTCGCCATCTCTGGAAGTGTTCAAAAAATGTGTGGATGTGGCGCTTCAGGACATGGTTTAGGGGACTTGGTGGCACTGGATTAATGGTTGGACTTGATGATCTTGAAGGTCCTTTCCAACCTTAGTGATTCTGTGTGATTCTGTGATATGTCCCTGTTTGTTGCGGGGCCGGGGGGGGGGGGGGCTAGATGACCTTTAAAGGTCCCTTCCAACCCAAACCGTTCTATGATTCTATGATTCTATTATTTATATGCATGAAAAGAGACTGGTAAAACTAATACGTTGCTCACTCTCCTTAGTTTAAACTTCAAAAAGCAGTCTAATCTAAAGAACACACCGTGACTCACTCCTCATCTGGTGCTTTTTCTAATCTATAAGCATGTCTACTACCAAAGACATTAGCAAAAAATTAAAAATACATAAGTTCAGGCATACAAAACTGCTAAGATGTGAGTCCACACAGCTCTCTTCTAGAGCTGGTAAGAGAATGCAGGGTCCCATTGTTGAGTCCATCTTGTTGCTCCAAACTGAAAAGACTAATCTATCAATTTTTAAATCTTCCAATTTATTTTTATGTGCATTGTTTAAAACATACAGTGGGCTGCAGAATATAATGAAGTGAACACTGATGACATATCAGAGAGGGTCCAAAAGGAAGTGAAGTGGCACCAAATGCGATATCTGGTGAGCTGATATATAAAATGACTTTTCAGAGTAAAATATTTAAAGATAAGACACACATCTCAGAGTCTGTTCTCCAACTAAATGAAGACAGCATATTCCATATGAGGCCTGACCATAGAGCAGATAGGAAGTTAAAGATTCAGGTTTTCCTGAATGATTAAAAGGTAGGCAGAAAAAGACTATTAAGCACAGTTTGATATTGTGTAGAGGTTGAGAATTGTGATCATAGCTAACTGTCATGCTGAAGCCAGCAGAGGCTGTAACGAAAGTGAGCAGATTGTATAAGTTTGCACTGAAGAGTTTTAACGTCTTTGAGGCTACTCTGAAACCAAACAAGTGTGACACATGACTGTCAGGAGCTGTGAAGAGAAGGGCTTTGCCACTTCATGGGCATACAGCATCTTGATCATGAAGGCAATAACTACAGACTGGTAACTTTTACTACCTTGAAGGCTATGAATCTTCACTGCAAGTGATTTCCTAACCATGTTTCACTGACCTCATTTTCAAAGCTTTTATTTTTACAGGTCATCATAATCCAATTCCTTTTCTTCTACTAAAGATGCTACTAGCCCTTGGGGCAGTCCCAAATTGTGCTATACACTCTGCCAACAGCATGTCACACTGCCCCTTGAAATAGTGATGACAAGGCAGAGTAAGAGACAGGAAGGACTAAAACAGATATGCTAAGTGCTAGATGTGCAAAGCGATAAGGTCTCGGGCACTAACCCAGAAAAGTGCTTGTGTCCAGGTGAACTCTAGCTGGTGAGTAGTGCTGCCAATGTCAATAGGTACTCAGACCTCAGGATGTGGAAGAGTCACGTAGCCCATGGCCAGACTGACAAATCCCGTATTGGCCACGTTACTATTAAATACAATGCATTTCCATCCTCTGCTATCATTTTACTATCAGTTTTCATTTTTCCCCTTCTTAACTATGTCATCCCAGGGGCGCTACCACCATCACTGATGGCTTTGGCCTTGGCCAGCGGCAGGTCCGACTTGGAGCCAGCTGGCAGTGGCTCTGTCGGACATGGAGGAAGCTTCTAGCTGCTTCTCACAGAAGCCACCCCTGTATCCTCCCCGCTACCAGAACCTTGCCACGCAAACCCAATACATCACATCAGTGAGGTGTGACTTCCTCCACATCAGTAAGAAGCTCATCCTTAAGCAGAAGTAGATTAGCAGAGAACTTTGCTACTCCTCTTCTTGTAAACCTTGAGAGTTTATGCACATAGCAGGTGACCTATTCCTCATCACAGGCATACAAATGCCAGACATCAAAGAACACTTCTAACTGAATTCTCAGGATAATTAATTTTCACCAGAAAGTGTTTTAACCTTTTAATCCATCTAAGCTAATAGATAGTAATGGCCTTCATTATTGCAACATCAGAACAGCTCCCCATCTTTTAACATATGAAGGCCTGTCACCACTTTTTGTGAGGCAAGGAAGTACTAACCACCCTCTTGCGCAGAGGTGAAGCGCCAGGCAAATGCCAACTAAATAAACTTTTCAATTTCATGTATGAAACTGTGCCTGATAAGGTCACCATTTCTGGTGGACACCTTTCTCTCCCCAGAGAATGTTTTCATGAGTGCGAGCAGTAAAGTCCTACCGTTTGTACTAGCTACCATGCCAGCGCATGCCGCTGACAGCAGCATCATCCGTGCAAAGCCAGCCGTTCTCCCAGCTCCGCAAGCGGCATTACACCTCCGTTCCGCTCAGCCGAGGTGCTCATTTGTTCACTGCGCAGGGAGTGAAATGTGCTGTTCCTTCTCAAAACAGACACCTTCTTCCACAGAAATAAAATTTGGAAGTTTAAAACTGTCATTTCCCACAAAACATTGCCTATCTTTTCACCAGCTACGCAGGAAAGACACTCGCTCTGGCTCCAGGGAGCTGAGAAAAGCCAGAAGGACCATTAACCTCTCAGAGACATCTCCCAGTTCATACAGTGCTAAGTGTCAACAGCAGTCTGGCAGCACCCTCGCAGCGTAAAATGGGCTTGAACCAAAACTCTGGATCTAAAAAACCCCTTTGGCCTGATGAGTCAGTGTCTAGAATTCGAAATATGATTCAAATCTGAGTTTACAAGTTTGATAGTTGATATGATGAAGCAAACCAGTTTGGTATAATGAAGCAAACCAGTGCCTCCAACATGAATTTCCTGAGAGCCCCAGTCCAAACCTCCCCGCTGAGCTGGGCAGCTCAGGTGCAGCACAGATGTTGCAGGCAGTCATCAATTCCATTTGTTAGAAGGAGGTAAAAAAAGTTTCCATAACAGGAGGCAGCACTCAGCAGTAATCTGTTCTCTACATCTCTTACTTTCAAGAGCAGAAAAATTCACTAGAGTAATTCAGAATTAGAAGAAGTTATAAAGGGTCAAATGAAAAAAGCCCACCCAGTATCACACCTCTAATTTCTTTAGTGAATCACAATGCATAAGGGGATTTCTGTTGTCTTCCAAGTCTGACAGCAGAGATTGGATTTATGCAAATTATAAGGTTAAAATAATTAGAGATAGGTCAAAGGTATAAATCAAACAACCAAAGCTGACATGTCTAAAATTCAGCATGCTAAACAATCAAGATGTTTAAAGTCAAAATATTTATTGGTGCTTATTTATATAGAGCAAGATTTAAGGAAGGATTTGCTAAACCACCTGGTTGTTGCAATAATTTTTTGTCTGTATATTTTACAGGTGTCACAAGGGAAGACAAAGTCCTGCTCTCATCTGTATTTCTGCAGCACAATTAACATTTATGGAATTGCAGGTGAAAACTTCAGTCCCCTTCCCCATCTCTACTTTAAACATAGCAAGCAGAAATTATTTGGGAACTAAATGCGTCAGCAAGAGTAAAGCTGAAAAACAAATCCTCGAAAAATTAAAAGTATACATAATCCACTTATGCATATGCTGTGTTGCTTTCATTTTGTCACACTGTTGTGCTGAAATGCTGTTTGCAGCCTGCAACACGTAGAACAACAGTAGGAGTCAAGTTCTGCTCTTTCACGTTGATGCAAGTCTACAGAGACTGGGCCGAAAGCCACTCGAGAAATGGATTACCGCAGCTCTGCAAAACAGTACATCTCAGCCATAATCCAGCAACGCAGCCCCGAAGTGGTGGAGAGGAGGCTGAAAGCAAAGTAGCAGTTTAAGCAGGTGAATAAAAAATTACAACTCTACTTTTTAAAAATAACAAGTGGTATTTGCTCTCTGTGGAAAAGTCACTGCTTCCTGGAAGAAGAAAACAAACAAACAAACTTTTTGTCTTGAAAACTAAAATACTTTTGCCCTTTCATCAGAGTGCTCCACCCGGGAGCTCTTCAGAATGGCTGGACCAGCCCTGCCTCAAACCAGGGCTTTCAACACAAAAGGAGAACATCCAAACAGCTAGTTTACAGGGAATGTGAAGCACTGAATAGCTAACATACAAATTCCAGGAAACTTCACAGCACAAGATTAAATTTTTAAGGTTTGGACTCAGACATTTCATGAAAGAGAAAAAAAAGCTATTTTGTGGGTAGCTGTAACAAAAAAGCATTTGCCGTGGAATAAACTTGGTGATGACTGACTTACATCTGGGTCCCTTGTTTTTTGTAATTGTTTGATCAATGTCCCATGAATAGATAGAGATAGAGTGGATGTAAGAAGAGACGCGCATTTCACCTATGCAGCTGAGTTATCTGAAATTATATGCATCGTAGTCAGTATGAAATAATTAATATCCCTCTTGGTTAGTTTATGAGTAGAGATTCATATAATGTTAGATATTGCATGGCAGAAAACAGATCTTTGCATGTTTCATGGTGAAATAAATTACCAAATATAACTGTATATTGACTTTTGCTAGCTAACATAGTAAATAGATAAATACATCTTTTTAACAGTCTGAAGTTTTTGTGCCTGCACTTACCAGGTGAAGAGGGGAGGCAAAATAGAGCCTGAGGTTACTTTATGACTTTTTTTTTTGCCCACGTTACGCTTGAAATATCAGTGACTGATAATGGCCTGCATTTCCTAGCAAAGAAATAGTGCCTTTTTCAAAATACTGAAAGAAGTGGCACTCGTCGGGTTTGCTCCCTTTCTTCTCACAGTATGGCAGAATAATTTTACTCATACCTGATCCATTTTGTTTCTCTAGTTCCATTTCTTTTTTTCCCCTCATTCATCTCTGTCCTCTCCTTCTTAAAAAGTCATTTATTTGGCTCCATAGTACCTTAAAATGTTCCCTGCTTCAAAGCCCCTTTAACATAACATGTTATATATATTTACTGCACCTTAAATTATTTATATTTACTGCACCTTATATTAAATTATTTTAAGGCACTTTTTGTCTTACAGTTTTCAAGTGACCTCCAGTTTCCGATCTCAGATGACGTTCCATTTAACACAATATGTACACATAGCAATTTAGGGAAATTACAGAAGAATTCTTGCAAATACTCCGTATCAGTGAGGGAGTGCTCATGCTGGAGTTATGTGAGGGTGATCTGTGTTTATTACAAATATCCTTTTCTTTCATTTTCTTGCCGTTGTAAGAACTTAGTTAGAATTGAATTGGGCAAAGGGTTTGCAATGAATTATTTACTTGATCAATGAAGTAAATTTTTGTTTGAATTATTTGTGAACAATTTACAATTTTCTCAATAATTCTTGGAAATAATTTAATAAATAATTTCATGATCTACCCATGTGCATAAGCCAAGCTTTGTAAATACAAGTTTTCTGTTTGGAATAAACAACTCTAAGCACATTTGAGTCTTTTGGGGGTATTGTTTTATAATTATAGCCATTATTCTTAGGCAGTGAAGGTCCACTTAAAATATTTCAAAAATACACAAATTAACTCAGTTCAGAGATTCTTAATGTATCTTTAGTATAAAATATAAGTCTTTAATTTAGATATATAAAATTCATATAATTAAATTTAATTATATCCTGAAAAAATCATACACATACTTGATGAGGTAGAGGCACATGTGTTTAGAAGAACTATTTTTCCTTTTTCCAGCTAAAGAAAGGCAGTTGAGAAGAAATATCATATAAGATACTTCAGGGATGCCATTCTTAAAATATTAAATGTACTTTATTTACTACAGCATCATCCTTAGCAGCACTATAATAAAAGCTCCGTCTGTGTTTCCATTCTTTACTCTAACTTCAAAAATTTTATGTCAAAAAATGTACTGTGGTTTAAAATTTAGCTTGGAAATGAAACATAAGAGAGGGAAAATTTGCTTTTTTTTTTTTTTTTTTTTTTACTACGTATGTACTGAAAGACACTTATTCAGAAAATGTTTACAGATATATAGAGACAGCTTGCACCTCCGTCCTGGAGAGAAAGGCCGTTTTTGTTTTCTTGGTTCCTTCAATCAACAGTTGCTCACTGATCTCTAAAGCCTAAGCTTTTAAACATATGGCTCAAAAGGCATGGCACCAATCCCTCCAAAATATGTTTGCTTTTTTTAAAAAAAAAAGGAGAGATTTGAGTCCGTGAAGATTTTCAGAACTTGACAGGACAGAATCCTGAGCAATCCTTGATCTGATGTTAGTCGTGCTTGGGAGAGGATGCTGGACCAGATGACCTCAAAGGTCCCTTCCAAACTACGTTTTTCTAAGATGCTGCGAGTTCATAAACTCCAGGCTTTGATTCCAAACTTAAGCTATTATTTTTTTATTTTTATTTTTTTATGGTGGTAGCTGGTATCTCTTTAATGAGAGAACTTAGCTGCCATTTTTCTTCTGCAAAAGTGCAATTTCAGTGGCATGTTTTCCAGTGCTCCCATAATAAACTCATAATAAAGGCTTGGTTGTTGGTTTGTTGTTTGTTTGTTTTTTAACTTAAATAGGCTGTAGACTACCAGTTTATATAGAACTGAAAGCTTTGAGTAGTTTGATTGAAAGAATTAATGACTGTTATATCCTGAATGGAGGCATTTGATTTAGAATGCTTATAAAATACTTTGCTTTTCTGAGGCACCTAAAATCCAAGATTCTGAAAGCCTTTGCTGACATTTATTTTTCTCTTCAAATGCTTCTGTAAGAAGTGTGAGAAGTGAGGTTGAGAGAGACTCGAAATACACCAGTGAGAGGCTCCATGACATTTCCAACCTTTTATTCTTCTGCTCTAGCCACTAGAATTGTTCCCACGCTCAGGTTCAACACCTGCACTGGTATGATAAACCTTTGGAGCTACTGCAGTCCATCAAGTTAATGACATGCATTTTAGACAGTCCTTTTAACTAAGCCACCAACACTATCAAGGAGCAGTTAGTCTACAAATGCAACAATTCAGGCAGCTTTATAAGGTCCCTAAATGTATATTTACATGATAAATGGTAATAGACTCGTCACACACCCATCATGTGCACAGAGAAAGCAACAGCACACCAGCCATTCTGAAGGCATGGTGCAACACCTCTGTGTTCGGCGGTACTAGTTGCAGATGGGCCATTTTTGCCATTAAGCCAACCTTAGGTCTGTGTCAATAAATCAGGTCACTCTTAATGTTGTTCTACATTAGCATTGTGTCTGAGCCAACTCTGTTTCCCAGGCATCTTAGATCAGATCACTCTTATGTCACTCTATCACTGGTTGCCCACAGCTTTGTTGGAGAACTGTCAAGGTGTAGATAAAAACCAAGCAAACAGATAAGATAAGGTGCAACAGCAGTCCAGGCAGCTTTTTGTACCAAAGGCAGTTCTCCTGTAAAGGAGTTATGCTTTGCTTGACTGTTTATTTAATCTCTTGGCAGTTTCTCAGTGAGATGTGAGTCTGAGTTCCTCAACAACACAGTACGCTCACAGCTGCTGGTAAGGGCTAGATCCTTTGCCAGGCTGTTTCCTCAGAAGTTTCATGTGCCTGTAGAAGATTTCTGGGGAGAATGAAGAAAGTCTAGAGCCTATATGATGGATGAGAGTATGTTTTCACTTTGGTTTTGATAAGGTCTTTAACTGGAACTGCTGCTAGAACAGTCTTGAGCCTCGAAGTGTTTTCATGCCACAAGGCAACTCACTGTAAGACACCCAAACCAACCTGGAATGACCAACTTACAGAATTTCAGCTCAAGCTTCCCTATTTTCTTCCTTCCTTGACTTACTACAGTGTATTTGCCTTCCTAATGGCCTCAGATATTTCACACATTGAGGATCTTTGACATCCACAAACTCCATTTGCAATTCTCTTGCACAGGCATTCACTTTTTTATACATTCATTGCTTCTTTCTTATCTATTTGAAAGCCACCTCAACATTGTCCACTCTAATGCCATCTTAGAGATGTCTGGGGTACTCAAAGCAAGACAGTACATCTGTGAAACAGTGTCTTGCAATGATTCTAGAGGCAACAGTCATGTCAGCATGCCTATATTGTTGTCAGTACCAGCACTAATTTATTCAGGCCCCACATAAAAGTCTCTCTGGACACCAAGACATGTCCATGAAATGTACTACATTTCAAGATGGTACTAGAGGGCAAAAGTAATATTTTTCATCTGCATAAATGATCATTTGAAGCAGAACACATATACTGCACCAGAAATCCTCAAGGCAAAGACTAAAGCTAAACATGCTTTCTGGAATACCAGCTGCCATCTTCTGTCTTGTCAGGTCAAAAAAGGCAAGTATGTAAATAAAAGAAAAAATAAGGATTCTCCCCTTGATATCAGTCACACAAAAGAGTGACTACCAAGCCACAACAGACTTAAAAGCAAGAAGAAACTATGAAAACATGCAGAAGGGTTGTTTTCTTTCCAGCATGTTGCCCAATCAAATAAAAGGAGCTCTACACACCAGCTTACAATTCTATCTGACTAGCTACACCCAACCTGATGATTCAAAGACTAATTAGAACATTTACTTTATGGCCCATTTGCTGCAGTAACAATGAAACATTATCTAGATACAGTTCTTCCTGCAGGGGCCAGGAAGAATATACTGTTGACAGAATTTTAAATGAAAGGAAAAATGAAATTTCCATTAAGCCTTCTCATAAGCTTGCATTCATTCCTGTAAAGGCTCAGTACTCCAGCCCTGATCCAGCAAAACACTAAGCACATCCTACAGATTAAGTGTAAGTGGTCTCAGCATTTGCAGCTTTTACAGTGTTCACATTTTTAAAGTTAAGCACATACTTAAATTATTTCAGAACCTTGTGTCACCTGTCTGGAACTCAAACAGTTTGAATGGTATCCATCAGCATGTGTATTTGGAGAAGAAAGGAAAAAGAAGCTAATTGCATTGCAATTTATGTTCCTTCTTTCCTGTTGCATTGTTGACACATTTCCTTATCAGTTTTAGTTACCTGGGGAAAGGACAACATTTGAAACTTTAAGCTGTCTGACATAAAACTGTCAGTTCCTGTCATAGCTAAATTTTGTAAATGCTACAGTTATGCAGATTCACTCTAAAATTCAGAAGATGCTGGAATATGTATACTTTAATATCGCTTTTTAAACTAGATAATCAGCTTTAATAGTCCTTTCTTTTTTACTACTGTATCACGAAAAGATTTGCTGTACTAGAGGAGAGGTCTAGCACTCAAAAACAGACCCTGCTTCTGTATCTGTCGTTCTCTAATGACTGCTTTTATTTATCTTTGGATGAGGTACACTCGTTAAACTCCCCAGATCTTCACTTCTCCTGCATTGCCATTGTGGAATAGGCACACAGTACTGGCTGTATTTTTTTTTTTTTTTTCCTGCATTTGGTTAGCCAAATGGCCCCACTAACACTTGTGTTAGCACAGCTGAAGAGGTGCTATGGAAGGGGAATGAGAAGCTGGAGGGTAGAAGCCAGCATCTCCTTAAATCAGAGCTGCTGCTACAGAAGACAGTAAATGAACTCTTAGTGCTAACCTTTAGAAAACAGGCAGACTACAAACAAGAATAATTTTTATGGGCCAGACCCTGCTGGTTTTACTCATGTTGGAAGTCCTATTGCCATTAAATGTAACTGTGTGAATTAAGAAAGCAGTATTTGGATTTTTATTTATGTAGTCTCCTGTGCAATAACCCTGAATGGAAATGCATTTGTTTATTTAAATGCACTCCAAGTTTTGCCGTTACAAGAGTGGCACCGCCTTCACATTGCTTTTCTGCAAAATAAATATACTGTCTTCCATTTCAACTACAACTTCCGATTTTTTAATCTACAATGCAAATAGGCAGCTTAGTGGCCATTACACATTATGTTTCTATATCTTCCTGAGCTTAATTTAAAACAGATACAATGCTGTCTTGTGAATACATTGCGTTTCAATGTTCTAAATAGATTTTTAGTACAGATACTTGTTCTCACTCCGTTATTTTCCCTTTCACCCTAAATAAAGTTTTCCCAGATCACTGTCGCTACTGCAGAGAAATACATTTTCTATTTTGCCTTGAAAGAAATGTGAAAAAGGAAAATGCTGATGGCACAAGAAGCAATTTGAATCCCATGATAGAAAACATAGCCTTAGCAGACAATGCATAGTAATAAATAATAGTATAGAAACACTTTTCTTTTTTTTTGTTATCAGAAAAGAAATGCAAGGTACACATTTTTAAACAAATAAATGTTTTCTTTTGTTCTTTTTTTGGTGGTAAAAGAAAGGTGGTAAGAGGCAAGAGAATAGATGTGGAAAACACATAGCCTGTCTATCATTCAGTAGCTACAGAACTGGTTTGGTTTTTAATAATGTGTATTGGTTCCACTTTTGTACAGGCAACATATAAAGGACGGACAACAGATGGAGGTCAGGCACTATTACAACAAGTCGTTTTCCTCAAGGTGTTTTGGTACCCTTTGCTGTTATTTCCACTGTCATTATCCTGTGTGCAGAATAGCAAAGAAAGCTGTATATCTTACTACTGTGAATGTGTTGGGCTGTTTGTTTTAGGCTTTGCTGCAAGTAAATCAGATTTAGTAGGAGTGATTCACCAGGTACATATTCTTCCTTAAGTGTAATAGCACTATACAAGACTGTGGAGTTTCAGGGATGACAAAGCATACATTAAGTATTATCCAAGAGGATAGTTCGTGTCCTGTGTGACTACCAGAGCTTATTACATTGCTCTTGATGTAACAGCATGAATTTAAAACTTTGTGAAGTGCTGCCCTGTGACTGGCAAACTACTTCTGACATGAAGCTGAAAGTTGCTGCTATTTAAATGGCTCTTTGGTGACCTTTTAGAAGAGATAGCATGGCCTTGGTCCAAGTTATAGCACACAGACATCCATATCACTACCACGAGCAGCTTCTAGTCCGGAGGAGAATGAGTTCAATCATTCTTATGGGTAGGGGTTTCCCAATCAAACTCCATCTTTCAGATTTGCTAATCACAGCTCAGCTGTATTTTCTCATTCCTTTTCTTGGTATTGCAACTCAGAATGTAACCTCCATGGCTAATGACGTTTAGATGCACAGATGATGATGATGCACAGATCACTGGGCAATACTATTCTTTTCATCTAACATCTTATGCAAATGATCATAGAGAAAAATCAGCTATTTTTGCTTATGAGTATTATTGTCACTGAAGTACAACAGAAAGTGAACACAAACAAATAAACGGACTCATCTGAAACAGATGCATAATTTGGCTTAATCAGGCCTTTTGAAAGGGTTTGCATTACTAAATCAACTTCATTAAGAGTTAATTTTTAAGTCACACCATTTCTATGCTGCAAACAGGCCAGTTAAATGTCAATAGAGAGGAATATTAAAAGAAGTTTACACTTGTGTTACAGACAGTAGATCTCTTCTTTGGCTGTCATTGACTGCCATACGTGAAATTACATTTGTGGGCCAGAATGCAGCCATTGAACCCAAGTTACCCACATAACCCAAGATGAGAGAGAATGTCTCCCACATCCCCAGATAATCTATTAACTGAAATGTTTCTTGTATCTTTGGCTGTAAGAAAATTTCCCGTTTCTTTTGAATTCCCGTGTGAGTTTTTGCAGCCATTTTCCCAGACTTAGCCAGTATGCTCTATGCTGTTCGACTGTTACCTTCCCCAGGTGGGGGCTACATTTCCCCAGTACATTAGGTAGGGACTGTAAAGCAGCTCCATGCTGTATAATAGGAGCTATTATTCCTATTAATATTTTTAATGCATAGTTAAAAACACTGGAATATGCTGACAGCTCATGTCCAATCACCACTGTTGCAACAAAATATGCTTTATTTTACTTTGAGTATACACATCAGCTCTTTTGTTTCTAGTGATCACCAACTATTTGCCGCATGAGAAAGGGAAAGAAACAGGCAATCTGTAAAAAAAAATCATAACCAACCGGAATCACCTCTCTTACAGCTGAGTTTATTTCTTTGAGCGTGAATGGGAAGGAATGTGTAGGAGTGACACAACAGGAGAAGAGCTTATACAGTCTTTTTTTAATGGAGTCAGTATCCAGTGTATATAGACTGGAAAATATGCAAAGGCATACAGTGCAGAAACTGTGCACAGTCTGCTTAGAAAACACGGGCTGGCAGTGACCATTAGGTCATCTTATTAAAGATTAAAAATGGCTTGGCTTTGAAATAAAAGCTAGTTGCATCCTATTTAATATATTGATGTGGTTGCAGGAACATAGAAGCAAAATACAAAAGCCAAAGTACAACTATAAATACGCAAGAAAACAGCAACACGAAAATCCTTCCTAAGTATGTTAGTAATAAGCAGACTTAGTCCAGGGAAACAAATCAAGTAACAGAAATGTTTTGTGCTGTTTTGGTTCAAACTTAGATCCATTAGTGATTTACCTTTGAAATCAGAGCAGCAGGCAAGTGTCTAAGAACTGAAAAAAGCAAACATAGTGCCAATCTCTCAAGGGCAGTATGAGGAAATCCTGGGCTATTTCAATTTGGGCTGACTCCTTCATAATCATGAAAGAAATCAAAAACAATAAACATCCATAAAACAACAGGCTTCCTACAAGTCAGCCTGATTTCTTTCTAGGCCAGGTTAATAGGCTTCTGAGCTCAGGATTAGTTTTAGATTAACCTCAGAAAAGGTTTTTACACAATCTCTTCTGATATTGTCATAAATGAGCTAAGAAGGTACAATCTCGATGAAGTTGCTGTACAACTACTAAAAATTTTCTGCAAAACTGTTGGTTTACTGCCAGAAGAAAATGACATATTGAGTAAAGCTCCTGCAACAGCTTAAGCTGAGCTTGGTGCTATTCAGCACTTTTATGAATGACTTTAATGATGGAATAAAAGACAAAGTAATTAAATTTGCAGATAATATCAAGCTGGAAGGATGCATGAGGACTGTGGATGTCAGTATTAGACTTCAAAACTTATCTAAACAAATTGGAGATACAAGTAAGATACAATTCAGTGAAGACGTGCAATATACTGTATTTATGCAGAAATCATCAGTTGCACAAACATAACATGGGGAACACCTAATTACAGAACAATTAAATAGGAAAAACCTGTGAAGGCTAAAGGCTTACAAACAGAATGTGAGTCAGTATTTTTTCTAATAAAATTGCCCTCCTACTAGGATGTGCGATGAAGATGTCACACGGAGGACATATGAGGTAGCCCTCAGCAGGCTACAGCCTGAGGCTGGAGCACTGTGTGGAGTTTAATACACCGAAGATCAAGAAAGATATGAGTTAGCTGAACAGCTGAGAGCAGCAAGAATGATCAAAGGTTTAGAAAACACATTCTGTGAGGAAAGGTTCAGAGAATTGGGTTTGTTTAACTTGGCCAAGACTGAAGGAGACATAACAACAGTTTTCAAATAACAGAGAAGTTTTGCAAGAAGTTACTCTTACTGTCCACTCTGCTAAGATGTTTAAGTTGCAGCCAGGAGTATTTAAGGACAAATTAGACAAACGTTAGTCAGGAATGACTTGGCATTGTTAAGCCCATCTTGAGTGGGCTGAGGGATCTCTCAGAGTCCCTTCCAATCCTATCTTCTGCCCTTGTCTTCTCAATGTTATTTTTAAAACCTCCATTAAAAGCATGCTCATTCTGCCCATGAAAATTTAAGAAAAATAAATTACGACCAATTACTAAGAAAAAAAATCACTGTGATTATTTTTCTTTAAATTCATATAAAGGGTAAAACTTACCAGAGTTACTATAGGTGAACTTTAGAAAATACCAAGTTACCCTTAAGTTATCCAAAATCAGTAGTCATTTTTTATGCTAAACAATGTACACAGACCTAAAAAGGGAAATTACTGCAATTACTGCAGTTGTGCAATCGAAGCAATGACAAGTTTGAGGGAGTGAAAGACAGATCCTGAATATTCTGATCATTTTATTATCATTTATCTGCCCATTTTAAAAGTCTACACAAAATATCAAAGGTACTTTATGGAAGGAACTTAGACCAGAGCTTGTCCAGATAAAGTATTAACAAAACAAATGGCACTGATAATCAAGCTAGATAATGAGAGTGCTTCGCACAATGAAAGGTAATTAACCTGCTAAAATGTTCATGACAGGATCCATGATAAAACATAGGAGGACCTGAAGCTGGAAAGGTAGAAATGAGTGGTGCTTTGAATTCTTTGGATGTCAGATGCTTAGAAAGCTGGACAGTATCACCAGTATCACGCACTGTTTGGTCACCTGTACAAAGCGTATTGCATTCAGAAGAATACTCAGGGCTCATTCAGTCACAGTCAGCAGCGGGACAAGGTACAACTTTAAGTCTCGTTCTGAAAAACAGGATCAGAAACCGATCCTGGAGTGGCCAGCAGTGGCTCTTGGGTGACCAACTGCACCTTGGGGTGCCAAAAGCCCTGGAAAACCTAGCGTAGCCACGCACCAGTAAGAGCAGCAGCCGCTGGGAAGCAGCCAACTCTGAAAATCTTATCTAAGAATCTCAGTGAAGTGTTCAGAACGAAATCACTCGGTTAGTTCAGCAGAGTGTTTGGTTTGCTTTAGTCATTATTTTGAGTCGGTTGCCTTTTAACTGCATTTAAGTAAAGTTAACTGAAGCATCCTTTTCACTTCATTTTACGGCAGACAAGATGGAAAGACTCACCTCACTATCAAATATCTATTATATTGTCCCATATTAATTTCCCCTTAGCACTGTCTTAAAATATCCTCATGTTTACTTCTCCAGGAATTGTTTTTGTATTTCTTCATCAGTTTAGTTGCTCTCTTTAGGACCTTTTATATTATTTCATATGCCTTTTGAGATAGAATGACTGAGATTGAACACTTTAATACAGGCAAAGGTGTGCTATAAATTCCTGTAATGATACTCATTTTGTCTTAATACAATCTAACATCTCAATTTCTTTCTAGACTGCACTGAACTGCAGCCTTCTCTATGCTGTTCCCTGCAGTGACCAAGTATTTTTCTCAGAGTTGTTACAGCTAATTTAGAATCTATCAGGTAGTATGATTAGTTCCAATTGTCCCTTCAGAATCCGTTACCATCAGCTGTCTACCCTGAAGCTCACCTGTCATTTATTACTGAATGCTCGATCACCATTTGATGCTTCTGCAGTCTTTGTATCTCCTCATAGCTAACAAGCCCCATGTAATTTCACCTTACCAAGAAAAAAAAAAAAAAAGGTACTTTATATTCCCTCTCCAGATAATTTTCACAAGTTCCAGTATGGGTCCTTACATTACTCAACTATTAAACTTTTTCTCAAGTCCTTATTTCTTACCTTCTTAGAGTTCCCTAATCCACGAGAGAACTTTCTTCTTATACTGAGATCTTTTTTTTCAGAGTGGCTTTATCCACATAAACTGTATTTACTATAGTAGCTACAAGATTTCCTCTCTTCAAGTAATGAAAGAATTCTAATAGGCTGCAAAGATAATATTTTCCTTAACAGGAACTATTTTGATTCATTCCTTGATAACAGTTTTATCAAAATGTTTCATAAAACTCCATACCAGCATGATCTCTACATTTCTTGACTGTACTAGTCACAAGGCTGAGATTCACTCAAATCATCTGTACTCCCTACACCTTCCCCTCTTCCCTTTACCTATTTGCTTTATCTTTATGTTTGCCTTTCACTTAGATTTTCAACTATTTGAGGATGGCTTTTACATTTTTTTATATTTGGACAGTGTATAGCACGGTAGGACTGGGGTCCACTTACGCAAGAAGTACCTTAAAAAGACAATAGTGACTTATTGCATGGAAAATGTTTCAAATAAAGTGATTTACTGCTTATCAAGCGCAAACAGACATTTCTATCTCTTCTGCTCAGGTACGTCTCTGCTCAGTCCTGCTACTAAGAAAAATAAGTCTTTTCTTTCCCAGTGATTTTCTAACATCAACACTGCACTGATCCGAAAGAATGCTATTCTTAGATTAACTCTACTGGATATACAAGAAATTAATCTGGAGACTTCTGCCTATGCAGTTACCATCCTTAGACTTAAGATGGTATCAATTCAGACAATGATTTTTCTTATCTATCTCCACTTCAGAGTAAGCTTTCTCCTTTTCCCAAGAAGTAATTCAGTATAAAAAGTTAGAAAATTCCATCATCTTGGTACATGCCTCTCTACTGTCAATAAAGTGAACTGCTTGTTTGCAGAAATAAATGATGCTTTAAATATTTTTACCGAATAAAATGCTATTTACACACATTAGCAAACAACCTTAGCTGATCAATTATTGACAGTAAACACTCATAGGGATGGCACCTGGCCACAAAGCTACCTCAGACCACCCTGTTGCACGAGGAACAACTAGGACAATTAATTTACAAAATTCCTATGTAGTGGTAAATTGCTAACTATGGTAGATTATTACAGTCCCCTGTGTGACTATGTTGTAGTAGCAGGAAGAGTAAAGCAGAATGCAAGAGAGCAGATGTCCAGGGCATACTTGGAAGGTGACAGGGAAATGAGTCACTATCAAGGATTCCATTTCCACTTCTGCAACTTGATTTGTCACACGCAGGAGTATGAAGTCAAAGCCCAGCAAATTAATAGGGACATGTCATAGGCAGAGGGGATGGAGGTCAGCTTGCTGACAGAGGAGAGATTGCAGCAGAGTTTCCAAAGAAGCTGTGTCTTCCTCAGGTTCAGGGAATGGTATGACTAAAGGAAAATCCTAAAGCAAGCTGCATATGTCATTACTTGTTCTAAAGATGCTTTCATTTAAGTGAACACTATGCTTTAAAGAAACTGTGCAGTTAACTGTTCTCAGAGAAAGCAGAACTGCAAGGTCTAAGATTAAGACGGATTACCTGTCTACACTGCAGAAGAGAAAGAGTGAAAACTGTATGTTTCTTCCTCAAGAGAAATGGCAGATGGAGGCTACCTCAAAGAATGGTAGATTAGAGAGAGGATTCAACAACCTGGTAACTATCGTAAGAAAGCATAGCCATTTTCCCAGTATCTGCCTTGTTGTGTAAGTGCAAATCTGAGCCCTCTTACCAAATCACATTTGCCCATCATCAGCATAGCCTGTTGCTTACTTCACTGTCAAACTCAGGAACACTTCAGCAGAAGGCAGCCTAAACATCCTCTCTGCCGTAACAAAAGGTCTGAGTTCACGCTTGTGTGAGCCATGCAGATCAGGCCTGGAAAGGGCTAAGCACCTTGCAGACCAAGCTAGCAGCTATCCAAGCTTTCCTCTTCTTAAACACTCTCTGGATTAATTAAGAATGTCCAAAATATTCTCATCTCTGAATAAAGGCTACTCTGGAAATAGAAACAGCAAATATCAGTCATAGAACTCTAATAGTTTAAAATTATTTTCTTCTTAGTGTAGACATAGCTTTAGTTGCTATTCTATGATGCTATGAACAAAACATCCACAGTCAAAGCTAGCAGTCAGCTTCCCTCATGGGGGACAGGAGGCTTGTAGTACAGTTGACTGTTATCATGTCGGGAGCAGACAAGGAACTCCGCTCAGCAGTGACAGTTACAAAATCTACTGTTCAGTCTACAGACTGGATCAGTGCCAAGATGAATCACTCTGCTTTTCATCTCTTAGTGCCTGCAGACCTTTTAAGTTTTATACATGAGGCTATTGTGGAAGAAAAAAAAACAACACTGAAGAAAAAATGAAATAACGTCTAATGAAATGGGACCATCTCAGGATAGTGAGACGTTCCAGTAAGTACAATATTCAGTGTAATCTTAAGCTCTAGACCTCTCTTATCAACAGGCTTGTTACAAAATGTTGGAATAAATGGGTTCAAACAAAGTGAGACATCAGGATTGTAGGTGGTCAGTTCTACCAAAGATTCCTAAGAGCTTTAAATACAATGGTTTCTTGTAAGAATGTCAGTATTAAGTGAATTTAAGAAAATTAACCCAAAAAAGGAAAAAACAAAGATAAAAATATACATTATTACCTCAATCGACATATGACCAATTGACAGATTGTTTATGATCATACCATAAACACTAGAATCTTCTTCTGGAAATGACCTTGAGAGATTGTCTAGCCACACCTATTCCTATACAATACCAATGTGTAACACTTAGCATTAACAGGGTCAGAAAAACCTATTCATTGTTTATGAAAACACAGGTTTTTGCACAAGTATTTCATATCCTTTTCAGAATATCTTGTACTTCAGTGTCTGATGAAACATCACATTATTCTCCTACACATAAAACTACTGGGAAATTGGCAATAACAGCTTATGAAGTCTCCACTAAGTAAAGCTTACAACTCATAATTCATGTAAAACCAAAACCCTCTCTCAAATAATTTTGATACTATCTTCATTTTAAATGAAGGGTGAGTGCCAGCTCTGTTCTTACATGTAATGTTTGTTTCACAAAAGGGTAAGTTAAGAGAGATCTGGAAAAGCTGATGAGATGCCAGAGTCCAAACTGATGTGGCATTTTCCTTCTAAGCCTCTGTTTTCAGAAATAGCAGCTTTGAACTTCACTTTCTGGGGAAAATTGCTCATGCTTATTCTCAACATAGAGATAAATGATTCTTGAGGGAACATTTCAAGAAAAGCCATGACCATATGTTTTAGTTAGCAAGTGTAGAAAGAGCATCAGGCACTTAACAATGTACTTGTATGTATTCATCAGACCAGTGATCGAAGCTCCTGCAGCAGCCCTTCCTCTCTCGTCTATACCTGTGCCCAAGGCAGGAAGGGAGACACAAATGCAGTTTACAGTCCCTCCTAAAGACATGATACTAGGTTTTCAAACCAATGATATAACCTTGAAATTATGTACACACTGTGTATTATCAATAAATTTGAGCTAGAGCTTAGGCTGCAGACTGCACTTGATACGCAGCATGCACACACTTTGTCTCAGCTGGACAGAGGAAGATCAAATAGGGTCTTATATTAAAGCTCTGAAAGAGATATCCATAGTGCACCTTATTCTTACTACTTATTGATTTAGATAGCAATAATAATTCACCTTTTATGCAGAGCTTTCACCAGTAGATTTCAAAACATTTTACAAAGGAAGTCAATGATATTATCACCATTTTACAGTTGTGAAATTTGAAGTAAAGGGAGGTAAAGTGCTCTGTCAAGAGTCACCCAAAAAGCCAGGGACTGAAGGAAAGGTGCATTAAGCCTGGCACACAACAAATGGTGTGAAGGGAAGGACAGAACACTACAAATGCAGTTTGTGGAAAAGAGGTGCTAAAGGAACACAAGACCCTGAAAGAGCAAAGGAAAGAGAAAGGTAAGTGTAGAGACAAAGTCATACATAAGTAAAAGCTTAGCAGGGAGAACAGGAGCAGTGCATCAGATCTGAGTAGATGCAAAAGGAATTATCAGAGCCAGTGAGAAAAGGGGTGGCAAGAGGGGTGTGAGAAAGAAAAATGTGAAAAGGAGCTCTTTGGTGTGGACCATAAAGGGTCGTGAAAGGCCAGAAAAGAAAAGGCTGTAGCAGTCCAGATAAAACCAATGACACATGTCAGCAAAAGAGGGTTGAAGTTGTGCTCAGGTGGTTTGACCTGTGTGACTGAAGGTTGTGGGGATTTTTTAACTTCAAGCTGACACTGATGCTGCAATCCACACTGAGGCTTTGCTAAGTGTGAAACAAAGGAGTCGATTTGCTTTTCATGTTTCTCTTCTGCTCTAGTTAGATTTTTCTCCAGGGCGGTTTTCTCTTTTGCGCAGATTTATTCTCTCTCCCATCACGTATTTTCCCCTATGCTGCTCTTTAGTATCAAGTTCAATGTTCCTTCTCAGATTTTGTGAGAGTCCTTTCCTCCCTGGACAGTACAAGGTTTTTTCCTTTAAATTGATTTAAGCTTTAGTTTTGCAGTAAGAGATTTTTCTTCTTTTCTGCATCCCTATGACCAACACTTCTGCCCTTTACCTCAATCAACATGATAATGGCATTTGTGCTGCTATACACAAACCATCTAGCCTTTATGTCAGAATATTTTGTGGAAAAAAACAGAACAACAGAGAATTCATCCATTTTAGATGCAAAAATATCAGGAAATTTTCTCTTATTCTCTATCACTGAACGTGCCTGTGCACTTCATGTACTGATCTCCATCAGTTTAGAAATGAACACAGTATGAGGGTAATGCCCTTGCACAGAAGAAGTGTTATTCACATTTGGGCATTTCTTCACTGCTGGAAAGCAATATGTAGATGTAAGATCCTGTAATTGCAATTGCAGTGGTGGAGTGCAGTAATTTACCTATATATATAAGCTTATGTGCTTGTACATCTGTGGCACACACCTTTAATCAGTACAAAACCACATGAATTTTAGACCTTAATACTATATATAAACACAAGTCCAAAACTCTGAATCATCTATGATTCAGAATTATCAAAATCCCGTTCCCCTTGCTTGAAACTACAAACATTTGCTTTATCATAGTCGTCTATAGAGGATATGAAATACGAGCTTCACCATTTTGTCCTCTTTCCTGTCCATGTGCAGATAACCAAAAGATTGGGTTTTGGTAGTGCTAAGTACATTTAATGCACACAGCACATTTAATGTGTTGACTTGTATGAGAGCTCTGCTGACTGCCAAGTCTGAGTGTCTCAGTATGTGAGAATGAGTGTCTCTTCTTACCTGTTAAAAGTTTAAGTTGCTTTTGAAAACAGCTTTTCTAAGCCACAGATCTCTGCGTTTTCTTCCATGTACCCTTTAGGAACCAGAAGGCAAAACTAGTAAGATTCTATGTTTCTTTTCAGAGTATTTAATACTTCAGATATATTCCATTTTTAGAAGCTCAGCCTGACTGGAATTTAGGAATACAATCATAAAATTAAGTATTGCTAGTATGTGTAAAACATCATGTTTTACATGTTTCTTCTGATGTTTTTTAAGCATTGTTGATATTTCTCTGATGAGTATCTCCTAAAGCTTTCTCAATGTCTCTAAGACCATTTGCCATCTTGCACATGTGTGAGTATTAGGCAATTCACCTCACTACTTCCTTTCTGGTGTCACAGAGTATTTTTCCAATGATCATCCACATATCCTGCATTTTTTTAATCTGTTTTGGTCACAAATTAATTAAAGCTATTGTAAATTTATACCGATAGCCCTCTGCAATGCGATTTTACAAACAGCCTGAAGAAACTTCAGGGGAAAAAAAATCATTAAAGGAAAATCTTTACGCCCTTCTACAACAGCTTCATGGATGAAAAGCCACTGAGAACTTTAATAAACATGTCTGTTACCAGACACAGGGGCAGTTGAGAAATACACAGACACTAAAGCATTTTTGCACATAATTCCTTGAGTAAGTGCTTGAAGAACTGTCTCTCCCTGTCAAGATTCTATTCTAAAAGGCTGGGCTTGGCTTTGCAAGTAAACTTCATGACTAAAAAAAGCCAAGCAGGATTCTGTTCCTAGCTGCATAGCAGGATCCTTACGTGACTTTGGGCTATCTACATACAATCATATTTTCAGCCAATCAAGTAAATATTCACTTTAATTTTTATATTTAATTTGAGGCATTTTGTATCTCTTTTTCACGTTACTGATGAACTGGCATTCCTGCTAAGCTCCCATAAGAGCTCCAGGATTGCTACAGTGCATCTCAGGTTAGCTGTTTCACTAGTGAAATCTCTGAAAATCTTTCTGCATCACCTTTTGCATCATCTTCCTTACATCTCTCTCCAAGTGGTGAATTGAGGATTCAGTATTTAATGTTGCTGAAGCACAAAGGTCTTTGGGTGGAGCTTTCTCTATAAAGGGAAAACATTATTCCAACCCTGGGAAAATTATTCCTTCTACTATAGGATAAAAGATAAGTTAATAAATCACAGGGGGGGAAAAAAAAACCACAATGTAACAATATTATTCAGGAGCCATTTGCAGATAAGACTTGGACATTGTCTGCATCTTCTAGGACTGCTTCGCATTACTACAGGCATTCTGAGGAGTCATCTCTGAGTATAGTCATTACCTTCTTTACTTCAGGGAATCTATATCCAGAAGGTATACATTTTAACGAGAGTAAATAATCTTTTCTCACACAGCTCCTGCTGTCAAACTCTTTTATGGATGAGAAAGCAATCAGTAGTACTTGTAAAATATTAAAGTAGAAAACCAAATCAGAGGAAATACATCCTCAAATATGTAATATTTTTTAAATTATATCAATATGGCTGACTGATTAGACAGGAATATAAAATAATAAAATCCTACATGTATATTTGATATTTGATTTGCGAAGAATCACAACTTCAAAATCAGATGTTGTTTAACTCAACTGTTTAAATGGTCGATTGTGTTTTTTTAATTCTCAAAAGTCTTTGGGCCCCTTTCATATGAAGCACTTTGGATCAAATAAAAAGATTAAGACTTAAGCAAATGTTTTCACAATACCTGGATGACCTGATTTCAGCTGGGATAGAGTTAATTTTCTTCCTAGTAGCTGGTATAGTGCTGTGTTTTGTGGTATAGTGCTGTGTTTTGGATTTGGGATGAAAATAACATTGGTAACACACCAATGTTTTGGGTTGTTGCTGAGCAGTCAAGGACTGTCCAGCTTCTCATGCCCTGCCAGCGAGCAGGCGGGGGGTGCCCGGGGAGCTGGGGAGGCACAGCCAGGACAGCTGACCCCGGCTGGCCAAAGTGGTATTTCAAACCGTACAACATTGTGCCCAGTACATAAACTGGGGGAGTTGGCCGGGGAGACACTGCGGCTCAGGAGCTAACTGGGCATCGGTCAGCGGGTGGTGAGCAACCGTGCTGTGCATCACTTGTTTTGTATATCCTTTTATCATTATTATTATCATTATTTCATTATTATTCTTCTTTTTATTCCTCTCCCATAAACTGTCTTTTTCTCAACCCATGAGTTCTACCTTTTTCTTTTCCTATTCTCTCCCCCAGCCAGCTGGGGAGGGTGGGAGTTGAGCAAACAGCTGTGTGTTTTTTTCAGCTACCAGCCAGGTTAAACCACAACACTGGATTTTCTGAGCTCCCCAGGTATAAAAAGAAATTAAGCAAAATACAGCACAATTTGACCTCAAATAATTAAATCAATTCTTTGATTTATATTGTGAGGAAATACCAATACTTCTGGCAAGCACATGTGACAAAATCGAGAACTTTTTTTTTAAATGCAGAAAAGAATATCAAGGCATTGCCAAAAAGTGTCACTTGCAATTTCTTATATCGAGTCCTCAAGAATGGGCATCCAAACAATATATGCCTAAAGGTAATGAACAGGAACGAATAACACAACCTCTAAAATACCACTTTGCCTTTACAGCTGTTCACGTATTCTCTTTTCACCAGCACCACACATTTCTGACATACACATAAATAACCATTAAAGAAGCTTAATAAATGGTGCAGCATGGACGGCTTGCTTTTGTGCATATTTCACTACCAACTCACCAAAGGGAGATCAGAAATTAAGCTTTACTTATATAATGATTTAATTTAAGAGCAAGTTATGGAAGATTGCCAGCTACATCTGCTCATTAACAGGCTGAAACACTCTCTGTTGGCTATCATTTCTTTTTCTTTCAAGAAATCCCAGGAGGTAGTTCTTAGTGTGTTTGTTTTCTACTTCATTTGTATGTCTCCCTCCATTATAAAATCATTGTGCAATATGCATGGATGTTTGCCACATATTATTACCAGTATTTCTAGACCTTGTTTTCCAACTTACTGAGGTAATTAGTGAATCTCAAAATAATGCACACAAGAACACATCTCTTCAGTTGTACAGTTCTGAAAAATAGGAAGAGTCTGGATTTAATAAAACTTGTCAATGAAGGCTTGTCTGCTTAGGGCTGTGAGGATCAAGAAGAGCGCTTTGTTTTAATATTGAAAACAGTATTTTTAATGAAAGACCTTATATGCAGGTCTAAAAATGAACCTATGTAGAGGACTTACTGTAAGGAAATGTCTCACTGAGTCTGTAGTGCATAAGAAAGCATGAGGAGAATGATGTATATTGTAACGTTGTGCAAACCCAAGATATCCAAAATCACTCCATTATTGAATCATTTTGACTGATACTCACATTTGAAACAACTTGCTTACATTCTAAAATAACTCACATTTTTTAAAAAGGATTTTTTTCAGTTAACCTGTATCTTTAGGTTCCCTCTCTAGATATTAAGATCCCCTACCTACATTCAATTAATTACATATAAAACATCTGAAAAGAAACAGAAAAGGTCTTCGGAATTTCGCTTATGTTTCTTATTTAGGAAACCAGAGATACAGGCTGAAGACACAAAATAATTGCAAAATTTCTCTTTTATATATAAATTAGAGAAAAGTAAAAGGAAGATATTCATTCACCTGTATTATTAATACTTACCGCTAAGCCTAAAAGAACTCAAATTATGTCTGTCAAAATCCTGAAAATTGTTTTTTTCAAGTCTTCAAATACTGTGCAATGGATTTAAATCCATTAAAGGAAGATTTCACTTCAGATTCACAGCATTATATTCAAGTCATCCAGGGATATTTGAAAATTTAAGTCCGTAGTACTTTCAAAACTGATTACTTTAATGGCATTTTAGATAATACACACCAATTGTTTGGAATTACCTGTCTGCATCGGTGTCATATCAATCTATTATTTCTTCCTACATCAAGATTTTGTGGCTTTAAATGGGAATCATTGGGTTATTTCCATCATTCACACTTTTAGTGCTGTGCTGTTATTCACAGTTTAAGCTAATGAATAAATAATAGATATTTTCCTTATTTTTGTCAAATTAAACTTTACTTCAGTTGGTCTTTGTCTGTGCTTTCAGTTCCACTGAGAGGAAAAAGGATTCATGGCTATGTTTTCTGAATTTAAATTTAACAATAAGTCTATAACTTCTCCTAAGAAAATGAGTGTATTATGCCAACACTATCACTACATGCAAGCAAAAGCAGAGGCTGTTTGATATCTCTGTTTGTCCCAGTCCAAGCCTATTTTATGGCTACAAAGGAAATATTCAGGTCCAAAGGATCAGAGAGACACTAAGAAGCCAGAATCCCACAAATCCCAACTATATGGCAGATCTTCACATTTTATTTATTCTTTCAGCTGTAAATTTTCCTGCCTCAAGACGTACTCGCCAGCTACTCATGCGAAGTATGATTGGGAAGGAACATACTTCATAACGGTCTGTTATAGGGTACTTTCTTGGGATGCATCTGTAGCCTGTGTATACCTCCCAGCTTCCCAAGTCCCAGCGTACGTACACAACATGAATCTCTCCAGCCCACCAAGAGGGAGCCTGATGGGGGATACAGCACCTGTGTATTTGTTTCCTTGGCCTATTGGAGAGACCAACAGTAACAAAATGGAAACACAAGAGAGGGGAGGGAAAAGTATCATGGATGTGGCACTGCGAGTGCTGCATCCCACTAGCTCACAAGCTTCGTGGTACCAGTCAGCCGGGGTGACTATCCAGAGATGGGCATTTTGCTAACCTGCCACCACCTGAGAATTTGTCCCAGAAATGTAATTGCTCATTACCAAGCACTTACAGTAGGTGTAACAGAGTTACAGGAGGTGACCTACTTACAAATTCTCTAAGTGACAGATAAGGTTTGCTATTCTTGAGTAGGCGAGGTTTTCTGGGCCCTTGTGACTCAACAGCCACATATGCCTACAAAAGCATGTGGACAAGGAACTGTGTTACTCAAGGGATGCTTTGTTCACTTCTCATAAAACTCATTTGTGAGAATATTCCTCACACTTGCACAAAATTCTAAAACAAAATAAATTTATCAAAACCTATGCAATTGCTTTTTCCCATGCAAAAGGCTGATACTCTCTAGAGGTATGTAGATAAGTATAGCATTCACCCATCTTGTACACACAGGAACTCCTTGTCCAGATCATGTTCTTTTCAAAGGCTTCCTAGGAAGACTCCTTCATCCATCTAAGCTACAGCTGTCTGAATCTTCCATCTAAGCTCAGCAATCTGGTAAATCTGGTGATTTAGCAATGTCTAAATGGTAAATCTCTATTTCCACAGAAAATAGAATAACCCCTGTGAGAACTGGAAAAAAATCTTCAAACTGGATAGGCAAAACCAATCAGAATTAGCCAAAACTACCATCAGAGAGGGAACAGATCACTAGAAAAAGCCCTTTCCCTGCAGTCTGAGAGAAGGAACCTCTTTCTTGTTCTTTTAATAAAAAGACCTGCTAGTGCTGCAACTTATATAGCTATGCCTTTATCCAAGATTAATCATGCCATTTTGTGTTACATCCAGATTCTATGATTAGAATTAATATTTTCAGATGCTACCTGGACCTTCTTTCCATGAATTCAGCTCTCAGCATCACATTGACTTCTAGGAGTGCAGCTACTAACTACTGTGGCTGAAATGCTACAAGTGAGCACTTAGGAGAATCCCAGCTTGAGACTGTATAGCTTTGATGCTATTTAGCCATGTCCAGTCTTTCATTTTTAGAAAACATGATGATGATGGTTGTGACAAGACAGCTTTGTCATCTAGGAGTTTACAGACCTTCTCCCTTCCTTTTCATCTGGCTTTTGGGCTGTCTTGTTGAATATCAAAGAAGTGTAGCCTCTTTGCCAAGTCCCTATAGTCATGAACATGGGAAATTGCTGTCATCTTATCAGCACCCTATACTGGTGGTGATACTGAATTATTTTGATAATTTTTTTTAATTCTTCTTCTTGTTTGCTGAACATGTTATGGCTAAGTCTTAATATTTAAACTCTGTACAACACTTCCAGGTCATAAAAGACCTTGTAACATAAGTATCAACCGCAAACCTTTACTTACATACTCTAGTTAACATAGCTATGTTAGAAGCTAACGAAAGGCAACAGGAAACAAAATACTTTACCTGTATTTACTTGGAACAGAAAATAATTTAAACTATTGGAAAATTTAGCTTTTCAGACATCATGGAAAATATATGAGGTGTTATAATCTAAATAGCTATTAATAAATTATGCAGGCACCTAGGAAACCCATGATCACAACAAATATTAAGGGATTTTGCATCTGTGCTGGTTTTGGCTGGGATAGAGTTAATTTTCTTCATAGTAGCTAGTATGGGGCTATGTTTTGGATTTGTGCTGACAACAGTGTTGATAATACAGGGGTGTTTTTGTTACTGCTGAGCAGCACTTACACAGAGTCAAGGCCTTTTCTGCTTCTCACCTCACCCCCTCAGCGAGGAGGCTGGGGGTGCACAAGAAGTTGGGAGGGGACACAGCCAGGACAGCTAACCCCAGCTGGTTAAAGGGATATTCCATACCATACAACGTCATGGTCAGCTGTTGCTTTACCTATTAAACTGTCTTTTTCTCAACCCAGAAGTTTTCTCACTTTTACCCTTCCAATTCGCTTCCCCATCCCACCATGGGGCAGTGAGTGAGCAGCTGCGTGGTGCCTAGTTGCTGGCTGGCGTTAAACCACGACAGCATCCAAATTCATTCCTAGGATTTAAATTCTAGGTTGGATCTCAAATAGGAAAGGATATTTTCCAGTATAAATAGAAGTATGTCCTTTTCCTTGAACCCCCAGCCTCCCAAGACTTACAACATTTAGGACCAAAATCTTGTGAGCACACCATATTAGAATTACACTTCACTCATGTTAAGCCACAGTCTTTATGTTCATCCTCCAATCTTACTGCTCTGCTTCTAACCTTAATCTGGATCTAAATTTTCACAAAAGGTATTAAGGTATAGGCTGCTCTATCCCTGTTGAATATTGTATCTTTGAATACTTTATAGGATTTTATTTTAGTCTTCCAATTACAGAAACCATGAAAGCATGCACATTTGATAGCTACTTTTAAAGCTGTTTCCTCTACAAAGTGTTACTCAATACAGTAAAAATCAGACAAAACACACCTAAGGGATATGGATATCATAAAGTAGTTTCATAGAAAGTCATCCTTTGACACCTTCCCGAATTGTAATGACACCAACTTCCCTTTGTTGTTTTCACTAAACTTGGCACATAATTAGCATCCTAAAGCAATTCACAGATGGATGATTTGATCAGCTGCTGTTTTCATGCAGTACAAAAAGATTTACCTCCATTCTGTGCGACAGCACGAGCTGCAGAAGTGGCACCCACGCCGTCTCTGACCCGCACCAGCATCCTCCACAGCAGAGGAGTCCTGCAGACCACAGGTGTCGGTGGCATCGCTGGCTGGCTGCAAAGTCTGGGCGTGGGAGAACGTTGTTCAGAAACCAAGTCTTTTTTCTCTGGTGCTGGTCAGAGCAAGAAATGCTTCATACACCAAAATCTAAGTAAGTGCTCTCCCTACTACAAGGTAATAATTTTTTCTTAGGTTTTGCTCGTCTGAAGGGATTTTATTTACCTTTCTCTGCTTATGTAATGAAATTCTCTCTTAGATGTATAATTTATAGTCACACATACATAGGATAATAGTCAAAGGCAAAAGAGTGTCAGAAAACAAATATTAATGCTTTTAGAGGCTTTCATGGGGTTTTTGTTTTGACATTTCTGTGTAATCTGGGGTTGATACATCTGGCATTACAGCCAAACGTGTAATGCCAAACACTAGGGAGTAGCTAGTTTTTCTTTTACACTTTTTCTTTCAGCTTTAGCATTACACCTTATTTTCTGTCACAGCCTTTGAGTGGCGGTGTTCATCTCTTCACCTGTATGCACCAGAGGGATGTGGCGTTCGTTCACAGAGGTGCTGTTACTGCAGGCAGCACAATAACAGAGCCCGACCCACAAGGCTCTATGATTCTGAGGAAAAGGGTAGGATTAAAGATTTGCATTTTTCCTCAAGTGAGACCCACGAGCAACTTGCTGGTAGTTAATGACACCTGTTCCTGTGCCATGATGTGTGTTGATTGCAGTTTTGTCTGCAAAACCATGGGCAGATTTAAAGGTTTGACGCAAATATTTTCACAGAACCATTTTTCGTGGAGCCTTTCATCTCTGGGGTGGCTGGAGATCAGCCTCTCTTCTAAAACAAAAAGGAATTTGGGGGGTTTTGGGTACAGCAGCCGGCTTCTCCAGCTAGAGAAGATCCACCTCAGTCAGCCCTGGCTGGCCTCGTTAACCACACGAAGGAGAACTCGTCTTGCAACCGGCAGCATCTCGTTACTTGTTTTTCCTCCCTGGTTTGCTCCTACCTCAGAGTGACTGGGTCAGGCGGCGCAGCTATCAACCTCTGCTCGCGCACTGGCCCGGCCTGGAAAGGCAGGGACGTCACCGGTGGCGAAGGCGGACCAAAGGACAGCAACTCCTTCACAACACAGGCCGGGGTTCGTGCCGCCCCGCCGCTGCTACCGCTGTCCCGCCAGCCCGGCGGGCAGGGGGCGCCCTTTCCCGCTGTGCCAAAGTGCAGCCAGCAGGGGGCGCTCGGGAGACAGCCAGCGCCAGGAGAGAGGCCGCGCCCGGCTTGCGGCTCAGTGCGGTGCACAGGCTGCCCCCTGGCGGCGCCGGCGGCGTCGCGCCCGCCCGCGGCCCGCTCCTTGCATCGCTCTACCGGAGGCTTTTCCCGCGCCCGGCGGGAGCCCGCCCGGCCTCGCCTCACTCCCCGCCTCCGCCCGCCAAAACCCGTCTGGCGGCCGCCTGAAGCGCCGTGACAGGCTGCGGAGCTGCTCGGGAGCAGAGGCAGCTAAGGGGACGCGAAAGCAGTCTGGAAAGCTGCCTGCCACCAAGGCAGGCTCCCAAAGCCTGGTCTCAGAGCCCCCTCCCGGCCTTTAAATACGCTTCCCACCTTTAGAAGGGGGGAAATCAGGGAAAGGAAAATATATTATTTGTTGTCTCTGATAATCAGATTCCAGCAGTTTTGAAATAAAAAGCTAAACGGCAGCAAGGCACCTTGCTGCCCTAAGTGCCTGGTGCTCCCCGTCCCTGTGAGGACACGTCTGAGACGGCGTTTTCAGCCATGGCCTTGCACCTGCGCGTGATTTCTCAGGGGAGCATTTCTAGGCTGTTTGGGCAGTATTAGGAAGGAAGTAATAATGGCATTCGGCTTCTACACACTGTGAAAAAATTGCTTCCTTTAGTTATCACAGCAAGATAGCATAGAAGATATTTGATGTTTCTTTTCAGACACGATGGTTACTATCAGCCTCAAGTCAACTGCGATGATCAGCGTTCAGTGAAGAAATCAAAGTGCCGCTATCACAAGTTACTGGAGTGGTTTCACCTGCTCCCATTTGGTTTCGAACGCCCCTCAAAAACAGGGGACTGTTAGTAATTTGTAACTGTGTGTTCAACAAGCAAAACCAGTTGCAGTGCAGAAAGGCCACACCTGGGACAGTGGCTGGAGCCAGTGGGATGAAACAGGTTTGTCCCTGTCCATGCTCAAACCCGCTCAGATCACAGGAATGGGAGCTGAGTCACCTGGAACCGAGGATCGCTCCCTCTCAGCAATGATCTAAATTTCTTCATGAGCTGGTGTCTGTGTATGCAAACACCGGGGGTGATGGGGAAAGCAGCGCAGTCACAGCTCTGGCTGTTGGCAGTACCCCGGCTGGCAGTGCAGCTGTACTCAAAGCCAGGAGTGAAAGCCAGCAAACCGTGAGCAGACATGAGGCCAACACATCTGGCTTTCTGTGTTTGGTAAAGATCTTATTTTCCTCCAAACTGAGAATTCTAGGGTTGTTCTCCAACACAATTATGTGGAAGGTCACCAAGCCTCTTTAAGAGGACAGTGGCTAGAGGAAAGACCTGTTACATGATTATCTTGCAACCTCTGCAAAAGGCTGGTGTGTTGCAAGAGGTGGTCTAATGCCACTTGACCTCTGCAGATCTCGGTGCACAGATGTTTCATAAGAATACACGGGAGGTTGTTTCAACTCCTGTGAGCACAAAACATCACTGATAGTTCCACCTGGCTGTCTCATAACACATTTTGGTACAGAAAACTATCCAAAGCCACCAAAGCCATGCCAGGTCTTACTAACATCAGTATTAAAAAGGCAAAGTGGGAAGGATCAGCGAGTTTGCAAAGGAAACTAATGGTATGAGGAAGCATTTTACTCAATTATGCTATGTCTATGCGAAGTAGGAGAGAAAGTGTGCCCTGCACAGTGCTGCTATGGTTAAAAATCATCTCACAAAAATGATATGAATAGGAATACAGTTATCACATAGAGATGACTCGTTTACAGGTGATTCAGATGCAGCACCACAAACCTGGATGCAAATGTTACAAGCACTACCATAAGCAACTACCATGAAGAGTTTGACACAAGTCATCAGCATTTAACAATTAGGTTATTAGATCAGATTTAACCTAACCAGGAATCTGGCGAGGGGCTTAGGACTGGAAGATTAAAACCTTCTCTTGTTGGAGTTTTTTTTTTAATGAAGAGCTTGTAGCTGAATGGCAAATAAGGTTTAGACCTGTTAGAAGATTAAGTGTTCTGCTCTGTTCCTAAGCTTATACTTAAAGCAATTAACAGTTCTAAAGGTCTGAACGGTAGGGATATGCATGAATTTTCTTAATTCTGCCAGCTGAAACAGATCTGAATGACTTTTGCCTTACATTGTCACACAAACACTGGTATGGCTTGCAATGAGTTAAATCAGCATGAGTACAAGATTATCCATCAGTGATCCAGTAGAAGAGTAGAGTAATACATCATAATACATCACAGCAGATTAAAAATGCATTTAAAAAATCCATTAAAAAAAATAGTAGGAATGGTGGCTGTTTGAATATCTTTTTACTTTTATTCGCCCTCTTATTTAACTTCCCAGTTAGAAGAGATAAAGTTTATGAAGAATTAAGTTTATAAAGTATAAAGAAGTTACAAAACAGCAGATTTACTCCCCATCTGCATTATATTTGTTGCTTCTCAGAAACATGAGGCTTATTGCGCATGGGATATATCGTATCACATGTATAGAGACATATGTTTCCATCCTGGAACCAGGATGAGAACGGGCACAACCTCTATTTTCCCAGGTCATGATCCTGAGATCATTTTTCCTGACTTCTTCCTCCCACTCACTCCAAACCAAGACTGTAATCCCATATTTTCTTTTTTACACTGTATATGCTCATTTTGTCAGCCTCTGCTCTGGCATCCTGAACAAGGAGTACAAATTGAGCAGCGTTTCTAGCTGATCAGCTAGGACAGACACTGTTATCACACCTGGACCAAGATGGAAGTTACGGATTGATATCGTAGCAAGCTGTCATCAGCGGGGTGATGTAGTACCTTTTTTGGAAGTCAGCTTTAACAGAGTCCAGTGTTAATTCGGTGCTCCCGGTGCGTGATGCTGACATGTTTCATGGACCAGCAATGGGTCACATAGCAGAGCAGAGCATAGCTTAGGCGGTTCTGGATCACATGGTGGTAACAGCCATCTTTGTATCCTAAATAGTGAGCCATAAAGCAATAGCAAATACAGAAAGCGATCATTAAAACAGGCCCTAATTTTGTTTGCCGTCTACTTGCTTACAGTGTTATGAATCACTTTATCAATAGGCATGATAACTTTATATAAAGTTGTGTAGTAATTATAGTCTAAAACTCCTGTACAGTCTATTCACCTCAAGAAAGGCAAATTACATTGTGAGCTTTGCAGCTTGCATTGAAATCCTTAAGTTCTACCACACAGCGAACACACATCCTCTGGTGAGACAGTGTCCTTGATCTAGACCCTTAAAGACCCATACGCAACAAGCTACCTGCAGCCAAATTAATGATTTTTCTTGATAAGGTTTGACCTTTTTAGTTTTTATAATACGCCATGATTTAACTTCCTGATCATTTGAAATAGTCAAATTAATATCACTAGTGGCTGCAAATACAGAAATTCCTCCTGATTGGTTGCTATTCACTCTTCACTTGAAAGGTCTACTAGTCACTCTGCTATTGTTTCTGGGTGAACTACACAAGGGGAAGTGTTTTCTAGTTAAGTTATACTTAATGTATGGCACTTATAACTTCTTGATAACTCTGTTCTGCAAGCTCCTCAAATGAGCATGTAAACCAGTTTGTTATGAAGACATGTTTTCATTGCTCTTCAAAACACTTTTGCTTTCAGGACCAGAGATCTACCTGGTGAATTGCTCACAAGGGAAGAAAAAAAATGGATACCTGCGAAGTATCCAGCTGATTTTCTTCTCAAGAATGTGTTAGCGAATACCTCTCATTTGTAGCTTTACAGTTGTGCCCCATATTATCAGGAGATTCTGATTAAATTCTCATTAATTTCAGCATCATAGAAAAGGAGCTTTAAAATTTCAGGTGGGTGCTAAGTTGCATTAGGACTTGTGTACTCATTCTGCCTGAATTATTATGCATGCACGAAGAGTTGTAAGAGCTTTTAGAAAAAGTAGGGTGTTGCAGCCCTTGCTGTAGAACTTCTTGGTGTGCATTTTGTTCTCCTCGTGGTGTAAGTTACATAAGAAAAAAAATATACAGTATCAAGCCAAGGTTTCTCAGTTCATCAAAAGATTGTTCCACAAATACAGCCAGTCTGTCATAGATAGCTTGTCTGCTTTAAGACTCACTCTAAACATATTCTGTCACATTTTCTCCTAGGCGAAGTTCTGTGCTATGCCTGGAAATAAGTTTTGCTATAAAGGGTGTTCTCACTGGACCAGGAACACAGACAACAACATTTATGTATTTAAATTTCTAGGATTTTTTTTAAATTGTGTTATTAATAAAACTTACTGACTTTGTGTTCTATTTTACTACTTAGCTCAGGTTTTTATTTTTTTCTGTCTTGTGCAAACTGTACTTATATTCCACGGGAAATTAGAAAGAGGACTTCAGAATTTGGTTCCTGACTACTGGTATTTGTTTCCTATAACCTCTATTGAAAAGGGTAGGAGACAGCAGCCTTCCTTTCCAAATGCCTACCAACAATGCTGTTATTTCATGTTTTAGTCTACATGACTCACAATCAAAGAATCAAGATGACAGATGTGTAGTAATGTGAAATCTTTACTCACCTGCATACAAAAAATGAACCATTTAAACAGCTTCACTGCCAATTTCAGAATAAGATTGTAATTGCAAGCACTTTTATGCCTCAATTTCCTGATGGTTTGTAAAAACAAACTTGCAACGAACAGTGATAGCGTAAATACAGCATACTACTTTGCAAATGGTACTATTCTTTTCTTAACTGCAGTATAAAAACAGAGTGTGACTTCCAGTTTACCTCCTGAATCTGAAAATGTTGCACACATATGGCAGAAATTTAACTCTCTGCAGTACTTTAATTTTATGCTGGTTTGTTTCTCTAGGACAGCTTGATAGGTTGATTGGTCGTGTCAGAAATTACTTAGAACTTGTAACGCAACAATCTGTCTGCAACACAAAAATATGTAAGCAAAAGATGTTGAGACTGAAATGCTTCTACATCCCAGAAAAATCTTACTAAACAGTATTAGTCACATTATTTACACATTTTCTTAAAAGTGACCCATACACACACTTCTTTTCTTTTATTGGATGTGCTAAAAAAAAAAGGCTTTGTATTAATTTTTCAAATCGATATTAACCTTTTTTTCTTAAGCTATGAAAAACGTAATCTATTTCTGTTTGGGAATTATTACCAGGCAAGCTGATGTTATGCTGGATGCTGTTAAAGCATTTCAGTGCAGTAAATATTGTTGATACAATTTCACTGACATATGGATCAGAATAATATGGATAGTTCATAGCCAATTGTTTGAAATAAATTTGTGTATGAGCATTTAAGAGGAGTGGGAAATAAAACAAAAGCTTGTAAAGCTTGCTGCCAGTGTCTAGATCAGTAAAGAACGAGGTGATTGAAAACATACCAGTTTTATAGCAGAGAAAGTCTTGCTATCTTACACAAGGTCAAATATGTAGAAGAAAAATTATCATCCCTTATTTGAATAAAGTATAAATATTGATTAGATTTAACATAAGAGCCTGGAAATAAAATGATTTCTAAAAATATGTGATTATCTATTAAATATTCACACAAGAATCAGAATAATAAAGTGACCAAGAAACACTCTAGTATATAAACTGGAACAAACAAAGAATTACAAGCAGCTTCCTTGCAGTGTAATCGATCAAAGACAGTTGCACTTAAAGTTACATGTGTGAATGTGTACTGACAGGGTCCGTTACTAGCACAAATACAAAAAATGAAATAGCCATTTCCCAGTAAACTGCAATCTTTGCAGCTGATGACTACCTTCTCAAAGGCGAGTTGGCTCATTCAGCCTCTCATTGTAAACCGCCAAAACTTTAGGTCTTAGAGAATGCTCTGAATGTGCACATTGTTGCTGTCACATCCAAGAAGTTATTTTTGTCCTCCTAACTGTAGTAGTGGTTAACTGCTCATGTGTGCTGTTCTCTAAATGCCTGAGACTGACAAAGACAATTCATGACCAGCAAAAAGAAGAATCAAAAGCCAAGCATCTTATTTTTGGAGAAGTGTAGACAAGAATAATTTATTACCACCCCTGATTAAACTAGTCAATATATTTTTAAGGTAAGGCATTTTCCAAACTGCATGATGTGTCCCTATGTGGTCCAAGGAGGCACAAGAGCTATCCTCATATGGATGTGGAGAATATGAAAAGAAATAACTGTAAGTTATTCACAAATGCATTAATTGCAGTTAAGACAGCAGAGTAGGCATGAAAACTACATCTCACTTGGCAGGGTGTAACTGGGTAAAAACAATTCCCTGAGAGGCCATGTAACCAGTATGGCAGGTAGTCGTATTATTATCCCACAGGCATTATAAGATATCCATCAAAATTGACATACAACACACAAGCTTCAATGGATACTAAATAAGGCCATGAAACAAAATTTTGCTCCCTCATTTCCAGCAACCTTTCTGGTTCAGCCACAACAACTTACCTATTTTTACTTGAGGAAGAAAATCTCATTTCTGTTCTAGTGTTGTAGTTGGCACGTCAAAATACTAATATAATGCAGACATAGCTATCCTACCCCCAAAATGCTTCTCTGACCTAAACAGTGCTTTAAAAGAAACATCCCAGATACTGATATATAGTGAAGAGTGACATTATCAGTAGGTGCTGGCCATCCGTACTGGCCGTCTAAATGTACAGAAGACCAACAATGGAGAAATGGTATCCTGATCTTTCTAATAACAAGTACGATTTGGAAGCCCTTTCTACCCCTTCACATCCTTTAAACTGCTGCATTCTTCCACTGTTGCTGAAGTGGACGGGGTGGGGAAAGAATTTTCAATGTAGACCTACTACACCTCTCACGCAGATCACAGCTGCTAAGAACAGACAGACCATTTTTTCCAAGTTTTACAAAACATGTCTTTTAGGCAGTAGGTTCAAAACCTCTTAGTCATTTTGAATTTTGTGTCTCATGAAAATGTTTCATTTCCTCTATGAATCCTTACCCACACATGAAACATGAGATAAAAATTGGAAGAGTTTTGCAGTCTTTAATTCTTTCTCACCCACTTAACAAGGAATTTGGTAAGGATGGTGTTACCAGAAACTGAATCAACCAATTAGTGAGACTATTTATCTCATGTTTCTACTGAAGAAGTAACAAGGGAGATTTGAGAATATTGAAAGAGCAGTAGAGTATGCAAACCATCAGGGTGTTTTGTAGACTGCAGCAGCTTTTGAGATAGAGCACAAGGATTTAAAAAAATCTCATTTAATTATTTCATCTACCACCATTGCTGTCACCTTCTATAAACAACTGAGTAAAGACAGATGAACTAGGACAAGTAAATTAAACCTTAATTAAGAAGGTATTTTTCTCTCTTTCTTACTCAGGCCCATGCATGCATCTTGTCCGTAGGATACAGCCGACATGCCGTTTCCTTACTCTGCTAATTAGAGACACCATATTCCTTGAATAGAACGTTGGAGGTATATTCTGAACCATTCATTTTTAAAACAGAATGACAGTCACGTTTATAACCTAGAAGTAACAAGTATTCATGTAAACACAGCCTATTCGCACATAGACACTTTAATCAAATTGACACTTCACGCCTTTTCAAAACTAGAACTGATCCAAAAGACATCAACACTGAGAGCCTTGGATATGACACCAAAATTTGTAGTAGGTGGGGCTGAGAGAGGAACATTTTTTAGGCTACCACTGAAAGCCTGAGGAGGCCTGAAAGACATGAGATCTAATTATTACATCTGAATACAACTGAAACAGTGGAGTGACTGATAAGCAGGAAGAAAAACAGACTACCAAGCAGAATATCTGTAAACTATCAAAGCACTAACGAAAATCTACCCGACATATCTATGGCACGATATGAGGATGTACAGACCAGGAAATACCTAACTTGGGTATTTAAAGATGCCTGTCACAAACTGAATAAATAGTGCTGCCAATAAGTAGAATTTTCTGCATGTTTATGCATGGATAAATAACCAGTTTAAAGTTGCATTGTAGAAGATAATAACCAGGAGGGGAATTCATAATACAATGTATAAGGAACTGGCTTATAAAGGGGATGCACAGTTTTCCTTTGTTGGGTTACTGTTAAAGCTCAGTGTGTATTGTTTAATCAGCAGGTAGCGTTATGTTTATCTATCACACTGCTCTCACAAGGAAACCTGCATGACAAATGTACCATGAAGAAGAGTGTCGTAGCTTCATAAGGTTAAGTCAGACTTGAAGGAGGCAACAGGCGCCAGCAGGTGAGCAGCTGCATGTTGAAATACCATGAGTGGTTTCTCTGGAGTATTTGGAGTACCAGCAGCTCCACAGGGACAAATGTGCCTGAGATTCTGATTAAATCCTCATTATTTTCAACATCATAGAAAAGGTACTTTAACATTTCGAGTGGGTATTAAGTTGCTTCCATCTGACGACCAGTCACTGACCATAGCTCTGGGGCCTTTGGTGTCATCTTCTGCCCACACTTCCAAGGCGTCGCTATGATCACCTACCTGTACTTTTCTACATTTTGTTTCATTGTAGGGTCATAGATAATTCACTCTACAGTAAGGACTACTTGTCATTACCACCTATTAGTTACAGAAATACACATGACAATAAGCATTAGCACACAATTGTGTAAAGTTAAGCAAAAGGTAGCTGCTTGTTAGATAATGCCGTTACAACTTAGCAATGGTAACACCGTATTTACTGGGCTACAAGGCTACACGGGCATGGTCCCTCCTCAACACTGCTAGCTACAGAACAGGGGTCCACATGCTTAGATGTCTGAACAGCATTTTAATGCTTTTGCGCTTCAAACCACTTTCTCAACAGCAGCCAACCTCTCCATCTTTAATATGAAGGACAAACTCAATGTCTCTCAAATATCACTAATAACCTTGCTGGACATACTAAATGGAAACTATGCATAAATATGTTGCATATTAGAGCCAAGTGTCACCCTTCAAATAACAATCAGAGTAAAGCTATTTAGGGAGGGCATTTCCATTTAAGAAAAGTGCCCGATATCTTGCAACATGTAATTTGCATAACCAAGAGATGGCAGCACTCCATCAACCATTTGCCTGCAGCATTTATTTGAAAATTATTATGCATCTGTAATGTAAGCATGATACCTCAGTGTGAGAACAACACTAGAAGACTAAAAGCAATGGAATAACAATGGAATGAGACCAGTGATTATTATTCTACTGCTTTACACAGGTCTGTAAAGATGAAATTCATTCACCAGTAATTTGAATTATTTTTTACCCAGCTTATACTAAGACCAGGACATAGAAAGCATTTTTTAAAATTTGATTGTCTCATAGACGTATCTTCTCAAAACATGTTTCATAAGATAACAAAATAACCTATCTCCCCTTTCAGCAAAACTTAAGAAGCATATATATATCAGATATACACTTCCATTTCAGGCACTCTCTCGGCCTTTTCTCAGCAGCTGGAAAAGTTTCCTGGTAATAATCTTAAGGATCAAGGCACTCCTAAAAATTTAATTCTGATATGTATATTTGTATACTGCTGATTGTCTCCTGCAGACTGATGCTGACAGAATTTGGAGGAGTTTAGCATTTCCCAAAGGCCTTCGGTGCCCCATATCATCAGGCTCACATGTATACAAGAGGTTAGTTAGCAGCGATAATTATCCTCTTTCACCACATTCTGTCCCCTTTTAGATTCTATGAACAGTGTATGGGCTTCAGCAACAGTCTTCCAACAATGATGCATGGGAAATTAGTAGCACAACTGCATGGAAACTATGAGGTGATTAGGAAACTGGGTAAAAGGCAGACGACAACGAACTGGACTGAAAAGGAAATTGTTGAACTGAGATGTTGCTGCTGGGTGAATTTTGCGAACAGTATTATTTAAATTAATGAGGAGGTTCACAGCTGACTGAAGTTAACATTGGTTTCCACCTCTGTTCCTTATTGCTGGAACTCATTTTTCTAAGAAAAAGGCCAGGTTCAAACAATATTGGTGATATTTCAGAAAAATATGCCACGAATAAGTTGCATAATATCACTAAGGATCTTACCAGTTTTTGCATCTAAACATTATTCTTGCTTTAAAATATCTGGATTGATTTTCTCCTATTGCAACCCATTTTACTTTAGTCTCTCTCTAACTTCATTGATGTCACAGTTAATTTAATCCAATACACAAGGCAAATCAGTTTGTTTTCATAGAAAATACCAGACGTAATTTTTTGGGGGGTTTGGTTGGGCTTTTTTTTTTTTTTTAATGTGACCTTGTTCTACCATGATATCTCTGTTTCTACTGAAAATATCCACCACTATTGCATTCATTCCTGATATTTCTAATTACACAAAAGATTACCTTTCTTAGAAGACCATTAGGTGAATGCAGTTTTGTTTAACAGCTTAAGAAATACTATGCAGCAGCAGTATCACTAAAAAAACAATTCAGTATTTCATCAAAAGATACTAAGTAACAAGAAACTGGAAGAGTATGTTTTTCTTTCTATCTTTTATTCTAACAAAACATGTACATCTTAAATTACAACAATCAGACTACATGAGACTACAGCTCTCATGAGAACGAGTCTCTAACTGATCATCTCTTTTTGTTTTTTCCTAAAGCACAAGGCTGCAGCAGCAACTTTCTCCTCTTTCTCACACAAATTAATCATGCCGCCTATAATGAGCTCCAGTGTCATGGGAAGGGTATCCACGACATTGTACATACTAGCTAGATCAAAACACTCGAAGGAACTGAACAAGTTCTCCAAAATACAGATTGGAATAACTATTTCTATTTCTGGGCCTGGAGTCCCCATTCATTATTAGTTCAATACATTTTCAGAGGGTGACAAATGAAATCTCAAGAACATGTCGCAAAGAATTCATAACAGCATGTTTCTTGAATTATGATCAACTCAACAGAAATCCTGTCTTATATAAATATGCTTTAAAAGACCAGACAAAATTAAATATCATTCTTGAGGGTAAAAATAATTTTTTTTTTTTTCTCTGAGATGATCAATTCTTCCACAGCTCCTCTTCCACCCACACGGTGATGTGGTTGTATCAGAATCAATAATCTATTTGTAGATAAAAGGACAATTTTTTACTCAGCAGTTAGTAGATTTCTACTGCTTTCAGTTGTATTTAGTATTCCTTTTAAGGTTGTTTTTTTTTTCTCCAGATAGAAAACTTTAGATAACTACTTTGAAGATAATTCCCATATCAAGCTGAAAGCACAAAAGATAACTAAAGTTCAAAACTTTAAAGTTCTGACTTCGGAAAGACAGGACAGCTCACTTCTTCCATTTGTTCCCAACACAGGGACCTCAAGGTTGTTCTGAAACACTGCTAAATAGCTCATTTTCTTTCTCTAGTTTCATACTTTTCCACCTTGTAACTTTGCTTTGGATTCCTTTACCTGGTTCACATGCACAAGTTGCCCCACCAGTCTGATGGCCGACCAACAACAGCTTTCAATTTTTTTAATTTCTGTGACAAAGACTTAAGTCACCCACCCCCCATACACCCCTTTGTAACATGTTCCTATGTGTTCTAAATGCTACATTGCCTACATGACTTAGGGATTGCTTTCCTGAAGTTTTCTAAAGAAAATGTATATAAACATGCCACAGTGAAATTTAACAAAATCCTTATACAAATAAATTGATGGCACCTTGTAAGTTGTATTTCTACAATTTTATTCAAAAGAGCAAAATCTCTCAATTCAAAAATGCTTAAAGAAAAAAGGCAGGACCACAGCAGTGTTCAGATACAAACTTTCCCAACACTATGAGTCCAGATTTAAATTTTGGGTTGAACCCTCAAAGGTGCTTGTGTCACATCTTAATGTCACAAGGTGCTGGTGTCATTATTTGGGCTATTTAAAGGTATATCATGCTTTGAGTTACTGAAGTTACTTCTGCTTTACAACAATATAAAGACCGTCATGAGTTTCAGGGCATTATTTCACGAAATTTAAGACCAATGTAAACTCAAATCAGCAGGAATACACACGTGCTTAATGCTGAGCACATGTACAGACTTTTACCTGCTGAAGAACTAAGTGAATGGGTCAGAAAGATGTTCTGATTCCGTTTCATGTAGAAAAACATCTTTTCACGATTCTTATCTCTGCTAAGGTAAGCAGTTTGCTGAGAGAGAGATTTAAGTGCAAATTCCAAATTTTGAACTCATTCACTAAAAAGAAAAAGTACAGAATATCTAGAGTTAAACTGGATGATATCTTAAGTGAATGCAAGCCAATAAGTAGCGTTATGTTGGAATTTTAAGATAACACGGTTTTGGTTGGCAGAACTCAGAGGGGCAGAACTCAGCTGTGGTAGCCTGCCTGACATCAACACTAAGCTGAAGGAAATTTAGGCAAGCTCAAATCACATCGGTCAAATTATCTTGAACATAAATTTTGCTTTCATCCTGCTTTTGTAATAATAAAAACTATGATGCTATACCATGGGAGAGAGCCATGGTTCATTCAGTTCCTAAACTAAGGCAGATTAAAAAGGTGACTGACTAATACAATCTTGAGAAGTTTCTCTGATCACCTGCAAAGTGATTTCTCGGTTCCGTGACAATAACCACGTTTAGAATTAAGTATTTCAGCATTAACACCTAGATCTCAGCTCCTCTGTCTTATTTCGAAGACAATTGACTAGGAATTGTAAATTTGCAGGACTATCTACTATTTAAATAGTGCATTTGTTAACCAGCAGTGTAATGTTTACCTCAACCTTCAAAGGCCGGAGCTTACCTGCTGGCAGACCCCTCCACAAGGCAAGTCCTATCAATGAGGAATACACCACCCTCCGCCCCCGACCAAACACAGCGGTTTCAGTAGCTCTATACAGGAAGCTACTGCCCACAAGCCGCTTACAGTGCATCCTTGCACTCGCCTCATGTCTGCGCCTGTTACATCGCGGTGAAACCTGCTGTGTTCCCTGAAAAAGAGCACAGTAGGATATATCTCTCTGAACAGACTCATACGTCAGTTACTGTTGATCGTGATAAACAATAATCTCCTGGTTAACAAAGCGCACACCGAGTCCTATGGTTCGCTTTCTGCATGATTTAACATTTCATAGATAAACTCAACAGCCCACTCTACCCTGAGTAATGAGTCAGATCTTCCTAAACACTTCGTCGAAGTTTGTTTACAGCAATGTCGCTTGCTACATCAGGGGGAGGAGGTGTCTGTGTTTCCTTTTTTTATTTTTTTTTTTTTTAAGCAAACACAACTGACAAAACTGTCGACTCTTTTTATTGTTTTCAACTTATATAAACAGAATTAAACTACAGGGAGTCTATTAATAAAGGCCTACACAACAAAACCATTCACAATCTTCATGGCAGGTTTTAATCTCCCAGAAAAAAAATCAATATTATTTAGAATAAACTAGTATAGAATGGAGATTACTCCAGGGATTTAGTCTTTAAAGTATGATGGAGAAATATAGATTTTCTTCTCTACAGGAGTATGATGTTGCAGTGCATATAAAATGTGCCATAACAATTACACAAAGACTTCTTTAAAAATCCCAGGCTTATTAACCCTATAGCTTTCTAGAAATAAGTACGGGGCAGGGGGGGAACCAAACCACAAACCAAGAAAAAGCATAATTAGAGAGACAAATAATGGGAAGAAAAAGCTTAAGAGACTTGAATAAGTTCCACTGCACTAATGAACCACTCCACCAAATCCCAGGAGGTCGAACTATATTATGTGTGTTGACTCCAGTGCAGAAGAACTAACCTTGTGCCCTTGCTTTCCATATCTATGGCATCTCCAAACTGTCACAAAGGGATGAACACAGAGGGTGAAGTTATATTAATACAATGACCACCTGGAATACAGCTGCCAAGACCTTCACTCACAGATGGTGGCACTTGGTCTTGGAGGCTGAGCCTTTTCAAACAACCTGAAGAACACAAGTTCAGCTTTTGGTCATACCTGCACCAGTCTGCAGCTGAGCGTGTCTTCATCAGCTACAGCAGAGATAATGAAGCTGGTTTTACTGAACACAGAATTTGATGCATTTTCACTTCAATGTAGACACTGCTGGGTTTTTAACATTTATAGCTTGGAGAAATCAGAATTACTTCAAGTCCTGACACACTGCATTTACTTGTTAACAGGGGCAGTATTTCTCTTTTTACCTCCGGTTTGTGTTTCTCTTAGCCAGATAAGTGAGACCTGAACTCTGTGTCTATTGTTCCCACTGCAAAAATTCAAAGAACCTTTTGATTCACTGAGAAACAAACAGCATGAAGGCTGTACTACTTGCAAAAGCACTTCTCAGCTCTTTACACTCTTTAACTGTCTATGCTCCACGATCTACATCAAGTATCTGTTAAAGCCTTCTCCTAACACTTAATTAGGAAAAAATATAATTTGTATTTTGCAGAAACTACAAAGCCACAAGTGCAATGACAGCTTACGGTCATGTCTGGTTAGGAGTGTTTAGTGGCTGTTGGACTTCACTTACACTTTCAAAAGACATTTAGCGTGCTTTTTTTAGACAAAGATGCAACCTAAAACTCCAAGCCTGAATACTTCATGACTCTCAGAAATTGCTTTTTAGCAATTTGGGATAAAGGATAACAGCCATTTTGGGCAGAAGAAGATCTCATGTCTGAACACAGAGGAAAGTTCAGATCCAGAGCTGAGCTGAATCTTTAACTTTCTTGTCTTCATTTAATTCAGATATATTAATTCATATTTAAAAGTTAAAATCTTTCTATTACTGCACAAACATTATGCTTGCCTAGAAGTTGTTATATTCTGCTTTTGTTTATAGTTTAATTTGATTTTGCTCCAAAGCAGATGTTTTCTATTTTTGCAGAGAAATTCAGTTTTCTAGTGGAAGTAACCTCTCCTCCATCTATAGAAAATACTTGTTGGCCTTACTGATACAGGAGCTTTTGCATCAAGATTACATTACTAATAATTAAGCTAATCTTGGTGCAAATGACCTGCACTAGAATAAAATGAAGCTGACCTAGATGTGTCTTACATGGTTTGAAACGCAGTTTACACAGATGTCACAAATTTGCATGGAAGGGTTTGATCTGGCATAACTATCACTGAGTGTGGGGTAAAAAGCTTGCACAGTTTTCATCAAAAGATACTGTGACACTGTGCTTGTAGGTATGGATGCATATATACAGATCTGGGTAGCAGTTAACACTTCTTCCATACACCTACACTTCTGAATGAAGTTGGTAGCTATGCAACAGCTCTGCTCTTAACCACACATCGGGGTCTCTGCTTACATTGTCGCTGTAGTGTTTCAACACCGGCTGCCTTCCGTTCTCCTCCTTCATCCCAACTCCCCTATTCTTTGTTGTAGGAAATAACAACCCAGACAACGGCAATGTCTCTTTTCCTTATTGGTAAACATTCTCTGGGCACATCTGCTGTGATGATGATAAGGCAGAGGTCTGCTCTCAAATGGGAAAAACAGAATGTCAGTTTACATAATGGCCAGCAAACAAGAAAAAGAACCTATGCGCTCAAGCAGCAAGCCAGTTTCTATCTTGCTTCATTGTCTTAACAGGATTCTTATTGTGTTTATATTTAGAGACATGGGAAACTGGGAAACTGTGCTAGCCATGCTACCCATTGTTACTTAACCTCAAACAACCTATATAATATGCTGTCCATTAAGGAACCTGAATATAGACTCTAATCAAGGTGGCTAAACAAGATATAGGAAAATAAAGCTCAGTGCTTCCTCCTTGTTTGGGAAAAAACAAACAGGAAGGCTCTTTCTTAGACTCACCTCATCAGAAAAGCGGGGGGGTGTGAGTTTGTTTTCCCAGGCTCACAGAATATTTTAGCTCTCTGTTGTGCACCTGTTTGGCTTTTTTTTCATCATTCCCACTGCCAATAAATGGATAGAAACACTTCAGCAACTTATTTCCCATCTGGGAAACGTTTTTCTTTTGTTTACTTTGTGGAAACAGTATTTATTAGAAAACTGTGTTTAGAAACAGCAGTGGAAACCCGACAACTAAGACAGCACTGACTGACTGGCTGATCATCAGCAAGTTGCTTTTGATAACGTTAGTGCGTTGTGCTTGGGTAGGCTTGCCTGAATGCTGTGTAACCAACAAAACATTATCCAGCAACTTGAATCCACACAACTGATGTTAAATTGAATATAATGTTTCTAATGAAAACAGAGCCTTGATTGTTAGGAGTCCACGATTCCATCTCACATACACCAGCGTTGCAGAGAACTAACAGTGGCAACTGAGCCCGAAATTCTGAATGAAAAACCATTGCACATGCAGAAAATATCTACAATGACTCCTGGTTAAGAACTGTAATTATTTAAACAGCACATTTAAGTCTTACTTTGTCTTCAGGAGCCACAATATATGGGCCTTTCAAATCAGCCAAGGATGGCAATCTTAAATCCTTTAAAGCTTTAAATTGACAAATTTATATAGACAGCTTTCACCTCTTCCTGTGGTGTTCTATCTTGTCATAATCATAGTATTCAAGATTCCTCAGTAAGTATTGGGGTTTCCTATAGAAATGTTCAAAGTTTAGACATTTAATTTAACATAACGTAATAACATCAGAGAGTGAGATTGCCATCGGAAAGCAGGACAATTCTTTTTCTTTGAATTATTTGGCCCTGCTGTATGTAAGGCTGTGAAGATGACCTATCAGGTATGCCACAGGCTATGGGAACTCACCGCAAAAGTGTCTCTCTTAATGATAAGAGATTGAAGGCAAGGTTGCTCAATTGCTATCCTTAGCAAATATATTTCCTTGGTGAGCATTCTTGTCTTGTCACACACTCATCAAACATGAGACTGATGTAAAGATACAAAGAGTGAAAAGGCTGTAGTGCTTTCTTCCCTCTCCTTTCATTTTCCAATACTTCGGGAATCCTCCTGTGCAAAGAGCAACAGGAAAGCGGGAGGCATGCAAAAGGAACATCAGTCTCCAGGAGCTCAGGGAAAAAGTGGTCCTACATTGCACCTTCCTACTCCACATGCAAGGACAAAACCCTTTCCTGGTATAGTTTCCTTTCTCTACTGCTCAGGTTTCATACGTATGTCATATCCAGCACATCTGGGATTAATGCTAGCGATGAAAACAAACTGATTTCTGGGAGAAAGGCCAAAGGCTGGCCTCGTTAGGAATGGCTGCAGTAGGATTTCAGTTAGATTTTAAAATCAGACCTTTACTATGATTTCATTTATTTTAATTATCCTCACTGCTTTCTCCCCCGCCCTAGAGTCTCCCTTTCTTTCAGGTGGTGGCACTGCTGCACCATTTGTGGTACTCAGTACAGATTCCTTTGCCAGATTTTAGAGTGTATCTTAACAAGTAATTAGAACAGTTTGCACTAGCTCATGCTGTCGGCTTTCCAGCTCCTGCACGATCCAAATGGCTCTCAGGGGATGTTACATTATGGTTGGTTTGTTATTGTTTGTTCCAGGCCAATGCCACTAGACAAAAGTGTTATAAAACTGGCGAGTGGTATTAATCACAATTTCTTAGGTGTCTATGTCTGCAATGTCCCTATTCTCACTTTCTCATTTTTTTGCTTAGCTTTCATTTTGTTCTGAAAAAACAATAAGGATGTCATGTACAGAGTACTTCACCATATAAAAGCTCAGCAACAGGCTGAAATACTTGTAAGGTTAAATAAAAAAAGTCTGAGAGAAAAATTATCATTGCATTTCAGGGACTCCATCTCTTTTCTTAGGAACGATTGGATTAGTATCTGGGAGCTTCCTTGCAAACAACCAAAGTCCCACCAACTTTGAGTACTTCAAGTCCCTTCCCAACTGAAGCTTAACTACTCACCCGTTGTGCATTTCCGTATCTAACCTGACTTCAGCATACAATGCAGAATATCCCCTGCTGTGCATCCCCAAAACAAGCCCCTTTGAAAATAGTGCTTGTTTCCATTGACTTAATCCTTATCATTTCAGAACTCAAATAGTTTTCAAATTCACTGAGGTGTACCCCTATCCCTGTGTTAGAAGATAGGTATTCAGTCATACAGGGGGAGTAAAATAAACAGAGTAAATTTAACTAATTTATTCAATTTCTGATCCTACTGATTCCAGGTCCAGTGGGCTTTTACACCCATTAATTGAGGCAATAATAAGTAATAATAAGTAATAATAACTTTAGCCTGTCTTCCTCCTCGGTCTTTTCAGTACAATGAAGTGGCTATTCAGTATTACAAAAATGCAGCCTCCGACTGAAAATCCACCAACACAACTGAAGGTCCTCTAAAAACATGAAAAAGAAAAGAAGAAACAACCCCTTTCGTGGGATTGGCTAAAGGCAACTGGACAGTTGTTAAATTTGTTCTACGAAGAGGACTATGAACCTGGTAGGTTACTGACTGATCTAGCAATAATAACAACAAGCCTGCATTTACATAGTGCTTTACATCTTCAAAGTGCCATGTAAACTTTAAGCAATTGATCTAGTCAGAAAAACAATGGCTTCCAGTGTAATATCAAGTAAGTAGTCACAAAAGAATAAATTATTAACTAAAGGAAGCGATTTATTTGAAAATCTATTATCGTAAATTATACTGATCTTTTTCCCCCCTTTTTTAAGTTATTCACTCTGCAGTCTGATTAATGCCTGGATTAATTTGCTCATGATTTCTGGAAATTTAGTAAGTGCAACTTACTAAGAGGCTGATAGAAATGTCGGAGGTAATTGATGCTTTAATGGGCATGAAATCTGGAAAAATACCGGATCGGAATAGATTCACAATGACCTTTGTTAAAGCACTAGGGTAAAGGCTCACCATATTAGGCTACTTCTTTAGACAAGTTTAGTAAATTGCGTACTGTGAATATTCTCTGCTTCCTAAACTTAGAGGGACAAAAGATCTATCAAACCAGTATAGCACTTCTCTCATTAACTCCAGACCTTGTATTATTACCTACCTCTTTTTCATCAACATTTTTAAATGACAGCATTTTCAACTGAATGGTTGCGTAGAAGGTTTTTATTTTTATTATGATAATAATTAGTTTGTATCATGTCACATCAGGACAAAAGTATTACAGAAGCTGGGGCCATTCTTTTTTTTTTTTTTTTTTTCCTACTTGGATTGATATGAAATGTTTCTGTTCCCATTCTTGGTTTGTCTGCTCTTTTAAACAAAGCCTGATCTGATCTCTGAACCAGGTAAATCCTATTATTCTGTTTCAGTCATGAATACAAAGGAAACATTCCATAATCTGTCCACAAGAATCTAATCCAGGTCTGTTTCTTAATGAAATACGCACACAATGATAATGCATTGTGTGTTATCAGGAGGCAAAAATACCTTCATCTGTGAGTGCCGCTTGGTGTAAATGCTCTGTTTATCACTACAGCGTGTTTGAAAGCCTTTTTTTTAGGAGAAATAAAGTTGGAAAAACACTAGTGAATCTCAGTTTACCACAACAGATTATAACATTCCTGTCTGCAAAGTCCCTGCTGTCTATTTAAAGTCAGCTCTCAAGTTCCTTTCCCTCTCTGTTAATACCATGAAGGTCTGGCTGCTGCACTTGCACTACCCATCCTCACATTAGCTCTTGTACTAGCCAATAAGTAAAAACCATTGTAATGCTGTCTGGTTTGTAAATGAGGAGAACAATAAGGAAAGTCTGAGCCTGACAGTCAGCAGTCCATGGTGATTACAGAGAAAAGGGACTGCATTTTTTACTCTCTTTTTGTTATTGTTATTAAGGTCACCACCATCCATCAAGATGCAAAGTTATTTCTGACACAGTTTCAAAGGTCAATTGGTCATGTGCAACAACAAAAGAGATTCATGGAGTAATGTACCCAAAAAGTGGGGAATGTGCCTTTTCACTTTCTATTGTCATGCCCCTACTCATATTTCAGTGCCTGAAATCGACAGAGACATTTGAAAATACTGGTTAAGTAAACAACAAGAAGAAACCACAAGTAACTCATTGATGTATAGTTTGAAAACCATGGAAATTCTCCTTCTAAGCTACCGTTCCCTTTATTCCAAATATTCAGTCAGTTTTTAGCCAGAAGAAATATTTCATTGGTCTCCCCGTGCTAGAAAGTAGCAGACTTCTTAAAAAGGCTCCCGGTCCTACTCAAATGAAAGTTTAATAGCAAAACTCTGAGTAGAACCTCTCATGCTACAATTGGCTTGTTTGGCACACTACCATCTTTGTCCTTCCTTCTAGGAGTTTGCAGATGAATCTATTCCTGAGTTTTAATTCAGGGGAAATCTTGGGCAAAGTCCGCAGAGATTTCATCACCATACCTGCCACATTTCCACAGTAAGAACTGCTGAAATCGGTAATAAATGAGTGAAGACGGAATCCAACAACCAGCAGGACGCCGAATGATAAATTCCACTTTTACCCTCTACTGTGCAACGAGTGCACAAATACAAAGCTGCAATACCTTCTGCCACCCTCATCCATCTCTCCCTGATAGGAGAGCAGGAGTATCAGTGCTTCCCATGTACTAGAGCCAGGCAGAGGAGAATCGTCCACCGGGCATGTGAAGCCTATACAAGAGGCCCCTAACTCCTGTACTCCGCTCCTTTGTGACAAAGAAACTTGCTGGCTGTTCATTTCTCAGTGAATAACGTTGGAAACAAGGGCTCCTTCTCCCAATGAGTTACAAAGCTGAATTCTCTGGGAATATAAACAGCATAATTCAGAGCTACAATCTGTTTCTCTTTTGAACTGATCTATCTATGCCATATATTGTATCAGCTTCTCAGCATACAGGCCCGTACAGCACTTCTGATAAATGAAATAGTAGCATTATGTTTCTGAATAGATAGACAGAAATAAGCGTGTAGCCAGGCTGTACAATGACTGCATTACCCACCTGTGGTGTGGATTGGTACCTTCAGTATTTCCTGTGCAGTTTAGCTCATTTCTTTTGATAGTAGCTTATTTGCAGGCCACAGATATAATGTGAGTGCTCCTGGCACTCGTAGTCACTACTGATCACTTAATTGCAATGTAGTACCATAGAGTGGCATGGAAATTATATGGTAAATAATTACCAAGTAAACAGTTGCATTTGTTTCATTTAACTTTGCAGCTTTACGAAATTTGTCACATAGTAGTTCATAATTTAGGCTTAAACAGGTCTCATGAGTGGTAAGAAAGTCTTTAGTATAAAATACTGCAGTGAATTATCTTCTCACTTCTAATGTTTGCAATATAAAAACCAGAAAGCATATATCAAAGGATGCATTATACCACTAAATTTGGAGTACAAGAACCAAGAACAGAAATAAGTTTATATGGAACGATTTAGTTGGAAGTGGATCTAGGAGGCACAAGACAGTTGTCATCTTCCCATTTGTGCTAAAGCTCTTAATTCACAGCCACATTGTGACTTTGCCCAGCCCTGATATACTAAACTAGAATAAATACAAAACTGATCTTTTGAATCAATAATATTATTCAGTTAGATTCAGTTTAACAGGAATCAGCAATATATGCATTAGGTCAGTTGTTAACAGCCTGTTTAGTCCCACTTTAGAGTCAATGACATACTGACAGGCATATATATTGACAAAACAGATCTTGAAAGGAAAAACATTCATTATTTAACTGTAGAATCAAAGCAATCATTTAAAAAATGAGATTCTGAAAAGCTGGAGACATTTCTGTTTTATCTTTGTCAAAGGCTCACTCCATTACCCATTAGGATGGGCAGGCCTTACTTTTTCAAACATTGCACATGTCAGCCTGTCTCCCCAACAAAACACTAACCTCTCTTTTGAGGAAGAATCCCATTTAAACACCCAGAGTCACAAGGGGGTTATTCTTCTCTGTTCTCAGGGTTTGCCCTTCCTAGATAAAACCAGTACTGTAAACTCAGCAGGAGATTAAGGCAAAGTTCTGAAAACCAATGGCTCAACTATTGTCCCTGGATAGCTCTCAAGTGTGGGCTGGAGATAAGGCATTTCTCTGCAATAATTTCTTTTTTCCTGCTTCTTCATCCTCCCACTGCCTTTCAGACAAACACACTGGGTTAATGCATTCAATACCCCAATAGCATACAGGTTAGTATACAATATTCAAAAATTACTATAGAGAGCTCCAAATTCTGTCATCTATTTTCAGAACTTTGGAAGTGATCACATATTAGAGGTATAAAATTTTAAAACACCCTTATATGTTTTCCAGTTATTCTCTCAACTCCCCTGTTACATTGCGATTCCTTCTATGAAAAACATTTAAAATATTAGTTAAGTGATTACTTAATTTTGCCCCTGAAAAGACAGAGATAATCTGTGCTACTAAGACACATTGAGAAACTGAGGTGTACAATTTCTTTTTTTAACTCCCCTTAATTTTCTCTCTGACAAAGCTCTGCAGTGAAAGAACTATCTTTTGTAAAATGCCAGGGATCTGCGGGCACTAATAGGTCTTAATGGCCCTGACCCGCCTCACCTGGGACCCACTCTCCTGCCTCTGGGCCCAGGCTCCATTTAAGTCCAGGCTTTCAGTCCTTGCCTGAACTATTTTGTAGGTATGCTTTCCTCCAGGCTTGCCTCCTGGCTGGACCTTGGACCTACATGGTAGGCAGTTTGTTGGCTGCACACATGCTTCAGATGTACGTTACAGATTGTCTCTAGGTCCTGTCTTTGGCCTCATCTCCTGGTTGGACTTTGGACCCATGTTGTAGCCTTGTCTCCGGTCCTGCCCCTGGCCCTGTCTCTTTTCATCCCTGACTGGGCTCCCTGGATGAACCCTCGACCTGGGTCCACTTCTTGCCTTGTCTGGGGCTGTGGATGGACCCTGTAACCATCTTCTGGCTTTGACACTGTGGTCAGACCCTCTAGGACTGTGCCAGGATCAGTGAGGACACTGCTGCCACGGGTCACCCTCGGCACCAAGCTCACCTTCCCGTAAGTGCTAGCAGGCCTTGCTGTTCCTGACATAAACCAGTAATCTATAAATATGCTCTAATAGGACCAATAATGATTTAGTTTTCAATCTTGGAGAAAACTAAACCAGTAACATGTGGAACTTACTTGGTTTTCCCCTTTATGCAACTGAAGGTGAAATCATTTGTTCTGAACTCCTGCTCAATCCTCAATCCTCTCAACAAAGTGCCTTCTGTTACAAGTGATTAAGACAGATTAGCTCCCATAAGTATTTCGTATGATGTGCTGTAATTATCATAAGCTATAAGTTTAACTAATTTATTGTAAAAAAAAGGACACTAGTCAGTTACAGCCTTGAAGATTCCATCCACTACTTGTTAAAATTCCTCCAGATTAAAATAAAGACCTGGAAATTTTCAAGCCCAAAAACTTTCACAAAATGTAGAAATGCACAGAAAAAATCACCACAAAAAAAATCAGGCATTCAGGACGAAATTCTGTAATGTGCTGTATGTCTCCTGTTACATGGGGTCCTTCACTTTCTTCTCTGGTCACGTAAGTTGAGAATGGCTGGCAGTCATATCCAAAGTTTACTTATCTCAGAAGAATAACACTCATTTTAACTAAGGTACACACATGAACACCTATAGGAGTTAGCTCTATTGACATGTGTAGAAAAGCACATATGTTATTAAGGACAGAAGCGAACTTTCATGATTGGAAAAGGAGTTAGTTTTAGCTGCTTAAAATATGCCAACCATTACATGTCAGCACAGTGCTTACTGAATACAGAGATTTGACACAGGATTTGTTTCTTTTCTTCAAAACAGCATATTTATGCTGCAGAGAGCACCCTGAAGTATAAGGATTTGCATTGTCATATACAATTTGGAGCAGACAAAAGAAAGTCAAGTGGCAAAATTTAAGTATTTCATGTCATGTAGAATATAATTTTTATCATTAGAAGAATGATTACTTACGAACTAACTCAATGTATCAGTATATATAATCAGTGTATATGTGTTGACATATAGACACACTGATGAGACATTTTTGTAAGCAAAAAAGGTAGGTCTCTACCCGTCAGTGATGACCAGCATTCCTCAGGGGTCGGTATTGGGACTGGTGCTGTTTAACATCTTTCTCAGCAACACAGGAAGTGGGATTGAGCGCATCCCCAGCAAGTTTGCCGATGATACCAAGCTCTGTGGTGTGGTCAACATGCTGGAGGGAAGGGATGCCATCCAGAGGGACCTTGACAGGCTTGAGAGGTGGCCCCATGTGAACCTCTTGAAGTCCAATAAGGCCAAGTGCAAGGTCCTGCATGTGGTTTGGGACAATCCCAAGCACAAACATGGGCTGGGCGGAGAATGGATTGAGACCAGCCCTGAGGAGAAGGAATTGGGGATGTTGGTTGATGAGAAGGTCAACATGACCCGTCAATGTGTGCTTGCAGCCCAGAAAGCCAAAAGTATCCTGGGCTGCATCAAAAGAAGCATGGCCAGCAGGTCAAGGGAGGTGACTCTCCCCCTTTACCCTGCTCTGGTGAGACCCCATCTGGAGTACTGCATCCAGCTGTGGAGGCCTCAGCACAGGAAAGACATGAACCTGTTGGAGCGGGTCCAGAGGAGGACCACAAAGATGATCAGAGGGCTGGCACATCTCTCCTATGAAGACAGACTGACAGGTCTGTTCAGCCTGAAGAGAAGGCTCCGGAGAGGCCTTGTAGCAGCCTTCTAGTACCCGAAGGGGGCCTACAAGAAAGCTGGAGATGGACTTTTTACAACAGTATGTTGTGATAGAACAAGGTGTAACAGCTTTAAACTGAAAGAGGGTAAATTTACATTAGATATAAGGAAGAAATTCTTCACTATGAGGGTGGTGAAACACTGGAACATGTTGCCCGGAGAAGTTGTGGATGCCCTGTCCCTGGAAGTGTTCAAGGCCAGGCTGGATGGGGCTCTCAGCAACCTGTTTTAGTGGAAGGTGTCCCTGCCCATGGCAGGGGAGTTGGAACTAGATGATCTTTAAGGTCCCTTCCAACCCAAATCATTCTATGATTCTATGATTACGCACTGTGGTGAAGGTAGTCACCTCACTGATTTTAACGGTGTTATTTTTTCATTAAATGACCACCTGAGAGCAGAATTTGCTACTGTATGACCTCAGTGTGTCACTCCATATTGACAGAACTACACTGACTGTTTACCAAACATGAAATTGATTTTTAACATTGTTTTAAAGGCCTATAAGGTTGTGCGTAATTTCGTAAGTTGTCTATTAAACTGAATTTCTGACTCTAAGCTACTAATATCATTCAATTCTGCTCTATTGATCATACAAAAAATGCAGGCTAAAAGCATGTGCAACACTTGCTATAAATTTTTATATACCAGACACAAAATGCACTGTTGGTCAAGGTTATGAAAGCTAAATGAACATGCTTGTTTCAGTCTAAAGATCTTTATCCCTGATAACTTTATCCTCACAGGCAAAAGACAATTTTATATCAGAGAAACACAGTTGCACTTTATTTTATTAGAAAGCACTTTAGAATGTATTTGTATGTGTGATCCCTGTACACCTGAATGCTGAATTATGATAAATTATGTCACACTGATGAATTGTTTTCTTTGCAAGATATAGCATAGCTTTTACAGACTGATACCAATTTAAGTAAAAAAGCACCTACATTTCAATTTAAAAGAGAAAATAGAGATATTCTGAAAGATAATTAGATAAACCCTGTAGTACTTTGCTGTAATTTTGTTAATGACATACATACATGGTAAAGATGACCATACATAAATACTATCATTTTACAATGATTGCCATTGTACTGTGACCCAGAGATCACAAATGGTATTAGAGCATTCCAGACAAGCACAGAATTCACTAAAATTACAGGAAAGATTAGCAGGATAAACAATTCCAGCCTTTCCAGGCTCTCTTGCTAAGTTTGTTTAAGTAAGAGAGAGAAGATGGAGACACTAAAAACAAATGGTGAAGTCACAAGCCTGGCAGAACCCCCTTAACTGGACACTCCCTAGGCTTCCCCAACATCCACTCACATTTGCTTAAGCATCAGCAGAGGCCTGTTGTTTGGTTGATCTTTTGGACTAGAGGTTCTCAGTTTACCAACCCTTATCAGCAATAGGCCCAGGCATCCCAAGCCTGTTTGTTTCAAGTAAGTCTATTCTCACACACAGGTTCCCAAGACCAATAGCCATTTGCAGTTCTAGACAAAATAACACATTTTACTCACATTTCTAAGCTCAGTGTTTTCACCTCTCTTGAATCTTCCTTAGAGTTCACTTTGAATCTTTAAGGAATCCTGATCTCTTGACTCTAAATTTTGGCTGGTGATCAATGACGGCTCAGTCCCATGTCTAGTGTTGGTGCTCCCCCATGCTCTTTTATTTGTATTTCTCCCTTCTCTGTGTTTCATATCTCCGAGTTCCCCTTTGGTCAATAACTCCCTAATAAATCTCAGTAGGCGATTTGTACCCCCATCTAGTAACCCATACAGAGTACTATCTCTGTACTTATACTAATTAAAGAACATTTCTGATATCTGTCTTCATGCTTTGGTATAAACATTCCACTGTAACTGCTTGAGCTCAGGAAATGTTCTCATCTTTACCCACGATTTGGATTGCTGCAGGCAGTCATTATCAGGGTGAGAGGGGTCACTGCTCTGCTGCGTTTCTCATCAGACAGCGCAACACTGCAGTACCTCACACTGGGCCAAACTGGTGCCATTCCTCAGCCGGCAATCCCAGCCCAGAACTGTGGTAGGCTATGAGCAGGCAGCACTTCCCCTCACTGTGCACAATAATGTGACAGAGTCCAGAGAATGGCCAGATAAGCATCAGATCCAAACCAGACAAAATAGGGATGTCTGGGTAGCCAGAAAGTACTTCCTATATTTCTACTGACTTTTTTTTTCTTGCTGATTATTTCCTCTAGCCTCTCTCACCTTCTCTGCAACTCAGCTTTGGTCTTCATCCATAGCTGTTAAAATACCCTTCCTTTGTTTGTGTCCTTTGCACAGTTCCTTTCCCTTTACTTTTCACTGTGCAGACCTATGCTTCCCACCTACTTTTTCCCTCTCAAAAAATCCGGTCTTTTTTTTCTTGCCCTCAAATTGTTCCTTCAACCTGTATAACACCTGCCTTGTGTCTATCTTACCTATTTGCTTTGTATGGTCCTTGGGCCATTTGAATTATGGATGTGAGCATGATTATAATAACACAAAGCATAAAAATAATAATAAAAGATGGTTTAACTGCTTACGATAAAGTATTCCAATAGACCTAATGAAATGTTACCATCCTATGGCTGTGTTGTACTCCTAAAGAAGACCAGAACTTGGACAATGTGGATAAATCCAGACCCAGTTTGCAATTACAAAATAAGCTGTCAATAATACTCCACAACTGTCATTTTTATTACCCGACTCCTCCTCCCATTACACTACCTCATTTGTAGCCATGGTAAGATGCCAAATTGTTTTATTTCCAAAGTGTATGACTACATTTTTTAAAAGCCTTTATGTGCAATATATTCCACAGTGCTTAGTCTCATTAGTATTGCCTCAGCATACATGGATTCATGACCAGCATCCTTATTTCATATGGAGGCATCCTTTAAAGAAATTGAACGCTAGAGGGTCTATACATCAATGTTATGATGCTGTATTTTTCATGAAATCTGTAAATAAGGTCAACAGAATAGGGATATTCCAGATGACAGAATCCCTAATAGTTTTTGAGGAGCAGCCTGTTTCCCTCTAAAAAGTCAATTTGCTTTTGACCCATGCCTATTAAGCATACTTTGTATAGCAGAGGCAAAGCACAATTCCAGCAGTTTTCATGGCTTTGGGTAAACATTGTTAGGATGATGTATGCAAGACTAGCTGCCCATAGCTAAAGAAGGAAGGTAATGAGGACTCTGGATCATTGTAAGTGGCATTGTTTGACTCTGTATTTTAGGGTCTCAAACATGATGAATTCATAACTAAGACAGTATGGCAAGAGAGAATAAACAGCAGTGTTGGCCTTGTGAAAGCTATAATTTCGAGAGCCAAGAATGCCATTTCTGTTGCTACACATGAAAATTTAAATATCTTAAGCTTCTTTCAAGACTTTGGACCCAATCCTGATTCCCTGAAAATCACTGCCTTCAGTGAATGGAAAGTCAGACTCTATTTCACAATAGAAGGATTTGTGATTTCTCCTCCCTGCCCCTGTCAGTAGCTAATCAGAGCCCATTACAGAAAAAGCCATTGAGCTCAGGTCAAAGGTATGAATGGGATCCAGGTCACTAGTGATTGAAAGTCACTACAACTGGGCAACTGAGAAGTAAATTAGGGGGTGAAACTAGTCCTGGTGGACAGCTGTCCACCGTACAAAAATCACCACCACAATGAGAGTGGCAAAAAAGAGGAGAAAAAAAATGGATTGGAAAAGAATACTGAGGTATGAAATACAGAAGCAGATATACAGGGAATCAAATGAGGCAGGCAAAACCAGAGCATAAAACCCAGTATAATTCATTATAGTTTATGACTTGGTAGGGTTCTTGTTCATCTCTAATTCCAACAGCAAGCAGATCAGATATTCAGGCCAATATCAACCTTGTCTTAGCTATAACAGAGAAAACGGGAAGAGGAAAACTAAGTTAACGTGAACAAAAGTGAACAGAATTAAAGTTACCCAAACAGGACAAAATGAATTAGATTATATTATTTATAAGAAGAATGACATCATTCCACAGTCCATCGCACACCTTCTTTCTGTCCCATTCTTGTAAAGGTCCTCCCATCTGTCACTAATGGACTTCTATCCTGTAACTGTCCCCAAAGCACAGGACGTTGGAACGACAGGCTAAGAAAAAATGGGTTTAGGGTTTAGCATTAATAACAAGAAAGGTTTGTGTTTCTGTTAATGAATTCTCATTGTACTGATCAGTTGGCCCATAGCAACTTGAGAAGTGGTTTCTTTCAAGAGAGAAATGACCAGCCAATGGACACGGGATCTTTAAATTATCTTTATCTACTTTTATTTACAGTTCCTTTCGACAATTCTCAGTTCTCCTTTTTTTCCATCCTAGTCCAAAACCTCTTTCTCCTTCAAACTGAGTTTACGTCTGGTCTCTTTCTTTCAAGATTTTATCTCGTGGCTCAGACTCTGTCTGTGAACCCATCCAAAACTCCTTTTGTTCTGAGGTGCAGCCACATGTTCCAGGGACCATTCAGGTGGAGAACCCACCTGCTGGGTCTGGAGCCAGTTTGACTAGCAACTCTTTCAACACCAAAGAAGCCACATAATCACTTTGTCACTTTCATGGCACCTATTTTACTGCAAAGGACTTTCCCTTTTAGAGAACCCCCCTAATTCCTTAATTGCTGTCTACTAAAGACCACTTGTTCTGCAGTACTGATTAGCTTTGGAGTTTATATAACCCTTTGGCAGAGGAAGATTTTTATATGAAATGGGCAGAATTTGTTTTACAAGATAAATCTCTCCCTTATATCTTTGGCAGCAATATCTCATACCTGTCTCAGCGCAATATCTCAGCGCAGTCAGCTGAGTCCATTACCACCAACACCAGCAAATTAATATGGTAGCCTAAGCTCAGTTGTCAGTACACTATAGCGGAGAAAGGCACAGAGAGAATAGCTGACCTACAGAGAAACTATTAGTGGCATTAACAGAAGTTAGACACATTAGTGGCACCATCAAATCCTTCTGTTTTCAGTGGATTTCAGGATTCTCACTGTGACTTGACTATTCATCCATCCCTTTTTCCTAAGAATCACGTATGTGCCTCAGGTTTTCATCCATATCTACGATACAATAATTAAGTCTTATAATCTTAGCTGGTCTGCTAAGCAGTTTTACAAAAGAGAGAGCAACTTTAGGCAGGGCCTGAAGATATCATCCCACTTTCATTCTTGTATGATTATTGTTGCTGGTGCACCAAAATTAAGCAATTTTTCTCTATAACCTTTTCCTACCTAATCTTTCCACTGAGTGGGATATGATGTAGCTTCATATCTGAGAAGGCCATAAAAGTGCCCACTCCATGACTGAGACTTGAACTTACCTCCCTGGACACTTTCTGCATTTTAGCATTGTCATGTAGTATCTCATTCACCACATTGTAGTTTATGTTTATTAGAGGAATGTAAGAATTTGTCCTGTTTGGGATACTGCTTCCTGGACAGTCAAACAAGTGCTGGGCTGTTATCTGTCAGTCCTTCTAGTCATCTTCTGGGAGAGATTAAGCATAGAAACAATGATTAAAAATAGTCTGTAACTTGTTAATGCTTTTATTCATTCATAAGTATCAATAGCAAAGGAATGTTGGCAGATAGATACAAGTTTACTCTTGTAAGAGATTTTGATGAAATTAATATTCCCATGGAGTATGGGAATAATGAAGCAGTATGTTCCAAAGTTATAGTGCTGAACGGAGTCAAGAGTCCTGAATTCTACTATCAGCTTCTCTGCCATATTTTGGATAATTTTCTCAATTAGAATAGAATAGAATAGAATAGAATAGAATAGAATAGAATAGAATAGAATAGAATAGAATAGAATAGAATAGAATAGAATAAAATCACTTCCTTGAGTCTCAACATGTGTTTAACAATCCTTCAGCACCTTATAAAGTTCTTGGGCATCTGCACTTAAGGAATACTAAACACTTCTATTATAAGTTGAAGCTTTATTTTAAATAAAGCTTTGGATAACAAGCTGTTACACAATTATTAAAGTCAAGTGGAATTCTTTCAAAAAGCTTTATGAGTGATTGAGATGACTGGATATTCAGCATTTTATCTGTAATCCAGTAAAATAAAAACAGTCTTTAGTTTGTCTGCCCTTTTTATGTTCTAAAAAAAAAAACATTTAAAAGTCTTATCCTGACAGTAGTTCAGTCTTTGTTGGCATTTGGCATTAGATTTCATAATGTATCTCTTGGAGCCCTTCCAAAAAAAGAAAAGAAGGGGAGAGAGAGAAAGAGAGAAGGGGGGGAGAGAGAAGAAAGAAAGAGAGAAAGAAAAATTGATTTATGTTATTTTTTGTTTTAATCAGTTCTCTAAAATAACATGCAATGAACTACAGGATTTCAGTGGTAAATGCTGAAATATTATAAGCAGTTCACATGGCTGTGGATTCTTCCCATCTGTCATGGACTGCAACTGAGCACTATAACAGAAAAGTGATATTCGTTTCAAACTAAAAATAAATCACCAAGCCAAGTCTGCATCTCTAATCCTACCTACACCACCCTACCAGTGACCTTCCCATGGCCAGGACAAATCATATTCTACAGGGAATTTGTAAATTCATTCTTCATGCTAGCTCATTTCAGGTCTCCTTGTGGGGAAAAAAAAAAAAAGAAAAAATATCTCAGATCCCTCATACTGAACCCACCATGTTAATGTTTCAGACTTTGGCAATGTTAAGCTTCTCTCCACCACAGTCTAGCAAGACTATTTTCATATTCAAGATCTCTGAACTTGTCTACTAGGAGTTTATAAGGGCTAAGACATTAGGAGCTAAAGCTTGTCCCCGAAGCATTCATGTAAACAGAGGGAAAAATAATGGAATCTCACTCCAGACACGGATAACAAACAGAGAGATATCCTTTCACAGGTAAAAGAGTACATGCAAAGACAACTTCTGCACGTGTTTAGCATCCTCTTGTAAGGCCTAAGCAGGTGCACTTACAAGAATAGTAAAAATCACTGAATACTGTTACGTGAGGCAGGATCAAAGCTGCTTCTCTTTTCCATACAATTGATTCAGGCAAAGCTACATTAATTTTTGAAGTCAGATTCATCCCACTATAATTTTCATGTCAAATGGCAACCATTATGTATAATCTCCATTCATAAATTAAAATGGTCGTATGTTCATATGTTACTTGTTTGAAAAAGAGAGCACTAAACAAACCTAGTAATTGGAACCTATTGGTAGACGAAAACAACAACTTCCTTCTTATTTTAAGAAAAACTCATCAATGGTCCAGAAAAGAGAAGTGAAAAAATGTTCTGCACGGTGGGCTATTACATGAAAACAAAGTATTTATGCTATGCTTTAAGACATGATTTTTGGAATGGGAAACAACTGAAGTTTCTCACAGATGACAACTAAAATCACAGATAAACAGAGTGTCTGAAAAAAACAGGCTTAAGGTACCTATTGTGCCTGAAAACAGAAGTGCCCAGAAGTATGGGCCTCTCAAAAAAAATTCTTTATGTGACAAGGTCCAAGGCCAAAGAAGATGTTTGTGTTTGAATCTGGGAAAGAACTCAGGCTTCCCAGATCCACATCCTAAACAAATGATTTGTCTTTGTTTGCTTCGTCTGAAAATGCTAATTTGCACATAGAAATTACTAGTGTGCACCTATGGCCATACATATTGGTGGGAGCAAATTTAGAGATTGCTTTCCCAAAGCTAACTCATGAATCCAAACTTACAAGAAAGCCTCCACACAAAAGATACGTTTCTGCATATAACGAATCACAATTTCTAATCAGTTTCATTGATGTTCAGTGTTTCTGGTTACCATAGTAACTGGCACACACAATAAATGGTGTTTTGTTTAATCAGTCATGAGAAAGAAGTCTGGGCATGATGAATCACACTGAATCAGAAACAGTTTCCTTTACTACTCTAATCAAAATAACTTCAGTGTAACTATAGGACAGTTCAAATCAGCAAGACAGGATCAGGCCATTGAATTCAGATCTCAGTCCTGTTTTCAAACACTCGTCTCAGAAGCTCAGATGAAAATTTTACTTCTATTTCAAAGATAGGAGCTTCCGTAGGACAGGGTTTAGTTCAAGGTTCAGATTTTATCTTGCCTATACTGTAGGTAGTTTGCATCAGGCTGAAGTTCACCAGAGACAATAGATGTTCAGAGCCAAAAAACTCAAAATAATTCCAGGCTCACATACTAACTGGAAAACAATACATGAGAAAATAATTCTTTAATGCTAAATATGGAAAATGTCCCAGACAATGCAAATAAAATTTCCTTACTCCCAGTTAATGCTTTAAGGCATTGATGGCTGGAGTCTGCTTTGCACCAGTGGGAAAGGTAATTAATATATAGTTATACATCTTTAAAGAGAAAAACAAAAAACACGTAAACTAAACAGCATTGAGGAAGAAGGGGATTTCTGACACAGCCATTCTTAGAAAACAAGTATAAAAGCGGTATTCACTTGAAAAGGATTACCTTTGATGTATAAAGATCAAAAAAAAATTTTTTCAGGTAATAAGATCTCTCTCAGATGGATTTCAGTAATATGAACATGTTTTCCATAGCATGGTAATAAAAATAAAACAACGCAATAAAACTACAGCTAGGACTAAGTCAGTCGCTCTTGAATTCTTAGTGGAAGGTCAAACAAACTTACAGTTGGTGTTTACAGGTTTTAATGTAACAGTTATACGTAACGAAAAATTAGAAAAGTAATGTGAGTATTAAGACTTGAAATAATTTTGTGGCTGTAGTGACATCATAACAAGCTTGATCAAGTGCCCTGTGATGTAACCAGAACTGCAATAATTTTTTCCAGAATGTCAGTTTTTAAAGGAGCTTCGGGAACGTGGGCGGAGAAGGAATATAACGTAAAACTTTTCTTTTTAATCTGTTTTCAGTTCCTGCTCAGGCTATACCATGTACTTTATTCCCTTCTCTTTTTAATTGTACCATGTCTGTCTTTGATCTTCCCTCCTGAAGGCACTGAAAACCCAATCTGAACATTATCACAGCCATTGCTTTCATCACACTTTTACAAGTAACTAAATTCTTTTTCAAAAGATAAAGACACATTTTTTTTTAATTGGTGTCATGGTTTGTGGTTGTCCAGGACAATTGGGTATTTGATCTTAGGATTTCCAAGTACTGCTAATTTCAATATATTACAGAATGTCTCATTGCAAACATTTTATAGATAGGTAAGATAAAAACAGAGGCCCAGGGTGAGATAGTGGTAGAATTAGGAATGAGACCCTGCAATTCTGACCACGAGAACCCTTTCTACCCGTTGTGTAGAACCTTCCATAACAGTCTATGAACTTCTAGGGCTCTTCTGTTCAAGGCAGGACAAGTGGAAGTGAGTGCTATCAAATGCCGTGCCAAAGCCAATGACCAAGGAGAAATATAACAGCAGAAGAAGTGATTGTGACTATCAAATTCATGGTCTTCGTGGATGGCACCTTAGTAAGTGTCATCTTAAGGGCCAGCCTAAGTAAGCACATTGAACTACTTTAACATATTTGTAATGGGTTGGTTCCAGTGAGAAGCTACATAGTGTGAAAGACTATGCTCAGCCAGAAAAAAATGCCAAACATTTGCTGTTTTCTGTCTTTTGTTTAAAGACACAAACTCTTTGGCTCCCATTGGTTTCAATAGTGTAAGTGCAGGGAAACACCTGTAGGTTTACTCATTTCATTTCATCTATCCAGTTCAGTTACAGAACCAAATTTCCACTGCAGTCTTTGCTTTTTACCTAATTTTCCATCTGAGCTGGCAGAAGATCAAGAAGGTCAAATGATTTGCTCAGGGTCACATAATGAGTCAGAATCTTGAGCCCAGATTAAATCCAGGATACTCCCCGGCTCCAGCACACGGGACTTGTCTACTCAGTAAACCGCACAAGTTCCAGCTGTTTTCCCTCCTCACATGAACCCAATATGAGGAAGTTTGTAGAGAATCTGTCTTAAGTAGAAATTCAGCTGACAGCAGGCTTTCTGTAGTCAAGTGCTGGATATAAAGTGGGGTTAAATCAATATCTAGAACCGGGTGTTATCTAGTACTGTTCTTTTAATTTCTTATCCGCTTCAAAGATCTGTCTGTCCCTTTTCTTTCTTGTGGTTATTCAAGAAATAAGGAAAAGGTTTTTAAAATCTTTGTTATGACATCTAATCTCTGAAAACAGAAACAGACACAAGTATTAACCACAGAACATTTCCTGCAGCCACTGGAGTACATACTTTTATTCATTTGGTACATGGAGAAGCTGCATCACTCAGGTAAAATCACAACATAGGAGAAGTCTAACCTAGCTGAATTACAAGAAAGACTCAGTGTTTCAAATAATCACCACAGATACAAATGAAACTTCATGACAGAGTTAGAGAGCTTATACAGGTTACTGAGGATTCCTGAAGGGAAAACTAAGAGTATATATAATTTCTACTGTAGTAAGGTGGGAGCATTAGGGAACTACCACTGCAGCTTGAAGGTCCTGATTTCTTGAACATCTTGTCTGAGTTAATAAATTTGAGCTTGAATTAGGTAAAGGCTGAAACTTAACTTGCATGGGAGACCACTATAATACCGAAAAAAAAAGGAAGATAGGGAATCCTATCTTTACCATCAACACAAGTTCTGCAGCAATCTAGAGAATTAAGGTATATTTTATGTAATTAATCAATTACAGTGTTAATTTAAATTAAACACTATTCCTAGTATGAATGCTGCTGCATACGACTGAAGAAAAATATCTATGTTACAAGAGAATAGATGAGGGTCTCCTAATTTGTTCATCAGTGGCGTCAGCCTAGGTAAGCATTTGAATGCTATACAGGTCACACCTCTATCATTATTTAACGTGTCACACGGCAATAGTGCCAGGTGATCATGGAGAGTTTGCAGACTTTCCCATCTGAGAGCAACAATTTCTGTTATTGGATAAAATGGTTACGTGTATCCCATAACAGAATGCAAGCCTTACAAAGTCCTATCCACTAAAAATAGACAGACGTTTTGGCCCAGTCTAGCTCTGATCACCTCGATTCTGCCAGATCCTCACCTTTGATCCTGACAAGCATTTAGTAAATTCTCCTCAAAAAGCCATCCGAAGGCAAAGACCTTGGAACACTTTGGTACCTACCTATAAGCTGGACTGCAGTCGGCCCTGAATTCATCAATCCTGTCACCACCATGATGATCCTGTTACTAACAAAATCCCATATGCAGAAAGCAAACTGGTGGGGGACCATCCTCCGAGAAGACGCACTTTCCTCTTGAGGAGGTACCTTGCATCCACATCGTAGGTATTGCTCTCTGCATGGTGCTTGGTGTGCAACTTAACCTTGGTTTCCATCTGTTGTGAAACTGCTTCCTGCACACCGGTAGCGCAGAGACTCTAGACTGTACCACTCAAGTACAAACACAGAAAACCCACAGCTAAAAAGAACGCCTAAATATAGATACACCCTACGTGATCCTCCTCGAGGATCAGACCTGAGAGGTTGCCCTTTGTCACCTATTGACTAGATTATAACAATGCAGTACGTTGAGTATGAAGGTGCTCAGGAAATGCTAACAATTCAAAATATAGCAACACATGTTCTCTGAAACACAGACTGTCATGAATGTATTAAACATGTCCTACCTTGGCATCCAGTAGAATGATGAATAAAGTTCAAGATCATTTATTTTAATATGATGGTCCCCAGTTTGCTAGCAAGATGTATAAATTATTTTATACACCTTTAGTGTAAAGACTGTGGTTGACAACTTCATTGCTTAGAAAACTCAGAACCTGATCATAATAAGGACACTTTTTCATCTATACTATAGTCAGGATACTCTGAATTGCTGACACAGGCCTCCAGAATTAATTCCCTCAAGAAGGAAAATGTGCTGTCTTGTCCATGCTTATGTTGCACTTGTCTGACTTTATTTTCTCTAAAACAAAGATCACCGTGCATACCTATATGTGTCTGCATATCTCTTTGTGTTTGTGTGTGTGTGTATGGATGTATGTATATGTTTGCATATTAAAAGCTTGACAGATGAATTCACTGTGTGCACACTTTCTCCCCCGGAACAAGCTGAGAGAGAAAATGAGCCTTGTGTAACAGACACAATGCACCTGGCTTCATGGATAGTGGGAAGGCCTCCAGGGATGAGCTTAATGCCCGAGTCTCTCTGGAACAAACCACCACCACTTCCACTCATGGAAAATTCTAACATGGCGACCTCCTACACCTGCCACCAAGAAACTCTCTTTTAAAAGTTACAAAATAAAATTCAACTTTCTAATTTCCTCTAAGCTCCCACAAACAAAAGGAACTCACAGGAAAGCAGTTGGAATTTAAAAGTTACGAATATAAAAATATAAAACTGAGATTTGAGGCTGACAAGGGCCAACTCAAAGATGCACAAAGCTCTCATTCGTATAAAATTAATATGAAGTAAAAGCAAATGTTAATTTTCTGATTCCATTCACGGTCATCTGTGACCCAGTTCTTTCCATTAGTACTACGCACACTCTCAGTGCAACATTTGCTTTGACAATCTGAATTTGTCTGAGCTGAAACTCACATCGTATTATTATCTATCAGATAAATTAATTTTTTTAAAAAAACAAGAGACACAAGTACACTGATTAGGAGATACTTTGTATTGGCAATGAAAATCTCAGATATGAGAAAGGTATACACATTTTGGTCAGGCAAAATAGTTGGCCTGTTTGCCAAACATAGACCTTAGCTGTGATCAGAAATCCTAAATGGACAGAAAATTCAGTGGAAATTATTCTTATTACATTGCTGTAGCTTAAATGTAATTTCAATGCACTTAAGGGCCATTTAATGTTAGAGGTCTACAAAGATTCCTTAATTGTAAATAAAAGCAACACCTAAATTTTCCAAATGCTTTTTCTTTTTAAATTAGTAACCGCCTCTTCTGGGGAGCTAATTAATCAAGCAACACAAAACAGACGAATATGTACTTTCTTTTGCCGCACAATAAACACTCTTCAGATTTAACAAAAGTTATTCTGAATTCATGCTGAATCAGAAAAGGAAGAGCAAACCAGTTGTGATTGCACCTCATCTGCTTCAGTGTTGCTAACTCTCAGGATTTTATTGCACCTAACATATCGCTTTATGTTTCCCTTCAGGCCTCGGCTGATGTAATTCTGGGTCAGCATGTGACCTTTCTGGAGGAAAACTTGCCAGTGTGACTTGGGTGTATCCTGAAGACGCAAAAACAAGAAGTCAAATAAAAAGAACTTCATAAGTATGGCAGCTTCAAATTCTCATGATTTAAGCAAATCTCATGACGTTTTGAAGGCTGACTTATGGGCAAGGGAGCAGAAGCTTACACTTGTGGTTGGCAATGCTACTCTTATTTTAGAGATAATAGCATCAGAAAGCTACTTTGAGAAAATCTAGCATGCACAGGCAACAGAGAGGCGAAGTGCCTTGCCTTCCAGAACCCCCAGAATGCATAGAACGAACAAATCTCCAGATGACCCCCTGTGGGGACCCTTTCTCTAAAATGCTATCTGACCTGACATTTCCACTCTCACAGAAATGGATCTGGGGAGGTCACACTGACCCATCAGAGTCATCCTTACAGAAACTATGGCGTTCCTTTTTTAGAGTCAGAACACAGCATTTCCTATTTCCTAATAAAATCTCTCTTGGAAGCCCTAGATTTCAGGATGGTGTGGACCCAGGGATGTCCCTCCACTCTCCTTTCCTTTTCCAGATAGAGGGGATCATACACAAACACGGATGGACATCCTTACTTGCAGACGCAGAGAATGCAACTAGACCCAAATGATTACTGTTTCACCCAAGATTTTACGCACAGAATACCCTTTGCCTCCAAATGAAACTTTGATTATTAATGACTTTTTGTATCAGGCTCACAAAGTTCAATAGGAGTTTTGTCTGAAAGAAGTTTTCAGTCGTCCTCTAAGTGAAATAATGTAAGTATTTGTTAGTGGCTGAGTTGCGCATCAAGAAACAAGAATTGTAAATAAGGAAGTACTTTGACTACTGCAGAAGATTGATACAGCACCTGACAGCTTTCATTACGTAAATCTAATTTATTTCAGCAAACAAGTGACTGGAATCATGCATCATTTCTGAACGAGCTGACCCTCAGGTTTACATGGTTGGCTGGTATGGGTTTGAAAACAGGAAGCTCCAGCTGTAACATGAGTGACCCAGACAGCAAAAAGCTAGACACCAAACTAAATTGGAAGGCAGGAAGTCAAAGTTCATGCTCATACCACAAACAATACAAAAATAATAAAGTTCCTCTGAGATACGTTTGGCAAAGCCAAATCTCATTGTGAGGCATAAAATATAAAAGAACTGAGAATGTAAATGTTTACAGAAATACAGAGCAAAGAATTGTTGAAAAATTACCAACAGTGTTCCGAAGAGCTAATCCAGCCCATACATTTTCATAAACACTATATGTACACTATAAACTGAACGGTAACTCTAACAGGATGCCTAACTCCCCGAGGTTCTGTTAACTAGTCCATTCAAAAGCCCTGGGTTTTGATTATCTTTATTCTTTGGTTTCTTAAACTTTGAGTTTAGTTCCCTCCCAGCTCCCAGGAGTCCATGCTCCATTAGGCACTTTTTTCTGGTCCTCTGATACTCTCTTGTGAAGCAGTTTTTACTTCTCTGTGGACCTGCTTCTCTGCACTTTTGATCTCTAGAGTCTTCCAGGGGCTCACAGAAAGCCTTTACAGCCCACGTCCAGAAACATACCACATCCTGTTTGCATCAGAGCTCCCCAACGATTTACCCAGCAACTACACTTGGTCTATTGCAGTTACTTTCTGGGGACCCCATTTCTACACAAACTGTATAGAGATATTTGCCTACAGTCGAGTGAAGTTTTCATTTTAGGGACAGAATAAGCCAGTACAGACGAAACTGTAACACCTAACATGGGTGCTAGCTCTGCAAGTCAGAAATAATGCTGCCGAAGCAAACAGAGTCCCGCGAGATTTACATCTGAGCAACTGGTGATTGCCAGAGGCACGATCTAGAGCTACACAGATCCCTAAAAGCAGGAGCTTGATCCTACACCAGGGTTGCAGCAGTTACACACATTTTCCTAATTACACTCTGCAGGAAATAATGGAAGTTTTTAATTTAATTTCTCTGGGAATATAATTCATCCCTAGACTCCTGGCAAGGTAATGTCTCATCACCAGCTATGTATTCCAGTTTGATTTTGTGACTCCTCTGCATCCTTGTGTTCTGTAAAGAACTTCCATTTCTTATGATCTGTCCCACAGCCTTGCGCTCAAAAACTTGAAAGGTAATTTCTGCCTCTCTCCCTCCAAGAATAACTATTGTCCCCATTATGTCTATAGAGAAAAAAGGGTTAATATTGACTGTACCCTATGTATCCTATATAAAATACTTCTTTTCTGCAGAACCAAAGGCACTATAGTCTGCAGACACAGAAGGTAAAGTTTGCATTGTCAAATATCCACAGTAGATCACAGCTGATCTAATACTTTATTTTACCACACAAACAACATTGGTATTTTCCACAAATCTCGGTTGGAGGACTTTTTCATCCTGTTTGCCTTTTTGCTTTCCAACTTCTCCTGTTTATTCCCTTGCCTTCTTTATTGCAATGAATCTCAAAAAATATTATACTCTGTTGAAAGAGTGGCAATTGTTCTAAAATTTTGTACCAAGTCAATGCTCAGCTTACACATGCACTAACGACCTACTGAAGCCAAGGAGGCTTTAGCACTTACATACGCAGTATGTCTTGTTGAATTCATTTCTATTTAAACACATGGATAAATTCTTTTAAATTGCAACGTAAGAGAAAAGGAAAACTTAAACAGGAAAGACTGAAATAAAATACAGCATTTTAAAAAAAGTTTCCTTTTTATTGAATACCTCTTTTCATCTTAGTTTTGGTAATTTCTGTGTTAAAAAAAAGTTTTAACATTTGAAACCCTATAAAAGTGCTGTTAATTCACCTGGCAGCTACCAATACTGCAAACCACATGAATTCAAAAGCTTTCTTTCTGCTAATAGTTACTGGATTACACAGAGACCATCATCACATGCCACCATCATTATTAACAATTTTATTCACAATAGATGTCAAAGCACTTCAGGAAAATGTAAAAACTACAATAATAATGAGTGAAGTTCCCTTTGTCATCAATATTTTGTAAATGCAAAATTAAGAGGCCCACAGGATAGGGTCTGCACTTTGATGATAAACTAGCATTTTATATTCTGAAACTTTAGTATACTAATCTTAAGATGACAGACCTATTCAAAGGCAATTTTACTTCCACTATTTACTATTGATTTTGGTAGGACAACTACGGAACCTCATTGTTCTGTGATGCAATAGCATGGCAGAGAAACACAAGGCAGTAGTGAGCCAGTTTGAAGTGTGAGATAAACTTGTACCTGCATGTACATTGATCTGTGGTGAAAATACAGATGTGCAAATCTCTGAAAACCAAACACAGTATTCTTAAGTTGGATATTCAAAGACTAGCAATCATTTTAAAACTCCAAGTGCTCAGGCTGAGCTTAAAATGTGAAATAGAAGATCTAGGGACAGGATTTTGTTCTCCCACACTGTCGCTACATCTGTTGCACAGTATTAAGGCAAATGAATATGCTGGAAAATATCTCAGTAAAGTGCAACTTAGTTTATCCTAATTAAATGCTAGGTCTGTATTCTTCAATAAATGTAATTAGTAGAGTTTCTATGGTTTCTGTAAAACTTTTCTGATACATTTACAGTGCTTTAAACCTTTCTTCTACACAACTCCACTTAAGGTAAAAAAGTCTATAATCTTGGGGCAAAAAATGCAAATGATTGTCAAAATGGATGAATTGATTTAATGACAGGTTTATTTTTACTTAATTCTTGGTGTTTTTACATTTTGCAACCTAAATTGTGACAGAGCTTCAATTTGTTTCCTCACTCAAGTAATTTAAGTTGCAATACTGTTTCCTGAATTTGCAATTTCAATTTGCTCATTCTTCTCCTCAGACTCATCTTTCCTTTTTGTAGTGAAGGCTTACAGAATCAGTCAAATATGCCTCATCTGTGTCTCAGATTAGATCAGTGAGAATTAATACAGAATGTTTTATACCTTACTCGGTTTGGCATAAAGAGATTAGAAGTGTTTAGGAAGGGAAAATAATTATTATAATCTGTGATAAATTGTGATGATAGGTTACTAAACATCACTTCAGGGAAAAAAAAAGCTTTTTGCTAGATAAATTAGGAATTCTAATTCTATTCTAGGATTCTCAGCAATTTCTAATCATGATTTTGTAATTCTAGAGATCCGTACGCAATAAGTGCATAGGATTTAATGCAAAGGTGAATGTTGTATCAACATTACACTGCAAAGAGTCTTGGTTCAGAACTGATAGGTACACAGACAGTAGATTTCAGATCTATTTGTTATTAAAGTTGCCTTAGAGGTTTGCGGTCATTGCATATAGTACTCTGTACGAATATAAATGTTTGATTTCCTCTCATACACGAGCAGGATGGGTTAGGTGTAATTCAGTATTATTGTATAGTTAAGGGCAGGCTTTTGCACATATACATACACCCTAAGATACCACATGCAGATAGTTACATCATATAGTATGATTTATTATCTATCCTCAAGCATGCATGCACATACAGTATGGTTTCTTACTTATCCATATACATGCACGTGCATTTACATACACTTACTTTAGACCATTGGTGGCTGTCAGCTTTTGTGATATTTTAAAAAAGCCATGAATATTGTTTTGCTCTCTCTAATGTACAAACTATCAAAACAAATCCCATCTTAACAGCAAGTTCAGCAAGTGCAGCAGACAACTCTATTGGGCCACTCGCAGTTACTTCTCACTGTAGGGCTTGGGCTGCTCAGTGGCAAGAAAATTTCACCTGCACCCAGTCTTTCTACCTCGACACCCACATCTTGGTACCTGCAAACTCATGTAAGAAAGCTCTCGCCTCAGTCCTGTTGGGGTTGCACTTCTGTGATACAGCACAATTCCCGTGCAGGACAGTGCTAACAGGGTAGACAGCCCCTTTTGAGATTTTTAAGGAAAATCACATATTTTTTTCCCACAAGCCAGCATAATTTGAATCCAGCATCTTCAAACTATAAAAACATGCCTGTCCAGCACTTGACCAAATGGAGCAATTCAATAACTAGCAGATGTGCAAACATGCTCTTGGTGCATTTTACTGATATGTTCCCCAGTCTCTCAAAATGCGGCTCTCCATGAACTAGGATCACAGCAGTTCCGCCACATGTAGCTTGAAGAATAATCTCAGGCAAAATGTAAATCTTTATAGTAGAAAAAAGCGGCTTGCAGGAGGCCAACTATAGATTTGCCTACTCAAAATAATGGGAATAGGTACTTTTCCATGCACTGAACAACAACAGTTCAAGTTTTAGGTGTGCATCTGTATAAATCATAATGAAAATAAAATCTGATGGCATTTTTAATGAGTTGAGCAGTTTTGTCCAACTTTTTCCCTTACATAAAATGAATAAACACCCAAGTGCCTATATGCACCACTGAATTTTTTTAAGTTTCTGAACTCAAACATTCTTCCTTATTTCTCTCTGCACCCTTCCCCATAATGAAACTGTGTAAACACTCAAAAACTAATATCTGTTAACTACAGAAAACAGCAAGGGTTTTGCTTCTGCTGTTGTATCTGAAATGGAACGGACTATTCCTGGGCGTATGTGCAGCACAAAGCACATTTCACAGCTGGCTTCAAATCCCTGCAAAGACCACTCAGAAAACAAGATAGAATGAACAGAAATGTGAAGTACTAAGTATTTAACAATAATGCCTAGACAACAGCAGCAGTATGTTATTTTGCTCTGATTTGAGACTGAAGTGCTTTCAGTAGACAGAGTTTGGAGCTGCTCTTTTTCAAGGACAGGGAGAAGAGTTTTTATAAGTTATTAAATCAGAAGAGCTAAGCTCCCCAGGCATATAGGAAAAGATCAGACGTGTCCAACAACCCTTCTTCACATGTGCTGTATCCATCAAAGGAAGAGGAGGCCCAACCTGCCAAGCAAATGTTTTATATTGAGCTGAAGGGTTCCAAATGTCTCACAACTGTGTCAGATAAACAAAAGGAGACACGAGAAGGTGACAGGGAAGCTCTCACTCAAGTGTTGCTTCTGTTTCGAAGATGAGTGACAGACAAAGAATTTTCCCCTATTTAACAACAAAAAGAAGTCTCAGACTACTCAAGCTAGACATCTATGCGAAATATCAATGTTGTGCAAAATCTTTTCTAACATAAAGCGTACGAATATATTTTGGGTGTAAAGAGAAACCCAATCAGAATAGCACAGATTAGGCTTCCAATGGTAACTATTCATAAGAAAACCAATACCACAGTAAGAACATTTCAATAATTTCATTAAATATTGAACTTTACTGACTACAGAGATTGCCCACTTATCAATTTAATTTCTTTTCTGCTAGAAATAGTTGTATTGGATAGTTATTGATTGCCCAATGGTAATTTGGGGCACATTTAATAAATGTAATACATATATATTGTTTCATGCAAAATTACTATGACAACAGATCTCCTCAGAAGAAGCACAAGATGGCAAAATTAAAAAACAAGGGATAACCACCAGAATATAAATTTTTTTCTGTGATCAATATTGGCTTACAATACAGTTGAATAACTTAAACCACTGCCTGCTTTACAATAGTTATAACAACTTAAAAGCACCAGCCAGGGCCTGTCTCACCACCCCCATGAGGGAGCAGGGCAGGCTGTGGGGCAGCTGGGGACACCCCAGAGCACCAGGCAAGTGTGTGGTGGAGGCAAGGACCAAGGTCAGGCTGGGACATCAGCCCCCGAGTGGACCCAGCTCAGCGGTGCCAACGGCAGGGCAGGGCTGTGGCGGGGCTGGAGGCAGGCACCTTACAGCATCACGGGTGCAAGGACTGATGGCCCCGGGGGGCTGAAATGGGGGCCTGTGCCATGGACAGGGTGGCAGAGGTCCCATGGAGGCTGGTAAGGGCCATTAAGGGCTATTAGTGCCCCCTGTACCCTGACAGCAAATCAGTAAGACCTGTCTAATGAAATAAAAAATATAGTAATGTTCACCAACAACAACAAATTTCCATGGCAAAGACTCAGCAGAGAACAGACACAACCATTATGAGAAGATCCATTTTGATAGATCTACCAACTGGCATTGGGAAAATTGCTACACACACTTCAAATTTTTTTTTTTTTTTTTTTAATTTTTTAAGTAAATGGACTAAGGAAGAAGTCAGTCTGGGCAGACCCCACAGCCCCATCAGAACCTGGGCATAAATGGGAAGCCTGCAAGGGCTGAAATGAGAGGAATCAAAAAGCTGGTTTATATATCTCTGAACAAATGAATTTGTTTATTTTGATGGGTATAACAATTTTCCTAATTTTAAAAATATTCCTAGCACTTCCCTACTACTTTAAGTCTACTCCAGTACAGTTACTGTAAATTTAAACCCATCTAAGACAGAAATCAGACATTACTGCAAATGTTCTTGCTCTGCAAATCAGCAGATTTCCCCCTCTACTAAAAGTGAGATTTCACAGTCAATTTAAGCTGATCTAAGACTGCACTGCTCCTGAACAGGGCAATCCAACTTCCTTTTATCTCCAGCTGTGTGTTCCCACCACTTCCCTTGTGCAGGCTCTAGAGATCATACAGCCAAAGGATAAACAAGATCAGCTCACTGATCCTACTGAAAACTAACACTGAAAATACTTAGTTTTCAGCCAGTTTCTAAAGAGTTGAAAACACCCCTTTCTGTGACAATCTACAGTTAACTCTCACATAAATTGTTTGTGAAACTTCAGCATAAGACAGAAAACTAATTGAAAAAAAATTATTAATAACTGAGCAAGAAGTGAGATAGTACAAAAAACCTGGCAGACTGTTAAAGGCAATTACAATATTTTAAAAGAACAATTTTTATTCCAGTTTAGAAAATCCCCTAGTCTACACAGATCCTAACGTACAAGAAGTGAATAGTTAAAATGAAACAAATTACAGCAAAACACTCATTTTGAGAAATGTATTTCAAATGCACAAATACTTAGCTCACAATGAGAAACATAATCCAAGGAAAAAATCATCACTAAAATATTGTAATTTTCATTTTGGTTTTTCTTTACCGGTTTTCTTACTTGATTGTGTTAAATTTTTATGCATTTTTAACCTGGCACTGGAGTTTTTAATTTGTAATTTTTTTATCGGGTATTTTTTACTAACCCTGCTTGTAAAGCCATTAGGAAGATCTTCTTTCCCCTTTTACATTCTTTTGTGTTTGTTAGATTTTATCTGTGCAGCATTGTGATAATAAGCATTCTGTTCCTTTCTGATGTTTATCTCTTGCTGCTTCTGGTTCTATCTGTCATCTAACGTGTGTTGTAACAAGAGAAAGTGTTTCTTTTATGGCAGCTAAAGGTACAGCAATAGAATAATGTGAAAAAAATAGGTTGCTTTAATTAACTTATGCCATTATCAAGAAGTCTAACATTTACATTAGAGAACAGACAGGTAATATGGATAACTAACACCATCCCAGATAAACATACATTAATTAATAATATCAAAATACTTGGCTGAGTTATGAATTTCCAAAAAACATCAAGCTCAGAAGTGTAATCACTGGTTGTAGCCCTGTTCTGATGCTTGCATTTTATAAATACACATTTTTTTAATCTAAATATAGTGCTTGTAAGGTTGATAACCCATCTAACAAGGTCTATATGCAGGTGGAATCCCCCAAAAAGAGTTATTAAGCATTTCCAAGTCTCCACATGCATTCAACAGTAAATTAAGGGCGTCTATGAAGTCTGCTAGAACAAGATTTTTATTGCAGTCATAATTTTAGTGATGTAGACATACAAATTAAGACAAGTAAATGTCTTTATTATAGGGCTTGTGAAAAGCAATCAAACAGTAACATTTGGTTGATGCAGACCTAAACTCAATTTGAACTGGGGACTTAAAAGCCTTAGACAATCTGTCCCGTTTGTATATGTCCCATATACAAATATTACTCTGTAATATTTGACTGCTTAGTATGTTATTCTTTTGTAGTGTTATTATTTACTGGATTACTAACAATTGTTTGTATGTGTAGCTTTACCTCTGTGCACTGATTTTTATTTTTAATACATTAGCACCGATTCACACATTAAAAAAATAACTTCTATAATACAGATTATAAAAATTCTATGCACGGAGCAGCAGATAAGAGTGGTTCACCATCCGTAGGAGTTGTATACCCAAACCCTGTTTAAACATTAGGTTTTGCATGGTATCCTCCCAAATCAACAGCTGGGGCAAAAAGGATGACTTTCTTAAGAATGAGCAACAGTCATCTTCACACAAACAGGTTAAATTATTAAAAATGGGATAAGCCTTCTTTTAGGTCGATTATGGCCAGACTGGGGTTCTTGGAGATTACTCAGTGACTCAGTAAACTCACTACATGTGACAAGATGCTAAAACATTAATGGTTTCTATTCTGACCTTTTCTACTCTTTATCTTTTTGTCTGTTTTTTTTATCATGTAACCTCTTAAGGAAGGAAATATTGCCTTCTTTTATGTTGGGAAATTGCCCAGAACATTGCAGACACTACCCAAACATGAGTAACTATAATAATAACAAAAAGAGGAGGAGGAGGTTTACTTGACCCCATACCAACAGTCCTCTAAAGACTTCTGTCAAACTCAGTGGAATTGTAACCTGGCTTACTGCTTAAGTAAAATTGCCTGTAGTTAATTGCACACCAATGCTATCAAAATTTACAACAGAAAGGATGCATTGCTATGCAATCAGGAGATAACTGGACTTATTTTTGGAGAGAGCTACATATGATAGTTAACATAGCTACTTAAAAATATATAAATACATACCTTTTGTGTTGTCCTGCGATGGAGTTAAAGAGATCTAGAGTTTCCTCTCAGCTCTGCTCCTGACTTCATGATCTTCAATATGACACTCTTAGGTAAATCTCTGTGCCTCCATCTCTGTAATCTGTAAAACAGAGATAATGGTTTTCTTCTCGAAACATTTCAATATATACAAATAAGAGTTCAATACCACTAATACACTTTTTCTCCACTAAATAAGGTCTCAAAGCAAAACCTTTCCCTTTGATCTTGTTTGCTGCAACATGCCCTCTGCCAGTCCTCAACAACACATTTTAAGTACTGTATGATAAAAGGTCAATGTAATGGAATAAACTCTGCAAATACCTCATTTTCCCTAGATTTAATTATGATGAATCTTCTCTACTGTGATAACATTTTTTAACCTTTATAATTTTACAAAGTGCTTGTACCAGATTCTGTTAGTCCCTCATATTTCATGCTATGTAGTTCCATTTATCTCTCATCTATGAAATATAGCGCAAGCATGACATTTCATATTTTAGAAACTTGCAGTATTATACAAGGAACACTGCCTTCTTGTATCATTAATACCAACATTATGATTCAGACCCATGGCTTCTAAGTCTTTCTCTTACGTTAATTTATTGCAGTAATAAACCAATTTCTTTGCTTGCTTCTAGTATTTTATATAGCAGTGTAAAGATTGGTAAAGCATAACACCAAGACTTCAGTTATCCTTAAAATTCTGTTAATACTTCCATGGTCTCATGTATGTGATTCTGCCATCAGCTATGAAAACGTCAGCCTTGTGACAACTGGTGGGGCACCCCACTGAGATTTGTTTAAGTTCTGCCCATCATTATGGGTATTTGGTATATAAATACATATGGGTATATTGGTACATAAAACAATCCTTTGTGTAGTTATCAGAACCTCTCCTTAGTTAAGAGGGATCTTGCCATATGTTACATAGAAAATGCGTATTATAAAAGATCATAGTCTCTACAGAAAAAAAGAAGCTGTAAGTAATATATATAAAGAGAGAATATGTGCTAAATAAGCAACTGCTATTGAAAACACTGTCTGCTACGGAAAACACTGTCATAAACTAGCAAGTAGATGAAATGGTATGTTTGGCAAAGGCTATATTTGCAGCTCTGTTAATGGTCTGTGGATCTGTCTCACCTCCTGCTATCCATAGAACTTTTCTTGGGGAAAACTATCTTCATAGTTCAGCACTTAAGCATGTTTTTGGTTTAGGTCCTGGGAAAAAGAGATTTGACTCCACATGACTGTTTCTCCCACAAGCCAGCTTTCAGTTTCAGTTCTGACTCTGGACAGTACCAGTAACCAAATTTTTAAAACTGACATAAACTGAGTGGAAGTTCATTTGTTATATTTTATATTTTTCTCACTGAAAAATGCTAAAATTTCAAGCATGTCTAAAATAATATAATGCTAATATTATCAATTCTAAATGCCTATATGCAGAAAATTTGAGAACAAGTTCCTCACATCAGATCAAAATCACTGAAAGCTTCTCCACTTCAGTTGGTGCTGGTTCAGACTATGATATGCATGGATTTGAGCTTTTGAAATATCATTTTTCGTTACAAATTGTGACCCTATAGGACAATCAAGACTGGTAGCATTAACGATAATAATAAATGCAATTCTGAAGCCTTTAGTTAAGAAAATATAGTTGAATCCAGGATTATTCACTTTGTGTTGAGCATGTTCAGTGGCAATTTTGCCTTAGTAAAGCTATCAAAAGTGGCTTACAAAGCTGATTTAAAAAATGGAAGGAATCAGTGGAGTTTTATTCCCCAGAAGACTCTTTAAATAGAAGACTTGATTACACGAAAGTTAGTTAATGACTGCAAAAACTATCTTTCAAGAAAATACTGAGTCCATAATGAAACAACCTGGCAAGATCCTGAGACATTTAACCTGTGGAAAATTCAAACAAAGGCCTATGGATAGATCAAGATTTCTCAATCACTCCAGTAGCACAGAAAACAGAAGTAAAACTACTAGTGAAGGAGACATTTGAAGGGCACTTGCACCTCTTCTTTACCATTAAACTAGAGGATTATTTTTTTCATCTGACAAACGTTTCAAAACATGTGTTTTTCGCATGACTTCTTAGACAAGAAATAAACGTGTTCAGTGTACAGTGTCCCGGCCTCTTCGCTACCAGGGAATCTTGCTGCTTTTCTTGGTAGCCTATTTGGCTTGACACATTAGAAATTTAAGGACTGTTTGTAATTGTGCATCTGTGGACACAATCCCAGTTGCTCTTCGGGAAATGTTCTGGGCAAATGTCCTGGCAAAGAGACTGCAGGACTAATTTAGAAATGAAATTTTAAATGCAGATCAAGAGCTGAAAAAAAGTTTCTAAACTAAATTATTCTGTAGGACTGTGAAACTTGTGTTAAAGAACATTTATAAGCACAATACAATGCGAATACAAATAATGCTTTTCTATTGAGTCAAAGCTATTCCACAGATACAAGTATAAAAGCACATTCCTCTAAAAAAACTAGCTGCAGTTCCCAGGACTTCAGTCCCCCAGGCATACTCTCTTTGAGCACAGTTAATAGATAGAAGACTGTACCTCATTGCATTCCTTTAATGTTTAAGGCTGTTGCAAACAACCGTATTAAATATATTTGCATCAAAAATGTGTTAAAAATAATTCTAAGTTTGTAAATCTAAGCACTCAAAATTTACAAAATGTAAGAAAATGGAAGGAATCCAGAAAATAAAGATTGCTCATCATACTGGATTTTTTTCTAAACCCATCCTCCCATCCATTGTACTCTACTCTTATCCCCCCGCACCCCCAAATATTTAAAATTTATGGGAACATCTATAACCTTAATGTCATCATACAGAAATGCCATTATGTGGAACATTGTAAAAATATTGTCAGCAGTACCTCTACTATCCTCTATAGCTGGCATTTCAGCCTGTCCTCTCCACAGTAATAAGATTTTGAAGTTTAAATCTCTTTAAAGGAGAAAAGCTGCTTTTTCATCCCTTTCTCAAAGCATACAATATGATTGGCAAAGTATCAGGAATAATAAGACAACTGGTTGACGTAAACCCCAGGAGGAACAGAGCAGCTTTTGTTCTGAGCTCTCATCAAAATCTTGGAAATCTTGCAATAGGAAATGTTGCTGGAATGTAGGGTCTTATTCAGAGTTCTTACGTGTTAGGCCTGCAATATCTGAAATCTCTTACCTGCTTCAATAGTTACTGTACACCGTCCCTTGCTGCCTATAGCTGAAACAGCTATACAGTTAACTATTTAAAATTTTCTTGATACAAAAAATATATCTTTCATTCTCTATCAATGCATCAGTATTCTTGTTGTCCCACTGGAGCTACTAGCTATTCTGATTATTAATGCAATAATTGCTATAAAGCATGCAATAAATCATGCAATTATGAGTATTACAGCTCATAGAACAAATGCCTTAAAAAGAAAGCGTAGCTTAAAGCATTGTACACATGAAGAGCATACATCCTAGACTGTATGTTAACTGTAACGTTAAATGCGAAAAAGCCTTGTGTAGGTTAAAAATGAAGGCTGTAGTGTCAACATTACAAAGTCAGAAAAAGGAAAACTTATGGTTCAAAAAGCTATACTATATCCACCACATAGATAAGCTGAGTTATCTTAAGCATTTTAAAAATATGTGGTAATGACTTCACAAGAAAAGAAACAGAATAGAAAACCGTACCATTGGTTCTAAACCCCCAAGCAATTGCTGCAAACAGAAGGCTTTGGCAGATATACAGATATTTTTGTAAAACTCAAAATTTTAAAAAGTTTTCAGTTATGTAAGGATCAGCATCACCTTTTGAATTTAATTTCTTCTTTTAAGAGAGAAAAAAAGAAAGGTTTGCTTGTGGAGCTTGCGTTAGTTGTATACTTTTGTAGACAACTGTGCAAGTTGTGTACAAGTACTGTGCAAGTACTCTCACCAAATCTGTTTCTAAGGGTGCATTGTCATATAATTCAAGTTCTCAGGACTTGAGTTACTTCCTTCTAATCAATCTAGTATCTCCATAAAAATGACTTGAACTGCTGTGCTTTTATTCACACTGCATCTGCTTATATATGATGCTACGATTTCTGGAGACATATCTCACAAATATGAAATCAGGTGGTTTGTGTGAGATTGTGTATGCTGCTTACAACCACATTGAAGGAACTCTAACTAAAGTACCAAGCCATTCAGGTTGCAAAGTTAGTGAAAACACTAGTTATTATTCTAATTAGCTTTGCAACATATATGAATCACTGAAATTCTGCAGGAAGCCAAGTGAATGGATCAATTAAAACATTCACCTCTTCTGTAGTCCCCATGAAAGTAAAGAAGAGGCTAGAGCTCACAATATCTGCTATGACCATACAAGTATGTAATGTGGTTCAAAGCATTCCTAGGTAAGAGTGTGGCAGGAAGGCATTATACGGTGAGAAGACTGAGCTGGATATGTTCCCATAAGGAAGCAGATTGGTTTTGACTAGATTTCTCTTATGCCTTTGAAAAACAGAGGCAGAAAAGCAGTTTTTTGGAAAGAGGAAATGTTATTTTAACAGATTTCTCTGACAGGGAATTGATTGTATGAAATTTGCTTCTACTATTGTTCAGAGAAAAAAAAAAAAGAATATTTTTAATATAAATTACACCAAGAAATATTCAGCTCATGGGGTAAGTCTAAATCAGTTTTCATATAAAGTCAAAACCAAACACAGGAAAGCCTTGAGGTAAGAACCAGAAAAAGTACCAGAGCAGTGTGCAGGAGGTTTGGGATCAACTGATGTCACAACTGCCTTTTGATCACACCAATGAACAAAAGACACTCACCATGAACCACAGAAGCCAGAGTGCCATATCTGTCAGGTTGGTGGCATTTTCTCCTGTGATACCATGTTAAGGCTTTATTTTTAGAGATGAGTAAGGCCTGTGGGTCTGCAGTTGTTAAGGGAAGGAAAGTAGAACCTGGTCACTGCAGCTTTCTCTCCCTTTCAAATCTCTACTCTCAAGAATACAACAGACCTCCTTTTAGCAAGATGATTGATAGATTATAGTTATGTTAAAGATCAGAATTATTAGTTTGCATGTTTATAAAATACAATATATTATCTATGTTCTTGTAAGATGTTACTAATTTTTTTTCCATTTTAACTTCGCGCTCTCATTTACAATTTGAGTTACAATCTCTTAAGTTAGAAACTAAGATATGAGCCATCCCTCCTGACTGGTCATTCGCTGTATTGAAGTTGCAGAGGGTTCAGAAAATGGTCACATGTGGTGTGAGCTTTCAAATAAAGCAACTCTCCGTTACAAAAGATGCCTATAAACATCACACTCTAGCATGTTCTTACAGACCTCTGAGAGATACACACACAGGAACACCACAAACAAAAGAAAACTTTGGTGGGTACCAGTTGTATATAAAAATCCATTTAACAATCTAGATGTATTTAGTAACTGTTGGACATTTAGAAAACATTTTGGTATGATGTGTAGTTCCTTCTGCTTTCAGAATGAAATGTTAAGTTGGAGGGGATTTTTCAGGATGGAGGACTCAGGGGAAGGAACAAGGGGAGGAACAGGGGGTTTTATTGTGGAGCTGCAGTGTTGAGTAGTCACTGTTAGGTGGGTACTGCTTTGTTGAAAAATCATGCAAACTATATCAAGAAGAAAAGGAAAATTACTCAAAAAAATGGATTTAACTTCTTTGTTTTCACTCTATTCGCTCATACTTGTACCTGCAACACCAATTCACTGATTTCAGCTTTCTAGTTCTTTTAGAAGCACTATGGTAATGCCAACTGGTATAGGCAAAAGCTTTCAGTTAAACACAGAGAGAGGAACATTGTATAAATAAAAGTCAGTTAAACAGTTCCCCAAAGTAACTGGTGCTGTGTAGCCTAAGGCTATAAAAAATCTTGACTGGGCCAGCAAACTTTCAAGCCTGCATCCTGCCTATCTTCCTGCCGTAGGGAGCCTTTGTGTAAGGCTCGTTGTTACACAAAGCAGCTACTTCAGCAAAGGAATCACTTCAGGAATTTAAGCCTTATTTGAGGGGATTATCAGAAGTCATTGTTTTGACGTTTCTTAATTTTCGGGGTTTAAGAGAAGAGGTGCTAACCCATGGTCCAGTTCATTAAACTATATTCTGAATTCATTGCTATTCATGTCAAGATAATTTACCATAAACTGTAAAATGGAGTTTTACAGAGTATATTAGTTCATGCACTGAAGGTTTCCCAAGATCATATACCCTTTGTTTAAATATAATCTCTTCTGCATCTAGTACTTATTAAGCATTCTAAATATCACCATAAATATCTAAAGATCTGAGTATTATCTGATACTCAATATTTATTTAAAGTATTTTGTTACCCCGTACTTAAATAATCACAGTATATCAGAACTAGTTACAATTTTCAGGTCAGTGATTTAGAAGTTAAGACTTCTTACTGCTTTCCATGATTGCTCACTGCTTCTGGGAAATAAGTGTTAAATTTAGGCATAGCAGTTTCCCTGGATGACTGACATACATGTCTAAATTTCTGTGTCAACTTATGCCAGTTGAAAATCCTCACTCTGCAAAGCCCTGTTCTGTTTATTGGTCCTCATTATTTTTTAATTCATTTATATTTTTGAGGGAATATCCCATGTTTCTTTTTAATGAGGAGCCTCAGAATTTTTCCCTAACCAGCTGATAGGTAACTCCCTTCACAGGCAACTGTAGATGGGCACTATTAATACTGAAGTCATTCGGTTTGGATATATACTGCAAAAGGGGGAGTTTCTGCATAAGCTACAAATTTATTCCCCCCTAGCTGGTTAACATAGTGCAGGCAAGCATTCCTTCTAACCCTGGGTAAAGACATTTCTATGTGGATCGCAGAGATTCTATACTAAAACTAAAATACAAACGTAAGTAAAAGGTGTAGTATGTCCTATCTATGAATTCATGGCTAGTAAAATCTTTTCTACCTTGATCATAAAATAATTGTTCTTCACCAATTCATTAGAACTTTACTATAGAAATTCATAGACTAATGATCTGAGGAGTCCAATTTTCTGTGCCTACATGTATAACCAATGTTCAGAAGCATATTTCATTAAATCTTCAAACCAGTCCAAACCACTGGAAGACCATAATCATCTGCATGTTCAGTCCTCTCATCAGGGGCATTCAGTTAGGTTAAATTATTTGTTCTCCATGTCCAAAACTGTCCTCAGTGTCTTTTAAATGAGGAACCATTTCATGCTGTGTGATCTCAACTTCCCTTGATGACAGCTCTATCCTACTGGAACTATGAAACTGTCAACATCAAGAGCAAAATTTAGGTGTGCAGAAGACAGAAATGGCTCAGCAGCTATCCCACAAACTCTTTCAATAGAGGTCAACAACCTCAGCATCTATGGGGAAAACTGCAAAACTCAATATTTCCATCAAGCAGCCCAAAATAATATGGCTAAAAGTTTCTTGCTGGCTAGAAGTAAAATAAAAATGTTTGGTACACATTACAGTTTCACAAAATAAGTAGATGGTACCATGACAGACATGGAATAAGACAACAGATCACCTTGATTTAGTAGAGGTAAAAGGTGTGCACAGTCAGCCTTTGGGAAGTAATGCCTTGTAGCAAACGTGAGGTAATATAAGGCAACTTTACATCTGTGACAGAAGGCCAAGCAGGCCACACTAATAATTTCGCCTCCGTTCTTAGGCATAGTATTGTCACAGTCAATGTAAGGTAATTTGAGGTTACCTTTATCAACAGATCAAAACCAAAGTTGTTTTGTTTTTTCCAAAAAAACACCAACTAGCTAACTTAAGAAACATTAACTTATCGTGCATATTTCCTAACCCAACACATATGATATGAGATCATCTATTCAAGGTTTTCTTGGATTCAAGTACATACACTGTCATCTTCAAAGGTTTTTTTAAAAAGCATTAAGCTGATGCAGTGGCGGTTAAATGGCTTGCCTGGAGTCATCCAGCGCATGAAAGGTAGAGCCATTAATAAAACCCTAGAGTCCCAACTGACAAGTTCTATGTAGCAAGGATTGAAGTGTAGTTCCTCTCTAGGTAAATTAAAACATTGTGCTCTACGTCAATAGAAATATGGGAATTTCCACACCGCATTAGACCCTAGCGCATATTATGCAGTATCCTTCATTTGTCAGTGGCCAGCAGTAAAAAAATCAAACACACACCCACCGCCGTCCAGTTGACAAATGTTCTGCTTTTCTCCCCATATCAGACATTGTATTTTCCATGGATCTCTAAAAATGCGTTTTCACATTACTGGTAAGAAGATCTAATGGCTTATCCCACTAAAGTCAGTCTTGATCCTAGCAATATAATCCCACCACTTCCCTTCTATGAGCTCCAATTCCACAATGAACTAATTTAGGGAACTAAAACATCAGAATATTAACCCTACCAGGAAAAAAAAGTGAATAGTCAACCATCCCTGTTCTGCCTGAAAGTTATTACTATGGAAGCAGTTATTACTGATTGTAACAGCTCCAGATATATACACTATTCATATTCATATAAGCATCTTCTCCTTTCTGGAATCCTTGTACGTTTTTAACTTCAGTGATCTGAAAATTGTAGCAGCGCAAACAACAGGTCTGGCCAGTGACCTCCCTCTGCTACTGGTACTCAGGCACCCCAGCTGTGTGGCTTCCTCAGCCAAAGGAGCAATAGGTCACCACTATTTTAAGTTCATTGACTGTCCCCTTATTTCAGTCCTGTAAAATTAGAAGACAATAAGCTCCTCCTTTTCTCTAGGCCATTCGTTATTTTATAATTTACCCCACTGTTTTTCAAGTTTGTTCAAAAACTAACAGTGTCAGTCTTTTTTGCTCACGCCGTTGCACTGAAACAGTCTCATTACCCAGTCCAGGGCACCTCCCCTGACAAGGACAACCAAAGAAATATTTTGCTGATTTCAAAATGTGCTCCCCTTACTCTTAGCAACTTCATTCATTTTCATAAATGCAAGTACTCACTCCAAGAGTTTGATTCTGTATCTCTTTCTTGTTCATGAGTTAATTTAATTTCATGCAAAGTTGATATAAAACGTAACTATTCTTACAACATAGTATTTTACATCCATTCTTTACTGATATAAATGACAGTATCAAGTAAAATGGAAAAGAAAAACCAACCTAGAAAAATACAAGCATATTAATTAAAACAGGCTGTCTGTCCCTTACTAAATTATACATTTCTAAATCTTTCAGAAGCCTGCCTTTTCAAATAACTCGGGGGATTTGCAGTTGCCTACCAAGCTTTTCATTTCTAGGTCACTTGTTAAATCTACCCCAGGTCAGCACTGACTGAAAATTATTACTGTCTGGCAGCTGTTTTGTAGTCTACATAAAATGAATTAGTGGTTTCATTCCACTTCCTAATGGACAAGTGGCCTCATCTTACACTTCGACCTAAATGACACCCTGTTGACTACTGCAGAGAAAGAGCTAAATAAACTCTTTTTATTCTGTAGGTAGGTCCTCATGGTTAGGAATGAGACTGGTAGGACCCTCAGGGCTATTATAGCACTACTCTACAAAAAATAAAGCCTTCCATCTATGGAATTCCTGTAATCAGAACAGATAAAATGCTATTTTGGTGAGCTGTTGTGGTGATTATTTTGGTCCTTGGAGGATCTGTGTCACGTGGTTCAGTGGGGAATATGCTACAGGTTGTCCACTGTTACCGTTAAAAGGCAAGTTGCCCCCTCTGCATCATTTCACAGTTCAAAGGGCAGAGAATCTGTGTGTGTGTATGTATGTATGTATGTATGTATGTATGTGTGTACATGTACTTGCATAGGCATGCAAGAAACCAGAGAAATAATCCACAAAGGCTTCCTGTCTAATAGTAGTAGAAAGAAAATGTCTATTTAAAAGAGATAAAAATACAATTAAAATGTTTTAATAATAACATGGTGGACAAACAGATAAAGAGATTTGCTATTTAACAGCAAGAGATGGAAATTATAACGTAATCCATATTTGACTTCTACTCATTTTACTTTACTTGCCTTCGGAATAATACACATTTTCCTTATTCTTAAAAGCTCCCAGTCTTACACTTTCACAAGCATCGCACTCCTTTCTTTTTAGAGCAGACACAAGCACAAATATACTAACATGTATTATTAAAGAACTTCGTGTCTGTCTATTTGTATTTTAAATATTTCTCACAGAAAGAAAGTTTAAGTAAGTAAGTCCATTATTTTCTCTACTTTCTCTCGTCTTTTTTCCTTGGATGATAAATAAGTCTCTGTGAATCTGGTACTATCCCTGTCCTTACTGAGCTAGGACAAATTTCCCCTAAGGCCCTCATTTTCCTCTGCATTTTCATTTGTCATTCTGCTCAGCCTGCAGCAATTCAAACAGACCTGCTCCTTGACTGAGAAATCTTCACCTCTTCCTATCCACCAGAATAAGGTTGCTTTCCTATGGTTTTGTGACAACTGAAAATAAGAGGGACTATCAACTTCATCTGTCACCATCTTTTCATGCTCTTAACCCTCAATGACCCTACTGTCTCTGTCCCTATTTGTTTGCTTCTTCTGAACTTACTGTTGTTCATCTTTCCTTCTTTGCTACTCCTTGCTTTCTTCACTGTTTAACCTAACTTTTCCCAAAGCAGCCTGCATTCCACAAATAAAAAGCTGTTAACTTCAAGGTGATTTCTCCACCTTGAGAACACCACCAGGATCTAGGTTGTGCTTGGCTCCATACTCCTTTCATAATTCACCACATTACTTTTTTGAAAAGCCAGATGCATGTTAAACTGGTTCCTAGGGAGATTACATTTCTGTTACTAGCACTTGCAAGTAAATAATTGAGCTGATGTAGACCCTTCTGTTATTTCATGTATGGTATTTTCTGTTGGACAAGCTGTTCTGGGAAGAGTGTACATGGGACTTTATTTCATTATTACATGTACAAGCACTGCATATACAGTCTTATTTTTACACGTTTCCCTTTTATTCTTTACCACTAAGTTAACTGTCTTTTAAAGTTTTATTCCGTGGGCCCTGCTCACAAGCTCTCTCCCTCAGAAGGAATTTACCTGTATGGAAAGTTATTTCCACATAATGAGTACTACAAAGAATCACAGGCAGACTTACCAGTCTTTCGTTACCCAGAATGAAGAGTCTTTTCAGGGACTTTAGAAGAAAGAGTGGGCATGAGGCCAGTTAAACACTTCCTGCCATTTCTTGTCCATCTGTCCCTGACTGGAGTGTAAGAAGTTGCACAAGTTTTGCTTTGCAAGCAACTAGACATTATCTAGAAGTAGTGACAGTAGAGACAACCTGTTATTCTTTATTACTTCTACTTCATTGTGTACATCCAATTTATAAGAACAGACATAAATGCACATTCAAATTCTACAGAGCATTTTATATTAAAAGACATATTCTGGTAGCATGTGCGCTACCATTCCAATAATTAACAAAACCGACTTTCCAATGGGTTTGTGATTGTGGTTGTATTCCCTGATTTCTAACATAATGCACCCAAAGTATTTGCTGTTTAGACTGCAGCCTTTCCCTCAGCAGGGTACTAATTTAAAAATAGAAGTTTAAGAACACAATTAAATTTTGCTTTTACCATGTCAGGCACTGACATCCTCCTAAACCCTAGATTCTGGCTCTGTATGTTTACATTTTGCTTTTACTTGCCTCTTCTTGCCTTTCATTGCTACCTTTCTTATAGGAAACCACCTTCCACTGGCAATAAGACAGACAGACAGATGATGAAAAGGCTCTTCTGTCTCTTTGTTCATAAGATTTGAATTTTTGAATTGTGTTTAACTGTTATTCAAAGACTAACACTTTGGTTATGTCTGGCCATTCTTGAATCTTCCCTACAACAGTAGTTCTTACACAGTCAGTCAGAAACTACTGAATTAAAGATCTTGATTGTGTTTTTGTGATAAACAGCAGTACAGAACATGACTGATTTTATATACTGCTCTAAGATCTGTATTTTCAAGGTATAAATACTTAACACTTGATACAAGCAGTACAGTTGCTGTTTTGGCCAACAGAGACTTGTTCACCAGCTCTGGCATAGATTCATGGCTTGGACACTAAAATCTGACATTTGTGGCTGAAAATTGCTTCTCTCTTAGAGCAAAATCAGGATTTTATGAACTACTCAATACTACTTTGTCTTTAGGCACCAGAAGTGAACTTTCTCAGCAGTTATTTCCATCTCACATAAAATTGATCTTGCTACCCTAATAGCACCTGAAATCCTAAAGAAAGGGACATAAACTCTTTTGAATTTAACAAAAACGCATAGCATAAAAGTTACACAAATGCTTAGATTCTGTGATCATCAGGTATGTGATATTTTAACTTTCACAGACATTGCAGCTATCAAAGGAACAGAATTTCAGATCAGAACCTAGGATAATGGGACTGAACTAGGATCAACAAGTCCCAACAAATCTGTCAAAGCAGTCAATTGCTTAAAATTCTCTTTTGTAGGGAAACTGTCCCTAAAGTTTGTTCCTCTGACAGTTAAAAACTTTTTCAGGTTTTTACAATGTGTATTCACCGTGATAGTATATCCAGTCATACGTGTGCTAATATTGGTCCAAGTCTTTCTTTTCCTTTTCAGATGTCTACTATCCTGCTTCATTGTCCCTTTCAATGTTCATTTTGTGAACTTAAGGAAAAAAGCTCTTTCAGTCTTCTCTTGCAGGAGCAGCTCTCTGTTCCACACTTCACTCCAATCACAATTCTCTGCACCTACTCCATTTGAATTCATTTTTCTTTTTAAGAATTGTAAATAATATTTCAGAAGACACCTTTCCAGTGCTCTCTATGGCAGCACTTTGTCCCTTCAGTATCCTTTTGATACATTCAATAAGCAAAGACATCTCTTTCTCAGCTGTATGAGAAATTCAGACTCATCCTGCAACTGGCTGAGATATATTTATGGTTTCCTCCCTTCTGTCATGTCTGAGGATATTCCAGTTTCAACAGCAACACCTCATTTTCCACTAATAGTGAATTTCAGTAGCTTACTACATTTTGTCCCAAAGCTAATGCAAAATAGTAAACGTAACTGGTTCCAACAATGAACCTTGAAGAGCTCTACTGATTGCCTTCCTGCAACCTACTATTTCCCTTTCAGTGTCGTCATTGTTATTTCCCTTTATAACCTTCCTCATTCGTATTATATTGTATTAATTCCCACAGAGTCTATCTTAACAAACTAAGCTCATCAACAGTCAAATAGCATTATATGAAGTGCTTTACTAAAGTTCAGACAAGTGGAATCTACTCTATTTCCTTTGCCCAAAAAATTGATTATCAATGAAAGCTATTAAGTAGTCCTACTACAATATACTTTATAAATTCAACTTCTTTTGCTCTATTTTCCATTTACTTCCACACTTTTAAATATTCTTCCCACCAGAGGTTGTTCTAAAGCTTTGCATGCTAATAAGACAACTAAAGCAATAGTAGCCCATGTTATTCTTTTTAAACATAGGTTGTGTGTTTGCTATTCAATAGTCACATGCCTTTGTCCCTGTTTTGACAGATTTATTAAAAACTGTTTCAAGACTTCTTATTTAACATAGTTCTTTCAGAATTTGATGGAGCTGATATGGTTCTTCTGATCTGATCACATGGCACTTCTTGAGCTTTGCTTCCACATCCAGTAGGGCAGTTTTCATTTTTATGTACTCATTCATGCTCATTCATATGAAGCATCTTCGCCTGTGTCCACTTATTCAACACCTCCAATGTTTTTGAAAGGTAAGAAAAATCTATAATTAGTTTCTCATCTCAGCTGAATTACACTGCTCCTTCAACTAGACTTAGATCCTTTGTAGACCTATATCAAAGCAGCAGAGGAGCATTGACAGGCTACTTCATGGAAAATAAGTATTCCATTTTTCACTAAAATACACTTAGAAATCTTTCTAAGACCAACTTATAAGGTACATGATAAAAACAGATCAAGTATTTTCTAATTCCTAAGTGCATTTTGACAAATTCCAGGAATTCAATAGTCTCTTTCCAAATTCAGTAAAATGTTGCATTTTTTGCATTGAACATGATGGTAAACTGAAGTGGTTTCTTAGTTTGGTTTCAGTTTGAAACCACATGACAATCAGCCCTTCCCAAAAGACTTTATTTTGGTGGAATAATTGTTATCAAGCAACTTTGCTTTAACATCATCTTTGCTTAGAAAAGAAGGGGGAATAAAAAACACAGCTTTCAAACCACAGAGCAACCGTTGAAAACTTAAAACCACAATACCCAAGAACAGGCTGAGCCTATGATTACCTAACACAAAATGTGGTTTAAACTGGGCATCATACCAAGTTTTTCACAGAAACCCAAGGGGAAAATGGAGTATAAGTATCCATGGTTACAGTGACCCTTGCTTGGCACCTGAAGAGACCTTTCTAGAAAAAGACAGGTAGAAACATTTATCAGGGTCCTCAGAAGTCGCAAGGCTTCTTCCTGTTTTTATAAGTTAAAAAAAAGATAAAATGGCACTTAGTACAGACTGTCCTGAACACAGACTGTAACCTAGAATTATTTTTAGAATTCCCCTCTTGTATGGTTTTTACAATATTCACTCAGTACTGAAAAATAACCTCAGAAATATCGAACCATCTACTTAAAATAATGGCAAATTCTTAGAATAACAAATTCATTTATAAAGTGAGTATTTCAAGATTAAAGTCTTTCTTCCCATGTTCAGTTGCACTGAACTCATGAATGAAGGAACAGGATTGTAGTCTACAATTTTTAATGGAAAAAGTTGAAATGTAAGTTAAGCTAAATTGGAACCATCACTGCTAAGTATTGAAGCTTCTACACTCCCTGTAGTTCTGTTCAGCTATACCTTGGAGGGTGATGATATAGCCAAACACAGATGACAGTTTGCTTGAATGGCATTTTTTCTTCTTCACTGACACTCACCTGTTCTCTGTTTATATGTAAGTTTGAGGAAGATTTTTTTAAAATGTATGCTGATGCATAACTAGGTATGTTGAAGCGTGAACAAATATGCACACATGAACAAATATTCATGACAACTAATTTTCTAGATGCTTCTCCTATGTGTGCAATAGTCTGGTGCGACCATGAAAATAGAGAGCTGAACTGAGTTTGGATGGTAAGTTCCTCATTCCCTGGCAGGGAAGAACACAGTTATTTCATGTTAAGGTCTATGTACAAGCCAAATGCAGTTCTCCTTCTTGTGAAAAAGGCAGGAAGAGATATTTAATGCCCTTTATTTTCTAGGATGTTCATCTTCTATTCTTTATGCTCCTTAAGGATTCTGCCTCACCTTCTCTTGTAGAGGTGAAGGCTCCACAGCTCCTCATAACAGATCGTTGCTAAATCACCCAACTGTATAGATCTGATTTGGATCAGGCACTAGCACGCTATCACTTTTCCATCAAATCAGACAGAGCTGCCATGATGTTTGTAAAGTCTTTCTTCCAGCCATTATGGAAATGGTGTGGATGATGCCTGGTTCAGCATAAAGTTTGCCCAAAGTTCCCTGTTCCACTTTCTAAAAATGAATTTGAACCAGCAAGAAGAAAATTTATCAAGTTCAGCTGTAAGAGATTAGCTCTTTATACCATATGGCTGGAGCACTCCTTATGTGGTAAGAGATATCCTGAAAATTGGATTTACCTCCCCATTAAATCAGAAACAGAGGTTCAACAGCCCAATCATTTCATCAAGCGGTTCTCCTGCTTTTATAGCGGTTGGTCACCTAATGACTGAGAAGAAATCATACCGTGTGACCTCAGTGATTATTTACAAAGATTAGGCCCCAAATCCTATCTACCAAATTTTCAAAACAGCATGAGCAAATATCACTATTCATAGCCAATCAGCTCAAAATAATATGTGTGTAATATCATGCTCATTTCACTGGCAATTAATGAGCAGAGAAAGGAACATACCTGCCATAAAAATTCCTAAAGCTCTTTATCTACATCCTTATATTTGACTTATAGTTAAATGGATGTAGCATGCTGTATATGTGTATTTACTCATGGTATTTAAGCAAGTACTGTATGTAGAGGTCTTGACTGCAGCACTGAAAATTTGGCAACACTTAATGGAGATTTTTTGGTTGTTTTAGAAATGTCGGGTCATGTTTTCAACAGACATCAAATTGATGGACAGTTACTGAGTAAATGCTACCAGTTATATTACCTAAGTAGGAAGCACTGACTCAAAAATGTAAACCAAGTCTGACTCCTGCACCTCCTGATAGAAAAAAAAGGACATATCTCAATGGCATATGGCAAATCTGTCTTCCAGCAGTAAAAAATGTTTGGAATTCTAAAGTGATTTTTCAGGGAAATAGTGGGAGAAGAGATCCAAACAAAAGAAACTATGGGAATGCACATCACTGAATTTGGGCGACCTCCCTACTTGCTGAACAACAGATTCAGTCACCAATTTTGAGAGGAAGCAGAGACAGGAGCAATCCCTGGCATGCAGATTCAAAAACAAGTATCCAAGCTGAGGTTCAGCATCCATCTGTACAGACTTCACTTCAAAGCTCTTGCAATAAAACTAAAACATTTGTGAGCTTCAGACTACTAAACAGAGCTAAACAGGAAGAGTTCTTGCTCCTACTTTGTTGCTTTCAGTGGCACTTTTTAGACACAAAACAAGTGGGCAAATGAGCTAAAGAAACTATTTCAGCAAGCTCAGAAGATCACAACATGTGAAAAATCAATACCTACTATGCCATCCAAAGAAAGGAATTAGAAGAAATGTGTGAAAACGATAAAGAAAACATGGCACATGCTATATCCCAATCGCATAGTTCCACAGACACCATTTCATCAAAATTTTGATCAAAAACTGTCAGGGTGGAAACACAACATCAAAATGCTATTTCCATTGTGTAGAGCAAACAGGCTTAATGTACCCAAACATAAGTGGGTGTATTTTGATCCAGGTAACTCTGGGCACTGCTAGTAGCAGAGGTGTGACAACATGGTCTGATGGACCTATTTTGAGTTATAGAATAATTCAGGTTGGAAGGAACTCTGGATTCAAAGCTAAACAAGGTCACTCAGGGCCCTGTTCAGTCAATTAGTCTCCAAGTAGCTATGTTCTGTTTACACTGGTAGGAGAAGCAATGCACAGTCCCAAATACTGTATCTCTAAAGCTATGTACTAAGAAACCATGAAATTGTGAAAGTGCATGCATGTATACAGAAATACCTAAACTAGATTTTCTAATTTTATCCATATGCTCTTAAGACAGGAATATAGCATGCTCTCAGCATGGGTCCACAGAAGCAAATCCTGTCCTTAGTAATCCAAACTGAATGGTGAGCAAGTTTCTGAGGGAATTTTACAGCATAAAAGAACACCATAAGAAACACTTCTCATAACTAAACAGACATCTATGTGACTGCTATGAAAGCCAAAATTCCACCTGGTTGTAGTAAAGAAATTACTTATGATATAATTAGGTAGGTCTTAGTTTGTTTTCATAATTCTGATCTGACTGCAATTCTGGAGAAAAAACACTTCAACATGTCTCCAGAAGCGTTCTGCTATATAATCATCAAAGATAAAGTCTCCAGCTTCAGTGATATGCAAATGAAGACATGTTTGTTAAAAGGATTAACAATGTTGTTCAAAGCATCTTTTTAGTCTACTCAGCTTCCAAACAAACAATAAACTGTCCGCATGCAGTGAGATTTGCTAACCCATAAACATAGCCAAATGGAGGAAGAAGATCAGAACCTTAATGAGTTTGGTCCCCTTTGAATTTTAGCTGATCAGTGTCACCAATAATTTCAACAGGCTCTAAAATAAGCACTTTCTGTCTTCAAAGTGCCTTGCAAACCTCAACCAATTAATCCCTACAACTCTCCTCTGAGGTAGGTAAGTAGGTATTGTTATCCCCATTTTACAGTTGGGTGAACACAGTCAAAAGGGTTAAGTGATTTGCTGCAGGCCACAGATGGAGGTGGGATTAAAACACAAGAATGACTATGATTCCTTTCAGCGGGAAGCACTTTTTTTTCCTGCTGACTTTTCTGTGCTGACTTTAGACATCTTGGCCTTGTGGCAATACTTAAAAGAAAAAAAATAAAGTCTCCTTGTTAAAAGCAAGGAACCATAAAGAACTCTGTTTTATGCCAGTGTTGATAACATTTTTCATGTAAGGCTTTTTCTTTAATTTTGTTCTGATATTCAGGTATCATTCCTTCCATACAGGGACTTAGCCCTGTGGTAATGCTAACATGCTACCAATTGAAAGATATGTCCTGCTCCTTTGCAGAATTTATATTGTTTTTCTGCTTTCAAATCAGTAAATTTAGGTGGCAACATGCCCATAAGGCGGGCAGATACTCTCCTTCCAGGATCAGGGTAACAGTTGGTAGGCTTGAGCCACTGCAGCACAGGCAGAAAGAAACGGAGACAGGGAGCTTTGAGAACCCAGAGCAAAGCAAACCATTCACTGAAACCCAACTTCAGCAAACTGCCTGTAGCCATTCTAACAGGCGGAAGATTGATACCTCTCCCACTTCAACAGAAAGATCAGATGGAAAAGGTAGAGTATATCCTTTTCCTCCCTATGTATACAACTTCAGGCCACTTGAAGACCCATTTGTCATGAAGTCAATCCAGTGTATGGTAATAAACATTTGAGTTTTATAAGGAAACGACTTTTCATCTAGTGGCAAGCAAGTCCACATCATCTGTTCCCTGGAGTATTTTTAGAACAGAAAAATCCACTACTCAAAGCTAATGTCCTGCAAATCCTGAGCACGTTTTCTGTTATTTTTTCTGAAGACACTGCCCCCACTTTCAGAGGCTTTCCAGTACAGGAATTGGCATGTACAGAGAAAATCAGTGAATATTTGGAAATTATTCACTCCCTATTATATAGTATGGTAATTTCAGCCATACTGAAATTTTATGTATTTTTAAGACACAGTCTTCTATGTGTCCTGAAAGGATAGCTCCATTAATGCTAAAAAACCACGGATTTCTTTATTAATACACCATTGTAATTAACACACTACTGTGGTATTCATATATTACATAAACCAGGGATCATATCTTTGTCTTAGGTGTCGCCCACGGACAATGGTGTCATCAAACTTTTATTAGCTATAAGTTTACTTTGCCAAAGACACTTGTGAAGCCTTCAGATTCAGTCAGTCATTTAATGTAGTTAAATAAAATGCAATTTATTTTTCTACTTCTTTGGATACAGAATCAAAAGGGGTTTTTTCCATTAGAAAGGTTTATTAGAAATTATTTTGCTCTTGCATGAACAGCACTTATGTCTCTTTTTAGAAGACAAAAAAATAGGTTAATTATTCACAACCTGAGGAATTGTATTGTTAGCATAACAGTGTAAGAACATATAGGATTTTGAATCTCAGAGGGCATGTTTTCAGTAACAAAAATATGTATTACATGGGTTAGGAAGGGTCTGATGTTCACAGTAATTCTGTGACCAGAAAAACAGGCAATGCAAAACATAAGCTTGGAAATTGCTATTTGCTAGCTGTGTCTTAAGATTTGTAGCTAACTGTGAATTACATACTCTGCAGAAACAGCTCCCTTTTATCACTTTGGAAATCATTAACTTGCCCTCGATGGCCCTCTGTGCAACAAAGGAAGTTTTCACATGAATTTTCTGATATGAGAAACAAAAGAGAGCGTAGACAACAAAATAGCAGTGTGAATGATAGTTTTAGAAGACCTTCATCCAAACACGTTTCAGTGACATGTCATCAGATAGGGTATCAATCCCTAAATTTCCCACCAGTCAGCACTACCATGCTTCAGGGCTAATCCACAGAACTAGATAATTCCTCAGTTCCGAATTGAATAGAAATAACTGAGCCACTGTCCCATATCCCATTAATCAACAAAATCAATTTTCACATAATACGCTTTGCTGTTACGGGTCTATCTGCATACTAAAATGGAGGTGTGACACCGCTTGACTACTTGGGCTCTAATTACACTTGCAGATCTGTGCATGGAACCCCACATGTCAATGCCCTCCATGCTCTCCACCCCAACAAATAACCAACCAACTCTCAAACTTGTCAAATAGCTCTAGAGTTCATGTACATATACATATTTTTTTGCTCATCTGCAACCATTGCCGCAAGCCACCGGCGCTACAAGTATATTTTAACGTCCTGCACTGCATACCTAGAGAAGGATCAGTGTTTAATCTTCTATGCTCCTCTGAGTTGAGAATATGTTAGCCATAAAAATATATCGGTCACCCATATGAAATTCTGGCGAGATAGGATCCAATTTTTCCTGAAAGTTCATCTCCCCTATAAGCAGCTCTGTGTCCCGATTAATTTTTTTAGCACCTGTTCAATATGCATATTTCTGAAAATCTCTTTGTAAGTTCAGTATGCTGGAGAGCTTTTCAAGCAGCGCACCCTTGCTGAAAAGTGCACCAGCTCATTGCTGGTGCTATGAGCTGGGCATCCTCCATAAGTGAAAAAGTGAAAAGAATACATAGATATGATCCTACTCGTCCATATATAAAAATCCCTCATCTCCTCATTTATCTGCCCAGTCTTCTAATATTGGGCTACAAATTACTTGGGGCATGTATTTTCCTAATCGTATGTCTAGCAAGTTGTGAAGATATCACAAGTTCTATGGAAAATAAGGAACGGATAGCAGTAATTATAATTTTGCCACACTTGTTTTTAAAGAAGTTCCGCAGAGTAGAATTATGGTAGCGTAAGCCTAGGATTAGTATCTAAAAATGTGGATTCAGTGGAAGATTTTTTTATTTCTATAGAATTCTAGCACAGTATCCCTCTCAAGTTCTTCTGGATATAAACTCAAAGTAGATACTGAGTTTTCTGAAGACTGCTAATTCCTGAGTTATAATCAATTAAAGTTTGCTTTTAATGCAACTTGCATGTGGTATGTGAGACCTGCTAACAAAATATGAATGATTATCAAATTATGATGCAGTTAAAGTACATAATCACATTAGAGGACATAGCTTACATACCATGTTTTAGCAAAAAGAAGGATAGAGTTATTAATCATAAGCAAACTCATACTCACTGTAGTGCATGAGGAGTCCTAGAGCTTTCAGGGGAAGAGTAACACAGTGACTCTTGTCAAATACCTGGAAATAATCTTTGCATCTAGAACTAGTGGCTGACTCAGAGCATGTAAACTGGTAATAGGGGTATTTAAGAACAAAACTTTTGTCAAGCTTTCGTTTTATTCATCCCTTGAGGCTACCAGGGTAATTTGAGCATATTGTTATCACCTAAAGAATGCCCTTCTCCCTTCTTCTTCTTTCCACTCCAAATTCAAAATGTAAATATATATAACTGAATCAATTATTCGCAATATAGTTACTCACTATGGTGTGAATTGCGAAACTAGGGGGGACGGACAATGACACACTATTAGTTTACCTGCATGAATATCAACAGTACTAAGACCCCAGAGAAAACTGTAAAGGAAATCCAGGATTCTGTGTTATTTTCCTTTATTATTTGGGTTGGTCTTCCCTTGCAAACCTATTTTACGACTGCTATTTTTATCCTACATATACAATTTCAGGTTTTTATCTTTTTTTTATTATTTTCTAGATTATCCAACTACAGGAAACAGATCATTACTGAAGATATTCACCCTTCACTTTTAAAAAACTGATTTACCAAGCTTGAGATTAAGGAAAAAGACAAGCAGTGTTCCTGATAGTAGTGGGCAAATAAGAGTTCACTCTTTGCTATTTTTAGATGACAAGATATTGGGCATGCAAGTCCATGGTTTGCAGCACCATTATTTTGACGACGTTTTAATTTTTTATCCTGATTTCTATTGTTTCCTTAACACTTACATTTCTTGTAATGTTTCAAAGCTTTTTGGAACCATGAACCACCATATCTCAGACGAAGCACCTGCAGCTCCTCATCAGACTTGTCACCCAAAACCACAGACGCCAGAGGAGTTCATCAGGCAGCCTGGAAGCCCGCTCACCGTGCAGCCCCTGAAAGGTCTGCAGAACCTCTCTCTCATCTCTTAGCAAGGGCCAGCCCCTTTCTTCCAGCCTCTCCCGGGAGGCTCTCTCCTCAGCAGGGATGCGAGGCAACTCTGACGACTGGGCTGATTGTATTTGGAAGGGTGTGCAGGGCCTCTCCTCTTCCTGCTCCATCTCGATTCCTGAGACTTCACCCAGAGCTCGCCTGGGGTACCCCTGGCAACCCGGGACCCGACAACACACTTCTAGGTGTTTTCTTGGGGGGCAATGCAAAAACTCGCTTGTATGAACACATCGATCGGAGGGTGGCAAATGCCCCTACGAGGAGCAACGCCCCCGCGGGCACCCGGGGCAAGCGCAGTCCCCGTGCCCCGGCGCTGCAGACAAAGGGCGGCCCACGGCGGCCGCCCGGAGCCCGGGAGCGCGGTGGCAGCCGCCGGGGAGGAGCCAGGCGCGGGCTGCCCCCGGGGCGGGGGGGCAGCGGGGAACTTATAAGAGCCGCGTCCCGCCAGAAGAGCCGGGGTGTGTGTGTGGTGCGGCTGCGGGCGGTGGCGCTGAGAGGGGCGCGGCGGCGGCGGCGGCAACAGCTTGAGCGCCTACAGTCGTTGGATGGCTCAGAGCATGGACAACAGCCTCGACAGCCTGGATGTAAGTGCCGGGAGCTGCGCCGGCCGGCGGGGCCGCGCGGGCTGCTCGACGCCGCTGCTCGGCTCGGCGGGCCGCCGGCCCTCGCTCCCCGCCGCGCTCGCCCATGTGCGCGCTGTTTGCAAACAAAAGTGCCCCCGACCGGGAGGGCGGCCCTCGGCAGGCGGGGATCCCCCCGAGCTCCGCGGGGAGCGGGGCCGGGGGCCGCGCCGCCTCCTGCTTCCCAGCCCGCCGAACGGCCGGGGTCTGTGGGGCCCGAACGGGCGGGGCTGAGCCCCGGGCGCGGCGCTTCGGACCTTGCCGCGGCTGCAGCCACTGCCGGTCTCCCGCGTCTTCCCTCGGGCTCTGCTGCTTGGCCGTCGGTCGCGGTGACGTGCGGCGCCTTTGTGGGCTAAAAAAAGCCGGTGGAGCAGTTGGAGCCACGGGAATGATGAGGAGACAAGCGGGGAGGTCTGGAGTGGCCCGACTCCAAGGGATGGCATCCTTAAAAAATAAACCCGCGGTTAATGCCCGCGCGGAGCTGGTGCCTCCGGGCGTGAGGCGTTGCCGGACCCTCGGGGCGCATCCCGCGCGGAGCTCGGGGGCGTACGGTACACCGGGCGTGGAAACTAGAACCTGAAGACCTGAGGAAGGAATCGTACGTAGCCAGGTGGCACTCGCCCGTCTGCACTGCTTTTCAGTGTGGTGACCAAAACCGTTGGTGGTTTCCTGATGTGCTTTCGTGCCCTCACCAGAATTTCGCTTCCTTTTTCCACTGCTGCACTTGGCTCAGCAGCTTGGCTTCACCCCCTACCCCGCAACCGCCAAGGGTGGGGAACAAAGGGAGGGGAACGCGGCTGCTTGTGGTGACCCTCCGTCGCGTCCGAGTTCCCCTGCTTGAGGTGGTTACCGCTTGCTCTTCTCTTCACGGGCCTTGGGGTTGCTTTTTTTTCTTGTCTCTGAGTGTGGAGCTGTCAGTTGCTTCTCGGCAGGGAATTCTTGCCATTCTTTATCCTTTATTACATCAGCCAAGGGTATCTTCTCTATTTCTCCTTGACCCCATCCCCTTAATGAGAAGGGACTTTGGAGCAGCAGCATTTCTGTCTAAGTAAATGGGTTTTTTTTATAGTGCTCTGTTGTAACAGTCAAGTGTGGACTAACCTCTTGCATCCAGCACTTCTGGCTCTTCCATTTGTAGTATGCATCTGATTAGAGCACTGAAGTGTCCAGAACCAAAGATATTTCTGGGAGTAGCTATCATCTTTCTTTTCCCTTTCATCTCCTGACCTTAGTTACAATATCTTAGCCCTTACAGAAAGACAAAGAAAGTTTTTTACCTTGTTCTTATTTGCTGTATATTTTTTTAATTGTATTTTTCCATCTGCTTTTCAAAAAGTTTGCCTATTCATGGTGACAGAGGCTGTTCAAGTAACTTTTAACATGCTGTCATATAGAGTGAGCTTTCGCAGAGGAGCTAACATTTAAACTTTTTTTCTTTTTTCCAGCTGTCCTCTGGGTTAATCATTGAATTTTCTGATAATGGCACGGATGAGATTGGTTCAGGTGACTACGGAGACTACGGAGAGCCATGCTTTCAGCATGAGAATGCTGATTTCAACCGGATCTTCTTGCCAACAATCTACTCCATCATCTTCCTAACGGGAATAATCGGCAATGGATTGGTTATTGTTGTTATGGGCTACCAGAAGAAACAAAGAAGCATGACTGATAAATACAGGCTGCACCTCTCTGTGGCTGACCTCCTGTTTGTCATCACCTTGCCATTCTGGTCTGTGGATGCGGCCATAAGCTGGTACTTTGGGAATGTTCTGTGTAAGGCAGTTCATGTCATTTACACAGTCAACCTCTATAGCAGTGTCCTGATTTTGGCCTTTATAAGTTTAGATCGTTACCTGGCAATAGTCCACGCTACCAACAGCCAGCGACCACGAAAGCTGTTGGCTGAGAAAGTGGTGTATGTAGGTGTATGGCTACCAGCTGTGCTTTTGACAGTGCCCGATATAATTTTTGCCAGTACTAGTGAAGTAGAAGGAAAGTATCTATGTGATCGCATGTACCCTCATGAAAACTGGCTGATTTCTTTCAGATTTCAGCATATCTTAGTAGGACTTGTCTTGCCTGGTCTAATAATCCTGACTTGTTACTGTATTATAATATCTAAGCTGTCACATTCAAAAGGCCACCAGAAGCGCAAAGCCTTGAAGACAACAGTTATCCTCATCCTCGCCTTCTTTGCCTGCTGGCTGCCATATTATATTGGCATCAGCATTGACACATTCATCTTGCTAGGAGTCATCAGACACCGTTGCAGCTTGGAGACGATAGTGCATAAATGGATCTCCATTACTGAAGCCCTGGCATTCTTCCACTGCTGCCTGAATCCAATTCTGTATGCCTTCCTGGGTGCCAAATTCAAAACATCAGCACAAAACGCCTTGACATCAGTCAGCAGAGGATCAAGCCTCAAGATTCTTTCAAAAAGCAAACGTGGGGGACATTCTTCTGTTTCTACAGAGTCCGAGTCTTCAAGTTTCCATTCCAGCTAACGCTGCTCCTTGCCATCATTTATATAAATAGACACTTTAAAGCTGCGCAAGATTCCAGAAAAACAAGACTGACCATAGTGTACAGATTTATTTACAGTTGGAATTTTATATTGTTTCTTTTAGTCTCTGTGAAGTTTAATTGACTTATTTATATAAAAAAATTTTCATATTGATGACAAACTGTCTAGGCAGGTCCTGTGGACAAGTGGTTAGTTCACAAGAGTTCTAGTGCTTGTCTGTATGTATAGGTATGTGAACTAAACACTTCTGGGTTGTAGCAAGGTGACTGTTAAAAGTTTAGAAAATATTTCTCTGTTGTTTATATGTAAATGTTTTCAGTGTTGTTGTTAAATTCTTTAAAATTTGTCTGGAGATTTTTACCTTACAACAAGATGTTTGGTTTACAATAGCTTAACTCTGCTGTAGAAATGGCACTTATAACCAAAGCCTCCTCTGTTACATGCTAGGGTTTTTTCCCCCATTATCAGTAATTGATGGTTTGCAAAATTTTCTGTTCAAGGTAAATAAAAGTATATGACAAAAAGTTGTTTTGAGTGGTATTTTTATTTCTGGTTAAATGTTTTTCTCAATGTTTTTACTTAATTTCTCAATGCACAATAATTTCTTTGAAAATTGCATGGCTCTTGTATGAAAAGCAGGAAAATGAGTTTCAGTACATAACAATTATTCAGTTGACACCTATGAGTTTTAAGTCATTCGGGTTTTTTACCAGAATACATTTACTCCAGTTAACATTATCTTCAGAATTACTTAAACTACCACTGTAAACAAAGAACATTTTGAGGGCAAAATATCTACAAATGAAAACCAATCTATTTAAGCAATTGCTAAAGTTTACAGCCTCTTAGGAGTCAAAATAAGATTACTGCATGTGACTAACCTTTATGCCATGCATATATAGTCAATCCTACATTTCTTCTGCCTTTTGCTGTTCTTCTAAAGTTAGTTTCACATGTTAATAGTAATCAAAAGTAGTTGAATCAAAGCCTATTTTGATGCTATTTGACATTGCATTTGGACTAGAAATTAAGTTTTTGGTATATCTCCTCTGTGGAAGACAAGTGTTGGTTTTTTTCCTACAGAGTTTTCCCTAGCCTGTCTACATCCAGATTTTATAACATAACATAATCTTAACACTCTTTAAAAATCCAGAATGTGTACCAGTTCTTTTTAAACCATTTTTTTTTAAGTAGGAATCAGCCAGACTATAGAATTGCCAATAATTATAGTTGCAATCTTATTTGTCTAAGTTAGTCATAGCTGCATGTTAGTAGAGTGCATTCAAAAGTCATGAATACTCAAGAGGACAGAGCCATGGAGAATATTTGTGTATTTCTACATTAAAAGAACCCACAACTGTTACTGATCTATAAATAACTAACAGTTTGGAAGTCAAAAAAGCAAAAAAATAAACTACCTACTACACACAGAGAACTGAAATAAGCAACATGGATATTGCAATGGTATTGCCCAGAAGGAATGTGTTTTCACAAGCACAGCACCCTAGTGATTTTGTGGAGCATGTACCACTATGCTAAACTATACATTAAATTGCATGTTTTAATTTAGTTATTTTTGTAAATACAAGACTTCTTTTCTGTTCTCAGCTTCCCCCCTCGCCAGTCAGGAGGCTGCAACCTTGGCTACATCCTGCACCCTTTTTCCCTAGCAATGACGGTAGTAGTCATCTGATTCTATGTTGAGCTGATTCCATTTGCTGAACCAGCACAAAACTAACCTGGCAGGAAAAAAAAAAAAAAATCCAGCAATTTAGTGAATTAAATGAGCTCAATGAGGAACCCACCAAGCATGACAAAAGTGCAAGACCCTGTAACCTGGAGCCAGCTACAGAGAGAAAAGTGAGATAAAAGGAAGAGGAAACAGGTTCCCCCTTTTAGCAACTAAACTTTTAGATCAGTTAACTAATGTATATCTTCACTCAGCATAACATAAATTAACAAAAGAAAAGATGCATTCTCAAGAAACAAAAGGTTTCACTTTCATCAAATTGTTCCTTTTAACAGAGTTGAAAGATGAGGAAAACATGGTATAGGAGCAGAATTTCTTAAATAGTTTATTTTTGTTGTTCATTTGTGTCTTTTCTTAATTTAGTGAGTGTTTCTCCCGTCAGGAATTCATTGTTCTAAGTGATTCCAATTTTCACCCCAGCCCAATCAATCACTGTGATTTAATTGCACTTATAAAATACTTACTGGCTATCAACATGCTGCTGCTTATTTGCTGAGGAAATGTTTAAAGCCCTCTAGAATTAACTTAGATTATTCCCATTATACTTCAGTCAGCCAACTGTTACCTCAAGCAGAGAGTTTGCAGGAAAGAGAGTGCAAGACAGAATAAACTCAGCAGTTCACGTTACTGCCAAAGATCTCAAAAAGGACACTAAACAAACAACAGAAAGCATTTGTGTAGAAAATAAATTAGCAAAATTACAACATAACCCATGGCCCAGAGGGATGAGACCTACATTAGTTTTATAAAACTGTCATTGTTTTCAGTAGAATTAGTGAAACTATGGACAGAAGAACGTCTTGAAAAGGAGTTGCAAGATCATTGGGGTTTTGCTACAGCAAGGAAAATGAGTCAAAAGCCACATGTATTTATTTTTAAATAACTTTATATATCTACAAATATGAATATAACATATATTTGTACTGTTTACAGAGCAAATATTTGCGAATTGAATGAAGTTGTCATGAAGAAATCTAGTAAGAAATTATGAATCCAGTTCTGTCCTTTTATCTCTGAGTACGTCAGAGCAAATCAGGCAAATTTCTCTCAAAGCCACTGAGCTAGTCCAAATATACCATGTTGGTAAAAATTATGAATTTATTCCCTTTTAAAACAAAATCACCTTTAAGCTGATTTTTGTTGAGGCTGTAACTTTTTTACATCTTTGTAAATCAAAAGTAGTCCCAGTAAATGCAGTTCTCAAAGTGTAAGTTCAGTGACAAAGGTGAATAGACCTAATTTTGTAATTTATGCATTAGACAAGTCCACATACATCAGGAACTTTCCAAAGTTTTCAAAGAGACTTTCCATGTCTTTTTCCAAATTATTGCTCTCTAGCATATAGAATAATCATAATGACATTCTTCAAGACATACACAATGCATAGTCTCAGCATTTTCTTGATGTCATAAAATAATAACTGTGCCCAAGTAATTTAAAATATGAGACTCAAGATACAGAACAGAAGACAAATGTGAGTACCAGTGAGTACTGGGTACAAACCAGTTTAAAATTTTACATGGTAATTTAAAAGATTTATAATGTACTTACAAAGACATTAAATACATGATAATGTATTTACAAAGACTCTTTCCATGGAATTCAGGCACTGAATTTTGCCATGTATTGTTACATGTATTTTGCCATGGTTGTTACAATGTGCTAACAGCAATGTTGGACTAAAACACCTAATTCACCCAATACTGTAATGCAAACATTTTGAGTGTTTAAGATTAGTTAGAAATCCTTTGGGTCATGCAAGGCTAAACCAAGAACAGAATATGTACATGAACTTACTTTTGCTTCCTCTGAAATGCTGTTTGGAAGCAAAGGTAGAATACTTAAAGCAGTGGGATAAAATTACACTATAATCCATTATTTGTATGGTATGTTTTTACTCTGTCTAATCAGGTTGTACGGAGTCCACATTAGAGGAGCTTGTGAAATGATGAGTGGTGGTAGTGAGGGTGTTGGAGCTAATGTATGCAGGCTATAGAGGCCAGTGAGTAAGGTGGAGTTTCTTGTTTTTTCTTGGCTAGTCTTATGACACAATCATTATAGAGGAGGTTCAACTTCTATGCATATACATAAATCAAAACAAAATCACCATGAAAATAAAAAGGAAGTAGCAGTAATAACATGGAGCCATTCATACAAGTGAATGGTTTATCTTACGATGGTTGAGCTCTAGTTGGACAATGTACAAAGTGACCACCTATAGATGTTTGGCTGAAAAGGCCATTTTTTATATTGTTTGGGAAAGGAAACAGCATGACGAGGAAGTACTTCCTTGATCCAGGCATGCCTCCAAAACCCCCTAACAATGGAGTATTCTCATATTCTCATAGTGCTGAAACTTAGGAAACACTTAAGCAGATAGGGCACCAGAGTTTTTGCTCAAAGGATGCCACTCCCTCACTTTATGTTTTGAAAGAGCTATATAGACTCTTTTTCACAGCCATAAATCATGTGTCAATTGAAATTACATGAGCACTGGGATTATTTCTTATAAAGAAGGCACAGATTTCTTAAAATCTTTTCTCTTTAGACAACAAATTTTCTGTCACTCTTTTCATTTTCCCTGAAAATATTTAACCTTTAACAGGATGAAGTTTAAAGATCATTTGTTTTAACAGTTAACACTGTTACTATCATTCCACCATTCTAGTTCTAACAGGACATACAATAAAACAATGCTATGCTTATTGGTTTTGAAAACATATTCTAATAGCAGTTGATTATAAGCATACTTTGTGTTAATTTATATACCTTTTAAACATACGTACATATATATAACTATGTAGATTATAAGCACCATTTTCAGTTGTTGATACCAGTGATCTAGGCTCCAGCACAGCTACTACTGACTTCAGAGGAGTCAGGATTCATTACAGATGTAGTAGGTATTGATTAAAATTACTATTTTTTTAAAAGGACAGGCAGCTTCAGTGACAAACTCCCACTGAATTCAGAGACAGCAGGGTATCTAAAGAATTATGCTTCCTAAAGTGTATAACCTTATAGCCCAAATCAATTACAGATGAAGATTACAAGTTCCTCTCATTTCAGCTGCAGTCAGAGATCTACAAGAAATTAAATCTTTCAGTATGAAGCAGGTGGAGTTGTTCTGCTGAACATAACAGAAATAAATTTTCAGCAAAATGGTTTTCTCTTACTGAAGGCATGCAAGCTTTGCATACCCAGCTATCAACAGTCTGACAGTAATTTGTCTTCAGTGGCACAGTGTTTTGTGTGAAACTGAAAGAAATAAGTCAACATTTTAAATTTCTTCTGGAATTCACACCAGGAACAGATTTTCACCACACAAACATGTCAAACTAAGTAGAAATTATAAAGGATTTTTGGAAGGGTTACATTGTGAATTCTTTGGCTTCTGTTTTGTTCTGTTTTGGTTTTGGTTTGGATTTTTTTGCTGTTGATGCTGCCTTTTGTTTCTACCATCCTCTTCTCACAGCTTCTATTCTACTTGACTTTTCCTTTAAGAGATATATATATATAGAATTTTTATATAGAATGTTTAATGTCTCTGTTCTGTTAAGACTACACACAATATCCTGGGCAAGTAAGAAAAAGCAAAGAGAGATTGTTCAAATAAAAAATACAGCCTTCACAACAGTTTCTATGTCTTCTCATGTGCATTTCCCTTCCAACATCTGCTTTTCTTTAGCCAAAAGATAAATTACTTCTATATTGTATGAAAAGTTTAAACTCAAAGGTCAGTTTTATTCTCAAGTTTCTGAAAGTGCAATCACAGCACACATTTGTTTACTTTCTTGGTTCTTTCCTATTTAGCACTCCGTAATCGGGCAGATCTCCCAAAAAGAGGTCTGGATAAGAAAGGCTGAGGGGGCCCCTTACCTGCTTGTCAGTGTCATCACTGATGCCAACACAGCTACAAGAACACAAGCTGTCCATAAATTTGCTCTCACTACTGATGCATTCTGCAAGGCTACAATAAGACCGGACAGCAATAATTATCACTGGTAATACTTCTAATGTATCACCTTGCCAAAGGTGAGCATGACACTCCTCAACAGACATAATACAAAATAAACCTGAATAGAACATCTTTCCTTAACTCTCCTTTCACTCACTTGTCACCTATCTTATGGTTACTCCTTTTCAATACTGCCCCCTCTTAGGCTAATATTTGTTTTCTTTTCACAGAGTCACAGAATGGTAGGGGTTGGAAGGGACCTCTGAAGATCATCTGGTCCAACCCCCCTGCCAAGGCAGGATCACCTAGGGCAGGTTGCACAGGAACATGTCCAGTCAGGTTTTGAAGGTCTCCAGAGAAGGAGACTCCACAGCCTCTCTGGGGAGCCTGTTCCAGTGCTCTGTCACCCTCACAGTAAAGAAGTTTTTCCTCATGTTGAGGTGGAACTTCCTGTGCTGCAGTTTATGCCCATTGCCCCTCGTCCTATTACTGGGCACTACTGAAAAGAGACTGGCTCCGTCCTCCTGACAGCCACCCTTCAGACATTTATAGGCATTTATAAGGTCCCCTCTCAGCCTTCTCCAGACTAAACAGCCCCAGGTCTCTCAGCCTTTCCTCATATGAGAGATGTTGCAGTCCCTTAATCATCCTCGTAGCCCTTTGTTGGACTGTCTCCAGAAGTTCACTGTCTCTCTTGAACTGAGGAGCCCAGAACTGGACACAATACTCCAGATGAGGCCTCACCAGTGCAGAGTAGAGGGGGAGGATAACCTCTCTCGACCTGCTGGTCGCATTCTTCTTAATGCACCCCAGGATATCACTGGGCCTCTTGGCCACCAGGGCACATCGCTGTCCCATGGATAACTTCTGATCTACCAGGACTCCAAGGTCCTTCTCCATGGAGCTGCTTTCCAGCAAGTAAACCCCTAACCTGTACTGGTGCATGGGGTTGTTCCTCCCCAGGTGCAGAACTCTACACTTGTCCTTGTTAAATTTCATGAGGTTAATTTCATGAGGTTTCCTTGGGGAAAATATCTAATATTTAAAATATCTTTAAAAACAGTCATTCTGCCAAGTCTCTACATGAGTTCACCAAAGAGAGAAATGTCATGCTTGATAGTAGAAGATGAAACTGGGACCTCAGTTTCCACAGATCAACGCCATCTCTAAAATCTGTGGAAAGTAAGATAATAATTCTGGTTTTTTATAGACCTGTTTTCATGTGACAGCAATAGATGTGTCTTGTCAATATTAGGTTCATTGCAAGCCTGAAATCTATTATTCCTGCTCTTCCTGGGGAGGAATTACCCCTTTTATACAAGTGTTAAGTGCACTGTTGTAACTCAGTACAGGAATGCATTGGTAAGAGAAGCTAGAGTCTCTAACATGAATAAAAGGGAAGAAGGGATTATTGTACAAGGGCATGGTTTCATGTTAGATTTAATTTGACAGCTAAGTAGATTTAATGAGTTCCTGCCCTTCCTTACCCCTTAGTATTTACTACCTTCCTTTCCATGGCCTTTCAGGTCACGCCTCCCACCTCCCTCGCATGCTCTCTTTCTCCCCAGCCCCATTGTGGTGATTCATTAACAATGCTATCCTGCATGGAACCCAGGCACTAATAATGCACTGACACAAGGCAACTGAGCTGATCTACTAACCAGCAGGACCAATAAGAATAGTCTCACACCTCACAGTCCTCTTCCTTCTCTCCTTTACTCTTAACTACGCATACCCCTCAACCTCTGCTGCTCATGTGACTCCTTGGCAAGCCAGTTCAGCTCTTGAAGACTGGAGTTTCACAGGAATTTGAAGCAATCTAACTTCCTCTGCTGGGAAGGTCTCCAGCCTCCCTCCCTCTTCTAATACTTTCATTTGATACCTTCAATACTCTCCGATTCTTAGTCTTGTGGACCTGTATCCTGCTGTGCATTATCTATTGAATCAGTCACAGTTTCTTTTGAACGGACTTAATTGACTGAATTGATAGACAGTATCTATTTTTTCCTAATTTATTTTATACCATTTTAATGAAGTTAATCAGCTCAGAAAGAAGGTTGACTACATCCAAGATAAAAAAATAAGCAGTCAGGCACATGGCTCAGCAAAGAAAGAAAAGTTGTTAAGACTTTTTTGCACTTTTTCTTTCAGCAGCAATGAGCTCATAATTTGACTGCCTGTATTTGTGAAGCCCACCAGCCACAGCAAATGAAGCATCAAAATAAAGTTAATAGATTTCAGCCAGCATAATGAACTGAGTTGGCTCACTAAGAAGTCAAAAACCGGAGCAATTGCAAGAGTGAGGGTGGAATCATACCCCTGGGAGCTGTGTGGGGAGCAAAGAAGTGGGACCCTGTCTTTTGGGAGCAGCAAGGTGTTAGAACGGTTTAGCTATCTTGACAAAACTTCCTTAAGTAAACAGCTAAACTGTTAAAAAAACATAAACCAGTTCTCCAGTAGAGGGTAAGAGGTTGAAAAGGTATGGAGAAAATAGTTGCCCCTCTTTAAGGGAAGTAAGCCCTGCTTCCTCCATAACCAAAATACGATTACCTGTTGACTACATGACCATGGTCCTGCAGAGGACTTTCCCCTGAAACAAGGCTTAAGAAAGAGGTCTTGAATAGCAGTATTTTAAATTAGAGAGATCTGTAATAGCATGATTAATCATGTTCTTGATTATAACCCATATTCCTCAACAGATTTAACGTAGCTATTTGTAAAACACACTGTAATTCCACATTCTCATATATATAGTCCACAGAACCTTTTGAATGTGATGGATGTTTGTATGATTTTAAAAAGCAGAACCCTTGAAAAGTACAGAGCAGGTTTTCCCCTATTTAACAATCACTAAAAAAAAGCAAAGCATTTAGTTTAAATCTTATGCTGTGACTCTCTCCGTATAATTAGTATATCAAATAAGGAAAGAAGAAATTGCCTCTTGGTATGAAATCTGCTTAAGAAAAAACATTAAATCCCTGCCTTAAATGCAAACTTAGTTCCACTGAAGAAATACAGTCAGCCCAGTTGTGTTGAAGCCAAACTAAATATGTTCACATTCTACAGTCTGAATGTGTGGAGCTACATGGCTCTCCTAATACTCTGCCATGAAAGGAAGAGCCTGGCAACTGCATGAATATTCAGTGTAGTATACACCAATCCAACAGTCTTAACCACACTTCAGCCCAGAGAATAAACAGTCAACAGAGCCACAAATCCTTGAATCTACTCACTCTCGCTTCTTCCTACAAGCTAATATGGAAGGAGTATTAAGAAACTTTGCCCCTCATCAAGCACTTTGTAGGGACTGTAATAAAAACTGCAACAGATGAAGGATACAAGATCCTTTACTTGTGATATTTAAGAACCACTTTGCTACCCAGGTGTTTGAAAGAGATCCTGTTCATTCATTCACCAGTTTCAGTAACAATTAAAAATCAGAATGACATTTTGTATTTCGTTAGAATACTTTCAGTTCCTAAAGGTAATCCATTTTACAATTCTCTGTTCTTAGTACCACACACTTTACGCGTGCTCTTTCAGTTGCTGGCCAAACTGGGGCCCATTATGACCTCTATAACCCTGCCCTGCAAGGAAAATGAAGGTACAACTATGTGAACTGGAACATGATATTGAAATGCTGAGGTTATACTGACTGAGCTGGCATTGGTAGCATTTGGTGATAGTAACTGAGTTCAGAAATCAGTGCAGCCAGAGGAGCAGCTGTGATTACCTGTCCCTTTTTGCATCCTGACTGTCCTGGCCACTGGGCTATAGAATTAGTCTCTCTCTAACTCAGTGAATATTTATTTATGTAAAGTGAAACATTTTCAAAAGGACTGACAAGACAAAAGCAACCCCCATCAAATACAATAGCATGGAGATTAGGCACCCTCCTGGGAGAGGTGCTCCCTTAGACTGCAAGCAAACCCGGACCCTTGACAAGGGACATTGTTTTTGCAAGAGGTCTCCTCCTCCGGCTCTTCAATATTTTGTAGAAGATTAAGCGTGCGTTAAAAAAGCATCTATAAGAGTAATCGCTGTCCTTTGAAAAAAGCTGAGAAGTGCTTTGTTTATGACTTCTGCTGGGGGTTAGGCAGATCATACTTTGTCACTTGGCACCATCAAGTCTGAAATGGTTCTGTGCATTAGCAGCAATAGATATTTAGGTACTTAGATCTGCTAGAAATCGACAAAAGCATTTTAAGATTTATGTTTAGATTTAAGTGTCCATATCATTTGTAGAAATGTAAATTTGTCTTGTAAATCTTGCAGTCAGTAAGCGGAGTCTAGAACACTAAAGAACTCTGTACCATATTGACAAAACAGAGCTGTAGATGGTATTCATACACCAGTAATTCAAGCTCTACACCAGAAATAATAGGGCTACAACAGGTTTTCCTTACTCTTTTCACAAACTCCATAAACAAATGGATAGCTCACCCTAATAAGCTCTTCAGCCACTGAGGTACACTTAATCCTGAATCAGCAGAACCTGATAATAACTCTCAGCTGCTTGAAATGGAATTATTTTCTGATGACTGGATTTAAGCCAACCAAAGGTCAGTAGAAATAAAAAAATGCTGTCAGCTCAGGACTTAATGATATATTCTTACCTCTGTAGGCCTATAATTTGTTTAGATACCTCCCAAGAGGTCATGTCAATCCTAATGTCTCCCAGTTTTATGAATGCAACCATAAACCCTTTTAAATCAGATTACAAATGATTATTATAACTCTAAATCAAGAGAAAGGCCCACCATTTTCTCTAATTGGAAAGACTGATTTAAGTATAATTCTCTTCTTTTCAGATGCTCTGTATTTGTTCCATTACATTACAATAGATAGTCAGGATTTATGGAAAAGAAACAGTTAATTGTTTATGACCTGGAACGGATGAGAAATTAGTTCACATATGCTGGCATAGCCACACTTCAGCCACACTTCTATTGTTTTTGAACTGCAGGTATCTTCATATACAGTACATGATGGCTTCACTTCTAATTTAAAGTAGCTGAGAAGACTGCATAACTGGGTAGCTTATGCTGTTCTAACATTTTTTTAAAGATCTTCTTCTATTTAAAATAGGAAATTGATAAAACCATCAGAAGTAAAAAGCCAATGATTAAAGATTTACAAGTCAGTAGGCACAAAGTGGAAAATGGTTAAGGTATTCAATATCCCAGTGTGATTTTGCACTGAATTAACATAAATTGACATAGCCTCCAAAGCGAATCTTGACAAAAACTTGCCTTGCCTTATTAAATCATTGTTATATCTAAATTATTTTTGTTTGTAAAAAATAAGTAGCTTTCTAAATATTAAATAGACCAAATCTATATTCTGTGTAGCTTTGCTGAATTCAGTGTTTAATTATTTATTAGATATCAAATGTATAACATCTGTGTAAGAAGGCTGACATATGCTAAGACCTTTGATACACAAAAACTGTCTGCTGAGTTAGGAATCTCTCTATAAATTAATTAGATAAACATGATGAATATAGCATGTATATTCTTCTAAGTCTTTGCTTCCCTAGAGATGAGGATAATGCTTACACAAAGAACATAAGACTGAATGTATCAATGGATCCCTTTTGTCTTTGACAAAGGTTACACTTTATGCCTTCTTAACTTTTTAGTGGATGGATTTCACAATTAAAGGATTTCACAGTCTAAAGATTAATTCTTCTCTCTTCTCTGAAGCTGTTTTTGAGACTCTGTCAATATTACAGAAAATTACACCAATATAACTACCTAGATTTCTTTTCATTGGTATAAATTTTGTAGGCAAGGCCTCAAGTAAGAACATTCTTCTAGAAAGATGTATTGTTTGTTGCCTTCATTCATACATGCAAGCACACACACACAAATCCAACTGATTATATTTTGGGACATAATCTTATATTTTGATAGGAAAACTTCAATTTCATTTATCTCCATGGCTGTACTTCTGAGTTGGAACCCCTCTAAAACTTGCTTCTCTAGCTGCTTGTCATTCCACTATATAACAAAAAGTCATTTTGCCTAACACTCCCTAGAAGGTGGATCCTACTGCCTCTTTAAAGTCATTTCCTTTTTCTCAGCTAGATATGAAATGTAGTATTTTATCAAGATAAGGGAAGGGTCACAGTTGATCTTCTGGTGAAATTGCAGAGCCTTCTCTCCACAATATTTTTTTTCCTCTAGAGATCCCTCAGTAGAGATCCAGTTTTGACTTACGATTTAAGTTACAACTTTGCAACAGAAAAGGAGTAGTTTATAGGCAAGTATGCAAGGTCACAAATTGTGCCCATTCTCACTACTGAAAAGGTATAATCTTCCAAATAAGGCTGCATATAGCAGCATATCCAAGGAAATTAGAGAAGTAGACATGTGCCAAGAGCATCAAATAGCATTCTTTGCCTGAGTAGGGCCCATAGTGACATGCATGCAAAAGAACTCTTGCTTTTTCAAAAAGCAATCCTGAATAAAAACTCTTCTCATTCAAGATAGAGGCCTTAAGGAACATCCTGCATGTTAACAAACATCTTCAGATAATGCCTAGTTTGATGCTCATTTCCTAGTTATTCACAGACTCTCTTAAATGGAGCTCTTTCACTTCTGAGCTTAGCCTAAGGAAATCCTGCAAGAACAATGTGTGACTGAAATACACACAGGTTTCCCAAATGGTGGCAAGACCCATTGATGCTGCTTCAGATAGCACCAAGACAGCAAGTTGTAATAGAAGCTAAACAAGAAAGGGTCTTGTTTGTATAGGATTGATTTGGGTTCAAGCTTTTTTCCTTTCAATTTGTAGTATATTATGTAAACTGTCCAGTGAAGAAGATATTTAGCTGCCAAACTACATTACCTTTCCTCAAGTATTTCAGTAGACAGAATTTCAAAACCACCTATGCAACTGCTTACTCCTCAAATAAGCATTCCTATTTACTCTTCTTACTAAAGTAACCTGGAATCTCCTTGCAGATGCTGAAGGTCTGGTAATTGAAAGAGAAGACTGAAATACTCTATTTCTAAAATCAGATACCATGGCAATGACAGTTTTATTAATTGCTGTAGAAGATGCCTGATTTGATGCTCCTGGAGTCTGTACAACCTGTACACTTTTGCAGAAAAATTGCAGCACTGAGGACATTACAACTTTCCTGGGACTACCTTGTAAATAAGGGAAATCTTTAGGACCCTTAGATTATCCAGCTTTCCTGCTGAGGTTATCAACAGGGTATAACTGATTCCAGTATATGGACATCTTTCCATTGTACAATAGATTTAGACCGTTAACTTATTTCAAGACAGTTAACACTTGATGGACGGCTTTCAACTATTTCCAAGACAGATTATTTTTTGGGTCTCAAAGCGAAATAGCTCTTTTCCCATTAACAAATTTCTGAGCCAAACAATCTTCCTCCTCCTCCTTCTTTATTTCTATAGCATTATCTAGTGTCTTCTCCAGTCACAGTCTAGTTAAAGCTGTTGCTATTACTTTTTCTAGTCAGAGCTAGACTTTTTATGCTATTGTGTTTCTTGTTTTCTTATTGCCCTTATTGCAGTTTCCTCAACACAGAGGGCAAACAATATTTTTGTATTCACAGCAGGTATTATGCATTACACAGCACTGCATATGTGTCAGTGGATATACCTGATTATCTGTCTTCGTCAGAAGGTCATATTGATCAGCCAAGCAACTCCTAAAACACCTTAAAGTCTAGATTACATTTTCCATTTGATTTGTGAAAACAGTTGAGATGCTGAAATCACATGGTTCTAGGAAAGTTGTATTTTGACTGAAGGGAGACAGGAAGCAGAGCATGCCTAATATGTAGACAAAAGAGACATACTAAAATAAAATAGAATACATTTTTAACAAAAAAATAATATTTTTAAATGAAATTATTTATGACACTAACTCTAGCCACAAAGAAATTAAAAATAGTAGTCCATCCAATAACTGATTTCAGGGGTTTTATATACAGGCAAATTCCGTTACCAATTTAGATATGATATATCATTTAGAAGTAAAAACAAGGTATAGTTAAGATTATATGCATAAAATGGATCCTATTATTACTTTTTTCACTAAAATGATTAATAATCAAGCTTTTGAGACAGAACAGAATGGCCCAATGAATGTACCACTTTCCTGCAATCTTAAAAAAGAAAAGGCAGAACTAAAGTACAATGTTTCTCTCTAGCAAATCTTACATTACCCAGTCATCCCAGGTACCATACTCTTGCTCATCCCCTTAAACAGAAATGAAGAACATTAGAACTTTATTCAAACACATGCTAAAATCAGTGAAGACTCTCACTGGATTGATACGCTTTGGATCAGGACACTAATGCAGGGTCTCTTGCACACTGATTTTCCCCATTCTTTTCTACTGCCATCACAGCTACCCAAGTAATTCTGATTAATTTTTGTGTCAGATAGTTGGGGCTTTTCAGAAGAGTCATTACAGTGGGCCCTGTGTGGTTAACTGAGGTGCTGAGCAAGAGTGATATATTGCAAAGTGAAGTATCAGGCTGCAAAGCTAAAACAATGAGTTACTCAGAAAACAGAATACACCATATTTGTTCTTTGCCTTTTTATACAGAAAAATGCTTTTGAGCTTATTCAAATGTTAAAATGTATCCAACTATAAGCTTAACTTCAAAATCTCACATCGCCAGTTGTAAGCCTGTTATATTTACAAAAAGCAATGCTCATTTAGCCATCAGGCACTTCTAAGCACATCTTTGGATGTTGTTGCTGCTGTTTTTTATATAGTTGAGCTATTTGTCTTAAGTAAAAAAAAGTGGCATCTGTATGTAATTTCCATGCTTACTTGGCACCACTACCTCCTTTTGATGACAGTCTGTACTGTTTCCCTTTCTTCTTCTAGTCACTCCAGCTGCAGGACCCAGATGTCAAACTCAGGAATGTATTTTTTCCCAGCAGTGATATCTGATTCTGTTGTTGGCACCTCTGCTGGTGGCTGTTCTGAAGCTGCCTGTGTGCAGCTTTGGTAGCTTAAACTGCAAACAGCATTTTTTTTATTTACATGTTAAAGCTTTTTCAGTTGCCTTAATTATGGGAACTGAACATGATATAGTCATCAAATATACAAACGTACAGATTCCATTATTTACTGTATTGGTTTCATGACAACTGTCATGCTTCGGTAACCAGAAACTGGGAGGCAAGAAGAAAGCTTCCAAAAGTGCTAATGAGACATCAAAAGTAGTTGCTTACTTTCAATAACTGATCCAAACGAGGAAAAGGTAAATACAAAGCAATTAAAGGCTGAATGAAGAGAGTAAAGAGTAAGGTAGAAAGGAAAAGGTGCAAAAAGAAATGTATTAAAAAGGAATGAAAAGGAAATAGATGAGGGGAGAATAAAATATGTTAGAACTGTCCAGGAACATTCTGCCACATGTGTCTCAAGAGTGAAGTTCTTTAAAAAATAACTAAGGGAAAAACTTCTTTCCAGTTCATTACTTTCTGTAATTTTTTCTTTTTCTTTCTCCTACCTTCATGTTTTCCTCTTGGGAACTTTTTGCTGCAGTGTTTGACTCTCCATCACATAGACAAGGTATTTGTCTCCAAGGGGCTTTGCTGTAGCTTACTCACATACAATGACTGGTCTGGTGTACTGAATGAGTCAAGCAGCTCGCATCCACCCACAAGCACCAGATAGCACCTGTGTGCTTACTCTGCTGCAAGTCTGTGTGACAAATTAATTTTCCTGTTTACAGATCCCTTGAAGAAAGCGCATTGCCCTCCCCCTGCATTAATTCTCCTGTGTAAGAAACATAATTTTTAGACAGCTTCTATCTTACATAAATAAATATTACCGGTTGCTTTACACTGATGCACATATAGTCACCAGAACAGCTTATGAAGACAAAAGAATGGCATGTTAACAAACTGCTTAGTCAAGAAACTAACCAGTGTTAGGCTAAAAGAGCAAACTTGAAGGCTAAGAGAAGGGAGGGTAATGGCTGAATCCATTAATGAGAGAAAGGAATGGTAAGTGGTAAGTAACCCCAGTCACCCCAGTCGGGTAGACAGACAGACTGGAAAGTTCAGAGATAAGAAAATATTAATACTTAGAAGCATTTGTATTATCTTGAGAGCCCATCTGATTTCTACCTCAGTATATCTGTTGGTTGTTGAACACTGAACTGATAAACTGCATGTAATTCACATTTTACAAATTAAAGAACTGTGACCAAAAGTTTAAAGATACAAATTAAAAGAGAAAATTAGCTTGAAATCCAGGAATATATAATGTTTATCAGGATTCAGCCATTTAATGAATTAAAAGATTATTTTGCTCTTCAGTCTAGCAAGATGTGAACACAATGATTCCTATTCATCATTTACATATGTTTATGTGCACCACAGGTATGGAATGGATTCCACGTGAGGAACAAAAACATATACAGGAGTCTATAGCATCTACATAGGCAGACAGACCAATCAGTTTTTGCAGTATGAAGAAGATAAACAGATTAGAAAAAAGAGAGAGAGAGAGAGAGAGAGAGTGAGAGAGAGAGAGAGAGAGAGAGAGAGAGAGAGAGAGTACAATCAGGCTGACATAAAAACTAGGGAGCATCAGGTTCAAGACCAAAACAAGGAGATACTGCTTTGTACTATATAGTTAACCTGTAGAAGTGAAAGATGCCAAAAGTTTAGAGGGATACAAAAAGTGGCACCACAAAATTAATGGAAGAAAATCCAGCATGGACAATTAAATGCAAAGAGGCTATATTTGGCTTAAGAAGTTCCTGCTCTGAAAACCAGTGGAGGCTGGGAGAGCCCCTCCTTTTTGGGGAAATATCACGATATACTTACTGTCTTCTTAAACTGTTTCCTGTACTCTGATGCTGGTCAGTGCCAAGACAATGAGTCACTGATTCAAACGAACCTTGGGTCTGACCCAGTGAAGTTGTTCTGTGCAGTTTTTGGAATTTGAAAAGTCCTACTGAAATAAGCAGAATGTCTAAATTCTTACACACTACAGGTCTGAACACCCAGCAGTTTGTAGGAACAATCAAGAGAAAAAGTAACTTACTAGAAGACAGAAAGGTATTGAAAGTGTATTGTACAATATTGTAACTCCAGAAACAGAGATCTTCATGAAACCAGAGGCTTCTTTTTTTTTTTTTTAACAGCTAAAAAAGGTTAGCAATGTAGAGACTGGGTTTGTGAGTTCTGTGAGAGAGGATAAAGCAATTTAATGAGAAAGCACAGAAATCAGGAAGATAGTTCTGCTTCAGAGTTAGCACTAGCTAACATGGAAAGCTAATGAAGCTGAGACTCATGGCAGAACTGCATTCCTGTAGTGAGACTGTGGCATGATTGCTGCCCTCCTACTTTGGAGAATAGGAGTCAGGGGTTTTTTCTTTTTTTGGACTTATTTGGACTGTCCAGATTCAGCAACTGTGTCTCACTTTCAGCACCAATAAATTCAGCACCTCTAAAAGAAATGTCCAAATATGCACCCTCAATCACCAGCCATTTCTAAAAATGTATTCTCAGTGATTTAGGAACATGCAAAAGCCTCAATTACAATACTTACCACAGCTAAGACTAAAACACAGCTACAGACTGTGGGAGCATGCAATGTCCATAGCTAACAGCATAGGGATGACAACAGGCAGACTATTCAACAAGAAGGGGAACCCAGTATGAAAAGACCAGTGTGAGAAGACAAGTTCCAGTATTTTGGTTCTGAAGGTGAAAACAAAGAACAACATTAAGAGTACTGGCAAGACCAGAGGTACAGAGACAGAAGACATTTTACCCCAGGAGAAAATGTACTGCAGACTTCAGTCATGACAAGGACATTATATATAGCATGAAAATTTGTAATTATTCTTATAGTTCTTCCTACAAACAAACTTAAGGAGATTAGGTGCTGTTTGGAGTTTGTGATCAAGGTGTTAGAAACAATCAGTTACACTTTCAGTGAAAACTGAAAATGTTAGCATACGAATGGAAAAAGGAAAGCATGTCTTTAATTAGCTATTTTGCATATAAAAGTCAAAACTGTGACACCTTATCACAAGTAAGATTAGAGATAGCATACAAAGACAATGCATTTAGAAGTGCTAAGGACATTATCACATTCTTCCATTTATTACCATTTTTTAATACAGCAAGTTTTTATACAAGTGGGAGAAAGCAAAACAAGCTTACCTATATGTAAGGAAGCAACTTGTCTATGAACTTGGCCTCCAGCACCTCTGCCCTTAATAAGTGGAATTTGTTTCCTTCTACATCTAGTGACCAACTACTTCTTCAAACCGTTTGTGTAAACACCAGGTGTTCAAAACAGTGGAGGCCTTTTTTGTCTCCATAATACCAGGGGAACATGCTTGACCTAATGACAGCTTTCTGCACACACACAGGCACAAAAGCATAAAATGTACTCTCCATCCTTCAGTTGTTCTCAGCTCTAACATTTTAAAGGGGCTCCAAGAGATGACAACTTTTTGTCTGTTTAAAGAAAAAGGTGGCATTCAAAGTCTACAGCAGGACACAGTCCCTCAGCTTTTCAAGAAAAGTTTTGGAAGAAACTCAGGCAAAATAATCTTTTGACTTAACTAGCAATAATGATTTACTTTGAACAAAGAAGGAATTTTGAGAGATTTTGCTAGGATAAAAGATTGAGTAGGAAGTAACATGGCTTAAATTTCTACCATTGCCTCTGGAAGAAGTAAAAGGCATAATTAATATTATTGTTCATAAAAAGAAGTCAACAAGCTTGTGGCTCAAACAGCTCTCCCAATGAAGGATGTAAATCCATTTTATTTTCACATTGGGAATCCACAACCAGAATATTAGGAACTTCAGGATTACAGGAAGGAAGAACACAGACTATTCATCTTTAGGAAGACACATGGCAGAAAAAGCTGGTTAGCTAAGCAACTAATGGAGATTCTTCCTATTTTTCAAATTCAGAAAATCATATATAATTATGTGGACCAGAGTCCTTGGCTGACTGGGACCTGGCTAAACTCCGTACTGAGAACACAGCCCTCTGGGAATATACATGTCCACCTGATATCCTTCGTAACAGCTGAAAGGAGTCTAGGTCCTACCAGAGAAGAACCAGCACGCACTAAACCTAAGAACAATTGGCATACAGCCTTCAGGTGCACATGGAGATGATGTGAAAGCAAGTCTGGAAACTAAGACAAGGTTTTGCATGCCTCCTCTAAGAGCTGGAACAAATTCAGGAAAATAACAGCTTTGGCCAACCCTAGCTTCTTGTAATTACCTTGTTTGCATTATGCTTTATCTTCCAGACGACCATCAGGCAGAGCTGAAGATACGAGAAACTTTCCCTTTCAGCAGCTGGAATATGCATAACAAGAAACCAGAAGACAGTCTGAGTCTGCCAAAGAAAGAGTGGCTTTTCTTTTAGGTCCCAAAAGGAAGGAGATCATTTTCAAGGTACCCACATATCCTGGAAGAGGACTCTGGGAATTGCTCCACAGTTCTCATTTGTAATTCATCAGACTTCAGCAGCACAGTTTGTACAATAATGTGTCTAAGATTCCTGAGAGGTAGAGAATAATCAAGGCAACCTGATATTGAAGAAGCCAGTTGCAATATCAGAACATTTACAGGCAGAGAAGAGGGGATCCCATGCTATTTTTGTACGTTGATGCAAAATGCATCAGTGGTGCTATCTGTGGTTACTATTATAACCCCTGGCAAAAAGGAGAAAAGTACTACAAATTTCATAAACCTGTATGTAGACTTCTATCCTCAGGAGAGACCTTGTGTCATAGACTGTCCAAATGCCAGGGCCAAGAGAAGTGTACACAACTGATGACCTAGACAGTGATCAAAGATAACAGAACATTCCCTTGCTAACACTGTGTGCGTTTTTCCACTGCCTAATGAAAAATCTCACTCCTAGAGACTTTGTGTTCATCATGTCCACTGGAGCTGCAGAGTTCAAAGTCATATTTTTATGCTTGGAATGAAAACTTTTCAAGGGAAGGGAATGGTTCCCAAAGTTAAGTAGGTTGTCTGTGACATGTTACTTATTGACCGTGAGTCTTAAAAAGAGTTAAGAAGTGCAAATAGACTGTGGAGTTTGTAAGACCGTTCATCTGCCAGTTACCAAGATAAGGATAGAAAATAACTTAGTACGAGCAACTGCCACTGCAAGAACCTTTGATATTGACCCTCAAGGTAAGAGAAAGGTTGAACTGCACAATCCTGTACAAACCGTGATGCTGGGCTGCAACAAAGTGAAGAAATTTCCTATGAAATGGATTATAATGTGGAAATAAATTAAGATTAAGAAAGAAAAGTGAGTTAACCCTTTGAAATAATGGTATTATTACCGCCATCATCATCCTGAGCTTGAATTTGACAATAAAAGCATTTGACTAAAGTCTGAGATGGCTCCCTAGCCTCTTTTATTCTTTTGATACTAGAAAATAAATACTGTAAAATTCCTTTTCTCTGATATAAAAGAGAACACAATCTGTGGCTCTTAGATTATATGAGCAGTACTTTATTTGGAAGGTCTACTGTGAAGGCAACAGCTGTGGAGTATACAGATTCAAGTAAATACAGGGGAAATTTTAAGTATCTTACATGAGACAGTGGAAGAAGCCACAACATTTCAGGATCAGACTATAAATGTATCCTTTCAAAATTCCATAAAGATATTTTTTAGAATTTGAACTGTCATGGATTTGTCCTAGTAAAAGCAGTTTGGCATGGGAAACTCTAAGAGGGTAAAGCAAAATGGATAAGGTAGAAAATGAAGTATTTTAGCACAAAGCTACAATTCAAAAAATGGAAACAACCAGAAGTGCCTAAAACATCACTATCACAGCAAACAGAATAGGGAAAAAAACCCAACCCCACTATTGCTGTTTTTTTCTTTACTTTTTTATTATGCTCTTGGAAAAGATTACCCAAGCACTTTTTCCACTGACAGTCAAGCATGATATAATTAGACATAGTCAAGTAAATTTGATATGTGAAAATGCAATGAGACTTTCTTCCTCTTTCAGCAACTTCTTCCAGCCAACTGAATACCCACAATAAGGAAAGAATACTGCATATTGCTAACATGCACAGATTTCAGGTCTGAGTGTCTATTTCAGTCACTAACTTAGAACTGTGAAGAGACTTAGAGTTCTCTAACTCCAAAACTGGACTTGTAATGCCACGTAATTCATAATTTGTTATTTGATTTTTTGCAGTAGATAGTAAAAGGAATAATTTTAAATAAAAGCAGAACCAATAAGCTGATAATTTATTTTTACACAGCTTTCAAATTCTTCAGTATCCTAGCATTCTAGAGAATAGAAATTCAAAATTATTAGGTAAGTAATCATCAGCTGGTCAGTATCCAGCAAATGAAGGAATATTCTTTATTATCAATATTAGGAATTGAATTCTTCTTGCTACATCTTTGTGACAATGGGTTTTTGCCAATGTTAGAGAAACACTTCTCGTTGTTTCACAGTATCTTTAGGACACTACGACCTAGTGATGAGTTGCACTTGGCAAAATATACAACTGATAGAGAATTAAGAAAAATTAGTGCTTCTTAGCTTGAGAGAAATCTCAGTGAACATGACACAATTTATAGCTTTAGCTAAATTAGCAGGTCACATATAACAAGCTAAAAACATTATGGAAGCCACAAACTGATTTATATTCACTAAAATTTTGTCTATAGTCTGTTATCTAGCTGAAACTAATTCAGATTTTCTAGACTTTTTGGCAATGTCCACCAGACATCTGCCCTACAACGTCTGTAGGGCAGATGTCTGGTGGAAATAGAGACAAAAGCAACATGATAGAAGTAATCATGCCAGTTGTCCAAAGCAAGTAATTATTCAAAACAAAATTAATTGACAGAAGATCCAAATCTTAAGGCACTGGTTACCCTTAGCCACTTATACGTTATACCCCAGTAATCCTGGCAGAGGTGAGACCAATATAAATTTTAAAAGTAAAACCTACTATGTAGGTCAGTAGCTTTCCTCTCAAAAAAAAGTATTTTACAGCAGTCACTCGAAAAGTTGCTATTATTCAGTGGCAGCTGACCAAAAAACATTTCTGCACAAAAATTTTCAGATTTTTCCTCAAAAGGTCAATCTCTTCTACATAGGAAAAAGTAATTTTATCCTCAAAATCCAATATTATATAAGACAGTGTAGGAACAAGAAATTAATAATTCCTTACTGCAAATGCCATTTAGGACTGTCAGTTGGTTTAATGTTTAGTTTAGTTTCTTGATGAGAACAAATGGAAATACCGGAAATGCCATTTAGTCATAAAAAAAAAATATTTCACTGATAAGGTGGTAACAAAATGGAACAGGCTGCACAGGGAAGTTGTGGAGGCGCCATCCTTGGAGATATTCAAAACCCAACTGGACACAACCCTGAGCAATGTGCTCTGATTGACCCTGTTTTGAGCAGAGACTTTGGACTAGACAATCTCCAGAGGTTCCTTGCAGCGTCAACCATTCTGTGGTTCTGCGAATGTGGAAAATACTAGTGTCTAGGAGTTTTCTTTAAGTTCCATTTATTATCAGTTATTTTTGAACAGCACCAAATGTCTAAGTGGCAACTCCATATCTTCTTTGAAATTATGGTAGTTTTGATTTCCAAAGCTTTCTGTTTACTAGTTATGAAGCCATGCTGTAATTTTGACGTTACTATCCTCTAATCTGATTCACTTATACTCTCACTATTGTACCCTCTTTCTTCCTTTCCCTCCTTAAGCTTCCAGAGCACAGAAGTATTCTAATTTATAATATCTTTAATCTGGAATGATCCCTTACCTTCCAAATTGCTAACACAATTTTTTTCCACCAATCTTTTTGTAAAACATTACTGCACATTTTATTGTAAGCACTTCTCTACGTTCTCGTTTAAAAAACGCAGTTGCTTACAGAAGTGTATGTTTCACTATTTAGAATCACAGACAATTACTTTAGCATATTTTATAACTTTTATAAAACTGCTGTTGTTAAGGAACTGGTAGTTCATGCAACACTTGATCCAGAAGAAACTAGTTTGTTCGGAAGAAATTATTTTTTAAACATGCACACAAAAATCTTAGCTTTCCATCCTTGAATGTCTACTGTAAACTAAGTACATTCAATATGCAATGTTATGAGTCAATTAAATATACAACCCTTTTATTTTTACAGAAACACTTTTCACAGCAATGCTTAATGAAGTAACACTACACAATTCTTACTGTCTTCACCTCCTGCTGTTATTAGAAGTACTGAGCTACACGAGGAATTGTCCTTTCAAATTATCTACTTGCATATTTACATATTAAACCTCTTTTGCAGGTACAGGTATGATTAGAACTCATAAATTTCTGGGTTTGCATATGCAAGTACGCTGTGTGCAAATGCAAGCATTTACAAATGATTACAAGTGCCACTTCAAAACCTGTTTTAGGGTTTTCATTCTTTGTTATGACATATATTGGCAAATCAGACCAATTTTTGTCACTCTATCAATTTCGTAATAAAAATGTATAGTATTAGTAATGTGAGATATAATTTCTTAGAAGATTTTCAGTGGGATTTTTGCGGTAACAAGTAACCAATCCTAATCATAAGTCTTGTTCTTTGCTTCACAGCAGAACTGTATTCCATTTTGGTAGGACACTTCACAGGCAAAAAAAGAAGCTTTGTAAACATTACATTCATCATTACTAAAAATAAAATTTATACACTAACAAAGGCATTTAACAATCAACACTTATTTGGGAATCAGATTGTTACACGAAACACTTCAGTAGGACTCCAACCATGTCTTCTTTTGAAATTTTATAAGATATCTTCCTTTGAAAGTGTTTCAGACAAATTTGTTATGGAAGAAAAAGCATTGATAATACCAAACAACAGACTTTCTACAAAGTTCAGATAACAGAGTCTTTAAAAAAATAGAGCATATACCTTCCATATGATACGAGAGTCACTGAATTTTTTGGATGATGTTGTAAATGCAATCAAAGCATGTTTAGTTTTATTTTGGTTTGTTAGAACTACAAAAGAAAAAGGAAGAAACAGCAATTTGCAAGGAGATGGAAAACAAGGCAATATAAATAGAAAAAATAGTTACACTTAATGAGATTTGTTTTCATTGGAACTGCTGCTGGGTTTCACTTTCAAACTACAGAGTTATCTACTTTCATTTGATTAGAGACAATGCTATGCAATCTGAGTTGCTTTGATTCTCTCACCAAATAAAAGAACAAGTGCAACACACTAAAAGAGAGAAAACATTCAATTTAAGGAAATGAAAGAACAAAGAAAGAACCTAGTTACTTTAAGTACAAACATGAAGACAATTACATTAAAGATAGTAAATCACAATCTGGCAAGGATGCTGGTGGAGAAATTCTGTTCTGACACAAACCCACAAGGAGCTGCTAAAATTCACAGGATTACTCTGGAAAATCATCATTGTGGTTTTCTTTATACTATACTAAACTCTCTATCTCAATAGGTTATTTGTTTTTTTTAGTAGTTGCTTCTAAACTTTCCCTTTATTGTAGTTTTCCATCATCATCCTTCAGTATCCCAGTGACTAATGGCTTTTCCATCTCTCCCTGTGCTGTAGCAGGGCTTCCCACCTTTTTTCCTTCAAACAGTTTAACGTAACTAAGTAATTGAAATTAGCAAAGCAATTATTCCCAAATGGAATACAGTTTGATATTTGCTGCTTCTACTTCATGTCTCTACCTGTCTCGCATTCTGAAAAGCTTATTGATTTCTCCAGCTGAAAACTGATATAATAAGATTTTGCCTCTTCCTAGAAGCCTTGCCTTGCTTGCGTTTCTGTACCCTCAGATCACCATAGCTACAGCACTACTAGTAACTGATGTGCTTGTACCATCCATATGTTGCATCGTTACCACATCCTTAAAAGTGCATTCCTTCACAACTTATTACATATGTCTTAGAAAAACTTTAACCTTCAATTTAAAAGTCGTACATATTACGTATTATAAAAGAATAACTGTATTTATACTACAGAGTTACATTGCTTTAAATATCTCTAGTAAGCAATGACAAAATCTAATGTATCCCTAGATAGTTAGCCAGAATGTAAAAACTGTACAGACAGCATATTCTCACTGGACTTCATGATTCAACACAACTGCTCGTTCAGCCTAAATGAGGGAGTCAATTCTCTGTCTGAAAAGACTGCCAGGGTGCACTGTTAATCTTACCACATATCTTAGATATGTACAGAAATAAAATTTAAGAGCTTACCGAGGACTTCAGAACAGGGCTCAAAATACCAAATAATAATTACAGTTGGTGTTTTCCCTGTGTGAAGACTACAAATTGTGTCTCAAAACTATGTCAAGTTATCAAGGGTTTAGCCTTGGAGGATAAATGTTCAGCTGTAGACTACAGAAGCAGAGTCATCAGGAACAGTCTCTAGTAACCACTAGAAAACATATATAACGGAATCTGATGGTAACTCCATGCAAGCTGCACCTAAGGATCTCTATCTCAAAGCATACCACTTCTAACTGGGGTTGTACAGTATGTGGCACTGCTATTGACTCTGCACTTTTTGCGTATCTGAGTTCCCTCCCAGAAAGCATAGGAATCACTTTGTGAAGCAGAAGGGAGGCTAACTAGGGAAAAAAGTTCTCTTCACAAATATATTATGTTTCTAGTAGCAATGATGCTGCAACTATGACAGTTTGTGCACATTAATGATTTAAGCCATATGAGGATTGTTAATATTTTTTACTAGACAAAACACTGTCTTCAGTAGTTGCTTTAGTTCAGGCCTAAATAAGAGCTTACACCCCAGAAAGTCCAGCTGTTATTTCACTTAAGTCATTTGTCTAGAAAAAGATATTACTTCTTCATACAAGCCTTGACTTACTTTATGTTCTCTTATTTGCTATTTCCAACTGTTGTAAATTAAGAGAGTTCACATGTTAAGTGTGTGGTTACTTTTAATACACTAAAGGATAGGTTGTTGACTTCATAATTTTTTTCACTTTTGAGTACATTATTTTTTACTGTACCCTTTGCTTTTCTGATACTTCTAATACTTGAATACCTCAAGCTCTTTCCTTTGCTAAGGAAGTAAGTCTACTGTCAGTGGTAACATGTTAATTCAAGTATATGTTTTAATAGGATTCCCAGGCCCCAATAACCATTACTTCCTGCATTCATAATAAAAACAGTGTGAGATGGCTATGTTCTCACATATCAAACAAAACTTCAGGACAGCCCAGTTAAATGATTTGCCAACATATAATTTGATATAGCACTAGCAATTTTCTAAGCCTTCCTCCACATAGCTGTTTAGGATATACCAGGTTAAATGCTCATCAGCACTATTAAAGTGTTTGATCTAAATCACTCGTTCCATATTTTGAGATAACTTTGGCAATCTTAAAATAAGAGGTTGAATGATACAAAGTATCTTTTTAAGCAGTTTATGAAACCTTAATGTGTTTCTTTACAACAACATATGGTATAGTCATTATTTAAAGGCAGGTTCTCAGCAGTACACATCTTTCACTATAGGGATTGAAACTGGGGATCCATCTGCTCATATCTATTAAATTTGCAATACAATTTCAAACATTTGCTGAACTGATGACACTTTCAAATATGGTAGGATTTTTATAACATAGGTGAATAAAAGGAACATGATTTCACTTTAACCAAAATCATCTTAAATTGTTGTCAGAGGAAAGAAAAAAGGGAATAAACAGCTGCAGTACTGTATCACATTAAACTCAATGACAGGGCTGTGTAATACAGGCTCCATGTTATAAAGCTTTCTTTTTTCCTTTAAACTAAGGAATGTGCAAACGGTAATCACACTAGCTCAACAGAAAAGCACTTCACAGCACACCCAAAAATGTGGAGGTGATCTCTTTTATTGGGGCAACAGAAAATATAAAGAAGTCTTTGAGAAATTTTATTTTAATTTGTTTTATCACAGCTTGTGAGTAGTAAAAAAGAAAATCAAAGGGTTGCCCTGTGTGGTGCCTCTTGGTAAAATAATCAGCTTTGAAGTTATTCTTTGGATAACACAAGACACTGGGTTAAGTAAGGGGCACCTCCTTAGGATTTACTCCCATTTGACACAGCACTGCCAAACATATGTAAATTTTATACTAAACTAAATGTGAAAACATGTATTATACTAAACAACCCTATAAACACTATGATTGTTCCCTAAATAACCACACAACTGAGAAAAAGACAGAAGAAAACACAGGAGACCAAAATTGAGGAAAATCTAGGGGAAAAAAAATACTTGAAAGAAAAGCTGGGCCATTGATCCATTGATATTCTTACACTGGCCACTCCCCAGCTGGAGTAATATATCACAGTTCAACAAGTCATCATCTATGACAACTTAGACAACAAAGGATCTGTACCTATATACCGAATAAATTTTGTTCTTAATCTGATAGTCATCATATTTTGACAGCTAATTATGTTAATCTAAAGAAACACATCCCAATTCATGACAACTAAAATGCTCCCTATAACTGAAAATCTGTTCATCTTTCACCTTCTGTGTTTTTTTCTGTTAATTCACTGATTTTATTGTCTAACACTAGGATGAAAAAAAATTAAAAATAGAGGGGGAAAGAGAAAGAAACAGATACAAACAGAAAAAAAGATCAACAGTAAAATGAGAAGAAATACAGAGTGCCTCCCAACAGCAGTATCTTGAATACAGGATTACAAACATACATACAACCTCAGACTTTTCTACAGAAATTTTAAACTGAATATATTCCACCTTTTACCATAGCTTTCCATAGCAACTTGCAATAAAAACCTGCATATACTGGAATGGTATCTTGATAAAAGCGAAGGTCTTGACTAAAATTGCTCATAGAAATAAGATATAATATATGTTCAAAGTAGAACAATTACTTAAAAATTCAAAAAATCCAAACCCTCTGTGTATGGACATTCTTATTCCAGAATAAAATCATCCAAGAGTGACAGCAGCAAGGAAATCCTTGGAAATTGTTTTAATACAGTAATAGTTTGTCTCCTGTATGTGCAAACCTCCTGAAAAAAAGATCACAGCTCCTCCTACACTGTTCAGATAATTCAATGAACACCACATATTTTTGTTCATTGTTCATTTGGAGGCACAGAACATTTGCAAAAGGTGTGACTTTTTGGTGCTGGTATGGTCATCATAGTTTCCTCTCTGTACTTCCATACAACCTCATTACTGCAATTAGCAAACTGTAGCTTTTGCTTGACATATATTTATAACTAGCTGACTCTATTTTATCATCACAATATACTTACTGGCTAATTAAATTAATTGAAAAATTCTGTTTCTTGATAGCAAATACCATACGGAAAAATATATTGAAAATTATTATTTACATTTCTGATAATATTTTGCCGGAGAAATAGGGTATAGTAGTTCAAATACCCTGGCTTTCCAGTCAAGTAATCTCAGACAAAACAACACAAAATTCCTCAAATTAATCTAGGTGATTTTTAAATTATATGTAGGAATTACACCATGCCAAAATCAAGGCAAGCATAAGAGGGAGTCAATAAAGAAAAAAATACAAGTGTAAAATCATATTTGTGGAATGTATGGAAACATCAAAGTGAGTAAGATTTGTATTAAAGGCATTTTTTGTGATGTCTGAGTGAAATTGAGTAATTGTGCTTGGAAATCTATGTCTCTACAAAACTAAATAGCTCTGTATAAGTTAGACTAACAATTGACAGTGCAGCCTTCAAATTAGGTACTCAAACTGGCATTTCAGAGCTTAAAATACATAACAGAATGATCAGAGGAGGTTTGTAAAAGGCAGAGAATGTCAGAATTGAAGACAGGCTCTCAGCTTTGAATGTTGTCTCTAGACCTCAAGGAAAAAACTACTCATGCATAAAAATATACAGCAGCAAGTATTGCAACTAATCTACTGCAATAACTTTTCATTTTCATTTTGATAGTGGATGGGATTATCAAGCTACAGCAAATAACTGAAGAATCATTTTGTACAATAAAGATCATACCACAGTAGTAAAAATTTTAGGATACTTTCAGTCCTCACCCACGGACCCTTCATCTTTTGATAACATTCTGCTTGTTGAGTGAAGATTTTAATGAAAACAGTATTTCAGAACTTCCTTCCTTTCTGACTATATGTCCTCACCTTAACCTTATTTTAACATTGTTTTTTGTGTGGGCGCTTATTGTATTGTAGAGTATGGCAAATCTGATAAGAGAAAAGTAAAGACTGAGCCCAGTCTTATTGTATCAGAATGGCTGAAATAATTACGTATCCTGGAAAACCTGGGAATTTCTGATCCTACTTTCAGACATAGAATGGATATAAAGTTTCTGATCAAAGAAAATTCTCTTGCAGTCAAACATAAAGCTAAACTTCAGTTGTATTCTCTGATGAACAATCAACATGGCTCATTTCCTGGGCTTTGGGAGAAAAACTGTTTCTTGCACAACCCAGTGAACTGAGAATAATAGGAATGATATGCTTGATGACAGCAGCCACATAGAATCTAAAAAATATCCCAGAAGACGGCACTTTTGAATTAAAGTATGGATGTCACAGGGACAGCACACAGGATGTTTGATCCCAAAAGATTTTCTTCTTTCAGTGCCCTATGAGCTACAGCTGTAACTGTCACAACCACCCATTGCCTGGATAGTTAATTCTAAATGAACCCAGACATTCTAACTTGTTTCTAAAAAGATCACAACAGTTACTAAAACACAACAAAAACACAGTAATTTACATTCTGGTTTCCCAAGGAAACAAAATTATTTCCTTTATCTACATTTTATTTTATTACAGCTTCTTTTCATGCCCCATGATGCAAAAAAGTGTAATTGTCTGGGTTTATTACCTCACAGGACAGAATTTTTCAGTATAATGGAAATATAATTCCCGGTTCTTTGGGTGTTTTTTGCAAAGAGCGTTTCCTCTGCTCTCACCATAAAACATCAACCAATTATGTAATTGAGAAAAGATCCGTGCTGCTTCCACCTGAGGCTCTTAGTATCATTCCTGAAATTCAGCAGTGGTTGGCTGCTGCAGAACAGTGCCCTTCACACAACAGGGCAGTATAACATCATATCCATATTCTTAGAGGATATATTCAATCCCTAACATCTCATCAGTCTCATGTACAATAATGACTGTCCAATTAATTTGAATATATTAAACACATTCATACTACTAATTGAATTCCTATATATACGTAGAGGAAAATCAAAGAAGATTGAACAACTTAGTGTGAGCAGACCTCCTGGCAGCATGCATGGTTCACCACAGAAAAATAATTCAAACTTATAATAGATGCATTTGTCTGTAGGGACTTACAGCTCTTCTAGAGTTCTTACAATGACCAATTTTACTGACATATATTTTCTTTAACCTTTACATTTAAAAAAATAATCCTACCATCAATAGATTACAGTTTGAAAGAGATTCCCTTTATAGGCAATCCTTTTCAAAATTATTCATAATTTACTTTCATGTGCTCTTGGTAACTGTCAAAAATTGGCTACATATCAGGTGGAATATTGGCCTGATTTAATACAGCTGATTTAATACAGCATTTCCTGTTTGGAGATTTAACTAATTCCAGTGTTTTCTCCAGGGCTTGAGTTTTCACTAAGAAAGCATACTGCAATAGCCTCCAGTGCAGGCTGTTTCAGTGCTCATTTCCTGAATCTGATCTTGACTTCTGAGAGAATTAACCATTTAGTTCAGTGAGCTGCTAACTCTTAAAGTGGTCAAGATGTCCATCTTCACAATTTCTTACCTCACAACTCTGACAATAGTATTTAGTTGGAATAATTTGAAAGCTTGTTCCATAAGAGCAAGGACTCCAGATTTCCAAGCTGTTAATAACTGAAATTTCTGATAAATATTTCTGCAGGTAAAAGTGAACACTCCATATCTATAAATGAGGGGGGAAGAGACTCGGACAACAAACAATAAATTTAAGCTCCTTTGGAAACAGAAAGGCTTCTCAGGACTCAGCTCATTAATTTTCCCTTGGAGACATGCAATTGAAATTCAGTGAGAGTTAAACACTTTACTCCCTCAGGTTCTTTAAAATCCCAGATGAAATGATATTTAACTAATTCCCACACTAACAGAAATTAGTCATTTGGCACAAAAATGCAATCTAATTGTTGGTCACTATAATCGATTCAGTCCCCAGCACGGCATTCAGTGACGTCATTATAGGAGCTCACATGTCATGTCCTGCTGGGCTAACACCAGCAGAGCTTACTGATCTGAAAGCCATCACCTGGAGTGCAATACAAGGGAAGTAGTTGCATTGGAGGATGCCTCCCATTACCTACAGTACGCTGGTGCACGTGCATTCAGCTTTCCACAAGCACATTTTGCTTTTCATAAGCATGCATATTCCACACATTAGAAGTAATATATTCTTTGGGTGTGACCATCCTCACAAGTTCTATAAAATCAGTGAAATTAGATCCCTCCCTGACACATATGAAATAAAATTAAATATCTCTGGAGAGATTTACTCTTGAAGAGCAAGAGTTTTTCTCCCCTTTCCTAGTTTGTTTTCCCTCTTTCATTCTTGGTGTCCTCGCTTTGCTGCCAGAAATTTCTAAAGTGGTGAGCTCACTCTCCCCCCTCCTCCTTCCTTTCTTCCTTTCTCTCCTTCCCTCTGCCGTCGGTGGGTTTCAATGGGCTCCTGCAGTTACTCAGGCGGACAGCATTCCGTTGCCGGGCAACTCCCTGAAAAGCAGCACATGCTGCTGCTGCACAGACAGAGCGTGCCCGTCTGCTCCAGCGATGCTGTGCCCTAATTTCTACCTCCGTTGTGTTAGATACAAAAGGGAACATCTCCAGAGTGGAGGGTTAGGGAGTACCGAACTATCTGAAGTTTTTGTTTGCTTGTTTTTCCCCCCACTCTCCTCATAGGGTGCATCCCCTTCCATCTCAGGGCCCCCAGAAGTCATGCATGTCTAATCTGCATGCCTGCGTTTGGGACTGTTAGCTGGGCTTTGTAGAATACTGACAATTTTCTGTTAGCTTTTGGCTGAGTTAATAGTACTTATGGAGATCTGTTAAGCTTTCCCGTAGCTCTCCCATAAGGGCAGTTTTGCATGTAAATTCTCAAGGCCATTCATCTTTTCCTACCTGACTCTTTATTGCCTGGGTGTTGGCTGTTTTTTTTTTAAGGCCTCTTTAGGAATGCAAGCATAGCCTTTCTTATTTTCCCTCCTTTCACTGTGCTTTCCTGAGAACAAAGAACAGCAAACTAAGAAATTCCTTTGTTTTTTCCACAGCATGAAGAAAGATCACTGCTTTATCCATGGATTTAGTTTTGGACTGCCTAATCTTCTCAAAAGGCAGGCCCATACAGATTCAGATTTTGTGGTTTGAACTCAGCTCTGCAACCACAATCCTTCACTGTCTATTACAGACAGTATTATCATTAGGTAAAAAACAGCAGTCAGAATAAGAAGCAAGTTTCCTTGTATTTATTGCTAGCTTCCTTAAATTTATTGTTAGCATGTTTTTAATATGAAAGTTGCTTATGTTAGTTGCCTTTTTTCAGTTCCGATACTAATTCAGTAGCTCACTGAATCAGCAAACACACACAAAACTTGGAGAGAAGCTGCACTGTATTCAGCCTGACAGAGTCTGATATTGCTCTGGTGCTCTGAGTATTCCACCGATCCTCCTCTCACTTCTGGACCACATCTGAAGTCCCAGTCCTAATCTACAAACCCCTAATTTGGTTAATGTGCATCTACTTTAAGGGCAGCCAACAATCTTCATCCACTGATCCCTAGAGACAGCAATACACTGCAAATTTCTGCCAGCATAGCTATGTCAATGCAAACTGTGAAAAACATATAACCTCCATCTGACCCTGCTGTACCAGTAAATGCCTAGTTCAGCCTTGTTTATGCCATCAGGGCAGCACATTTGTCAGCTTAGTTTGTGCCTTCAGAAATGTGCTGTAATTAAACAGGCAAAAACCACAGTGGCATGAAAAACATGGAAATCACAGAAGCCCTGTAACAGATAAGACCAGGGCCAGTGTCTGTGGACACATTACAAGAAAGGCTGCAAGACACAGAGATAAGGTCCCAGCCTAAATGTTCAAATTCTTCCCTATGGCACAGTACTTACAAGATTGCAGCCACTTTTCATTCTGGTGTACTTTATGTGTATATTGCTGTGGATAAGAATCTGCCTATCTTTATCTTTTGCTTATCTCCTACGCAAAGGATCAGAACTGTTCAGCTGTGTGGTGGCCATAGTTGTGCAACACTAAATGCAAATGGACTGGCAAAGTCTCATCCTTTTGGAGCAAAAGGATATTTCAGTCCCTGGGAGTTTTACATGCTAGGCAATCACCATATTACTTACAAAATGTTTTGAGACCTTCTGGAAAGAAAGGTGCTATATACAGGCAGAACAATACTTAGTACTTCCATGAGTCACACATACAGAACTTTCAGTATTATACAACTCCTCAAACATCCTTCCTCCTCAAACACACTCTGTAAGATGAAACATGTGGGACTTTTCTCCCTCAAAAACACAACTTCATACCACTTAACAAACAACAAAATGTCTTAACATTACATTAAAAATTCACACTCCCATTTGAAGTCAATCTAAAAAGGAAAATAAGGCCCAGAACTGCTTATGGCCACAGCAAAGCTAATGGAAAAAAAAAAAAAAATAGGCGATCCCTTGCCAAACAGGTAAGGAATTGAAGAATAACAACACAAGCCAATTCACCGTACGGATATCAATTTCTTACTCACTGTCCAGAGGCAGTCTATGTGTTTCTCTACATATTTTTGGATCTTGCATCAATTGAAGATGATGCTACAGTTTGGCTCACAGCCAGAAAGTGGCAAGTGAAATAATGTTCCAGTACTCGCACTGTGAACACACAGCTGGCTTCAAAGGGAAATGGACTAATCCTACTTCATTTCCCTTCTTCAGTAGGTGTTTGAAGGGCTTTGGAGCGCTGAAGGAAATCGACCAGAATTCATTAGTTCCCTTCTGATTCAGCTCATTGCTGCTGGAAAGGGAAACAGGTTGGGATGGCAGGATCCTACTCAATTTCCTTTTGAAGCAGACTTTAAGCCAATTCTGCTGTCAGTTGTACACACACAGATCTTCACTAATGATGCATTTATTTAAATGCAATACTTCTCCAAGCTGGCTAAAACATATGAAGACATATGAAGTGAAGAAGAAATATTAAATAATATATTCTTAAAAATATAATCTATTTTAATTCGGACCATTGAGAACTTTTGCCTGAGAGCATTCCTGAGAAACAAACTCAGAAAATCATGACAGGAACTTCTAAAAAGAGACACAGGAGAAAAGAAGGTGGGGAAAACCCAACTGAGATTAGGAAAAGATCACAATGAAGGAAAAAAGAATAATAATTTTATGAATATATACATTTTTTGCTATTCAATGGAAAATTACAGCAAACTAAAACACTGATTATAATAGGTAAAGCAAATCCTAGGCATCATTTTGATCTTCTTTGGAGGTGGTTTTAGAAATAAAGACATGAAGGTTAATGACTCGCTCTGGACAGAAAGTTTTTCCTCCCATTTGTAGTCAGATCTCTCTGCTTTTCTCTTCAGAGCTCATGTTGTATTTTTATGAGCCTTCTCAAGGTTACTGGAAGCAATTGGATTTCAAATGATTCCAGGCTATATCCTGTTCAGTTTAAGGCCACTGCTTTTGAGACAATAAGCCAGAACCAACACTCTTCCAAAGCAAACCTACAATTAACCACCTAAGCAGAAAGTGGCTTGTGGCAAACAAAGCAGAACAGAAGTAAGCTACAAAGCTCATGATGGGACCATGGCTTCACTTAAATGAAATAAGCACAACATGTAAAAATCACTTTTTGTAACTGTAATGAAGACGAAGTATTATTGCTGTAAAGAATTGTCTCTTAAGCTTGACTAGTGATACTTTAAATGGTGAACAGCATTATGAATTTGGTTTCCCTACTAATTACAAATCCATGAGCTTGAAGCAATACATTGCACAGAAAACCTGTCCTGGACTTGGAATCAAGCAAAAAGCCTTTAAAATAGCAACACTATATCTGAGAAGAGATGGGTGATTCCAAAAACCTGAAGTTATAGAAGGTTTTATTGCCTGAAGTTGTAGAGGTATCTGAGGTGGTCTATGCGACAATTTAAAAATTTGATTCCTTTTACCAGTTAGCTGCAGAAATGTAGTACAAACACAATTTATATCCTGCATTAATAGATTCTCAGCACAGGAAAACGAGGGACAATTAGAGAGCAAATAATGGCTCAGTGATTCTGCAGAACACTGTATCACCTACGGAGTGAGTTAAAATGAAATTATTTTCCTTTGCTATTTTATGTCAACATAAGTTTACAGCTTCAACTTTTATCACTAGACCATAATTTAAAATGTTACTCCGCCTACTCTAGAAAAAGTTATATGACATTTATAACTTTAAAGGCTGAGAGCTTCATATAGAAGTGCTGGGATAGCCACAGCAATAATATAGATAATCTGTTCTCTTGCATGTACAACTTATTTTCTCACTCCAAAGACAAAGGTTGAATGCCTCATCCCTCTTTAGTTGTAGTGAATGGATATTGTACAGGAAGAAATCAGTCAACAGTTGTAGATAACATCACAAACAAATAAATACATGAAACAAAGGCATTTCACAGCTCAAACACTCGAAGTCAAAACTAGTTTATTAGGCATTTTTCTCATTTTTGTTGTTAAATGTACTTCAGTTTCAAAGTACAAGACGATACAAAGGCAATTCTAGCTCAATCAGCTCAGCGAGTATAACTAACTACACTTTTTTAATCCTTTCTTGTTTGCCACATTTATGCCACTGTTATTATTATTCTTTTTTGCTAGACTGATTACATAAAAAGTTTTCCTTTTGTTTTCCCTTTACAAAATCTGCATTCTCCTTCTTCCCACCTGCTCAGTTTTACTGTCTCTCATAAAGAACCATTACCTTTTGCTCATGTTGTGCATACACATGACTTAAACTTCACCTGGTGTCACCTCAGAAGTCAATTTTCCCTCCAATTTGAGACAAATTATTCTTGATAAAACTATATTCTAAATGTATCCAAGCCCTTAACAGAGATGAAAATTTTGGTTTTACTGTCAGAAACATTTCAGCTTGCAAAACATATTCCAGCCAAACCTTCCCTTGATTCCCAATGTAAAGAGCCACAGGTTGCTTTTCAGAAAATAAAAATGAATTGCAGAATGAGAAATGTAGTTCAATAACCTAACTAACCATGGAGAAAGAGATACTATTTACAAATGGGAGTTAGTGTATGCAAGAGTTGGGCTCTTGAAGACATAACAGGAAAAGAAAACATCCTTTGATTTACATCAGAGATTTACATCAGAGACCTCAAATGGGAGGCAGTGAAATATTGAGGGAGAGAGATTACTGTGGCAAGAGGTAGAACATGGTGACAGAGCAACACCTGCCCCTACTGCTGTTCTTTGACAGGTACTAAATGACCATGTTTGTCTGCAAGCAAGATTTAATACACAGTGGAGACCAACACAGGCTGCCCAGCAGAGGAACGAAAGGGAAAGTGATCAGGGAGCCAGAGAGTATCAAGTCCTCCCACTATGCACTGCACATACATAGTGCAAATGCTTGTGCAGAACACCGTGGACAACAAAGGCATTGCCTGTTGTTTGAGCAACTCATCCTTCTACTTATGCACAATCAGCAAAGGAGGGACAGGGATCACGGATGCCACATAACCTTACAGTGACCTTGGATATTACTTCAAGTTAAGTTACAGGCACAGATACACCACCTGCATTCATCAACCGTACCTCCTAGTCCCAACACCTTTTTTAAACATCACAAACTAAGAGGAGTTAGATTTGATATCTACAAACTTACTCTCACTAAAAGTTTTAACCTATGACTTGTCAATATTATCCCATCTCCTTGATTCTTCAAATATAAAATATCACAAATCACTACCGATTCAACATTCCTGCTAAACAGTACAGCCTCCTAAGCATGAGGTTCAGGATTTTAACATTACGTAAAAACCCCACGTATTTCTCAATTCATTGACAAACATGCTTGCTCTAGTAATTGTGCCCAACCCAAGAAAAATGAGAGGGTCTCTCAAACTCTATGTGAAAAAAGGATGTATTAAAATCTTCCTGTTCTGTTCAACCTTGGATTAAGCAGCTGTCTATTTACCAGGGATTTAGGAAGACTACAAATAGAACCCAGCCTATTATTATGCATTAAAAAGTGAGCTTTCTGTATGAGAATGTCCTCACTTGCTTCACCATACCAGTTTAAAATATCTCATGTGCAGCTACTGAGAACTGTGGCAAAATCAATCCACTACAACTATCAGAAAATGTTGTGTTTAACACTAACCAGTCCAGCTGGCTTCTTTGCTTTCTCAACAGCCTTCATAGCTTCCTTGAGTTGTTTTCTACGGTCTTCCTTTGGCTAGTCATGTTTACAGCACTAGGAGAGGAAGAAACAAAGCAATTGTAAAACTTGTTAAGAAGTAGTTCATGTGCTATTAAAGGTGACCTTCCCACTTCCAGTTCTATTTGTTGTTCTTCCTCTCCAAAGTGGGTCAAATCTTTCAATTTAAACTCTGAGCACTCTTCAACAGTCAGGTCTCTGAGAAAAGCATTCAAAGCTAAGTCCTGAGATGTCCTGACCTTCTGAAAAGGTTAGAGCCACATTCTAAGAAAGTGACAAAGGATCACTCCATAGCAGATTGAAATCTACAGATATATTAAAATACAACACAACTCTAAGCAGCCTTCATACTGGATAAAGAAACTGTTAATCACAGCAGTGTAGTAAGCAAGCATAGCGATAGTCTCCAAATGCAGAAAACCCAAGATGCACATCTTCTCAGAATGATTCACACTATAGACAAACATGCCTTTGCAAACAGCTGTACTGTGCAAGCTACTGCCCACTGGCTCTTTCTCAACTGTTCATCACAGTACACTTCAAGTGGAAATTGCTAACCCTTATCTATGCCGTCTGTTCACAAGAGCATTTCCCATTGTGTTTCAGTGGGTCAGCCAGGTTAGATTAAACAGCAGAGCTTTGCTAACCTGCAAGGCTTTGTCTGAAACGGACAGGGGTGCATTTATATGAGTAGTTCAGTCTGAGGGTGTGGCTTCACATTGAACTTAATTTGGTGTAAATGCAGGTTACCATAGAAGTTAACCTTTAAGAAAGTACTGTGGACAGCCAGTCTCCACTAACTGCACTAGTAGAAAAGACTATTGCCCCAGGCTTGGTGTTTGGTATTCTTTAGAGAAACTTTGCAGATCCTCAGATTCTTTATCCACTTCATCCATGATCTTTTTTTTCCTGTGGCTTGATCCTTCAAGTGATAAAACCTTGCACTCAGTTCTTGAACCTAATACTCAGTTTTGCTAACTCTTCCTCCTCAAGAAAGGCAGATGAAGTTTTGGCTTTGTGCTAGTGTCTGTCTTAAGTTGACAACCAAAAAAAGGGCACCCCAGTCTTTATTAGTTGAATAAGTACAACAAAGGCAAAACCACTGCAAACCTACATAACTGATACAGCAAATTGAAAGATGTACATTTTAAGTATATTTCACAAGGCGTAACTTAGTATCTTTCATATCTTATTTTCCAGTTAGATGGGTTCAAGTCTACAGATCATGGAATCTGGAGTGTAACTACAAAAATAGGAAAAACTAACAGACAGACCTTGACAGTCACATAGTTAAATCATATACAGCAGCCAAGCAAAATTAACAGGAATGTCCTCAACAATCCAAAAAAAGGAGAACCCTATCAAGGTCTGAGAAACAGAATCTTCAGGGGAAAAAAAAACCCCAACCAACCACCCTGCTGTCAGGCAATGTATTTAGTCATTCTGAATGAAGGACAGTTAAAACAAAAACCTGTTATGATGTACACTTGCATTTTCATTTGTAAAAAGGAGATGGGATATGCCAAGTTAATCACTCTGTTTATATGTTTCTCTGGTACTGAGAACTATATATACTCATCATTTCATGTCTTTAAGAAAACGCAAATTGTAGAGGGGAAACCCTCACAGCAGGATAAAGAACTAAACTAGCTGTTCTGTATGCACCCCCCACAGTCTTGAACACCATAAATTTTATAAATGCCTACAAGTTTTGCCCAACAGACAAGAGGAGAGAGGAATTACAGCAGTGAAAACTATCTGCAGTTTGCATAGTGTCCAGGTCATACTGGCATCCCCAGAACGGTACAAGGTTGTAGGTATGCATATCATTTAATCACACTAGTTGCTCAGAGTTGAAAATTGGAATCATATTCTTCCCGCTCCCTCCAGAAGAAACTAACAAAACACATTTCTAGAACTCAGGAGTGCATCACAGAAAAACATGATACGTTAGGTTTGCAATGTGAGGTGTTCAAAATGAAGGCCCAGATCTTAGAGACATGTGATAAACTTGGCACTGTATGTTACCTCACTACCTGAAAACTGGAGGAACTAGAATTTCTAGGTATTTAGACCATTCTGAAAATCTCATTTCAATTCTGTAGAAACTAAGTAACTTCAACCCAAAATGCTACATTTATCAATCTGTTCTGATCAAATTTAAGATTTATACTATTTCTTACTGACATGTGGGAGCCATCCCTAAAGGACCACCCATACAGATATTTAAATAATAAAAGCATGTTTTCACTTTTCACCCAAATAAAAATGACCATCCTCCTTTTGTCCAAACTCAGGAAAAATGCCTATAAACTAAGAACAAATATAAGCAAAGAAAAAACCTCCCCAAATGAAATGTTAATGATTAAAAGAAATTTAGAAGAAAGAGTACCACCTTTATAAGATAATTTGCTGAATATCAATGTCAAAATCCCCTATTAAATTAAATTTAATTTTTCTTATGATAGTGAAGGCAAAGGCTGAAGTCATACCTAATTCCAATCACACCACCCTAGTGAGATGGAACTATCTCAGTTTACAGAAGGAGAGGTCTGATCCTAACCGTGTTCGCCTGAAGCTCTCCAGGAGAGAAAAGCTTGAGCCATAATGACAGAGTGTGAGAATGACCCATATTACCTTTTGGCTAAGTACTACTTTTAGCAAGCTTTAGTAGTTTATCATCACTGTATGGTAATGATGACTTTTCTCAGACACAAAGAATTACGGTTTTTATCAATGGTTCATGCCAAATCCAAGTCCTTAAAAGAAATCAGCCCAAAGCAGGTGCACAGAGCTGTCAGACCTTGAAATTTGTTTTGAAACCAACCACCTGTTAGTGTAATTGTGTAGCTGTTTTTCCTGGCTTATGGGATTTTAGTTCAGCTGTTGTTCTCATGCTAACGCTTATTTCCTCTAGGAATCAGTCTGTCCATTTACACTAACCTACAAATTTCTATGTGACTATCTTCACAGTCTGATTCAATGTATACATGCAGAATGGCTGGTGTAGCACCCTTAATCAATAACACATTTTGTTTACAAAATAGCTCATGATTGCTGTAGGGAAATGTCTGAAAAATAGTATTTAACATCCTCTGCGTCACGTTTAATCATTTAGATGACTCGTCTCTGTTTCTTGTTTGTTTCAGACAGCAACAAAGAGCATTTACTCTTAATGGATGATCTCAAAGATCAGATTTACTGTCGGTGTCTGACTCACATTCTGCTGATAACAGAGCACTGTTCCTGCCGCTGAAATCAAGTCTGAGTCAGGATTCCAATTAAAACCTTCTGTTTCTAAAGGTTTATATCTTCACCAGAAGTTAACTCTGGGTTAGAGGTTAGTGATGATACTCTCAGTTCACAAGAACGTTTACTCGAAAAAATCTGACAGAAAAAATCTGCCCACATGTGAGATAAAAGTCTAAAAATTATCAGCAGGACAACGGTTTAAGATGCTCTTTGTAAATGAGAAATGGCATGTAAGAAACAACAATGTGCTTGCGCTTAAGTGGCCAGTCAGAACTGCAGTCCCTTTATGCTCCAGATTGCTGCTTTCAGCACCCTTTGGACGTAAGCCACCCCAGGAAAAAAACTGGACACTTGGGTGAGAACAATAGTTGAGCTGTTCACAAAATGTCTCCTGCAACAGTCAGTCCCGATCATCCCGCAGCCCCACACTGCCCTCCAGGGAGGGCCGTCTACAAAGTTACAGCGTTTCCCTCAGTTTACCTCTGACAGGAGGTAATTCCTTGGAAGTAAACACATAAAGCAAGTAAGAAAAATACAGCTAACATAAACATGAAAATATTAATAAGATATTTCATGGCATAAAACCGGTAAAAGATGAATTATAAAGATTAAATATTCCATGTATTCTTATTCATGCACAGATAACTGCTATCCAAATGCCTTTTTCAAGCATCATATAAAGGAAACAATAAACAATTTATGGGTAATAGTTCATAAATATATGCAGTACTGTATGTCCAATGGGCATAGATATTTCATTGTGTAAGACTGATTACTAGGTTTACGCATGATATGAAATGCGAGTTGTTCGCAGCTATTTAAAATCATTTTGGGACACAATAAACTGTTGAGAAGATATATCCTATTTAAATGTATTGCCCATCCCTGACTGTAGAGCATGTTGTCTTGTGTTTATTAGAAGGAACACTTTTAAAATGCATTGAGAAACTCAATTGTTATCATTGTCTTAACTTAAAAAGACTACACCTTTGTATAGAGTTCTGTTAAAAGAAATCCTGCTGCTTATCATAAGCACGTACTTCCCCAAAGTTCCTGTTTTTTTAGAAGTTTTATTAATTGCAAATGTTGTTTACTAGAGGAAAACAGTGATTGAAGCTCTAAACCAAAGAGAATAGTTGTAACTTTAATCCTTTCAATAAGCCTTTGTTTCCCATTGACTAAAAACTTCCTAAAGGAAGTAGAGCTGCGAAAATCCAGGAAGGAATTAGATTTGCCAAATTCTGTTCCTACTTGGATTTAGATGCAAGGGCTTTGTTACTCATTGTACAAATGTTTGAGTAAAAAAAAGAATGATCAATTACAAAAATGCATTTTTGCCAAGGTCGAAAATTATTAATAGAAGAGCTTTCCCTATCACAGAATGCACACTATGAACTTACATAACCTAAAAAAATAAATAATATACTCGTTTTTTAGCTGCTGCTGTTTTTTATTCAGTGGTGGTTCTTTTCTTCTCTTTTTGTTATCTGAGGAGAACTTGGATACTGGCCTGACAATCATACAAGAACCTAGATAAGTAAGCAAATATGGTAAGGAAAAATCAAACGCAACCTCTTACTTAAATTAAGCATGCTTTACAGCTTCCAAAGTAAGAGAAATCTTCCAAATCCCTTTCCATGACAATGAGTAATTGCATACTGGAAAGTGTACTATTGTGGCAACAAAGCTGAATTCCCTGAAGACCTTCCAGAGACACTACCAATTTGTTTTTTATTTTTTTCCATATGCTCTGTACCACTTCATGCTCTCCAGGTTTTAACTAGCCAAACATGTAGAGACTAGGTAAATATATTCTCACTTATTCCATAGGCCAGAGGCCCTTTTTATTTCTTATCCTAAAATAACTTAAAGGCAAATCCTATCTCCTTCCCACCAACATGGCATATATTTTAACTGTTCATTTCTTGATCAACAGTACACTGGAAGATTAAAGAATATTTGAGCCACCATTTTTGTAAAGTACTACATAAGGATAGATCATAGAAGGTGCTAGCTACTTTCCACTTCTTATGGTTTCAGTGAAGTGTTGTTTAGCATACTGTGGCACCCAGCTCTTAAGTAAAATCAGCATTGTATTTTAAGAAAAGTGTGTCAAAGGTTTGGCCAAGCTTAGCTGGATCACTGAGTTGGAAAGGCTACACTACAAGTTCCAGTATCCAACAGCAGGCAATGAAATGCTGTGGTTAACAACATATCCAGCCTGTGTTTACTGTTAGCTTAAACCATTCAGTAGAGAGGCTGACTGGGCCTGATCTTCAGCCTAAGCAGAAGCAAATGCCTCTGGATTCCTAATGAGACATATTTATGACTCTGCTATGGAAACACCCATATAACATTTGTAACACAAATACACATATGACTAAATTTTGGAATAGCTTCATTTTAGGAGATTACAGGTGCTAATGCCTAAGTTTCAAGGACATATTGGATATCATTATTCACAGTGACTTAAAACTTGCTCTGATATTTTTCTGCATGTTAATAGAGATACGTACATCCCCAAAATCACTAAAAAGTCTTTTGATTAGAACAAATTATAACAGGAGAAAGGAGAGGAGAGGAGAGGAGAGAAAACAGATTTCTGCATTCCACTGTTGATCACAACAGTTGACAACCCCCTCTCTCCCTTTAAGATGGAAAAGCCACTTTCAATTTAAACTACAAACTGTTGACCAGGCCTCAGCTTGGCTTTGCAATTCACTATATGCCTGAGGGATAAATTATTTAGCATTAGCACATGGTATGTCATGTCTTGTTACTTAAGTGGAATATGGCTTCCATCCAGCTGTACCCCCGGGGCCCCCCGATTGGCTGTGGGTGATGTCATTTCCATTTGGTAATCCTCGGCGAAGGCCCAGGGGACAGCACTGGTCCCCCAGCCCCTCCGCCTCCCACCCGGGCCCAGCGCCGGCTTTGCTCCTACTTATCACTCCAAGGTTCACTGCAGGTACTGTCCCAATTACATGATTTTCAATAATAGTGCAATGAAACAGAAGGTGCAGCAGATGAGCTACATCATCTGCACATAGGATTTGGTTTTCTTAACAGAAGATTTGTAGTAAGTTTACTGAGATGGATACAACAAAATAAATTTTTGCTGCAGACCCAAGTTAAACGGAGAATTTTGAGGAGTTTGTTTAACCAAATATGAAATAATTATTGGCAGTAATTCTTCTTAAAAATTAATTAATTTTTCTATTTTCAGTGTATTATAGAATTTTGTTAAAAAAAACCTGTTTCCACACTGCAAGACAAAGGGATTCTGGACAAATGAGCTGAGCGCATAAACTCTGGAAAATGCTTCTGAAAGTTTGGCAATGGAATAATTAGATACAGTGCCCTCTGAATGGTCATATTTTGTTTTCAGATAACACCCTCATTATATTAAAAGGGTTTTTCCTTCAGAACCACCTTCAGGTTATTTGCCACAGAGGAAATACTCATTATGCTATTCGCTATTGGAAGGGTCCCAGAATAAAAATAAGGGTTATGGGGTTCATTTGTTTTGATTGAATTTCGCAGCAAAGTCAGTGAAATGCCGAGAATTACAGAGCGCTCTGTCATACAGATGGTACTGTCTACTCCACGGTGAGGCACAAGATTTGCATCTGTCCGTTAAGGTTCAGCAGTGGTTGTGCTCTAAGTGATAGGTAACAGAAAAGACATAACTGACATCCTGTAAGAAATACACGTGTTTTGTTACTGTTACATTAGCTTTTAAGTAGACTACATGATACTCTACTATCAGAACTTTGTTTCTTGTGGTGAGGAGGTATGAAAACTGACTGTGATTTGCCTTCTTTGTTACTGGGTCTTAATTCTTTGCAACAGTATTTTGCATGACAAGAAAGGATTTTGTGAAAGCTATGCGGTCTTATGGTGAAGTGCATAATTCTCTGAGACAGAGGCAGAAGGGGAACTTTGCAAGGGGATTCCCACAAGAAGAGAGGCTGAACTAATGCAGTACAAAGTGCTGCAAAATAAACAACTGTAGGACAGGAAATGAAGAACTCTAATCGATACTGCAACAGGGATTAGTTAGTCAAATGTGAAAATTCAAAACTGCAATTTAAATCAGGACAGTTAACTCCTCATCCTGCAAAAAACAAACAATCTACAGCCATAGGATTCAACAGCTGTTTGCAACTTTGATTTTGGCCATTTGAAAGTTGGCACCTGCAGCACGCCCTGGCCTCAATACCATTGCATTGATTTAAGAACCCAGCTGGAGGGAAACACCTGGATTTGCACTAATATTAATTCTCCCCAAACTACCAGACCTACTTCGGTTTTAGCTAACTAATAACAAACAGCAGGATTAGCAGGGGGACAAGCAACTGAACTGCTGGCAAGACAAGTTTGCCTGCGCAACAGAACAAAAGTGCACTTCGGTTCAGCTACGAAGCTGAGCCGAGATCGTTAGTTAGCCACCTCACAGTCCAACACGTTACCTCAGGCCATAACGTGCCAGACTGCGAAGCAGGGCGAGCAAGGACCAAACCCACCCGCTGCCCAGCCTCAGAGTCATGGCCCAGACCAGCACACCTCCGCTGCGGCAGGGCAGCTCTCGCCTCAGCATCAGAGCGGAGCTCGAGGCGCTGTGCCTCATCAGGACGGTGGCAGATTCGTGGAAATGACCGTTTCGGCTGCTGCTGGCCTTCTGAGGAGAGGAGGGTGCGGCAAACAACAGCCTCGCCTGTCGCGGGAAGGGAAGCAACATCGCCCCCAGCCCTGAGGCGGCTGCGGGGAAGCCCCCGTGCTGACAGGAGATGGCGCCCCGCCCCGCCCCGCGGCGGTAGCCTTTGGCCGCGCGCGCGCCGCCCGCCGTTGGGCACAGCCCCGCGCTGGCCATTGAGCTCTCGCGATAGGCCTGCCGGCGCGGGGCTAGGCGCGGCGCTCTCGCGCTATTGTCGTCGTTCTCGCGAGAGGCGGGCGAGCGGAAGCGGCGTGGCGCGAGGTGCTGTGCCGGCCGCAGCGGGATGCCGAGCGCAGCCAGCCAGGGCCCCGGCTCGGGCCCGGGTAAGGGCGCGCGCCAGGGCCAGGATCGCCGCCCGGAGAGCGAAGAGTCGTCGGCGGCCGATGTGGGTCTCCGCAGGGAGCGGGTGGGCGCGGCGTCGAGGCTGCCCGTCCTGAGAAGGGGAAGGGGCAGCATCCGGCCTAGCGCGGGGTTGGAGCCGTTCCAGGGGCTGGGGCTGAGGGAACGGGCGGCAGCGTCCCCTGCAGGGTGGGGAGGCCGGGCCCGAGCGGGGATTCGGCCGGACTCAAAGGCAGAGCTACCTTTTGCTTCTGCCCTGTCTGTCCGCCCCCCTTCGCCGGGCCCAGTCCGTGGTTCTCGGAAGAGCTCTGCTCCTCTCCGGTCACGCAGCGTTTCCTGAGCCCCACCGGAGTCCGATCTCCGCGTGTGCGGGTGGAGGAGGCCCTGCTGGAGCGGTGAGAAGCAGCACAGCCCTGCACTGTCCTTGTGCCCTTTCCCCGTTGCAATCCCCTACAGAAGCAGCTGGGCTGCTGCTCCATAGCAGGCTATTTCTGTAGGGGCACTGCTGGCTCCTGCTGGTCTGGCAGGTGTTTCTGGCTTGTACTGATCACAGATGAGTGCTGAAAAATTATAGGCTAGTATTTCTTCAAGAAGAAGAGAACAAAAAGTATTAATGACGAGCACCAGTTCATTTTGTTATAAAATCAGTTTTGCTTGCTGTTGAAAGGACAAAAATGCATCAGCAGTAAGGAATTCTGAGTACAGGTGATTCCATAAAATTATATGTGGATCATGATTCATCAAAAGCAGAGAAACAAAGACCCCCCCCAAATAAAGTATTGAGAATGAACTTTGGTTCATATATTGAATAGAATAGAATAAAATAAATAAACCAAGGCTTTTTTAATTGGAAAGTAGTGGGCTTCTAGGAGACTAGAACTGTGATCTTTTTGTTGAAAAGGCTGCATCCCCCTGTGTCTTACCGAACAGATTTTGCTAGTGGTCAGTTGGGCTTGCTTTGGCTGTTACAATGACATGCGATCTGTTGGATTTCTTAGTGTGTCTGAACGTAAGAAGGAAATACTTAGCAATGGATCTACTTCTGTAGCACTCAAATATTCTTTCAGGAGTAGGCTCTTTATAGAGGTATTCACAGTACCTTCTGTGTGGCAAATAATGATCCTAAGGCGTGTTTGCTGTTGCTGGAATTGTTTTTTCTTACAGGGCACAATTATCTTCTCACTTGTGTATCTCTAAGAGTCAAAACCACAATTTCTTGACTTTAATATTAGAGCTAATTGTTTGTATTACCTCAGATAACTCTGTAATGACTTTGTTCTTTTTGTGTATGCTTATTTGATACATGTTTCTCACCTCCATTTTAGGATTATGCTAAGGAAAGATATGGAGTATCATCAATGATACAATCCCAAGAGAAACCAGGTCAGTTAAGAAACAAAGTTTTTAGAAAAGGGAGGGAGGGGAGAAGGAAAAAAGAAGTTATGTACTTGATATCTTCAGTACTGGTTGGAGAAATCATTTACCAAACTTTTTCATTCAAGTTCTGCTGCCATTCTTTCCCCTTATTTGAATACATTTGGCACTTGCGAGGCTCTATTTGGGGTGCTGTGTCCAGTTTTGGGCTCTCCAGTGCAAGGAAGACACATTTTGGAGCCAGTCCAATGGAGAGCTACCAAATTGCTTAGGGGACTGGATCACAGGATCTCTGGGGAGAGGCTGAGGGAGCTGGGCTTGTTCAGCCTGGAGACGAGGAAGCTGTGGGGTGATCTTATTACTGTTTAAAGCTATGTAATGGGAGGGTGTGTAGGAGATACAGCCAGACTCTTGAAGGTGTGTGGTAATTGGACAGGAGGTCATGGGCACAAGTCAGAACACAGGAAATTCTGATGAGATAGAAGGGAAAAAAAGTCTTGAGTGTGGCTGTATATTGGAGCTGGGTCCTGAGAGATCGTGGAATCTCAGTATTTGCTGTTGCCTGGACCACGCCCTACACAGCTTGTCAGTTTTTGTCTCTGTCCATCACTGCAAGCTTGACTTTTTTTGGATTAAATTATTATTATTATTTATAAAGTACTGAGTCCCGCAATGTCAGGTTTTTTCTTTGTTTGGAGTAGGTTCTGTTATGGCTTGTTGCAACAGCGCTTGCTCTCTCAGAGTAGGATATCTGTCTGCTTATGCAGCCTTCATTACTCCTGCATATAAGCACCAAATACATTAATACTTTATATTAACATTTATGGGGTTTGTCATTATTCACACCACTGTGAATTCAGGAAATCCTCATTTTCTACTGATGGCGAATTGGGATTCAGAAGGACTTCTCAGCTAGAGAGCAGTATCCCAGGCCAACATCCCAAGAAATACTAATCATCATGTTACTCAGTGCATGAAACAGGAAGGAGGGAAGGTAATAGACTAGCTTCTTGTAACTTCTTCATAGTGAAACGTAGAAAAAGAACATCATCTGTGATTAGGTGATTTTATTCTCCTTTGTTTTGGTTGACCTCCCTTAGGAAGGGAAATGCAGAATGTAGGGAAGAGCAGGAGCCACAAAAGCAATCATAGGTTGAAACCAACTGAAGGGAAACATTATGTCAAGAATGTAATGGGACAAGAAAATCACTGGAGAATGTATTAACAGTCATTGTTGAAAGAAATACATACTAGCTGTCAAAGAAAGGGAACTAAAGTTGAAATCACATTGTAAGCCAGTCCAGCTGCTGGCTGCTGTCATCTCCTTGATGCCAGGTCTTTTGCTGATACCTGTTTCAGCTAATAATAGCAACTTGTTTAGCCAGCTTAGCAAGGTGAAAGAAGTTAGCTAGGGGACTGCTGGAAGGGGCAGGGACGCAGCCATCCGTAGTTACGTGTAACCACATACCAGTCCATAAATGGGTGTGCAGTTCCAACCTAAAAGGTATAATATTAAGAAAAAGGTAACTTCTCCAAGTTAGCATCTGACAGGTTAACCTGCACTGCTGACTGTAGGCTGAAAGATTGTCCTGTTGCATCTCCTTTCCCTGCCCTCTTCTGTGGTGGTATTTGGCTCACTAGAGTTTCTGCAAGCTGTGTGTCCTCTGCTACTTTCACATCCCATAGCAAACAACTGTGTGGGAGATCCAAACTGGCAGATTGAGATGGTGGATCAAATCCTGCTCTCACGGAGAAAGTCTACCCTGCCAACTCTCTCATATTCAAAATAAGCACTCAAAAATACTGTGGAGAAAAAATTATGTTGAGAAGGAAAATGGCGAAAGCTACAGGAAATTATATGAAAAAGGCTGAGTGCTGTATTTAGGTCTGTTGTCCCCTTCATCCTGGTTTTTAAAAAAAAAGTTTTAGCCAGTGTATGTACAAGATTGAGTATGTTTTCTGTTGGGCTTAAAATACAACCTACAACACTCCTACTGTTCCATTTTTTTAGAAGATGGTTATCCAGAGTACCAAAATTAGGTAACAATAAAAACCAAAATGCCCATAATAAAAAGTTCAAGATCAGCCTAGTCCCTTCCTTGAGACTAACGCCTTCATTTAAAGATTCAGCAGCTCCTGCCAGGGAAGAGCTCTTAACAAAGGACTCACGGGAGGGTGATGTCGTCACTCGGCATCAGTAGTGTATATGTGCTTTCCCAGAAGTATTCTGCTTGTATTGAGTGTCTTGGAGGAGCTACTGCTTGGGGCAGGGGGTGGTGAGGAAGCACAAGTGTGAGTGTTCCCGTCTGTCTGTACTATATTAATTTTGTTTGTTTCTGAAGTCTGTGTGGGTACCTGCTATTTCTAAGTTACAATAACGAATTGTGATATGACGTGCAGATCCACATACTGTCTCGTAACTGGAGCCAACAGACAATAGAGACGGCACAGATGTGGGTCGGAGCTCAGTTGGACGTCTGCAGCACTGTTGCTTTAGGCTTGCTGTAGGAGCTGCACTGTCCTGCAGACAACGTCTGGATACGGGAAGTTAAAAAGCTTGGAGTGATCAGAGCAAATTATTCTCCCTTTCCAAAGGATAGGCTTATTGACTTTTTGGCATAGTCATAGATTCTTGTTCCTCTGCAGGCAAATTAAAACTCTTTTCACATGTTCACAAAGTTGTTGCATAGATGCTCTACCCTCTTCTATTGATCTCACACACACCTGTGCCTTCATTCTTGGCCCACTTTAGTCTTTCTGCTGCTAATGTTGGCTGCCCTGGCTATCTGATGTTCTCACTTCCTGCTATATTATGCCTTTAAGTCCTTCCTGCCTGCTTGAGGCTATGATTGCTAGTAAAACTCCTATTTGCCTTTCCCTTTTTCTCCCTTCAGCCCCAGTCTTTCATCTTCCTTTCATGGAAGCTGCTTTCGTTTTATACTGCTTTTGGCTTTCAGGTTTTTGTATTAAACTTACCTTCTCTTTTTCAAATTTATCCAATATTGTAAAGATGCTGGCACTTCACAGAGACAGCAGAAATATTGATCATATTTCAGTTCAAAACTCCATGATGCAAGATGAATGAACTTAGTAAACAGGCTGATGTGACAGGCAGGGAATGGGAGTCGGGGGGTGGAAAAGTGATTGTCTTGTATAACACACCCAGCTTTTTGGGTTTTTATCCTCTCCTCCCGTGTTTAGAAAAGGTTAGAGTTCTGAGAGAAAGAAGGGTATTTAGTATGTTGAAAAGAAGAGATTGTGCTATACATCGAGTAAACGAAAAAATAGTTTCCCCTTAAAGATGATTGAAAGTGGCAATGAAGATGAGAGAGCGTGAATATTGAATTGGGGCTGGAAGTGTAATTTCAGACTTAGAGTGTTTTGTTTGAACTTTGTTTAAAATCTTTGTTCCCTTGTCTTCAGTGCAACTGTAGCATGGTTTAAAACATCTTTTATTTTTACATTATTTAATTGTCTGTAAGTGTTTATGTGGCAAGAAGACAGAAAATGTAAGTATAGCTTTCATTTGTGAAAGAACAAGTAGGTGGTAGTCTGGAGAGTATGGTGGGAGAACCTTAAAGGTGACAGCAAGAAGCTTCATTTGTATCATGGAAGAGAGAGAAATGAGCTGAAAAGGAATTCTAGGTGAAATGATATGTGAGAGTATAGAGGGAAGATTTGAGCTACAATATATGGGTTGGACAAGAGAAAATGAGTGACAAACGATTGCTTACACTAACAAATGTAGATGTTATCATGAAGTGATATCAAAGTGTTATCCTTTCTAAAGATTAGAAAGGAGGGTAAAAGAGCACTAGATTTGGGAAGTGTTGAAGGAGGGAAACAAAGTGACATAACAGTTGCTACATCTGGCTCTTTTCAGTGGTGCACATTGGCAGGACCAGTGGCAATGGGTGCATACAGAAACACAGGAGGTTCCCTCTGAACATCAGGAAATACTTTTTACTGGAGGGTGACCAAGCACTGGCACAGGTTGCCCAGGGAGATTGTGGAGTATCCCTCTGTGGGGATACTAAAAAGCTGCCAGAACATGACCTTGGACAACTGGCGCTAGGTGGCCCTGCTTGAACAGGGGGGTGGACCACATGACCTCCAGAGGTCCCCACCAACCTCAGTCATGCTGTGATTCTGTGATCTGCTGTTGGAAAAAATGGATTTTTGATGTCTCTCTTTGGATATTGTTTTATTACCCTTTTTATGAAATGTAAAATAGTTTTTAATAATTCATACCACGTAAAAATTTCACGTGTTAAAGGTGTCGTGTTTAGTCCTGATGAAACGTGAACCATTATGTATCCAAAAGACTTTAAAAATTATTTATCTAATGCAGATGATTCCTGAAACAGTAAGGATCCATAAAAAGGGTAATACCTCATTCAGTCTTCATGCTTGTGTCTGGAAAATGTTTTAAGTTTCTAACAATACAGTTTTAAGTTGACTGAGGTAATTGTAACTGTTTGAATATCAAAATCTTAGAAATACTAAAGCTTATGGGTTATGCTGGTTGGCTGTTTCCTATAGTACTATACTGATAAAGTTTGAACATCAGAAGATAACATATTTATTCCCCTTTCTCCCTTCCCCGGTGCATGTGTGTGCGCACACACACACATACACATTATTAATACATTTGAGTCAGTTTCTTATCACATTTCTCTGTGCACTTGCACATTCTGGTTTTGATGTGTGTCTGTGAAGAAAAAACTACATTGCCCTGAGCAAAAGCTAATAAACATTTTCAACCCCCTAAAATTCCCAGTGCAGAATAATAGGCTTGCAGGGCAAGCTGTGACTGGTATCCAGAGAACAGAAGGAAGGAGTTCAGAACGGCAGAATGCCTACCTGGGGTAGGCAAACTTTGGAAAAGTTCTGGCAGGAGAAGTCTAGAGTACAAGTGTCTTAGTAAATTTAATGTTATTTTGAAACAAGGTAGAAGTCTATGATGAAAGGCAGAGAGACTAGATTTGTTTGTGTATCACAGAATTGAATCATAGGTTTGATTTGATCAAATCGGTCTCGAGTTGGAAGAGATCCGTAACAATCAATATCTTCCTTTAAGGGTTTTTTTTTTTGTCTAATAAGCAGCTTGTTTAACCACAAACTGTAAATGACTAAGTGTAGCTGTCAGAACTATGGAGGTTCAATGCAATGCTATGTATATCCTCCAGCTGATCTGTAGATAGTATAAGAAATAAGTGTTTGAAACGATGCAAAAATACGTTTGGCCAAAAATCTACGGAAAAATACAATGAAACAAGTACTCTTCAAGGAATAGTGGCATGCAGCCAGCATATTGGCAGTTCATAGTGGTTATATACAATTTTAAAAGTCCTGATTTATTTAAAATGTTTTCCTTGATAATTTTTACCTTTTCCTTTACTGTCCCAAATCTGCCCTTTCCAAACCATGCATTCCTGTTGTTATTTAGCTTTCCTGGGTACACGGAATTTTAAAGGTTCTTTCTAATAATTTAATCCTGGCTCCTACGATGATAGTAGTGCTGGATCATATTCTCAAAGAGATTCTCTCTTAAAATAAATTTTACTGGTTTTACACAGTAATACTCTTGTTGCTCCAAAATGCTGTTTTTTTAAATGAAAATAAATATTCTTTTAATTTCTAATGCACATTTATTTGTGGTTTCTTTCACTTTATTTTATATAATAATTATTTTACGGTGATATTCACCCTACTTACGTAGGGAGAGAATAGTCATGTCAACTCTGAGCTTTTGTTTTGCTGTGTTCAACATACCAACTTTCATGTTCCACAGTAGAGCAGGGCAGACATCCCTTAGCCAGCAGAAATCCAGACTAATAAGTGCAGGTTAGTACAGTGCAGCACAGTGAAGTCCTATCAAAAATAGTGTAGTCATGCTGGGTTCTGCCATCCGTGAACTAGAGTAAGTCTTGCTTTTGTTTTAGTGCAGTTTGACCCTGCTATATAAGTCAAACAATAAGCTTGAACCAATTTAAAACTACTTGATCAAGTACAATTCACTGAGAAAGTAAGAGATCTTGTGTGTTTTCAGTACATCTATTGTATTGTAGACACAAAAAATAATCTTTTGGATTTATTATAAATTTTAGCAATGATAGAAAATGTGTTTGGAGTTTAAAGTGAAAAATGTTTTGCTTCAAAAAACCCCAACTTTTTAAAATGTCTTTTTTTTTCCCCCCCTTGTAATTCAGATAGAGTTTTGATTCGAATAAAAGACTTGACAGTGGAGAAGGCTGATGAAGTGGTTTGGGTTCGTGGCAGAATTCATACAAGCAGAGCTAAAGGTGAGATGTCTCTAGGGTTTTTATTTTTATTTCCTCATATTATTAGTATAACCTGAATGTTTCTTTTGGCTTTCTGACCTGTTAGTTGTGTCTTGCATACAAGAAAACTTTGCCACCTGGTTACTCAATGTTCACTCAGTGTTCACTTTGGTTATTTTCTGTTTTTTTCCACCTCTCTTTTCCCAAGAGGGGAAAAGGAAATTTTGTTTTCATCCAAGTGGAAATCGGGTATTACTATTACATTGTAGTAAAAGTGAATTTTGGTTTTATCATATTACTAAATAATGTGTGGACAATTGTAAATAATAGGAATTTTAAAATATTATAGTAATTCTTCTTTGCGTGTTAACAGTTGTGAGATAAAACAGTTACAAGCTTCTACTGTAAAACATACTTTTATTATAAATTTATCAGTTGTCACGTAGGCCATGTTAATTCTGCTGCATATGACTATTTTCACTAAACCTTTTCTTCATCAGGAAAAGAAAAATCTATGTTAAAATTTCAGAATTGTTACTTGCAGTTACCAGTATCTGATTATGTCAATTTAAACTTAAAATAAGAAACATGATCTTTCTTTAACAAGACAAAGGGAAAAATCCTTTTGTAGGTTCTCAGTAGTGTGGGCTGTTGTACTTGGCTGTCTGACAGACATATTTCTTCCCTGGAATCAGAAGTTCTCTCTGGAGGTCAGTTTGCCATATGCAAACTTAAATAGGTTTTGGCCTTTTCAGTTGACATCAGATGCTGACAACTGTTGTACTGGTTTCAGTTATGTTTGGCAGCTCTGTAGTGAGATATAAATACCTTGTCATCCCAAGAGTTGAAAGAAAAGAGCATAAAGAAATTATCTTCAGGAATGAAACCTAACAGTAGTCTTAGAGTGGTGAATAATGCAAATTAGGGTTGGGAATCCAGTACAGAATATTGCCACAGATACCAGATTAATTTTTCTTTTTGACGCTTCATTTTCTTAAACAATGCCTCTCTTAATGAGTGTTTGTACTGCAGTGAGTTAAAATAAGGAACTGCATGTAAATATATGCATACAATGCACGTTTTAATTTGTATTAGAATCTTTAAATTTAGGGAGTCCTCCATGATTTCCTTGGTAGTTCTGTAGTGTGGTCTTACATGGGAGTCTCTCTTTGCTACATACAGAAATTGTCAACCCCAAAAGCTGTGAAAGCCTTGGTCACTACAACTTGGAAGTTGTTCAGGCAGGAGACACTCTCTAATTTAAACGTTACTATCAGTATACAAATAAGAGTATCCTTATGACTTTTTCTTTTGCAATCATAGGGAGAGTTTAGATTATTAAGAGAATTTGGTATATTAAAGAGAGGTGTCTATGCAGACCTTTAAAACAACGTAGAGTTCAATGGTTGTTTATTACTGTCTCTCTGTTGCATTTATGTACAGTACTCTTGCATGATATATGCATTTACTTCAATCAGGGTAACATACACGTAACATGGCAATATTAACTTACAAGAAGCTGTTTTTCATCCTTTACCTTTGACCGCAGGAAAGACTATTGTTTTTCATGCAATAACAGTGCTTGTTTTCAAAACTCTTTAACACAACCTGAAGAATGAAAGCAAAAAGAGTTGACTATGGGCATGAAGTGTTCTCAATTTATTGATTGTGCTTCTTGTTCCCTCTTGGTCTGACATCACAGAACAGTTCTGACATTCAGGGAATGCTGCTAGGGAATGCCATATGCTTGTTTGTTTAAGCTTTGGGAGAGAGAATCTTTGAGAGTAAAAAGTAATATTGGCCTTTCCCACACACATTGTGGCACTATTCCTACATTATGGAAGGGAATGTCTTGCAGGAAACAGGAAAATCTTACACAAAAATAGCTTTAGTTTTTCTCAGAAGCTCGAACTTGACTCCTAAGTAACCAACATATCATTTATTTAACCCTGTCTAGTTCTGACCAATAAACAAAAAAAAAAATCAATGTGAACAACTGCAGAATCCAGCTGTCTTGTATAGCAAGCCACTCATGAAGTCTGATGGAAATTAACTGAAGGATGTGTAAAGAATGGGGTGTTGGGAATTTCTGTGGATTGTACTGAAATTAAAGTGCTTGGGGCCCTGCGGTTTTATCATAGATTGAATAAATGTTATTTCTGGCCTTATTTTAAAGCCGGCCTAAGCTACTGATCGCATTTATCATTGAAAAGCGGTTGGGAAATCAGTCTGGGTTCTGCGAGGCAGCGGGTACTTGTGCAGTATGCTAGACCTGAACTTGTTCTTGGTTTATGAATGCAAAGGTTTATAAAAACATCAAAATATTATGTCTGAAAATAAGAGTACCAGCAAGAGCAATTTAAACACTGGACCAAATTTTATAATAAACCACATAAGGTCTTCTCTTTGCTGGTAGGTGTCTGTAACTAGCGACGTATTAATTTATATGACCAAATGTTTTTTACTCTTTATTCAAATTCCTTCCTTACATCCTTTTGTCTCATAAGGTCTTGTGTCATTTGGTACTTACATCCAAGAAAGGAAATGGATTCCTGTTTGGTTTAGGTGCTTGTTATTGACGACATTCTCTGTGTGTTGTCTTCTCTTACTTGTTCAGTGACTAAAAGTTCCTTGCATTAGACTGAGTCAGACCTTTTTAACCAAATTTCTTTTGAAGATTTTAATCTTTTTAGGCATTCTTGTGGGACACAATATTGGTTTGTTTTATAGAAACTTAGAGTAGTTTACTGTCGAATGTGATTAAAGTTGGTCTTCTACTTTTCGTTTAAATACCATTAAATATTTTGAAACACATTAAAAACATCCCATAATGTCAAATGTTTTCTCAATTTGATGTTTCCTTTTTTCTGTCTCTTGATCTGGAAAAGCATCTAATCGTGAACTAGGTTTGATTATGACTTGTCTTTTTGATACTTTATTTTGCATGCCATCGGCTCTTTTGGGAAAAGTTCTGTTTCCTCCTACAATCTTTGTAGCTGTGATTTTTTAACTATTCCTATCAGTGAGGTTTGTTTGATCACTTACTTTCTGTATGATTAAAAATGGTTATATTCTACAAAACATTCTCTTTACTCACGAAAACAACTACTGTTAATCATGACGAAAAGATTTAAGTTCTTTTATAATGCAGATATTCATCAGACTTCTAGTCTTTGAGATTAGGTACAAGTGCCAAACTTTTGCTTCTGATTCGTGTGATAGCAAGTCCCTCCATTTATTTCACTATCTTCTTAAATATTTACTAGTTGAGTGACATTGTAGCTGTCTTCAGTATCTTCTGATACTGTTTACATTATATGCAGCTATGTGTAAAGAATGGTAATCTACATAATTACAAATGAAAACCGGAACTGGCTTTTTAGTGTCAGTGTTCACATTAGATATCGGTTGATTTTAATGTTTTATAGTCTAAGTCAACAATAACTCGGAAGTAGCTATCTATAACAAAGCTTCTGGCTTCTTCCTATTCTCACCATTTTAATGGAAATGTTATAATGTTATGAGTCAGAACTTGGAATTAAAAAGATTTTAACGCATTTTATCGGATACTAGTACAACAATGAAGTGTTTGTTGTTAATTTTTCTCTCTAAGAAAGATGCATTTAAAATCACTGTATTTCCTTAAATCTAAGTTAAGGAGTAAATGATTATTAGAGATGTGAGGAAAAACACAAAATGATTGTAACTGTCAGCTAAACAGATTAGGAAGAGTTTTGTTGACTTGGAAACACCCATTTTAAAAGTCAACAAAGTATATCATGTTCTTTGTAAATTATTATTAATTCCTATTAACTTCTTTTTCCCTAAGCTGTTCATGAATAAGTTGCTCTTACAGGAATTTTTACTTGGGTCTTTTAGGTTCATGTCATTCACTAGAATCAATACTCCTTTTGTTCCCCTTCATTCTGAATGTGTGGCGTATTATAGAATGAACATTGTTGGTTTAGTCCCTGTGGTGCAAAATCAAGCCTATTTCTCTGAGCATCTCTAAAATGAACTGTACAGCTTTGAGAAGATGAGAAAAAGCTTCTTTTAAAAGAATGCAGACTTGAAGTAGTTGTGAGCAAAGCAACAAGAAAAAGTACGTTTTATTTCTTGCAGTTGAAGAACAATAGATATTTAAAAAATAATGATTTCTAGTTTTTGTTTTGTCTAGATATTATTTACCTTGGAAAGCTTATTGTTACTTTTATAAAGTGTCCATTCACTTGTTCATAGATGTAAGGCAGAATTATTTGATTTATCTCAATGTTTAGTGTGTGTGTGTACATGCAGAGCTGACTAGTTTGACGTAGCTATTGGGGGGGGCATAGCAAGGGGGAGAGAGAGACACCCACCCACCCACCTAAATATTAAAGTAGTAAAGAGTTTTATCTCATTCACAAAGACCTCGAGTAACTTGTCCTTAATACACCTGTGCTGTTTTTCTTTGTATTCAGGGAAGCAGTGTTTCTTAGTTCTGCGTCAGCAGCAGTTCAATATCCAGGCTCTTGTGGCTGTGGGACAGCATGCAAGCAAGCAGATGGTAAAGTTTGCTGCCAAGTAAGTAAGCAATTATATCCTGTTGTCAGAGTAAACAATGGTGGGAACCAGGACTCCCAGGGGTTGGGACCGTTTTCACACATTAACATCAATGCTTCGTTTGTTTTAAAATGTAGTTATTTAAATTGTCAGCTCACTATTGCGTTGAATATATTACACTGACAAAAGATAAAATAGAGAACAGGCTTGAAATTCATTCTGAACTGCTGAAGCAGCAGTCTCTCGCCATAGACAACCTACATTTACTTTCAAGCTGGCTAACAAAAAGTCTGGCAAGCTGAGCTTAGTGGGACACTTCATTTTGTATGTAGCGTTTGTGTGTTTCTGCACGCGTTCAGGGTTTTTCTTCTACAAGATGTGCGATGTAGTAATATGTTTTATAGCTAGAACTGGCGTGAAGAGGTTCCATATTGCAAATGGCTTACTGAGTTGAAGAAATTAAGAGTAACTTCTGCGCACTGAATTAATCTTATTCACACTTTATTTTGGGGGTAATGATTAGGCTTGCAAATTAAACAAGTGTTTGTTGCAGCAATTTAAATTCAGTTATTTGATGTGTTCTGTTCTTAAAGATAAAAAAATTACCTTCCCCTGCTATTTGCCTCAATATTGTGCTTTCAGGTTGTCCAGCACTAAATATGCTTGCATGATAAAGGTGGTTTTATAGTAGAGCTTTTAATCATGTATATCTACTTGTTCACGAACGGAAATGTGGGTCAATTCAATGCAATAATATGTTTAACATGTGGTACTTGAGTTGCTTCTGTGTAGTTCTTGGCACTATTCTCATGCTTGGGAAGGGAGCCCCCACTAATTAACTGCAGAAGCGCTATAGCCTTCAACCTTCAATATGTCAGGGAGAGGAGGGATTCATTATAGTATAGACTTGCAGAAGCCAAGTTAAGAAGGTTAGGATAATGCTTCTGCTGATGAGGTTCAAGGCAACGGGAAAACAGAACCAGCAGTGTTTGTGGTTTGGCGGTGCTTAGTGTTGGCAGTGCCAGTGTGAAGCATGCTGTTTACAGGTGTTTATGAGCCAAAGTGTTCTGTTTCTTCATGAAATAGTTTGTTCTCTCCAGCGCTTAGAATCTTTGAAAAGAATTAAGTGTATAACCTACTTGTTCCTCGATTCATCTCCCTCTAACCTACCAACAGTCTGCCTGTACTCTCTCAACAAACTTGTGCTACAGAACAGTGAAACAACACTTCTCTCTTATTCTCCAGTTCTCTCCAACATCCCTCTGGGTTTTCTTTGTGGTTCTTTCTTCCACAGCTTGTATTTCTTATGTTTCATGAGTGGCAGAGCTCAGTGGTTAGGAGCTCATGAGAGGGAAGTTGGTCCTTACACTTTTCTTCCATGTGCTGATTCTGCCACTTGTAAGCCTTTTGTGACTTTTTTTTCTAATTCACTAATTTTTTTTTTTTACTCTGCTTTCTCTTGGCTTAATGATTTAAACTAGGTCATGGAGGTCCAGAGCTAACAAGGAGTGGTAAATAGTAGAAAGGGGTATCTAGAAAGAGTAGAGGGCAAAGCTGCTTTCTCTTCTGGCAGCAGTGAACTGTTAAATCAGATGGAACCTCATCCTTAGGTTCTTTCCAACTGCTTGTCATCTGCCCACTTTTGATGTGACAGGCCTGATTTCCTCTGCGTAGCCAGACTCATGATGTTTGTACTATGTTTTGACTTTCCATTCTGCTTCTTTTTTGTGATAGCATTTCCTAGCTAAATCCTGATACTTCAGCCTCTTTTAATTTATAGCATGCAGGTTTTACTCATTATTTGTTTTTCTGAAATGCTTACATGCTTATCATATTTTTTGAATGACAGAACTTTTCTCTGCTACAACCCTCTGTGTTTTCTTTTGGGGGTTTGCTTTTGTTTTTTTAACAACATTAGTGCAATCATCTTCTCATGATTCCTTCCCATCAACAAACCTATTTTATTAATATCCTGCCATGCTCTCACTTTTTCCAATGTTTTACCTTCTTCTACAACTGATATTGCCATTGCAGCTGCCTCTTGTCTTTTGGAGGCTGCTGCTGTTCCCTGACTTCTAAGTGCACTTGTGGTCACTGTGTTAGTAACACCTGAAGCACAGCAACAGAACGTGCCTTGTCTTCAGTCACTTTCCTGCTAGTTTTCACCTTCTGTGGAATGATGCCATTATTACTAACAGATGAGGTGTGTCTTAGATGTCTTAAAATAACTATACTATTTCTCTGTCTTTCTCAGTGTCTTTTTTCATCATCTCCTCGTTTCCTACACATTAAAAGAGGAAATACATATTTATTGAAGAAAACATTTAACTTAAATACCTTACATTTCAATTAAATTTTTAAACTAAACTTTTTCACTGGTAATACATAAACTTTATATTTCATGTGCTACTTTCTCATATTTTGATACTGGGTCCAAAGCTTTCTTTAAAACAGTCTGTGAAATTCTGGATCTTGAATTTTTAATGAAAACTGATTAAATCATGAGCATTTTTTGTACAATTTTTCATAAATAATAAACCAGTTCCTCTTTTAGATATTGGCACATGGAAACCAAGAACTTTCATAACCTTCTGTGGTCTAGCAATATTCAAATACTAATTATCTCCATTATCTTAAGAATGTGAGCTGTTTTTAGTGAAAGATACTTAATAGTGGTTTAACTCAGTTTTACAAAGAAACTTCTGTGACTTTAACTATGAAAAATTTCTAGTTGAACTTTCAAAAAATATATAGCCAACAACATAGAGCCAGATGAGATACTGGATTGGCAGCTGTGGACTTCTTCTGATGTTTTTCAGTAGCAAAAAAAAATTCAGCCTAGTCCTGCAAAGCATGCTGTGTAAGAGAAAGAGTTAATTGTGTCTTTAGCTGGCAGCAGTGCAAAGTGGTGCAATTTCTAATTTATCAACCTGCTTTTTTCCATAAAGTATTGGATGTGGTCTGTTTTGGTTTTCTTTCACTTTTTTTATATCAGCATTGGGCCTTCCCCCCGCCCCCCATAGCCATGTCATATGATATAGCAGTTGGGAGAGGTGGTTAACAGATTCTAATTTCCCTGCCCAAACAATGTGCCCTTGCTCAGGAAATAACTTCATGACTCTCAGTAGGCTAGAGAATGAAAATCCAGAGAAGAGCTAAAAAACTGGGGGGGTGGGGAAGGGTAAACCTGTATGAAAATACTTCACAATGTAGAAAAATATACGTAGAGTTCATCAGCTAGGTAAATTGCTAATACCCAGAAAACTGGTGGATATTTTCTTGATCCATTTCTGTTTAATTTTTATATCAGTCAGCTGGAAGAAAATGTCAAATCACAGCTATTAAGTTTGGGGGTAACACAGAAATTGGAATGGTAAACTAGGGCTAGTAGTAGATAGTAACCAGAGTTCATTTAGTATAATCACTTCAGTGCTCTTCAGTGTGAATTTGTACCTTGTGATCATTAGTTCAGATTTTGTGTATGTTCAGGATTAATATGTAGGAAAGTAAGTGATTAGAAACATGAGATCATTATAGATAACTGACTTAACAGGAGTCCATGCAGTTCTATTACCTACTATGCTAGGAGACTTGAGTTTTGCAAGAGAGGAATAAAATGCAAAATTATATTAAAAGGCAAATTTGCCTTCCTGTGAGACTAAAGAAATCTGTCTATACTATCCAAGAGAAATTAGTAAGTAGTAATTTGCCATTAATACAGTAGATGCTGGTCATTAGGCCATTTCTGGAGTATTTTATGTGCTTCTGTTGTCTTTGTGTCTGAATATATGTCAAATTGGAAAAAGATGATGATGAAGTTGCAAGATGAAATGATAGGCAGTCAGGCAAATCTGCATTCCTGTGAGACTAAAGAAACCTGTCTATTCTATCCAAGAGCAATTAGTAAGTAATTTAAATCCCAGTCTGATGGTACCTATGCAAGAAGATTTTCTACCAGTGGAAGGTTCTTTACTTTCCAGATAGAAAGGTATGACAAGGTGCAACGAACAGATGGCGAAACTAGGTAAATTCAGAAAGGAAATAAAGTAGGATTTTTTTTCAGTGAAAATGATCAAAAATGTGTAGTGGATTTTGTTACTTAAAATCTTTAAAAAAAGATAGGTGCTGTTTTTCCTCATTCAGATTCATCCAGGTGTTAGAATGTTGGTACAGGAAACAGATTATTGTATTTTTAGAATGAAGAGAATAAGAATGGGTGTTTACCTGGCCTTCAGGTATACAATGTCAGTTAACTCCCTTTTCAGAGGGCTTAATGGATACTCACTGTATTTGTGCAGACAGTATTACAGTTGCTTTTACTGAGTTGAGTATAAAATATTTATACTTCCAACTATTTACAAAGTGAACTCACTTTTTCAAAGTAAACTCTATTGCCTTCAGCTTTCACTGACATTCAGATAAAGGATCATTGATTATTATGCTTCATGACCATTATTTAATATTTTAGTTTTAATAATGTATTAATAACATAATTTGTGCAAACTTCTAACAGAAAAGTGCTGAAGAAAAAACAAGAAAATGTCTGAACAAGTGTAGATGCTTCCATTAAGTAAAACATTTTCTATTTAAAATATATTAAAAAACCACATTTCTTCCAATTCTTCATACTTTTGATCAAGAAAATGTTGATTGTGATTCACTTAGAGAGGCCCACATGGGGTTCAGCTTGCAACATGAAGCTGTTGATGAAAGATGTTGTCATACAGACTGCAATAATGCAATCCTGTGGTTAAAAGAGAAAGTCTTGGCTAATACACATGCAGATAATTAAAAGGGACATAAGGCATCTAGTGGACATTTTAGTAATTATAGTCTTGATTTTTTGGAAGGAGCATTACAATACAAAGAAGCAGTTTGCTATACTGAGGAATTTTTTAGCATTGGACTTTATGAATCTATTACTAAAATAGCTTCTTTAAGGATTAAACAATATAAAGATGTCATCTGTCTTTTCTTAATGCATCATGCATCCTAATTTAAGTTTCTAGTCCTTTGTAATATTAATTACAGATGGAAATACTGTTGTCTTTAATGGAAATGGTGATAGCTTTGGCATGCTTTTCTGCTACTTGTTCACTTTTTTTGGTTTGTTTGGGGTTTGGGTTTTTTTGCTACCCAGGGGAATTTTATCAAAAAATCACCTAGATGACTTAGTGCAGCTGCTGTGGAGAACACTTTGCTGTAGTTACCAGCATTTGATTAAAGCATCTTGTTTGTTCTTGTAACTTGAACTGAAATTACCATTTCAGTAACATTCTTGGAATTACCTGTTGGGATCAAAGCAGCACCTTCTGAGTTTCTGTAGTTTACATTCGATGCACTATGTTAGGGACTTCAGATTTTTCCAGTACTAGATCTCACTGAGCATTGTTCAAACAGAACTCAGAACATGAGCTTTTACTTGCATACCAGTTAGGTATGTAGTCTGAATAAGCAAAAGCATATTTTCTAATTATCGCATGAAAGTTTAGAGTAGATAAAGAACATTTGTAAATGCAAAGACGGTAATTTGCGGTAGAGAACTTGATGGTGCTTTTGTGTGCCTAGGCAATTATATGCATGTTTGGATAGATGGATCTACATAGGTACGAACTGAATTGAAATACATCTTAAAATTATGGCAAATTTAACAACTAAGGGGTGTTAAAAAAGTTCTAAAGTGTGTTCCAGACCAAGAAACATACTATTTTAATTGCAACTCCAGTTTAGAGAGCAAGAGAGAGAAAAAGCACATTTAATCACAAGTGCAAAGTTTTAAAGCTGTTATGCAAGTTTGCAAAGGAATATTGCAGTTACAATGATGTAAAAGTCAGTTTCTTCCTGTATTTTTAAACTGATACCATTTTGCATGTCTTGAGTTCCATGCACGTTGTGATCAAAGCTCTGTAATGACTTCACAGACACCAGTTCTCAGCCGTGGGATCAGTAATCTGATTATGAATCCATCATACAACACATTTACATTTAATTATTATTTTCTTTTTCATAGTGCAGAGAATTTTCTTCAGTATGTTTAAAACATTATTTTTATTTGCAATTATTAGTGAGAGGCCTTTTATTCAGCAGATTAGAAACTTATATTTTCAATTTAGATACTGCTATTCATGTCATTAGTAGTGTTTTCTGGGCATTTGCCAAAACTTTGACATGAAAAAGGAAGCGGGAAAAGTAGAGGAGAACAGTTTAGGGAAACAAAAAATATCACAAGAGTAAAAATTCTGTTCTTTTAAACATTCACTTATTTGAAAAGCAGGGGGAATTTATAGTTACACCTAATACTTTTTTAGCATGATACATTCTCTGTGCATTTCTTGCATCCAAAGTGTTGTATTGGTGCCTCAGTCTTTTTACGGAGTTTTAAACAGAATAATTTGTAAGAGAGTGTACTTGTAAGCACTTAGTGTCATTTCTCCTTGTCTGTCTTGAATTTGTTGCCTCTGCTTAAATAGTGGGGATGAATGGAGGCTTGCACTTAACTAAATGAGTTCTGATTTAAAGCCTACTGTCAACCTCTGCTGTGTACAGATTTAGTCATTTGTTCATTATACCGATTTGAGCAACTGTATCTCTTCTAAAGTGTAAATGTACCAGGAAAACATACTATTCACAAATTTTATAGAGTATGTGGAATTACCTAATGGTTAAGTATATGAAGCACTGTGGTCTGTGTAACTTTCAGAGCAGCTGCCAATGAGTTCTATCAACCTGAAAGTACTACCATCAAAGAAATAGCGTGATCAACTAAAATGCTCAAATTTGGCTTTTTTTAGTTACTTGTAATTTACTTATAGTGATGTTGTTAGGTTTTGAGAATTTTGATGCTTGAATTTTCCACTGTTACTTTAATATCATCACATTTTTCAAAACTTGGATCATTTTTATTAAAAAATTCTGTTGGATAACTTAAATTTGAACTCAGCTTTATAACGTAAAAAAGTTTGTCCCAGGTTAGACCAAAGATCCATCTGGCTCTTCTTAGGTCTGATATGGATGCTTCAGGAATAGTAGAAAGCAAGACAAGCAAGCCGTCATAGTTGGCAACGCTTAGTGATTTGTATCTCAGTTGCTTCTGGGTTATACCACTTGGGCTTTATCAGAGAAGAAAGCTAAGTTTCCCTCATCAGCTAAAAAGATACACTTAACTGTTTAGCTGGGTAAATCCTACTTTAAAAATGTGGGGGAATGACTAATTCCAAACATAGATATTTCTAAAGAGAAGCTTCTCAGTCCTAATAAGTTACTCATGTAGTTTTACTGTAGCTGTACAAAAAGACTGTAGGGCTGGAATACCTAGCTTTTGTTCACAGCTCTTAGACTGACTTACTCCAGATGGTGCTAGATAAACTGATGAAGGTGCAAGTGATTAGGACTACAGTCGCCATCGGGAGTAGCTTGTACTTTGTCCTTACCTCATTTAACTGGAGGTTATTGCCCCTCAGTAAGCCTTTCTGGGCATATAAATAAATATTTATCTCACCATCCTCCAACTTAGGTGTATGAGTTTTGTTGGTTTGGGTTTTTTGGGCCATGGAGAAAGGTCTTACCAAAAAAAAAGCCAACCTTGCAAACTTGAAGTTTGTTAATTGCTCTTTACCGAGATCAGTAGTGGCCAGCTTGTCTGACATCCTTGCTCAGCTCTTATTATTTGCAGTTAAGTGTGGGCCTGCTACTTTCCTGCTTTGTAAGGGCTTATGTGGTCAAGTGATGTACATAAAGTGCTTTTCACAGAGTCACAGAATGGTAGGGGTTGGAAGGGACCTCTGAAGATCATCTGGTCCAACCCCCCTGCCAAGGCAGGATCACCTAGGGCAGGTTGCACAGGAACATGTCCAGTCGGGGTTTGAAGGTCTCCAGAGAAGGAGACTCCATAGCCTCTCTGGGGAGCCTGTTCCAGTGCTCCGTCACCCTCACAGTAAAGAAGTTTTTCCTCACGTTGAGGTGGAACTTCCTGTGCTGCAGTTTATGCCCATTGCCCCTCGTCCTATTACTGGGCACTACTGAAAAGAGACTGGTTCCGTCCTCCTGACAGCCACCCTTCAGACATTTATAGGCATTTATAAGGTCCCCTCTCAGCCTTCTCCAGACTAAGCAGCCCCAGGTCTCTCAGCCTTTCCTCATATGAGAGATGTTGCAGTCCCTTAATCATCCTCGTAGCCCTTTGTTGGACTGTCTCCAGAAGTTCACTGTCTCTCTTGAACTGAGGAGCCCAGAACTGGACACAATACTCCAGATGAGGCCTCACCAGTGCAGAGTAGAGGGGGAGGATAACCTCTCTCGACCTGCTGGTCGCATTCTTCTTAATGCACCCCAGGATATCACTGGGCCTCTTGGCCACCAGGGCACTTTTCAGTCTTCTCAAGAAGGCCTAAGAAGTGAAAGATAAGGTTAATTGTAACAGTTATTTTTCATAAAAAGGAAAGAAATATTTTCTGCTCTTTGGGTTTTTGTAAGCAGGCTAGCAAAGAGACAGTGAAAATATCTTTCCAGTGAGGGTGAGATTTCTGCAGAAAATTACTGGTTTAAGGTCTAGTACCTTAAATATCTAAATAAAATCTTCTCATACAAATTATTTTCTCACCTGTGACTCTCAAGGCTTTTGTTATTGTTAGCTTATAACACACATACTTTATATCCTATTTTTGGAAGACTTTCAAGGTAGTGTATGGTGTTTTAATGTACTATTAGTGGCTGTTAGTGGAAAGCAATTAAGATGTCCCCTGTCTTAGAGAAATTACTTAAAAGCATCTTGCATTTTTCAGTAACAAGTCACGTAGTTTAAACAAGCTCAACCAGTTTTGACTTTCCCCTCCAGATCTAGGACTTCCTTTCAGTTTGTTGTTCTGCTGGTTAAGACACATCTTTCGGATAATTGCATCAGCTGACACATATAAGAGTGTATGTGGCCTAGAAAAAGAACGGTGCAACTTGTCAGTTTATGTATACACACAAAAAGAACGAGCAAGCACTAAGCTTAATCATAATTCTTTCCCTCCCGAGTCTTCCATCCCAGTTTGAATTTATTGTGGCTAGGAATATTTTAGCAAAGTCCTTCATTACTCAGTTATTATATATATTTAAAATAAGTAACTTTACCTAAATACTTACTCTGTTTTGTTGTTCCACTAGTCCATACAGTACGTGAATTTCCTAGTACTCAGTACTGTGTCTGGTGCGGTGTGCAATGAAATTTAGTAAGCCTCCTATCCTACCTTTATTGACAGCATCAACAAAGAGAGCATTGTGGATGTAGAAGGCGTTGTGAGGAAAGCACATCAGAAAATCGGAGGTTGTACTCAGCAAGATGTGGAGCTTCATGTTCAAAGGGTAAATTTTTGGTCAAATGGAGCACTGGTTAATTGTTTGAGAGATATCTGTCTAGGCTGTCCATCTACATATATAAACTTTGTCAGTAAGCAGTCCCATACTAGAGAAATAAAATGCTTTAAACTACAAATTCCAGTGTATCATATGTAAACATTAAACATTTCTGGGTTTAAGAGATTTGATTTTTAGAATTTCCAGTTTTTATCTTCCATTTGAATTGCAGTACAGATTAAAGTATCTCACTAGAATAATTTTGGCTAGGAATGCTTGTAATTCTAGGTTTCGATTCTTAACTGCAGCAGATATTGTAATAAAAAGTCTGCTGCTTTTTAAGTGCAAGTCAGAAGTTTCTTCTTTATCAGAAAGTTACAACCTTCCCCTTAGTACAATGGAATGGGATACATAACTCTCAGCAAAAGTAAAGCACTGGCTTAGCAGTATGGAAGCTCTTGAAATCTGAAATTCCTGTAGCTTATGCTGTAGGGCTGGAGGAAGTGCAACTTTATAATTTGTTTAAATAGAAAGCATATTTAAACCTTTATGTAATATCCTTTCCTTCTAAAGTTTTTCAACCAAACTGTACGCCTACAATAAAGCTGAAACACAGTTGCCTCAAGAGCAGAGTACAATGGCTATTATAGTTACAGCAGTAAGGTAAATTTTAGCTAGCAGTGTTTCACCAGATTTTGGGGAAAATCTGCAGATTTTGAAGAAACATTTTAATGTATGTGCAGATTATCGTATGCTTGATTTTTCGGAAAGAATATCAAATTCACTGCATCTATGACTAGCCTGTAAGGCAAGGCAAGGGTTTTTTTCATTCTCTGATTATGTGTTAGATATCTCATAAATTTTCAATCTGAAATGGCTCTTTCACATATAATCAGATGATAAGTAAAAATAATATATTAACAATGAGAACAGGAGGATGGCCTTGCTGGAATCAGCATCTAAAACTTTGTGAAATCTAGCAGTTTCAGACCTGGCATTCATGCCAGTAGGCTTGTCCCTCAGGCAGTGTGTACTTGCTCAACTCAATGCTTCCCAGAAGAAAAAAGGATATTTTTAATCTTTAAAAAGGAAAATAAGAACTAAGCACTTCCAGTATTGTCATGAGAACGCACCCATGTATCTCAAGTATTTGAATAAAATCACAGTCTTACAGCTAACAGCCTATGCAAACACTGTTTCAAGTCTGTGCCAGAAATAGCCTTTTGTAAATCACACCTCCTTTTGAGCTGAATTTCATGCTATTTCTGTTCCTGTCTCAATTTCAGATCTATGTGATCAGTTTAGCTGAACCCCGACTGCCCTTACAGCTGGATGATGCTGTTCGGCCAGAAGTGGAAGGAGAGGAGGTGAAAACTTTGCATCCTCAAATACTTTTTATTGTCTTCGTAATTGAACAAAAGCATGAAAGCCAGGAAACTTCCTTAATGCAGTGATTTTGGGGTTTTGTTAGACTTGCATTTTACTTCCTTTGTTATCCAGAACTTTGTTAGAAATCTCTATAGCTTTGATGCCTGATGAACTGTAGTAGAAGGTCAAAACCAGAGGGTTTGCAGTCTTCTCTGTGTGTGTCTTCTGGATCGTCATAGCTGAGTTCTGCCTGTGACCTCTGGGAAAAGTTACACCTTAAGCTTTGCTATGCTGCCAATTTGCTGTATGTTCTTTCTAGAATGATCTAGAAATTCTACTGAACTTAGATGTAGCCCTTGGCTTTTAGCCAAAGGATGATTTTCACCATTGATTTTGTTTTGGTGGGGGTTTTTTTTTGTGTTTGTGGGTTTTGTTTTGTTTTTTTAGGTGTATGTACTCATGATATATTTTTGCATAACTTTTTAGGATGGAAGAGCTACTGTAAACCAAGATACAAGACTGGACAACAGAGTCATTGATCTGAGGGTAAGGAATGTGCTGTGTTGCATGCTTGCCTGCAAGTATTTATTCTTCACATTTCTAATCCTTGAAGCAATAAAAGTCAGGGATTTGATGGAAGTGTATTGTTGGCCAGAGGAAAAATAAACAAAATATTTTTCTATTTGTGCGTGGCATTGTGAAAACACAGTTTTTTTAACTCCTAAATGTTCGCCCTTCCTGACATGAATCAAAGAACATGTATTAGTAATTTAAAGGTGAACATTTAGGATTTGGCATGTGGCCATGTATACACCTGGGCTTTTTTATTTACGAAAGTCAAAGGTGACTGAATAAGGACAATTTAGAGACAACATTTCTTCTCAAATGTAGTCTTTCGTACTTCAAAACTGAGCTCTTACTACAGTTTTTGGGCATAAGATGGTAGTTCTGAATTTGAGGTGCTGTAATGCATATCTGTCAAGTGAAATTGTACCAGGCTATGGTACCAATCTCATTCTCTTTTTTTCTTCTACAGAATCAGTATTTTTTTCCTTTTTTTTCTGAAACACTTTTCTTCATCCAGGTCATAGAGACACAACCTTCTGTGAATTCATATAGCTCTCAAATACTTACTCTTTCTGATCAGCAGCAAAAAACTATCTACTAAATCACTTACAGAACTTTTCTTCTTTTTTATGAAACAGCAACTAACACTAAATGTGTAACTACCTAACCATTCATACTGAAATGAGGCTTTCTGGTCTTTTCCCATATTTGGCTCTCCACAGTAAAATTTTAATTAACTTTTCATTGAATGAAGAGTGTGCTTAGCTCATTTTTATGGTGTATCTAGTAATGCCTTCAAAGTTCTGCTAATGACAGTTTCTCAGTAAATCAATATATGGACCTGGGAAATAAAACAAAAAAATCAGCTATTTATTGGAAAATTTTGAAAAGTTCTGGAACTGAGATGCTTAAAGTGTTTGAATATCTGATCCTTATTTCAGCAACTAAAACTACTTGTGCAAATTGTTTTACTTGGACCAAAGTTAATTGCTTTTCACTTGACCTTATGTATATTACTGAGGAACTTCAATTTGTGATTACTTTTCAGGATACTCAGTATCTCATCATATTGGTTTCTTCATCTGTGTCTTAAATTAAGCTTTTGATCAAAAGAATTCTGTACTAATGGTTGAAAGTGAAAATCATTTAAAGGATCATCGGCTTATGGTAGTGGTAAGGCAGTGTGCTAAATAGAAGGGAGAAGTCTGGGATCCTCAAAGTGCCAAGTTTTACTTGAACGTCTGGTCATGAAGAAAAATACTCAACAGCACTCCAGAGAAACTTAAGAAAATCCATTAAATTAATGAAATACCTGTGTTATAACCTGGAAAGAGCCATGAACCCTAAAGAAAACAGAGAAACAATACAAAAGAAAGTAACAGTTAAAAACACTAGCTGGAAAAAATGGCATGAATATAGCCTTGGCTGTAATTTGGATGAGGGCATTTGCAGAGTAAAACCTAAGAAGGTATATAGTAATGGAAGAAGGAAGACTGTAATACCAGAATAAACACAAGAGATGGAACAGAAGGGGGTCGGCTAAAATTCTTCTGTCCTTGCAGACATTCAGTAGTCCAGCAGGACTCTCCCAATACTTCTTACATATCTCTGCCAGGATAGTACTAGAACATTAGTTGTCAGCGTTTTGCCTGGAGGGTACAGCTGATGAGCTAAGTGGATGCTGCTATGACCTTTTCTAACTTACGTGTCCCAACCATTGTCAGTACATCATTTATTCAGCAACGTTTGACACGTTGTTTTGAGGTCTGAACCTTAACTCTGCTTTCTAGAGAAGCTATTTTTCTCCTTATCTCCAACAGCTGCCGCGGTGTGGTGCTGAACAGCTATTTCATGCTATAACAGGAATTCAGGTTAACTTTTTACGAAACTGATGGAAGGCTGAAACATCAAATCTCAGTGCCTTATGTCTTGTCCTCTGCATGCACCCATGGCTGGATATAACCTGGCCACAGCTTTGCCTTGATTAGGCTTAGGTATCTACCTTGCCTTCCTCCTGTGCATGGGAGAAGTGTCTGTCTCTGACAGTGTCACATTTCCGTGTGTATCTTCTGTTGCACATTTCATTATTTGTTTCAGAACAAAAGCATATTACTTTGGAACAGTAGGCTCATGCCTATTCATAAGTTTTCTTTGTTTGTTCTGCAGGAGCTTTGCCTCCAAGTAGTAATTGACATTCGGTGATTTGGTTACATAGGCTGGAGTTCAGAGCGCCCCTCGTGTTTCAAATGCACTGCATACGTAGGCACGTTCTAAGGAGGATTAGAAGACGTGATGTGCTAAAAGCTCAGAGAGATACCTGAAACCATTGTTAGCCACTGCTCTCCCATATCTCTTCCTTTTAGGAAAAGCAAATCATGGGCAGCGGGGAAGAAATGTTAACAGAGTAGTTCTAACGGAGATGCTGTGATGATCGGTTCCAAGTGTGGGCAGAAGTCCAACCACAGATATATGTGCCATCTAGTTCTGGTTTCCTCAGTGCCCCAGTTTTTTAAGGAAGAAGGATGTCGTCAAACATCAAGAAGAGAAATACTATTTTTTGGAGAAAGATTCAACAAACTAAATGCATAGATCTTGGCTAGACTCAAACTAAAAAAAGTCCTTAGTATGGAATTAAAATTCTTTTTGTCCCTTTAAATACATTCTTCAAAGTAGTTAGGTACTTTAACTAATTTTAAGTAGTGATTAACTAAGGAGTTCATTGGATAGGGCCAAACTGTGATAAAGTTGAGCTATGAAACTCAGTTATTGCATGAATGAAAGGGACTAGATTTCCAAAAATGGCATCACACCATCCAGCTATGATGTATCCTAAGGAGAGTTTGATTATGATGCAATAGAAGGACTGCAATTAATAATAAGGAAATTATATTAGTGGAGATGTAAAATGCAAAATATTCTAGAAAGATTGCAAGACTTCCATTCTTGTGTACATGTGAAAATAGACTGAGTAGTGTACTGTATTTTTAACAGTCTTGCATTTTGGTTGCTGACAAAGATCTTCCAGAGGTGTCTGGTAGTTTTTTTAAGGCTAGGGATGAGAAGTACTTAAATGCCAAGATCCCAAGCTGTTGCTGTAGTTGTTATGCTGATGTATGGAGGGAAAATGGTGATTATTTAGGGTGGAGAGGTTTTAAAAATCCTTTCTAAGCAACGATGACTGACGAAGACTGAATCTGTTCCTGATGGGTTAACTCATAAAATACAGATCACATAATTGTGGAGTAGAAAAAATGTGGATGTAGAGACAAGAGAGGTGGTAAGAAGAAAGAAGAGTCCTTGTATAGACTAGATTTTCTTTCACATAACCACAGGTGACCATGAGGAAACTGCTGTTGAACTAAGTATTTCTTTTTAAAGTCATAGGCTAAAGTCAAAACAGTTGATTCTAGAGATGTTTGATTTGCTGTTCCTTTATTGGAACAATTAAAAAAGGCAAACTGGAGCACTGACTGTGTTTTTAGATCTTTACTTTTCTAAGTCTACTTGTTCTTAAGTTTAACTGAAGTATTCAGTGGTGTGTAGACTTCCCATATCTGTAAAAACACCTACAGGAACCATATTTCATTAAGATCTGCAGTAGGTGAAAAACAATGAAGAAAAGACAAGTGAAACACTGACTTTTGGGTTTTGCTTTTTTGTATGTCTTCCTCTGAAGAAAAAAATCAATCCAGGTTCATCAAGTTTTAATAATGGACCTGACTGATGTCCTTGCTCTGGCTTATTTTTGACGTCCAGCAGGGTTTTTATCTTGACAGTATCTGTCCAAATTTGACTTGAATTATATGCATTTTGCAGTCCGGATGCTATAATTGTGTCTGCTAATGCACAGCTCATTGAGACCAAAGCATAGTCTTTTTAGGGTCAATATTATCCTGTTTAAACTGGTCACAGTAGAGCATAAACATTAAGTTTTATCTCTAACAGTTTATGGATGTCAGTCTGTGTTATATGGTAATCCAACTCTACGCTGATCTTAATGCAGTTTTTTTTCAAAATACTTGATTACTTCAAGCTTGATTTCATTGTGTTGAATTCAATTTACTCATTGCAAAAGCTGTGTTTTTCCAGACTGAATTCAAGCTGTAATGAACAAGCAGATGTACAGTTTATTTTATTGTGGGTAGTGATTTGGTGGTGAAGACATAGCACAGTTTTAGTCATTTAGACAAGAAACTTTATGTTCATATCTTCTTGTACTATAAGTAATACTGAAATTTGAATAGAAGTTGACTTCAATCACTATGGGGTTTAAAAATCGTTACTTAACATAGATCCTATTTCCTAGCAAAAACTTCATTGCTCATTTATATAGTAGCGGAATTACAAAATTATTTACAGTATTTAAAACAATGTATATTACTTAGAGGAATATAGATTGCACTATTTTCCCTTTTTATTTAGCCTACTTTATGCATTTAGTGATTGTTCATGGTGGAAGACAGGTAGTTAGAGCAGGCAAACAGAAAAGCAAAACTGAGGCGAGAGTAGAACAAATTCTACAGCTGACATGAGAATAAAAAGAAGAGTTCACAACTTTGCACGTCTGTGCCTCAGTCGCACCTCTTTGAGATATAATCACATAAGGTGTTAACTGCCATCAATTCTACTGAAACACATTTGTTGGTCTCTGGCAACTTACATGGCTGTTATTCTAACTCTGCAGCTTGTGCTGAATGAAGCATGATAATTGTTTTTATAATCTTGCTTATAGTGTTAAAATATGCTCTGTTTATATTATTAGTAGTATTTTGCTTTGTGGAATTTAAATAATAAGCATACAAGTGAAATTAGAGTGAGGTTGTGACCGAAACTCCTATTTCCGCATTGTTAGCTAAATCTTTTTTCTGCTATCTGTAACAAAGGTGATTATTAAAAATAAAGAGTTTTGCTGTAAAATCAACTCTGCAGACTGAGTTAAAACATTAACACTGTTAACTGCAACACCACTTAAGTGGCGTAAGTTTGGTTTTGTTTCTGCTTAACTCTTGAAGGAATATTTACTCTGTTTGCTGTAGTCACAGATAAGATAGTTTGTCAATATCTAGATGGAATAGTTCATATTAGAGTAAACACTACAGGAAAAGAATGCCATGGCAAAATCTTTTTTAAGGCAAAGGTAAAAATCCATTCATTTTGATAGCTGTCTCTGTCTTTAGTTTGCTGTTTTGTATCTAAGTGTGGTAACTCATGGTAACTGTGTTACTTACCAGTGTACCAAACATGGTAATACACATACCAGCAGCTCAGCTAAAGACAGGATAACAGCCTGAATTATTTTCTTAAGATAAATTCACTCTCTTTGTGTCCTAAACTTTATACAAGTGTGAAGGATGTAATTAAATCTGAAAAGTTTTGCTCCATATGTAGATACAGCATCATCTTTAAAATTTTTGGAAAGTTGTAGTGGCACATAGAACTTCTGATGTCATCCATTTAACTCCACTGCATGTTGACAGTTGCAGTTCTTCAGGAGCTTATCTCAAATGTCTTGCTAGTCTGTTTAATTCTTACAAAGAGACTGCAGTATCACAAATTCTCAACAGTTATCCTTGTTGGCAGTCTTTGAATGAATGGGCACTGAAACTCGGCTACCTTTGGTAGGAGGAAGAGTGGTCTTGTCAGATCTAATTTGAGGTACGGAGATTTGCTGCTTGTTCTTTCCTTGGTCTGTAGTTACATAAAAGCTTCACTGTTCAGATCTGTGAATTTGGCTGCTTTAGAAATACTATTTTTTAAGCGTAATTTATCGTTATTGATGGGATTAGGAAGACAGAGTCTTTGCTCTGCATCCTCAGTAAAGCCAGGAGAAGTTTACTACCTGATGAACTATTGTTAGTGGAAAACTGTTAGTTATTGACTGGCTGTGTTTCTGTGCACACTTCTGGGACAGACCAATTAATTGCTTTCAGATTGGGTTTAGCAACCATTTTTCTTTTTCCTAGGACTATATGACTTAGGACTGCATTCTTACTTGCTCTAGCATGAAACTAGTGTTGGTTCATCAGAAGGATAGAGGAAAAAAAAAAAGAGGAAAAAAATTATCCTGTGAATCATCCTGGTGTTTTGATGTAACACTGCCAAATTATGCCCAGAACTTAGGCAGAGTCTTAGCGTGTGTCTGATTCTGGGAGACCTGCGTAAAAAAGGTGAAAAAGTTTGAGGGTACTTTTATAACTGTTGCTCAAAACCTCATTTCCTTCATTTTGAAAGTAGTGGGAGTAGCAGCTGTGGTTAATGCTATCAGACAGTGAGAGCTGCCAGCTATTATGTACTAGACTCAACCACTTACAATCCTGAGATATTTATTGGTCAGCTAAAATTGCAAATAACTCCAAATTGCTACAGATCTGCCATATTATTATAGTTTTTCTTTTGTTTTTTTCAGTGAAGCGCTATCTTTATCTTGCAGAGATGATGGTTGTAGCTTTATTTCAACGTATCTACTGACTGACTGTCTAAATTTGGGTGCTTATATAATTTGTTTTGGTTGGGGGTTTTTTGTTTTGTGGTTTGCTTGGAGTCATGTGAAAAAGCCCACAAGGCTGCTCTTACCCTAACTGAAAAGTTGGGTACCTTTCAGAAAGGAGAAGTAAACAGTGCTATGACGCAGATTGTCGTAAAGAACCGTTCTCTTAGTTGTTTGCAAAAATTTGTTAGGCTTTATATATGCTTCTAGGTTGCTAACTGTCGGCTCTTAAATGCTGCAGGCACAAAATCAGATATGGGTTCAGTATTGACGTATTGCAGTGTTTTCAGTATTCACTGAGGGTTTTTTTTTCTTCACGCTAAAGCTCAAGAGTGTTACAGGAACACTTAGCGTAGGTATTTGCTAACCAGATAAGTAGCTTAACTTTATCACGTACATAAACAAAAAGTAGATGATCAGTTCGGCTAATTTTACTTTTCTTTTCAGCTAAATATACTTTTGGAGTAAATTTTGAAAAGACAGAAGAACTGCAGTTCATATGATCAGGTGTTATGTAGACTGCTTTAAGTGCTGGAAGTTTTGACCTTGTTTTTGGGATGTTTTTGTGGCAATGTTTTACATGGTTAACATGTGGCTGTGTTTTTACATGAAAAACATTGTATTTGCTAGCCTTTAATAGAGACACAAACCTTTCTACCTTATGTAAATTATTGAGGGCTTTGCTTTTATCATGCACTGTATATTACTGCAGCTGTTCTAGTTCAGTTTTTAATAGGTTTAGAGTTTTTATTCAATTTCTTACTATAAAACCTTTATTTGCAGAACTACATCTCATAAATCAATGATTGTTTAAATGTAGAACTGACCATAGTGCTTCCTTTATAACAGAATATGCCATAAATTGAAATGAGGAGTTGCTCTTGTTTCCTTTGATGTTTCTGTTTGTAATAAACAATTAGTGATTTGCACTTCTCTCTGTTTAGGCAAATACAACAATAAAGTATTGCCAAGAGAAGAGATTCATCTTTCTAGCTGTCCAGAAAAAGTAAGAGACTCAGGAAAAAAAAAACACCTAACGTAGGATTCATTATTTTATCTTCTTCTTATAGACCTCCACTAGTCAGGCAATCTTCTGCCTTCAGTCTGGTATTTGTCAGCTTTTCCGAGAAACTCTTATTCGCAAGGGATTTGTGGAAATTCAGACTCCCAAAATCATTTCAGGTATTGTATATGTGATCCAGCAGCTACAGGTCTGCTTCTTTTACTGTTGCTCAACATATCTATATGCCAAAAGTTTACTAAGTTTTTATTTAAAAAAGATAAAAGTTTTATTTCTAATTTAGATGCAACATAGCAAACTCCTTCTAGTAGGTATCAAAGTTGTTCTTTACTTTTCTCCTGATTTTGAATGTTAAAAGAATGACAGGACAAATATTATATATACCTGATTTATGTACTCTGCAGTGCATTTAAAGTTTTAATTTGGTTAAATACAGATGTCTGATCATATGCATTGTTCTTCAAATCAGTGTTCTCAATGTTGAGTGCTGCCAGCTCCATTCTCAGTATGAAAAAAGCTCCCCACTCTAATGTAGATTGAAAGCTGCTTCCATTATAAAGAAGTTACAAACAACATATAATGGTATAAAAGATAATGCCATTATATACAGTATGTCACTTCTTCAACAATGAGCATATGGCTGAATAGAAGGTGGTAGATTATTTTTCTGAAAGTGTGGCGTAATAGCTTCAGCCCAAGTAAAAGCCTGGAAATGTAGATTTTTGCTTCTAGTTCTGTTGTGGATCTGCTTTGTTTTTAAAAGTCAAATTACTTGATCTACTGATGGATGGGTTTTTTCCGTCTTACTAGTATTCTTCGAGGTTTTGTTGACGTTGCTAAGACACATGGCCTGCAAAATGTAGGACAGAATATTTCTATTATTTTCATTGTATGTACATTCATTATATACATACATGTTGCCTACTGAATTTTATATTCAGTATATATATTATCTATAATTCTGTACTTATATTTTTGAAGCCAGTTCTTTATTGAGATAAAGGGCTTTTTAACAAAATACATGTAAACAATTATTGTTTCAACATGGAAAGTATCGTTCAACCATAAGATTAGATAACTCTTTTCCTAGATAGACAGTTGAAACAGCATGAAGTACTAAAGACTCCCAAGTAGTTTATTTATGTATAAGATTAGATAACTCTTTTCCTAGATAGACAGTTGAAACAGCATGAAGTACTAAAGACTCCCAAGTAGTTTATTTATGTAGGACCTTTGAGAGGAAGTGTGCTATTCTTACTGTGCAGTGTACCATTGAAAGCAAGCAAGCAAGCATCCTATTGTTTGAATGAGATCATATTTTGTAAAAATAACTAAATGAAGTCGATGCAATCCTTACTAAACTTCAAATTTAAATATCATAGCTGTTCTAAGATGTGAGATTTTAAAAGTTACCTGTATTCAAAAATAACTAAATATTCACTGAAACCATTTCAGTGGCAGTAGTGGTAGTGAAAGAAAAGGAACATTAATCTCAGTAGAGTGGTTAGTAATGATAACAATTAGTACTTTACCTAGAGTTATCTTAACATTTTTCACTGGCATGTTTTTGTTAGCAAGTTAGGCAGCTACAACTCTCATATCACACACTGGGAAATGGAGAGGCAAAGGGACTCAGATGATAGTTTTGGTAGGCAGTTTGCAGTAAGGGATTCAAATGCGTGTGTTCTTGGTTCCTGTTCTCTCAAGGTAACCTTCTAAGAAAACTGCCTCAAACTGAGGAAAAGCTTTATACCTTTGGAAGATGCCCTCTGGTAAATCTGTTTTGGCTCTGAGAGATATTTATGCCTTTGGTTAGAGAGGATGGTCCTGGCAAAACAGGATATGTACTTTCATCTCGGCCTCTGCAGTTAACCCCTGGCAGCCTACGTCACCGATAAAGATTGGTTTCCACAGAAATATTGGGCTGCAAGTAGATGTGGTGGTACAAGCATGCATTCTCTGCTGTTCTCACTCTAAAGTGAAGGACAGCTGGGAATAGTAACATTTTTAAACTACCCCAACTAAATTTGCAGATTTGCAAGACAATATGTGATAGTCCTGAGCTGTAAAACTTCCTTTAGCATTAATGGATGCAAATACATCTTTTTCCTCTAATATGCTTTGAAGAAAAATCACCTTCTGATCTCTAAATGTAACACAAACAGACTATCATTCTACCTCTGATTTATTTTTTACATTTTTATTTTAATAATTACTGCAAGTATTTGCTTTTCAGCTGCCAGTGAAGGAGGAGCCAATGTGTTTACTGTATCTTACTTCAAAAGCAGTGCCTACCTGGCTCAGTCCCCACAGCTGTACAAGCAGATGTGTATATGTGCTGACTTTGAAAAGGTTTTTTGCGTTGGTCCAGGTAAGAAAAGCGTTGGTTTGTCTAAAGTGTGAACTGTGCAGTCATGGCTTTTAGCAAATGTGGTACAAATAAGATAACATGCACACTGAAAAGCTTTGAATGGTTTCACTTAATATAGTTTCACTTACCAAACACAAATTTCAGTTGGGACGACTAATGAGAGTAAGGTTGAGAAGTTGCTGGAACAAAACTAAAGTGCTGAAATAAGGGTGGAGTACTCTTCTCCAGTGCCTGCTGTTCCGTGAGGAGAAAGAATAGAGTTGCATTGGAAATTGATAATTGATGAAGTTAGTAAAACATGGAACAACACTGTGATTACTAAAGCCATAGTTTCCTATTAACCATGGTAGTTGCCTAGTTGCATTTAGTTGCCCAGTAGTAAGAAGTTAAAATCGGCAAGCTAGGTTTTATGTACTTCAGATTGCATATTAACATACACTTATCCCTTGCTTTTGTATATGTACCAAACAACTTTATTTAGAAAACACATACTTTTAACGGAGCTGTCAGTAAATAATAAAAAATTAATAATTTCCAATCTCATGCTCGCTCTCAAAAGCTGATAGGACGTGGCCTCTTTAGGTGGTAATACAGCTTTATATTAGAAAAAACCCCTTTTTTTCCAAGACCTCAAAGACAGGTTTAAAGATAAAGTAAGCTGGAAATACTGGAAAACAAGTCAATAACAACTTATTAAAAAAACCAACAACAGTGCAAGTAATTCAGAAGATCTTAAATTTCTTGTTAATTACAGACAAATGAGTCATGGTTTATAGGAAGACATGTTTATATTAGACTCATATATCTGAAAAAAAACCAAAAACACACATGCACAAGTCCATTTCCTCTGAAAAAGGCAGTTTTCAAATCTGAAAGTTCTTGTGTACCTGAAAGCTTGTCTGTTTTTTCCACTTCTGTCACCCCTCTACAAGTCTGGTCTGTCTTGTATCCTTTGAGCACCACAGCTACAATAATGCTGTCACTGTTGTTATAAATGATGCTCTGAGGCAGCTAGGTTTTTTTTGTTTGTTTTTCAGTGAGAATTGTCATGTCTAAAGACAGCTTTGCCTGCTCCAAATGCTGATGTGATTGATTGTCAGTGTTATTTTTCAAAATGGAATGGTAATTCCAGGTCAGTTAGAATTTCTGTTGTTTAATTTTACAGTATTTAGAGCTGAGGACTCCAATACACACAGACACCTGACTGAGTTTGTTGGTCTGGATATTGAAATGGCTTTTAACTATCACTATCATGAAGTGGTAGATGAAATTGCAGATACCTTGGTGCAGATATTCAAGGGACTTCAGGAAAGGTAATGAGAGCTTTTTTAATTTCATGAGCAACTTTGAGATCTCTTGCACTGAACTACAAAATGGGTGAGCATTTTATCCTCAGCTTGTCAGATAATCATTAGTAATCCGATTTACAACAGAACTTCAAAACAAACGTTTTTGCTTTGCTCTTAACTATTTCTTTGTGCCTGACTTTTAAAGTTCACTCAAGCCATAGGCCAGTAAACGGTCTATTTTTAGCCGGAGTTGCATCTCCTAGAGTATGCTAGCTTGCACTAAGAAAACTTGTTTACTGTTGAATGGACTTTCTAACAGAAATGATCCATCATTAGTCTAAAACATCCTTCTTTTTGTGCCACTACAAGTAGACTGATTGTTCTATTTTGAAATTAGTATTTACTGTCAAAGAAAGTTTTTCTGAATCAAATTTATTGTAAGAGCCTGCATCTCTGCCATGAAAGCAGCAAAGATTATTTTCCATTATTCACAGTCTAACTCATTGAAAAGCCAGGCCAGAAGTTTAGGAAGTGGTTTTCATTTGCTTACAAATTAGACTATCTTGCCAGCAGAAATGCAAATCTCTTCATCTGTCTAGAAGGAAATTTCTTTTTTAGAGTTGAAATAGGGTGTTACCCAAATCAAAGTAACGACACAGGTAATTACAAATCAAAGGGATGATTTCTCGATGTCTTTACTGTGAAAATGTGACCTAGTCAATTATTTCTTACAAAAGGGATAAAACAGAATAGTAAAATATTGACATGTATATCATTGAAGTAGGTACATGAACTTATATTAAAAGTTTCATTAGGATTGTACAGAATTTCTACAGAAGTGGCTTTAAAACAGTTTTTTATGTTGCAAGAGGGACCTCTTGTGGCAAAATTGTATTGCCATTGCAAAATCATTATTAGATGCAAGAAGAGTACATTTCGTGATTGTTTTGTATTTTGCTTTTGTTCTTGTTTCCTCTTATATAGATTCCAAACTGAGATTCAGACAGTGAACAAACAGTTCCCATGTGAGCCATTTAAGTTTTTGGAACCAACTCTGAGGCTGGAATACTGTGAAGCTGTGGCCATGCTTAGAGAGGCTGGTGTTGAGATGGGTGATGAAGAAGATCTGAGGTACTTCGGCAGTACACAAATGTGTCAGAGGCTTGTGAAAGTGGTAGTAAAGTGTCAGTTTTGTACTGTGCAGCTGAGAGCCCTCAAGAAGGATCCACAAGCTTTTAGAGGAATAAACAGTACCTCTATCCAGATCTCTTGACAAAGAAATGAACGGATATGAAAATAGTCCTTTCTTTTACCATAGACTATATGTACAAACTCTGAAATCCAAAAGAAAATGACTTACAACATAAAGTGAGAGTAATTTGAACATTCTAAGGATATAAAAAGCATTTGTTTTTCTAACAATTGCTGTCCTTCACGTGAATTGCCACATGTCTCTGAATAGGATTAAACAAAAAGATTCCTCAATCTTAAGGCCTTTCTTTTCAGTAACAGCTTCCCATTTCTTCTTTCTACTGCTCAAGAAAATGATTAAGCAATCATGATTGCATTCCCATTGATTGACTGAAAGACGGATTTAATTAACTGATTATTTATAAACTTTTCTAAACATACTTAATAAATTAAAAAAAAAAAATCTGTTCTTTCCCATAATATATCCAATATCATTAGGACAGTGCGTGATTTTAGAGTTAAACAATCTGTGCATCAAAGAAGTTTCAGTTGTAAGAGTTTGATAGAGCAAAATAATTTCCCCAACAACTGCTTATGGTGTTTATCACTGTGCCTAAGAAGAAATGTCTGCACAAGGTACATGCCAATAGGAAATAAATTCTTCAGTAATCAGAATATGGTGACTAGGAAGTCGTTATATTAAGAACAAGAGTATCTGTAGGTGTCAGTTTAAGGGATTTCTACGACCAATACAAAATATTGAGGAACAGAAGTAAATACACTTTATTTTTTAAATTACTGTCTGCACAATCCAAAACATTCAGAAACGAGTACTAGATTTTCTAAAGGGCAGGGTGCAGCAGATCTGTAGCTTGAAGTCTTTTTAGCTTTATGAAGTATATAATCAGTACAATTTTAAATCACTTAATTTTCATGGTGATAATCTTTTTCAGCACACCTAATGAAAAGCTCTTGGGACGCCTGGTAAAGGAAAAGGTAACAATTGTGTTAGAATAAATAAATGCGTCATTTAATCTGAAATCTGATGTCATGGAGTCATTGGGTTGGTATAAATGCCTACTTCATGTAAAAACAACTTTTTACACACTGATTGAGAACAGAACTTCTCAGCCCCTGCAGAAGCTGTGAAGAGTTTGTGATTAGCATAAGCATTTTTTAATTGTCTGACTGCATTCCCATTTTGTTGTTGCTTATTTAATCTACTGACAGTTTTGTCTTTATCATTAATAAGCTGTTTCAAACAATTTTCAATCTTTTATATTTATTTCTATCACCTGTTATATGGAGTACACCGAACAGGATAGCATGTTCCAAAACCAGTTCTTACGATAATTAAAAACCCAAACAGATTCTAACTAAGTCTATAGGAGAAGATGAGATCTTTGGCAAAAAAATAGATACCTGTTACTACAGCAAGACATTTTACTGCTAAACATTCCTAAGTTTACAGTAGAAGTAGTATTGGAAAACTGAAATGTAATACACCACTTTTATTGACAGCTATTACTTTTTAACATAATACTGTCAAATTTATGGAAAGTTATTGGGAATTCCTTTTTTAATTTCAAAGATTCACCTGTTGTGTCTTCCTCTTGTAATTTGTTCTTTACATCATTTTCTCTTGTACTAACTTTTAAAAATTGTCTTCTTTCAGTATGACACTGACTTCTATATTCTTGACAAATACCCTCTTGCTGTGAGGCCTTTTTATACAATGCCAGACCCAGTAAACCCAGTAAGTAAAATTCTTTGTTGTTCTCAATAGGGGTTTTTTTGTAGTTTAAATTATTTTGTAAAAACTTGACAAAATAGATAAAATATATTTATATGATCTGTTTTTATAATTAAAATTCTGATAACAAGATTAGGTCAGTGTTACATGACTTGTAAAATGTGTACAGTTACTCTTCACTACTGAAAACATACCAGAAAGAAACAAATCAAGCTAAAATTGGGAGAGCTTTGTGAAGAGATCTCCATGGTGAAAGCATCGCCATCACTGAGAAGAGGCAAAAACATTCTTCCAGGGCAACAGACACTTTAACAGAAAATATGCTTTCACATTGTTAGAAATTCCCCAGTTTAATCCTAAATCCTGGGTAAATATCTTTAGAACATCTTTTGCTTTGATAACTACATGCAAGTGTAATGCTTTTTCAAAGGGTGTGTGGATGAACTTCAGTTTTTGAAATCAACTCTATCCTAATGAGAGGAGCCAAAGGGCTGCAATTCCTGGGCAGACTCCAAATGCATTGCACTCTTACTGCGCAACTTTGGGTATCATAAGTGAAGTTATTGAGAGGTGCATATTTGCCACCTAAGGATGGAGCAACTGTAGGTAGGAAATAAACTCATCTTTGTTTTTACAGAAAAGCTCTAACTCTTATGATATGTTCATGAGAGGGGAAGAGATCTTGTCTGGAGCTCAGAGAATTCATGATCCTCAGCTGCTGACAGAAAGAGCCCAGCATCACGGCATCGGTAACAAGTTAAACAACATGAAGCTGAATTTAAGAGAGTATAAATCATGACTGGATTTGTTTCCTTTAGAGGAAGAATTTGGGGCATAATTTGTTATGTGGCAGTCGTACAATCACAGTACTGTTTTATTCTTAATGCTAATCCATCTAATTCTGTTAAACAATTTCAATCTAGAGTGGTGGTATTAAGAAACTAGTTAATTTCCCAGCAACACCTTGATGAAAAAGAATTGTTTCCAAGGGCTTCAGAGAGAATGTAATGCAGGAAATACCTTCAACAGAATGAGAGTAGACAAACAAGTCTTACTCAGTGTACTCTTACAAATGTTTCACAGAGCCTTGTTTGGTTTGTCCTTTTTAAATCTTGAACTGAGAGCAGATAAGCAAGAAGTATCCGTTGGTGAAATTAAAAAAAAAAAAAAAAAAAAAGGACTTGGCAGTCATAAGGCCAGCTAATAGTAGAAGGTTAAAAGAATAAATTTGGAGATCACAAGAGTAAAATGTAGATTAAAATGATGCTTTCAGTGGATGGCAAAGTGAATTGGCAGGTAGGCAGAAGCAAAAAAGGAGTAGATCCCACTGTAGCAAGATGGAAGAATAGTTGTTAAACCTTCTCTTTCTCACTGTAGTTTATTCAAGAAGTCACCGTTTTCTGTAAGTTACAATGAACAGTTGGGCCTAGCTCTTACTCAATTCTAGAATTTTTTCCCTGATTAAATTAAATTAAATTAATGGAATTATAAAACAAAACTGTTACAGTCATAATTTCTAGATAGTCCTGGATAATTTATATGTTTAGTGAGCAAAAGCCCACTGTTAGTTTGTAAGTTAAATTGGCAAATTTTTTGTTGTGCTTGCAGTTCTTTAGTCACTTGTATGTTTGGCTTGGAGTTCATTAAGCAGGTGAGAAACATCTCTTTTTCCTCTCTAGACTTGGAGAAGATAAAGGCTTATATCGATTCCTTTCGTTTTGGTGCACCTCCACACGCAGGTGGCGGAATAGGTAAGTGTCTGTATTTTGTTTTGTTCTGTGTTATCCTGAGCTTAATTTAAACTGCTTAGTCTCAAGCAGGGTTCAATATAAAATTCAGGGTAGTAGCCTTGTTAGATAAATGTATGGGGCTGTTTATCCTGGAGAATTTAAGGAGAGAAGCTAAAATGAAGCTAAAAGAGATCATCATAAAATAAATAGGCAAAATATTAATGGCACAGTCTGGCAAGTTTAAAAAGTAGGTGATCAGAAGAAAAAATGCTGATTTATTACCCAGGCACATCACTTTCAAATTTGACCAATGAGGAAAATTTAAGGGAGCAAGAAAATACTGTATTATGTATAGATTTACCATAGCCTACTAATACCAGAAGCCACTGGTCTCGTGGTGCATTTGATGAAGCTGTTCTGCAGCGAGCAGAGTAAGTGTTGCTTCTTTCTTATTCAGTGATTTGACTGAACGTCACTGATTAGTTTGGTTGGTGCTAATTGTTTCAGCAAAGGTACTGAGGCTTCATGTCTTGGGTGTGAGTATTTTACATACGAAAATGAAAAAAAGATAGGTTTTAGGCATCTTAACGATAATAATTTACCATGATGCACATTGCTTTCATTAGCAGGGTGAAACCTGTTCATGCATATGGAAATAGGACACCTGATAAATAAAACACAATGATTTCTTTGATTTAGTCTTTCTGCATTTCCCTTACTTTTGTAAAGTATATTTAGTACATTCTCAGCATGTTCTCAGAAAAACTGTATGCCTTCAGTAAATGCATTAGATCTGCGATATGCTGTTGCGACAACTGTTTGGAAATACCTGCAAGATGTAAGCATCGATGATCGTGAAGTACTTGTGAGCAAAGGAGATGCAGCATTTGCACATGATCCAAAAATCATTTAGGCCAGTCAGAACTGACATCAAGGAAGCTGAAGCTGCATCTCTTCTGTAGAGTAAATGCTCCTCATGGCACATCCCAGCAGTCAGGCCAAGTACCAGCCAAACAGGAGATGCTGTGAGAATTAACACTGGTTTCTAGCTGTTTCAGATGGCAACCTTAACATATAGCAGGGCAGCATGTGAAAACTAGCATGCATTTAGGTTTCATCTCAGCATGGCTGGGGTGCCCCATGGACTAGGAAGTCCTTCCCTGTTCCACAGTACACACATAACCTCTAAGATTTCAGGAAGAAAGAGCACAATGGCCAGTTAAATACTATCGTAAACATACCAGCAGGTAGTTACACAGGTACATTTTGCTGAATCTACAGTTTTGTACTGTAGAGGGTTTGGGATAAAATTCCCCAGCTGTAGGTTTTTACTGTAGTTGCTGATGGCACGTAATGTCTCCTACTCTGAAGCTGTTCAGAGTGGTTTGGACTATGCTTCTGTTACTGTATTCAAAATACAGTTCTCCCGATTACCCACCTCCCGTTTCAGTTTTCTACGCCGTTTTTCTTGAAAGTCCAAAGTGATTCAGAGCAGGGCTGAGTTTCTCATACCATTGCTTATTGATACATGCTCCAGATGAAGTCCGTATCATGGCAGAAAGCACTGTATGTAAAATCCATAATTTTTGGTTCTAGCTCCTTTCTGGAGTCGAGCGTGCTAATGCACACATCTCAGGCTTGGGTCACACTACTCTCTGAGGCTGGCTATAGGTACGAAGTACCTTTGGCTTCTTAAGAGTTTTGAACAAAAGACTGACTATGCTGATGGTTTTCTTTCCATTTGTTGTAGGGCTGGAAAGAGTAACCATGCTGTACCTAGGGCTGCATAATGTTCGTCAGACCTCCATGTTCCCACGGGATCCCAAACGGCTGACACCCTAACATGAGCTGCTTTGAAAGTTTGAGATTATTTGCCCTGCAAATATGATATGATTGCAAGCATATCCCCTGCTACTGATGAACCTGTATTGATTTGAGCATTATAATATGCAATAAAAAAACCCCTCATTTACTAAAGTGCCACAATAATTTTTTTTTTATCCTTAGCTGTTTATTTTAAAAAAATATTTTAACAGATCAAGACTCTTTGTATTGGCAACTGTGCACATTTTTCATGAAAATGTAATACTATGAGTTAGTATTCTAGTGTCACATTAAATTGTATCATGTTTCTAAACATTTTAATAAATTATGCAATAAAAATTCAGCATTTTTAACTTATGTCAGCAAGGTTGACTATTCTGAAGTACAGAATTGGCTGAAAGCTAAAATAACTGCTTGCAATTTAAAAATCAGGAGGAAACCAGACAACTGTTAATTTCTGTGAGTGTCAGGTAGAGAAGCAGGTAAGAACAACAACATTGTTAAAAAGTCTTCATATGAAATTGTGAAAATAGATTGCAATAAATCTCTCAAAGTAAATTAGATACACTATCTGTCTTTCTGGTTTTTGCTTTGTATACTCACAAGATAATCATGAATCGATAAGGGTTTGTTTGGTTGGTTTTTTTAAATGATGCAATAACTGCCTGAAGTTTAAATTTATTTTCTTTCTATCTATTTCCCTTTTTTTTTTAAGTACACAAGCTATAGGCCTGTCCTTTATTTTGTGTAATACACAAGGGGTGTATATTTTTTCATGAAATAAATGGACGGTGAGTTTGAGGGCAGGTCTTATGTTTTCCTGCCCGACCCAGCCTCTAGGATAACAAACACCACAAATCAGCAAGCATTTCATATATCTATTGCCAATGAAAGGAAAAGCAAATCGTGTAAGCCAATCTATTAAAGTTTTTTTCCCCATCTATAAATGTGGTGAACAGCCCAACTGTTGTACATTTAGAGAAACAGGGTGTTTCTGTAAGAGTACTTCTAAAATTCTTTGTAAACATCCTTTTTCTCAAATGAATGACTTATTTGAACCTCCTCAATTTGCAGTGGTGCACAAAGCTACTTCTTTTCCTCCACCTCCCATCCCAAAGGATGTGCCCTGCATTCGGAGAGGAACTGGTGTATTTGAAATGTCCTTTCGTGGACTGCATCTAATAGTTGTTTTTCAAATTTAAAACATCTTTGTAAGTGTGGATGCCAAAAAGCAAAGGATTAAATTCCTTTCTTGGGCACTGCAATAGAGTTACTCTAATATTTAGACATATTTGTAATTCCTGACTTAATTTTTGCTTAACATTTTACATGATAAAGAGCTTTCAATAGGAGGTATGGTTCAGACAGTCTGTTACTGTTGTTACCTTGATTTTTAAATGTCAGAGAAGTCACATATTCGTTATGCTACAAAAAGGTCAGTGAGGCTGTGTATAAATTGTGTAGAATTTCACAAAAGGGCAAATCATCTTTTGCAGCTGCCATTGAACAAGACTTAATTTTAATGTTTTGTGACGAGTTCTCCATTAGAAAACAATCATACTAAAGGTCAGTTAGGTAAAGTACTGGAAATGTAAAAGTTAAACTTTGTTTAGAAGTCACACAATTAAAGGAATAACATACTTTGCAGCTTTGCTTATGAGTCTGTTGTAATTAATTTCCTGTGGAATCTTCCCCAAATTATTAACTTTAAAGTCTTATGGTGTACCGTTTACTTTACAAAGCTAAGCGGATTATAAACACAGGTTATCATCACAGCCTTACTACTGATGAATCAAAGTTTCAAAACAGTTGTTTATTCGGCTAAGCCAACTGGAATGAGTTTAATTTAATTACTTTTGTTCATACAGAACTGGTAATGTATTCCACATTGGAAGCACATCCTTTCAATAAGGAGCAAAATTACTGGGTTGTATTTCATGCCAACAAAAGAAAAATATTCCGAGAACTATGTTTCTTGCGCTAGATTTGGCAGCAAGTTGTGTGCATACATTCCTGTAACAAGTGTGCTTATAAGTCTTAACAGAACACTGATTCAAGCTCATGTTATAATTTGATTTATTCACAGTAGCTGAACAAGAACGAGAATTTGGATGGAGACCCCGATTCCTTTGTGTGCAGAATCCTTTCATGCAGGTTTTCTTAGCTAACTGAAAATAACTATGACCATAAATCAAAATTCATTTGTCCTTAATGTAATCTTAACAGGATACTTTAGTGGGAGCTGCACATTGTTAGAACTTGGTTTGAAACGTTGCAAATAGTAATTTCAGAACTTTTATGTTGATTTGATAGGTAGTGACCCTGGTTCGGTAGTTCCAGAAGAGTCAAACCTGTATAGTCTTTTATTTCCAGTAACTTGCAGGAAGTTTAGCATGTTACATGGAGTCCACATTGCTGCTGCTTCTCCACCAGTTAAAATGTTTTCAAGCTTTTTTCTGATTACAGATGGTAATTACAATCATGCAATTTTTTAAACTAAGGAACTATAAAGGATATTGGTGAGGAGTAGCCAGGGAGTCATCTGCTCAAAACAAACACAAAGCTTCCATTTGCTTCTGAAGTTTAACTACAACATTTTCTTGTGAAAACCCATCTGTGTTCACTGAGCTCTCTGAATCTGCCCAGCAGGAAAGAGGACTCAGACTGTTCTTTTGGAAGCAAGTGCAGGGCTGGTTCCCCATGGCTGCACACACCTTGTGCTGTGGGTTAACCCCAGTGGGCAGCTACACACCAGACGGCTGCTTGCTCCCTGCCCACTGCGCCAGGGGAAAAGGAAAGAGTAAAAGCAGGAAAACTTGGTGTTTCCATGCCCAGCCAGTCAATTCCAGGTGTATGAGACACCCGTCCACGCAAAAGCAAACCGTGGCCTGCACTCTGTTGCCAAAGGGAAGGAGGAGAATGGATTGGCTATATCCATTGTGGCACACCACTTGGCTGCCTTGGACTCGGTTCGTACTGGGGCTCCAGCATGTCCCATACAGCAGCATGATTTCACGCAGGCCACGGGAGTCCACTGTTAACCCCATGCACCTGCACGACTGCTCCCATACATCCTGCAGCCAGCAATGGGTCCCCTTAGAGCATCTTCCTGTGTGCCAGAAAGAGTGAGCCTGGAAAAAATGACAGCGCCTGGAAAAACAGCATGTGTTCTTGACAGCCATCTCTAGAGTACACAACTTGCCCAAACAGATCTTAATTATTTAGTATTCCTTGTTAGGGTACTACCATTATCTACATGCAGTTGGGGGGAGATTTTTTTTTTTTGTAGAGAGAAATTACGAAAAACCAGCAGAAGTTATCTAGAGTGAATTATTTCTTTTAAAATAAACAAGCCTTACAACCAACTTGTGCATGTGTGCATTTTTGCTAGTATGATCTCACAAAACATGGAATATATTCACTGCAAGTTTTTAAAAAGCTATCTAGTTAGTTCTATTTTCTTTGGATTTAAAAGAGCATGTAAGCATAGGATAAATTGTAAAAAGTCAGGCAGTGTTTATTCTACTTTGAGGATGGCTAAGGGCTAAAGAGGCAGCAAAAAGAAAAAACAACAAAAAAGACACCAGCCCTTAAAAATCTGTAATTACATACCAAAGCACAACAATCTGCATTAAAATAATACCAACTTTCAAAAAAGACTAACCCGGATAGAACATCTACTCTGACCTCTGCAGTGAAAAGTGAGTGAATCACACAGAGTTGAATCTTGCTACACCCAAAAAAACAAATTGCCAGGCAGCTGTTAGCATTTTGCAATTAAGACAAGTCTCTGTTCGCTGTATAGCAAGTGCACCATAACATGAAATAACACGACTGCAGGAAGCTTGTGCTGCTCACGTTTTTTAAGGGTTTCAGAACTGAAAGTCAGCCCTCAGCTGCCTTAATTACAGCAAAGTTCCCAGTTTAGGCAGAGATTAACGACTTTGCAGGTGGCAGAGTGACTCTAAGCTATTTTTCATAGATATTGAAACAATTCCTGCTGGCAGGCGTCATGTGCCACCAGCTGCCATCCAGTAATGGCTGTCAGCCATGGCCTCACTTGGCAAACGTCACCTTATACCATCCTACCTGCAAATGCAATGTTACAAACACAGAGCCAAGCCTCCAAACTAAGGCCTGACCCTCACCGGTTTAAATATACCCTTTTCACCTGAGGCTAGTCCTTCAGAAGCCAGAGGTGCAACCTACCTAGTGGGTCTTGTCAGCGAGAAGCTGCCCGAGATGCCTCCTGCACAGTGTAGGGGCTTCCACGGTTCCCTGCATCCTCAGCAGCGCCCTTGGGTGTACCTGTGGGTTTTAACTCCAGCTGTAGCTGCTCTGCGTCTGCAGGTTTCGTAACCTGCAGAAGTTCACTGCAGCTCAACACCGTGCTGAAGCCACCCACAGCAGACACGTACACGCTTGTGGGACACATGCCTCCACCACCGGTTTAAGTCCTACACAGCATTTACAAGTTTACTGACAAAACCAGCCAACTCACCCCACTCCCCCCAGGAGCTGGAGAAAGCCAAGCGCAAGGCTGGGGAGCAGGGTGCTGACGGCCGGGGCCGGGGCCCAGGCCACCCGATGCGCCCCGGCAGCCATCCCCCTCGCACCAGCCAGCCCTCACAGAGGCTGCCGGCGTTTGCACTCTCCGGGCCTTCCCCTCCCCGGGGCACGAACCTGCCGCAGCCCCGCGCACGGACAACAGCCGCCCGCGCGACTCCACCACACCCCTCGCCTTTGGCGCGAAAAGGTCCGTGAGGGAACAGGGCGCCGCGGCTGCGGGGCGGGGCTCTGCGGGCCGGCGGTCGCCGATTGGCCGGCGCGGCGGAGCGGCGGCGCACGTGGGGTGCGCTGTGGCGCGAATCGCGGTGGGGCAGGTGTGGGGGCTGGTGTGGCGGCAGTGGCCGGGATGGACCTGGCGGCGGCGGTGGGGGATGCGGGCGCGGCGCAGCAGCACCAGCAGCTCCGCGATGAGGTGGCCGAGAAGTGCCAGAAGTTGTTCCAGGACTTCTTGGAGGAGTGAGTGAGAGGGGCCGGGCCCGGCGGCGGGCGGGCAGGGCCGTCAGGAGGCGGCGGGCCGCAGGCGCCTCACAGAGGGGGCCGCCATTTGGCGAGGGTGAGATCCCGTCAGGGTCTGCCGCCCCGCTACCGCGCGTTGCAGGCAGAAAGGCTCTTGTGCCGCCTAGGCCCGCCGCTGAGGCCCAGCCCTGCCGACAGCCTGGCGGGGGCATGGGGCCGGAGCGCCGCGCTCCCTTGGTTGGCCAAGGCCTTCCCGGAGGGCTTCCGCGGGGGCTTTGTTGGGCGCGTTTTGTCCCTTTTAACACAGCCGTTTGACAACCAAGTTGAAAACCCATTTCGCGGCTTGGTTGGTACACCTTACTGCGTCTGGCTGCCTAGGTTTTGCCTCTCGAGGGTCCCTTCAGCAGCAGGCAGGGAAACAACTCACATCACCTTGAGGAACACAAAACAAAACACCATTTTGCTGGTACAGAGTCATTGTTAAACCGTAAACAAAATTCGATATGAAATGCAGACCCAGTGTGTCTTTGCTGGCATGTTGGTGGAACGGATGTAGTGAGGGGGATGGAAGGAGAAGTATTGGAAAATACACTTTCAAGGGACTGTGAGATGCTGTCATCTTGCACGCTCTTGAACATGTGCGATCCTTTTCTTCTCTTTCGCTCCTGAATTCAGAAATATTCAACTAATATGTAACTGCGAAACATTTTCTTGAATCACTTTCAGGTTCCAGAACAGCGATGGGGAGGTCAAATACTTGCATGATGCTGAAGAACTGATTCGGCCAGAGCGGAACACATTGATCGTAAGCTTTGCGGATTTGGAGCAGTTCAATCAGCAGCTCTCCACCACTATTCAGGAGGAATTTTACAGGTAAAATGTAGAGATTACCTGAGAGCTGAGCAATGCTGCAGTCTCAGGCCCATAACGTCTTATGTGGTATGTAAAAAAACTAGAGGTTTATCAGCTTTCTGTATCTTGAAAACACTTACACTGAAGAATTAAAAAAAAAAACAAACTTTTTTTACTGGGTCAAAACTTACTTCTTAAAGGATTCCTCTGTGGAAACCATTAGCTAACTAGGCAATTGCATTTATTCTGGTAAAAAAAGTAGATGATCAGTACGGGAATACAGAATAAACTCTAGAGCTGCTTGCTCTGAAAGTATTTTACTGAGCCAGTGGCTCAATCCTCTATTGAGGATCTACTTAATATAAGGATAAAAGAGTCATACAGTGAGACTTAAAATTTCAGTTTTCAGACAACAAAGCAAATAGCATTATTGTGCAGTAATCTCATATTTAGATTAGCTTTTGTGTGTTCTTACATAAAGTGGCAGTAAAAGCCAGAACCTGGAAATGCATGATACAAGCCTTTGATGTAGTCTAAAGCAAAAAAAGGCGTTTCTGATAGCTTCTATAAAATTTGAACTTATTTTCTGTATTTCAGGGTTTACCCTTACCTCTGCCGAGCAGTAAAGACTTTTGCTAGAGACCACGGAAATATTCCGTCAAACAAGGACTTTTATGTTGCATTCCAAGATCTACCTACCAGACACAAGTAAGATGATTACTAATTCCAAAAACTTGTGCCTTTTTACTACTGGAAAAAAGTGTCAAAGCTTACTAAAAATGTTTTGGTTCCACAGCATTAAATGTACAGTTTACCAGTACAGTTGTGAACAAGTTGCCTAATCTTTTGCAAGATGCGTTCTGAAGCAGTTTTCCATTTGTGAATCATACTCAGATACTTACGTTCATCACATTCCACAAACAAATGTAACTTCTCTAATTAAAAAAACAAAAAAAAACCAAAAAACCCCCACAAAAACATTTAGGGTATGTTGCTTTTGAAGTACTAGTGAAGTAACTTTTGCATTGGTTTGACCTTTAGTTCTAATATAAAAGTTCATGTAAAAATCATAAAATGAGAAAATATTTCATTAACTGTCTTTCTTTTGTCTGTTACAACTGTTTTTTAGTCACTGACTGAAAGAAACTGTGTTGTGTCTGAGTACTTGGTTAGTACCCTAGGCCTAAAAATGTCAACTCAAGAATTTAATCCCTACGAATTTCTGTTTTAAACAGAATTCGAGAACTGACATCAGCAAAAATTGGCTCACTGATTCGTATCAGTGGACAGGTGGTACGTACCCACCCGGTCCATCCTGAGCTTGTAAATGGAACCTTCCTGTGCCTTGACTGCCAAACAGTGATTAAAGATGTGGAACAGCAATTTAAATACACGCAGCCAAACATCTGCAGAAACCCAGTCTGTGCCAATAGAAGGAGATTCCTGCTGGACACAAACAAATCAAGATTTGTTGATTTCCAAAAGGTACTGTGGTGAGGTTGGTGGACAATGACAAACACTGATATTCCTGTGGTAGTTGAAAGGTGTTGTTTGTACTGCTACATGTTGAAGACAGTTAATTTTGGTTCTGTCAACATCAAGAAAAGACCACAAGAAAAGGCACTGGAATTTCTGCAAGTAGTTTCATTCTGTCTGTGGAAGGTTTATGTTTAAGCATGTGAAGTTATGAATTTATTAATTTTAGAATTTTTCAAAAGCAGTTTTGTTGCATGAGATTTATTGTCTTAAGCAAACCACTGAAAACCCACATATTTGAGCCGTTGTTAGTCTCGTGTTGAAGGTACATCATGTGTAGTTGTTTTATACGAGTATGAAAAGAGTTGTCTTTAGTATCTGCAATGTATTGCTCTTCCAGCTTGATTTACCCTGCCAAATCCTCAGCACATCACTTCCTGAAATAATATTTTGTGTCAGTGACATTAACTGGACTCTGCAAGTTGCTTTTTGTACCCCTCAGAATTGTCATTGTGGCGTCTGTGTATCCTCTTAAGTTCCTCCAAGACTCCTTAAATAATGATTAGTGAAGGGCTTTTTTGCTTGTTGTCTTATTATAATAGGAATTTCATGATTGACATGGGTGTCAGCAATCAAATGCTACTTACTATATTTATTAGCAGCTTAGCTTCTGAAGCAGTTTCGAATTTGGTGACATCTGCTAAGTGCTTAATGTTCTCTCCCTCCCCAGGTTCGCATTCAGGAGACGCAGGCCGAGCTGCCACGCGGTAGCATTCCTCGCAGCGTGGAAGTCATCTTGCGTGCAGAAGCAGTGGAGTCTGCTCAGGCAGGTGACAAATGTGACTTCACTGGGTCACTGATTGTCGTGCCTGATGTGTCCCAGCTGTCAACACCAGGTTTGTTGCTACCACTCGTGACCTCAATGACACGTCCCTCCCGCTCGTTCTGGGAACTGCTGTTCTGACTCCCGATTTCATGGCAGGGGTGCGTGCAGAAACCGGCTCCCGGGTGAGCGGGACAGAGGGCTATGAAACCGAAGGCATCCGAGGACTTCGTGCCCTTGGAGTCAGAGAGCTGTCATATAAACTAGTCTTTCTAGCTTGTTACGTTGCACCAACAAATCCACGGGTGAGTCTAGAAAGAAAATAAATTTGAAAGTATTGGTGATTTCTGCTCTGTATGGTTTTACCTCAAATTAGGAAGCGGGAATGGATAGAGCTTTAAATATATATGTGTACCACCTTCCTGTTCATTTGACTATCTTTATATTCTGATTGGTTTTATATAGCAAGTTTTTTTTCCTTGTCTTTATTGTTCATAGCAAATTCCAAATTGGCCGTTTACCAGTGTTACCAATTTATTCTAAAGAGTTTAAATGGTCCATTTACTTCCATTCAGCTTTCATCCATTTCTCCAGCATTTCCTTTTCCTCCAGAAAATCCTATTGCTTCATTTTGTCACAGGGAAAACAGCAATCCTTCTTGTTCCCTCTGGTTTATCACATAACATCTTGGGATGTTACTACAACGTAAGTAATACAGAGTATGGCTGGGTTTTGGCATGGTATGATATTTTAAATTATAATTCTGCTAGCAGCTTCACCATCACATAGGATAAAAATAGTGTGTTACTTTCTGGGTATAGACACTTTCTGCCTCATTCGAGAGTAGAAGACATTGTAAATTCCGGTTAATGAAGAATGCTTACAAAGGTAAATTTTAGCCAAAGGAAGCCATACTTTTTAATCTCTGGACAAGCATCTCTCCTGGGTCTTTCTCACTAAATGAAGTCAAATTCCATTGCTTTTTTTTTTTTATTTTTTTTTTTCCCCCTAGGAAATTGCCTGTTGGTTTTTAAAAGTATAAGGTGATGAGCTTCCTTAGCTTTTCTGAATGTGTTCCGCCCCCTCAGGTTACAGAGCAAGGTTTTGTAACCTCCTGTCTGCAGTACTCGCATTCAGTAGTGACCACGTTATTACTTTTACCTTTTTTTTATTTCCTTTGTTTAGTTTGGTGGAAAAGAGCTCCGAGATGAAGAACAGACTGCAGAAAGCATTAAAAACCAAATGTCTGTGAAAGAGTGGGAAAAGGTGTTTGAAATGAGCCAAGACAAGAACCTTTACCATAATCTGTGCACCAGCCTCTTCCCCACTATCCATGGTAAGAGTCCAGTTGTGGCCTCGGAGAGGGAAAATTTCACTTTTGAAAATATTACTTCTTGATGTCTGTGTAATGAAAGCACTACACTATTTCAAACTCTCTGCACCAGCACTGGTTATGTTAGAAAAGGAGAACCTATTCCCTGAGTACTTGCTGTGTTTAATCATTAAGGCCTGAAAGACTAGTCAAAATGGTTGGTTTTGCTATCAGGTATCTGCAGCTAAACCCTACAGTTGACGGTTGGATATAAGCTTTATTTTACATGGACTTCCTTCAAAACATGTAAGGGTTCCAAATATTTCTATGCCGTTGTGCGTGCATGTGTGTGCATGTGTGTGTATATGTTTGCAGTTGTTTCTGGCTCAGAGCTGGTTTGAGGACTTATGTTGGTTATGTCTGAAAAGTTTGATCAGCTGAATTTGGCCCAAATTCTGAGCCACGGTAGCATAAAGGAATTCGGCCACTGAGTCATTCTTCCCTGAAACTGTATCAAGCACATAAATGCAGTTTCAGTGGATGTTGAGCAAATAGGTAAATTCTGGATGTGCACAAATGCTTTAAAATTCTAGTGGGCTGAACTTTTTTTTTTAAATGGGAAAAATGCGTTATTTTCTTTGGATTTTTAGTTGGATATCTTTTCTGGACAGGTAACGATGAAGTGAAACGTGGAGTCCTGCTGATGCTTTTTGGAGGAGTTCCTAAGACCACTTCAGAAGGCACCTCATTGCGTGGGGACATTAACGTTTGTGTTGTTGGTGATCCAAGTACAGCCAAGAGTCAATTTCTAAAGTAAGCATCTCATTAAAATTCAATATTTAAATTCCAGTGTTACTAGAGCTATAAATGTGTACTCTGCTTTTTCTATGTTAAACAGAGGAAAGGGAAGTAAAATACTTAAGAATATTTTCCAGGAATTGTTTGGATGTGGTTGAAGTATTTGAATAGGGCTGAAGCAAACTCAACAAGCCCCTGTGGTAATAACAAACAATGGATTAAGACCTTATTTTGTTCTTCAGGTAGTTATGAAAGTACAAATTTCCAAATATTTTCAAAAGACATTGAATATTAAAAATACAAAATTTATTGTACATCTTAAAATATCAGAGATCAATGAAATAATGATTTCCCCCCCCCCCCCCCCCCCCCCAATTTTTAGGTTAGTCTAAATTGGTAGGTCCCAACACTTTGGATGAGTAGATGGCCATTAACCCTGAAAAATAATTATGAAATAATTGTTTTGTGCTACATCTTATGCTATAATGCTTTTTTATTTGGAATTCTATTTAATATGATTTTATTATGCTGCTCATTTACCTCTGCATCGTTCTCCATGAAGCTGAGGTTCTTGCAGCATACACTGCAACTCAGAAATACAGAGGCACCACAAAAGCTGCCTTAGGCTGCCTGTGGTCAGTCTCGCTGCTTCCTGCTATGAAGCCGTTTGTTCCCTTGTGCTGACATTTACCTGACCAATTAGGAGCTGTGTTGTCTTGTGAAGTCAGCAGAAAACTCATGGTAGGAGGTCTGGATTGTTTTTTCTGCTGGTGTAACCAGGGGTGAATAACAGACCTATGATAGACTGCAGTTAGATAAGCTCAAACATCATTAGAGGTGGAAGGGTAATTGCTTCCTGAAGGAAGGAACAAGTCCTGGCCTGAGGTTGAAAGCAGCACTGCCTTACAGTTACCTTCTTTCTGCAGGTTTTAATCTGACTTTTTAAAGTTTGTTCCTCACTGTTACTTCTCTCCATAGGCATGTGGATGAGTTCAGCCCTCGTGCTGTATACACCAGCGGAAAAGCCTCCAGTGCTGCTGGTCTAACAGCGGCTGTTGTAAAAGATGAAGAGTCTCATGAATTTGTCATTGAAGCTGGAGCACTGATGCTGGCGGATAATGTGAGTTCAGGAACTAGAGAGGTTCCTGCATCCCTGGAATGGTTTTGATTAATGACTAAGACCCCAAAATCATCTTAATGATGCTTTTTTCCAAAAATGGTTGAATTTGGGTAACTTACTATGTTTTATTCTTCCGCTGCAGGGAGTTTGCTGCATTGATGAGTTTGACAAAATGGATGTGCGGGATCAAGTAGCCATCCACGAAGCAATGGAGCAGCAGACTATATCCATTACTAAAGCAGGAGTAAAGGTAGCTTGCGCTATTCCTCTGGTTATGTAGTCTGTATGATTGCCTGACTGCTTGTTGCATGAATTGATCTAGCATCATCTATCAGATTTTTGTGTCAGCTCTGCAGCTACCTCACTGTGGCGGGAGAGAGAACACTTACCGAAAAATTTTTGTGCCACATACCCAGAAAGAATCAGAAGTGTTACTGGAATGAAAAAAGATATTAGTGGGTAGGAAACAGAAAACGGGAAAATCCTAATATTGAAGCAACCCCAAAAGAGGATATAGGTTTATGTGTATTTGTAGAAGTGTGCATTTGCACTGTTAAAAACAGTGTGTTGTGAAAAGCAGTTTTAAGGGCTTGTTTCAGTATTGTTGGCAAGAGTGTGGCAATGTTAAAATATTGATTCATCACAACTGTGTCTTGGGGCAGAGACCTGGTGAGAAAGGGCTGGTTGGAAGAGTTTGGACTCTCTTGAGGCTTGATTGTTGTAATACCTCCTTTGAAACTCCATCTAAAAGGTGTTTGCTGACCCATTTGAATTGCAATGATTTGGTTTGGCAAGTGGTCACAGATAACTACTTTTTTTTTTTCTTTTTTTCCTTCCATTTTCATTGTCAGGCTACCCTGAATGCCAGGACCTCCATTTTGGCTGCAGCAAACCCAGTTGGCGGGCGCTATGACAGATCCAAGTCACTGAAACAGAATATAAACCTGTCAGCTCCCATCATGTCTCGCTTTGATCTCTTCTTCATCCTTGTGGATGAATGTAATGAGGTAATGTTAAGGAACTGTAGAATAATTTATGTCAGAAAAGACCCCTCGAGGTCTCTAGTCTAGCGTTGTGCTATATCATTGAGAAGAGGTTGCCAAGACCTTGACCTGGTGAGTTTTGAGTATCTCCAAGGATGGATATTCTGCAGCATCTCTAGGACCCTACTGCATTGTTTGACAACTGTCCAGTGTTTAAAAAAAATAATAACTTTTATATCTAATCAGAATTTCTCATGGTTCAGTTTGTGTCAGTTGCCTCTTTTCTGATCAATATGTACTTCTAAGAACAATCCGGCTCCATCACATCTATACTTGCCAATGAAGCAGTTGCTTTGTTTTCAAGCTGAACAGACGCAGCTCTTTCAGCATCTGCTCGTATATCATGTGCTTGTGCCCTCTGAAATTTTAGTTGAAGCTGATCTCATGAGAGCGTCTTGCTTCTGCTTTTCTTCAGTCTGTGAAGTTACAAGCTGGCAGTACAAATTGGAACACACTCTGCTGCATACAAGGATACTGCCTTTTCATCTTGTAGTGATTAGACCTGCTAACTTAACACCATTAGTCATTTTTACAAATTGCTGGTCACTAAGGCTAAGACTGCTGCCACCTGTCTGTGTGGTGTTTGCCTTGGGAACGCATGAGATACAGAGATTAATGTTGGTTCAGCGCTATTCGGTCTACTGTCTTGCTCCGAGTGATCCAATTGAGAAGGGACTGATGAAAGAGACAGAGTAGGCTGAAAAGGAAGAAGGCAGTTCCCACGCTGCAAAGTGCTGCTTTCTGCTTGTTCTATGTCTAACTTGTAAACCAGGAGAGTTCCAAGAGGGTATAAATCCTAAAACTGCCTTTTATCCCTTCTCTGCTATGTTTCCTTATATTAAAGACCTCCAGGGCGTTCTCCTGGAACTTCTGGCAGAGGGTCTGGCTTCTGGAACAACTAGCTCTGCCATGAGGAGTGCAAGTGAGGGAAGGGAATGGGAAGGAAGAATATAGCTGCTGTTTTGATATTTGGCTGATGTTGTGCAAGTGATCTGACAGCAATAATGTCCCAGGTTACAGATTATGCCATTGCGAGGCGCATAGTGGATCTGCATTCCAGAGTAGAAGAATCTGTTGATCGTGTCTATTCATTAGACGATATCAGAAGGTATCTGCTGTTTGCAAGACAGTTTAAACCAAAGGTAATTACATTCTTGTGTAAGTTGTTCTGTAGGAGGAGGTCCAAAGGAATAGTCACTCTGTATCATGCTCTTTTTCCAGCAAATGCAAAGACACTTAGTGTAGTGTGTTCTTGAGAAAGGAGCCATAAACTCAGTTATTATCTAGAAACATAGCATGTTTTGGAGCTGTGTACTCTTTTTTTTTTTTTTCTTTTTTTTTTTTTTTTCTTTTTTAACTCCAGAAACCCAGCTGGCCCAGCTGAGACCTTGTTGTAATCAGTACTCTTAACTGTTTTGTTGGCAGTTCTTAACCTCTGTCTAGAACAACTGAGGGGTTGTTTCATAGCTTCCTTATACCTCAAGGGCATTGGTTATTCAACATGGCTGCTGCAGAGATTTTTGTGTTTTATTCACCTACTGCTTAATCAAGCAGTTTGTCTGTGTTTTAAAAGGATATTGTTCCTCAATATTTCTTTGCTTGCTTTGTGGTAAAATACAGAACATGTGAAACTGCTCTAAGTAATTACTTTTGTGGTCTATCCAAATTGCAGCTTGGCTGGGATGTATGTTAAGACTTTTCAGAAGTTCTAATGGAGTTCTCAACACTCTCCCTTACAGAGTTTTGAAAATGCCCATTTCATTTCCATGCAGTGGGGAGTTTGTTTTCCAGCTGGATCTGTGTATGTGCAGACAGACTCGGGTTAAAAAGCATGTATGCAAAGCTGTAGTCACTGTAAGCATGTGGAGTATATGCTTGTGTGTGTGTTTACATGCAGAATGAAAGGTAAATAAACACAGAACAATCTAGTAGACACACACATGAATTATGCCTGGAAACAAGTTGGTGGAACAGAAAAATAGAAATTATCAAAAACCTGCTGTAAAATAATTATGTGGTGATGTACTTATTGTAGTATTGTTAGTGTAATTGTTACAATATAGCTATAATTACGATCATAATTATGTATATATACTATGTGTGATAGTGTAGAATGTTTCAGGGAAAAGCAGTAGCTAGTAGAGAAAAGTCTTGGAACTGCTGATCTCATGCAAGAAGCATAAACTTTAATACTTTTAACATGGCTAACTGTCATACTGTCTTCTGTCACGAAGATATCTAAGGAGTCTGAGGACTTCATAGTGGAGCAGTATAAACGACTACGGCAGCGTGATGGCTCTGGAGTGACAAAGTCATCCTGGAGAATCACAGTGCGGCAGTTGGAAAGCATGATTCGGTTGTCTGAAGCTATGGCCCGCATGCACTGCTGTGATGAGGTATCAGGTTTTTGATGAAAGTTTGTATAAATGTTTATATAAATGTTGTGGGAGTTCTGGCTTTGCTATTTGACTATGGTATTGTACACATTTAAATCCTGTGGCTGAGGAGGAGAGCTTGGATCATGTTTTCACTTGTGATGTGGTTATACTCGGTCTGAATTTGTTTGCCAGAAATACTGGTTTTAAGGTATGCCTTGTAAAAACTGAGATCAGCTGGTCCAAACTGAGAATATGCATGTTTTTGCATTACAGTTGTATTGGCACTCTCAGCCTGTTACCTGTTAAATCACGACAAATAGGAAGAACAATCATCTATTAGTATCAGCCAGGGCTGTTGGCAGTGTCTCTCCTAATCTTGCATAGTTTGTAATCTCTCACAGATTACAATCTGTCTTCCATCTGCAATCTAAAAAGCCAAAGTTCACCACAGTATCTGAACCTCCCTAAGAGTACCTGTATTTGTGATCTGAGCTCCTCTTCATGTCAATCAGTGTTGAAATGTATATTGTGTTATGGCTATTAACTGTGGTATGACTATTATCCATCTAGTCCCTGCTTTAAAACTCAGCAGGCCTTTTGAACTGTTGATTAGGGGTTACGTGACACATGCAGTGATAGAAACTTGCTTGCTGGTTGTGTAAGGAGGACACCCACTGCGTTCTTTTTAATTAAATTCAGCTTATAAAGAAATAGATAGCTTTTAGCTTATGGCTCAGCTAGAGATATTTTATGAGTTTTTGCTTTTCAATTTCAGAAGAGAGTCTCATGAATTACTTTTTTTTTTTCCATATTGTTTTTGTTCAGACCCATTTCTTTCATGTTTCTTGCTCCACTGATCTTTCTTCAAAATGTCCTTGGCTTAAGTAAAAATGTTATTGATTCCACATGATCACTAAAACCTGAAAGACTCATCAGGCTGCTTATTCTCTCCATAACCTTGTGTGAACTCGGAGTACTTGTAGTGGGATATAATTTGACTTGCAGAGTCTTTACTGCTTAGCACTACTCAGATGAGATGGGTAGAAAGAGCCCTTGTCAGAGTCAGGGGTGAGTTTCTGAAGCTATTGGGGGGAAAAAAAAAATCTTTTAACATGAGAAGAGCTGCCATGCCTCTTTAATACATCTTTTTTTCATTCTTTCCCAGGTTCACCCAAAACATGTAAAGGAAGCTTTCAGGCTTTTAAATAAGTCCATCATTAGAGTTGAGACTCCTGACATCAATTTGGACCAAGATGATGGACAGCAAATGGAGGATCAAGAGGACCAAGATGGAGTCAATGGTAAATTACTTAGAAATTTTTTCAAAGGGGAAAGCTGTTATGGCTCACCTTGATTGAGTACATGCTTCTCTTCAGTTTCTCACCTATTTCTCATCTAATAAGATCTAGGAATCTTGACTCCTGTTCTTAACTCTCTTACTCATTCAGCCACCTTGTGGGTCCACTCACCTGGTTGGTCAATGCAACACTTTTCAGTGGCTCAGAGTATTAAACAGTTAAAAGATGTTACAGATTTAAACCTGGGCATGTGTCCAAATAGGTGAGGCAGAAGCTACAGCTGGGGTCAATGGTCTTGTGAATGGGATCAATGGCCATTCTGAGGACACGAACAAGGATGCTGCACCTAAAGCTTCTCTTAGACTGGGCTTCTCTGAGTATCGACGAATTTCTAATCTCCTGGTGCTGCACCTCAGGAAAGCAGAGGAAGGTGAGAATTTGTTTATTAAAAAGATGGCAGACCCTGAGTTCAGGGAGCAACTGTTATTACATCTTATGCTGTTTCACCCTTGCCAAGACACCAGACTTGCTAAGTCAATTGTGAACCTGTACTCAAGTTGGCTATGCTATGTCTGATGATACAAATATGACTTCTTGAACTTTAGAGCTCTGGTATCTTAGTTATTTGTCAAAACCAGGTAAGTTGAGGAGGATGTCAACAGAACAGATCCAGAAAAGGATTTGTAGCATATGCTGGCTGGCTTAGCCTAGCTAGAAGAGTCATCAGCAGTGAAACCTGTAGCAAGAGCTTTAATGTATGCCAGCAACCACAGCAACGTATATTTAACCAGTATGTGCCAAAAATGGCCACATCATTTCTCAGGGAGATGAAATAGTTCAGTTGCACTGAGACTACTCCTGTAATGACATGCAGCAGTTGTCTCATAGCATATACCAATGCTATGAAGTTTTTGGAAGGTTGTGGAGACTACAGTATCTGTTTAAAATGCTGAGTACATATAGAAGGATGGCTTCTTTGGCTTTGTGTGACAGTGATTTTTATTTTGTCCTTACTTAGAGGAAAATTGTACTAGTCCTTACGACTGCTTTTTCTTGAAGCTGAAGGCTGATGTTGATTGCTAGGCTGCTCATTTAATTTGTAAGCCACTTGGATGCATAGAACTGAAAGCTTCAATTCTCAGTCTAAGTGTATCCAATTAAACCATGATACAACAGCCTCCTGTACAAAACATGATGATTTAAGAAATAGAAGAAAGTCTGATGTTTCTTAAATATCTTAAAAAGCAAAAGCGTGTTTCTGTCTTCAGCATTGTAAATGTTAACATATAAATCGTTTTTTCTTATGGTTTGAATGGTATCTTACTGGTGGTGTGCTTATGCAGATTATTTTCTTTGCAGAAGAGGATGATTCATCATTAAAGAAGAGTGAACTTATTAATTGGTATCTGAAGGAAATCGAATCTGAAATAGAATCTGAAGAAGAACTAATAAATAAAAAGAAGATCATAGAGAGAGTCATTCACCGACTTACGCATTATGTATGTATAGAGATATGTGGATAGTTCAAAAGGGTTTTAACTTAAGTAGCGCAATGATTAATTTTTAATAGAATACATTCTTAATTTGAGAAATATGTTTTGTGCTTCTGTGTTATTGACTGGTGGAGTGTAAATGCCTTCTTTTGTTTAATATCTAATTCTAGAGAAAACACTGAAATTAGAGATGTGTATATGTAAATGCTCAAAAAGCCATATTATGTCCGTATAGAAGTGTGATACTTTTCCCTATTTCTGTAGTGCTATTTATACATTATGATACAGAAATATAATCAACACTTTATTCAATGGGTAGCTTTAAGTCATGGGGACACTAGGGCGGTTTGGAGGAAAAAGTATGAAAATATAAAAAAAATTCTTCCTTTTAAACATACAAGAGATTTCCACTGAACATAATTGTTAAGATTAGGAACCTGTTAAAGAGGAAGTTCACCATTAAAAGGGTTAAATAATTCATCAGTGAGAGGTGCTACCAGTATAAAAAGGAGATGCGTTTCAAAAAGTACAAACAAGCCTTTCTCTTGTTTGAATACAATTTTTTTGTTTGATGCAGGACCACATTCTGATAGAACTGTCCCAGTCAGGACTGAGAGGATCCAGAGAAGAGGAGACTTTTGATGAAGATCCATACCTGGTTGTTAACCCAAACTATCTGCTGGAAGACTAAGGGCTGAGAACTGGATTGTAGAGCTGACTAGTTCCATGTTGGAAAATGCATTATTTTCTTGCAAGGGTTGCTGTATAGCTAACGTCTTAAATGCCTGTGAATTCTTTACTGTGGAACGCAGCAATGTGTGGTTAGTAATATATGATTCCTCGTTTACACTGAGCATACCTGGAAATTTTTTACTGAAATGGCACACATATATTAGCTTCGTTATTAATTCTGGGTTTCAATGCCGTCATCTAAACACAGAGGAGAATCATTCAGGAGCTTTTTTCAGCATCATGCTATGTAGATGCTTCTGTTTTAAATGAGAGGAATTTTGCATTCTTCTCTTATTGTATTTGACTTATTGACTTTCTATGCCATAGGTTTTTACTGTTTTTCGTATTAACATAAATAAAAGGTCACTAAACGTCTGGAGACATCTGGGGTGGATTTGTTGTCATTTGTATGTGGTATTACTATTTTCTATGCCAGTGCTTTGAGGCTTAAAAAATAGTGATTTAAGTGCTTAATGTCTTAAGAAAAATTACATTTCCTGCATGACAGATGCTGTTTTGTAAGAAGGTTTTTTCTTTTTTAACTTCCAGTAATGAATAATGAGAAACTCTGATTGCTTCTCTTTCTTTTTAGATGGACTAAAGATGTGTATGCTCCTGTTGCATATGTAAAGTAGAAAATTAAAAATAGCCAAGCCCGAAGCAAGGCTTTAAGTCAGGAGCTCAGAAACCCCCATCTTGATGAATGTCTTGACTTGTAAGTGAATTGAACACTGCCATCCTTTGTGAGGGATTTTTGAGAGTATATTTGTAAACTTGTTTGTAGATTTTTCTATAAGAAAATTTTACGTAAATTTCTGTTGCCCTCAATTATTTGCTGTATGCTATGGCATTATTAAATAATCTATTAACAATTTAAAATATCTAAATATTTTTTTTTGTCAACCTGATGCCAGCACCTAAGAAACATCTGTAATAGTATTAAAGATACCAAAGCTCTGTATTTCAAATATAAATAGTGTGAAGTAACTGTTTCTAAAGCAAGTCCAGTAATGGAGCTGGTTTGTAAGACAGTCATCTTTTTCCTGTTAGTCTCTCCCAGCTTTGGAAAGATTGTCTTTCCAAATCTTGTAAAGATTGATGAAGCACATTGTTAAAGATAACAGTTACATTTGTGGAATGGAAGAAATCATAAATGGTTGTCACCAACACCACTACCCTACCACTGGGTATGAAGGCTAGCTGCAGTAACTTCTTTCCACTAATTCCTTTCATAAACTGCATCTGGCAAATGCTACATTTCATTAAAAATTGTCACCCACCTACAACAACAGTTTCATTTTATTCTATATTGTTCATAATTTACTTTCAAAATAAGGACAGGAAGATACTTGCACCTCACTCTGTTTTCCCTTTCCTTCCACCCCAATCTTTGTTGCATAATATTTTTCACATAGAGAAAGTAGTTTTTCTGCTCCTCTTTCCCCAGTTATATATGCTCATAGGGTAGGAGGGGTGTTCTCTAAGTCAACACTGCTCTACTGAAAAATAAGGAGCATGTGGTGCTGTAAAAACTTGTTTAATGAGTAATTAGGGAGTAATTAGTTGCTCACAACAGCAAGCATAATGTTTCAGCAAACTTTTCAAGGTTTCCTCAAAAAAATAGTGACTCGGGAATCAAAGAGGGTCAAAGTACACAAATTACAATCCCTGTATAAGATTGGCTTTTTGAGTAACAGGAAATGTTGAGAGACATTTTCTGCTGGAACATAAAGATAATATGTCTTGACAGAGCAGTAAGTTGCCCAGATGATTCCAGGAATGTTTTAGACAAAAAGTTGGTTATTGAAATAAACTGGGAAGTGGAACTGACTTTTCAATATAGTTACGTAGCATTTTGTGTTTAGTTGATTTAAACGTGTTCTGTATTTAGGCAGCACAGACAGCAGTTTCAGGTAAATGTTCTCAGCTCTTAAATTTTGCTATACTTGAATGTAGAAGAGTTGAGCTATTTCTTCCCTGCGTCAGTTCAGGTAGGTGATCTGTATGTCCACCCTGCTGAGAAAGCATGTGTTCTCAAGGCTGAAGGAAGGAGTACTTTGGAAAGCAATAAAATGATACTGTTAAAATTCCTCAATGTTACCGGCCATGAGGACGCCCATTGTTCCTGCCGCCTGAATTCACATAACAACCACTTTTGCAAGTGGGTAAGATGCCACATCTCCGATTTCCTTCATGCACCCAAGAATTAGAGCACAAACATGCCTCTAGCCAGCCTGCCTACCCTGGGCCGTGGTGGCACCCAGCCCCAGCAAGGCAGAGGACTCCGCTTCTGTTACTTTCTGCATCCAGAGATGTGCTGGGATTCTTCTTAAGAAAAAAAAGGCCCAGAGGAGATGAAAAGCGTTGTCTACTTCTTTTATCTTCCTCTGAAATGGAGGCAGTGTCAGCAAATGTCAATTGATGTGTAAGCATAAAGGGGAACCTGAGCATCTTGGAAAATGTTTCCACATGACCTTTCTCCAACTCCTTGACTGTTTTTTGTATTCATCCATTTGTTTGTTCATCTGTTGATGAAAGTCCTGATCTGTTATCATTCTAGTGTCAGCCAGTTCTGGGAACATTTATCTGTGTAATAGATAATTTCAGTTAAATATTACTTCTACCGTAATATAAGTATTGTGGAGTAACTGTTTCTGAAGCAGTTCCAGAAATGGAGCTGATTTGTAAGACAGTTGTCTTCCTCCTGTTAGTCTCTCCCAGCCTTGGGATAGACTGGGAATTTGCCCGGAATTTTATTGCTGTTGCTGGACCTCTACCCAGCACATTAGTAAATAGGTTGCATCTGCAGAACCAAGTCCTATCCAAGGAAGATCAGGGCCCTGCCATGGCTGAAGCCTGTGATTACCTGTGCCAACAAGATCTTGTGGCTTCTGAACTGCCCCAGTACTTCTCCCACCTTCGTGAGATTGGGGTGACGCATTACAAAATCTTCCTGCCGTGGGCATGCATTCTTCCGAGGGGGGATGCCACAAAGCCAGATGAAGCTCAAGTGCAGTGCTACCAGGAGCTGCTCGAGACCCTGCTTGCTGCAGACCTCAGGCCAGTGGTAGTTCTGCATCACCAGCGTGTCCCTAGCGCTGTGGCTGCGCAGGCCATGGGTAGGAAAGCCAACACTTTTGCTGACCTTTTTGTGGAATACGCAGAGTTCAGTTTCCATGTTTTTGGGGACCTGGTCGATGTGTGGCTCACCTTCAGCGACCTGCCAGAGCTCCTTAAAAGCCTGCCTTACAATGACCCCCAGTACCGAGCCCAGGCCCTAGCTGCTGCTCATGAAAGAGCTTACACTGTCTACCACGAGAAATACTCGCCAGCAGGTAAGGAGAATGGGGAGAGGGATTTTTTTCTTTTATATGACTTTTTCACAAATATTTTGTGATGGGATTAAATGGCAGCTGCCACATGTAATCTTTGTGAATGTCCTATCAGTGCTCTCAGAATTGCACAAAAATCCTTGAGCAACAGGTTCCTTCAAATCCCTTATTTTGATAATTGTTTTATAATTTGCTAGTAATCACATTTTACTTGAAATGATAGTCAAAATAGTTGGGGATAATACATATGTGTATGTGTGCATATTTATACTTAGTCTCTTAAGCATCAGGGAAGTATTAAGTAGCCTGTGGTTAATTTAAGCATCAGAAACCAGTGCTTCAAAATAAGTTGTAATACTTTTACATGCTTTTTCTCTAAGGGCTGTTATCCCTGTTCTCTTAAACACCACCAGATGCCCCCGATGAACTGTAGTCTCATATTGTTCCTTATACCAAATGTTAAATGTATTGTATAATAAAAGTGGGAATAAGACGAAGAATCTTTTGATTCCTGCCCACTCATCTCGTTTTCAAAGCCTCATTTCAATGTCATTGAAAACTGGGATTGCAATTGCTACCTTTTCAGTTGAGAGGAAGATTATGCCATCAGTCAGTGGCTGTGCTATAATCCCTTACTTGTGATGGGTGCCGGCTTTTTCATTAAGGCATGATGTGTTCCCAAGGAATATAGCTTTGAAGGCCCAGATCTAACTGAAGAATCAGGTCAAATTCAACTATTAGGCTTCCACCCAGAAGGTGGAAATCTTGGTGAATGTATTTAAAAAATCCACTTAAACAAAACAGATCATGGTTTAAAATTACATTTGTCATTTAATCAAAGTGAAATTATTTTATTTAACTTAAAAAAGTTATATAAACTAACATGAAATATTTACTTTTTAGCGGAAAATGAAAATTAATTATCTCTATCAATTACAAATTACTTTAAAATTACTCAAATCCAGTCTTACTCTATTTTTTTCTGTGTACAATCACAAAGTCATAATAATTAAGCTATTTTGTGGATAATAATATATTTTTGTGTACCTCTTCCTGACCCACAGAGGAAAGACTAAAAAATTCCTGAAATGTACCTCAAGCCATGAAGAAACAAGGCTTAAGAAATCTCCTGAGAGATAATAATAGTGTGAGGAAGTCTGTCTGTTTGACTTTCCTCATTGCAGACACTGGGATTTTTAAGTAATTAAATCTTAGCTCTACCTGTGTTACACAGAGCAAGAGAATTTCACCTCTTCTATGATGGGTACCCAGGATTTTCTAAGCAACTGTCCCCTCAGGTCTGCCTTCTTTGGGCTTGGAATTTATCTGTCCCAGGCAAAAAACCAGTACAACTGGCTAAGTCCTGTTTTTTTCAAATTTCTAATTAATTAATTAATTTTTAATTCCTGCAATTGTCAGAAATACTTTGCAGTACAGTTCACACTTTAGAAGTTGCTCAGCTTCCCCCCAAATTCCTGGGCTCCCAGCATCTCAGCAGCATTCGGCACAGAATTAAAAAAATAACCACTGTGAACCACCACAAAGGCATGAAAATTAAAGATATTACTTACAATTATGCACGGAGTGGAAAGGCACCCACTGGATAGGTGTATTCAGGTCCACCTTCCTGCAAGCAACAGTGCTAAAATGGTTATGAACCGTCATGATAACACAAGATTTATTGACAAAGACTCCTTGAACTCTGCCTTTGAATTTCTACCTTCTTCAACTCTCTGTTGAAATCATAGTGGGTGTTCTGAAATCAGCTACCTAGGGCACTGTCTGATGATCCACATCTTGAAAAATTTTCAACTGATTTTAAAGCAACTGCAATGAACTGAAATTTTTTACTTGTCCTTAACACACTACTAATGGACTGCCTCTTGTTTTTTTTTTCCCCAAGGTGGAAAGCTGTCCATTGCTTTAGGAATAGGTCATATCTTAGATAATGCTTCATCAGAATTGCTTTCAGTTTCTCTTCAGGTAACTCCTTAATAGAAATTATTTCCAAAATTATATAAATTTCATTTGCTTTAACTTGATTTTTATATATAGGATCAAGTGACCTATTGCAAGTTATATAAAATTTTAGCAAACTAATTTTGTAAATTTTTTTTTATTTGATTAGTTTGATCATGTGAAGCATGCTGATTTTCAAAATTACTTCAGCATCCTTTCTTGGCTAGTAAGCACTGATTAAGATATTTGGAGACATATTTGCTCTCATAATTGGCAATTTTAGCAATATACATGCTAAAATCACAAGGCATCTGCAAAAAGTATACCCATTATTATTTTCTTTGCAAGTCTACTTAAAACACCACCAAAGAAATAGATACTTTCTTTTAAATAACTGCTATTTAAAATACCTGCTTATTATGCTACAACACAGATGGAGCTATGCTAAAAGTGATCTAGTTGCACAGGGATGGCACAACATGAGGAGACCGTAGTCTCTACAAAGATGACATCTTTTCTGTAAAGACCAAAACCTCTATTAGCAGTTGTCTTCACCTAGAGGATGTTGATGTAGGAACAAATGACAGTGCAGGTTTTTTGCTTGGATTCATAAGCCTTCGAAATTTAGTAATAGGGTAAGCAATGTTGTAGGCATGGCATTTCAAGGATATAAGCAAGGTGTGGTTTGTAGGGAGAGGAAAGATGTTATATTAGATGAGCTGACTAAACTAGAAGAAAACCTTGGACTGAAAAATAAACTGAAAGCTTATCAGTTTTTTTTCCAACTTCATCAGCTGGTTTGATAAAAGAATACAATCTTTTCCCTTGAACTTGACTTCTAAGGGGATAAGGCTTGTAGTTTGGAATGATTAAAGATTTCTGAAGTGGACTTTCCCCAAATGATTATTGATAAGGCCAGCCTGAACCACATAGTTGCAAAGGTTTCTCTGTCTGATTAATCGTAGACTTCTTCAGTCTTGCTAATTAAAAAATCAACTGTAAATCATTAATACTAAATTCATAAAATACTCCTAGAATTTCATTTAGCTGTTTATATTTTAATTTGTTTAGAAGGACAGATACAAAATGCATCTTCCCATGCAATGTCCCATTTGTATTCATTATATTGTTCACGGATCCCATATAGCTGTATGACTTCTTGCTCCAGTAATGTATCTTTGTCAAACATTTCACAATTTCACATATTTTTAATGTAATACCTGCAAAAAAACCATTTTACTTCAGGATGATTCCTTTCCTTTTCTCATTTCCAGGATTCGGTAGACTTTCTGTCTCTCAGCCTTCAGTACTGTTGTGGAAATGAAACAGATTTCTTCAAGAAATTGAGTGAATTCCAGGTAATATTATGCACGGTGTTAAAATTGTAGCAGCAGACCACAGACCATAAATAGAAGGGGAATTTCATGTTTGTTGATGCATGTCTAAACAGTTCTGATTTGCTGTGAGAGCTCAGACAACAGCTACACTAGGAAACAGCTGCATACTGCTCGCTTCTCTATTGTTATTCTGACTTAAAAACAGGTGTTCGAAAGTGCTGGAAAGGATCATCTTGCTCAGTGCTCATTATTGATGTATTAACAATTAGAATGGCATAATTCTTTTTTCCAGGACTGAAAAACCTTCTCTTTCACATCTTAAGTATTTGATAAGCTGTTAGGCTAATACTTTTAAGCAAAAAGACACTATTTTATTCTAGCGTGGGTTTTGCAGTGGTACTACCACACTTTGCAACTCCTCATCAGTAGAGGCAGTGCTAGAAATGTTGTTGAGGATGAGTTTGTGAAAGGACTGGATCACATGGCCGCAACAACGTGAGTGGTGCTATAGGCTGGTACCTGATATTAAACCTCTGGTAGTGAACTGCGTTCTTAAAAGATATAAAATGAGAGTCATCCAGCAACTGGATGTTGCTGAATAAGGAGCTACCCATGTGATTCATTCTTTTTAGGGCCCCAGCATGCTGCAATTACTCTAAAAATCTGAAGTGTGTCAACCATTTATGGCAACAAATTCTTGCCAAGTAAACTTTCCAAAAAGGACATAATTGCTTGTGCCTTTTCAATGAGAGGTTGAGAGGTAGAACACCGAACGTTTTGTGCTTTGATTTGCCTTGGGCTTTTTTTGGATCAGAGAAAAATAGTGGGTGGTATTTAATGCTTACTCTGTTGATTTATGAATTTAACTTTGAAGAACTTTATCACAGATTCTCAGTCTTCTAGGTATTTCCTATTCTCTGTTAAAAGCAACAAATGCTGAGAGCATGGTTTTACTAGCTGGCTGGTACATCTTTTCCTATAAGTCTCTGACTTCTGGTTTTGCAGAATGTCTGGAAGGACATGGAGATCTTGATTTTTAGTCTAAAGTTCCTTGATTGTGGTTCCATGGAAGAGAATCCTTTCATACGAGTAGCTGCCATTGTTGCAGGTAAGTGAAATATTTCAAGAAGGAGGAGAGGTTTTCTTAGCTAAGCCCTTCATGGCAAATTATAGAGGAAATTCAAAATTGTCCAGTCCAGACCGCTGCTATTAGATGACATATCTTTCTTTATGGTTTCTTTCATAGTCGCCTTGAAAAATTAAGGGTGGACAGTGAGTGTTGAGGGAGGGGAAGCAGGAAATCTTCTCCAAAGCTTTTCATCATCAGCCTCAAGTTGCACCAGGGGAGGTTTAGATTGGATATTAGGAAAAATTTCTTCACTGAAAGGACTGTCAAGCATTGGAACAGGCTGCCCAGGGAAGTGGTTGAGTCACTATCCCTGGAGGTATTTAACAGACATGTAGATGTGGTGTTTAGGGACATGGTTTAGTGGTGGACTTGGCAGGGCTAGTTTCCAACCTAAATGATTCTATGATCATTTTTTAACATGAAATTGTAAGTATCTAATAAGAACACAACATACTCGATCTGAGAAAAATAGTTATTATTTATGAAAATCATCTTGTTTCTAAAGATGTAATTGTATGTACAAGTAGTGTCATGCAGTCCATGGCATCTAAGTTGTGACTAAGTCCATCACTTACCATTTGTTTGTTTTCAGCTATTAATAAAGAAGAGACACGTACAATTGGGTATGATGTTAATGAGTTCTTGGACTTCTCATCATCTCATGTTTTAAGGTACAGTGTTTATCCATTAGATCAGATACTATAATAAAATGGTGTCCTCTAGAAACCTGTGTGTATGCGGACACAAGACAGTTTTAGTGGTAAAGTCTGATATTAGTTCCTGAAAGGACTGGAAAGGAATGCCTTTCTGCTGAGCCCAGTCTCTTGCTGTTACAGACAAGCCTCTATACTACTGTTACAGGTGACGTAACCTTCTACTCTCTCATACTTGGATACCCAAATTGCAACTTCAAGCCAATAGTAACAACTACATTTTCCAAGGCTTCTGTTCTTTTCAAAAGCAAAACAGTTAAAAATAAATAAATAAGAATAAAATATAGACTTTCCTAGGAGAGAAGCCTACTGTACCTACAGAAATATAGATGTCATTGTGTAGGGAGATGCTAAGAATTGCAGAATCAGGATTGATTACTTTTAGCTTATCCCATGGAAACTCATGAGAGCAGTTGTAGCATGTGAAAATGCTACACGCTGCAAGGAGTTTGTTTGCCCCTTTGACCTAGCTGTAATGAATTATGAGAATCTACCTGCAAAGAACTGCGTTAGATATTTAGCTCTTGAGCTGCTCTGCAGTTAGTTCATTGCACTCCACCTTCATCTGCTAGCTGGATGACTGATCAAATGACAAAGCAACTACACTCTAAGTGGCTTATGTCAGCCGAATGGGAAGCAAATGATTCTTCTAACCTCCGTGTTCACAAGTTCTGTGGCACTGGCATCCACCTGGGAGATTGTAACTTCTTTTTATTTTATTTCCAGCAAAACAAATACTCTACAGGAAAACCCAGATGCTGTTCTTGCCCCTCGCTCCTCCTATCAAACAGTTTGGGAAATGTTTGCTAAGCAGTCTGAATTGGAGAGGGATTCTTTTCTGCAAGACGTTTTCCCAAGTGGTTTCCTCTGGGGCACATCCACAGGTGCCTTTAACATTGAAGGAGCTTGGGAAGAGGATGGGAAAGGAGAGAGCATCTGGGATCAGTTTGGGCATGCAGGTCATGTCTACATGAACCAAACAGCAGATGTGGCATGTGACAGCTACTATAAAACCAGCTATGACGTTTACCTACTTAGGGGTCTTCATCCCCAACTGTACAAATTTTCTGTATCCTGGCCTAGAATTTTCCCTGCTGGCACCAATGAGACCATCAACTCCAAGGGTGTTGATTATTACAACCAATTAATTAACCGGTTGCTAGACTCTAAAATTGAGCCCATGGTGACTCTATTCCACTGGGACCTCCCACAAGCTCTTCAGGTTCTTGGTGGCTGGCAGAATGACAGTATCATAGATGCTTTTGTAAACTATGCAGATTTCTGCTTTGCCACTTTTGGGGATCGGGTCAAGATCTGGATTACTTTCCATGAGCCTTGGGTTATCAGCTATGCTGGCTATGGCACCGGAGAGCATCCTCCAGGAATCACTGACCCAGGAGTAGCATCTTACAAGGTAGGGACACAGCAATAACTAGGATCCTGCAGCTGCCATTGTTGTGTTGTTTTCCTCTGATTGTTCTGTACTTATGTTCAAGCCTAATGTGGTCTCTGAGACAAGTATTTGCTTGTTGGATTTATGATACTTGCAAAAAATGCGGTAGTTAATGGGTGTTAGATGTCTTTATTTTTCTGTTCTGAAAGCTGGTGTTGATGGATAGCCAGATTCTTCTGCTTAATCCGAAACCTGCTATACTCTGGCTATGATTATTTGTTTTGTCAAGGTTTCTTCTTTTGGATGGAGATGACATTCTCACATGGGAGTAATCTCAATGCTTAAGAGTTCCTGTGCAAAGCAGTGTGACATATTCCTCTGCTTTCTGCCCCCAGGTGGCTCACACAATTCTCAAGGCTCATGCCAAGGTCTGGCACCTGTATAATGACAAATACCGTGCTCAGCAACTGGGAAAGGTGGGGCTGGTGCTGAACTCGGATTGGGCTGAACCCAAGACTCCAACCAACTCTGAGGATGTGAGGGCATCTGAGAGGTACTTGCAGTTCATGCTTGGCTGGTTTGCTCACCCTGTGTTTGTTAATGGTGATTACCCAGATATCCTGAAGGCTCAGATCCAGGAGGTAAACCAGCAGTGCTCCACAACAGTTGCACAGCTGCCTCTGTTTACAGAAGAGGAGAAGTCCTGGGTGAAAGGGACTGCAGATTTTTTTGGTCTTTCCCATTACACTTCTCGCCTGGTCAGTGCTGTGACTAATGGGACCTGCACACCAAGCTATGAGAGCATCGGGAACTTCTCCTTGCATGTAGATCCTTCTTGGACACAGACTGCCTCTTCTTGGATCCATGTGGTCCCTTGGGGATTAAGGCGGCTGCTGAAGTTTGTGTCCCAGCAGTATACAGGGACAAAGATCCCAATTTACATAGCAGGAAATGGTATGCCGACAGAAGGCGCAGGGGATCTTATTAATGACACTCTGCGAGTGGATTATTTCCGCCGGTATATCAATGAGGCTCTAAAAGGTATGGAGAAATCTAATTTTTTTCTTTTTAAATAATGTCAACTAGTTGTTCTATCACTTCCACGATGGTTAACTTTAAAACATCGCCACTTGTGTACTGGTATGAGGTCAGCTGCCTATTGTGTATGCAGTGTAACTTCATACACTTCAGCCTGTCTGGTGTCCAGGTATGGAACTCTCCATTCTGTTTACATGTGCGAATAGGTTTTTCATATATACGGATTAATGTATATGTAATGTTCTCAGTCCCTCTGTGAAAACAGTGTTTATATACTTCAGCTCACCTGAAGATGATTTGCCTGCAGGCAGGCTCTTGTCTACAGAGATCTCATAGATCAGGACTGAACGATGTCTTTACTGATTAAGCAGATCTAACTGACAGCATCCTGTACCATTTCAGGTTACAATTTTTAGGGAGATATTTATATCTCAATCATTTTGAGCAAGGTTCAAGGTATGCCTGTATCTTTGGAAACAGCTTATCAATTGACATAAAAATAATATTAGTAGCTGAAGTTCTGGACAGATACAGAGATTTGAGGTTTCAAATAGATACTTGACTGATACTGAAATCAATACTGTCAGGAAAACTTTATTAAATACACTGTATTGAATATGTTGGTCATTAGTATAGAGCATTTGATCTTCTTGACCTAGTTCTCAACATACTGATAGAAGTGTTAAAAGAGCTATGGAAAACACAGTTTAGCATTGCTGTTACGCCTCAGCAGGAGTAAAGAAGATGGACTGCATATGGGAAGTGAACTTTTCTGGAAGGAGAGAGATTTAGTGCTTTTTTGTAGGCAATGTGAGGAAGGATGCTGGGCTTGCCTCTGCTGGTATTGGATGTGCTGTTCTGCTAAAAGAAACTCTCTTGTGCTCAGTGAAGATAGGCAAGCACTAAATGCATGTAATGTTTCAGTTTAACTATAGTGTTAACTCTAAAAGAGCACCACATACCTAAATGGATGAATTGTGCTTGAAAACAAGAACACAGCGAAAGGGATACCAGTGGCACAAGTGTCCTGAACTCAAATATCTCTTGACTAATATTTCTTTTCTCATACCTTTTTATCACTAAGCATTTGACCAGCTCCTATTACAGTGATGACTGCTTTGTTTGCCAGATACTCTAATTGTTTGTTTGGGTTGGTTTTTTTTTCCTAAAAGACTGTTTGTAGATGTTTGGCTTATCACACTGTTACCCTCAGTTGTGGTGCTTGTGTTGTGCTGAGCTGTATTCAGAAAATGTTCAAATGAATAACAGTGTCTTGTACTGTTTCTGTGACAGCTGTAAAACTAGACACGGTGGATGTTCGGTCATATATTGCTCGATCCCTGGTTGATGGCTTTGAAGGCCCAGTGGGGTACAGCCTAAAATTTGGGCTACATCATGTGAATTTTGAAGATAGCAACAGACCAAGGACTCCCAAGGCATCTGCTTATTTCTATTCCAGTGTTATTGAAAAAAATGGTTTCCCATCCAAAGTCTTGGACAGATTTTCTACACCAGTGGTGTCTGACCTACCCATGCCATCAAAGTTACCAAATTTACCAGCATCAGAAGTTCCCTCCAAGGCAAAGGTTGTCTGGCAGAAGTTTTCATCTCAAACAGACTTTGAAAGGGACATATACTTTTATGGGACATTCCCAGAGGACTTTACATGGGGTGTGTCATCTTCTGCCTACCAGGTAGAGGGAGGTTGGGATGCTGATGGCAAAGGACCCAGCATTTGGGATAACTTCACCCATGTCCCAGGGAATATAAAGAATAATGATACTGGTGATACAGCTTGTGATAGCTACAACAAGGTGGAGGAAGATATTTACCTGCTGAGAGCCTTAGGGGTAAAGAACTATCATTTCTCCCTGTCCTGGTCTCGAATTTTCCCCAGCGGAAGGAACGACTCAATAAACAGCCATGGAGTTGACTACTATAACCGTCTCATTAATGGACTGGTTGCAAACAACATCACTCCAATCGTCACTCTCTACCACTGGGACCTGCCACAAGCTCTCCAGGACATTGGTGGCTGGGAGAGCAGCGCACTGATTGACCTGTTTGACAGTTTTGCAGACTTCAGTTTCCAGACCTTTGGGGACAGGGTGAAGTTCTGGATTACGTTCAATGAACCCCAAGACATTGCCTGGGTTGGCTATGGCGTTGGGGCATTTCCACCCAATGTCAATGACCCTGGCAGTGGTCCCTACAGGGTTGCTCACATCTTACTGAAAGCTCACGCCAGGGTCTACCACACATATGATGACAAATACAGAGCGAGTCAGGGAGGAGTCATCGCTCTGTGTCCCAACATTGGCTGGGTTGAGCCGAAGACACCAAGCGACCCCAGGGACATAGAAGCTGCAGACAGGTACCTGCAGTTTTTGGTGGGATGGTTTACACACCCAGTTTTCAAAAATGGGGACTACCCCGAGGTTATGAAGTGGAAAGTTGGGAACAGGAGTGAGCTCCAGAACCTGCCATCATCTCGCCTACCGGTTTTCACAGTGGAGGAGCGTGAATACATCAGGGGCACGGCAGATGTTTTCTGCTTCAACACCTACACCTCCAAAATTGTAACCCATGCAACGACCAGGTTGAGGCCCGTCTCTTATGAGTATGACCGGGAAGTTTTCACAAGGGTTGACAGCTCCTGGCCTTCCTCAGCTATTACTGATCATCGGGCTGTGGCCTGGGGGCTGAGGAGGCTACTGAACTGGATCAAAGAAGAGTATGGAAATCCCCCAATATACATAATTAAGAATGGGGTGGGGATAAAGACCAAATCAGATGTTGATGACAATACCAGGATATTTTACTACAAAACATACATTGATGAAGCTTTAAAAGGTACCCGTGTTTGCTTTTGTTCTGTTAGTGCTGTGTGTCTCCCCCCTAGATTTCTGATTACTTTCTTCCTCTGAGTAGTAGTTTTTAAAAGCAGTTGATAACTTTGGTTCAAAGGTCTTTAAATATTCTGAACACAAGAGAAACATGTTTCTTTTTGTAATCTTTACATGGCCATTTGTATCCTCCAAATATGAAGAGTCTCTTACAATCTTAGCTGTTCAGTGCCAGCTTTATGAAGCTGGAAGCATGTATGTGCTTGCATGTGAATTCCTTGTGGTTCATTTAATGTGTGATTATATCACTGATGCTCTTCCATTTGTTTCTGGTCTTTCAGCTTACAAATTGGATGGTGTTAATTTGAAAGGATACAACGCTTGGTCTTTTATGGATAGCTTTGAATGGTTGAATGGTTATGATCCAAGATTTGGATTGCACCAGGTTGATTTTGACAATCCCAACAGGCCAAGAACGCCAAAGCGCTCTGCTGTGTACTATGCAGAAATCATCCGCAGTAATGGTATCCCATTGCCAAAAGAAGATGAATTTTTATATGGAGAGTTTCCAGAGAACTTTTGGTGGAGTGTAGCAACATCAGCATATCAGGTTAGGAAACCAAGACTGACAAAGTATCTGTGGACAGTTAATTCATTTTGGATGAGACACCTAGGGCTTTTTTAACACTAGGCTTTACTGTAATTTAGGGTTAGTGTAACAACTGCAGTAAAATGGTGGAACTTGGGGATGTTTAAGGGCATGGTTATACCACAGGAATTGAGACAGCAGCATGGGCTTCACAAGAGTCAGCCACCATGGAGCGGCAGGTGAACTGAAACAATACCTGTTCTGTGATATTGTACTTTGCTAATACATCTTGCCTCGAGGCCCAAGAGGTCTTACTAGGTACAGAAAAAACATTACTATTTCTTGTCTTAAGCTGATATGTCAAAATATTGTGTGATGCCACAAAGACTAACAGGCTGAATTCTTTACTAGGCCAAGACCTAAAACTGTTTACTAACAATTCCCCTCCCCATCTTCAATTACAGATTGAGGGAGGATGGAGAGCAGATGGGAAAGGACTCAGTATTTGGGACCAGTTCTCTCACACGCCCTTGAAAATCAGCAATGATGACACTGGAGACACAGCTTGTGACAGCTACCACAAAATTGAAGAGGATGTGGAAATGCTGAAAAGCCTCAAGGTGTCTCACTATCGCTTTTCAATCTCCTGGTCCCGCATTCTCCCAGATGGGACCACCAGATACATCAATGAAATGGGACTGAACTACTATGAAAGGCTTATCGATGCTCTTCTGGCAGCTAACATTATGCCACAGGTAACTAAAAACGGTAACTTTCAGGTAACTAAAAAATAGCAGAACCCAAGTCTGATGCTCAGACCATGTGTGTGTGTCTCCATCCACGCCCTGCTTCATAGAGAAATTGTTTTTTATTGTGTTCTGCAAGGAAACATGTTTTTTTGCATAAGCAAATGAACTGGGAATATGTTAGAAATTACTACCCAGAAAGATCACAATTACCTTCTTGTCCCTTGTGTGCTTGGAAGTGGACTCTGCAAGGATGTACTCGGTGATCTTTCCAGAGGCTGAGGTGAGGCCAACCAACCTATAGTTCCCAGGATCTTCCTTCTTGCCTTTCTTGGAGATGGGTGTAACGTTACTCTTTTCCCAGGAGTCAAGAAACTGCACTGATCAACATGGTTTGTCACATACAATGGACAGGGACCTCCCCACTGCATCAGTCAGCTCTTTCACCACTGTTGGGTGAATCTGACCTGTTCCCAGAGACTTGGACACATGTAGCTTTTTTTCTGCTTCTACCTGTTATTTCCCCACTGCTGGCTGGCCCTGTCCTCCCTGAACCATGCTGCTACATGCAGCAAGTGTACATGGCTGCACCAAACGCTGAATCCATGTGTATGCACGCCATCCAGGGGGCACTCCGGGAATATCTACACAAGCGGATCATGCCTGAGCGAACCTGTGCCTTCATGGCAGTGCTCTAGACTGGTCCAGTGGATGTACCAGCCCAAACGGGTGTTCTGTTGGACTGTATTTCATCTGAGAGTCAGTGCAGGCACAGCAGTTCTTTTCTTTACTGGTAAGTTCTTGCTATCACAAGGTTGTGGTGGTTTTTGGTAAAAGCTTCATCTTCACCATCAGCCAGACCCTAGAGATAGTGATTTCCCCATGTCCTAAAGAAACTGAAACACTGGCAAAAAGGTATTTTATTTGAGTGCACGAGTGATCGCTACAAAGTCAAACACCATTAGGAACAGGTAGCTTCAGATAAAGGCAAAGTTCATTTATGTTCATAAATGAGGCTGGGTTATCATCCTTATTTCTGAAAGTGAAAGAGTGACTGGTCGAGTCCTTTCTCTTGCTGCTTTTTCCACAGGTAACGCTCTATCATTGGGACCTCCCACAGGCACTGCAGAACTTTGGTGGGTGGGAGAATGATACTATAGTTCAGAGGTTTAAGGACTATGCTGAGCTCCTTTTCCAGAGACTGGGAGACAAAGTGAAATTTTGGATAACCCTCAATGAACCCTACAACACCGCATATATGGGCTATGGCGTTGGCACAGCTGCTCCAGGTAAGACTGCTGGGCATAACCTCAGAGCCTTCTCAGCACTGTAGGCACAACTCTGTTTTATGATTCAGCAGAATAGATGCTAGGGACTTGCAAAGGTAGAGCAAGGAAGACAGTGTTGCGGGTATAAATGGGGTTTGGACTGCTGTGGGGTGGTGAACAGGTCCTTCTTTCTCTTTGCCTGTCCCCTCCAAGACGTACCCTCCTTCTTGCACTCCTAACCCACCCCTCCTTTGCAGCCTCCAGATTCCACTTGCTGCCTGGAGCAGACCCCATTTCCAGAGCAGCTCCAGTGACTGTGGAGAAGGGTTAGGGCTGGAGGAGGGCCAAGCTCAGCTGTAGGGTAGAAGCAGGGGAAGGGGAGGGATGAGAGCTGGCCTGAGCACACAGCTTTCTGCTCTCCACGCTGGTGGCAGCAGCCTGTCACCGGGGGTGGCAGCCCTGCATGGGCAGAGAGCTGAGCCAGCCCATGTCCCACCACTGGGGGAGGAAGGGGTGATGCGGATCCCGCACAGCAGGACGATCCTGCCCACTGCGGCTGCACCTTCAGCTGTCTCTGCTGAAGCAGTGATCTCAGCCCAGGGCTGGGCCTGAGGGCACCAGGTGCTGCACCTTTATTCATTGACCAGCGGATGGTTCTGGGTGTTCTGGGCGTTGTGTTTACCTGGGAGCAGCCAAGGAAAAAGCTGGGAAGTGCTGCTCCACTGCCTGTGCTGTCACTGTCTCTGCAGGCATCTCTGTTCGGCCAGGACGAGCCCCTTATGTGGTGGGGCACAACTTAATAAAGGCCCACGCGGAAGCCTGGCACCTTTACAATGAGACCTACCGGGCCAAACAAGGAGGATTAATCTCTATCACCATCAACTCTGACTGGGCAGAACCAAGGAACCCACACAACCAGGAGGATATCAATGCTGCCAGACGATACTTGCAGGTACAGAGACACCCAGTCACAGCTCGCTCTGCTGCTCCTGGGTTTGTTCATGGTGGCACCCCCATCCTGGGTGCTGGAGATGCCCAAAACCTAGGTCAGCATCTCACTGTGACAGCATGAAAGAAAAGCATGAGCCACATGCATCACTGCAAGGAAATGTATCACCCTCTTCTGGTGCCTGATCAAGTATGCTACAGAAATGAGACAAAATATGATTGCAGTGCCAAAAGCTTATTAAATTTTCTGCCATTAAATGGGCATTCCTGCATATCTCCATGTTCATTATAAATTCAGGTACTATATATAAAGCAGCACATGAAGAGGAATGGTTAAATCCCTTGTTTTGATACATAATTTATCCTTCTCCCTTATTTCCTGGCTTAGTTTTTTCTGGGTTGGTTTGCTCATCCCATTTTCAAAAACGGCGATTATAACGAAGTGATGAAAACGAGGATTCGGGAACGCAGTCTGGCTCAGGGTCTGAGCAAGTCCCGGTAAGAGCCCAGGCACATATTTGCTTTTTTTTCTTACGTGCTGTGCTGAAACCTGCTTTTCTGAAAGAAGTACTAGATTTCAATGATTCTATTGAAATGTTACTGTAAAAGTCTTACTGTATCCTCACAGAAAAATTCTAGTATATGTTTTGCCTGTTCTGTCTTTACCTCTCTTTCAAACTACGTTTACTAATATATCTTTGGGGTAGTAAGTTGATAGCTCAGAGTAATACAGTAAATGCTCTGCATTAGACACCGTGCTTTACCCGACCATGGTAAATGTGTTTTAACTGTTCTTAAAATGATGTCCTGAACTCGAGCACTGAGAACTCTTTGATGCCTCTGAATTATGTTTCCTGTTTTCCATTCCCATTCTGAACCCTGTTGTGCTAGCAGTGCTCCACCATGAATGTTTTTCCTTTCCTCTGCCTTTTCAGGCACATACAAGGAAAGCACTTTTTTTCCCTCTTCACTTTAATAGCAATTTGATGGGGTATATTAGATCTGGGGCTATTCCTGATCATTTCCCTCTGAAAATGTGAAAGACCACTTGTTTTGAAATGAAGGAGGTGGTAGCAGAGTCGGTGTACGCTCTGCAGAAAAGGCAGGTCTCTTCAAGATTTGAGTTATGCTTTTGTATGTGCCTAAAACACTTGTATTCTTGGGCACTTTTTTTCATGTGTTATTTCTTCTCTGACAGTTGCTGCCGTTAAGACCACAAAGTCACTGTGTGTTGCTTTTATGAGATAGATAACTTGCCCGAGCATCTCAATCTGGGGAAGAAGTCCTTTCCTCAGTCTAAGACTACAAACTTTCAAGCATCACCAAATTGCCAGGAACACTGGCTGCATTTTCAGCAGGATTCTCTCCCTCTTCTGGCTAAAAGACCCGAGACCTTACTCCCTGCCCTGGATGTCCCTCACTCCATTTCTTACTCTGTGTAGGGCTGCAGATCCCAAAGGGTGATGCTCTTCTCTGAGGAGGCCTCCCTTTTGAAGGGAACCCAAGCACTTTGGGTTTAAATGGTAGAGTCCACACACACAGCCTAGTTCACAGTTCCTCCTGGGTTTTCCCAGGATCATGGTACCTCCCCTTGTGCTTGCGGTACTAGTACCAGGGATACCAGCATTACACACGGAGTGTGGTCAAAGTGTAGATCTTGGTCTGAAAGCTCAGAAGTTTTTATTGTTTTCTGTGTAGAAGCCAGAGTTTGAGATAACCCAGTATTAGCTTCTGCTGTGACTTACCAAGTACTACTACTGCCACACAGAGAAGGGCTCCTTCTCTGTAGCAGATGCCTGCTCCCCTGCTGCTGTGAAGCACACCTTAGCACAGGTGGCTGGCTACACCTTCAGTGCATGCAAGCGGGAGTACAGTGTTTTGAGGGGGCTTGTGACAGCTCCCCTGAGCAGGGAGAGGACCCCCTGGATGTCACTGGCTGCTAGGTGGTATCATTTTGTGTTTCCCTCAGCCAGAGCTCGTCATGCTCTTGCGGGGTGGTGGCCTGAGACAGGCCTGACTGGGCACGTACTATTTCTTGTCTTATAAAGCAGGATAATGGTGAAACATCTTGTTTGACCATGAGCAGGACCTCTAAACATCAGGTGTCTCTTTTCTGGTCAGTGAAAAGTCTGTTCCTCTCTTGGAGAACATTAGAGCAGGCAGCATGAATTGCGTATTCTAGCAAAAGCTTAGTTTATTTTATATAACAGGACTCAGGAGGGGTAGAAGCAAAAGAAGGGGAAATCCTGAGAAGACTTACATTTTGAGGGGTTTATGCTTTTCTCTGTTTTCTATTACAGACTTCCAGAATTTACTGAAAGTGAAAAGCAAAGAATTAAAGGCACATATGACTACTTTGGTCTAAATCATTATACTACAGTTTTAACATACAACGTGAACTATCCTGCTGGTGTTCTGTCTTATGACTCCGATAGGTGAGAGATGAATGTAAATTATTGGTCAAGTAAAATATGCGCACCTGGCACCTGGGCCAACTGAGCCATGTAAACTGATAGCAGATAAAGTTGAGACAAATATTTTAAGCTGTTATAACCAATACTAGGGAAAATATCCCCAAACAGTACCTTGTGGTGCTGCTGTTTTCACAAAAGTCCAGTGACAGCCCTTTTTTTACAACCCGATGATAAAAGTGAATGTTTAAAACTGAACAAAGAAAATTAGAAGATCTGGTAAAGGAAGAAATCTGCAATTCTGAGTCTCACAGCTTGCCACACCACCTCTGGTTCAGTTTTCTGCAGCGCTCAGCCCTGCAGCAGTGAGGTGCTAGGCACAGCAGCAGGCATGCGGGACTGCTCCCTTGATCAGTGTGTCCTCCTCTGCAGGGGTGTAGCATCAGTAACCGACCGCAGCTGGCTGAACTCTGGTTCCTTCTGGCTAAAGGTGACGCCCTTCGGTTTCCGAAAGATCCTGAGATGGATAAAGGAAGAGTACAACAATCCTCCGATTTATGTGACTGAAAATGGGATCTCGGAAAGGGGAGCCTTAGGCTTCAATGACACTTGGCGAACACATTACTACCGGAGCTATGTTAACGAAGCACTGAAAGGTAGGAATGATTATTTAAATCTGATCATCCAAGTCTCTAAGAGAGCAGCAGTGTCTTGCCACAAGACTGACGTGTATAAAACAATGGGCTGCAAAGAGCTGAGAGACCATTGCCACCACACTTGCAAGTTACACATTCACATGGGTTTACTCTGTGTTCTATTCTGAGAGCCTTTCGCTTTAGCAGGAACTGGCCATGGATAACCACGGCTGTGCAGGAAAAGGTGATACAAAGGAAGAACAAAGCCTGGGTTTAGTGGTGTAACTGCAGCTTCTTTGTATAGCTGCATCTGGCAAGAGGAGGTACTTGATGAATACCTGTTTTGACTTCTAGTTTGACTACTGCTGTCTCTACAAACTGCATCTTTTTAAAAAAACAGAAAAAAACCAAACCCAAACCAGTTTCAGTTACAGCAGTGGTCAAGCAACAGCAGGGAAGGGCTTTTTCAGATACTTTTCTGACATACTAGGAGCTGCCAGCCCAATGTTCAGAAAGTGCTCGTTTACTGCCCCACAAGCACTTGTTTAAGCAACGGTTGCATCTTGATGGCTTTTCTTCTCCGTTCCTAAACCTTTGTTTATTGGACAAAAGCTTTGATTTTTGGAGCATATGAAAGCAGTCTCTAGTACTGGCAGGGCTGACCCTGGTGGCTTGTCAGCTGAACTACCTCAAACCTAAGGCAAAGTGTGAGAGGTGGGAAAGGGGAGACGGCATAAGCAGCGAGGCCAACGTGGCAATAACCTCACTGTGCTTGGCACTCTGCTGCTGCATAGGGTCCTGGAGCATCTTTGTGCCACTGCTGCTCCAGTGGCGATGCCTCCCATCAGCTGGCTGCACAGCTAACCTGTTCTCTCTGGTCCTCGTAACAGCTGTTGTGCTTGACGGCGTCGACTTACGAGGCTACACTGCGTGGACACTGATGGACAACTTTGAGTGGGCAGTGGGCTTTGATGAAAGGTTTGGGTTCTATCACGTGAATTTCACAGACCCCGACTTGCCACGGCGCCCCAAGGCCTCTGCCAGGTATTACTCGCAGATCATAAACTGCAATGGGTTTCCTGACCCAGCAAGTGGCCCACATCCCTGTCTGGAACTGGGGCCTGAAGGTAAGTGATACAGCAGAAATTGTACTTGTCTCTGTGTGTGTGCATCCAAGTCTAATCCCAAAAGATTTCCATAATCTATAGTCATTAAAGACACCACCATCTTCTGCAGTATTCTTTTTATGGGCTCCAGTAGTGCACTGACCAGTCATCAGTCTTTGTTACAACTGAAGACATTCATGTGGAATTACACCATTTCTGTCTGCAGAACCTGAACTATGACTAGATTTTGTGCAATAGCACCTCGATACATGCCTGTCTCCAAAATGCAGCAAAAACATTATTCCATTCTACTTTTCTCCAGTTAGCAGAATTGCCCAAGACACTTCCCAAACCACACACATTCAGTAATTCCCACATCATTTTTTCTAAACAACAATTGAATACTTTATACAAGTCACTGATTCATCATTTACGTTCTCTGTTAGTGTGGTGTGTTTAAATAATGGTTTTTATCAGCTTTTTGGGATGACCATGGCTGCCAGAGAATACTTGCCTCTCCTGGAGTCTCAAGAATTACAGTGTGAGCCTCAGTTGTACCTTTAGTCTGAGCTAGAATTGTGTCAATCACTGATCCCCAATAATTACAGCTACTGCCAGAGTCCTGAATAGCAACAGCCCTGTACAGGCAGGAAGCAGCAGTGCACATGCACACACAAAAGTTCACCCCAGGCTGCGTACTAATACTTTCTTATTGTTTTCCCATGGACAGTGACACCAACAGACACCACACCAGGACCATCTGACAGCGTGCGCTTTTTGGGGTTAGATTTAACATCACAAAGTGCAGAAATAGCGCTCTATGTGCTTTTTGCTCTTTCTGGAGCTGGAACATTGGGCTTGGCTCTTCTTGTGTATAGGTATGGAAAACTATCCAAAAGATCCCATAAACAATCACACATGGAACTTAGTAAACTGTAGAGTTTCCACTTGCTAAAGTGTTTGTTTGTTTTTTTAATTAAAAAAAAAGTCTCCAGCACCAGGAAAAGAAACTTAGTGCTTGAACTACTGCAACTGTGTCTTGCCTTAGAGATGGCTCCCCATCATTCTGTTTGCTTAACTACTTTGAAATAAAGGAATTTTTTTTTTCTATGGTAACTGTCTCTTTTTCTCTCCTGGCATTATGAATTTGATTTCTTAAAAACGAAAGTAAAGTTCCTTGTTCCTGTCTGCATAAGGGTTCTGAATTTGAACTTTTATCTGTTCTTGCTTCATCATCTCCCCTTGGATGATGCAGGTCTCTTCAAGGGATCTGAAAGCAGCCCCTAGATGCTCTACTGCTTCTTAGTGCTTTTAAGACAAGTTAGTATCTATCCTAGTGAAAACAGGTCTAGGAACATGTACTGTTCTATTGCAGCTATGTATCAGGTTTCCCGCCGCCTTTCCTTTATTTCATATACAGTATTTTTTAAATTATTAAAAAAAAAAAGTGGCTCTAGTCCTATGCCTTCACATTTGAAGAGAGTATGATACTGAATTAAATATCCTATAAACAGGAACACGTAGTATTTAGGCCTCTAACAATGAGACACACAGGACCTGCTGGGGCAGAGGTTGACAGCCTTCCATGCAGGAAGACTATGACCCTGCCTCCAAAGTAAAAGCTTCCAGGCTCTTGTGATGCAGCTTCCTGCTAACACTTCCATTTTATGTGATAGAGACCCATCTTTTTTTCTTCCTGGACCATAGCCTGGACTCAAAACACTATTTCAGCTATGTGTTCATACTAAAATCTGGCAAAAAAAGTAAGGTCATTTAAACTAGAACAAAAAGTTTGCCTGCTGTATTTTAAGTTTCAGTATATGATCCTAACTGCCTGCTTCCTTGTGACACAAGTACTTCAGAGGAACTTTACAAGAGAAGACAATTATGTTTTCTGGAAAATAGTTTATTGAGTGCTTGGGGAATTAAAAACTACAAGGTTTTGCTTGCAGTTGCAGAAGCAAGAAAAAGGTTAAACATAAATTAATTACCTGATTTGCTACTTATAGTGCTTCTGAAACTCATTTTAATCAGTCATTGCCTATTGTGACCTTTATATTAATATCTGGCCCTTAAATTTATGTAGCAGACTATTTATAGATTAAAAAGTGCCTTTCTATGACAGGAGGGCAATGATTATGAAAGCTGATGGGGATTTTCAGTCTTTTTAACTCTTTGCTTCTAGACCTCAGCTACACCCACTTGCTTTTTCTGACTTAGGTGACTTTATTCCATACTCCACTGCAGGAATAAGAATTAAGTAATTCAGTCAGTGTAAAATAAGCCCCATTTGTCCAGAAGCTTTAGTTGGCTTAGATCAAATAAGAAAAAAAAGAAGAAAAAAAAAAAAAGCCAGACAGTGATTACTGCAGTTACTCAAAACTACATTTGTTGTGTTGAATTTCCATTCCAAGTATTGTTTTCATCTTCTCCATCATCTTGAGTCCTCAGTCTATATATTTTGCCTTCTTTTTTGAAGTCTTCCCCCCGCTTTTCCACTACTCGTTTCCTGACTGCTTGCCTAGGGTACAAATGACAGTGAGGTTTGACAGTTTCCCCTGGTAATAATTGCATTTATTGCATTCACTTCTTGTGTAAATCATGCATCCTTCCTTCTCTTATCCCCAATAATAGTTTTCTTCAGCCCTGTGTTTCCCTCAGAAGCAATACCCAGCTGAAAATTTGTCATTTTGCAAACTGACACAACCTTGTTTCCCCTGGAAAGCACCTGTCCCTGAGGTGGTACACAGCTGCTTCACATGAACCGGCCTAACAGCTCTCCTGGTACAGGGGAGATTGCATTCTCTCAGCAAAACAAAACCTTAACTGTCACAATCTGACTTCAGTTGCTTGAGTTTCTTATACAACCATACCATAGCAATCTGACATCTAATTTTCAAAGTTTTTATCTTCCAAACAATATCAGCTCAAGGGAAGCCCACGTGTGTAGTTACAGCTGGAATTCCCTATTCACAAGTGACTGCAAGACAATGCTTCTTCTGCTCTGTATTTGGAAATTGAAGCAAGCAATAAGGATCTTGCTTAAATCACACATGTAAAAGAGATCCTAGCCAGAGCTGCCAGGCAGCTTACCAGCCACTAGGTTACCCCTTTTAACCAGATGGAAGGGTGGTGGCCAGAAATTGCAAGGAGAGGGCAGCAGTTATAAGACAGATACAGTTGTTCAGTTCCCCACTACAAGATAAAAACAATTCCAGCATGCAGTTTTGAGAAATAACTGCCTTGAACAGTTTTGATTACCTGCTTTGCTCAATGCTGCTAGATGCTGAAGGATTTGAATGGTCTTGCTGATGAGCAGATCTCACAGTAGACTGTGAGGGAGGTGGACTCGTAAACAGGAAGTTGCTAATAAATCTCCAAACTGCTAAGAGGGGATAAAGTATTGTGCCCAAGAACTTCCACAGGTCACTGCCTGAAGCCTGAACAACAGAAGTAGCAGGTCTTCCTGCCTGGTCATGAACACATAAAGCAAACTCATTAGATATTAAAGTCATGCTCTTGTAGACAGAGTATTTCATCCATAATTTAGAAGCAGCTCTGTAGACACAAGAGAACTCCTTTAGTTACACATTAGACAAGTATCTACGCCACCATTTATGTGCTTCAGAAAAGAATCCTCCTCGCAATCAGTCCTGATAAAAATAAAAATAATTCTGCAATCTGTCTTCGACATGGAAAAAACCCCACAAAATTCAAGCCAAATATTATCACAGCCAACTAAAAGCAGCTATACAGCTACAGTATTGCTGTTTGCGAGGAAATTAAAAGCAAACAAACAGAAAACCAACACCTACTGGCAGCAACACTACTGAAGCACTGGGTGCTAACTCTAGGTCCAGTAACTTCTTTCCATAATCTTCTTTGGTAAACTCCCTTCTGGGAAACATGGTCGCCAGCGAAAAATTGCCATAAGCATTACCAACCGTCTGTGAAAATATAAAGAAAACATTTTATTTATAACTGTTCACTTTCAAACAACTGCAAATTCACCAGTTGAGTATACCTTGCCATACTGACCCAAGAGTTCTATATTGAAGTATCGATCATCTTCACGTAGAGAAGTGAAGCATTTCTCATACCCTACTATCTCTTACTAATGCTATGCTGCAGAAATACAAAAGCAGTTGGTGGCAGTGGAAGACACTGCTGCTGCCAAAACCCCCTTCAAGTAAACAAAAAGGAAAGCAGTTGATGACAAGTCCACCACGATCAACAAGTTGACGCTACACCAAGTCATAATCAGTACATAGCTAAGAAAACAAAATGCCAATTCACCTGTGCAGCAAACTGCCTTGCTTCCTCCAGCCGTGCTTCAGATGGGAACTGGTTAGTAAAGGAAGATCCATCTGGGAGGCGGAACTGAATCCTGGCTATTGCACTGCAGGACAAGTATCAGGGTCAGTCAGCATATAAACAGTTACAGACAAGTGCTCCTGGGGCTTTAGCTTGGTAGTGATGAAATGTGGGCGAGAGGGACAGTCATCCTACTCATGGCAGTGCAGATGGGTTCTAAGTTTGTATCCACAGTTGACAACCATCTGCTTATATATCACAATGCATCTCCTCTTTTTTTTATCAGAGCACAAGACCCACCACCATTCAAACCAGATACATACGTTAATTGTGCAAAAAAATGAATTAAATGCAAGCCATATTTCTTCTGTGTAGCCTGTATTACTTTTGTTCTTTTTTTCAAGAAGTTGTACTACGAGAGCATAGACATTTAAAGCTGGCTTGGCAAGTAATTCTGTATTCTTCTAGCTGTGTCCCAGCATTACTGTTGAGTTTCAACACCAACACAACAGGCTGCTACTCCTGTACTTGCCCTCTTAAAAGTTTAAGTTTCTTTACCTCTCTCCCCAAAAATACACACTTCTTTCTCTACAGAACTCACCTTCGCTCCTTCTGAGATGCTTCTTTTCTGGCCTCTATTTCAGCCTGTTTAGCCTGAAGAGCTGCAGCTTTTGCAGCTTCTGCTTCTTCCTTCGATTTTGCAAAGCGAGCTGCTCTCTCAGCACGATCCTGTGAAAGGACCAAACAGAAACCTTAACTTTTACCATAAATTGTAGCTTAATATTGATTGAGAGATATGATCTGTACTCAGCATCCAACTACACAGATACAAACAGGCCATATGGAGAAAAGGCAGTAGTGCTGCAAAGAATTACTCACTGCCGAACTGCACAATCTCTTGTCATCAGCCAAGATGACACACTTTTCCACGAGTCGCTTCATGCAAATAGTTGTTAATAGATGATCTTCTCATGCAAGTTTAACACTCCAATGAAGATAAAGGAAAAAACCTTATGACAAGTTACATGACTACAGTCTAGGTGTTCTAGGCCAAAACCTAGTCATGGGGAGGGATTTCAATTGTTACAAACTGTTCATATCCATATATGTATACACACACATACAAACTTAAAAAATAATCCTCACACCCTTTTTGAGATCAGTGTTCTTCTGCGTGTTCCACAATTAAATATTCCCTGTGCTTCTGTTCCAGAACTATGCTTAAAATGCAATTATTTTTATGTTTAAATGATAACTCTTCACTGGGCTCCACCAATATGACAGAACAGTTGGTATGTTCGTTCAGATAGAAAAGATCATGATGAATATGAAAGCAGAAGCTTTGTTTTATACACAGAAATGCTACTCAAACCCCAGTGCATAAAATTGTTACAAGGTCACAGATTCCAAACAGAAAAATGGACAATCTTTCAAAGTTTCACCTTATGAGAAAGTTTATCCGTTTAGTGCAGCAGTGGCCTTTATGAGAGAGAGATGCAGCAAGCTGTCTTCCAAAATGAAAATCTTACCATTGCAATCTGTTGTCTTATGCGCTCTCTAGCAGCCTTCTCTTCTGCCTTTTCTCTGTTCCTTTCCTCTAACATACGTTTTGTCAATTCTTCTTCCTGTCGTCTTTTGTACTCCAACATTTCTTTACCGGTTTTCCTCCGTTCAATTTCTTTCTTAATTTCCTTCTGAATAAGCAACAGACACATAAAAATTGGACCACAAAATTGCCTTTAACAAAAGACAAGATTGAAGTACATTTGTTTAAAAAGAAATTAAACATTTATTCAAATAAGGGTATTAAAAAAGATTGCAAGCAGTTTCACATTTTTGTGTTACCTGTTCTTCTTCTTTCCTTTTCTCTTCTCGTCTTTCTTCGAGCTTTTTTGTTATTCTAAATTTAAGAATGAAGCGAGAAGTCTTAAAATTGCAGTATCTGGTATCAACATTTTAAAATGTTAACAAAGCATTTGCAAACACTTGCAGAAGAATGGAACACATGAACTCATGAACTCTAACACTGTGCTAATACCTAGTCTAACAGTAATGGTTCATTAACACGCAGGTGTACCATCCATAAAAAGATGAGGTGGTGATTCACCACCTTGTTGCCAGCATTTAATGGAGTTCTAACATATTCCTTCTGTCTTTTTCCACTGAGTAAATGAAGAATCTTACGTATTCTTACTGTTGAACCAACTTGTAAGACATACAATAAGCAAATACTATTTACGATCTGTGGTAACAGAAGCACTAAATCTCAATGTCTTCTTAGCTATTTAAGCCATCTGGTTTCTTCTGCACATCACTTCTTAAAATGGAAAGCAAATATTATATAGCACTGACATAGATGCACATGCATCCGTCTCATCTATCCAGAAATGTGCCTTAGAATAAGGATTGACTTAAAAAACGTAGTTATTTACAACATATTTTAAGTCTGACGAAAGGGCAGGCATGACCAAACAACGTAAGTCAGATCATCAGAAAAATTTTGTTTGTATGGTAGCTGTTTTGCTTTTTCAAGAAGAAAATGGTGATTACCAGAGAGCTTTGTCTCCTTCTTCCCCTGAAGGAAATGCTATAAATATATGCAAATACAGCATAATTTAAGATTAATGCATATTTTAGATATTGGCTTCATTTTATCATCAGTGGTAAGCAAAAATACTTATTGTCCAACAACTTTGGAAGAAAACGGAAATCAAATGTGAAAAAGTTTTAAAACATACCTTAGCAGTATAAATAATCCTATTTACTAAGTATGTGTAACTGGTTTTAGATAGGGTATTACACATAGTGATCAGTCTTACAGATAATAAAAACCAAGTTTATACCCAAAATCTTGTATTTGGACATAATCAATTTAATGAATGAACCATGCATTGTACCATGCTTCTGGTCACCATACTTTAAAATACTAGAACTAGGATTGCTCATCAGACCTCATTACTGTTCACTGATCAAAACAGAAGAAGAGTCTCAGAATAGGATTCCTCTGGCTTTTTCAATATGCCTGGACTACAAACAATCATCAAATAGACAAGAAAAAGAAATAAGATGGCCTCTGTACAAAAAGTAGGTTAGCACTTTACTACCCCAGTTTCAAGTGTTCAATGTTTTAACTCCTTCAAAACTTTTGCAGTAAACATATTGTCTATATGCAAGTTACAAAGGAGAACATTTTTAGTTTTCCAGATTACGCTTTTCTTCCACAGTATGTGAAAAATGAGATTAATTTAAAAGCTGTTTTTGTATCAACCCTAGCATTGTCACAGACATCTAAACAAAAATAAGACCACATAAATGTTTGCCAGATGCTAACAGAATAAGCACCAAAAATCTTGTAATTAAGCCTGTTTGTTCCAAACCTCACACACACAGAGAAAACCAAAACTGCCTCTTAAGAAACAAATACAATGCATTAGGAAGTCTGCAAAAGATAACCTACCTTTCTACTTTGAGTGTAAGATCATTCACAGGCTGAGCATCACTCACTTGCTCATCTGAAGAATTAGTTGCTTCCTGGCTTCCTTGACCTGAATTTGCTCCACCTGCAAGCGATTTACAAGAAATACATGACAGAAAAACAAAAGGTATATCTCTTATCATAAAAAAATACAATGCTCCTTGTTAGCTATCATTTGCAGCAACTAGGATATCTCAAGGAGATGCACGGTTCTCCTATTTAGACTCCCCCCTACCCCTGCCAACAATTTGGTTTCAGGCTACTAACCCAAAGAAACTTTTAAAATTGAATCCTACTTCAAGAAAACATACATAATTTTTATTGTATTATAAACCATAGATTTCTCACTCACTAAAACTGAGCAAAATGACAAGTTATTCTTCTCTCTAGACTTGCAAGAAGCATTCTGGGATACCCAAGTTTTTCCTCAACAAGTCCACTCAATATATTGTCTTTTATGTACCATCAGAAAACAACTTAAGATAAACGATTTCAAAAGCAAATTAGCTAGCAGTTGTGTAAAAATACTAACCATTACCAGCAGAAGGTCTTGTCTCAGACGTAACAGACTCAGAAGAGTCACAGAACTCTACTGCTCTGGGTTGTGTATTTTCTGGAGCACCATTAGATTGAGAGGAGGGACAGGGAGCAGATGACTGACTGCCGTTTTCCAAAGGTTGCCCTTTTACTGTGTGCATCTAAGAAATTAGGAAAAAAACCCAAACAACGAGACTATGAATTTTGAATATTTTCCACAGGTTCAAGGGTCAAGACTAAACTATTTTTGGAGAATCAGTCCTATTTAAAATACAAAACTAAAATTAGCATATATTGTCAAGTATGACACAATCTTACTTTCTTATTTTTTCCTAATTTAGTTTTATCACTTTGATTTCAAGTGTAAGACTAATCCACATTTATATTATGCCACACAGCATAATTTTATAAATTCATCCTACAAAACAGTATATAAAACCACACATGAACTGAAAGAGTAATCGGTATGTCATTCCAGTTTAGAATTCTTGACATACTTCTTCAATACTGTAGGTGTTACACAGAAGATTTAAAACAATGTGTGAAACAAAAAATAATGCAACCCTTCTGCATAGTGCTTTCTAACCCGTTCGATTTGCATACTGAATTTAAGTTTGCAGATTTTGTTGTTGGAAGGATATAAAACCAGTAATTCATACTTCCCCAAGGCACAAGCTACAGGCCAGGGACATCTCCTGTCTTGAGCATGTGAGCATGCCCAACTCAATCTGAAAAATCCAGGCTGTTAGCAAGCGTTACCTGTTTAACTTTATGGATTCTGGTAACAAGCTCTTCAACAGAAACACTGCCAGCAATTACTTCCAGTGGGATTCCATTGTCTCCTATAAAAAAACTGGATGGAACGCACACTACAGGATCTGCACAGCAACAGTTAAGGGCCACAAACAACAAACGTTTATACAGTAACTTTAAAAGGTAAAGCAGAAGTCCTTCCTACAGAAGATTCTAGCCCAGTATTCTACCTCCACCTCGTCACCACACTAACAAAAATGGTGGAAAACATTACATCTGATAAGTCTTTCTTCTTTTCTTTGAAATGGTTTAAGCCAAAATATTTTTCTCCAACACGCACATATCCAACGACCGATTATGCTTTGACTTGAAAGATTTCCTTTTAGCGTGAGACATCATCTTATGTAGACAATAATGGATTCTTTACAGCACTAAGAAAATCCAAGTTAAGCTACTGAATTCCCTTTCTCAGCATCATAAAGAATTCCTGAGCTATAATGCCGTGACCTACTTAAGGTAGGCAGATGTTTACCTAGCTTCATACCTGTGTATTTGATAGAACCCAGTGCACTACTTGTTCTTCCTCCTCTGTAACTCTAGCTAATAATTTCATTGCTTGCTTGTTTTCTAATGCCAATAATACCAATGCGTTATTTTGTTTACATAAAGCTTTGGATAGTTCTCTATTTGGAGACTTACGTAGGATTAACATTAAAAAAATTAATAATCAAACTTGTTCACTTTCTCCAAGAGCTGACAGTAAGTTGAATACATAGATAGTATCTTTTTAACTACACAGTTTATTGCATATTTTTGAGCCATAAGAAGTATTTTTAATACCATTGCTTGTAAATATTTGTCTTATAAACAGTATTAACTTGTAAAGAGCAATTATCTGTAATCATAATGTAGCATCTAAACTGGTCTCAAAGGATACAAATTTGAGAAAACTGCAGGCATGCTTCACTGTTTAAAAGAAAAGATTCATTTAGGCAGAGCAATCATTTCACAACAACTTCAGATTAAGTCTTTCATCATAAAAATAACTGTCCTACTACCACACACAAAACTATTTAAATACTTGAAAGAGCAGTAAAAGCAAATTTGCATCGCATCTTCTCATTAACATTTTGCATAAGTGTTGATGTGGTGACAATCTCTGGTTATCAGTCGACTACATAAGATCTCTGGAAACAGTGCCAAGCAGCAACTCAGGAAAAAGACATCTAGTCTACTGAGTGCAAATAATACAGTAAGTCTAATAAAATGTCTATGGATCATTTCAAAATAATACCATTTTTAGAAATGTCAATGTACTTTCTGCACATGGACTAGAACACTTACACATAACTAAAATGGCTGAGTAGTTTACCCAGGAACTTCAATGCTTCTCTATTCTATGTGTTACAATGGAGACAAACACATTTTCTCTGGGGCTTTACAGATTTCTATCTTTCTGAATTCATGAGAGTTTTTAAATTCATTATATAACTTGGCAAATTGAGAGTACCTGCATTTTGGTTCCAGCTTTTTTACATAATTTGGGTCTCTTCCTGTTGAAAAAGGACAACCTCAAACAGTCCTTAACTAGTACTGAAACACAGTCCAAAATACGCAATGAATATTCTGCAGAACACAACAGTACATTTTGAAATTTGGAATTTTCTCAGGCTCTAGTGGCTTCAGGAGTCCTGAATTCGCTTATGCTCTGGAACCTTGTATTTAGACTACCTCCAAGTCAGAGCAAGGACTTCAAAAGCCTCTTACTCTCATCATCATCAATGAAAGATTGTATAAAAGACAGAATTAGAATAGGATCAAACCTTTTGGTGTCGATTTTAATAGCAACAAAACCATCTGAGGCAGCTTCAGTCACCTTCTCATCTTCCCACCTTGCAGCCATCTCAGTAGATTGTTCATCCTCACCTGCAAGACACAGCACACGTGTGAGGCTAAACCCACCGCAAATTACTCTTTCTGGTCTGATTTTAGCTTTGCTTCAGTTGCTTAAAATCACCTTTGAAAGACACTCTTGTGATTACTTTCAAGTCAGTTTATCTTTCTTTTTTTTTTGAAAACCTAGAGACAATTCAATCCAGCTGATTCGACTTGCTAACATGCCAAAAATCTAGTATACCAAAAATCCTTCTAAGCCTGCAAGCACATAGCTTTTGTGGTCATTCAGCTGCATGGTGAACTGGTCCCAGGGAGCAGAAGGGACTGGGCCACACAGATGGAACTGAGGGAGAGGAACTGGAGGTGATGGCAAGTACGAAGATTGGCTTGATTGCATTATCCAATTGCACAACTACCGAAGGACCTCATTTTCATGTCACAGACTTGTCACAGTTTAGCCCCAGCCAGCAACTAAGCGCCACACAGCCACGCGCTCACTCCCCCCTCCCCTAGGGGGGCGGGGAGAGAATTTGGGAAAAAACTCATGGGTTGAGATAAAAACAGTTTAATAGGACAGCAAGAGAGAAAGAAACAACAATGATAACAACAATAATAATACCGACAAAGGAATGTACAAGAACAAGTGATGCCCAATACAGCGATTGCTCACCACCTGGTGATCAACAGCCCGTCCCCGAGCAGCGATTCCTGCCCCCCAGCCAACTCCAGTTTATATACTGGGCATGACGTCGTATGGTAGGGAACATCCCTCTGGCCAGCCTGGGTCAGCTGTCCCGGCTGTGTCCCCTCCCAGCTCCCCGTGCACCCCCAGCCTGCTCGCTGGCAGCCCAGCACAAGAAGCTGGACTGTCCTTGACTGCTCAGCAACAACCCAAAACATCAGCACATTATCAACAGTTTCTCATCCCAAATCCAAAACACAACCTCACACTAGCTTCTGTGAAGAAAACCAGCTCTATCCTGGCTGAAACCAGGACAAGAGCGTATACTTGTGCTTTAACATTTTGCTTCAGTGTACTCTCAGAACACGCAAGAAGATCCCACAGCACAGAGGGAACCATTTCTTCTCCCTAATATTAAGCTTGACCTGCTAACATGCTATTAACTATCCAATGCTTAGCCCTCATTATAAGTTTATTACATGTTGGTACACCAGCTGCCAATAGGTAAAACTATACTGTCCACTCCTTGTAAATACGTAATTCAGCAGACATGGTTTCACAGTTTAATGGTGTTAAAGCACAAACCAAGAAACACTTCTTTGCAGGATTATTTGTAACTTAGTTTTGTATTCCAGTTCCTGACATGAACAGTAATAGTAGGAGGGGAGGAAAAGGAGCAAGGAGCACAGAGGAACAAGGATAATATTGGAAGTGGCGCTACTTAAGTAAGGGAAACTGAAATAGTGCTCTGGGGCCACAGATTCAGAAGTGTTATAGTAATCAGAAGAAACACGTCAATCATATATTTATCTTCCAAAGCACCAGTTTAGTGAGGATGTGGGTTAATAAATAGATTCCAATGAATATTAAACACCTTTCAACAAGTAAACTGGCCTGCAACTATTTGTTTATCTTCAATCTGTATTACTTCCTAGCAGCTTGGAATCAATTCTACTCAATGAAGAATTTGAGTCACAAGCACAGAAGTATAGTAGTCCATTATTCAGCGGCAACAACAAACCATTTGTTTGTTTCATCCCAGTTGCCATTTCATGCCGGATTTTTCACTTGTTAAAGATCAGGAGTCAAATGTGGAGCGAAGCACTGCTGCCTTATCACCACGACTGTCTGGCCACAGTGCTGCTCTGAGAGACACGTATCAGAACTGTACCAATTTTGGAAAAGTGTTTTCCAACCATATGTATTCATTTTTCCCTGGAAGTACTGAAGCAATTAAGAAAGCATTCGTGTCTATTACTATTATTCTACCTACCCCAGGTAAGTATTTAGGATATTTTATGTAGGAACCTTTCCTCTTCCTTTAAGTGCAGTGCTTCCAACTGTGGTCAATGGATGCAGCTGTTCTGCCAAGAGTGGTTCGGCCTCCTCCCCCATTTCCAAATGCTCAGAGACAGACAGCTGCTTCACCACACATACTTTTTCAAAAGGACATGTGCTCATCCGATTAGACTACTAAAAATATCTAAATACTTGCCTAACACTAACTTTTCCATACAAACAACTGCTTGTAGAAAAAGAATGCTGAAGGACACAAACAGGTCAGCGACTGTTCACAGTACCGTCTCCGAGAGATGTGACTAACCCATGAATGAAAATGCTGATAACTCACATTTTATGAAGTTCTGTGCCATGAAGCACAGTTTAATATTGTGACTACCCATAGAATAGTCACTTGTTCTTGTACATCTTTTTGTTTTGATAACCCCATCTCCTTTGGGGGTTGAAGTTCATTTATTACAGTTTTGTAGTAATTAAATCCTGAAATGAAAACTGTCAGGTTACAGGAAAAGCATCAGAGAAGTCAAGAGGTCAAGCTGAACAGAATTTGACATAATTCATAATTGTGCTAAACACTGAACTATCACATCTGCCTCAGAATTCTAGTTCCCAAGACTCTAAGATTTCTTCTGTTTCTCAAACAAAAGCATTACTTTATTTCACTTCGCAGCAATCAAAGATCTGTACATAATTCTCAGTTGCACTTGCGAACCTCTTATGTTCCGTCAGGGAAACCTAGATATCTACATGGGGACAATGTATCCATCATTTCTCAAGCAATTCAGATAACGGGAAGAGACTTCTGCAATGACTTAGACCCTGTATGAGGAACTTATTCAAAACCATCACAGGTTGTCAGAGGACTTTAATCCCCCTATTCCTCAGTGCACACAGTCATCAGGGAAAGAGAGTTTTCCTTGCAAGGAGAGAGATAAACCCAGCTGACTTCTCAATTTCCAATATTTCATAACTACTCAGAGTAAGGATTGCCCATTCTGGAAATGCCAGAAAGCTGGGACGTTAATTAAGCTCTTCACCATCTCCTCCTTTGCATCATTTCACATCTTTAACTTGAGGAGTGCTTTGATACAGCTTGCATACAAAACACTAACAAATGGCTTGTTGATTTCAAATCAGTGTTTTGTTAAAAAAAAAAACTAAAAATAAGGTTATGAACAAAGGAAGGAGTGTTTCTACAAACATTTTGAAAAAGAAACACAAACATTTTAGCTTGAAGTGTCCCTGCCATCACTTTTTCACTTCTGAAAAGCACTTTTTATGAGTGGCCTGGTATTTTCATGATCAGAACATCTCTAACTTTTGAAAAGAATAATCTTAAACACCTCAGTCAGAATAGAGGCTGCACCTGAGTAGGTTTCATATCAAATGAACAATAACTTTAGATTAGTAACTCAAAACATGAAATGTTTCTAATTCTGCAGGCTAGAAAACCATCTATAGAACAGCTACCAGCAAGATATGGGAGACATTCGCCAGACCTGTTTCAGTATCAGGAATACTTTTTCCCTGTGCAGCAGCAGAACCTACCAGCAATTACTTGATGCCACAAAGTAACTCTCCTGCTCCCCAAACACAATTCCCTTGCTTATGTGTGTGTCTGCAGAAGCCTCTAACATCTCACTTTAATATTTAAAATAGTTTTGTAAGGCAAACACACTTCACCTCATGATCCCTGGAGAGTACGGAGCAACCCCCTTTTATTTCAACCTCCCATGAAGTCAATGGGATCTTTAACATGCTCGCACAACTGCCTCATCAGAACCGCACTGTGAAGATTTTAAAGACTGAACTAAAAAAACACTAGGATTATTGCTGCAAACAAAAACGTTAAGGAAAAAAACCTGGTTGAACAACATGAAATTGCAGACACAAACACCACCTCATTGTTAAGATAAACAGCCATAGTATTCCTTGCTTGACTGGAAAATATTCTAGACTAAGAAAGAATAATCCAGTTCTTCATTTTCTAGTGCTTGTTTAGAGAAGTGCAGCAAAGAGGGAGAGAGGGACAGACAGACGGTGTCAGAAACCACACAGAGATGGACCCAGCAGAATTCAGTAATTTTTGTCAAGGCTGTATCTAATAGCTGTCCTACACAGCGACCACCCTTAAATTACAGTTAATTTGTATTTTCTCTATTTTTTTCCTCTTTATTAATTTTTTGTCCCCATATACATTATTGGATGAAGTGTACAAAACAAAACAGAAACACTGAACACTTCTGAAAGCATGCTTTCCTATGCTTGCCTCCCGTGTCTATGGGCAAGCGTGTAGTGTGAAGACTCAAAGCTACCATCACCACTGTGTGGTTTTAAACACGGATCTACCCAAACAACAAACCCAATCACTGCTAGCATAAAAACAGAATATTCTTTCAGCACTTGGCATCCTTCAAACACAACTGCTTCTGCATGTTCTTGGGTTTCCCAAGTCCCCTTCCCAGCAGGCATAACACAACCGCTCCACAACCAGGTCGATCACAGGTCAGCTGCGCCCAGTTCCTGGTCCTAGGGTAGGCCAAAACTTGGCATAAATCTCCAGTTCTTTCATTTTGGAGATAACAGCTGCCTGAAGTAACACTTCCCCTTTTTCAGGACTCATAAGAACAAACAAAACAAATCCTTACAGCATACTACAATGTCAAAACTAGGTTACATCCCTGCAATCACAAATTTATCTCCACTCTGTGTATTTATATATTCCTACCTCTGTATCTACATATTCCTACATCCACCCAGTCGACATTCACATCTAAAAGAAGAGGCCACTTTTGTGTACAATTTTAGTTTCATAAAAAAATACTGAAATAAGTTACAAAGTGCACTTAAACCCCTGATATATATGTATTAAGTTCAAAATACTCATAGGTACTGAATTACTATTAAAAATCCCCCAGCTTTGTGGTGGGTTGACCCTGGCTGGATGCCAGGTGCCCACCAAAGCCGCTCTATCACTGCCCTCCTCAGCTGGGCAGGGGAGAGAAAATACAACAAATGGCTCATTGATCAAGATAAGGACAGGGAGATCACTCAGCAATTACTGTCACAGGCAAAACAGACTCCACTTGGGGAAATTAGTTTAATTTATTGCCAATCAAGTCAGAGCACAATAGTAAGAAATAAAACCTAAATTTTTAAACATCTTCCTCTCACCCCTCCCTTCTTCCCAAGTTCAGCTTTACTCGTGAATTCTCTACCTCCTCCACCCAGTTGGTGCACGGGGATGGGGAATTGGGGTTGTGGTCAGATCATCAGTTGTGGTCAGGTCATGTGGTCTCTGCTGCTCTTTCCTCCTCACAGGGACGACTCCTCACACTCTGCCCTGCTCCAGCATGGGGTCCCTCTATGGGAGACAGTCCTCCATGAACGTCTCCAACATGAGTCCTTCCCACAGGCTGCAGTTCTTCACAAAATGCTCCAGCCCGGGTTCCCCCACAGGTGCCGTCCTTCAGGAACAGGCTGCTTCAGCCCGGGTCCCCCCACGGGTGCCGTCCTTCAGGAACAGGCTGCTCCAGCCTGGGCCCCCGCGGGGTCACAAGTCCTGCCAGCAAACCTGCTCCAGCCGGGGCTCCTCTCTCTCCCCGTGGGGCCACAGGCCCTGCCAGGAGCCAGCCCCAGCGCAGGCTGCCCACGGGGTCACGGCCTCCTTCGGGCATCCCCCTGCTCCAGCGTGGGGCCCTCCCCGGGTGTGGGTGGAGATCTGCTCACCCGTGGTGCTCCATGGCTGCAGGGGCCCAGCTGGCCTCACCATGGGCTTCCTCACAGGCTGCCAGGGAACCTCTGCTCCAGTGCCTGGAGCCCTCCTGCCCCGAGCTGGATGTCTGCAGAGTTGTTGCTCTCACATATTCTCACTCCTCTCTCCAGCCGCAGCTGTGCAGTAACATTTTCCCCTTCTTAACTATATTATTCCAGAGGCGCTGCCACCGTCGCTAGCTCAGCCTTGGCCAGTGGCGGGTCCATCTTGGAGCCGGCTGGCATTGGCTCTATGGGACACAGGGAAAGCTTCTGGCATGTTCTGTCAGAAGCCATCACTGCAGCCCCCCAGCTACTAAAACCTTGCCACACAAACTCAATACAGAACATTTGAACATCCAAGAAATTTAATAGAAAATTTTCAACCCTGAGTAGCGAGTCGGGGGAAAGATCAGCCTTTACACAAGTCACAGCACATTACGTTTCACAGGTTGTTGCAAGTGTTGCAAATGATCTATGTCAGGAAGTTTCTTGTTGTTTAGCATGTGGCTTTCCAATTAGTTTTATGTCACGTGCTATGATCATCTCATTGACTATGAAGGCAGAGAGCTATCAGGTAGGTGCTGTAGGTAAACACACTAAAGCATGTTTAATAAAAAAAAAAATTTACAAAATCCAATGATAAAATGTTTTCACACCATAGCACCCACTGGCCATCATGATTCATGGGCTTTAAAGTGCTGCCTTAAAGCCTGCATGCGCTACCCCATCCCTTACCCCAACACAGCATGTTGTGGGCTGAGAAGGGCTTGACTTCTAGCAGTATGTTTACTATCCAGCAGAAAATGCTGTTCAAGTATAAGAAGAGTTGTGTCAACAGAGGAACAACTGCACTTTACTATTCTCTTCACATTCCCTTTGGAAATTAATTTCTCCTTGCAGCCAAGTGAACCTCAGAGTTCAGTAATTCTGAAGGGAACAACACTAGCCACACGTTTAGCATGGGTGTTTTTTCATGAGGCATCTGAAAAACTTCAAGCCACAAGCACTTAAGGCAATAGTAAAAACAAAAGAAACAACATAAGCACATAGCTAAAAATACAAGAAGAAAGTTAAAGAGCCTGTCTAATGTCCTCCTTTCCCTTTACCTATCCTCATTTTTCCAGACAGAAAGGCAATGTACACAAAGACAATGTGAGTTCCTGTAGGCTTCAATTACCATTCAGTTACAAAACAAACACCATAGGTAACTGCAAAGAAAAAGGACACGGCACATAAACATTTAAGAAAGTCACAGGAGAAAGAACTGAAGGCAGGCTTATGCAAGGATATAACGCAGGGAAAAATCAAACATCGAAACAACTGGTTTCACTGCCCTAGAGCAGTACGTAAGGCCACGACACACCACAGCAAGGGCACGGCCGGGGCACCCGTACAGCAGGCCAGGCACCGCGGGCCGGGCGGCCGGCACTCCTACTGACACAGCAGAAATCGCTGCACGGCGGGAGGGGGAGGCGGGGAAGCAACAGCTGGCGAAGGCGGTGTGGAGCCTCCGGCAAGCTCCGCCCGGGGCGAGCGAACGAGGAGCGCCGGCTGACAGGGCCGCGGGCGGGACGGGCCCCCCCCGACGGGGCAGGCTGCGGGCAGCGGCACCCCACGGGGCAGCGGGCGGGCAACTGCGCTCGACTCGGGCGCTGCCGGAGCCTGGGGCTGTCCCGGCCGGCAGCCCAGCGGCCTGCCCGAGCGGCGGCTACTCCCGGCCCCCTCCGACCCAGGCGGCGACGCAGCCGCAGGCACTGTGTCAGTGCGGGGGCGGGCAAGGCCCGGCGCCCAGCACCGGCCCCTCCCCCCACCTCGGCCGGGCCGTACCTGACACGAAGACAACGAAGACCGAGCTCCGCTGCTTGGCGGCGGCGATGGCGGCCGGAATGGAGCCGCCGAACCACATCATGGTGCCGCCGGCCCCAGGCGCTGCGAGCCGCCGCCAGGCGCATGCGCCGCCGCCGCCGCACCAACGGCGGGTCCCGCGCGTGCGCCGGAGGCCGCGGCCCAGCGTCGCCTTCTGATTGGCGTCTGCGCGTGGCGCGCGCCTGCCCTCGGCCACGCGGGGGGCGGTGGCAGAATCGCCGCGGCCGGGCGCCATCTTGGCGCGTTTCCACGGCAGCGCCGCCGCCCCGCTAGGACAGTGCCTCGCGCCTGAGCTGTGTGACGCCGCATAAACGGCTGAGGCAGGCACGGGGCTGCTGCAGGAGAAAGGCGCCCACGCAGCAAGGATGCGCCTCGTGCGCCCCAGGGCCTGTGGTGAGGGACTGTTGGGACAGGATGGCCACGGATAACCCTGGCCCCAGCATCCACCTAAGGGTGCGACAGAGGGGAAAAATGATGAAGAAGGTACCTGTTTGACAGAAATCCATGCCAAATGTGTTAAAAGTAGAGAGTGCAGCTTGGACAGATCCTCCATGAGTGGCAGGAGGTGAGGCCAGGACATCTTCCATGCTGCTTGGTGAGCCAGGCAGCCTGAGGGACCATGACTGGGACAGCAGGGCGTTCACTGCACAGCCTTAGCAGGGGTGCAGCCAGTGAGGGCGGACAGTGTCTGATGGATGTTTCACAGTTAACGAGGCCAGCGCAATTTCTTTCAAGTGCTCTGATGATTTTTGGAAAAAAGGCTGCACGTCAGTTTTTCTGAAAGACAGTTATGACTGTGGCTATGTATTCTGGGTAACTATTGCTGAGGCAGAGAACTGTCAAACATTTGACGTCTCTCAGCCTGGAAAGCTTTTCACTGTTGTACTTTGTGTAACCTGGAGTTTAATTGGAAAAGTCACTGGGTAATGACAACTAAAAAAACCTACAAAGCTATAGTGAAAAGAGGCAAATCAATGTTAACAGCAATATACAAAAATTGTTTTACCTTTCTCAAGATGCAGCTTGTGGAAAACGGGTCACAGTAATCCTGCTTGCTGGGTAAGCTTTGCACACATAAACTCTGCTTCTGCTAGTTTCTTAGTGAAGTAACCATAAGAACACTATAGCTTTCCTGCTGAGATGGAAATTTTTTCAAAATTTTCTTTCTTCGTGGTACAAAATAGACTTAAGAACAATGCCAAAGTTTGGATGTTACTAAATTAAGCTATACATTTTTTTGAGATGAACGAAAAGACACCTCTGTTATGCACGTGCACACAGAGGAAGAGGTTAGGTTGTAATGTGTATTAGTATCTTAAGCTCTATGAAGAGTTTGGATGTGTTGCACTAATTCTCATGGCATTCGCAACAGCTGTAGTTTGCATTTACTGCACCTCATTTGAAACTCTTAAGTTGGAAGCCAAGTTGCATGAGAAGGGTGAATGAAGTGTTGAACACCATAATTTTTTGAAATTATTTTGCAAATACGAGTTTCAAAAATTTCTACACCGCTTTAAGCAAGGAAGAAATTTTTTTTAAACATAAAAGTGGAAAGGCTTACTAATGACTGGGTAGGTAACTTTTGTGAGGGTATAGTCTTTTACATTACCAGGAACTATTTATATTGCATTCTCAAATAATTACAATTTTAAAAGTATAATTCTCTAACTGTAGGGTCACTGAGTTGTTGCTGTTGCATGTGCCTCTGCTGCTATAATTGCTCTGAGAGCCCTTAGAGCAGGTGTCACTGGAAAACAGCAGAGATCTTCAATTTGTAGGCCTAGGAAAAGGGAGGGGTAACTAGTAAGTAGAAAGTGTTATTGAGAAATAAGAAAAAATAATTTGATAGCTGAAGCATTACCTGGAATTCTGTTCCTCGGTGTGCTGCCAAGTCTCTGGCTGACTTAGGCAAATTTTGTGTGTGTATGTGTATTAAAACTACTACTCTTGTGGAAATGTCAGCTGGTTTGTTAAAATGAAAACACAAAACCAAATTCAGCGATCAGTATGGGAAACAATGCAAGACAGTAATTTTAAGAGATCAGTTCCCCTCCCGCTGAAAACAGCACAGATCTACTTGCATTAAAAAGGAGAATATTAGTGAATTACTTTTTTAATTGCACTGTTGCTTCATATTAATCAATGGTTCATTAACAAATCAAAGTATCAGTATAAGCCAAGTAAAAAGGCAACAAATTTGAGTAAACATAGAGACAAGCTCTGTGTGTTTCCTAGTATGAACAAATCAATGTGATAGACTATTACAAGCACACTTAATAATGCTCTTTTCTTCGAGTAACTAATTTGGAAACCATAAGAAGGGCAAGGCTGTGCTCCATACCAGTCTCCCTAATTAACCTTAGTGCAAAAGTCAAGATACTAGAAAGAAACAGTGCCAGTGTCTTCCCTCTCAAGTGGTCAAGCATTGGAACAGGCTGCTCAGGGAGGTGGTGGGCACCATCACTGGAAGTGTTCAAAAAACATGTAGATGTGGCACTTCAGGATATGGTTTAGTGGGCTTTGGTGGTGTTGGGTTGATGGTTGGACTTAATGATCTTAAAGGTCTTTTCCAACCTTAATGATCCTGTGATTCTGACCTCTGATTCAAGTATGATGTGCAATATTGCTGCTTTTTTTTTTTTTTTTAAAGCTAGCTGTCAAGTAATTTCGGGAACTCAAATGTAACTGGTCACTTAGAGTTGAAGCTTGTCCATATTGCAGCCAGCTTCCAGCATGCCTTCCACCTCTGTTGCACCTGTGTCTGAAAAATTTCACTACTGTCAGCATGGTATATTATCATCAATCCTTAAGTCTAATTCAGATTCTCACTTAACTGCGAGATGGGAACTGAATTAAGAATAAACCTTACTGTTAAGCATTATCCACAGCAGCTCAGTTTATTTTTATAATTTATATCAGTTTTAAAAGCATACAACTATCAACAACATACAGATTCTCCTATATAGCTCTTTGGTTTACAGCACTAGTCTTATTATCTGACATTCAAGTTTCTCTTCAGAAGTGCAGAAACAATTCATTACAGTTGCATGCATCCCATATAATGACTAGGCTTGTGTGCTTTACCGGTTAAGACTGAAAAATGAAAAAAAGCAGCAAACATTAAAGTGTATCTGCCCTGGACCAAATTCTAATGCTTCTTAATCATCTCTTAAGCAAGATCCACTTTCAACCTGGCAAATTTTGACAAACGGCAAACATTGCAAAAGTTACAAGCAGGATAAAAAATAAACTTTGCTAATAAGGGGCTGCCAAACAGAATCAGGTCCAAACTCCAGCCCTACAAGCCTAAACACACAAGGCAGACATTGAACAAAAAGGAGGCTGATACCATGTTGTGGTAAGAACATAATTGCATACATTTTCAAGTCAGCCAAAAGGCAACTTCATTTACGCTGGACCTTGCATCTGAACTTTTCAGATGTGAATCTTGACTTTGCTCTCAGGTTCCAGAATAAGAGAGCTTAAAGGGACTTAATTTTCAGAATGTTTTAGAAATTAGGCCCTTTTAAGAGTTCTGATTGACACCCAACAAAATGAAGTCACATTGACATTGTGCACTTTAAGTTTATACTTGTTGACATCAATAACTAAAAATACTCAAACCCAAAACACTGTAAATGTGAATAGGAGCAGGACATGGAATAGAGGCAGCACATCAACTTTCATGAGGACTGAGCTGTAGAAACACTGAAGGGATTGAAATAAGTCCTTTCTCAGATGGCAATATATAAAAATTCCAGCTACAATCATTTTTCATGACCTGTAACATAGAAGTGGCCTGATCAGTTTTCTTCAAAACTTCATATAAACATTCTTTGTCTCAGGGCTAAATATAGGAAATTACAGCCCACACCAATTTTCTAGGGAAAAAATATGTCATGGAGCTAAAATAGATACTTACAAGTTAGCTGCAGTTTTAATTACGACTCCCTTTCAGGCATCCAAACAAGTTAGTATAAGATTTACTCAACACAAGAGACATGTCAAATGTAAGCTTTAAGGCACAAATGAGTGTTGTAGCATGAGAATGTAACTATTTTTTCCACCTTGAGAGGGAAATGGCTTGCATTACTAGATAGGAAATGGGTATAGCTATTTGAATAGCGCCAGACAAAAGAGTGGTTTTACTGTGAAAGGTATGTTGTGTATTGGAGTACCTTATTTATCAAGCTAAACAATTCTCGTGCTTTGACAAAACTGAACTCCCATCTATGTACCACCATCCTGTACCACCTGGATCTTCGAACATAACTTATGTTCTACGAAAGGCCAGTAGGACTGGGAATGGTTGCAGGTAGAAACACCCAAGCACTACAGACTTCAGCCGCAGCGCTAGATTTCTTTCTTTGTAGTGTTCTGCTACTTTCCAGGTCATGTCATCTTCTAAGTGTTAGGCATGTGAATGAAAGAAAAGGATTTTAGATTATAATAGGTTAAATCTGCCCAGGGAGGAGTCTCGGGTAAGATGCAAGACACCTATTACCAATGTTTCACTTTATACCCATCCAATCTTACTGCAACATGAGGCACCCAAGGCTGTAGTTTCGCAGCCGTGTGGAGGCTGTGAGTAGATTTTCAGGTGTGCTGTTATGATCTACTTGAATCCAAGCTCATGGCTGTGTGGTTTCGAGTGTTCCCAGAGTATGGGGCTTAAATTTGTTTTCTTAATTGTGAATAATTTTCCTTGTAATATCAAAAATAACACTGAATCTGTTCACAGTTCAGGGATGCATTTTTACACAGTAATATAATTGCATTAATTAAAAATTAAAATCCAGAACTAGAAGCCTACGGTGGAGTAGGCAATAGCCAGATTTGTTCGGCTTTTCTGGTTATTCTATTTTTCTCAGCTTTAAAAGTTATAAGATATGTTCCCAACCAAATGAAATATATTAAATTACTGCAGTATAATTTAAGACCCCACTTAATTCCTTTTGCCACTATTTGCCTTAAAAATGGCTTTCATGTTAAATGACATGAAGCTCAAGTATACTAGCTTACTATAAGATTCGTTGAGAACACTTGAGAATGCTAGTTTTATGTACATCTGCTTCACGGCATAAAGTGCATTTATTTGCTTTCCACAACATGATCCAAATCTATGGAATAAATCTAGTGCCAGGGCTTTTGTGCACAGTCCCTAGGCTTGCGTGTTTTAAGGAACTGAAAGGGCAGAAGTGTAAAAACCAGGAAGGTACAAATGGCCTTGGCGAGATGCGTTTACACCCTGTTCACTTACTAGGGACAGTATGAAACAGCACAAAATCAGGAATGAACAAGCCCGTAAAGCAGAAATATTTTAATTTTGTGCCCACTATAGACATCAGAGGCCTTTGACGCTTCCAAAGTCCTGTTAATTGTATCTGCGCAGCTTGTATTGGCATGTCCAGATAAAAAAAATGTAACTGCCCTTAACACAACAGACTCAGAAAGGGTGACCTGCCTGGAATAAGTGTAGGCATGTATCAGATACAGCATTAGAATACAACTGGCTTATTAAATGTTATAATTTTTTCTTCTAGGGCAATTTGCACTCAAGTTTACAACATGCTTGATCAGAATTAAATATTTGCTGGGCCTTGTTCCTAATCAGTGGATCCCTCCCCTCCTTTTGTTTGGATTGCCTGTGTTCCCCATGCTTACTTCTCTCATTACATTTTCTTCTCTTTGGTTACTATGGGGAAGGACATTGATTGAAGCAAGTCACGCAACATCCTTTGGAAATGGTTTGATTTGATATAGTTCTTAGGTTGTTAAGAATAGGCAGAAGCTCTCAGCTACTACTGCCTACTCTTCTACATCTGTGAAAAATCTTGTCCTGGAACATGTTAGCCACAGGAGGCAGCTACCTCTGGGTTGTGACACCTGTCATTACAGACCCTTAATCTGTTAACTACTTTACAGGATTAAAACTATAATCTTAAACTAGCACCGGACATTGGCAAGAGGCAGTGACGGAACGTGTGCGTTAGAAACGTTTTCTCTGTGCTGTTCAGAGGAGGGAAATGTTATAATCTGCTTAAGCTGGTGTTCTTTTCATCTTTGGTTTTGGGTGCAGTAAACTACAGCAATTCAACCTGAGGAGGAAGAAATACATCCCCTCCTTCAAGTTAAGTGTATTCGTTCCAAGCAGTAGCATAAGAACTTGAATGCCAAGAAGTACCATCCTTTTAGAAAAGCACAAAGGGATAAGATTTGTCTTTTGGCTACGGGCTTGAATTTTCCCCTCTGTTTTAGGGGAGCATCTGTGTGCAAGTTTACCTTTAGTCATGTAAATACCTGTCACTACAGCATTTTGCAGTCAAGTCCCATATACCTCATTTATCAGGTCAGTTTTCTTCCAAGTATTTTGATTCATCACAAGAAGGATTTAAGAATTGAACATGCATAGGACTGTTCTTGCCACTTCACATGTTTATGTCTGGTTGTTCAGGGATAGGATTTTTTTATATACAAGATGAAAATTAATGCTGGTTTAGGCATCTAAATTCTTCTTCCTCTGTAAAATGTGTTTTTAAAAATGTTTACCTTGAGTTTCACTTACAGAAGCTGCAAACACATCTTTTACAAGTGATAGCCTTAAGGGAACAAGTAGTTGCTCATCTACACAGCAAACTGATGCCTGTGCTAAAAATAAAAAAACAGCAGCCAGTCCCTTCTGGTCTCTGATCAGTTTATATCTCTTTTTGCTTAGAGAGGAAAACATTTAAAAATGAAGGACAGGATAATGTAAATAAATGCTTCAAGATGAGGAACAGTGATGGTGGTTCTTTAAGAAATTCTAGTATTGTGTTATTTTTAGGTTCTTTTCTCACATTTGAAGGGACCCAAACCATTAATATGTGTTCATCCAGGTTTCAGAAGACTCCTGCAAGTTTAAACAAGTGCACTGAAAAGGTTTGTGTTTGTAAACATTTATTTTCTTGAACTGAAAAAGGCTTGTATCAGCACACATTGTACAGCCTTGCAAATTACACAAATTGAAAAAAGTTTTTCACTTATGTGCAATGAATCATTAACGTCCAGTGAGCATCTGCAAATGATGAAAACTTAAACCATTAAAAAGGTTTCCAGCACTTACCAAACACAATTATCTTAGCGTGAAAAGGAAGAGAGAGAGATCCATACTGGTGGGAACACAGTTAAAGTGCAAACGTTTTGTCTCTTGTGAAGATACCTTTTAGTTTCTCCACACTTTTGCTAAAAATAAGAAATATTAAAGTGTGATTCAGTGAACATTCTTTGTAACCTATTCATATTCCCCTTTAAATAATTACTAAACTTGTTGGATCAGAAGAAATCCTTCAAGGGTACAACCCACTTGTAACTTCTTTTGACATTGGTTGAATGAATCTCAAAAGAAAATAGTTATGTAAGGAGTTAGTTACTAGAAATTTTTTTTTTCCCCCCTTAAAAAAGAAAAACACAAGGGACAAAGAACAGGTTAACTTGAAGATTTGGGGTAGTTTGCTAGAAAATTAGTATAATTCCTTGAAAATGGTTCTCTTTTCCCCTCCACCAATTAGGTTCCTGCCTTGGAATGGACAGCTGTGTGCTGGCTGTGAAAAGGTATTATAAAATACAAATCTGAATATGGATTTTTATGAACGTCTGCTGTACAATAGAGCTTTGGATCTGATACAAGAATTCAAAAATATAAAACAAAACTACTATAAAAGTAGGGGGCATTTCAACAGCATTCCTTGTAGAAAGCTGCCTGTCTCAAAGATGATTCCTTTCTATTGTCTGGGATTAACTCTGTATTTTTTTTTCTTCATCTTGCTGGATCACTGGGTTATTTATTCTTCAATGGCTAATGTCATATGACAAAACACCCCAGGTATCTCTATGAAGAGAACAGAAACCCCGTAACACCAAGCCAATCAAGGAGGAGGAGGACATGGAAGTAGTAAAGGCTGAGTGTCCACTGATGTAACTGCTACTGAGAACTAGCCCTTTCCAGAACACGAAAGTCGTAGTGCTTCTTGCTTGTTCTCAGCCTGAACTTGTTCACTGAGGTACTACTTTGTTTCTTCAATGCATTCTGAGCAGCTGACATTGTAGGGAACGTTGCTAGAACTGTGTAAGTGGAAGCCAAGTCACTAGGTTTGGATGGCTCAGTGTTCACACTACTATCTCCGCTGCCACAGTAACGACGATGGTGCTGCTGCTGTGTTTGTAGACACTGCGAATCCCTTAGCCACCGAATCTTGGCACCAACTTTTAAAAGTTCTCCAAATAGTTTTTCTGCTTCTGTACGAGTTATGCCTTCGGGCAGTTCAGTGATTTCTAGAACTTTTCCCACAACTGAAACAAGAAAAACATTGAATCTAAATTGGTCATTGTACTTAACGATACAACAAACACATTGCAAAATGAGTTATTTCATACTTCTGTCTCCAGCTGGATGATACCACATACACAGGCATTCCATTTCTGGTGTTCTAGAGAGCCTTTTGCTTTCACATTTAGCACTGCTTACAGCCACAAGCGTACATATAAAAGCTGAGAATACAAAGAGGCCCCTCGAAAGAGAGGGAAAAATAACTGACCCCTAATTTTGCAGCAGGTTTGAGAACTCACTGCAGCATCTCACTGGCTTTGCCTGTTCACTCTTCACACATCACCGTGATAAAAAAACCTAGTCTGTCTTCTCCAGTAGATTGTTAGAAAAAGCTGATAATCTGTAACTTTCTGCAAAGAGTTGGTAGTAGGTAACACTTGCAACAAAAATTCTTTCAAGTAAAGATATGAAGATAAATGATGTCAGGTTTTATTTGCATGACATCTTTACCAACTCCAAGGAAATCTGTAGATCTCCCACTATGTCCCCCAAATCCATGTGCTTATTTATACTGGGCGGGGGGAGAAAGAAGCACAAACTAATTTATCATTTATGTTTGATTTCACATTTCACGCAAGTAAAAGGAAGCAGGGGTACGTATATTTAATGTAACAATATAATAGAACTTACGTCCAGTAAACTGACAAACTTGCTTTTCATTTTAGTACTGTCCAATCCCCGATCCTCATCTCCCCCGGTCTTTTCTCCAGCCTTCAAAACTACACTTCTCTCATTTAACCTCCTCTTCCCCTATCTCCAAATCGAGTCTTCCTCTCTAGCCTTACATTTCCACTGTTTGCCATGCCCACTTCTGTCCAACTACTCTTCATTCTGTCCCTTTTCTTGTTACATTCCCAGCTCATCACCATAATTCATTTTTCTGGAGGGCAGTGTGAATCAGCAATGCTATACCTGGTTCTCCTGCACCAAGATCTGCTGAAGCAGCCTTCTTTGCTGGCTTCTTTCCCCTGTTTCCATGTCTGTTTCCAGGTTGACACTGGAAAGATTGACATAAATGATGTACTTTAATGACAACACACCAGTTACCGTAAAATTTCTAGGTTAGCTCAGTGAAAGTGCAGAGGAATGTCTGGAAAATAACCTGTGCTACCATGGTACAGAAAAGATTTTCATGTCCACTTTTAGTCTTGGATTTTAGCAATCCTGCAGTCAGGCACATTCAATCCTTGGCTTCAGAAGAAAGGTAGGAAATGGGGGGGGGTGGGGGTGGGTGGGAAGCAGATGGGAAGAGACCTTCAGTCTTCTTGGAAGAACACCCCCCCCGGTCCATCACATCGTCTGGCTGATCTCAGGTAGAACTGAGCAAGGTAGAGGTAGGGGGTCCATGTGTCTGTCCCAAGAATTAAATAATGACAAAACTAACACTAATATTTTGGTTTCGTTTTTCTTATAAGAAACAAACCCACTCTTTGTTCAGAAACACCCACATGTATTTTTTATTTTTTAAAAAATTGTTATTCAAATAAAATCCTTTTAGCAAACATTCTCTCTGTGATTTCTGGAACTGCTGGAAAATTGCTTAAAAAAAAAAAATCCATATTCTATGCTGTGCCTAAAGCTAAATTTCCGGAAAACGTTTGTTTCTTTACTTTTTTTTTTTAAAAAATACAACAAATGAGAACAATGGGAAATATCACCACAAAGTACAACAGTTATTGGAAAGCAAGCACCTTCCACTCAATTACTGTTTTATTTCCCTATCCATGGCGGTTATAATGGCAGTCCTGAATTGTTTTTTCCAGGGTTGCCAGGAGATTGTTCTCTTTAATACCTGTTGGCTTGTTACTTGTCCACGTAACAAAGATGATGGATTGTATTGCAGGGGTTGGCCAAGCAATGGGTATCTGGCATCTCCTTAAAGAGAAAGGTAATTAGAAGTGTTTTTCTGTTATATGAAATCTTCCTCCAAGTTCCTCTTACGATGTATATCTTACACAGAAGAGAAAACAGAGTAACTATGCACAAAGTAGTATATTTGGCTAGGCTAACAAAATAGGATTTGGTATGATTAAATAAACGTAAATCAGTTACGTACTGATGACAAGGTGAAAAGGTACAAGCTTTCTTGCACGTAAGGATTACACTGAAAAACACACTAAAAAGTTTTTCTTCCTTGCAGTCTTATCTAAATCCTCTCATTTCAAAATAAGCTTAATAAGGCTAAAGCTCCTCTCAGTGTACTAATTTAATCAGTTTCATGGTTATATCCCTGATTTAGTTGGGAAAACATTCCTATTTGCTCCAAGGATCCACAAGGACAATGGAGTAGAAGTTTTTAGTAATCACAGAAGATTGAGAGGTGTACTTTACAACAGGCAACCTGGAACTTTTACAACAACAACAATACAAAGCAATGACATAGAGATTATGCAGCAGGTAAGACTAAGAGAGACAAGAAAATAATTTACCCATAAAGACGACATACAGAATTTTCTCTAAGTTTTGCTTTAAAGTCAATCTTTCTGTAAAATAGACCCATTAATTTTGTGTTTGGGAACTATACCAGGACATCTTTCCTCACTGACAAAGGTGGGGTTTTTTTAATCATTTGGTTTTTAAGTTTTATCAACTATCACATCTCAGTGAAAACTCCCTATTTTCTGTTTTTCTGTTAACATGGTAGCAGAGGACTGAAATTCTTCTACAAGGAATTTTTTCTGTCTTTGGGTGGGTACTATCTGAAATACTAGTTGAAGTAGCAGCAGTACTGGCTAGAGGCTCTAGTCCCATCATGCTAGTTTTTCTACAAAGGAATGAAGAATTCTCGCTTAGGCAGTGGTTGTGTTCAGTGCATCATCAAGTTTGGCAGAACATTCATCTCAATATTGCATTTCTATATCCTTTCCCCCAAAAGTTAACATGCTCACCTAATGTTAAGATCAGCTAGTGTCCCAATTTATTTTATTTTTGTAGCTCTAAAATTATATCCTTTGTGACCGTGTGTGTCAAGTTGTTGACTTAGGATTAAAACTTGAAGCTAAATTACATCATTCAATGTTGAAATGGGGAATTTCACATACGAGAAAGCTAGTGGTTTATAGAAGCTCACGCAGTAATAAGAAGATCAAAAGCTTTTGATAATACGGTGACAGTGCAGAGAAGCAAGATGAAATTTTACATGGTGCTTGAGTGGGTAATTTTGATGGTCCTGCTTCAATAGTGTTACTACTAAAAGTGAGACACAGTTCATCAGAAAATCCTCACGTAACCTGTATTTTAAAACATTAAAAAAACCCCCCATACACACATTTTAGTTAACTAAAAATATACCTTGTCCAGGGACAAAAGGTCTAGAAAACTGGGACACGATAGAAAGAGGTGTTAATGTGGGACGGATGTTCTTCATGTTTGATAGCTGAGCTGGTGCTGGTGATTGGGCAGGTGAGGTGACAGGACTACCTAGTTGAGGACTATGCTGCAACTGGAATAAACAACAAGTTAGTGTTTTAAAAAGTACCTAGTTGAACAAGCTAAACAACACCTACTGCATTCCAAGACTGAAGGTAAAATAGCCATATTAAGTACTATCAGGGCAGGTTTTTATTCCCCAAAAAGAACTTTTGAAAAAAACATGCAAAGGTGCCATTTATGCAAATGGTAAGTCATCCTGGAAAACAAAAGAAAAACCCCATACCTGTGCAGCACTGTCTAAAGTGCTAAGTTCTGCGGACTTCTGCCCCCTTTGATGATCACAGTAGTATTTATTCTGTTTCCATTGTGGAGGTGAATGGTTCCGAGGCTGAGGACTGTTAGGTATATTTAGCTGCATCATTACTACTCCTCCACCTGGTGGTGGTGCTACCGCTACAAGACAAGAAATCAGCAGGATACAGTGAGTTTGTCATACATTTCAATTTTCATTTTAGCAGAACAGAGGTGAATTAGAAAACCAACAAAACAGAACAGGGAAATAACGAATGTTTTCCTAAATAAGCTGCTGAGTTCTAGAAAACTAGAGCAGTATCTTGTATACAATTATATTCCCACTATCAGCTAAGTCTGCGATAGTTAACTTAGAGTGGGCTTCCCAGAACTAGAAAAGATAAGTGGAATTACTGAAACTCATTATTGAGAATATTTATGAAAGAAATCATGCTACTTTAATAGTAGTTGAAAGTATTCAACGTTCACTGTAGTTACTCTCAGAGCAATGTGTTGAAGAATGTAATATTAAGCAAAAATGGGCTTTATTTAAAAACAGAAGTTACCTAGTTAGTTTTACATTACATACAGCTGCAAAATGTTTTCTCTGATATGACTGCATACATCAGAAAGACCTGGAATCAGTCTTTAGTCTAAGCCAAGATTACCCTCATTTGCAAGTTCTATATAGGACTGTTTTTCTGGGCAGAGGCTGGAAATGGATCCCCACATCTTGCACCGCTTAGCTACTGTGGTAGCTACAGAAATGCCACTGTCAGGGGTGAACAGCTGAACAGTCAATGCTGTTCCACAAGGTTTGGCACAAGGAGCTGTGCCGAGAGGCTGCTCGAGAGAGAAGCTGTCTTCCCCCTTTGACCTGGGTCTGTCCCAGGTAATTTATAGAACATCCTGTTTTCTTGTAAATGGTTGTTTGCAATTTCCTTCTCTGCTCTACCCACTGTTTACAGCGTTTCTCTGAAACCATGATTAAAACACATGGTTTAAACATAATTTAATCATCCACCTTTAAAGAGAGAGACTACAATCTTCTCTATTAACTACCCATGTCATAGCATGACTTAGGAGCAGTCAGATACAAGATGAATGCATTTTATAATCTGTATTTTTTAAAACAGGCTATTGTTTTCACTACCCCTGGGTGCCACAAAAAGAAACAGACTCCTTCGAAAAGCAAACCAAGCAATGTAGAATAATGAACACTTAACATTAAAGCTATATTAGCATTTGTAAATGGTATTCTGAAATATTTACTGATATTTATAAAAATAAATGAAGTAGTATTAGCAATGTTTTCACATCTATAATTTCTTTTTAATCACAAAAAGTTCTACCCACATGTTACAGATTGAAGTGGAAGCATCAGATATCTAGCTAACTTCAGCAGAGGATATAAATTTCAGAGTCCCTGCTCTGTCACTATAAGAGCCACACTGTGAATATTTCTGTTTTGTTACACAGCAAAATAAAATACAGCTCTGGTTATGGATATCTACTACATAATCAGAATAATATATAACACAACAGTTGCCAAATGGTAAAGCCATAAACTTAAGTAATCCCTATACGTAAACCTGAGATATACCAGACAAATATCTATATACACACACTATGTTTTACACAAGAAAACTGGTTTCATTTTAATATTTTACACATATTTATAGATATTATGATGCGTATACACATCTCATTATTTTGTAACATTACAGTTTTCTGTTCCGCAGCAGCATACAACATTTTTGACTTACCTCTGTGAGGACTGAACACTCAGCAAAAACATGCTTGTCTTTTGAAACCACCTACAGCACCATTTCTAAAAAATAGTGTCACAATCTGAAAATGCTCTTTAAACTGCAAAAGAAAACTTTGTACATCCAGAAAGGCTTTTTCTTTCTGCTACTTCTAGTTCCACAGCATTTCAGTAAATAAAAATAAATGGAATTCTTTTCCTAAACAAGGATGGTGACAAAATGAAGTGCCACAGAATGTGTAAGTCAGTTTGCAGACACTTTATCACCTGTCAAACCCCATGAGAAGGGAAACCCAAAAGAAATCCTTGAAAGGCTTCTTGGATTTGCAGTCTGGTCCTCTATAACTTTAAGTGAAAAGAAGCACAACTCTGCTGCTTGCCTGCATATGTCCTCATTGTCCTTACCTCAGTGGCCTTGATTCATCATCTCACTACCAATTTCTGAAATGCACACTTTTCTTCATTCTCTCAAAATTTGTTCTCCCTACCTCATAGAGGGCTTCCCCCTTCCCCAAGTTTCTTTGAATTGTAGTTTAAGAGGTTTGAATCAAGCCTTCAAAACCGCGTAAAACCACCACTACCAGGACAGATTAGGAGGGTAGAAGAACAAACTAGTTCAAGACAGATTTTAGACATCCTGAAATTACAGTCTTCCCGAATTAAAGCCAAACAAACTTGAAGCAAAATGGGAACAAAACCCAAACCTGCCCACGAACTGAAGTACACTGCTAATCCAGCCATCTTACCACTTAACTGCATGTTATCTATTTACTAATAAACAGGCTCTAAAAGTATCTTAAAAGATAAACGTTCGTAAGAAACACCACATCTATAGTGGAATCTGGGTCACTGACCTAGGGTTGTTTTATCTATCACTTGCTGGCAAAATACTGATAGCAGTATTTGAGATTACCCCTTTTTGGCCAACCAAACCTCTGACGTATCAAATTCCATATTAGTAAAATAAGGACAGTACCGCTATGATCACAGGATTGTTCTAACACCTCTTGTTTGCAGGCTAACCCCAGTGCTCTTGGTTTCCTGACCAGCCTATCAGTTATATGGCTGGAAAGTCAGAGTCCTTAAGCATTTGCATATTAACATTTACAAACATTTCATGGACATGACAAGCTCTGTGTCACTGCTATTTTCACACACTGCTGAGGCTGCTATCTATACTCCTAAAAATTGCCCAAGTATTTTGTAGATCAAAACATTCTGAAGCTGATTTAAGTGCCTCATCTGCTGTAGGCTGTCTGCGGGCTGCCGCCATGAAGTTGGCTATTGTTTTGCTTAAGTTCAAAGTTGTAACATTTAAAATAACAATAATAGCAATTCAGATGAAGAATTGTGAAAAAAGTATTTGCAGAGATGGCACTCACGTTGCAGTTGTTCTAGCAGTTAGCCATGAAATCAATCTGATAATTTACAACAGGCTTCTAGACAGAATGGCTTAGATGAAAATCCTAATAAAATATACCTTTCATTGGCTGCATGATGGAAAGACCAGTGGGCGAGCTTTTACATGATGAGGGTGGAGACACTATGCTGTAGTGCACAATGGAAGCAGCCTGTTGTGGCTTTGACTTTGATGAAGATGGCAATAATGTAGGAGGTGATGGCTTCTGACTTGAATGGTCGCTATAAGCTATAAAAATAAAAGCAGTAAATAAGGCTACCATAAAACCCAAAACCAAACACCCCACACAGCTTTGGAGGATTTAATTTAGCTTTTCAGCAGGTCAAAAAGCTACCTCTCCTCTCTACCCAAACCCAGCACGCTTACATTTTTCACCCTCTTCTCAGGAACTTAAGAAAATCTAGAATGCTTCTTGAGTAGAAGAGCCAAGTACAAGGACATTTTGCTTCCAAAATGTACCTTGCTCTTGTTCTATCAACTGTAAACCCAATTCTCAAATTTTTCGGACCTATGTAGCTATTCAGGAAAAGATGAAAGTCATTCTGCTGAGAACGTATAGTTCCCGTGTCTGTCTCAACTCACAAGCAGACATGCAAGGCATTATGATGTACACTGTTGAATTCTAAGTGGCTCAGAGCTTTCAGCAATAAACAAATTCAGATGTCAAGGTAATCTGCCTCCAGTATAACTTCAAAAACTGAATACAGAAGGAAATACAATACAGTAGTTAATTCTAAATCAAACCCTTAATAGCACATATCCAATCACCCAGCATAATAATAGCTAGACATTTTTGAAGTCTTTCAATAAAAACTGTATTCCCCCAACCTGCACACTGCTGTCCTTGAAGCTGCTGCGAGTTGCATGGTGATGATGTTCTAGGAAACTGTATCTGCTCTGATCCAGGAGGCTGCAAGTACCCTACTGATGAACTGTAACAATAAGAATAAAAAAAGAACATGACTAACAGACATTTATGCTACACTCATTTATTTAATCATGACTGCTGCATCTGCTGTCCATATGTACTGCAAGTCACTAAGATTTTGTTAATTTTAAAATCAATAATATTCCTACCTACCCCCTGAATCTACTCATTCTTCAGAAGACTGAAGTTTCACATCTCTTCCTAGGCAAAATTTATGCCCTGCAAACGTTAAGAAGCTCTACTAATTCACCTATTTTGATATGCTATTTTTGTGTCGATAGTGCTATATTGTTATAAAGACACATAAAAATAATAATAAAAAGACAATTTGTTGTCTTGCCCAGTTACCCAGAATTAGATCTCAGTTAAATGATCATCACAGAACCTGCCATGAGGATTTCAGATGCGGTCCCTCAGCTGGAGGCTGGCCCCGTGCAGCCAAGCCAGCTTATTTGGCACACCAAATGAGTGCGCATCTGCTTCAGTGTGAAGTAACACAGCGTGAAGAGATGATTGCCTTTCCATGGCTTTACCAAAATAGGGCATGGGAAAAGGAAAAGTAACTAGTCATGGAAGATGACTCAAGGAGATAACAACCTTTCATTTGTTTGTAATATGTAGGAAAAGGGTAACTATAGAATTTTATTCATTCCAGGTATTCTTCAGGGCATTCAGGGCAAAAACAGGTAAGTAACCGACACAGGCAAATTCTATCATACCGCTAACTGATCATACTGCCAGAGCAAGAACATGAGGTTGGTGGACCATAATTAGAATGGTGCCTATAGAATCTTGTACTTCATTTCTGTACTAACAGGTAAAGTAAACATTCTGAGGGAACGAGAAAAAAGATTTATTACTTTAAGTCATGGAAAAAAGTAGGTATAATCCTGTTGGACTTACCATTTTTCCTATGTCGCTGCAAGAAGTTTGTTCCATTCTTTGTCCCACAGTTCAATTACATAATTTTACTTAAAAGATTCCCTTCCATTAAAGCAGACAAAACTCAGTGAAAAATAAAACAGATGGGTTTATATCTGCATAGGATGTGTGCTTTCACACAGCTTCTCGTCTGTCTACTCATTACAGTTTTCAGCAGTGACCTCTAGGTTTGAGACTATTCAGTTCCTGCAGAACCGTATTCTGCTTTCCTTGTCAAAGTGCTGCAACACAACTATTTTGATAAAAGCAAGATGCTATCATTAGCTGCTAGTCTGCTCTGAATTCCAAACAAATGTTTCCCCGATCAAAAGAGACGGACGTCCTAAATGGTGCAAAAGATGAAGTAACAAAACTTACTTTAAAGAAAGTCTAGGATTATGGCTACTTAAGACTTCATTGAACCTCAAATATAACTACAAAAGAAAAGGATAAAAAGAACCTTCAGATACAAAGAACAAGAATTGAGATTTAAGTAGATGAAGCCATGCGGTGACGCAGATGTATACACAGGGAGGCCTGTACACGTAAGACCAATTTGCTGTTACTAAGGTAGGTTAAAAAAAAAAAGTTATTCATCAAAAAACCCCCAGTCATAGGAAAAAGTTCCTAGACAGCTTTGTTCCAGCAGGCCTCTTTAGCTACATCGACAAAGTAAGCTAATTTCCTTCCAGACAAAGCTCCAAAAAAAGGAAGTCAGTCAGTCTTTTCCTGGGATTCAAGTTCTCTTTTCTCTACACTTTATTAAAGTAGTATCTTTGACTAAACCAGTGAATACAGAGAGTCATCTTAAACGCTACTGCAACAAGGCATTGCTACTCAACACACTGGTGTTTCACATGTAAGAACAGAAATGCAGAAAACTTAAGGTGTGGAGCTGTAGTATTACTGAAAGTGATATGGAAACAATGTTTTCCAGTCTAACAAGTATGTCCCAATTAAAGCAGTACTGGTGGTTGTAGTTAATTGCAAAGAACAAAAATAAATGGATAGTAAAGTGTCTGTAAGCCTGCTTTTAAAATACATTTCAATATATGCAATACCATAGCAGATCCTGTCAGTTACTACAGGGCAACCAAGCCTAGTTGCTGAGAAATCAAATAACTGAGCTAAACTCACCTCAAATTATTCTGTTGACCTGATGGAATGACACTGTAGTAAACCGGCATCCCTGTCGTGGGCAATCCTTGATTTGACTGGCTGGGAATTATAACGGGCTGTTGATATGTCTGCTGGGGCACTGCTTGGGAACCTTGAGGCACCGAAACCTGAAATTGAGAACACATGAAGATTTTCTACTGCAAACAGCATTTCCTTCTGCCTCTTGAACATCATCTAGTTTATATAAGATTTTTTTAAACAAACAGAAACTGAAAGATCTGATGGAGTTCTCTAAATCCAGAAGACTAGTTACAACAGTAGTTGAAATAATAGCACTTCATTAAAAAAAAACCTTTCCATCTTCTTCCCCAAAACCAAAAACGTTGGTGCCAAGGGACTCCATGAATTAACAGAAGAGATTTTCTGTACAACAGAAAGTGGGGTGGGGGTGAGGGGAAATCTTACAAGCTCTTTCTTCCCCATCCTCTCAATCACAATTAACACAGCACTTGACATTCAACAGGACCAGAACGTTTACACTTGTGACCGATTTTCTTCTCACTTCAACTGTGGGGGTTTTTTTTTTAAGTTTCTGTCCCCAAAGTGACCTTTGACACCTGCCTGCAGCTTTCTACCACTTACAAAGTCAATGCACTTAAAACAACAAAAAAAAATTACTCAAGCACACCAGAGTGATTGGAAATTTATGCATAAATTACCCACCTGATAAGATGGCACTGAAGGATATGGAACAATCACACCTTGAATTTGATTCCCGACATTGTTGTGTTGGCCACCGACTAGATTTTGATTCTGAGGCTGCTGAACTCCAACTAGACCCTGGTAGTTTTGCGGCTGGTTAGGCAAAACCTGGTAACCTGAAATTACACATTTAAATCTTATTTTGAAATAATGAACACATTTTATACACAGCTGGCTATGTGAAAACATGTGTAGCATTTTCCAATGGCTTCTTGCATCTGGCAACTTCATAGGAGTTGAACTTATCATGCATATAAAAAGAAGCCAACATTAAAATTAATGGATTTATTCATTTGTATCCAGCATGAAATACTATTTGCAATGCTGCTCTCACACACTTGCAGTATTTACACTCTAGTGAATTACATGCATTAACACCTTAATTTGACAGGTGAAAGCTTAAAGCATTTGAACAAAGCATGCTATATAATATTAAATCCAATTCTTTGTTATGAAGAACAACGTCATTCTGAGTTCTTTAGTTTGGAAATACTAGATATTCTAAATTTTGCTAGTACCTCAGGTACCCTGTGGATGAGAGCACCTTGAAAATCTGTGTAAGGCATGTGTGCAAATCTTTTTAAAAAGGGCAATTTCTACTGAAATCTGTAATGCTAAAAACAACTGGGAACCGAGAAAAATCTTCCAGGTAAAAGCCATGTTCATATACAGTGGAAGACATTTTATATTCAAAGTTACCTTGGGAGGAAAAAAGAAAGATGTTCATATTCACCCCTCTACAATGCCTCTACAACAATTTATTATTGCTTAAACTGGTATCCTCTGCTATCTTTCAAAAATGGCTTAACTCCCCAGCCCCCCCCAAACCCGAAAAGTCCCAAAAAGCAAGCATGAGTGCCAGCAGGAAATCTGTGCATTTATTAGGTCCAACCTTAACTCCCACTTGTTTTTAAATGTATAGTAGGTAACTGCTACCATGATCGAAACACAGGCACAACACAAGTTCTTTTTTGCCTATTACGTAGGTATGTGCTACTTACCACATGAGCAAAACCCCCATGACCATCAGTGTTTCTGAGACAAAGCCAGTTATTGCTCCAGAATAACAAAACTGGGCTTGTCAAGATGCACTGACAGCAAGAGAAGTCTGTATTTAACTTGGGCACATTCACATTCTACTGACCTTCACTTTCCCCATCCTCTCTACCTTGGTGTGGAACTATAATAAAGCAAATATAGCTGCAAAAACTCATTTGGATATTTTTTTTAAAATTGTGTTCAAAAAATTGCATGGTCTATTTTGAAAAGAGTTATTCAGTTAACACAAAACACTTTTTTTGTAAGCAAACCCCACCAATGTTCATGGATTACATACATGCAGGGTACAATGAACATTTTGAATTAACAGTCTCAGCTGGATGTCTCTATAGAAATTGCAACAATGAAGACTAGAAAAGACTGTTAATATAACTAAATATTGCTTCAGAAAATTAAAGGGAAGAAGGTTCAGTTTGTCAAAACAGAGCTATTCATTAGAAACACACAACACACTATAAATATTTTCAGAGTACTATATAAATCTTCATAACAATGCATACTTGAATCAGGATTAGTAATTAAAATTTTTAATAACTCTTAAGTCTGAACCATGCACAAAAATCGGTCTCATATCCGTAATAAACAAAATGCTTAAGTGTACTTTGCTACAAAATGATCTATGGCACCTAAAAAGCAGCAGAATGCAAAGCTGCAGTATATGACAGATACAATCAATAAATCTGCAATCTAAACCCTTAATTTCCCAGAAATTGCAATGAGGCTGTAAATATTTTTCAGCTTTTTCTGGCACTTCCAGAGACAGATATGATCAATTTTGCATGCAGAGAGGCCTGGAACAATATAAGTTGACTGCCAAGAAGGTTCCCCACAGCGCTCCAAAGAATGCTCTATTTTTAGCGTCCCAATTTCACCTCTGCATAGAGAGTGGTCTGACAGAAATGCAGCACTCAGCAGAAAACCCACACCTGCCATAGCAGATTGTCTCATTACACAGAAATACTCTGAAACAGTAGATAAAAAAAGAAGCATGTTTCTTAATATTGACATGAAAAAGTAATCTCTGTTAATATACAAAAAATTAACTTAGAGAATACAGAAATATATTTTTTGAGTAACACTCATTAAGAGCAAGAAATAGCCTTTATTCAAGAACAGAAAAGCAAGTACAATCACTTGGTTAACAAGCTATGAGTTGATTACAACTATTACAACTACAGCTATTAATATAGCTGTAATAGTTTTATCACTGGCCCTTGTGAGGCAGAAGCTAGCTGAACTTCAGCTGGTGTTCCTACAGTAATTGTAGTTCTGATAAGATTGTTCATCAACCTGCAGTTAGGTCTCATGGTAACCGGGCCCTCATTATCAGGGCAATCTGAAATGCCTTTTTCTTAACGAGAGTTTTCTTCTCCCGACATCTTTTGGACAACCAAAGTGTTTTTATTAAAAGTGAACCCCCCTAACATTTCACCTGAAACCCTTTTCAAAAAGAAGCCAGGAAGCAGCTGAAAAAGAGACCGGTTCACTGTGAGAAATGTAAACCTCTCAGACAGTGTTACGGCCCCGAATCCAACAGCTCATAAATAGAGTCAGGCCACTCCGTAATACTAAACCAAAAGTGGCCTCAGTTGCCATGCTCTCAGAAGCTGTCATCTTTTATCTAAGTTTGGTTTGGACAGTTATTTCACAGTTACCAACCACTTTATAAGGTGAATAAAACCCACAGTTTTTACATGATACAGGATTTGTTAATTCTCATTTTAGACCAGACTCATTTCTGTATTAGCCAAGCATCATGCTGTGTTTTGTCTCAAAAATAGCCATTGCTCATACGCATCAACCATTTCGGATGCAGCTTCATTTCAACTTTCGTTTCAACATACAAATACTTAAGGGTTAAATTAAATCTACAAGAGAGAGAATTTCAAAACACACCATCTCATGAGCAGTTTACAGAACAGAAAACATGATGTGGAACTTTCCATCTCTAGAAAGCTCACTCAAATTTGCCTATAAAGCAGTGAGAGCCAGCAATGGCTAGGTAGCAATTTGGAGAATTTCAGTTAAGACACGAATTAGACAGTTTCTAGTAAAATACTTCTCTCTACCATTAGTAAACACCAAGTAATGAAAGCGGATTGAATGGAATTATCAGCTGGACCACCCCTTCACTCCTTAAACATGATCCCTTTGATGTCAGAGTTACAAGTATAAGGTACATTATCAAAGTAGCTGTCTGCACAGCTTGTTTGTTTTATTTTTTCTGGGGCACTGAGGGAGATTTTAGCTGCTGATGCTTTTCACCCTGTCCACATTACAGGCAGTAAAATTCAGTTAAAACGTAAAGAGCTAAGAACATACAAGAAAGAAACACACTTACCTAATAGCAACCGATTCCTCCCTTTGCATCTTGGTGCTGATGCACCGTCACCCCATGCTTTCAAATTGAGATTGTTTTGTTTAGCTCCATACATACATTAGGCTCTCTCCGATTTAGAGAGTTTGTGCGCTATTCACACAGGGTGTCCCCGTAAATGGGGAACTAATCCCAGCTGAGCCTCAGACTTTTTGCTATTAAATAGTCTAGGTATTAAAAATTCTGAGGAAGGAAAGCAAGTTGTGTAATACAGTTGGATAACACATCTTTAACACCAGTGGATAAAACAAGTTGCAAAAATGCGTAATTTGTTTTCCTTTGAAAAAAATGTCAATATACTTTCACTTCTGAAGAGTGAAAAGTTGGTGATCTATTTTGCAGTAAACAGGTACTAACAGTATTTGAAAATGATCTGACAACGCTACCATAAGTGGGCATCACATCTTGATGATTCTGCAATGAAATAATCTCCTGTAAATTCATGAACTGAACCGTGAATAAGAACTTCAAGTGTTGCTGCTATTGGAGCAACTTCCTAGAAGACTGACAGAAAAGGGAGCCATCCCTCTTACAGGCGACTTCATAGTATATAGTATACAGCTATAAAGAAATCCAGTTAGTATTTTTAAAAGCTGATCTTTCATCCTATTTCTGTAGAGCGACACATAGTTGGGGTTGAGGGGAGGAATTAAAAAGAAATCCTTCGTCCTGAAGGAAGCTCAAAAGGACACCAAGTCTAACACACTCAACTAAGACATGGTACAGAAGCCTGATTTTTAAGGATCTCTGCCTCCAAACATCACTAGTTACTTCGGAAAGTTTTGACTGTGAGGCAAGGTATTACTCAGAAGTAAATTGGTTTCAGGAAGTCAAATGTTACTGAAGAAGTCAACAATATTTTTAAGTACAGCTTATCAGAATAGTGGTAGCTAAAGTTACAATAGACAATAGAAAGGAGACAGAAACACAGCTTGATAACATTCCTAGAAAGGTAACTCAGAAACAGTTGAAAAGTCTTTACTAAAGATAGAAGGAGCAGAAAACTAATTCTAATGACTCAAGTCTCATTATATAGTCTATTCAATACCCAGATATCTTAATCATAGGACAGAATGACAAATTAAAACAGTATCACTGTTTTAAGAGTGTTTTAAGAGTGCTTCTGCATAGCACTCTTTTCATGCCACAACATCTAAAATTAGTATCTTTTGTTTAGATCTTTCAGTTAAGGTACATCTCTGCAATGTTACAACATTTAAAGGCATTAATACATCTTTCTTTGGAAGTTACTTGAAAGTTAGTAACTAAGTTCCAAGTTTTTTAAATTATTCAGTTCTAAACTTAAAAAAAAAAAAAATCCTATAATTCAAGTTACAGCACAAGCCACTCATAGTAATGGCTCAAATCTCAAGTTTCACGAACAACTGACTCAAATTTTTCCACTTTGGGTTAGTTACACTTTGTATCTCCTACTTGAACTTTCGCAGCAAAGTAAGTTTAAAAAGCAAACTCAAGAGAAAATGCACAGGAGGCGTTTTAATGAAATGCAGAAAACGTTCAACACACCTGTCTGCTGCCCAGGCTGTGCCAGTGGCTGGTTTTGCTGTGTGTTGTAATGGACAGAAATGGGTCGATACTGTTGACTGGAGTGCGGGTACTGACTGGGGGTACAGTAACAAGCTGGCATCTAAAAATAAACAATTGCAAGAGATTCACTACCTGCAAGTTTATAGAAGGCAGGCATCTACATGCACAAAGAATCACATGATAAAAGAAAGAAGCAAAACTTATTAAAAGGTGCAACTAATGTTAAATGGTTTAGAAATTAAAAAATACTTATACCACATAAACTCCCCCTTTAACAGCCGATTTCTTCTACTTTCACTGTAGAAGTAACAATTCCCAATTTCTACAAAGAAACATCTGAGACACTAGGAAAAGATGCAGAACATGAGTTTTACCAGCTACAGGTAAATAGGAAAACCTGGATGATTAGTCCTCCTCAAGTAAACTGAAGTCATTAATTTCAAAGCACACAAGCCAGAAAAAAATCCCAACCCCAAAATAAATGCACAGAGCTGCAGTTTAACAGGGAGCCCCACACCACATAGAAAGCTCATTAACAGAACAGCATGATCAGTGTTTAAATAAAGCTTTTGGAAGGATGAAAACAGAGCCATCATACCTGTGGCACAGGTTGCTGCATGTACCCCTGCTGCTGGAGTACTTGCTGGTTGACAGGGTGGCTAGATGTCGAGTAGCCTGGAGCAGAAACTGGCTGGCCAGAGGGTGGTGGAGGTGGGGCAGCTGCGAGGATATAGCTAGGCTGCTGCGGGGGCTGCAGGACTACAGTGGACTGGAACATGGCCGTATGAGGTTCAGCTGGGTCAGCAGGTGGCTGGCGGGCAAGACTCATATGGCTAAATTGTGATCCTAGGTTGTCTTGCTGCAAGAGTTCAAAAAAAAAATAAAATCACATTCACAAATGCACATTCAAGGGAAAAAAAAACAAGAATAAAAGAGCCAAATACCTCTGTAAGTTTCAGATATGCATGTCTCAAATTACCACACATTAGCAACATCAGCCAAAGAAGAACAGGACAGAACAAGATGGAACACAGCAGTAAATTATCCTCAGGGCTGACAGCAGGAGAGAACATCCGTATTCAGACACTTCACTCATTTCACTGCAAATATTCAACTTGTGGATTACATCTGCCTCTATCTACTTATTGTAAGAATTCAGTTGTCAAAAATAAAGTCAGAATTTCTGTCAACAACATTTTCTGATTGGACTCCAAAGTTTGAGTGAAAACTTCTAACCCCAGTTAAAGTAGCTGAAAGCATTAGTACTGTTAGAGTAATTTTTGATTTTAAGAGCTTACGTTAACGAGGCTCTAATCCTGAATAACAAGGTACATTCCTCTAACTTGGTATTATACTACATGCAAGGATTAATTTTTTCTAGCCTGAAATCAAGTAACAGTTGCAAGGAATGTAGACTAGTGGTTACCTACTATCTGTACTTTTATTAACATCTGAAACTGTGATACTGATTGCACTGAGCACTGCAGGAGTCCTGTCAAATTTGAAACTTCTAGTACTGTAATCCCAAGATCCTTTTCTTTACAAGCAATCCAGTACCTAATTATCAACATCCTGGAAATCAGAAGTGGTCATTAGTATTGGGGTTTTTTTTTTAGCTGAACAGGAAATGTGAACCAAATCTTCAGAAGCGGACTCTCCAAACATGGAGGAACATTAAAAATATTTTAAGACCACCTGATCTTCCCTTAGATCATCCTGAAGAAGACAGGAGTTAATCAAGAAAGAGTAAGTGCAAGCTCTGTCTTTCACCGATTAGTTGCCTTCACATTTTATGATTAAATTTAATAGTTCTCAGGCCAAAGATAGCCTTGATACCACTGGAAGTATGAATTTGCACCTAAAACTTTATTTAGAATACCTTTACATCTTAAAAAGCGTTATTCTCATTAGATCAATAATATAATTTTGCCTTTGGCATTTCTTACACAAAGATGCCTATTCATGCAAGTATAGTGCTTTTCTACATTGGATTTTACATTCTGCTTTTCACAATACCTAGTTTAGCAAGGAGATAGTGACATTATGTCTAAAAATGTCCAAAGGCTAAACCCAAGCCTTACACATTTTTATTTCTGCTACAGTACCAATATAAGCAAATTCAGATCTGGTCAGTTTGTCCTACAGTGATATGTATAGTACAGGCGTGATTAACCATGGAAAGATGGCACTCCGAATAAACACATAAAGCAAACTTTCCTGGTACCAACTACAGATGTGTTGTATTTAGATTATAAACCAAGGCCATCAATTCTTTTCCACTACCTTACTAAGTTACCATCGGCAGGACTAAATTTTTGAAACCGCCAGCACATTTAGTATTTGATTTCCCGAATGTGAAATGCTTTGAAACTGTTACAAACCTGGAAAGAGTTTAATTCTCTGCTTTAACAACCGTACGCCTAACAATGACTGTGAATCATAGCACAGAGACACCTGAACTAGCTGCTACTAACAGCAATTTAGTCATATGCTAAACTCGCACAGGACGCTCACACTGGTTAATTAACCATCCTCATTTCGTTACTAATGAGGTAAGTTATCCTGACTGCAGTTCACATGTATTCAAACTCTAAAATAACATGAGAAACAACATGGCTAAAAATTCCACCACCCTCCATGAAGAGCAATTCCTTTTAGAATTGTGTACCTAAAATACAGGTAACAGTCACAATATAGTTTTAATTATGTGTAGGCTCTTGAATTCAGATAAATATGTATTATTAGAAGACATTTCTGATTAAAGTTGAAAGTAATAACAAAATAAAAACCCTGAATACATACTAGAATAGCTATTGTATAACATTGCAGTGGGTTAACCTCAGCTGGCTGCCAGGTGCCGACCAAAGCCGCTCTCCCATCCTTAACAATACAGGAGAAGAAACTAAGGTGAAAAGCCCATGAGTCGAGAAAAGGACAGGGAGATCGCTCACCAGTTACCATCACAGGCAAAACAGACCTGACTTGTGCAAGTTTAATCCATTGCCAATTAATAACAGAATAGCATAGTAAGAAATAAACACAAAACTAAAACCAGCTTTCCCCAACTCCCCCACTTCTTCCCAGGCTCAACTTCATTCCCAACTCTTCTATCTCCTCCCCCGAGCATCACAGGGGGACAGGGAATGGGATTTGTGATCAGTTCATAGCACTTAGCCTCTGCCTCCCCTTCCTCCTCACACTTTTCCCCTGCTCCAGTGTGGGGTCCCTCCCATGGGAGACAGTCCTCCACAAACTGCTCCAGCCTGGGTCCTTTCCACCACGGACTGCGCCAGTGTGCATCACCCATGGGGTCATAGGCCCAGCCAGAAAACTTGCTCCAGCCTGGGCTCCTCTCCATGGGCCACAGCTCCTGCCCTCCACAGGCTGCAGCTTCCTTCAGGGCATCTCTACCTGCTCTGGTGTGGGATCCTACATGGGCTGCTGGTGGATATCTGCTCCACCATGGTCCTCCGTGGGCTGCAGATGGAGAACCTGCTTCACAATGGTCTTCACAGGCTGCAGAGGAACCTCTGCTCCAGCACCTGGAGCACCTCCTCCCTTTCTTCCTTCTGACCTTGGTGTCTGTAGAGCTGTTTCTCACTTCCCTCCCTCACAGCTGCTGGCACAGTGGTTTTTTTACCCTTTCTCAAATACATTATCACAGAGACACCACCAGCATCAATGACCAACTCAGCTTTGGGCAGCACATGGTCAGTCATGGAGCTGCCTGAAATTGGCTCTGTCCGACACAGGGCGAGTTGTGGTCTCTTCTCTCAGAATTCATCCCTGCAGCCCCCTCCACCACTACCAGAACCTTGCCACATGAACCCTACACAAACATGTATCCAGTAGACTATCAGAGCAGTACAGGGAGTTGGGAAGCCTCAATTTTTGACCTGGACTCTAGTTCAGATCCTGCCTTGGATAACTTCTCCTTTACTAGGTTTCAGTTTCAATTTGTGTGTGTGGTTTTTTGTTTGTTTTGTTTTGTTTTTTTAAACACAGAAGACTAAGGTATTCCATTTCCAGCATCTATTTATTAAACAAGGGATGCTAGTGAAGTAGGAGTGTTAAGAGTTCTGGCAAAGGGGCTAGAAAAAGGTAACCTCAAAAAAACAGCAGAGCTGATCCCTCAAAAGGTATTAGGGTTCAGCAGAAGAAAAAGGAGCAGAAAGAAACAGCAAGAAAGGGTGGAAAGAGGTTAATCCAGAGACATAATGAGGTACTGACTGGCTAACAAAACAATATCATTAGAAAGCTCTTCCTTTACAAATCTAAATATAGAGATATAGCCTTAATTGTATACATTTCTGCTGAACTCTAGACAAACACATTAAAGTCTCAGGAACTATTTCCCCTGACTCGGGTAGTATTTTACTGTGATTGAAAAGCTAGCCAGTCACTACACCGGTATCACACACCACTTAAACAACCAAGCAAAGGTCAGCATCCACTAAAGATTAACCCGTGCAGAGAGGAGATGAACAGAAGGTATAATACCAGAGAATACTGCTGTGTAGAGGAGACTGGCAGGAGCGGGGGTGGGTAAGAGACTGCAGAGTACTGAACAGGCTGGGAAGAAGGCTGCAGAGGCCGCAGAGGCTGAAGAAATAACAGGTTTATAAACATGGTTAACATCAGAGTAAGAGAGTGAAAACAAAGTCAAAGTCTTTTGTAACAGAAAAAAAAGCAACTACACTCCAGAAAAGCAACTATGCTCCATTATCAGAAAGAGAGTAGAATCCTCTGTTTAAGCTAAAGACTACGTAGAATTAAAACGAAAGCAATTTTCAATACCTCAGTCTACCAGAAGAAATACATTTGCTTTTATTTGTTATACGTAATATTGGCTGTAAGTCAAATTGCTTCGATTTAACATTTACTCTTTCTGTTAGAGAGATTCTTTGGAAACTATGAAATAAAAACTACACATGAATTCTAAATACAAGTTGTTTCAAAGCATCTAAAGACAGAATGAATTTACTACTAAACACAGATTAAACCATATTACTTTCACTTATTCAACAATACTAAAATATTTTCGCTAGATTGTGGTGGTTTGAACATCAGAGAGGTGGCATTGCTGATAATATTTCAGGCAGGTTCAACTCCAGTATCCGTTGAGAAGGCAATCACAGTAGTAGTATAACATTTGTGAAGACAACTGCAAATACTACATAGACGCTTCCATAAACTAGATGGGGAGAATGAGCACGAATGGGCCTTTTTCAAAACAGACCATCTCTAGTGCGGCATACGCAGGTATACTGAGCAGATTTACGCCAGGGAAAATGAACAAGGTTAACGGTTTAGATGAATTTCTATAAATAACTTTCTGATAAAATTTAAGAACAATTTGAAAATACCACAGGAGACTACAGCCAGTAGTGCCTGAAATAGCTGCTGTAAAAAGAGGTAAAACCCTCCCTTCTCCTGCTAGTACACACTCTTTGCTTTTCTTTTCTTCTTCAAGCGCTGAGGTCATCTTTTATCTGGCCTATTTTATTAAATTCCTCTCATACAAGAGGAGATGGGTAAAATATATCCCGTTCTTCAGCATATAGTTTTGTGAGTAGAATAGGCCAAAGCGCTGTTAAAGAGGTGTTCATACTCCACCAGCCCTAAGCTACCTCTTTTGTGCCACCAGTACTCCTTGTGCCGTACAGCCCAAAAATTCATCTGTCTGAAAAATAACCTCAAGACAAGGAAACAAAGATTTCAGTTGGACTAACTCTCTTCCCAGACTGCTGACTGTATTGCTGTTAATGCCAGGGGTAACCACACAGTGCGACTACTGATGAAGGCAGAAGCTCTTCCTGAGCAATCTAGGCTTGGTATGTTCTTGATACCATAACATTTTCATACTAAAATATTTTCCATATTTTTATGAAGAGGCTGCCTACCATATCCTGTTACCCATATCTGTGTAGCTATTACTTCTTAACGTAGGCTTCAACAGAACCAACCTACTGATCCCTTGTTATCAGACAGCAACACGAGAGTATCAGCATCACGTATTTGACATGTGCACCTGTGAGAGGATGTGATTAGCTGCTGGCTGTTGCTGCGGTGGTGCGGGAAGAGGTGGCTGTGGCGGAGGTCCAGGCACTTGGGTCCTAACAGGTTGCTGAGGCATAGGAGGATTGTACACAACTGGAGTGCCGTCTGGATTAAGGAATGGCTGACCTGAAAAGTTGAGAGAGAACAAACACAACCAAATGACAGCCAGCTGCATCATCTAAGTCTGGAGAAAATAAAGACAAAAGTATTTACAGTATGCAAAACGAATAAAACAATAAAATTTTAAAATAAGTGAAGTCATACTGTTTTATATGAGATTTATGCCAAATTGCCAATAGCAATGACTAAACAGGCCTCACTGAACAAACTACATGCAGTTAAAAAAACCAAAACATTTAAGGTAATCAAAGATATCCCAGTCTTTACTTAGTGAACACAGATAAGTATATGCTGCTTATCTTGAAAACTCATTTTTAATCAAGTGGATTGAAAAGGGCGGGAGTAATAAAGGAAAACCCTACTAAAAATACTATTTTAAGGACCTTTTAAAAAGAAGGCAATTAAATGGATCTCCTTGAATCAATTTGAACACCAATCAGAACACAGCTTAAAGGCAAATATTTAAAAAAAAAATATATAAAGCAGTAGCAGCAGTGGTACTCCCATAACTGCTAATGAGATTACTGTAAACGGACTCTCTTCCCCTATTCATAGATGAACTGACTTTTAGCTTTCAAATGAAATAATGTAGTATTATTCTCCTATTTAATAATTTGCAACTTCAATATTACAGCAGTGGACTTATGAAAAAGAATTAAATAATAAACTACTTGGAAGTAAATTATCAACAAACAGTGATTTACTTGGGAATTTATTTAGTTGGGAAAAAACCAAAACAAATCAAATCAAAGGAAGAACAGATTAGCTAGCAAGGACCTGTGCCTAGCCACTTAATGACATGTGTCTTGTATTTGCTTATTTTCATGCTTAAAGGTCCAAATGCTGACATAAATTTTTCTCTCTTCCAATATAATTATTTTCTTTCTAGAAAGCTATAATCTGAGACTAAAGCCTTTGCACCCTAGCCAGGGTCCTGTCAAAGCAGACTAATGCTTCTTAAACTTCTTCATCCCATTGTATTTAAATGTAACTGGCCAACATAAAAGTGTAAAAGTTACTGAAGAGAGGACTGAGGCAATTAATGCAAGAGATAGACAAGAAGCCTAAGAAGACTTGCTATATTCAATTTCACTTAACGGATTTCTCTTTAATGCTCAAGAATTGTGAATGTTCACATAAGTAGGGCAACAGATTTTCTTATTTCCTTCTACCACCTTCTGGTAATCACTGGAGCTTAACTTGTTTCCTGTACTGGCTGAATAAGAACTAATTACCATCTTCAACTACCGAGAAGAAAGACTCTGACCTAAGGTCACGAGATCCTCTGTCAGAAATGCTGAGAAACCAATCTATGTTTTTTGAACTCTGTCATTTGGAACAATAAGGAACAATTACCGCATATGATGATGCAAGTACGTTATAAGTCAAAAGTTTATCTTCTATCAGACACTCATTAGATATTAACATAATCTTCTGTTATGCAAGACTATTAATGACTGGTTAAATACATTAGAAATGGATAAAATGTAGGAAGAATCACAATTTGAAAATCTAGCTAATTTTAACAGATATTAAACAGGGTAAAGCCTACAATTCTGCTGCCCTCTCTGAGGGGGGTGCAAGTACAATGCAAATTTTTCAGATGAAAAACTTTCACAGTCACATCTGTTTCTCTGCCCTTCCCTGTTGCTATATGGGAGTCCCATCAGTGTAACAGGGAAAATGACCAACAGCACAGGAGGAAGAAAGTGAAACTAATCACATGCAAAATATGGACAAGCACATAACTGAAATGAAGATTACTCAAGACCTGCAATTTTTTAAATGGAAAAACTCTATCAGGTTTTACATGAAATCACTTTCAAGCTGCTGGTATCATTTCAGTGCCTGCAGTATCTGTTTTGCTGTACAGTAACTCTAAAAGATTTTAGCATGGTCATGCTATAAACTTACACTATGAAAAATGACAGCCAACATTCTTCCTATTTAGTGTGGACTACAAACACTAAACCGACTTATTTTTCTGGCAAAACTTTACCACCAATCATCCTATTTGTCTTCAGATGGTCAACACACACAATGGAAAATTTACATATAAGATGTACAACCGTCACATTAGAACTAGAAAAACTAAGTCAATAGTGCTGTTGTCCTAGACGTAAGATGGCAGATACATCCTCCTCCACATCCTATGGGTATCTATGAAAATTAGATACTACAGCCAGCCATTTGTAAACAATTGTTTAGCAGGGTTGGCTTAAACTATTTGTTCATACAGTAAGGCATTCAAGAGAAACCTTAGGCAGCGCATCAATATGCAGAATTAATAATTTTTAAAAATCTCAAATTTTGTATACAACAGCAACTGATTTATATTAAGGAAAAAGAAAAATTAGTCTATTTCAATGTTAAACGTTTTAGTTACAGAAGAGAAATAACTTTGTAGCTGATCATTTTAACAATGCCACTATGAAAAAATTTAGTTTAAAACATCACATGAAGTTATATTAAACATAATAAAGTCCATCTACAGAATGATGGGAAATATATCCTGAAGGATTTCCTTTCCTACAAGGAAAATAAATCTTTAAAATTAAAATGTAATAATTTTCCAAAGATTACGATGCGCTGCATAAAAGGTAAATTAAAATTTTGGGGATTTCTTAACTTCTACAATAAAGTAAACGTTTGCCCACAGAATGCTAACTCCTCATTTAATCCAGACAAGCAGTTACACGTCTCCTTGCATCTACATTATGAAGTATCAATTTCCTACTACTTACTAAAAATTCAGTATTGGCCAATTAGGCCAACATTGATTTAATCCTGTTTTAAACTTTTTCAGGCTCTCTCCCCTGACTGAAACTGTTTTATAGTAGCAATAGGAAAGATTTTTCCCTCTCCCCCAAAAAGCCGAAACAATTAATATAAGTTATTCTGCGTTCTGGATAATAAATCCTAGGATTTTCATATTTTGTGCTCATTAGTCATTAAAATTTTACGTAAGTCACTCATTAAAATTTTAATATGTTAAAACTCTACTATAGAAAATCAAGTGAGTTTACTTATTCCTTCTACCTTAGTCATGCTTTCTTTTAAAATTAAGTGCACTGAACAAACACAACCACACAAAAAAAAAAAGGAAAAAGAAAGGACAATACTGACATTCAGTCTTATGTAAACACTCGTGCATTTTTCTCCAAGTTCTCAATTGTAACAAAAACATCCACAAGCATGTACCAACCTGTTTGAGGGTTGATCAGAATACTGCCAGGCGGTATGCCTGCCGCTTCCAAGGGAAGCAAAAAGAAGCTAGTGCTAGTAGGTGCCACTTGCCCGCTTACGCCACCATCAAAGGAAAGAGAGTTACTAGTGCTGACAGTTGGATAGACGGCAGGCGTGCCATGAGAAGGCTGACTTAGAGCTGGCACTGGAAGAGGCTGCTGGGTGTGAGAAAGAGAACCCGTGGATGACCCTACACTACTAGAAGACTCTGAACCTAGGAAGAGTAATGAGAAATTGTTTTTACCTAGAGACAGAAACATGCTCACTTAAAATATAAACTTGTAAATGCTTACCCTTAAAGCTCAGCGTTTAAGTACATTATTACACAGTGGCCTTTTCAATTAACTCCCCCTTCATCTCCCCTGGAATACCATTACAAGATTCCTTCTGTGAACCAAGGGTCAATTCAGCACTGCTTTGCACTGTAAACTGACGCTTTCATATCTAGCTGTGATTTTCTGGACAGAAAATGCATGCCTGTACACATGCACATGTGCTAATGTTCAGTTCACCCACAATTCATTTAAGTGATTGGTCACTTACTCCAAAATAAGGCACACGCATTGGGTGCACTAAAGTGATGAACACACAGCCTACAAACTGTGTATGTGCATGCCATGGGGTAATGCAGATGCAGTGGGCCCAGTGTCCCTTCAGATACGCTAGCTAAGTTCATATGCTCTGTAGACATAGCCTGCATTTTCTTTTTACTACTAGATGTCAGAGATCTCTGACTCATCTGCTGGACAAATCGCAGAATACTAAAAAAACCCCCAAAATATTTTTTTTTCGCCCTCCTCTGACAATTTTCAGACTGAAATAAAGAATTCAGCCAGAATAATACCAGGTAATATGGTAGCTTTAGCCTAGTTGTATGCAACAATTCAAAGTTCAAAAGGCGTATAAAATAGCTGACTGAAAGCCATAATAATTTTACAGATATGAACGACTGTAAACATTGCAAGGCAGCAGAGAACCAGACCCTGAGTGTTCTGAAAGCCAATGCATGCAGCTAAAAGCAATAATCCAAAAGTCCAATATGGAGCGGTCTGTAGAACTGCACTGTTCCTAGATCATTTATCATACTTTTTATTAAGTCTTTGCTATGCTACTTGCAGTACTTGGAGACAGAATATAGTTGTTTAAGAACTCTTCATTAGCAGCCTCTATACAATCTAGAAGAGAAAGCAAAGACTCAAAAAGGGCTGTGATGACATTTATCTACTGTTTGAAGGTACTTTGCAGTCCTTCATAAAAATTTCTAATTGTATCCCTTTCACTTGTGTGTGTTAAAGGATAGTATAGCTTGAAGCATTTGCTGATGCTGACTATTCACCTATTTTCTATTGCTAGCTGAAGTGAAATACAAAGTTATTAATTTTAAACTGTGCAAAACAGCATATCCCAGCTGCCTACAACAATCTTCTCCTGACCTGTAGATTTGTTTACAACTGTATCCACTTCTAGATTATGTAGAGAAATTAGGCTGAAGCCATCATAATTAAAGCCAAGTACATCCTTGATCAAAATGAACAAAATCAACCTCAACACATGCAAAATCACCACAACCTGTAACTGCAGTGAAGCAACAACCATCAAGATAGGCATTCTGAACTTTGAATGTTAACTCTCAAAATGCCAAAATAAAGTTTCCAGTCAAATTTTAAGAATCCATTTATGTTCTTGAAATTTAGAAAACAAAGGTTTCCAAGAAAGTATTTTATAGATACTCTATCGTCAGGTTGTAGTTTCTTTTCAAGCTGTGCCAAATAGTATTACACTGCTAAATGAAATATGATGGCACAATTTTATGGCATCTGCAGAACAACCTTGGAATATTTTTTTTTAATACAAGTATACAGTGGACAAACAGAATTTGTAACTCGTTTACTGCATTAAGATGTAGAAGTGTGGTGATATACCTATAAGGTAGTGGTGGTTTAGGGGAAAGCAAAAAATTTAAACACATCTTCATTAGAAACAAGTTTTATAAATAAGATCAAAGCCAAGCATAATACAGGCAAGCGATAATATTCTGCTTTTTTACAGTTCTACTTCAAATTCTGATGTACTGCACCCGTAACCCACCCATGTATTACAAGCCTCAAAATTCTCCACAACCAAGATTATCTATTGGACCAAATTATATTGGCATTTGGAATACAAATATTTACTAAATTTCATTTTTGACCCACAGAAGATTTATATCTCTATTTTGAGATTTTGTTTTGATATTAATTACAACTTAACACATCTTTGAAACCCAGAATCTTATAAAACAAATCTTTTCCCCCAACAGTTCTGAATTTTAAAATTAAACGGTATACTTTGTTCCACTGATCTGATTTTTCAGCAATCTAAAAATTAAATTAATATGTCTACGAAGCTTACTTAAGTTTAACAATGGCACTGAAAGATAACAAATATAACTAACAATTCATAGGCTTTAATGCTTTTTTCTTCCTACCTAACAGGATAGCAGTGCAGTTCCCTAAGACTGCACAATGCAGCTTTGCCACACTGAAACTAGAGTTGAATTCTGTATTTTTTATTTTGAAGTACTTATGTCAATGTTTCCAAATCCTTTGTATGTGACAAAATGCATTTAGCTTAAAGACATCTATAATGCATTTTAAAAAAAGTCTTCATTTAATTTGTTACCTGAATTCTAGCTCTCCATGCACTACAGGCTAGATCTGTAGTCATTCTATGGATGCAGCACCCACTGTATCCAGAGGGAGTTATATGCATGGAGCGCCTACACGACTGAGGCCTCTACATATGTACACATCTGCAATATGCATCAAGTATCAAACCATCAGGTACTTCACTGCTATGTAACTATGTATTTGTACAGATTTTATTATACCTGTCTTAGACAGCCTGCCTGTGCTTTTGCTGCTTCCAGAGCTATCTCCTCTTGTCAGAACTGATATCCCACTGAAGCTGCTGGCTTTCGTTACAGCTGGCTTCAGATTGCGGATGGAGCTATCAGAGTCGGTGCTGCTCCAGGGACGGGGTTCACAATACTTCAGCTCATTCTCAGTACTGCTCTGATGGCTGTTGGCTGATCTCCCTGATGTTTCCTTATTGATTCTGTAAGTTATAAACTAAACTTTTAGCACAAGCATCAATTGCAAAATAAGGGAAAAGAAAAAAGAAAAGAAAAAAAATAAAAGAAAAGGTGAAATACATGCAGAATACTTTAGGATTTTTTTTTTTTTTTTAAAGAAAGCATCAAATACCTAAGTATCTGTCGTCTTTGTTGTGTACTATTAGTTTCTTCCTCCTGGATTCTGTTGACATTTTAATAAGATAGCTTAATATTTATTAAGAAAATAGAAAAATGAAACAGAATTAAACTGCAAATTTTCTTACCTTTTATCAGTGAAATAATTCTCTTGGGAACACAGGGACTGAGGGGCAAAGAAGTGTAGAAATTAATATGAATGGCATCTAGGACCCCTACTACGGTGCAGTAACAAAACATGTTGCATTTGACTCTTACGGCATCCTTTTTATATTAAGCTGCCTGAAAGCTTAACCTCTTTGGTGGATAATTTCCATGTTATGTGAAAAAAAGACAACAGAAAAGGCCTATCTGCAGAAAATAAAAGTTCGCATCAGAATAGTTACAATGCTGACTATTTTGTTTATAGCAGTATTTTTCTGAAGTTACAATTCTTCCACTGGGCCTTCGCTGCCTTATGTAACTTCCAGCTGATGTGTGACTTCACAAGTCTGTTAACACCACCTGAGTTGCCTTGTCTTCTGCTTGAACGTGTGAAGTAGAAGATGACACTGGCTACTGCAGTAATTGTACCGAGTTCTTTGGGTACAAGTACGCATATGCTAAAGAGCAGACAGAATATACAATCAAAAAGGCTATTATTAACTTCAGTTATGCTGTCCTTGACTGTGACTTCTAGCATTTGGTACAAAGCTTCTAAGGGTACAACACATAGTGAATGAGTACGGAAAAGGAAAAGGTAGTTTTATATCCATAAACCTATTCATTTGTTCATAACTAAGGTGAAGGAAAAAGAAAAAGTCTCTTGGAAAATATTTGGATATAACAAATTAGCTTCTCAGAGCTCCTTGGTCTTTCTTCAGAACAAGAATCTGGTTTTGGATGTATAAGAGCTACAGATAAATGTCAGAAAAAGTGGATTATTAGAAGTAATGCTCATTTTTGAAGACACATTTGTTCTGTTTCACTCAATATAATTAAATAGAATCACTACTTGTGATTGAATTATAGTTTACAATATTGTCCTCCTTGGTAACTCCAGTCAAGAGAGACTCAGACGTCCAGACTTCTGACTGATATTTCACATATGGGAATTCAAATAATTTTACTGTGACTAGGCATAAGATGTGTTTGATATAGACACAAGTGATTAAAAAAAACCCAACAACGTTTTGCTTTTGGGTTTTTTGTTTGTTTGTTTTTTAAATAATTATTGCCAGTACCAAAACACTGCAACTTAAATTTCAGTAAGGGACAGAATAATGCATTGCAAGAGGTAATGCTAGATAACGCACCAAAATAATTCTTCAAGGTTGCTGGAGTTTCATACAGTAGTGATTAGAGAAACCAGAAAATTTCCCAGTAACTTCAATACCATTTACAACTCACTCAGGCCATACTAATGATTCCTAGCTGCTCAGTCCCCTTCGGATACAGAAAGTTTCCTGGAAAGAAGTATCTTTTAACAAAAACCACGTGTGCTGCATGTGTACATATGAAGTATTCATACAAAATGCCGTAAGGTTTTCTTTGATACATACATCTTGTGCAAATATTCTTTCTCTAGCTCTCTGATACTCTTCTTCACGTTCTTCTATGGATTTACTTCTTCTGTCATCTTTTAGTCGTATCCTCATCTAAATTAAGTGATACAGTGTCAACTTCTACAGGAAAACAGTGTAAATACACAGTCAAATACAGCAAGTGGAAGGAAATACTCTATAAGTATTTACCTGGTTGTCATCCTTGTCTAAACTAGAGTTATCTCTTTTAAGGATGTACCGCTTCTGGAAATCATCACTCTTCTCATCCTTTATATGCTCACAGAACTTTTGATCAGGTCTATGAAAAGTCATTGGAAAGAAAAGATTTATGGTTCTGTAAACATATACCATACACAGTGGAACAAACTGAAATATACTTAAATATATTTAATATTCTAACTGAAGTGATAGATTTTGGTTGTTCAGGCAATGGAAAAGGTACCATAAATGTAAGATGATGTGTGCCCCTGACAAGTCCTGTTCCTGAGGCATGACAAACCTGCTTTTAAAAATCTCTTCCTCCTTCAAAGCTTTTGCTTCAATTTCCAATTAAGGTGGCAAGCAAACCACATGCCCTTGGGGAATCAGAAGTGCTCCTGAAGCCAGACTGGTGCCATGCAATGAATACTGGACATGCATGGAAATGAAGATAGGTGCTTTCTGCTACAGCTGTAATACCTCAGAATTCATTTCAAGGGAAAACAGAAGATAGAGGAGAAAGCATCGACACTTACAAACTTCTAAAATAAAATTATGTAGAAATAAGCAAGAGAAGAAGAACAGTACATTGCAGGCAAGCAGAAACTTCACAAGATCACAGTGAGAGGATGAAGCAACAGATTATATACGTTGCTTTGGTACTTTATCTACTTTGTGAAAGAAAATAAGATATTTTGCAAACTCTTGTTATTGAAAATAGGTATCAAGTACCTAGACAATAAAACTACTACAATCATAAAAAGTTCTCAGGCAGCCAGGAAATATTTGCCTAATAGAAGACAAAACATATGTATACTCTTTTCTATTTCTGTTTCTTTATTCATTAGCCAGGACATCTGAATAAAGTCAGGAGATCTTTTTCTATAAAACACCCAATCCTAACTAATAGTTACTGGATGCCCAAACATAATTAGCAGGCATTTCAGAGAACCTTTAGACTGTCTTACCTCTTTCTTTTAAAGGTCCCTGAATTTACTGCCCTGCAATCACCAACTTCCCACTCCACTGAGACGTCCCAGTATGCACTGGGTTGTTGATGTCAGTAACATCACTGATCAGCGATGGAGCCGGGAATCTGCCTATGAGGAAAAGGTAAGTTTTGTTTTATTCAACATGGAGCAGGTCTCCAAGGTTTTCTTTCTAAATTCTTATTTTATATCCAAAGTGATTTAAAATAAGAATACTGAAAACATTACGAATCTTAATGTCTGCAGGTTAGATGAAATGCCTGCTAATTAGTAACTACACCTGTAAGGGGCTTCCAGAGGCCATAAGCTATTTAAATAGTCTAGGAAAAAAACCCAAAACATTAATATGAAGAAATAATCTTTTAATAGTTCTTATTCCACACTTGAAGCGCTAGACTGAAACTCCAGTCTAGAGATGCTGGTAGATGCAAAGGCAACAGATTTGAAAACTATAGTTTTATAAGTCAATTTAGATAGAGAATGTATAGCCAAAGCAAAAACACATATACGAATACATAAGTTACTTAACATCTATTTAGGCTCTATCCATTTTTCTAGAAACTTTTGAGGAGGAAACTGTTTACTTAAGTGACATTTCAATGCAGTGTTATTATTTCAGTTCTACTGACTATAAAATTAGGGTGGATAATTAGATTTTCTTTTCTCCCAAAGCTATGGAGAGTGTACATAAAGACTGAGATTAGGATGCAGGAGCTGTAAACTCCTATTTTCTTCTTCAAATTATAGAGTACTTAAAAAAAAAAACCAAACCACCCACAACCAGAAACACCACCACAACAAAAAATGGTGTCAGGCAAATGCTTTAAGCTAAAACGAGAAACTAGGTAGCGTAAATATACCAACACATTAGTCCTTTATCTTTCTGAGAGAGAATGAGGAGACAGAGCAAGTGCAGAGGACAGAGGGAACAGCTGGGTCCTTGGAATGAAAACATCAGCTACGCGTGGGTCTTGGAGTTGCTGTGGCCCCAGTGCTACTTTTTTTGTAATATGCTTTGCCCAGTGATTTCTCCAAGAAGTCTCCAGCCCCCACAGTACAGTAGTATGCCGTGACTTGTTAACCTGGTTGACATTTCCACGGATGAGATGTATGCCTTGCCTGCTATGTTTATTTTGTAAGGCCATGTGAGATCTGTAAGCAACATTATTCCAGAAAAAAAATACAATGCCTAAATTTTCCCAGTAGATTTTTACAGTACAAAAGCTAAAGTTGTGCAAGTCTTGTCCCCTCCCTTCACCAACTCAGAAATGACCCTGTTCTAAGTTAAGGGCTGGTTCTGCTTTCCAAGAAACAAAGAATGTACTTTGTACACTTTCCTGGTGTCAAGCTTTAACAGGTAAATAGTTGACATAAATTCATATTTCATGGAAACAAAGTCAGCAAGGCATCTCTGCAAGAAAAGCAACAAAATCTTAATTTACAGATGACATCCTTTTCCCTCAAAAGAGTTTAATCATGAAACAGATCACATTGTTACACAGCACTGGAACACAAACAGTAAAGATCTTGCAACTACCTCTCCTTTACGCATGGTCCCCAATGAGTAGATAGGCCTCTCCTGCTACAGATGCAGCATCATTGTATAATATATATCCCAGGTGTTAAATCTATGCATCAAAACGTTTTTTCCAAGACTTTTACACTTACATTCTTGTACTGCTAGTTTTATTTACTATGACTGCCTTCCCACTTTGGTCCACGTTGTGCTCTAATCCAAAATAAGCAGCTACCCTGTGCAACAGCATTCTATGGTAAGATGTCATTGGGGGAAACTTTTTTCTTGGAACTCTGGAAGAAAGGAATAGTAGCTTTATTAAGTAAACAGGAACACTCTTGAATTCTTTTTTCCTATAAGAGTACAGTACTTACTCATTATTACCAATGAAATCTAAAATTTCCTGTTCTAATTTCAGCAGCATCATTCTGTCCCTGAAAATAAAAACACAGCAACTCACATATGAGACACTCCAATAACTGCAGCTGTAGTCACCTTAAGAATACACAGACAAGATCTGTGATTGAGGGATGATGGTAGACTGTAAATAGGACCACAAGGTGTCAAATGCAGTATTTCTAGGACAAAGTATTCATTTTTCACTAAAATATATTTTATTGAACCTCCCTAGTGTAACATGCTGTTCTCATCTTAGAAATCAGAATACAAAGATCCTCCAAGTAATCTCTGCCCAGTAGGCTCAACAGAAAGTAGTCATCGAGAAGACAGTCTCAAGAAGGAAAAGCAGTGACTAGGTTGTTTCTTGTTGGTTAGCATGGGTAGCAAGATTTGCAGAGGCCTGAACTGGCCCCTGGATTGTGAAATGCATCATGGGATCATGGAGACACAGAGTGACAGAGCATTGACAACCGGAGGCACTACTACAACATACCAACAACCAAGCAGTTAAAAGCTGGCACGCATTGCAACGTGATGAGATATTAAGAGAAAATGAAAAAGCTAAAACTCAAGGTGATAGAAATCAACATTAGCTGAAACACTATAAACCAGAAGTCTTAAAAATGCTTATGCCAGTTCCCATTAACATGTAATGAAATTAACTGTCCCACAGTTCATAATCTGTGCGCATCAGATAACTAAGCTTCCCAGTTATTGCACCTGCAAACCCACAGCAGACCTTCCAACTACAGTTTCTTACTTTCATTGGGATACTTGATGACTTCAAACAGGAATAAAGAAAGAGTCTAGCAGAGGTCTGTACTTTCTCATTTTACTCTACAGGACAAAATGGTGTTGAACCCTTATTATAGCTCATTTTACATTTTTTGCCAATCGAATGGAATCCCAATACATTATCACCTTGGAAATCATAACTATAATATTAATGAATAACAAACAGTAGTGGAATAGCTTTTGTGACAGCAGCACAATTCCACCGAGTTAATGTACAGCCATGGACCTATCATGAAACCCCACTGAGGAAAAGAAGATAGACAGCAATGTACTGCAAACCTCAAACAGAACCATGTTGACTCTGTTTCTAACAAATGATGGACTCGAGTCAGATCAGATTTGGTTTCTCACGTGCGAAGTGAAGATCTGTATCTCTAACTATGGCTTAAAAAAAGTTCCTTTGTTTATAAATTCAGTGCAAAGCAGATTAAAGTAAAAGGCAGTAGTTTATTCTCTTAACAAGCAGATGCTGAAAGAGTACAAGTTTTAGAGACAGGGTATGAGAGTCCCTTCAGGGACAGAATTACACACAGGCAGAACTCATTATTTGCTTACTAAACATTAAAAGCTTTTAAATTTCAACGTCCTGAACCTTTGTCCATGTAACACACAAATTACAGTGGATCGGTGCTTCAGGTAGCCCGTGTAACAAAATCTCATCCTAAATAACTGACATACAGTGGTCAGAGATGGGGCGGGGGCAAAACAAACCGCATCAAAAAAACCAAACCTGGTGGTGTTACACCTTAGGCAAAGACAAGAAAGAAAATCAGAAATTTGACATTACTGATGCTTACCTGGGATTGTTTTTTAATGTATTTACTAAAAATTCATGAAGATCGATACCAGTGGAATCTGTGTATTCTTGGCTGGAATCTAAGGGTGGAGGGGAAGACAGCAAAATTACACTTTGAAAGAACATTAATACTATTTTTTTACAATTATTCCTGAACACAGTATTTATGGATCAATACTATATATTTATTAAGCATGTTATTCCCAAAATTAAACAGTTCCCGTTTCCAAGGAAAAGGCTCACAACAAAAAAACCCCAGAAAACCCAGCGTCTTTCCCACCCCCTATGCCAACTCTAATAGAGAAACAAAAGCTTCAGTAACATTGCCAATCTATTAACAAATTGCTATGTATTTTGAAGCAGTATATCACCTTGAGTGACCCATTACTCAATACGCTACATTGCACTGTTGCGTACACTTCTGTGGACCAGCAGCCAACCTACGGAATTACTGTATGCTGCTCAAAGAAATACTGTCATTCAAAAATGTAGAAGTTCAACCTCCAAAAAGGTTATTGTATTATTAAAAATCTTCATTCTCTTGGACTTTGTTTTTACAACATAATGTTTTCAAAACAAAGTTTTCAAAAAGAATTCTCACAACCTTATGTCTCCTTTCTGGTTTCAGTGAAACAAAGTATTCAAAGTTACATTTTGTCTTCTAAAATCTCTCACGGAAAGAAATGATTTAACACCAATCTTCCCTTACATAAGCGGCTTCCAGAGTTCTAGGTCTTAGAAGTAAAAGCTAGAGGTGTCTTAACAATATTTTTGGAACTGAATTTCTTCCAAGAACTACTTACGTGTTAACCTACTCTCAAGTTAAGCATGGCTCAAACATATGCCTACATCCTAGCTGTTCCAGGTCTTTTTGTGGTCAGTATGTAAAGCAGTCATTGCAAATTAGCTTCTACTAGCAATGAGGGGACTACTGCACAGAAGAAGAGTAGAATTTAGTGGAGACGGAATCTATGCAGGCTTTTTCATTAGAAGCAACAGTGCCGGCAGAGCAGCCTCTTGGCGTAGTGGGAAACGGGGTGACCAAACTGTCCAACTGTCAAAAATGAGATCAATTTTTCCTGGAGGGAATCCAGGAGTCCACCAGAGGACAGGGAATCTCTAGTTCCCTAAAGAAGAATGACAATGAGTTCCTTTATCTGCAGAGCTCACTACCCTGTCAGTTGTGCCCATATATTAGCAAAAGAGTATAAATGAAATCAAGCAAGTCTGAGCACTTGTGGTTTAGAATTACTTCTGAATCTGAGGATGGGAAGGGGAAAAAAAAAGGGTATGCCTGGTAAGACAACTGTAAGATTGAATAATTACTTACTTTAATTTTCTTAATTTGCAAGTGAGCAATAATTTAGTTATAATTACTAGAAGACTGATGCTTAAATTCCATCATTTTCTATTTTGGCACATCCTAAACTAGTAAGTAATTAACCTCCAGAGGAGATGCTGGGTGAATTTAAAACAGCTACCCCTACCTTAGGCATTTTGTCACTTTGCTCTTAACTCCCCATCATTACCTAACATGTCAGGTATTTCGGGGGGTGGGAGGGGTGGGCTTGGGTTGGGTTTGTTGCTTTGTTTTTTTATTTCAGAAGGTGGGTATGTACTTTAACAGTTGAGCAAGTTAGCTCTGAAAGAATATCCTAGTTTAAGGCATTATTTCAAAGACTGAAATTTATAAATGCAGTTAAGTTCTCCATCCCAGTGCTTTTTATTTCACAAATACCTGGCTGCCAGCTGGGACTTTATCCAGATAAACATACTGGATCCTTTATTTAAAGCAAGAGCTGTACAATGATTTGCCAAGTGCATAAAGTCTTCTACCTTTAGGAGGCATTAGGAAACATGGACAGAGAGAGGCTTATGTCATCAATTTTGCAGTTCTATTCCAGGTTAAAAACCAAAGATTTTCAACAGACAGAATAGATCTTCAATCCAGAATGCAGGAGTATTAAAGTGAAAATACAACACTTGTCATTTTTACTTATGGAGTTCTACCCTTGCTCCAAAACTTTATAAAAAGCTTCTAGATATTATCAAAAGTAAAAGAAATTAAAAAAACAAGAACACTGACTGCTGTTGAATAAAGATCAGAACAAGTACAAAGGTAGTTGTCATTCTCACTTAAGTTTCACAAAACCTGTAACAACAAAGTCTAGGAATAAGATAGTAACTTCTACTGACTAGTAAAGTCAGTTTTCCAAAGAACGCTTAAACACAACTGAGGCAAAACAATTGCTCTTACGCTTATCTGCATAGCTAGATAGGCGAGAAAGGAAAAGCATTTGCTGGAGTACATGTGTTTGATGAAGCCTCGAAAGCACTGTATCCTCTGGGACCAATTCCTGCTCCAGCTCAAAGATGTCTCATCTATTTGCCTCATTTGCTAAAAAGAAAAGCAGTGTTTATGCAATGATGTCCAGGAAGCAAACTGCGTGTTCTCTAAATATTCTTTATCTACACACTACATTTAAAAGCACAATGACTGATAGCAAACCTCTTGATAACATTTTTCTGGACAGTTTATCACTGGATTTTTCCTTTTCCGTTTCATCTTTTGCAGGCTTTTCTTCTTTTTCAAAAGACTGTGACAACTGGATCTGAATTTTCTCCTGTGAAAAGTAAAAATCAGTCATCACAGAAATTGAAACAATACCTGCAGGAGAACTGTTCTGTACTCTATTACCTGCAAAATAAGGAAGTAACAATGAAAGTAATTGCCTTCATATTCTTTCTGATCCAACATGTATTTTATGTAACCACAAAATTATTTATCAGCAAATCAAAAACTATAGAGAAGACGCAGAAAGTACCATACACATCTTTGTTTACACATACTTCCAGGTCCTGAATGCTATTTCAACATGAATGCAAAGTATCTTATTCGATACACATATGAAAATATTCATTTTTAGATGTATAAATTTTATACAGCTTATAAATTCTTGAAGTGATGCATCATCCGTGATGCCTTCCCCCACCCATTCTTCACAGTTCTAAACTATAAAACCTTGTTTCAATTTTCAGTTGGTTTATACCAAGAAGAAAAAAAAAACCCCAACAAATGTTTCAATCTAAGAGACCAGCATTCCCAGAGCCACAAAAAAAAGGAAATATTTACAGTACAAGATATCAAGGCAAAATCCACAAACCTTGCTATCATCTTAGGCTTAGATTCTTAACTTCTGGTGTATTTTTGTGTGTGTAATCATCTCAAAAATCCATGTTTTTATACAAGTAGGTGATCTATCATAAAACCTGTTTCCCAATTACAGCAAAAAAAGAGCTTCCCTTTGAAACTATAGTGACATAATAGTCCCTGAAATAGTGGAAGACTAATTTGTTTTTCATGCCTCTCTACTTTTTAACAAGATTGTTAGTGAAGTAACAACACATTTCAGACAGCAAAAGCAGAGGAGGTAGGGGGAAATGGAGACACCATGTGTCTGAATGGCTCCAAGAAGAGGAGTGGCAAAGTCCTGTAAGAGCAAGACCCCCCCCCCCATTACCTTCCATCTTTAACTCACTCAAACATCAATTTTGCTTTCCTAGATACCAACTGACTTGATGCTGTTACCCCACCTAACTGAGAGCATCTGATTCTTCCCAACCCAAAGAACGTGCCCCATATCTATTCTTGCCTATCATTCTTCTGTCCTGCACCTAATCCTATCCCATGCCAAGTCCTTACTCTTCCTTCAAACCCGTATCCAGGCACATGCTCTAAGCTTCTTCACAGACTTGATCTTGCTCACGTAAGCTGGCCAGAGTTAAACATAGTCAGGATTCACGAAGGCTAACGACTCTTTCATGTGCAAACACATCCTTGCACAACCTGCAGTAATGCTCCTCCCTGCCCTAGCACATCTCCCTTGGTCCCTTCAGAGCTGGGCAATGGGAACCCTATACTAATGAGGTTATGGTTTGAAACTAGTTTCAATATGCATTTTTTGAGTAACAACTTTTTCAAATAAAAACAATGAATTAGCTCATAGTTTCATCAGTTCTCTCATTACGATTTCCCCCCCACATTAAACTTACTAATTCATACACACCCTGCAAAACTGCATCACAAGTGTGAAGACTTCTCAGCTTTTATGAGATTATCTATACCCAAGTCTGATAAAACACACTACCAATCATTAATTATGAACTCTTTTGTATGATTCTTTCTTAGTCTTGAGAATTCACTTGGCTACAAACCTTACAGAAAGTCCAAAACAAATGTTTGCATTCCTCACCTCATCAACCTGAACATAATTCAAATGAGCAATTTATTTGTCACTACAAAGTGCATTATACCTACTGTTCACCTAGTAGCTGCATAACAGTTATTTGAAAAAGAAAGAAAGAAACATGGTTTATGGTTTACTAAGAAATTATTTCTAACTTGGATCCACCAATATGTTATTCTCCCTTTTAGAATAATACTCTAAAAAACTATCAGTAAATTAAGGAAGCTTTCATAACCTGATTTTTCCTTCACTAGAAAATTGATTGACTACATACTCTAAACCCATCCAAAGTGAAAGCATACAGCAATCGTTTACTCAAAGGATTTCAGCAAGTAATCATGTTCATACTTCTTTCCCCAATGACAGCTAAAAAAGGAATAGTCATCTGAACAGCCAGTTCTACTACTACCACCAATTCTATTTCAAATTGTGGTACAACAGAACCGTATATCAAAGCATACTTTCTTCTGACTTAATGCTATAAAAACTGTAGCATTTAATTAAATATGACCTGCTTGACAGGAAAGCTACTGAAAAATCTTTTAACTTCTATTCCCTTAAAATTCTTTTAATCCCACCCTGTTGTAGCGGGTCTCTGCTGGCATACTGATTTAACAGACTCCTCACTGTAACTCGTATCACCTATCTGAGGTCCTCATTGTAGCAGAATTGTCACAAAAAGCAAAACCCCCCAAAACCCATCAAAAGCGAATAAATTCCTCCAGCTTAAAACACTTGAGAAAAACATGAGAGTCGGGAAACATTAGAGAATATTACTCAAAGCCCTTATGTCCTGGGGTCTTGGCTTTTTACCAGCAATCTTTAAAACCAACCACCACCTGAATTTACACAAGTCAGAATAAACTAACACTGAAGATCCTGGTCTTCTCTCCCCACTCCCCTCCTTTGGGTTGTTTTATTTTGCTAAGGAAGAAAAAGTTGAATCTTTTAAAGGTTTATTTGCTTGTTACCCATAATAACTATCATTCATATGAAAACCTTAAGAGCTGAAATGGATTATCCTTGCCTAGTGTTCATACTTCATATTAGAGCATACAGAATCAGAACAATCCCAGCACCTAGTATTTAGACAAAGGACAGCAAGAGAATAAAGAGTTAGTGTATTTACAACGATAAAAGATCAAATAAATCAGTTACATTCTTCCTCCTGCAATAAACTGATAAGCTTGTACTTTCATAGTGCCTTTTAGTAAAGGGCTGCCAGTGTTTTTTAACAATTAAGGCTTTAAAATCTGTGAGCTTCTACCTAAGTTTCTCAGTAAGGAACAGTATCTTTTTTCATGTTGGAATTGCTCGAGACAACATGAACAAGTATATCAGAAACTAAATTGATCTGCTTGAGACAATTTCTCCGGACTGCCAACCTCTTTCATTATAGCCTTCTGAGGAACAGTAGCTAGCGGTGGCAGCAGTAACTTGCTAAGTGACTTCAACACCTGCATACGCCTAGGAGCGTTACCTTGCTAAGAGCTGCTGTACACATGAGTGTGGAAGGGGTGACTGATAAAACAGTCACAGGCAAGACTACAGTTATCCTAGAACTCACACCAATTTCTAGTTGGGCAAGTATATTTTTCATCCTGTCAAGGCTATCACTTTCCAATCATTAAAAACTGTGATTCTTCAAGTATTATCAGCAACTTTATCCTGAATTTTATTCTTCCTAACTCTCAAAATTCATTTTAAGTATGAACACAAAACTGGAAGCCATTTTTCAGTTGCAATCACTGATAGAACAGAGCAGTGACTTTTACAGCAAGGGGAAGCACAGAGGTTACTGTCATGCTGCAGAGAGGGCTGGGCAAGACAATCTCTCACTTCACCTCGTCCCTGGGACCTCCCACACATCCCAAGCACAATTAATGCATACACATCATGCTTCAACGTGTGGGGCTTGAGGAAGCCAGAAGCTGACTCGTGCTTACAGAAGAACTCTTCCATGCTATTCCCAAAGATTCTTTGGGAAAGAAAGCAAAATGAGTGAAGAAACTGCCTGTTTCAGAGTTGTTAGGGAGGGTCATGGAAGATCTGTGCCCCATAGGATGTGCGCTCCAGCATCAGAACTTGTAACAAATTCATACTTCTAACTCTTCTCTTCAACATGCATTTCTCCACTCTGCAGGGAAGAATTATATTTGTTCCCTCAATCATTTGCATAGTTACTGGGATTCATAAGCCATTTTTTCTAGATTACTGTTTCTAAAGAAAACTCACAGCTAGATCTAATTTTGTTTCTTAATGTACAATCTGATTTATGGCATTTCTTTCATACAGACTTAGATTATCACACAATTCAACTCGAACCGGCCTTCACATCTCTTCTACTACTGCAATAATTCCTTTCAAGAACAACCCTGCAGTACACAGCTAAGGATAGAGTCCCAGAGGACATGGTAACAGATGCCATCTGCAGAGAACGCTTATTATAAATGTCTGCTTTTAAACCATTAAATACATGGTAGAGGTTAAATACAGTGCCAGAGGTTTTTAAAATCCCAACATCTCTTATGTTTGAAATATACTGAGGATGAACAGCCCATCAAATTAGAGTTCTCTCTTCCTGTAATTAGATACAGTGACTAAAAAAGTTAAACCTTACTGCTTCAGACTAAACAACTAAGCCTGAACTAGATCTCACAGTCAATTTTCTTAATCTTATGCAAAACACTACAAAAGGGTTGTAAATCATTGTAAATAGCATTAACCTTTCTGTTGTCTTTTAGTCTCTTACTCTGCAGCCTATACCAATCTAAGACTTAGATTTTCATCAAATTAGCAGGCCCACTTTCAAAGTTTCTCTAGTCAACTCTTCAAATATTGGTATATTAATGAAGGACCATGAAAAATACTATTTTTCTCAGTTTTCCCAAGGAAAAAAAACAACCTAGATTTTTTGTAACATTGAACCACAAAGTAAGTGTTACAAAAATTTTAATCAGGTTGACAACAAATACCTACAGGTTCTCAACCTCCCTCCCCAAAATGGAATTGCCACTCCCCCAGCAAAACCCCCTCACACACTGCTATTCCACTGGTTCCTTCTGCTTGTTAAAAAAAATGTGAGACTTTTCACAAAAAGACAGTTTAGAAGCTATTCAAATAACAGCAAAATAAGCCAACATGCTTCATGAGTAAGCCACTACAAATCGTTTCAGTTCTGTTAGGAGTAAAAAAAAGAAAAGCATTTTGATGATCCTCATTCATACATAGAACTAAAACTAGTAATAGTATTTTGCCCTAAAAATACAGACTGGTATGAAGGTAAAGCCAGGCAAGCTAGATGTTGTTTTAAATTCTCTAAAGTATTTTTTACATATTTTCTCCAGCACTTAGGAACTTTTTAAAGTGTGTTATATCATCTTAATAGATTAGTCTTCAGACATACCTCAGGCATGTGTAAATAGAACTACTAGCACTTTCAACTAATATTCAGGAATTCAGTTAAAATACCAGAAATTACAACTGTTTCAGAACTTACAACTGTTTAAGTTTTCCAAATATAGAGAGCCAGTAAATTATGCTGCATATTAATCATCATTTTTCTGTCTTACTTATAGCAGACAGCACTTAAGCAGTTTAAGACTGCTTCAATTGAACTGTAACACTAGAAAGTTAAAACCACTAACAAAATTCCTCTTCCTGTTCACCAGATATCAACTATTATAGTTCAGAAAAACAAAAGCACGAAATTCTTCATGTGGTCTTACCACCTCTATTAAAGCTGTATTAAAAAAAATTAAAATCATATGGTGCCTGCGTATTTAAAGAGTACCCAAAAGGTTTCTTTCCAACAATAAATTACTTCAAATTGTTTCAGAAACTTCAGTAACATGATTTTTACCTGGAGGTCCTGTGATATTTCAGCTGTGGGAAGTGGTGGATATTCTTCACATACAGCAAGGCTCCGAACTAACTTTAACTTTGTGTTTGACTAAAGGAAAGTATGTAAAATTAAAAACTATGGCTTATAAAGAAATTATATAAATATACCATAAGCCGTTACTTTTCCATTCATTCTATATGTAAAACAAAATAGCTGAAAACTGCATTTTTACTATTTTCAATAGAATAAATAACTTCCTTTTGGAAGAAAATACCCAAGCAATTGCAGCTTTTGAAGGCACTATCAGCATAATCGAGCACATCTAACAAAAAGTAAATAAAATCTTTGGGAAAATGTTTCTCTCCATAACAATAAAAAGCCACCAAAAATATAAAGGCAAACCACAAAAGCAGACAACTAGGCAAGACAAAAATCCAACAGAATAAAACAAAGCTTCAATGCCAAAAAATAAAACTAAAGGCACTTTTCACAAAGAAACAAAGCTTCATCAAGCATGAAGGGCTTCCTTAGCATGCCAGCACACAAGTCTACTGTACCTTCGACCTTTTTGCTGTCTGTCCAAAAGACTGCACTGGCCGCTGAATGATAGGCACAACAGAAAAGGTTTATATTAAACTTAATAGTACAATTTTATTAATGCAAAAGTCTGTATAAGAGAAAGCTTTAACGGTTATTACTGACATGATGGTCAAATCTGTGAAAGGAACAGCAGGTGCTTTTGGCTGAAGGATTATATGTTATCCCATTTTCATTGTGCTTGTCCTTGATTTCTCTTCTTCATTTATCAACAATAGATATTACAGGAATTTAACAGGAAGCAAGCATTATTTTTGTTCAGTAAGATTCAAGCAGTTTACTTTCTCAGCAGCTTCTACATTTTAAATTTTTGTGTCCTAATTCCCTTGGCAACATGACATGGTTTTTATAGATTTTCTTCCTATTCCTGAAATCTACCTGGAAAAGTTATATGAAAAAAAGAAAAAAAACCCGCATTGCCTCTACCAGGGAAACAGATGATAAGCTATCATAAGCAGGTTAAAACACATGGTTTCTTGCTTTCATCTTAGGAGCTATGAAAGTGAACTTTAAAATGGGCTACTGGTCAATTTTTTTTCTTTAATTTAGAATCTCACTATGCATTAATATGCTCTTTCTCCTCCCAGATCCCTTCTTATATTGCTATTGTTTATTTTTTTAAAAAAATCATTACCAGAATCTTGCTACAGTATACATGATTGAAAGGTACATTTGAATCAACAAAAGCGTTTAACAATTTCTTAATTGCATAGCATAGTTAAAACTAACTCAACCTTCTGTGACAGCTACACAGAAATAGAAGTACTTACAGTGGCTTAACGTTAAGTACTGGTTTCACTGTAGAACTAAAACTGATGAATAGACAAGCATTTAACAGAACTGGTTTTACTGAGCAGAGGCCTAATGCTTGTAAGGAAAAAGTAACATTAGTAATGTAATATCAAATGTTGTTTAATGGACAGTATTTCATCCTTTATGAAAAGGGTACCCTTTCAGAATGAAACTAAACAAAAACTCTACTTGAGAACTACATGAAGACAGCCCTCCCTGCCCTAGGCTCATAGGTACAGATGTCTCAAGTGCCTTAATTTCTTAGCAGGACATACATGTTGCTAAAAGGAATGCCTAACCTAAAGTAAAGGGTTCTAGCAAGTAAAGGCAGAAGCAGCGCTCTTTCTCTCATTTTCCTCAAGTCCCGAATATCTTTTTTGAATGTTATGCCTGCTTCGCTGAAGAGCAGCAGAAGGGGAGCTTTTTTCAGCTCATTTCACTATATAACACCATTTTAAATAACAGCACTGAAAACTAACTGAACTCATCACAAGTTTTTTAAAAGGAAGCTTGCTGATGTTTTGAGCAGCAAAGAGTTCAAATGTTCTCATACCTGGAACAATATGGAGACTTTGAGTTTTGCTGCTCCCTGCAAAATATTTTTTTTCTTTCAGTCAGCTATGCTGAAAGCATACATTGCATACTGAAAGCTGGCACTCTGCATATCCCTGGCCAAGTTTCTATTATACCAAGCTACAAAACTTTGAAGAACTGGATGATTTCCTAGCCTCATATCAGTTACTCCAGCATCCATTATCTCAGGTGGGTTCAAAGTAAGTAGTGTAAACTTAAAATCAAATCAGCACTGCCAGTGGAGTCCTCAGTTCACTGTCAAAACAACAGGCAAAAGAACCTACACTTAGGCAATTGTTTAGCTTTCGCAAAATTTTGGAAGCTTTGAAGCCTATATATTACTGAAAAGAGTATATAGAAGCAACCACCCCAGATCCACCGTTTTGGCGGGGGGTGGGGGGGATGGGACATG